>NC_082710.1:163658208-164955708 GCF_030144855.1 Hypanus sabinus | reverse complement strand
GGAGTGTTCACTGGGTGACTGAAATCATGCCATAGTGATCCACTTGTACATCAGGTTAGGGGGATCATGCAGCAGGGATCCACTGGCTCCCTGGTTGATGGATGTCATACAGCAGAGACCTACGAGCTCCCGGGGATCCTCCAGCAGTGATCCAGTGGTGAGCGGGCTTGCTTGGATCACTGGACCACTGGATCTGTCAGGTCATTGCAAAGCTGAGTGATCTGAGATCCCTGCTGTCCGGGGCGTGTAGAGTGGAATCTGCCAGGAAACCAGCCAGAGAACCACTGGCAGAAGTGATGACCTCCACTGGTGGTGGTGGGGGGGTCACCTCCACTGGCAGGAGTGATGACCTCCACTGGTGGGGGGGGGTCACCTCCACTGGCTGGGGTGATCATTTCCACTGGTAGGGGATGGTCACCTCCACTGGCAGGGGTTAGCACCTCCACTGGCAGGGGGTGATCACCTCCACTGGCTGGGGTGATCACCTCCACTGGCAGGGGTGATCACCTCCACTGGCAGGGGTGGAGTTAGCACCTCCACTGGCAGGGGTGGTCACCTCCACTGGCAGGAGTTAGCACCTCCACTGGCAGGGGTGGTCACCTCCACTGGCCGTTGATGGAGTTCACTCAGAAAGAACAGGAAGGTCACTGCAGGTCAACACGGAGGGCCAGTCCCTCACTGGGCAGTCAGTGGCTTTTTGCTGATCACCCGATCCCAGGCGTGGACATGGTGGAGGGGGTGTGGATGGGGTTGAAGTGTCCCTCCAGTTCTGATTGGACATAAAGCCCAGGGGAGAGGACTGCCCAACAATAATCCCCTCCAATTGGCAGCCGAGCATGTTCATCATTGCCAAACCTCAGTCCGTCTGGAGGTGGAAAGGAGATGCTCGGGGAGATCACAGAGGATCACATGACCAGCTGGAGGGTTGTTGGAGCACTGAACCTCACAGAGAGGGATGGTAATGCCATCTGGATAGAACATTGAACATTGAACATAGAAATCTTCGGCACATTACAGGCCCCTCACTCACAATGTTGTGCTGACCATGTAACCTACTCTAGAATCTGCCTAGAATTTCCCTAGCGTATAGCCCTCTATTTTTCTAAGCTCCATGTAGTTATCTAAGAATCAGTTAAAAGTTAAAGTCTGTCCCGAGCCATATCGGCTCATCAGGCCGGTGCTTATTTCCGGTTTCCGTGGCGTGAAGTGACTGAGAGTACGAAACCCCCGGATAGGACGCCAATCTATCACGAGGTTAACCCCCAGCATTTTGCTGGTACCCATTTTCAGCTGGGTGGACTGGAGCAGTGTGTGGTTCAGTGCCTTGCTCAAGGACACAACACACCACCCTGGCTGGGGCTCGAACTCACAACCTTCAGATCGCTAGTCCAACACCTTAACCACTTGGACATGTGCCACACAAGAGTCAGTTAAGAGACTCTATTATACCCACTTCCACCACCGCCACTGGCAGTGCATTCCACGCATCTACCACTCCCTGTGTGAAAAACATACCCCTGACATCCCCTCGGCACCTATTTTCAAGCACTTTAAAACTATGTATGCCCCTCAGGCTAGCCATTTCAGCTTTGGGAAAAAGCCTCTGGCTATCCACATGATCAATGACCATCATCTTCTTGTAAACCTTTAGCAGGTCATGTCTCATCCTCCATCGCTCCAAGGAGAAAAGGCCAAGTTCACTCAACCTCCAATCCAGGCAACATCCTTGTAATTCTCCTCTGCACTCTCTCTATTGTATCCACATCCTTCCTGTAGTGAGGTGACCAGAACCAAGCACAGTACTCCAAGTGGGGTCTGACCAAGGTCTTAAATAGCTGTAACATTACCTCACGGCTGTTGAACTCAAACCCACAGTTGATGAATGCCAACACACCATACACCTTCTTAACAACACTGTCAACCTGTGCAGCAGCTTTGAGTGTCCTATGGACATGGACCATAAGATCTCTCAGATCATCCAGACTGCCAAGAGACTTACCATTAATATTATATTCTGCCTTCAAATTTGACCTACCAAACTGAAACACTTCACAATTATCTGGGTTGAACTCCATCTGCCACTTCTCAGACCAGTTCTGCATCCTGTCGATGTCCGGCTGTAACCTCTGACAACCCTCCAGACTATCCACAACACTCCCAATCTTTGTCTCATCAGCAGATTTACTAACCTACCCTTCTTCTTCTTCATCCAGGTCATTTATAAAAATCACAAAGAGGAGGGGTCCCAGATCAGATCCCTGCGGAACCCCACTGGTCCCTGACCTCCATGTAGAAACAAACCATCTACAACCAACCCTTTGCCTTCTGTGGGCAAGCCAATTCTGCATCCACAAAGCAAAGTCTCCTTGGATCCCATGCCTCCTTACTTTCTGAAGGAGCCTTGCATGAGGAATCTTATCAAATGCCTTACTGAAATCCATATACGCTACATCCACTGCTCTATCTTCAGAAATGTGTTTTGTTACTTCCTCAAAGAATTCAGTCAGAGTTGTAAGTCACATTCTGCCCTTGACAAAGCCATGCTGACTATCCCTAATCAGATTATGTCTCTCGAAATGCTCATAAATCCTGCCTCTCAGGAACTTCTCCAACAACTTGCCCACCACAGAAGTCAGACTCACTTTGTTTATAATTTCCTGAGTTATCTCTACTACCTTTCTTCAACAAGGGAACAACATTTGCAACCTTCTAATTCTCTGGTACTTCTTCCGTCCCTATTGATGATGCAAAGGTCATTGCAAGCAGCTCAGCAATCTCCTCCCTCACTTCCCATAGTAGCCTGGGGTATAGCTCATCTGGTCCTGGTTACTTTTCTAACTTAATGCTTTTCAAAAGCTCCAGAACATCCTCTTTCTTAATGTCTATATGCTCAAGTGTTTCAGTCCACTGTAAGTCATCCCCACAATTGCCAAGGTCTTTTTCTCTGGCGAATACTGAAGCAAAGTATTCATTAAGTGCCTCCACTATTTCCTCCGACTCCATGCACACGTTTCCACTATCGTTCCTGATTGGTCCTATTCTCACACGGCTCATCCTCTTGCTCTTCACATACTTGTAGAGTGCCTTGGGGTTTTCCTTAATCCTGCTCACCAAGGCCTTCTCTCAGCCCCTTCTGGCTCTCCTAATTCCATTCTTAAGCTCCTTCCTAGCAACCTTGTAATTTTCGAGAGCTCTACCTTTCAGAAGCTTTTCTTTACTTCTTAAGTAGATTTTCTACATCTTTTGTACACCATGGCTTTTTAACCCTACCATCCTTTCCCTGCCTTAGTGGAACATACCTATGCAGAAATCCATGCAAATATCCCTTCAACGTTTGCCACATTTCTGCCATTCATTTCCCTAAGAAAATCTGCTCCCAATCTATGCTCCCAAGTTCCTGCCTAAAAGAGTCATATTTCCTCCACCCCAATTAAGTGTTTTCCCAAATTGTCTATTCCTATCCCTCTCCAGTGCTATGGTGAAGGAGATAGAGCTGTGGTCACTACCTCCAAAATACTCTCGCACCGAGAGATCTGACACCTGACCAGGTTCATTTCCCAACACCAGATCAAGTACAGCATCTCCTCTAGTTGGCTTATCAAATGGAGAATGGAAGACTGGAAGTCTAGAGGGATGGATACAAAGGGCTGGGGAGATGTCCTGGGTTGGACCACAGCCGGAATTCAGGGAACCGCTTGCAAGAGGAGAGGCTGGGATGCAAAGAGGCAGAGGAGAGGGTGTTGGGAGGGTTGAGGTGGCAATACTGTAATGTGGTCAGTGTGGATTCGACAGGCAGCACATTCTTACCCCCCCATCCTCCTCCTGCCTCCAGCAACTTCACTTCCTCCCATCGTAATGAGCAGGGTGCACTCCCTTGGCAGGTAGTCAGATTTGCCTGCAGTAGGATGCCACAGAATGCCCTGTATTGCATAGATTGAGTGCAGTGTGATCCTGTCTGGAAGAAAATACTGCTGGCATTTCACTCCTGCCGCACTGTGCAGGTATTGGAGTGGTTTTGAGGCTGGGGTCCAGCTCACTGTGTGTGCTGATGACCCAGTGAGGAGTGTCACAGTGGTTCCCACTGACCCTCCCATTCCCCACCAGGTGCACTCCTGCACAACCCAGCCAAGCACCCCCACCTCGGCTGAGTGCGAACCATTGCAATACAATCTACAATTCAACAGCCTGCCGGGACCAGGGCAGGTGGAATCAGAACTGGTTTAGTATTGTCATATGTACTGAGGTAGTGTGAAAAGCTTGTCTTGCATACTGTGCATTCAGACCAAGTCATTCATTCAAAGTTCAAAAAGTTCAAAGTAAATTTATTGTTGAAGTACATATATGTCACCATAAATAATGCTGAGATTCATTTTCTTATGGGCATAATCAATGTCAATAATGGAATAATAACTATAATAGAACCAATGAAAGACTGCACCAGCTTGAGCATTCAATCAGTGTGCAAAAGACAACAAACTGCGAATACAAACAGAAAGAAATAATAATAATAAACAATTAAACAATAAATGTCAAGAACATGAGGTGAAGAATCCTTGAAATTGAGGCCATTGAAGCTGGGTGAAGTTGTCCCCTTTGTTTCAAGAGCTGGTGGTTGAGGGATAGTAACTGTTCCTGAACCTGGTGGTGTGAATCCTGAGGCTCCTGTACCTTCTCCCTGATGGCAGCAGTGAGAAGAATGCACGGCTTGGGTGGTGGGGATCCCTGATGGTGGATCACAAACATGAGAAAATCTACAGATACTGAAAATCGAAAGCAACACAAAAGTGTTGGAGGAACTCAGCCAGTCAGGCAGCATCAATGGAAAAGAGTGAACAATGTTCTGACGAAGGGTCTCAGACCAAAATGTCAACTCTTTACTCTTTTCCATAAATGCTGCCTGGTTTGCTGAGTTCCTCCAGAATTTTGTGTGTTGCCCTGATGATGGATGCTGCTTTCCTGCAACAGTGCTTTGTGTGGCTGTGTTCAATGCTGGGGAGGGCTTTACCCATGATACATTACACATTGCATAAAAGTAAGTGCAAGGTAAAACAATGAAAGAATGCAGAATAATTGAAACAGTTACGGAGAGGGTGCGGTGCAGGTAGACAATAAGGTGCAAGATTATTACGAGGTAGATTCTGTGATTTTCTCCAACTAGGGAAACATTCAACTGTCTTACAAGAAGGTAGGGGCTGTCTTTGCGATTTGTTGGTACATGCTTACTTGATTTGAGCAGTTAGCACAGCAATACACAAATCAACAATTTTTCCAAGTGAACAAAATATCGAATTTCCAAATTTGCTTAAGATACTAAACGAAGCTACTGTGAGTGCAGAGGAGTACAGTGTCTTGTAAAAACAATCAGCCTCCACAACTATTCTCACATTTTACTCTCATTTTCTAAATGTAAAATATATTGAAATAGGATATTTTGAGCTAATCTAAAAAACATTGTGCATCATGCCAAATCAAAATAAAATACCAAAACCTGTCAACAATTTACTAAAAATTAAAAACCAAAATTCTGAGGCTGAAGAAGTATTCATCCCCAGGAGCAATACTGTATATTACCTTACCACCTCACCCAATTTGTTGATGCAGAAAATTGGAGGATCACCTGAAAAAATGTCCCTCTCTCAGTAAGTAGCAACAGTGTGGTAGATTTTCAACAGGGCAAACCAAAGTGAAGGCAAAAGAGCATTCACAGGAAGTCAAGGAAATGATAAGAGAGATTCACAGAATTCGGGAAGTGTACAAACCCATATCAAAGGCATTCAATGTACCTTGGAGCTCAGTGCAGTCCCTTATGAAAAAGTGGAAAAAATATATACCACAGCCATGCTGCCTCGGTCTGGTTGCCCCTCTAACCTAGTCACCAGAGAAGAATGGCACCTGCAAGAGAGGTGACTGTGATGCCAACAGTCTCTCTGAGTGAGCTGCATAAGTCCATGGCTGCAACTGCGATGAAGATCATGGGTCCACAATCTCTAATGCCTTGCACAAAAAGGGTATTTATGGAAGTGTGGCAGGGAAAAAGCCCCTGCTAAAAAGAAAGCACATCCTTGGCTGTAAAGATTTTGCAAGGCACCACTTTAAAGATGATGTAAAGATGTAGAAGACGGTCTTGTGGTCAGATACGACTAACATGTAACCTCTTAGCCTCAACATTAGGCAGTAGGTGTAGATAAAATCTAGGTGACATCAGCCCTAATGGAAAGTATGCTGAAGGTAGCATCGTGCTATGGGGATGCTATTCAGCAGCAGGGACTGGAAATCTAATCGGGATTGATGGGAAAATGAATGCTGCTATATACAGAGATAAAAACATAACGGTCCATGGCCTCCTCTACTGCCGCAATGAGGCCACACAGGTTGGAGGAGCAACATGTTATATTCTGTCTGGGTAGTCTCCAACCTGATGGCATGAACATTGATTTCTCAAACTTCTGGTAATGCACTCCCCTCCCCCCCATTTTCCTTAAGTATCCCCCACTCCATTTTCCTCCCTCACCTTATCTCCTTACCTGCCCATCGTCTCCCTCTTGTGCTCCTCCCTCTGGTGCTCCTCCCCCTTCCCGTTCTTCCATGGCCTTCCTATCAGATTCCTTCTCCAGTCCTTTACCTTTCACCAATTAACTTCCCAGCTCTTTACTTCACCTCTCCCCCTCTCTGGGTCTTACCTATCACCTACCTTGTATTTCTTCCTCCCCTCCTCCCACCTTCTTACTCTGACTCTTCATCCTTTCCTCCTGTCCTGATGAAGGGTCTTGGCCCAAAATGTCGACTGTTTACCCTTTTCCATAGATGCTGCCTGGCCTGTTGAGTTCCTTCAGCATTTTGTGTGTGTTGCCTGGAGCAAGAGAGTTTAAACTGGTGAGGAACTTCATTTTGTCATCAGGACAATGGTCCAAAGCACACTGCCAGAGCAACTACGGTGTGGCTTCAACTGAAGAAAATTCATGTCCTTGAGTGGCCCTTTCAGGGTCCTGACCTTATTCTGATCAAACATTGCTGGCAAGGCCTTAGGATTGCTGTCCAATGCCACTCCCCAACTAATCTGGCACAGCTTGAACAACTTTGCAAGGAGAAATGGGCAAAACTTGCCCTATCATATTGTGCAAAGCTAACAGAGACTTATTCAAAACAAGTCTGTAATAACTGTGAGGGGTGGTTCAACTAAGTCTTGAGCAAAGTGGGGATGAATATTTTTGAACTGCTGACATTTCAGGTTTTGAATTTTTAGTTTTTTATGCTTTACAAATTTCCCTGTTTTCTTTTGACTCTACTGTGCAAAAAAAAAGAGCATGTAATTCACAAATAAAAATCCTCAGTTAAATTGATTAAAATCCCTCATTGTACTACTGGTTAATGTGAAGAAAGGGTTGTGGCTGAATACTGAGGAGGCACTCTGTGCCAGGAGTAATCAGGTAATAGGCTGAGTGAGAGGTAAATTGGTTTATCAGTTCTGAGGTACAGTGAAAAGCTTGCCAAATCATTGAAGAGGGCACAGGGTAAATCAATAACAGAATAAAGTGCTACAGTTACTAAGAAAGTGCAGTGCAGGTGAAGATTGAGGTGTAAACCCATAACAGGGTAGATTGTGAGATCAAGAGGCCATCTTGTCATACAGTACTAGGAAACCATTCGTTCAATAGTGTTGCCGGCTGGTGGCATCCGCGCTGGACTTCGGGGCGAAGTCTCCTGAGTTTGTATCCAGCCGGCTCCCTTCCATCCGTGCTGGGTCGAGCGGTGAGCTAGCAACTCGGCCTCGAGAAAGCAAGAAGGCCTGCTAAAAAAAAATCGCTGTCACGACGGAGTCCCGGCGACTCCAGCCGGGCCCAAGGGCTTTCTTCCTCTTCATCTGTTCGATAGCCTGCTAACAGTGCTCATTGCTCTGTGAGTTCGGGCTTTTGCATCTTCTGCCCAACGAAAGAGGGGAGAAGAGAGAATGTCCGGGCTGGGTGATTATGTTGGCCACTTTACTGAGGCAGCCACAAGTGCAGAGAGTCCATGGAGGGGAGGTTGGTTTCTGTGATGCACTGAGCTGTGTCCGCAAGTTCCAGCAGCTTCTTGTGGTCCCAGTTCCCTTCCCAAGCCGTGATGCGCCCAGACAGGCGGCGTTCCACAGTGCTTCGACAAAAGCAAGGCAAAGGTTGATGGGGACATGCCCAATTTCTTTAGCCTCCAGAGGCACTGGAGAACTTTCCTGGCCATACCATCTGTATGGTTGGTCCAAGACAGGTTATTGGTAATATTTACTACCAGGAACTTGAGTCTCTGGTTATATAGACAGGAACAAGTGCACGGCCGCCTCCCAATCCAGAGGCCAATGAATATCTCTTCTGTTCTGCTGACACCAAGGAAAAGTTTCCTCAGTCGGTGTCAGCACTGCTGGCCGAGCAGGGCCTGGGCTCGCTGCGGGGTGAAGGCAGAGCAGGAGGTGGAAGAGAATGAAGAGCTGAAGTGTGCGAGGAGTGGAATGGCAGGAAAGGGAAGCTGGCGCTGTCCGTGGGTGGGCAAGGTCACGTCCTGCAGCTGCACGGGAGCCGGACTGCACGGCTGTTCTCGGCAGCGGGCAGTGCGGTCCTGCGGTACTTGTGGAGAGTGCACTGCAGCTGCAAGGCTGCAGGAGCCTGCTGAGCATGAAAGCGGTTCAGGATGCATTGCTGCAATCTGAGCTGCACGGTGCAGGCAGCAACAAACCCACACGTGTTACAGCTCTGAAAATTTCCTGTTACCCACACCTAGAGCAAAGCGCTCAGTTCTGGTTGCCTCAGTACAGGAAGAGTGAGGGATTGTTCCTGTACCCACTCGCTGTGTCCTCGGTACTGACGGAGTGTTCCCGTACACATCACCGTGTCCTCGGTACTGAGGGAGTGTTCCTGTACACATCACCGTGTCCTCGGTACTGAGGGAGTGTTCCTGTACACATCACCGTGTCCTCGGTACTGAGGGAGTGTTCCCGTACACAGTCACCGTGTGCTCGGTACTGAGGGAGTGTTCCTGTACACATCACCGTGTCCTCGGTACTGAGGGAGGGTTCCTGTACACATCACCATGTCCTCCGTACTGAGGGAGTGTTCCCGTACACATCACCGTGTCCTCAGTACTGACGGAGTGTTCCTGTACACAGTCACCGTGTCCTCGGTACTGAGGGAGTGTTCCTGTACACATCACTGTGTCCTCCATACTGAGGGAGTGTTCCCGTACACATCACTGTGTCCTCGGTACTGAGGGAGTGTTCCTGTACACATCACCGTGTCCCCAGTACTGACGGAGTGTTCCTGTACACAGTCACCATGTCCTCGGTACTGAGGGAGTGTTCCTGTACACATCACCGTGTCCTCAGTACTGACGGAGTGTTCCTGTACACAGTCACCGTGTCCTCGGTACTGAGGGAGTGTTCCTGTACACATCACCATGTCCTCGGTATTGAGGGAGTGTTCCCGTACACATCACCGTGTCCTCGGTACTGACGGAGTGTTCCCATACACAGTCACCGTGTCCTCCGTACTGAGGGAGTGTTCCCATACACAGTCACCGTGTCCTCTGTACTGAGGGAGTGTTCCCATACACAGTCACCGTGTCCTCCGTACTGACGGAGTGTTCCTGTACACATCACCGTGTCCTCGGTACTGAGGGAGGGTTCCTGTACACATCACCGTGTCCTCGGTACTGAGGGAGTGTTCCTGTACACATCACCGTGTCCTCGGTACTGACGGAGTGTTCCCGTACACAGTCACCGTGTCCTCTGTACTGAGGGAGTGCTCCCATACACAGTCACCGTGTCCTCCGTACTGAGGGAGTGTTCCCATACACAGTCACCGTGTCCTCTGTACTGAGGGAGTGTTCCCATACACAGTCACCGTGTCCTCTGTACTGAGGGAGTGTTCCCATACACAGTCACCGTGTCCTCCGTACTGACGGAGTGTTCCTGTACACATCACCGTGTCCTCGGTACTGAGGGAGGGTTCCTGTACACATCACCGTGTCCTCGGTACTGAGGGAGTGTTCCTGTACACATCACCGTGTCCTCGGTACTGACGGAGTGTTCCCGTACACAGTCACCGTGTCCTCTGTACTGAGGGAGTGTTCCCATACACAGTCACCGTGTCCTCCGTACTGACGGAGTGTTCCTGTACACATCACCGTGTCCTCCGTACTGAGGGAGTGTTCCCGTACACATCACCGTGTCCTCGGTACTGAGGGAGTGTTCCCTTACACACTCACCGTGTCCTCGGTACTGAGGGTGTGTTCCTGTACACATCACCGTGTCCTCAGTACTGAGGGAGTGTTCCTGTACACATCACCGTGTCCTCGGTACTGAGGGAGTGTTCCTGTACACATCACCGTGTCCTCGGTACTGAGGGTGTGTTCCTGTACACATCACCGTGTCCTCGGTACTGAGGGAGTGTTCCTGTACACATCACCGTGTCCTCGGTACTGAGGGAGTGTTCCTGTACACATCACCGTGTCCTCGGTATTGAAGGTGTGTTCCCGTACACAGTCACCGTGTCCTCGGTACTGAGGGAGTGTTCCTGTACACATCACCATGTCCTCGGTATTGAAGGTGTGTTCCCGTACACAGTCACCGTGTCCTCGGTACTGAGGGAGTGTTCCCGTACACAGTCACCGTGTCCTCGGTACTGACGGAGTGTTCCTGTACACATCACTGTGTCCTCGGTACTGAGGGAGTGTTCCTGTACACATCACTGCGTCCTCGGTACTGAGGGAGTGTTCCCGTACACAGTCACCGTGTCCTCTGTACTGAGGGAGTGTTCCCGTACACAGTCACCGTGTCCTCGGTACTGAGGGAGTGTTCCTGTACACATCACCGTGTCCTCGGTACTGAGGGTGTGTTCCCGTACACATCACCATGTCCTCGGTACTGACGGAGTGTTCCCGTACACAGTCACCGTGTCCTCGGTACTGAGGGAGTGTTCCTGTACACATCACCGTGTCCTCCGTACTGAGGGAGTGTTCCTGTACACAGTCACCGTGTCCTCGGTACTGAGGGAGTGTTCCCGTATACATCACCGTGTCCTCCGTACTGAGGGAGTGTTCCCGTACACATCACCGTGTCCTCCGTACTGAGGGAGTGTTCCTGTACACATCACCGTGTCCTCGGTACTGAGGGAGTGTTCCTGTAGACATCACCATGTCCACGGTACTGAGGGAGTGTTCCCGTACACATCACCGTGTCCTCGGTACTGACGGAGTGTTCCCATACACAGTCACCGTGTCCTCGGTACTGACGGAGTGTTCCCGTACACATCACCGTGTCCTCGGTACTGAGGGAGTGTTCCCGTACACATCACCGTGTCCTCGGTACTGAGGGAGTGTTCCTGTACTCAGTCACCGTGTCCTCGGTACTGAGGGAGTGTTCCTGTACACATCACCGTGTCCTCGGTACTGAGGGAGTGTTCCTGTACACATCACCGTGTCCTCGGTACTGACGGAGTGTTCCCGTACACATCACCGTGTCCTCCGTACTGAGGGAGTGTTCCTGTACACATCACCGTGTCCTCCGTACTGAGGGAGTGTTCCTGTACACATCACCGTGTCCTCGGTACTGACGGAGTGTTCCTGTACACATCACCGTGTCCTCAGTACTGACGGAGTGTTCCCGTACACATCACCGTGTCCTCCGTACTGAGGGAGTGTTCCTGTACACATCACCGTGTCCTCGGTACTGACGGAGTGTTCCCGTACACAGTCACCGTGTCCTCGGTACTGAGGGAGTGTTCCTGTACACATCACCGTGTCCTCTGTACTGAGGGTGTGTTCCAGTACACATCACCGTGTCCTCCGTACTGAGGGAGTGTTCCTGTACACAGTCACCGTGTCCTCGGTACTGAGGGAGTGTTCCTGTACACATCACCGTGTCCTCGGTACTGAGGGAGTGTTCCTGTACACATCACCGTGTCCTCGGTACTGAGGGAGTGTTCCCGTACACATCACCGTGTCCTCGGTACTGAGGGAGTGTTCCCGTACACAGTCACCGTGTCCTCCGTACTGAGGGAGTGTTCCTGTACACATCACCGTGTCCTCCGTACTGAGGGAGTGTTCCTGTACACATCACCGTGTCCTCGGTACTGAGGGAGTGTTCCCGTACACAGTCACCGTGTCCTCGGTACTGAGGGAGTGTTCCTGTACACAGTCACCGTGTCCTCGGTACTGAGGGAGTGTTCCTGTACACAGTCACCGTGTCCTCGGTACTGAGGGAGTGTTCCTGTACACATCACCGTGTCCTCGGTACTGAGGGAGTGTTCCTGTACACATCACCGTGTCCTCGGTACTGAGGGAGTGTTCCCGTACACATCACCGTGTCCTCGGTACTGAGGGAGTGTTCCCGTACACAGTCACCGTGTCCTCCGTACTGAGGGAGTGTTCCTGTACACAGTCACCGTGTCCTCAGTACTGACAGAGTGTTCCCGTACACATCACCGTGTCCTCCGTACTGACGGAGTGTTCAAGTATACATCACCGTGTCCTCGGTACTGAGGGAGTGTTCCTGTACACATCACCGTGTCCTCGGTACTGACGGAGTGTTCCTGTACACATCAACGTGTCCTCGGTACTGAGGGAGTGTTCCTGTACACATCACCGTGTCCTCGGTACTGAGGGAGTGTTCCTGTACACAGTCACCGTGTCCTCGGTACTGACGGAGTGTTCCCGTACACATCACCGTGTCCTCTGTACAGAGGGAGTGTTCCCGTACACATCACCGTGTCCTCTGTACTGAGGGAGTGTTCCTGGACACATCACCGTGTCCTCGGTACTGACGGAGTGTTCCCGTACACATCACCGTGTCCTCGGTACTGAGGGAGTGTTCCCGTACACATCACCATGTCCTCGGTACTGACGGAGTGTTCCCGTACACAGTCACCGTGTCCTCCGTACTGACGGAGTGTTCCTGTACACATCACCGTGTCCTCCGTACTGAGGGAGTGTTCCTGTACACAGTCACCGTGTCCTCGGTACTGAGGGTGTGTTCCTGTACACATCACCGTGTCCTCGGTACTGACGGAGTGTTCCCGTACACAGTCACCGTGTCCTCCGTACTGACGGAGTGTTCCTGTACACATCACCGTGTCCTCCGTACTGAGGGAGTGTTCCCGTACACATCACCGTGTCCTCTGTACTAGGGAGTGTTCCCGTACACATCACCGTGTCCTCGGTACTGAGGGAGTGTTCCCGTACACATCACCATGTCCTCGGTACTGACGGAGTGTTCCCGTACACAGTCACCGTGTCCTCCGTACTGACGGAGTGTTCCTGTACACATCACCGTGTCCTCCGTACTGAGGGAGTGTTCCTGTACACAGTCACCGTGTCCTCGGTACTGAGGGTGTGTTCCTGTACACATCACCGTGTCCTCGGTACTGACGGAGTGTTCCCGTACACAGTCACCGTGTCCTCCGTACTGACGGAGTGTTCCCGTACACATCACCGTGTCCTCCGTACTGAGGGAGTGTTCCCGTACACATCACCGTGTCCTCTGTACTGAGGGTGTGTTCCCGTATACATCACCGTGTCCTCGGTACTGAGGGTGTGTTCCCGTATACATCACCGTGTCCTCCGTACTGTGGGAGTGTTCCCGTACACATCACCGTGTCCTCTGTACTGAGGGTGTGTTCCCGTACACAGTCACCGTGTCCTCGGTACTGAGGGTGTGTTCCCGTACACAGTCACCGTGTCCTCGGTACTGAGGGTGTGTTCCCGTACACAGTCACCGTGTCCTCGGTACTGAGGGTGTGTTCCCGTATACATCACCGTGTCCTCCGTACTGAGGGAGTGTTCCTGTACACATCACCGTGTCCTCGGTACTGAGGGAGTGTTCCTGTACACATCACCGTGTCCTCGGTACTGAAGGAGTGTTCCCGTACACATCACCGTGTCCTCGGTACTGAGGGAGTGTTCCCGTATACATCACCATGTCCTCGGTACTGACGGAGTGTTCCCGTACACAGTCACCGTGTCCTCCGTACTGAGGGAGTGTTCCTGTACACAGTCACCGTGTCCTCGGTACTGAGGGTGTGTTCCTGTACACATCACCGTGTCCTCCGTACTGAGGGAGTGTTCCTGTACACATCACCGTGTCCTCAGTACTGACGGAGTGTTCCCGTACACATCACCGTGTCCTCGGTACTGACGGAGTGTTCCCGTACACAGTCACCGTGTCCTCCGTACTGACGGAGTGTTCCTGTACACATCACCGTGTCCTCCGTACTGAGGGAGTGTTCCTGTACACATCACCGTGTGCTCGGTACTGAGGGAGTGTTCCTGTACACATCACCGTGTCCTCGGTACTGAGGGAGTGTTCCCGTACACATCACCGTGTCCTCTGTACTGAGGGAGTGTTCCTGTACACATCACCGTGTCCTCGGTACTGAGGGAGTGTTCCTGTACACATCACCGTGTCCTCGGTACTGAGGGAGTGTTCCCGTACACATCACCGTGTCCTCGGTACTGAGGGAGTGTTCCCGTACACATCACCGTGTCCTCGGTACTGAGGGAGTGTTCCTGTACACATCACCGTGTCCTCGGTACTGAGGGAGTGTTCCTGTACACATCACCGTGTCCTCTGTACCGAGGGAGTGTTCCTGTACACATCACCGTGTCCTCGGTACTGAGGGAGTGTTCCCGTACATATCACCGTGTCCTCGGTACTGAGGGAGTGTTCCCGTACACATCACCGTGTCCTCGGTACTGAGGGAGTGTTCCCGTACACATCTCCGTGTCCTCGGTACTGAGGGAGTGTTCCTGTACACATCACCGTGTCCTCGGTACTGAGGGAGTGTTCCCGTACACAGTCACCGTGTCCTCAGTACTGAGGGAGTGTTCCTGTACACAGTCACCGTGTCCTCGGTACTGAGGGAGTGTTCCTGTACACAGTCACCGTGTCCTCTGTACTGAGGGAGTGTTCCTGTACACATCACCGTGTCCTCAGTACTGACGGACTGTTCCTGTACACAGTCACCGTGTCCTCGGTACTGACGGAGTGTTCCTGTACACATCACCGTGTCCTCGGTACTGACGGAGTGTTCCCGTACACATCACTGTGTCCTCGGTACTGACGGAGTGTTCCCGTACACATCACTGTGTCCTCGGTACTGAGGGAGTGTTCCCGTACACATCACCGTGTCCTCTGTACTGAGGGTGTGTTCCTGTACACATCACCGTGTCCTCGGTACTGAGGGAGTGTTCCCGTACACATCACCGTGTCCTCGGTACTGAGGGAGTGTTCCCGTACACATCATCGTGTCCTCGGTATTGAGGGAGTGTTCCCTTACACACTCACCGTGTCCTCGGTACTGAGGGAGTGTTCCCGTACACATCACCGTGTCCTCGGTACTGAGGGAGTGTTCCTGTACACATCACTGTGTCCTCGGTACTGAGGGAGTGTTCCCGTACACAGTCACCGTGTCCTCGGTACTGAGGGAGTGTTCCCGTACACATCACCGTGTCCTCCGTACTGAGGGAGTGTTCCTGTACACAGTCACCGTGTCCTCCGTACTGAGGGAGTGTTCCTGTACACGGTCACCGTGTCCTCGGTACTGTGGGAGTGTTCCTGTACACAGTCACCGTGTCCTCGGTACTGAGGGAGTGTTCCCGTACACAGTCACCATGTCCTCGGTACTGACGGAGTGTTCCCGTACACAGTCACCGTGTCCTCGGTATTGAGGGAGTGTTCCCATACACAGTCACCGTGTCCTCGGTATTGAGGGAGTGTTCCCGTACACATGACCGTGTCCTGTATTGTAATTGTGTTAACTGACTCTGTAGAGCAATCAATGGCACCCCTTCCTTAGCTAGGATTTTGCCAACACTTGCAGGTGGGTGGGGCTGGTGTCAGTGCTGTGGCTTGCCATTTCCCGAGTTTCCTCGCCAACTTTACGATCATCTACGCTAATTCTGATGAACGGCCCTTGCCATTTGTGAACTCTTTCTGTGTGCTGCAGAACCGGATTGCCCGGAACGCACCACGTGCTCTCTTCCGAGGGTCAGGTGGATCAGGGGTGCTGTTGGGTTTTGTCGGGTTTGGGGGGGTGGTCGTTGTATCTCCATGCTGACGATCCCTTTCTCTCTCGTAGTGCAGGAGCAGACAGCGGCAGCAGTAATGGAGATGGAAGGGTCGCCGGAGCCAGAAACCCCGCACACGGCCGATGACCTTCCCCGGCCAGATCCCGCAGGGCCTGCTTCCGCCCCCGGGGGAGAAGGAGGAGTGGGCATGTCGGAACCCGTTGCAGAAGGCAGAGGGGCGGAGGAGAGGTGCCAAGTCTCCATCTACCTGGAGGTCCTGGCTCCGGCCAATCTCCCTTCCGGCGGGACATCAGCGGGAGGCGACACTCCGGGTGAGATGCCCACCCAGATTTCACCTGTTTCCGAGACTTCGGAGCTGGATACCAGTGCAGACAGCGGCCTGGTGAGTGTTCTCCCCACTGCCTCTCCCCCTGCTCCACGTTGCTACCCCCTCTCTCTAAACACATCCAGAAAGTCCAACAGAGAGGTGGGAAACTGCTATGAGAGCAGGCGTCCACGGACAGGGTAAAGTTCTGTGTACGTTAAGGCAACCGAGGGATGCTGGGTGGGGGGTGGCTATCAGGAGAGGCACTCTGAGGAAAAAGGTCACCCATGCCCTGATGGACAGAGGAGCTTGATGGGCCAAATGGCCTCAGCCTAAGGATGGGGTTAAATTTAAGGGGAGAGGCTAAAGACCAGACCTCAGTGGCGGGAGGCTGAAAATCAAGGGATAGCCTGCACTGGCCCCCAGTGACCGGTGTTCATGTAGCAAGTCCAGCATGGGGCCGGGTTTGACCTCAGTCCTTAATGACCAAATGAGGCATCCTTGGACAGGACTTCCAACGCCCCGGGTCATCCCCCGACCCGCAAAGCCAGGAAATACTTGGTTGGGAGGTAAAAGGAAAGGTAGACGCGTGGAGTTCTCGAGATGAAGCCCATACTTTGGGCTTTCCGTCTGGTGGGGACTTACCAGCAGGCTTGCCCAGTTTTCTGCCCAGAAGCCATCTTACCAACGTCAAGCCCAAACCTATGGGCTTCACCTCGCTGACCTTGGGGGACCCCTTAGCACAGATATGACAGGGACAGGACTTAGTGGCATCCACTACAGCTGTCTACCTTACTCCTCCCCCTCCCCACCCGTGATATCTTTTGGGTAAGCAATGTGTGGCAAGAGGATCAGCTGACAGGTCCTGACACCCACAGGTGACCTGGTTTTGTGTGAAGCATGGAGCTTTAACCTTCGCAGGCGGGGGCTGGCGTTGGTCGCTCTCTGGGGTGGGGGAAGTCCCCAGCTGATACCTTGCCAATGCTGAAGGTCACCAGATCCTCAGCCAACATTCAGCCAGTCTGTGGCTGGGACAGAACAGGGTCCCAGTGGGGGAGGAGGGTGCTGAGTGGATGTCGATCCTCAGGGAAGGGGGTGGGTGGATCTCAGGGTTGGAAGGGCCTTGGGCTCAGAGAGATTCTGGGATTCCGGAGAAGATTCTGGAATTCGGGCTCTCGCAGTGAGTCAGGGGTCTTCCGATGAGTTGGGAGGCAGATATCTCATGGCTGAATGGATCTCAGGGACAGAGAATCCCAGGTTGGAAGCTTCCCACTGAGTTGGGCTCTCCCACTACATCAGTGTCTCCCGTTTAGTAGCGGTCTACCGATAAGTCTGGGGTCCCGTGGTTCCCAGTGAGTCGGGTTGGAGAGGTTCTCTTTGGGTTGGGCTCACCTAGTGTCTGAAGTCTCCCGGAGAGACGGGGGTTTCTAGATTTGTGTTGCCCCTGTGAGTGGGGCCCTCCAAGTGTCAGGGATATCCTGGCGAGGCTGGGTTCTCCTGGTGAATAAGGGGTCTCCCAGTGTGTTGAGGGCCTCTCCAGGGGAAATAGGGCAGATACGCTAACCTGTTTGGTCTCTGTGGTTGGGAGGATCCTGTATTCAGAGGTTTTCCAGTGCATCTGGGGTATCCTGGTGTCAGGGATTCCTGTCCCAGTGTCCGGAGGTAACCCGCGAATCTTTCTCACCACAGACGGGGGACAGTGAGGAGGCGGAAGAGGAGGAGGGCGAGGGGGACCCCTGCCAAACGGCACCTCCTGAACCCGTGCAGCCATGCCAGCCTAGCGGAAGCCCAGACAGGGCTGAGGATGGGACCGGCGTCGCAGCAAGGGGAAGCTGTCACCTGCAGGGTGTCTGGCACCTTAGCCTGGACCCGCTCCTCACGCTGACCAATCACGGACACACGGTAGGTGTCCTCGGCCTCTCCCTGCGGCGGGCAGGGTTACGGGTTTACTGTGGGGGCGGGGGTCTTCCTTGCTCCCTGCCCCCACCCACACTGGGACAGAGCAGTGCGCTCACAGTGAGTGGGAGCCCGTGGCCAGTGCCCAGTGTCTCGTGCACTCTGCGCGTGCCTGGCTAAATAGACGCTGGTTTATAAGTTTAAAATGCATTGAGATACGGTGAAAAGCTTGCGTTTCAGATTCAGAATCAGGATTATTGTCACTGACACAGGTCGAAAAATTCCTTGTTCTGTGGCAGCAGTACCATGGAAGACAAAAGATGTGGGGGTGGGGCCACGGTAGCGTGGCAGTCTGTGTGACACTGTTACTGCAGGGGATGTTAGAGTTTGGAGTTCTGTTCTGGCGCCACCTTCTCCTTAGTAAGTGGGTTTCCTCTGGGTGCTCCTGTTTCCTCCCACATTCCAAAAATATGTGGTTAGTAGGTTAATTGGTCACCGTAAGTTATCCTGTGATTAGGCTGGGGTTCAATAGGTGGGTTGGTGGGTGCTTCCACTTGTTGGGCTGGAAGACCTGTTTTGCACTGTACCTCTGAAGAAACATACGATAAATCGCAAAAAGAGAGCAGAACTCGGCTGGAAATGTTCATGGGTTCACAGTCTGTTCAGAAATCCGGAGGCAGAGGGGAAGGAGCTACTACTGAGCGTGTGATGCACCATCAATAACTCTCAGAGACGTGAGGCAAGATATAGGCTTTTATTGGCTTGAAGAAAGAACAAGCAGCAATTGACCATCATGCTACATCCTGGAGACTGAGACCGGGCCTGTGTCTCCAATAGCCTTTGTTCCGGGGTCCGTGGGAGGAGCCACAGAAGCAGTCAGTGGGTGGGGGGGGGGCCGTGTCCAGACAGGTATATGTAGTTCACCACACTGAAAACATGAGTTGTGGAGTCAGTTCAGAGTTGAGCTGATGATTGTAGGGTAATAACTTCTCCTGGACCTGATGGTGTGGGACCTCAGGCTCCTGTACCTCCTTTCTGATGGCAACAGTGAAAAGAGGGAATGGCCTGGATGGTGGGAGGGCTCCTTGATGATGGATGCTGCTTTCTTGTGGCAGCGCTCCTTGTAGGGGTTTTCAGTGTTGGGAGGGCTTTGCCTGTGATGGACTAAGCCTAATCCAGGCTTTGTTGTTGTTACTGCAACAGACATATGTTGTGAAATTTGTCCAAATTAGGTTTATTATCTTCACTTCAGGAAATTAGACTAGTTCCCAACGAAACAACAGAGTGATAGAGTCGCTGCTTTAAGACATCAGGGTCCTGGGTTCAAACCTAACTTTGTGCACTGTCTGTGTGTGTGTGTGGAATTTGCACCTTCTCCCTGTGATCACGTGGACTCCCCCTGCATGCTGTGATATCCTCCCACATCTCAGGTCTGCTGGTTAATTGGCCACTATAAATTGCCCCTAATGTGGGTGAGTGGGGTAGGAGAATCAGATGATAAAACAAGGATGTGAAGGAGAAGATTGAGACAGATAGAGGGAGAGAGCGAGAAAAGGAGAGAGACATTGAGAGAGCGAAAGAGATGTTGAGAGGGAGAAACATTAAGAGAGAGAGGGAGAGACATTGAGAAAATGAAAGAGAGGGAGGAAGGGAGGGAGAGACATTGAGAAACAGACAGAGAGATTGAGAAAGAACATGAAAGAGAGAGAGGGCAGAGAGACATGGAAAGGGAGGGAGACAGCATGATTGAGGGAGAGAGATATTGAGAGAGGGAGAGAGATTGAGAAAGAAGGAGATAGTCATTGAGAAAATGTGAGAGGAGAGAGAGAAATTGAGGGAGGGGGAGAGATAGAGAGAGGAGAGGGCAACTTTGAGAGAGAGGGAGTTTACGAGAGTGAGGGAGTGAGATGGGGAGAAAATGAATGAGAGATAGAGAGAAAAGGAAAGAGGGACATCGAAAAGGAATGTGAGAGAGCAGGAGAGATATTGTGAAAGAGAGGCATTGAGAAAGATTTTGAGGGAGATAGAGGAAAGGAGAGACAGAGGGAGAGAGGAGGTTGAGGGAGAGAGAGTCATTGCGAGAGACAGAGAGGGGGAAGAGATATTGAGCGAGATTGAAAGAGAGACGTAGAGAGAGAGACATGGAGGGAGAGACATGGAGTGAGAGAGATGGAGGGAGAGAGACATTGGAAGAAAGATGTTGAGGGAAAGAGACATTGAGAGAGAGACAGTTAAAAGAGAGGGAGAAAGAGACATTGAGAGAGATTGAGGAAGAGAGAGAATGGGTTACACGGAAGTGTTTAAGGAAATGGGACTGACAAGATTGCCCAAATACATTTAAAAACACAGATGTTAGAAATGTGCAATAAAAACAGAATGCTGAGAATGCCCAGAAGGTCAGGCTACAACCATGGAGACAAAATAAGAGACAATGAATGCTTAATTTCAAAGACCAGTCGTCAGATACTCTGTCCTAGCCATTAGCTTGTACCAGTCTGCTTGTGAGTGGGTAGACCCTGGGAGCCCGGAACTCTTTAGATCGCCCCTTTAAATGTTGCCTCCTCACCAGACATGAAAAAATTGCCCCACTATCTGTGATCCCCTCCATCACCCTTCCCTACTCCTGGGGCGTGCTTGCTGAGGATCTGGTCCTGGACCCTCGAACTCTGGTGTACACTGGGAGCAGTGAAAAGTCAGGAGGTGTGTGTCTGACCCCAATCACTTGGTCCAGGTTTGGCCTTGGTTTGGAAGCAATCAGCAATGTAACTCATTCTGGATTAAACCAAATCTGGAACGGGCAGTGCTCAGTGAGACAACAGCAGGCTGGTTCTGTACAATCACCTCAGCACAGGCACATGCATGCTTCCCTTGACCACAGCCTCTCCTACCTGACAACAGAATTATCAGGTAAGATTTCCCTTAAGGAAACCATGCTGACTTGGGCATATTTTATCATGTGCCTCTCAGTGCCCCGAAACCTCATTCTTAATAATGGACTCCAATATTTTCCCAGCTACTGAAGTCAGGCTACCTGGCCTGTAACTTCATTTCTTTTGCCTCTCTCCTTTCTTAAAAACTTAACGAACATTTGCAATTTTCCAGTCCTTTGGAACCATTCCAGAATCTAATGATCTTTAAAGCTCACTGCTGATTCCTCCCCAATCTCTTCACCTGCCTCTTTCAGAATGCTGAGGTGTTGTCCATCTGGTCCTTGTGACTTCAGGCCTTGCAGCTGCCCAAGCTTCCCCTTAGTAACAGCAACTACACTCACTTCCTCCCTGACACCCCTTCAATTGCTGGCATATTCCACAGTGACTGATGGAAAATACTTACTAATCTCATTCGTTATTCCCTTGTCCCCACCATTACTCCCTCTCCAGCATTTTTTCCCAGCTTCCAATATCCACTGTCACCTCTATTTTACTCTTTATGTATCTGAAAAAAACTTGTGGTATCCTCTTTGATATTATTGGCTAGCTTACCTTTATATTTCTTCTCTCTTATCGATTTTTTGTTGACTTCTATTGGTTTTTAAAAGATTACCAATCCTCTGAGCTCCCACTAATTTTTGCTCTTTATAGGTCCTCTCCTTTGCTTTTATGCTGTCTTTCACTTCCCTAGTCAGCCATGGTTGTGTCATCCTCCCATTAGACTACTTCTTCAACTTTAGGATGTATCTATCCTGCATCTTCTGAATTGCTCCCCAAAACTCCAGTCGTCACTGTTCTGCCGTCATCCCTGATAGCGTCCCTCATAATCGACTTTGGCCAGCACCTCTCTCGTTCCTCTGTAATTCCCTTCATTGTACTGTCATACTGATACATCTGATTTTAGCTTCTCCCTTTCAACTGGCAGGGTGGATTGTGTCATTGTGTGATTATTGCCTCCTCAGGGCTCCTTTACCTTAAGTTCCCTAATCATATCTGCTTCATCGCACAATTGCCTTTTTCTTAATGTGATCAACCACAAGCTGCTCAAAAACCCCATCTTGTAAGCATTCTACAAATTCCCTCTCTTGGGATTCAGAAGCAATCTGATTTTCTCAATGTACCTGCATATTGAAATCCTTATCATAACTTTCCCCTTTGTACATGCCCATCCCATCTCCTGTTCTAACTTACACCCCACATACTGACAACTGTTTGGAGGCCTGTATGGAATTCCCATCAGGGTCTTTTTACTCTTGCTATTTCTTAACTCTACCCACAATGATATGACATTTTCCAATCCTATGCCACCTCCTTCTCAGGATTTGATTTCATTTTTTACCGACAGAGCAAATTCACCCCCTTTACCTACCTGCCTGTCCTTTCGATATAATGTGTATCCCAACTATGATTTTCTTACAGCTATTGCTCATCGATGCCCATATCATCATACCTGCCAATCTCTAACTGTGCTACAAGATCATCTACCTTATTCTGTGTACCATGTGCATTCAAATACTATGTAATACCTTCAGTCAGGACTTATACCCTTTTTGATTTTGCCCCCATATTACACTTAAAATCATTTCACTGACCGCAGTTTTGCACTATCATCTGTCTGTTTTTCCTCAGTCTCACTACACTCTGCCTCTGCTTGTATAGCAGCTGTCCCATCTTCAGGCCCTATAACTCTATTTCCCATCCCCCGGCCAAATAAGTTTAAACCATCCCAACATCTCCAGTAAACCTACTCCCAAGGAGTAACCGGTACTTCTTGTACTTTCCCCAGAAGAGATCCCAATGATCCAGAAATCTGAAACCCTGCGCCCTGCACGAATTCCTTAGCCACACATTCATCCTCACTGGCATGTGGCACAGGCAGCATTATAGAGCTTACTTTCCATGAGCTCCTGCTTTCCAGCTTTCTCCGTAACTTGCTATATTCCCACTTCAGGACCTCATCCCTTTTCTTACCTATGTTATTTGTACCAATATCTAACATGATTTACGGCTATTCAACCTCCCCCTTTAGGATGCTATGGGCCCAGTCTGAGACATCCCTGACCCTGACACAAAGGAGACCATATACCATCCAGATATCTACAGGATCTTCTGTCTGCTCCTCTGACTATGGAATTCCCTGTCACTACTGCAGAACTGAATGGGTGAAGGGAAGTAGCTGTCCTTGAACCTGGTGGTGTTGGGACTTCAGGCTTCTGTACCTCAGCGCCCGATGGTAGCTGCACGATCGGATAGTGGTGAACTTTGAAGATGGATGTTGAAGACTTGAGGAAATGCCCCCTGCAGTTACTACCAACAGTAGCAAGGGATGTTCTCATTTTCAGCTTCCCTCCAAGTCCTGGCTGACTCATCCATGCCCCCTGCTGGCTACGGGTCCCTCCAGCTGGTTATTTCTTCCTCCCTGGTTCTTATTCCAAAAAATTTGAACACGGATCCCACAGATTTCTAATAGATAGATAGATATTTGGATATTTTATTGATCCCAAAGGAAATTACAGTGTCACAGTAGAACTATAAGTGCACAGATATACAAATATTAGAAGAGAAGAAAGAATAAAAAATAAGTTACCTTAAGCAGTCTGACAGGAGAGGGTCATCACTTCCCCAGCTATAGGTTGACTCAATATAAAGCCCAATGGCTCTTTGGTAATGGCCAAAGAGGTATTACCCTCTTTGGAGCAGCGCAGTTGTCTTAGTCTATCACTTAAAGTGCTCCTCTGTTCAGCCAAGGTGGCACGCAGAGGGTGAGAAACATTTTCCAGAATTGCCAGGATTTTCCGTAGGGTCCTTTGTTCCACCACAGCCTCCAGTGTGTCCATTTTGACTCCTATAACAGAGCCAGTCTTTCTAATCAGCTTATTGAGCCTGTTGGCATCACCCATGTTGATGCCACTGCTCCAGCACACCACTGAATAGCAGATTGTACTGGAGACAACAAATGGGTAGAACATGTGAAGGAGAGGACTGCATACTCCAATAGACAATAGACAATAGGTGCAGAAGTAGACCATTCGGCCCTTCGAGCCTGCACCACAATTCTGAGATCATGGCTGATCATCTACTATCAATACCCGGTTCCTGCCTTGTCCCCATATCCCTTAATTCCCCTATCCATAAGATACCTATCTAGCTCCTTCTTGAAAGCATCCAGAGAATTGGCCTCCATTGCCTTCCGAGGCCGTGCATTCCAGACCCCCACAACTCTCTGGGAGAAGAAGTTTTTCCTTAACTCTGTCCTAAATGACCTACCCCTTATTCTCAAACCATGCCCTCTGGTACTGGGTTCTCCCAGCATCTGGAACATATTTCCTGCCTCTATCTTGTCCAATCCCTTAATAATCTTATATGTTGCAATCAGATCCCCTCTCAATCTCCTTAATTCCAGCGTGTACAAGACCAGTCTCTCTAACCTCTCTGCGTAAGACAGTCCGGACATCCCAGGAATTAACCTTGTTAATCTACACTGCACTTCCTCTACAGCCAGGTTGTCCTTCCTTAACCCTGGAGACCAAAACTGTACACAATACCCCAGGTGTGGTCTCACCAGGGCCCTGTACAAATGCAAAAGGATTTCCTTGCTCTTGTACTCAATTCCCTTTGTAATAAAGGCCAACATTCCATTAGCCTTCTTCACTGCCTGCTGCACTTGCTCATTCACCTTCAGTGACCGATGAACAAGGAGTCCTAGATCTCTTTGTATTTTTCCCTTACCTAACTCTACACCGTTCAGATAATAATCTGCCTTCCTGTTCTTACTCCCAAAGTGGATAACCTCACACTTATTCACATTAAACATCATCTGCCAAGTATCTGCCCACTCACTCAGCCTATCCAAGTCACCCTGAATTCTCCTAACATCCTCATCACATGTCACACTGCCACCCAGCTTAGTATCATCAACAAACTTGCTGATGTTATTCTCAATGCCTTTATCTAAATCGTTGATGTAAATGGTAAACAGCTGTGGTCCCAATACCAAGCCCTGTGGCAGCCCACTAGTCACTACCTGCCATTCCGAGAAACACCCATTCACCGCTACCCTCTGCTTTCTATCTGCCAACCAGTTTTCTATCCATGTCAATACCTTCCCCCCAATGTCATGTGCTCTGATTTTACCCACCAATCTCCTATGTACTCCAAAGGACCTCCGTCTCTTCGGGAAGTGGAGGCGACTCTGGTCCTTCTCGTACACAGCCTCTATGTTGGTGCCCTGCTCAAGTTTGTCATCCAAGTGCACCCCAGGTCCTCACCACATCCATGTCCTCACCATCAATAGTAAGCGGGAGCAGTACAGACTTGGCCTTCCTAAAATCCATCACCACCTCCTTTGTCTGACTGATGTCGAGCTGCAGATGATTCAGCTTGCTTTATTCGCAAAGTCCTCCACCACGGCCCTGGATTCATCCTCCCATCCTCCCTCTATATTCCTAAGTTATCAGAGAATCTCTGCAGTGAAATGATCCAGTGTTGTATCTAAAGTCTGAGGTACACAGGGTAAACAGGAGGGGAGTCAGTACAGTCCCCGTTGGGGTCCCAGTGCTGCTTACAGCCAGGTCTGACACAGCACTGAAGCCGCACATACTGTCTGCCAGTCTGCTGGTCCCAATGGAAGTGCCAACCTGCATGAAATGGAGCTTTTCCCCCAGACATGAGGGCTGTCTTATATTGCAGGCACTTGAGAAATCAAATACATGATCCTCACAGCGCTACCCTGCTTATCCAAATGTCTCTATTCAGCATCATCAAATCCGGTGTGATCCTGGTCGGCAAACTGCAGGGGACCCAGGGCTGATCTGACCTGGGGTCGGAGGTCTCTAGACTCTTCATGATGTGTGAGGTCAGGGCCACTGCATGGTAATCATTCAAGACTTTCAGTTGGCCGTTCTTAGATAGTGGGACCATACATGATGTTTTCCATGCAATTGGGCCCTTTTCCGGGCTGAGACTCAGATGAAAATACTCCACACAGCTGCTCAGCACACTCCTCCAGGGCCCTGGGGTTCACACCATCTGGTGCCAATGCTTTCGAGTTTCCCGACAGCCCTCCTGGGACACTCTCCCCCAGTCTAACTCACCTAAACCAGATACAATCTTTCTCCGTTAGGAAATCTCTTCTCAGCCTCCAAGGATGAGGATCACATTTCTCCCATCTATCCCTGGTCCCCTGTACAGCTCTCCTGCCCCTCTCTGGGACCTGTGCCTCCTTTCCAAGGTGCAATAAGACCATAAGAGCTGAATTAGGCCATTTGGCCCATCGAGTCTGCTCCACCATTTCATCATGGCTGATCCATTTACCCTCTCAATTCCAATCTCCATATCCCTTCATGCCCTGACTAATCAGGAATCTTTCGACCTCCGCCTTAAATATACACAAACACTTGTTGCCTGTGGCAACAAACTCCATGCATTCACCTCTCTCTGGCTAAAGAAATTCCTCCTCCTCTCCATTCTAAAAGACGTCCTTCTATTCTGAGGCCGTGTCCTCTGGTCTTAGACTCTCCCACCATTGGAAACGTCCCCTCGGCATCCACTCTATCAAAGCCTTTCACCGTTCGATAGGTTTCAATGAGGTCACCCCTCATTCTTCTGAATTCCAGCGACTACAGGCCCAGAGCCATCAAACACTCCTCACGTGACAAGCAATGTCCAGAACATGGATGCCTCTGGGCAGGGCAGTGCAGCAGTAGGTAAGGATGCTGCCTCCCAGCTCAGAGTCCCGGGTTCGATTCTAGCCTCTGCTACTATTCACGATAAAACAAAGGAATAAACGGTCCAAAACATTAACTTTAACATTCATGGTCGGTACATTCAGTAGAAAGCAGAAACAGAAACACAACACGTATTTGGCAGCATGGTAGTGTACTGGTTAGTGTAAAGCAATTACAGCGTCAGTGAGCCAGCTTCAGTTCCCCCGCTGTTTGTGTGTTCACCCATTGACTGTGTGGGTTTGTTCTACATTCTAGGGGTTACTTGGTTAATTGGTCATGTGTGTAACTGGTGGCACGTGCTCTTTGGGATGGAAGGGCCTGTTACCGGGCTCAATCTCTAAATAAAACCAATATAAAACAAGCATAGCACCATTGCCCCTCACGTAGCTCCCTGACACAATGTCCATTTTTTTTTGTTCGAGGGTCTTCCCACATAACTCAGCCCTTTTGTGTGTGGCCCTTCCCACAAAGCATTAGTTCTAGCTGCACCAAGCTTCAGTGTGTCCCTCAGCAGGTGCTCCCGCGACCTGGAACGTGACGATCGGCGGCTTTCCCTCGTGGCCATCTCGTTGTGCTGGGAGACCAACAGGTGTCGCGCAAACTGAGCGGTTGATGATCTTCCAGCAGCACTTGATGTCTGCCTTGGTGTGTGTCCCTGGGAACGGCAAGTAGGGCAGAGAGTTACATAGCAGCCACTGGGGGTGAACCCTCGTATCTGTTTCCACCCCCTCCTCAGCAAATCCACCATCTGTAAAGAAGTTTATTCCCCACTGCAGCCATCCCTGAGCAAGTGATCCAAGCCACCTGGCAGGATGTCTCTTCCCCAGTTCAGACCAATGAGCACCAAGACATCCCTTGGTGCAACGTCCTCTCTGCTCCCCTTCCACCCCCCACCATCAGAACTTTCCTCTACAGGTGACATGTCAGCCCCCTCCCCCCAGTGTATGCTGTTTGTGTGGAGCTTGTACGCTCTCTGTGTGACCCTCTGTGAGTTCCTCTGAAAGCTCCCCACATCCCAGGCCAGGAAGGTCCCTCTCCCCAGCTGAGTGTAGTTGGGGGAATCCAGGGTCCGCTGATGGGAATGTGGGAGAGAAGGTGAGCGCGAGTAAGTGTGGGAAACTGAGTTTATTATTGCCATATACAGTAAAAAGTACTTGGTTTTTGCACAGTGCATTGAGGCCGTACAAGGGAAAAATTTTAAAAACTTAACAAAATGGAGACGTAATGTAAAGATATTTACTCCTCATGTATGTGAAGGATGTAAGAAAAGTCAATCCAATTTAGTTCAGAGTGGAAGAGCCAAAGATAAGGTAGTTGGTTTACAAACAGTGGCAATGTGTAGAGAGATTCCTAGCAAGGAGAGGCTGACGACAGGGTAAAATTGCAGTTACCAGGATGAGTTGCAAGTAAAGTCAGAAAAAAATCAGGAAAGGCGTATACAGGATGAAAGATGTTATATTTCAATGTGCACAATATATGGAATAAGGTCAATGAACTTGCAGCATGGTAACAGATTGGCAAGTATGATGTGGTAGGCATCACTAAATTATAGTTGAAAGAAGATTATAGCTGGGACCTTAGTGAACAAGGATACACATTGTATTGAAAGGACAGGAAGGAAGACAAAGGGGGTGGTATGGTTCTGTCGGTATAAAATAAAATTAAATCATTAGAAAGATGTGACATATGGTCAGAGGTGTTGAGTTGTTGTGGATAGAGCTAAGGAAAGACCCTGATGGGAATTGTATACAGACCCCCAAACAGTAGTAAGGAAGTGGTCTACAAATTACACCAGGAGATAGAAAATGCATGCCAAAAGGACAGTGTTACAATAGTCATAGAGAATTTTAATATGCAGGTAGTTTGGGAAAATCAGGTTGGAGCTAGATCGAAGAAGGGGAATTTCTAAAATGCCTATGAGATGGCTTTTTGGAGCAGCTCATGTTTGAGTCCAATAGGACATCAACTATTCTGGATTGGGTGTCGTGCAATGAACTGAATCAATTAGAGAACTTGAGGTAAAAGAACACTAAGGAGAAAGCGATCATAATATGATTGAATTCACCCTGAAATTTGAGAAGGAGAAGCTAAAATCAGATGCATCAGTATTACAGTGGAGTAAAAGAAATTACAAAGGTATGAGAGAGGAGATGGGCAGAATTGATTGGAAAAGAACACTGGCAGGGATGACAGCAGAGCAGCGATGGCTGGAATTTCTGGAAGCAATTCAGAACGCACAGGATATATACATCCCAAAGAGGGGGAAGTATCCTAAAGACAAGATGACACAACCGTGGCTAACAAGGGAAGTCAAAACTAATATTAAAAAGCCAAAGAGAGGGCATATAATAGAGCAAAAATTAGTGGGAAATTAGGAGAGTATGAAGCTTTTAAATACCAACAGAAGGCAACTAGAAAGTCATTAAGAAAGTAAAGGTGGAATAGGAAAGTAAGTTAGCTAATAATATTAAAGAGGATACCAAAAGTTTGTTCAGATACATAACATGTAAAAGAGAAGCAAGAGTGGACAGTGGACCACTGGAAAACAATGCTGGAGAAGTGGTAATGGGGCTCAAGGAAATGGCTGAGGCACTGAATAAGTATTTTGCATCAGTCTTCAATGTGGAAGATGACTAGCAGCGAGTTGGTAGTTCCAGGTGACTGCGGGCATTTAATCCACGAAGTTACCATTTCTAGAGAGAAGATTCTTGGGAAACTAAAAGATCTGAAGTTAGATAAGTCACCTGGACCAGATGGTGTACATCCCAGGGTTCTGAAAGAGGTGGCTGAAGAGATTCTGTGGGCATTAATAATGATCTTTCAAAATTCACTGGATTCTGGAAGACTGGAAAGTTACAAATGTCACTCAACTCTTCAAGAAGGGAAAGAGGCAGAAGAAAGGAAACTACAGGCCAGTCAGCCTAACCTCAGTGACTGGGAGGATGTTGCAATTGATTGTGAAGGATGTGATCTCAGGGTACTTGGTGGCAAATGATAAAGTGGGCCATTGTCAGTATGGTTTCCTTAAGAGAAAATCTTGCCTGACAAATCTGTTGAAATTCTTTGAAGAAATAACAAGCTGAATAGACAAAGGAGAATCAGTTGATGTTGTGTACTTGGATTTTCAGAAGGCCTTTGTCAACATGGAACACATGAGGTTAGTTAATAAGCAATGAGCCCCTGGCATTACTGCATGAATAAAGCAGTGGCTGATTGGCAAGATTGAAAGAGTGGGAAAAAGAGGGTGCCTTTTCTGTTTGGCTACCGGTGACCAGCAGTGTTCCACAGGGGTCTGTGATGGGACCAATTCTTTTTATGTTAAATGTCAATGATTTGGAGATGGAATTGATGGCTTTGTTGCCAAGTTTGCGGATGATAAGACAATAGGTGTTTTGAGGAAATAGGGAGGCTGCAGAAGAACTTAGACAGATTAGGAGAATGGGCAAAGAACTGGCAGATGGAATACAGTGTCAGGAAGTGTATGGCCATGCACTTTGGTAGAAGAAATGAAAGGGCAGACTCTTTTTTAAAGGGAGAGAAAATACAAAAAGCTGAGAAGCAAAGGGATGTAGGGGTCCTTGTGCAGGTTCCCTGAAGGTTAGTGTTCAGGTTGAGTCTATGGTGAGGAAGGCATGAATGTTGGCATTCATTTCAAGAGGACTAGAATATAAAAGCAAGGATGTAACATTGAGACTTTATAAAGCACTGGTGAGGCCTCGCTTGGGGTATTGTGGTGAACTACATATACCTGTCCGGACACTACGCCCCGCTGACTGCTCCTGTGGCCCCTCCCACTGACTGTGGTTCCTCCCACAGACCCCGGTATAAAGGCGATTGAGGCCTGAGCCCTGCCCTCAGTCTCCAGGATGTAGTATGGTGCTCAACTACTGCTTGTTCCTTCTTCCGGCAAATAAAATCTGATATCTCACCTCATGTCTCAGAGAGTTATTGATGGTGCATCAGGTATTGTTAGCAGTTCTGGGCCCTTTATCTTAGAAAGGATGTAATGAAACTGGAGAGGGTTTAAAAGAGGTTAATGAAAATAATTCCAGGATTAAGCAGCTTGTCACATGAAGAGTGTTTGATGGCTCTGGCCTGTATTCACTGGAATTTAGAAGAATGAGGGGTGACCTCATTGAAACCTATTGAATGGTGAAAGACCTTGGTAGAGTGGATGTGAAAAGGATGTTTCCTGTGTTGGGAATCCAGACGCCTCAAGATAGAAAGGAGATGGGAAGGTATTTCTTTAGCCAGAGAGTGGTGAATCTGTGGAATTCTTTGCCACTGGCAGCTGTGGAGGCCAAGTCTTTATGTTTTTTTAAGGCAGAGGTTGATAGCTTCTTGTTTGGTCAGGGCAGGAAAGGGTATGAGGGAAGGCAGGAGATTGGGGCTGAGGGAAAATGGATAAGCCATGATGAAATCACAGATGGATGGGCCAAATGGCCTAATTCTGCTGCTATATCTTAAGGTCTTATGGGTTAAAAATCCATCTTATTCTACAAGCAGTCTGTGCATAATTCTGATAACAGTGGGCCAGAAACTGGCCTTGAGCCTGGTTATCCGTGCTTTCACGCTTTTGTATCTTCTGCCAGATGTTCGGAGTGGGGGTGTGGAGAAGAGAGATTTAAAATACAGTCTGACAGAAGGTCTTCAGCCTGAGATGTTGACTGTTTCTCTCTCCACAAAAGGCCCCGTGGAGGTTGATTGTCCACGGGATCCGACTGAGCTTGAGGGTTACTCAAGGATGTACCTGCACTCTCTCTCCCCCTGCAGGCCACCATTGTGACCCCGGAGTGCATGGAGCGCGAGGTGCTCCTCGACCTGGTGTACAAGGTTCAGAGCCGGCAATTCAACGATCAGCGGCACTCCGTCCGCAAGGAGATCCGGGATCGGCGAGGCTGCCACTCACTCCCGACCTCGCCGCTGGAGAAGATGCAATGTAAGGGAGCATAAACCACCCCCCACCAACCCCATTAACCTGGTCTGGCACTATTCCTGTGTCTTCATATCGGAGGCTAATGGGGTGAGACCATCCTCTGCAAAACATGCTCCCTTTGAGTACTGTGCAGCTCAGCTGTGGTCAAACCCTGTCCTGGGAGTGTGTGATGGGGTAGAGTAGAAGGAGCTCCACTCTCTGTCTGACCCTGGGAGTGTGTGATGGGGTAGAGTGGAAGGAGCTCCACTCTCTGTCTGACCCTGGGAGTGTGTGGTGGGGGTAGAGTGGAAGGAGCTCCACTCTCTGTCTAACCCTGGGAGTGTGTGATGGGGTAGAGTGGAAGGAGCTCCACTCTCTGTCTGACCCTGGGAGTGTGTGATGGGGTAGAGTGGAAGGAGCTCCACTCTCTGTCTGACCCTGGGAGTGTGTGATGGGGTAGAGTGGAAGGAGCTCCACTCTCTGTCTGACCCTGGGAGTGTGTGATGGGGTAGAGTGGAAGGAGCTCCACTCTCTGTCTGACCCTGGGAGTGTGTGATGGGGTAGAGTGGAAGGAGCTCCACTCTCTGTCTGACCCTGGGAGTGTGTGGTGGGGGTAGAGTGGAAGGAGCTCCACACTCTGTCTGACCCTGGGAGTGTGTGATGGGGGTAGAGTGGAAGGAACTCCACTCTCTCTCTAACCCTGGGAGTGTGTGATGGGGTAGAGTGGAAGGAGCTCCACTCTCTGTCTGACCCTGGGAGTGTGTGATGGGGTAGAGTGGAAGGAGCTCCACTCTCTGTCTGACCCTGGGAGTGTGTGATGGGGGTAGAGTGGAAGGAGCTCCACTCTCTGTCCGACCCTGGGAGTGTGTGATGGGGTAGAGTGGAAGGAGCTCCACTCTCTCTCTAACCCTGGGAGTGTGTGATGGGGTAAAGTGGAAGGAGCTCCACTCCCTGTCTGACCCTGGGAGTTTGTGATGGGGTAGAGTGGAAGGAGCTCCACTCTCTGTCTAACCCTGGGAGTGTGTGATGGGGTAGAGTGGAAGGAGCTCCACTCTCTGTCTGACCCTGGGAGTGTGTGATGGGGTAGAGTGGAAGGAGCTCCACTCTCTCTCTAACCCTGGGAGTGTGTGATGGGGTAGAGTGGAAGGAGCTCCACTCTCTCTCTAACCCTGGGAGTGTGTGATGGGGTAGAGTGGAAGGAGCTCCACTCTCTCTCTAACCCTGGGAGTGTGTGATGGGGGTAGAGTGGAAGGAGCTCCGCTCTCTGTCTGACCATGGGAGTGTGTGATGGGGTAGAGTGGAAGGAGCTCCACTCTCTGTCTGACCCTGGGAGTGTGTGATGGGGTAGAGTGGAAGGAGCTCCACTCTCTCTCTAACCCTGGGAGTGTGTGATGGGGTAGAGTGGAAGGAGCTCCACTCTCTCTCTAACCCTGGGAGTGTGTGATGGGGTAGAGTGGAAGGAGCTCCACTCTCTCTCTAACCCTGGGAGTGTGTGATGGGGGTAGAGTGGAAGGAGCTCCGCTCTCTGTCTGACCATGGGAGTGTGTGATGGGGTAGAGTGGAAGGAGCTCCACTCTCTGTCTGACCCTGGGAGTGTGTGATGGGGTAGAGTGGAAGGAACTCCACTCTCTGTCTGACCCTGGGAGTGTGTGATGGGGTAGAGTGGAAGGAGCTCCACTCTCTGTCTGACCATGGGAGTGTGTGATGGGGTAGAGTGGAAGGAGCTGCACTCTCTGTCTGACCCTGGGAGTGTGTGATGGGGTAGAGTGTAGAAAGCTTCACTGTGTCTGATTTTGGGAGTGTGTGATGGGACAGGATGTAAAGAGCTTCACTCTATGACTAACCCCTATGATGGGAATATGATGGTACCCATTGTGGTGAGCTTCCCTCTGTTCTGGGAGAGTGTGATGGGACAGTGAGGAGGAAACTTCACTCTGTCTCACATTATAAACTGATTTATCCTGCTTTTAACACTGTTTTTACCATGTTGCATCCTGAAGAACGTAAATTACTTTTGCCCAGCTATGATTTGTACACTTCCAATTTTCACAATATTGTCATCTCTGTGTCTATATAGAGAGTTATTTGTAACATTACAGAGGTGTGTACAGTATAAGTACACAAGTGTGTGTGTGTGTACTTATGTAGAGAGTGTGCTCGCATGTGTGCATACATAGGATTGTGTACGTACAAAGATATGCAGGTGTGTGTGTGTGTGTGTGTGTGTGTGTGTGTAGGTGTGTGTGTGTGTGTCTGTGTGTGTGTGTGTGTGTCTGTGTGTGTAGGGGTGTGTGTGTGTGTGTAGGTGTGTGTGTGTGTGTCTGTGTGTGTGTGTGTGTCTGTGTGTGTGTGTGTGTGTCTGTGTGTGTAGGGGTGTGTGTGTGTGTCTGTGTGTGTAGGGGTGTGTGTGTGTGTGTGTGTTTGTGTCTGTGTATGTGTGTGTGTGTGTGTGTGTTTGTGTGTCTGTGTGTGTGTGTGTGTGTGTGTGTCTGTGTGTGTAGGGGTGTGTGTGTGTGTGTTTGTGTCTGTGTGTGTGTGTGTGTGTGTGTTTGTGTCTGTGTATGTGTGTGTGTGTGTGTTTGTGTCTGTGTGTGTGTGTGTGCAGAGTTCTGACCCTTGTTCTTTTGAACAGATTTCTTCCGCTCCATGTCCAACCTTCAAGCCGAGGAGTTCTTCGACCTGATTGCCCGGTCTCAGAGCCGTCGCCTTGACGACCAGCGGGCCGACTTTGAGGAGTCATCTGCCGGGGATGTGGATCCAAAGATCTGTGAGGAAAACATGGAATACCTGGATCTAGTGGGGACAGAGTGTGCCCAGGTAGAGGGGCAGCAAGAGACAACCCTGTTCACCTCAGACAGAGCTCGTTCCCTGAAAGAGGAAGGCATGGAACCCGTAGAGAAAGAGACCCCGGCAGAGCAAGGTGAAGTTCCAGTAGAGAGTGAGCAGGTTCCATCAGAGAAAGAGGAGATCCCAGTAAACCAAGAGATGATACCAAAAGAGGGCGAAGAACCAGCTGATGACGGGAACACTCCAGGAGAGGAAGAGGAGCCCCGAGCAGAGGATGTGGAGATCCCAGCAGGAGAGGTTCAAACAGAGAAAGGGGAAGCCCCAGCAGAACCAGCAGAGGGAGGTGAGGCTCCAGCAGAACTGGGGGCAGCCCCAGCAGCGAAACAGCAGAACTCTGCACCGAGAAAGTGGACTGGAGGTGGGAAGGACCCAGACGAGGAGCTGTACAACACCATACTGAAGCACCAGGTATGGAGAGACAGCAGGGTAACTCGGAGTGGATGGAGTAGGGGTGGGAGGGGAGCAGGTTCTTGGTGATTGGGGTGGAGCCTGGAGGATTCATCCACCTGGACTCACTCTAGGTGCATAGGGTGTTGGGTGTCGTCATATCCGGGGGGTTCAGAGACCCAGTTACCAAACCCTCAGTGATAGGGGTTGAGGTTGTTTGAATGGTGAAACCCTTAGGTAACACCAGTAAGATGGCAGATGTGTTCACCAGTCGCATCCCCTCTGCGATCCAAAGCAGAAGGGTGGGGCAACTCTCCCTGGGAGTTGCAAAACTGCTTTTTGTTGGTGTGGTGGGGGGACTTTTCCTGGCTGGGGCAGTCAGGAGTTGAAGAGGGGAGGAAGGTGGGGGGAGATCTGTGAAGGCAATACCCTGGGATAGATCACAGGGACTTGAACCCACCCATGGTTTTGAGGGGTAGGAGGGTGTTGGGGAGGGGTGGGTGGGTGATAGTCCCAAAAACTCTAGCCACCTCAATAACCAAGGGCAGGGCTCGGAGGACACAGGAGGGGAGAGTGGCTGGAGGGAAGATCTGTCCTCAGATCTCAGGCGCAAGGGTCTGGAAGTATGTTGTCTGAGGACCAGCAGGAGAGGGAGTGGGAGGGGAGGAAAGGCCCACTCTAGTCTCTTCAGTAACGAGGGGTAGGATATCTTGGGCTGCTGGCCAGAAAGGACTGGGGTGAGTTGGGGTGGGGATAGGCCTGGATAGGTGGGGCCAGAGGTACAAGCTGTGCTGGGACTCATGGGAGATGGGATGGGGTTAGGGGACGACCCAACCCTAGACCACTCAGTAACCAGGGGCAGGAAGCTTGGAGGTACCATGTCTGACTGGAGATGGGGAGGGGGGGGGAATAGACACAAACTAGAATCTTTCAGTGACCAGGAGCAATGTTCAGAGGTCCTACCTGTCCCAGGGCTAACAGGAGAGGGAATGGGGTGGTGTAGACCTAATTCGAAATCTTTCGTTATCCAAAAGCTGAGGTTTGGAGGTATGAGCTATCTCATAATTGACAGGAGTTTGGAGGGGTGTAGGCTAGGAGCAGAGGGTTATGGACTAACTATCTTGGGACAGGCAGGGGAGGTAGATAGACACAGCACTCGATCCCTCAGTGACTGGGGGCTATGTCCAGAGGCATGAAATGCCCCAAGGCCTATTGCGTATGGAGGTATGGGTCGGGGTTGCGCGTGGTAACGGGATCCCAGATGTCAGGATTGCGGTTGCTGGTGTTCGGATTGTGAGCCAAGACACAGGCCCAACCACAGTAACACCCTGCCTGTCTCCCCCACCCCCCACAGTCGGCTAGAGCCCGGATCGAGGACCAGCGAAGCCAGCCACCGGACCGCAGCCCGCGCGAGTTCTTCGACCTGCTGCAGCGGCTTCAGGAGCGGCGGATGGATGAGCAGCGGGCAGCTCTGCCTCCCAGCCTGGGCCCCGGTGCCAAGCGGGGGCTCAGCCCCTTGCCCGGGGACCGCCGGCCCTCTGTTTTCACCCCCCTGCTGAGGGGGGTGTCCCAGAAGAGGGCCAACTCCAGCTAGGCCCCAGTGTACAGGGTGGGGTGGGCAGGCCTAGGCCCTCACCCAGGATCCTCATCCCACTCTCACACCCAGGCGTGCTGTGGTGAGCTGGTATTCAGGGAGGTAGAAGTAAGATGGGGGGGTAACAGAAATTCTGTGGGCGTGTGAAGTAGATAGGAGTCAGATGAGGCCAAGCTATTGGCTTCAATCTCTGAACGCTGGCCCAACATAATGAAGTGGTTTCTCCCCAAACCCCACCCCATCCTCATTTTAAGCCTGGGTTATCAGTGTCCCAGATATCCCCCAACATCTCCCTTTCCTGCTTTATGCAATGGTCCCCTATCTCCCTCACCACTGATTTCCCACTGTCGTGGAGAGCATCACACCCCCCCATAACCCCTCACCCCACCCCCCACGGCTGATTTCCTACCGTCATGAACAGCAGTCCCCACCCCCTCACCATCCCACACCCCAGCTACCGGCTCTTCCCTCTCGCCTCCATCCAAAGGCATCGCAGGGAAACACTCCGGGACGTTGCGGGGTACCTTTGCACATGTGAGTTTGCATCAGCTCCCTCCTTGCCCGTCCTTCCCTATTCCTCACTGCCCACACGTGGGGACAGGCGGGAAGGTAAGGGGCCGCAGGTCCCCCCCACCCCCCCCCCGTCCTCCCCTTATTGCTACATTCCCTCATTGGAGGCTGATAGCAGCCTGCCTCTCTCCCATGGCCTCATCTCCTCTTGAGGACTTGAGACTGGGTTTGAAAATGGCACCGGCAAAGTCAGCAACTATGGGCCAATGCTAACTGCCCCCAAAGAGGGCAGTCATCCTGGCAAAGGTGTCTGTCCTGGCTCCAGTCACCCGGATCTGTCCTGACTGGATGGGGGCTGTTCTGGCATGGAATAGATGGGCAGAACAGCATTTCCACTTTCCTGCCGTGTGAGATGGAAAAGTAGGTATGCATTGAAGTGTTCCCCTCTGCCAACTTGTCCTGTCTTTTCTGGAGTGGGCCCATTCAGGAGGTGCTGTCGAGGGAGCCCACAGAGATGGGCAGAGCTGGTGTGCTCCACAACCACTGTGTGCCAGAGGTGGTGGGGAGGGAGGGCTCACTGTCAACTCCAGTGTATCCTGTTTGCCTCTAAGTGTTCTATTGCATTGAAAGCGTACTGTAAATCTTGTAGAAGTGGGTACAAGTGACAGGGTCTGATCCCTACGAGGTGGCATTTGGCTTCTTGCAGACGTTCTTTTTCAAAAGCTATTCGTGGAAGTTTATAAGGAGAAGTGCAGAGGACAACCAGTGCATTAAATATGTCGCTCAGTACACCATTCAGAAATGAAAAACCCGCCGCCTATCACTTGCCAACCTCAGTCGATCTCTGCACTCCTGCTATGCCACAGCTTCTGGCCTGGATCTTACACTGCGCACCCTCCGACTACTCTTTCATCCCAGATGGAGGGTGTTGGCCCTGACCTGACTGTCCTCCTCCCTTGCAGATGTTGCCTGACCCGTTCCTTCCCCATTGCTCAGCAAGACCACAGCTGCCCTTGTACCTCAGAGCCCCCTTTTCTGCCCTGACCTCGTGTCCATCCATTCCATTAATATCTATGCTTATCTGCCTAGAGCGTGGCAAAATGTTTAAGGTGTTGGACTGGTGAGCTGAAGGTCGTGAGTTCAAGCCCCAGCCGAGGATGTGTGTTGTGTCCTTGAACAAGGCACTGAGCCACACACTGCTCCAGTCCACCCAGCTGAAAATGGGTACCGGCAAGATGCTGGGGGTTAACCTCGCGATAGACTGGCGTCCTATCCAGATGGGGGTGTGGGGGTTGATATCTCATACTCTCACTTCACGCCATGAAAACCGGCATAAGCGCAGGCCTGATGAGCCTATAAGGCTTGGGACAGACATTAACTTTAACTTCATCTGTCTGGAGTTAAAAGAGTGAACAATCCTAGCCAGGCAGAGCATTCCTGTGATGCACCAAACTCTGGGAGAAGAAATTTACACTTAACTCCAAAGATCCAGATTCAGGACATTCAGGATCCAAGATTTTTTAATGTCATTTCCAGTACACAAGAGTAAAGGAGAACAAATAATTATTACTCCATATCTGATACAGCACAATAAACACAATCAGATAAAGAATGCAATAATGATAAAAAACACAATAAATAAATAAAATAGCTTATATATATATATATAGATTGATTTTATGTCCATAAAGTGACGCTAGGCACAGGTGACATTTGGTGACTGACAGGAAATGATAAAGTAGTGGATGGTTGGTTAGTGGGTGGATGTGTTGATCAGCCTTACTGCTTGGGGAAAGTAACGGTTTTTGAGTCTGGTGGTCCTGGCGTGGTTGTTATGTAGCCTTCTCTCTGATGGGAGTGTGTCAAACAGTCCATGAACCTTCATAATGTTAATGGCCATTTACTGGTTCCTTTCTGTATATATGTCCTTTTTGATGCGTAGGCTGGAGCCAGTTTAAACTACCGGGTGTAGAGTCTTCCTGTCCACCACAGTGCATTTTCCATAGCATGCAATGACGCAGCTTGTTAGGATGTGCTCCGTACGCACCTGTGGAGTGATGGGAGTCTGGTTGTGCGTAGGCCAGCTCTCTTCATCCTCCTCAGAAAGTAGAGATGTTGCTGAGCTTTCCTGACTGCGTAGGATGTGCTCTGGGATGAAGAGAGGCTCTGCGACCTGTTTTTTTAACCTACTGTTGTTTTGTTGTTGGTTGTGTTCTGTGTTGGTTCTGCTGAGCATTGTGAGCATATGCGATGTCGATACCTGAATGTTCATAGTCAAAGTTCAAAGTAAAATTTATTATCAACCCTGAGATTCTTTTTCTGCGGGCATACTTAGCAAATCTATAGAACAGTAACTGTGGTTAATGAAAAACAAACTGTGGAAATGCAGATATAAATAAATATCAATAAATAACAAGATGAAGGAGTCCTTAAATGAGTGCAGTTATCCCCTTTTGTTCAATAGCCTTTTGGTTGAGGGGTAGTAACTGTTCTTTAACCCGGTGGTGTGGGGGCAGCAGCGAGAAAAGAGCATGGCCTGGGTGGTGAGGATCGTTGATGATGGATGCTGCGTTTCTATGGCAACGTTTCATGTAGATGTGCTCAATGACTGGGAGGGCTCTACCGTGATGCACTGGGCCGAATCCACTACCTTTTGTAGGATATTCCACTCAAAGCACTGGTGTTCCCATACCAGGCCATAACGCAACCGGGCAGCACAATGTCCACCACACTTCCAAAGAAGTTTGTCAAGGTTTTTTGGTGACATGCCAAATCGTTGCAGACTCCTGAGGAAGTAGAGACACTGTCGAGCTTTCTTCCCAAATATATTTCTATAATAGAAACATAGAAAATAGGTGCAGGAGTAGGCCATTTGGCCCTTCGAGCCTGCACTGCCATTCGGCATGATCATGGCTGATCATCCAACTCAGAACCCTGTACCATACCCCCTTCTCTCCATACCCCCTGATCCCTTTCGCCACAAGGGCCATATCTAACTTCCTCTTAAATATAGCCAATGAACCGGTCTCAACTGTTTCCTGTGGCAGAGAATTCCACAGATTCACCACTCTCTGTGTGAAGAAGTTTTTCCTCATCTCGGTCCAAAAAGGCTTCCCCTTTATCCTTAAACTGTGACCCCTTGTTCTGGACTTCCCCAACATGATGGGTCCAGAAGAGTTCCTCTGAGATAGTCCTCAGGTGTGTTGGCCGTTTACACAAATTACACATTTCGCTATATGCTCCAATGTACACATGATAACTAAACTTAAGCCTTGACAATAAATTTCACTGAAATCTACCCTCATTCTCCTAAACTTTGGAAAGCATGTCCATTTGATCTCTCCTCATGCAGGAAACTTCGGGAGATACAGGGTTGGTAGGAGGTAGCTGGAATACAGGCTCCAATCGGATCACACCGGGACCGTTGAATGTGGTGAAGACGGCATTTGGCACATTGGCCTTCATCAGTATAGGAGTTGGGATGTTACTTTACAATAATACAAGACAATTTTGAAGCTGCACCTAGAGTATTGTGAACAGTTTTGTTCGCTATTTTATAGGAAAGACATCACTTACCAGGAAAAAGCATAAAGAAAATCTGTGAGAATGTTACCAACATTGAGTTATAGGGAGACGTTGGGCAGATTATCCCCTGGAGCATAGCGGATCTTATACAGGTGTACAGAATCATGAAGGGGGTAAGATTGGATGAAATAACACAATCCTTTTCCTGGGGAAAGAGAAACAAGCAGCTGTGTAGGTTTAAGGTGAGAGGGGAAAGCATTATTAGGAACCAGAGGGGCAACATTTTCCACACATTCCAAGTAAGCAGATGCCAGAGCAAGTGGTCGAGGAACAATAAATACATTAAAAACAAATGCTAACAGGTACATCGATGGACAGCACACACCACAGGTCTACAGAGCAGGGGTTTCCAAACTGGGGTCCACTGGCCCCTCAGTTAATAGTAGGTGTCCATGGCATAACAGAGACTGGGAAACCCCGCTGTCGAGGGACCCAGCAGGTCAGGCAGCATCTATGGACAATCGATGCTTGGGGCCGAAACCCTTCAACGGAGCATAGCTAATAAAGATTTAGAGGAATATGGGCTGAACCAGAGGAAATGGGACCAGCTTAGATGGGCGCCGATGAATATCGGTGGGAGAGCTGGTGGTGTGCGCCTTTAAGGGGCGTGGCTCCTCCCCACCGGGCGAGTCATTGGGCACAGGTTGCCTCCATCCTCTGCCACTGCGCGCCTTTAAGGAGGAGGCGGGATCACAAGGGATTCGGCCGAGCCGCCTGCACCGCCCCTTTAAGCAGCCGGTAGAGCTGACGCGGCGCTGACACGGGCAGAGCCACGTCACAAACTCCGGAGTCCCGGGCTCGCTGGCTTCTCCGCAAACATGATCCTGATGACCATGATCGCCCGGGTGGCCGATGGGCTGCCCCTGGCCGCCTCGATGCAGGAGAATGAGCAGGTAAGGCGGCAGACGGGACACCCCCTTCCAACTTCCCCTCCTCTTCTCCCCATGGCTGCGTGTACCGTCGGACAGGGGGCAAAGGGACAGGTATCGCGTTGCATGCACACGTAGGGGTTAGGAAACTGCGGGTTTGTTACAAGAAGGGAGAGGGAGTGGTGGGGTGGTCTGCTGCATTAGGAAGGGAAAGTGGGGTCTGCGGCACAGGGCAGTCTGTAAAACAGTAGGGAGTGGCGGGGGGGGGGTGTAGTATAAGATGGGAGGAGTTTCTGTTGCACGAGGGACGAATCTAGCTACAGTGGCATCCCTCTGCAAGCCTCTGTAATCTCCAGCGCCGAAGGGGTTAATAGCCAGAACTGATTCCTCGGCACCCTCCCTTGCAGCTCCGAGAGCCTTTGGCTAGGTTCTTCCCCCCCCCCCCCCCCCCGGTACTTGAATTGTAGAGAGTTACACTTCTATGGTGCCTGTCCCATCCTTGTCACCTTGTGCCTAACCTAGGAGGGGGCATATGTCCGTGTCCCACCGCACTCTTGCCTCTCTCTCTCTCTGCTCCCTCTGATGGCCGAGATGTGAACGTATCCTCTTGGAGGGTGGTGTGCCTTTGGAGCCCCGGGAGGCCAGTGGGAGCAGAGACCGGTCCTTGGTGTGCGCGGGTGGAAGGTCAATTTGACGTTACCGTCAGATCGGCCGAAATGGAAGCAGAATTGAATCATTTGATTCTGCTTGGCAACCAAATTATGACTGGTAGGGTAGGGGAGAAAGTATCGCCTCACACTCCAGCTTTGGAGAGTGAGCTCCCACCCATCGAAAGGAATGGGCCATGTTGTAAAAGGTGGCCACAAGTACACTTATGGAACAGATTTGTCTGATTATTCATTTCCAGCAAAAAAACATTTCAAAGTCAAAGTAAATTTATTATCAGTCACTAAATACTACCTCAGAATCAGGTTTAATATCACCTCATATGTTGTGAAATTTATTAATTTTATGGTAGCACTACAATAAAATACATGATATATATATATATAGTGAAAAAATTGAATTACTATAAGTGTGTGTGTGTGTATACTGATAGGCACAAAACTATTTATAAATGTCCATTAATTAGTTAAATTAAAATGGGTAGTGCAAAAATATAGGAGGAAGAAAAGTAGTGAGGTAGTATTCATGGGTTAGAAATTGGAAGACAGAGGGAAAGAAGCTGTTCCTGAATTATGGAGTGTGTTCCTTCAGGCTTCTGTACTTCTTTCCCAATATTAAGAAGAGGGCATGTCCTGGGTGGTGGGCGTCCTCAAAGTTGGACGTCGTCTTTCGAAGGCACTGCTCCTTGAAACTGTCTTGGATACTACGGAAGTCCGTACCCATGACTAATTTTACAAGGTTTTGCAACTTACTTCGATCTGGTGCCATAGCAACCCCCCCCCTTCCCACCCCTACCATACCAGACGTGATGCAGCCAGTCAGAATGCTCTCCACGGTACATCTGTAGGAGTTTTCAAGTGTTTTAGTTGGCAAACCAAATCTCCTCAAACTCTGAATGAACTTAAGATTTATTTCTCGCGGGCAATTGCAGGAAAATAAAGATCTACAATAGAAATTATGAAAATCTATGTATAAATACTGACAAACAATCAATGTGTAAAAGAAGACAAGTTGCGCAAATTTAAAAACAAATCCTGAGAGCGTGAGATGTAGAGTCCTTGAAGGTAAATCTATAGGCTGTGGAATCAGTTTGGAGTTGTGATGGTTGAAGGACAATAACTATTCCTCAACCTGGCAGTGCGGAACCTAAGATTCATGTACCTCCGAACAAATGGCAGCAGTGAGAAGAGCTCCTGGCCTAAATGGACGGGGTCCTAAGTAGAAGTATTAATGGTAAATCATAACGAGTATATACTGCATAGAGAAAGGCCATTAGATTACCCCCAAGGCAGTTTTTGTACTCCACTAAAGCATTCCTTCCTTTGTCTCATCTGAAACTCATCAGCGTTGTTATCTATTCCCTTCTGCCCAGTCAGCGTGTATGGAGATACTCCACTCTGTACAGGGGACTACACCTCTGAAGTGATGTGGTGTGCCTGGTCCATGTGACACGGCGCTAGTGGTGGGGGAGGTTGGATGCCAAGGGCTAGTCATAGAACTGCTGCTGTGGTCAGTGTACATGGTTTACCATCCCCCTCGTCAGTAATTGCCCCTCACTTGCCCCAAGTGATTGCTGTTAACTTTATAAATAGTTCTATGGGATCTATTTGAAAATTCCCCATTATTGAAAGGCCTAGATGGAGTGGACATGGGACGGATGTTTCAAATAACGAGAGAGTCTAGGATCAGAGGCACAGCGTCAGAATACAAGAACATCCCTTTAGGGCAGATGAGGAGGACTTTCTTCGGGTAGAGGGTGGTAAAACTGAGGAATTTATTGCCATGGATGTCTATGGAAACCACATTATTATTTAAAGAAGAGATTGATTAAGTTCTTGATTAGTTAGGGTGTCAAAGGTTACTGGGAGAAGGCAGGGGAATGGAATTGAGAGGGATTTTAAAAAAAACAACAATCAGCTGGGCAGACTCAATGGGTCAAATGGCCCAATTATCTCCTATATCTTATGGTCTTGCATCACACAGGCACTTCCTATAAGAATTTAATAAGAACTTTAGATCTGTCTTCACTAGGGAAGACACCAGCAATCTCCCAGATGTATGGATGGGCCAAGGACATAGGGTAACAGAGGAAATGAAACAGATTGACATTAGGAAGGAAACGGTGATGAGTAGACTGATGGGACTGAAGGCTGACAAATCCCCAGGTCCAGATGGTCTGCATCCTAGGGTACTAAAGGAGGTGGCTCTGGAAATTGCGGATGCATTGGTAATCATTTTCCAATGTTCCTTAGATTCAGGATCAGTTCCTAGGATTGGAGAATGGCTAATGTTATCCCACTTTTTAAGAAAGGAGGGAGGGAGAAAACAGAGAACTATCGTTCTGTCAGCCTAACATCAGTAGTTGGGAAGATGCTAAAGTCCATTATTAAAGATGAAATAGTGGCATATCTAGATAGCAGTGATAGGATTGGGCCGAGCCAGCATGCATTTACCAAGGGCAAATCATGCTTGACTAATCTATTGGAGTTTTTCGAGGATGTAACCAGGAAGTTAGACAAGGGAGATCCAGTGGATGTAGTGTACCTCGATTTTCAGAAGGCATTTAATAAGGTCCCACATAGGAGATTGGTGGGTAAAATCAGAGCGCATGGCATAGGGGGGAAGGTATTGACATGGATAGAAAACTGGTTGGCAGATAGAAAGCAAAGGGTAACAGTGAATGTGTGTTTCTCGGAATGGCAGGTGGTGACTAGTGGGCTGCCACAGGGCGTAGTATTGGGACCACAGCTGTTTGCCTTTATCTAAATCGTTGATGTAAATGGTATTGAGAATAACATCAGCAAGTTTGCTGATGATACTAAGCTGGGTGGCAGTGTGACATGTGATGAGGATGTTAGGAGAATTCAGGGTGACTTGGATAGGCTGAGTGAGTGGGCAGATACTTGGCAGATGAAGTTTAATGGAATAAGTGTGAGGTTATCCACTTTGGGAGTAAGAACAGGAAGGCAGATTATTATCCGAACGGTGTAGAGTTAGGTAAGGGAAAAATAGAAAGAGATCTAGGAGTACTTGTTCAGCAGTCACTGAAGGTGAATGAGCAAGTGCAGCAGGCAGTGAATTACAAAGGGAATTGAGTACAAGAGCAAGGAAATCCTTTTGCATTTGTACAGGGCCCTGGTGAGACCACACCTGGTATTGTGTACAGTTTTGGTCTCCAGGGTTAAGGAAGGACATCCTGGCTATAGAGGAAATGCAGCGTAGATTCACAAGGTTAATTCCTGGGATGTCCGGACTGTCTTAAGCAGAGAGGTTAGAGAGACCGGGCTTGTACACGCTGGAATTAAGGAAATTGAGAGGGGATCTGATTGCAACATATAAGATTATTAAGGGATTGGACAAGATAGAGGCAGGAAATATGTTCCAGATGCTGGGAGAGTCCAGTACCAGAGGGCATGGTTTGAGAATAAGGGGTAGGTCATTTAGGACAGAGTTAAGGAAAAACCTCTTCTCCCAGAGAGTTGTGGGGGTCTGGAATGCACGGCCTCGGAAGGCAGTGGAGGCCAATTCTCTGGATGCTTTCAAGAAGGAGCTAGATAGGTATCTTATGGATAGGGGAATCAAGGGATATGGGGACAAGGCAGGAACCGCGTATTGATAGTAGATGATCAGCCATGATCTCAGAATGGCGGTGCAGGCTTGAAGGGCTGAATGGTCTACTTCTGCACCTATTGTCTATATTACACCATCTAAATTATAGACACCCCGCACCACTGGTGCCATGTCACGTGGGCCAGGAGCACCACATTCCTGCGATCAGCAGAATGGTTTTAGAATTGGAATCAATTTATTTTTGTCACGTGCACCAAGGTACAGTGAAAGAGTGGACAAGCTTATCTTGTGTACTGTTCATACAGAACAAATCTTTGCAGTGTGCATTGAGTTGGAACAGGATAAAACAATGAGGTACTGTCGAATTAGGTGTAACAGAGAAAGTGCTGGTAAACAATAATGTGTAAGATCATAATGAAGTAGATTGTGAGGTCGAGTCCGTCTTATCGTCGTAGGCAAATAATTCAATGGTCTTATTACAGCAGGGTAGAAACTGTTCCTCAGCCCAGTGGTTTGTGCTGCAGGCATCGGAATTTAGAGATACAGCACAGTAACAGGCTCTTCCAGTCCAATGGCATGCATGCGACCCATCAACTTACTAACCTGGTTGTCTTTTTGGAACGTGTGGGGAAACAGGGAGAACATACAGGTTCCTACACAGTGGCAGAATTGAACTGGGTTGCTGCCACTATTAACAGTGTTGTACTAACCGCTACAATACCATGCTACGCTATCTGTTGGGTGGAAGTGGGATAGGGCATTTCCGTGTACTTCATCTCCTCCTTTCTTCCCCCCTCCCTCACCTCCCCCCATTTCCCCTGCCCTAAGCTGAGCCTCAGCGATTGGGGTGGGTTAGTGGAGCTGAGCAGAGTTGGGTCACTGAACAGACTCACCCTTGCTGAGTCAGTGAGGCTGGCCGAAGAGCAGCTGAGTCCCAGTTCCACAAAGCAAAGGTACAAGGTGAGGGGAGAAAAGTTCCTGAAACTAAAACAAAATGGGAGAATCTGTCGAAAGTGTCTGCAGGGGGAGAAACAGGATTAATAATTCGGGTTGAAGAAATGGGTTGGGGTCGAAGACAAGTTACTCTTAATTTGCAGGGACAATGGAGAGGGGGATGGTTAGGAGAAAGGAAATATCTGAGATAAGGCGAGATTTGGTTTTATGGGGATGTGGAGGTCCGCTGGTTGGTATGTTAATAAGGGCAGTTGTGGGGGGTGGTTGGGGCCACAAAAGCTGTGTATCGTAGGCTGTACTTGAGACGTGTCCAGTAGAAATGTGTCTGTCAGTGGACGGAGAAGAACTGAGCTAATATACATGATATTATGTACATGAGGAGACGTGATAGAAGTGTTCAAAAACATTAAGGGTATAAGTAAGGTAGCTGCCAGCTGGTACTTCAAAAATAATCAATCAACAAGGACATGGGGCTATAGGTGGAGATTGGTTAAAGGGAGATTTCAGACTCACATCAAGAAGCATGTCTTTACTCAGTGAATTGTCGACACATGGAGCAAGCTACCTAGTTGTGTAATTGAGAATGTACCTTGGTGACTTTCAAATCTAAACTCGATAGTTATTTCAACACACGTTGTGAATAGGAAACTTTGTTGGGCCAAATGCTCTCATCAAGAACTTTCAAATGTTTGGATAACTTGCAGCAGGGCTGTCTGGCACTGATAGAGAGAGTGAGTTATCTAAAATTTATTCAAAATTTAAAGTATGCTGTTGTCCTTTAGATTCTGCTATACAGAGTCAATTAAAATTTTGCAAATCATACAGGTCAGAATATTTAAATTCAGATATAATGGGGTGGGGGGTTGGGTAAGGTATCAGCTTTGTGCCTAACTCAGAGTGCTAAGTGTAATTCAAATGGAGTTCATAACCAGTCTATTCAGGGTCACAGTCCTGATGTCAAAGACGGCAGCAATCATCACTGGGAAACAAATAGATTTTAAAATGAAATCTTGAAAAGATGATTGGCAAATGCTGGAAGAATTCAGCAGGACAGGCAGTATCTATGGAAATGAATAAAGATGTCTCAGGCTGAGACCCTTCATCAGGACCCTTCTGACCTGCTGAGTTCCTCCAGCATAGTGTGCGTTAGTGTTACCCTGGATTTCCAGCATCTGCAGAATCTCATCTTAATATATTGGTCTTGATGTCTAAGAACTTGTCTTTTGATGAATCCTGACCTATTAATGAATTGATGGGTTTTGAGTGCAAAAAATCTGTCATCTGCCACCTTATTTTCATTGGACAGGAACAGCATGAATAATGGCTTAAAGGCAGGGGGATTGCAATTGCCAATCAGAGGTTGTGCTATGATTATTTTTCTCAGTTTATGGTAAAGCCGAAACTGTGAGAGAGAAAGAGAGGCCCAGATAAGTGAAGTAGTGTTAGAAAATGTTACCTTAAATTAGTAGCGTAAAAAGAGGGGAAAAGGAAAACGTGGTGAGGTAGTGTTCATGGGTTTGTTGTTCATTCAGAAACCTGATGGCAGAGTGGAAGAAGCTTTTCCTGAATCATTCGGTGTGTGTTTTCAGACATTGCTACCCCCTCCCTCATAGTAGCAATGAGAAGAGGGCATAACCTGGTGGTGGGGGTCTTTAATGACTGCTGCCACTGTTTTGAGGCATCACTCCTTGAAGATGTCTGAATTGTGGGGGGGGGGGGTTAGTACCCATGATGGAGCTAAGGGAGTTAACAACTCTGCAGCTCATTTTGATCCTGTGCAGTGGCCCCCTCATATCGGACAGTGATGCAACCAGTTAAGATGCTCTCCACGGTACATCTATAGAAATTTGTGAGTGTTTTTGTTGGCATACCAATTCTCCTCGAACTCCTAATGAAACATAGCCACTGTCGTGCCTTCATCAATATGCTGGACCCAGGGTGGATCCTCAGAGATGCTGACACCCAAGAACCTGAAATTGTTCACCCTTTCCAATTCTGATCCCACAATGAGTCTGGGCTGTTCCCTGATCTGACCCTTGAAGTCTACACTCAGTTCTGTGGTCTTGCTGGATTTGGTTGGAAGGTTGTTGTCGTAACACCCATCAACCAGCTGATCTATCTTGACTCTGTATGCCTTCTCACCAGAATCTGAAATTCCCCAAATCATTGTGTCGCCAGCTAGCTTTTAGATGGTCTTTGAGCTGAGCCTAACCACAGAGTCACTGGTATAGAAAGAGTCGAGTGGTGGGTCAGGGAAATATACTAGAGGCGGAAATGTTACACTTGGTCTGTACATGCTTGGTCTGCTGATGAGGAAGTCGAGGATCCAGTTGCAGGTGATGCAAGGCCACGTAAAGGGCCAATGAGATTGCATCTGCTGTGGTGACAGGCAAATTGCAGTGGCTCCAGGTCCTCACTCAAGAAGGGGTTGATTCTAGCCATTACCAACCTCTCAAAGCCCATCATCACCGTAGATGTGAGTGCTACTGGATGGTGGTCATTAAGTCAGCTCACCCTGCTCTTCTTGGGTACTAGTATGATTGTTGTCCTTTTGGAGAAGGTGGGAGCTTCTGACTGTAGCAAGGAGAGATTGAAAATGTCTTTGAGCACACCTCTCGGTTGGCTGGCACAGATTTTCGGCGTCCTGCCAGGTACAACATCTGATCCTGTTACCTTGTGAGTATTTACCCTCTTGAAAGACATTCTGATGTTGACCTCTGAGAAGGAGATCACACGGTCACCAGATGCTGTGTGTGCAGATTGGTGGGTTAATTGGCCGCTAAATTCCCCCCACACCACTCCCCCCCCCCCCGCCCATGTTGCTGGCACCGTGTGGGATGGAATGTTTCAGGAGTATACAGAATTAGAGGAATGGGATTGCTCCCTTGGGAGCTGGGATGGACCTGATGGGCAGAATGGCCCTTTGTTATGATGTGATTAAGTGTGTAGTACTAATCTCAGAACACTGCTTCATCCTGGACTGTATTCACTTCTCAATCAACATTGAAAACAAAAAAGCTGCTGGAAACACTCGGCAGGTCAGGCAGATTCCATGGTGAGAGACGCAGTGTTAATGGTTCATGTCCATAAAGCTGTCTGCCCATCGAGTCTGCTCTGCCGCTTAATCATAGCTGGTTTATTTTCCATCTCTTGCCTTTTCCTCGTAGCCCCTGAAACCATTATAGTCAAGAACCTATCAATCTCCACTTTAAATCTACGCAACGACTTGGCCTCCACAGCAGTCTGTGGCAATGAACTCCACAGATTTGCCACCCTATGGCTAGAGAAATTCCTCCTCATCTCTGTTAGAAAGGATTATCCGATTCTGAGTCTATGCCCTCTGTCCTTGACTCTCCAACTATTGGAAACATCCTGTCACCGTCAATATTCAGTGGAGTTCAATGAGATCCCCCTCCCATTCTTCTAAACTCTAGTGTGTACAGGTCTAGAACCATCAATTTTTTTGTTAATTAATCAAAATAAACCTTATTTATAAATAGACAGTCGTTGTCAAATGCTCCTCATAGGTTAACCCTTTTATTCCTGGTGTCATCATTGTAAACATCCTCTCTGATTCAGCACAACATTCCATAGACAAGACATCGCTAACTCCCCATCGGGGCTTTCAGGTTGCTCCAAAGACGCAGCCAACCCACATCCCAGTTGCTGCCTCTGGGATCTTGCTGTGCACATCAGCTGCTGCGTTTCCCGAGTTACAACTGAGGCCAGAATTCAAAGTTAACCCTTTGGCCGTAAGGACCTTGGAGACCTCCCACTGCAGAGCCCTCTGAATGTTAGTGGGAATCGCTAGAGGAATTGCATGCTGGCGTAGGCAGGTTGGACTTTAGCTGCAGTTGGTGGGACCACATAAAGGGCATTGTGTACTGTACTGGTCTCCTTATTTAAGGAAGGACATTAATATGCTAATAACAGAATCAGGTTCATTATCACGGATGTGTAATGAAAGTGGTTTTGTGGCAGCCATACAGTGCAGGGACATAAAAAGGACTACAACTTGCAATATAACAAGAAATAGTACAGTAAGAAATGGACTAGTAAGGTCATCTTCATAGTTTCATGGTCCATTCAGAAATCTGATGGCAGAGGGGAGAAAAGCTGTTCCTAGAATTTTGATTGTAGGTCTTCAGGAGCAATGAGAAATGGAGATGTTCCGGACACTGGGGGTCCTTAATGATGGATACTGCCTTTTGAAGGTGTCTTCGGTGGGGCGTGTGGAGCCTGAGTGTACAGCTCTCTGCAGCCTCATTCAAACCTGTACAGGCAGCCCTGTGCTCTCCACCATACATCTGTAGAAATTTGCTAGTCTTTGGTGCCGTACGCACCTTCTTAAAACTAAGAGTCATGAGAGTATAGCAGTGGGCTAAGCACAATTCCTTGAGACACATCTGCATTGTCACTGAGGAGATGTTACTATGGATCCACACTGCCTATGGTCTACCAATGAGGAAGATGAGGAATTGGCAGGTTATCCTAGTAGGAAGGTTGCAAAAGGAAGCTTGTGTCCATAAGGATTTGATGGTGGACTTGGGTCTAGATTGGAATGGTTAAGAACTGGAAGGATCACAGCAAAGTGATGGTGGGGATGATGTTGTCTCTTGTGGGAGAATCTAGAATGGGTTACTGTTTTAAAAAGTAGTCTCCTCTTTATAACAGCGAGGGCCAAACTGTCCCGGGCCATCAGAGAGGCAAAGCGTGCACACGCCCAGCGAATCCACAGCCACTTCCAGAACAGTGGTGACATGCGGCGCATGTGGAAAGGCATCCAGGACATCACCAATTACAGGACAACATCACCTGCCTGTGCTGGTGACATCTCCCTCCCAGATGCGCTGAACAACTTCTACGCTCGTTTTGAGGCAGAAAATGACGTGGTGGCGAGGAAGTCCACCCCTCCTCCAAATGAACAGGTGCTGTGTCTCACCGTGGCTGACGTGAGAACCCTGTGCAGGGTCAACCCACGGAAGGCTGCTGGACCAGACAATATTCCTGGCAGAGTGCTTAGAGGATGTGCAAACCAGGTAGCAGATGTTCTCACTGACATCTTCAACATCTCCCAGAGCAGCGCCACCATTCCATCGTGCTTCAAGGCTGCCACCATTGTCCCAGTGCTGAAGAAATCTTCAGTGTTCTGCCTCAATGACTACCGTCCGGTTGAACACACATCCATCATCTTGAAGTGCTTCGAGAGGCTCGTCATGAGGCACATCAGGACCCTGCTGTCCCCCTCACTGGACCCCTGCAGTTTGGGTTCTGTCCCAACTGTCCAACAGACGATGCCATTGCCACCACCCTCCACCTGGCCCTAACCCACCTGGACAAAAAAGACTCATATGTTCGAATGCTGTTCATAGACGTCAGTTCAGTATTCAACACAATCATCCCTCAGAAACTGATTGGAAAGCTGAGCCTATTGGGCCTGAACAACTCCCTCTGCAACTGGATCCTAGACTTCCTGACTGGGAGACCTCAGTCAGTCTGGATCGGGAGCAGCATCTCCAACACCATCACACTGAGCACAGGGGCTCCCCAGGGTTGTGTGCTCAGTCCACTGCTGTTCACTCTGCTGACCCACGACTGTACTGCAACACACAGCTCGAACCACATCATCAAGTTCGCCGATGACACGACCATGGTGGGTCTCATCAGCAAGAACGACGAGTCAGCTTACAGAGAGGAGGTGCAGTGGCTAACGGACTGGTGCAGAGCCAACAGCCTGTCTCTGAAAGTGAATAAAACAAAAGGGATGGTTGTTGACTTCAGGAGGGCACAGAGTGACCACTCCCCGCTGAACATCGACGGCTCCTCGGTGGAGATCGTAAAGAGCACCAAATTTCCTGGTGTTCATCTGGCGGAGAATCTCACCTGGTCCCTCAACATCAGCTCCATAGCGAAGAAAGCCCAGCAGTGTCTCTACTTTCTGCGAAGGCTGAGGAAAGTCCATCTCCCACCCCCATTCTCATCACATTCTACAAGGGTTGTATTGAGAGCATCCTGAGCAGCTGCATCACTGCTGGTTCAGAAATTGCACCATCTTGGATCACAAGATCCTGCAGCGAATAGTGAGGTCAGCTAAGAAGATTATTGGGTTCTCTTTCCCCGCTATTACAGACATTTACACTACACGCTGCATCCACAAAGCAAACAGCATTATGAAGGACCCCATGCACCCCTCGTACAAACTCTTCTCCCTCCTGCCATCTGGGAAAAGGCACCAAAGCATTCGGGCTCTTACGACCAGACTATGTAACAGTTTCTTCCCCCCCCCCCCCCCCAAGCTATCAGACTCCTCATACCCAAAGCCTGGACTGACACCAACTCACTGCCCTCTACTGTTCCTATTGTCTTGTTTATTATTTATTGTAATGCCTGCACTGTTTTGTGCACTTTATTAAGTCCTGGGTAGGTCTGTAGTCTAGTGTAATTTTTTTCTGTGTTGTTTTTACATAGTTCAGTCTAGTTTTTGTACTGTTTCATGGAGCACCATGGTCCTGAAAAATGTTGTCTCGTTTTTACTATGTACTGTACCAGCTGTTATGGTCGAAATGACAATAAAAAGTGACCTGACCTGACTTGATTGACTTGAATTGTTTTCACTGAGGGGGGATAAATTGATCTCTCATCCTGGAAGGGTGATTGAAGAAGAGTTTGAATATTTTTAGGGCAGAGATGGTGGAGGTAGAGGGGACACACTCAATATTTTAGCACCAGCTTTTACCCGCTTGCTATCAGATTTCTGACGGGTCCGTGAACACTACCTCACTATTTCTCTCACACTATTTATTGTAATTTATATTAATTGTTGCATGTTTTGCATTGTACTGCTGCCATAAAACAAAATTCATGATAATGACTGGGAGGGGGGCTGTAAGGGATAAAGTGGTGAAATATTACTGGGGAGATGACGATAATAAGTGTAAATGGGTTTGCAGAGTTGAGGTTGTAGTCAGATCAGCCTTGATACAATTGGATAACAGACTAGTTTGGAAGGGCTGAGTGGCCTCCATGGACTAAAGCCCCTGTATCTGTTTTCCCCAAGATTTCTCTTCCAAAGACGTAGCACCCTCATTTCTCTCCGATGTTCTAATGGATCGGGCAATAGTTTGTCCTCGCCCGCACTCCACAGATACCCATTCCTCCCCTTGCTTTTGCACTTGGGTTCAACCATGGGCAAAGGACCTCCTGACAGTCTCACTATGCCCCCTTTCACCAGGGGTGCCAGCCTGGATGACAGGGACCAACTGGATGGTGTGTCTGACTAGAAAGACAGTAAACAACTTTTTTTTTCATTCCTTCTGCCTGAACAACATGATAAAATATTAACCATGTAGCAAACAGAGGAACAAAGCTCTGAGCTGGAATTATGTGACCTGCAGTAACAGCCTAGTACATGGTGCACAAGGTGAGATAGTGTGGTGATAATTACCCAGCAATGGTAATGCCTGCACAATACACCATTCCGGCTCCTCCCACCCCAGAGAGGGTAATGGACTGGTGTGGCAGGGGCTTCGCTCTATATCTTCCTCGGTACTGTTCTGCCTGGGCACTGTGAAAGCATCACAGGCGATTGGGAGGTTTATTGTGTCTAACCTGTCTTATCTTTGCTTCAGGAATAATGAGACAGGACTGTGTAGAGGGGGATCTTCATTTCAAAATGTGTGCAAGAAGATTTAAAAATGTATGAGGACAGAATATCCCTGTAACTCTTTTGGGAGCATGGTATTGTTCCGTAACTTAACACTGCCATTTGTCAAACATTTACAAACTTCGAGTGAAATGTTCATGAGGATTTCATGCAAATTACAGGTTTCCAGGCAATAAACAGGAGGTTCATTTGTGGTTCAATGGGGAAGGGCCAACTGGTTTCTTTATAAAAATGATGAGATTAATTTACAAATTCACAATGCTCAAAGCAATTTTAGATTTGAATGGAGTCCTCACTTGGCAGGAAGTACCCGGTTCACTGGTCCTGGAAAACCTCCAGAGAGTGAGTGGACTGTCTCTTCCTGTCACTCCTGTGAGAGTGAGGGAGATTTTCCCCATGTCTGAGCCTTTCTATGCCTGTCCCAGAAGTGTGTGGAATGGAAGTGCAGGAAGCTTCGCCTGTGTTTAACTCCTGTTGTGCCTTCCACAAGAGTCTGAGATAGTGTGGCAGGATCTTCCCTCTGTGTGTGTGTTCCTGTCCTGGGAGTGTGTGATGAGATATTGTGTGCAGGGAGCCTCACACAGTGTTTAACCCCCACTGTGCCTTATAAGACCATAAAACATTGGAGCAGATTTAGGCCATTCAACCCATTGAGTCAACTCTGCCATTTGATCATGGCTGATCAATACACTTCTCAATCCTGCCTTTCTCATCCTGACATCAAGTATCTATAAACCTCTACCTGAAAAACACCAAATAACCTAGACTCTGCAGCTGGCTATGCCAAAGAATTCCACAGATTCACCAACCTCTGGCTAACGAAATTCCTCCTCATCTCTGTTATAAATGGACATCCCCGTAGTCTGAGGCTGTGCCCTTTGGTCCTAAACTCCCCCACCATAAGAGGCATCCTCTCCACATCCACTCTATCCAGGCCTTCAACATTTGATTTGTTTCAATGAGATCCATCTCTTCCTCCGCCATTCCTCTAAGTTCCACTGAGTACAGACCCAGAGCCATCAAATGGTCTTCTTATGACAAGCTTTTCATTCTTGGAATCATTTTTGTGAACCTCCTTTGAACCCTCTCCAATGTCAGACACATCCCCTCTTAGATGAGGTGCCCAAAACTGCACTCAGTACTCCAAATGAGGCCTCCCCAAGGCCTCGGCATTACAACCTTGCCTTTACGTTCTAGACCTCTTGAAATGAACACTAACATTGCGTTTGCCTTCCTCACCACAGACTCAACCTGCAAATTAACCTTTAGGGAATCTTGCAGAAGACTCCCAATTCACTTTGCACCTTGTATTTTTGAATATTCTCTCTGTTTAGAAAAACAGACTACGCCTTTATTCCTGCTATCAAAGTGCATCACCATACACTTCGCAACACTGATTTTCATCTGCTGTTTCTTTGCCCATTCTCCTAATCTGTGTCCTTCTGCAGCCTCCCTTCTTCCTCAAAACTACCTGCCCCTCTTCAAATCTTCCGCAAACTTGGCTACAAAGCCATCAATACTGATGTACATCATTGATGTACAACGTAAAAAGAAGCGGTTCCAACACCTGCAGAATGCCACTAGTCACCGACAGCCAACCAGAAAAGACTCCCTTTGTTTCCACTCTTTGCCTATTGCCAATCAGCCAGCGCTGGTATCCAGGAGTGTGTAACAGGGCGGTGATGGGGCAGCTCCCCTCTTGTTTAATCTAGCTGTGCCTGTCTGGGACAGTCCGGTATATAATATGGAGGTCCTCTCTCCATGTTTAAGCTCTGCAGTGCCCACTCCAGTGGAGTGTGATGGGACGCCGAGTTCCCTTGGGGCAGGTTTTCTGAGGCCATGTTTTTTATTGCAGTCTGGGCGGAATCTGCAGGAATATCAAAACCAGGCCAAGCAGCTGTTCCGGAAGCTGACCGAACATTCTCCGACGCGCTGCTCCCTCGAAACCGGCTCCCTCATGTTCCAGTAAGTGCGGGGTCTGAGTGTGTGTGTGTGTGTGTGGGGGGGGGGGAAGGAGCGTTCTGAGTGCTTGTTTCAGACCCCCCCCTCCACTTTGCTGAGGCTGTTGCAGGGCAGGGCCCAGCTGGTCCTGTGTGGGGATGGGCTAAGAGGAGGTGGTGTTGGGAGGGGTGAATGTGGTACACAGATTTAGGTGAGGGGGCAGAGTCTAAATGGAGGCACTGGGTAGGAGGGGAAGGTTTTGTCAGGCTGTCTCCTTACTGGAATCCAGTGTTGACACTGGCTGCTGTGGTTACAGTGGACCTCAATCCTCTTCCCCACCCTCAACCACTCTTAACTCCTAAATCCCAGGACAGCTGCCATGGCCCAGGATGGTCTCCATGGCTGCTGAGAGGGATAGGGTGGGGACGTGAAGGGTGTCAGAGCCAGGAGTGGATGGGAAGGGCAGACTAAAGGGTGAGAAGGTCTCTTCCCACTGTGAGAGATGTAGAGGAGGAGGTGGTTGCTGGTCACCCGGGCATTGATGGTCCAGCCGCCTTCCTCTCCCCTTGCCGATCCCACTGCTTCATTTCACCCAGTTTAACCCCTTCCCACCAGCCCACATGGTGAACTTCCAATTGTTCATGTCTTCTGGCAGGCCCCTTCCTACCTTCGATACCTGGGGTGGGGTCTTCTCTAATAGACTGTGACTGGTCCCCGTCCAAACTCTCGTTTTCTCCCCCCACCTGTTGCTTCAGCTTGCTTGCTTGTGAGGGCCCAGCATTAATGGAATCTTGCTGTGTGCCAACAGTTACCTCATTGACCGTGGTGTCTGCTACCTGGTGCTGTGCGAGGGCAACTACTCCAAGAAGATGGCCTACACGTTCCTGGAGGACCTGCAGGCAGAGTTCAGCGAGCTGTACATTAAGAAGGTGGCCACTGTCTCCCGGCCCTATGTCTTCATTGAGTTCGGTGAGACCGACACCCGAGGGGCCCTTCGGGGTGGTGGTGGGGTTGCAGGAAGGGCCAGTAGAGTCGGGGCATATCTGTGGCAGGCTGGTCTGGACTGGCCTGTCTGTGGCGGATGCTTTCACTGGCCTGCACATAGTCTGGAGCGGTCACTTGTTAGTGCAAAAGGCTATAAGGCATTGGAATCTGGAATCAGGCCATTCAGCCCATCGCATGTACTCTGTCATTTTGTCATATTTTCTCTCTCAACCCATTTCTGCTTACTCCTCATAATCTTTGACACCTTTACTAATCTGGTACCTTTAAACTCCACTTTAAATATACACAATGACTTGGCCTACACAGCCATCTGTTACAATGTACACAGATTCACCTCCTCTCTATTCTAAAGGGATGTCCTTCTATTCTGGATGATGCCCTCTGGTTTTAGACTCTCCTACTATTTGTAAACATCCTCGCCCATTCACTCTATCGCAGCCTTTCAATACTCTGTAAGTTTCAAGAAGGGTCCCACAAGTTCACTCCTATTTACTGAGCTCACAATTTACCCCACCCTGTCTGTGTTTTACCCCTTCCTCGTTTTCCCAACCCCTGTTGCATAACCAAGATGGGGAAGGGCAGCATGTGGCGCCTGTGGTGGTTGAACATCCCAGTGGTACGGTATCCCCTCCCTTGGCCGTTGCGAGCAGTGAGTTCCCTGCGTTGGTCACGGAGCTGGAGGGAATATGAGGGATTCGGCCTGGAGTCTCCCTCCATCTCTGTCTGTGCGAGGCAGCTAGCGGCTGGATCTGTGGGGTGGGGCCTCTGGGGACAAAGGCAGGAAAACAGAAAAAGAGGTTACCAGGGAGACGGTGTCTCCGGGGAGATGGCTCAGCTGCCATTGTTGGTCCCTTAATTAGCCCCTGGGCCCCCAGTTAATTAGACATCGGTGTTCTTGTTCCATATTAAATGTTCCCTCCGTTCCCCCCTCTCCACATCCAGGGAGCCACTTGGGAGACCTGGATGCAGGAAGATCCCATAAACATTTGGAGATGGAATGGGGGTGGGAGGCACTTGCTGAAGCAGAAGCCTATCTGGCCTGTTTGCAGTGGGCTGCTCTGGGTGGGGCCTGTCTGTATACGAATGATGGTGAATGGGGCAGGTAATTCACAGATTGGGTTTGAGGCAGTCGTTTATGATCTGAGTAGAAGCTCAGGGGGGTGGGGGGGGAGGTTGGAGAAGATGAGAGATAGCAGGGAAACTGGCCTTTCAGCCCACTAATTCTGTGCTGACCAACAAGCCCCCATTTCTACTAATCCCATTTATGCTCCCCACATCCCCATCTATGCTCTCTAATTTTTTATATATATATATCTATCTAGCTGTACGGCCCAACCTTTGCTCTGAGCAGGATGTTTTTTAACACCGCCTGAATGTGTGGTACTTAACATAAAAGGGAATTCTAACTGCGTGGCGATGAAGGCTACGTGCACGGCAGCATTTCTGTCACTGCGTAACTTGGTGAAAACAGTGACCACCATTAACTCTTTCTTTCTTCCTGATATTTCCCGTCACCCACGTACTAGGGGCAAATAACGCACCCACCTGCATGTCTCTGGGGTGAGGAAGGAAATTGGAGCATCCTGGGAAACCTACATGGTCGCAGGGTGAATATGAGAACTCTACGACCAGAGAGTGCCGGAGTCCGGGTCCTCTGGAGCTGCCTTTCTTGCTGTGCCCATTCATTAAACTTTAACCTCCGCTGCCCAGAGGAGGGGGTGTATGCACCCTCTTTGTTATGCCCAGGGTATTTTTGCTCTCTGGTGGCTGGGGTATTTTTCCTCCTCCAATCTGGGCAAGTGTGGATTTAACCTGAAGGGTCACACAAGTAGGGTTGGGGGTGACCTCCAGGAGGTGCCCACTACGGTGGATTGGACGTTGAGGGTCTCCCTCCCTGGCGGGGTGGGAGAGCAGCCCTTGAGGCTCTCCACATGGACGGTCCCAGGGGAAACCTCCGGTCTCCAGCTGGAGAGGGTGGAGAATGGGGGCCGGCTGGAGCAGGGAGGGGCTGGGATGGGCGGTGTCAACTGCAGGAGCAGGAGGCAGGAGCAGAGAGGTACGCAGATGCATTTGGCAGAGGAAAGGTGGGAGAAGGATCAAATGCAACACAATGCTCGATGCAGATGGTCTGGATGAATGGGTGATGAGATGTGAGCTAGGATACTAGGTGACTACCCCTGAGGGAGGTGGGGGTTTGAGATGGAGAAGCCTGGGTTTAAGGGTCTTTCTCTGTGCAATCCTGGACTTGGATGAGGAGGGAGGGGGGCATTAGGGCAAGGTTGAGCAGGTTGTCCGGGTGTGGCATGGGACCGCCCATCCCAACTGATTATCAAAGGTGGGGTATGTTTAATCCTTCACTCACCGCTGAACTCTTCTCCTGTGGAGCCTGAAGAAATTTGTCATGTTCCTGTCAACACCCAGGGATTTTTACCGATTCACCTTAGAAAGCACCTGATCTTGATGCATCCTGGGTTGATACGGCAACTGACCGCAAGGAGCTGCAGAGAGTTGTCGACGCAGCTCAGCACATCACGGAAACCTCCCTTCCATGGACTGTCGACACTTCTTGCTGCATAATCCAAATTCACCCCCCACCCCCTTTTCCCTCTTCCACTCAGCAAACCCCCACAACGTGTACCAACAGGCTCAAGTTCAGCTTCTGCCCTGCTGTTATAAATCTATTGAACAGTCCCCCAGGTGTAAATTGGACTCTTGACCTTACGATCCACCTTGTCATGATGTTGCACGTTTCTGTCAACCTGCACTGTTATTCTGTTACTGTTTTACCTTGTCCTACCTCCATGCTCTGCTGTGTCTGAACAGCAGGCATGGCAGGCATTTCACTGTGTCTCGGGACATGTGCCAATAACAAACCACTTCTGATCCCACGTCCCCTCCCGTCCACAGACACCTACATACAGAAGCTGAAGAAGTCCTACAGTGACTCATGGTCTCGCCGGAAACTGGGCTCCATCAACACCGAGCTCCAGGACGTCCAGCGCATCATGGTGACCAACATTGAGGAAGTGCTGCAGCGGGGGGAGGCGCTGTCCGGTGAGTTCGTACCCACATCTGGACAAAGATGGACACGGTGTCCCGTGACGCAAAGTCGTGGAGCACTGCAGCACAGGAATGGGCCCTTCTGCCCATCGATTCTGTGCTAAACTGTTATTCTGCCTGCTCCCACGGAGCCACACCTGGACCATACCCCTCCCATCTATGTACTTGTCCAAACTTCTTATGTGACTGGATGGTGTTCTCAGTTGGGTGGGAGTTCAGTGGTGGGGTAGGGTTTGTGGAGGGGTTGGGGCCCCAGCTTCCACCACACACCACAACCCTAACGCACCGTGACTGCCTGCAACGTTCTCCGTGCTTGCTGCTCTCCAGTACGTTGGGCTCCTCAGCTTAACGTGGGATTCCTCATCACAGCACCTCCTTACTCCCACTTCCAAAGTGCTCTCAGATTCCCTGTGTATCCACTCTTCCCCTCTTTCTATATGCGCACTCTCTATTCCTACCTCACCTGTTCTGGGATCCATTCCAGTTCCTGGTTTCCATTCCTGCATGCAACTGCCCCCTTCATCCCATCTCCTGTCATTGGCGGTCTCCCCCACCCCCTCCTCCCAGTCTGTCGATCTCAATCCCGGATGCTCCTGAGGTCACGGCCCCTCTCTTCCCTTCCCACCTGTGTACAGGCTCCACTCCCACTGGCTTGGTGCCAGGATCCTCTCCCACTCTCTTGTGTCTGACTGCACCCTTTATTCTGTCCCCCGTCAGGTTTCTGAGCCCCCCGCCCCCCCGTCTGTGTATCCTGATCCTGGATGTTCCTGAGAACTGTTCTCTTCCCCTTCCCACCGAAGGGAGGGCACTTCTCCCACCTCGCTTGGTGCTGGGATCGCTTCCTGGTTCACTATCCCCATTCCCCTGTGTTTGAACATACCCTTCATCCCGTTTCCTGTCGACATCTGGGGTCCTGTCCCTGATCCTGACTCTCTTTCTCTCTCTCTCTCTCTGCGGATCTTGATCCCGAATGCCTACTATTTTCACCTGTGCACATTCCACTCCCAGGGGTCTCTCTCCCTCTCTTCCCGGTTATGCATCGACTCCACTCCCAACTTGCCCCGTGCTAGGATCCTTCCCAGTTCCGGTCCCTGGTGTCTATCTGAATCCTTAGCCCTATCTCCCATTGCTGCCCGGGTTTCTGACTGTGTCCTCGATAGCACCCCTTCCAGATCTGCAGGACCCGATTTGAGGTTCTCCTCACTGGGGATGGGGGAGGGGGTGCTCTTTCCCCTCCCGTGCCAGCTGGGCACATTGACTGGTCTGTGGTGCGGTGGTTGGGGATGGTGAGGAAGCAGGTCTGTACACTACCCCTGTTCTAAACCCTTTCCTCCTCCCCTTTCCCTCAGCCCTCAACACCAAAGCCAGCAACCTGTCCAGCCTCTCCAAGAAGTACCAGCTCGACGCGAAGGAACTGAACTCCAGGTCGCGTTTCACCAAGGTGGCGGCCACGAGCGTCTGCATCTTCATGGTGGTCCTGTACTTCTGGTGGTTGTGAGACCACCTGCGAGGGAGCGCTGGGGACACACGGCGAGGGCAGAGGAGCGGGAGGCGCTGCTGGGCACTGAGCAGCGGGCCTTCCTGCTGCTGGTCTCTGTGGGGGCGGGGAAGGAGGCGGAGGGATGCCCTCTCTGCGTAGTGTGAGTTGGGTTCTGGGGGAGACTTGCAGCCTGTGTTGGAGGCCGGCTGTCGTTCAGTGGGTGTGGATATCCTCTCTCACACATTGTTTGGCGAGTGCGCCGCTGCTACCGCAGTTCGGATGCAAAGCCACGCTTCCTTGCTGTGTGTTGGGTACGGAGTGACCCTCCCTCCATTCTGAACCATGGCGTGGATTCACTTTCGAGTAACGCTCCCTCAACACCATCTCACTACGCTGGTTGGACACAGAGTAACCGTCCCTCGGTGCCGACCCACAATGTAATTTGGATATTGGAGTTAACCCTATCTTAACGCAGTCCCAGCTCCTGGGTTGGACTCGGAATAACCGGTTTCCCTTGCAGTACCCTTCCTTCGGCGCCGTACCATAAAGCGAATTCTATACGGGATAACTCTCCCCTGGCGCCGTCCCGCAGCGCGGGTTGCACAGCGGGTAACTCTCCCCTGGCGCCGTCCCGCAGCGCGGGTAACTCTCCCCTGGCGCCGTCCCGCAGCGCGGGTTGCACAGCGGGTAACTCTCCCGCCGGGCCGTCCCGCAGCGCGGGTTGCACAGCGGGTAACTCTCCCGCCGGGCCGTCCCGCAGCGCGGGTTGCACAGCGGGTAACTCTCCCCTGGCGCCGTCCCGCAGCGCGGGTTGCACAGCGGGTAACTCTCCCGCCGGGCCGTCCCGCAGCGCGGGTTGCACAGCGGGTAACTCTCCCGCCGGGCCGTCCCGCAGCGCGGGTTGCCAGCGGGTAACTCTCCCCTGGCGCCGTCCCACTGCGCGGCTTGTTTACCGGGAACCCTTCCTGGACGAGGCGCCGGATTTCATCACGTCTGTACTGTGTGTAACCTGGGGTCGGGGGATGTTCCCTGCAGAGCTGAGCTGCCCGCCGCTGAGGCCCCTCCCCAGTGAGCGGGGAGTCCAGACTTTATCACTCGCCCGTCAGTGGCGGATTTGTTGCCGGCGCTGGCGCCAATTCTCGGGACGGTATCCAGCATCGTCGCACGTCGTCGCCTTCCCCTGCCCACACCCCTCGCCCCTGCCCCAGTGTATGACCGCCGCTGAATCTGGCGAAGGCCGGGCCTCGGGCAAGAACGAAAGGAACGGAGACCACACTTTTTTCCCACACGTTTTGATGCGATGGTGTAAACCACCCCTCCCTACCCGCGCATCTCTCGAAACGTTCTTTGGGGGCGGGGATTGAAAGGTAGAGGCGATCTGAGTGGCTAATCTGTGGTGGAGTGGGGAGCTGCCTCTTGGGGTGGGGTGCTCAGCACAGTTGCTAAGGTATGTGTGTTTGACCCGGGAGGAAGGTCGAGCCCTCAGGTGGTGAGGGAGATTGGCGGGAATGGGCCTGCAGCTTGCTCACTGACCCGCGGATTGCGTCGGACATGGCTGTCTTCGATAGGGAGGGTGGGAGAGGATTAGAGATCCACGGATGATTTGGTCGTTTCTCCGTCGATTCCTCAACCTTTGCCTGGGCGAGATGCGGGTTGGCTCACCCCGCACTCAGCCACGAGAGGCACCGGACAGGAGTTGGGCTCCAGCCCATCGTGCTTGCTACTTCAGAGATGCTGCTTCCTGTGTGCAATGCCCTGAGCTGATTCGACAAGACGGCGAGGAGAGGGTGAATGGACACCAGCCTAAGTTAGGGAGCCCTGGAGAGCGGGATGGGGGTGAGGGTGGGTGACTTAATCGTCCTTGCTTTCACGCGGGGTCCGGCTGAGCAAGTTCCTGGTTGGTGTGTGTGGGATGTGGGGCGAGTGGGACGGGCGGGATGAGGGACTGGATGCTCGAGTATTGCCGAGATGCGTACGTGATCCTGCCGGGTTCGCACTCTGCTTCGCCCTTGTCGCCGCGATTGGGCCTGCCGTCCCCGGAAGACTCACCCGGTACTGATGCACGGGAACGAGCGTCCCTCTCAGGGGGCTTTGTCCTCCTCCAGGTGCGCCAGGCGGGGAGCCTTCTTTGGGAGGCGCTGCGCACAGACTGGATACTGACGGGGTACGAGGCCACCAAGGGAGTGGCGAGCTGACTGTGTGTGGTGTGCCTCGGAGCTTCCCGGGACGTCCTGGGCAGAAGGAATTAGACGTGGCTCCTGAGGGTGAGCTTGCTAAACGGAGAGATGCCCCTCCCCCTCCCGTGGCCCAAGGTCCGCACTCTCCTGTGGTTAATGCCCACTCTGCTCCGAGACGCAATCTGGAATACTTTGGAGAGTAGGGGTCTGGAGTGCAAGGACTCTGGTCGGCCCACTGCGCACGTGTTTGCGGGCCAGGACCCCAAACATCACGAAACAAGCAACAGCCTATCAGGCCACCCCATCCTGTGAGTGCAGTGGCTCCTGATAGTGTAACCCCCTTAGTTAACGGATTGGTGGAGTCACACAGTCCGGTCGCAGGCCCGTCGACACGTATGGCCTATGCCCGTTTGGCCCGCTGCCTTTCCTATCCATTGATCTGTCCAAGTGCCTTATCGATCAGAGGGACGAGTGTTTTCACTGTGAAAGCAAAACTCCTATTTTATAAAATATCAAAAATAGCCTCTTTAATAAAATGCTGCGTTAAAGTAACCGCAAGAGATTAAGTCTATGTATAATAGAAATAAATATTAAAATACAAATACGCATAGAATGTGGCCGTTTGGCCCATCATACATTCTTAACCGCTCCCCGATTCCTGGGGGGGGGGGGGTCGGCATTACAATGATCGACACCGCTCCCCTCCGATGTTCTGAGAATGAAGGTGTGGTATCGAAGTGAGTTCAGCATCTGAGGCAGAGGGGAAGACCCACCCTCCTCCCCAGAGCAATAAACACAGGGCAGCGCAGGCTAGGGGACAGTAAAGGCCCAGTCACTGTCCGTGTGGCCGGGACTGTCGGAGACATTGCCCCTGGAACTGGTTATTCTCGCTCCGCGCCCCAACCAGATTCACCGGGGCACGTCCCGCAGATGCCCTCGTTCCAATCCCCCATCGAGCCCAAGGGCTTCGGGGTATATGGCCAACAAAACGTGCGGGGGGGGGGGCATCCAGCTTGTTCGTATGGAGCTGGGGAAGGAAATCCTGGCCCTCAGGGTTAGGCGAGGGGGCGGGTGCAAGTGCGAGTGTCGAATTTTGGGAACAGCCTCTCCTGTGTTCTCAATAACCGAAGTTATTGACCTCCTTATTCACTGGATCCTATTGTGATAGGGGATCTTTATCCCATCGAGTTAATGACAGCTCTCCCATTACAACTTTTCTCCCTGGATTTCCTGCTTCGTGCTCACCTGCCCATCTACTTCCTTTAGATCCTCTCTGAAGCTAATCGTCCTCCCAATGCAGGAGGTCGCTCAGCCGATTAGATCTCTAGCTTTCAGAGCGGAATTCGCACCTGTCCCTCCCCCTGCGACTGACTTCCTCTCACCTCTGATTAACTTCACTTTCACAGTCTTCAAACTTCCCCTTAGTTCCTTTTAGCATTGATCTACACAGATTCCCCACTTTTTTAGTGCCATGGACCGGTACCATTAAGCAGTGGACCCCAGGGTGGAAACCCCTGATCTACATTGTGTATTTGGGGGTCAGCGCAATCCAAGCGGTACAATGTCCAAACTCCGCCGAGGTAATGGCGGAGGTCGGGTTTGAACCCAATTGTCTGGAGTCCAAATCGAGGCACCTCGCTTGTTGCGTCCCTGCCTATTTCGCGACCTTCTGCCTGGCTGTCACCCTGCCTGCTGGCTTCAAAGCTGGGACTTCTACTTTCTCCTTTTGCCCCCGTCCTGTTCTAGCCTCCCGACTGCTGCCCGCGACTGTTCTCCGACCTTCTCCCACCCTGAACCCCGGTCAGACCACCTGCCCCTGTAGTTTTTTTCTAACCCTGTGCAGGAGTTATATTTAAGTTGCTCGGAGATGGAGGTATTTCCGAGGAGAGGGTGGCTGGGAGAGAGTTGTTGGATTTCTCTGGCAAAGAGATTCGCTTTTTATTTGTCCGAAGCCTCTCACTGATCGAATTTGGACTCCGCTCTCACGCAGCCTGCCCCCGCCCACAGCCCAGTTTCCCTCACGGGGCAATGGCCCTGAGGACGCAAGTCTGTAAATACTGAGGGGTTAGGGTGCGGGGAGAAATTCAACCGTCGAGGCATCAGAGAGAGACGGACTCTTTCCCCTGGGAACCGAGATTAGGTTCCCCTACTTGAGGAAAGAGAGCGGAGTAGGGTGAAAGGCGAGGGGGAGCTTCTTCGCTCAAAGCGTTGGCGCGTGTATCACATGAAGGGTGGATGTGGCTTCAGCTGCAACGCTTAGGAGGTACACGGATCTGGAGGGTTATTGTCTGCGAGTGGGTAGATGGGACAAGGAGTCGACGGGCCGAAGAGTCGGTTTCATATTTGTGCTGTAGTTTGGGTGGTAGTTCGAAGAAGAGCCCGTGGGTTAGTTCCTGAGATATGAGGGGTAATTGCAAGTAGAATGACGACTGGCATAAATCCACTTGTGGGACATACACGAACAGCAAAACAAGGGTCCAGTCATTGAAGCGTCTTCTGTCCCGAAGAAGTGAGATCTTGTAACACTCTGTCCCGGTGGGTCATCAAATATATTTACAATGGAGGTAGATAAGATAGTGGAAAGATCAAAGAGTTGAGGCTGATGGAGAAACTCGCACAGAAGAGTTGAGGCCAGCGTGGATCAGTTGTGATCATACCGAATAGCGGACAGGCTTGAGGGGCTGAATGGCCTCATGTTTACCTGAGTTCAGGGTGATTGGAGGAGGTGAAGGAGATAGGGAGAGGTCCGACCATTGGGGGTGGGTTGTTTGTTGAAGTGTGGAGGAGGAAGGGGCAGAAGAGGTGGAGGTATTAGGGCGACAGAGCGGCCGCAGACTGTCCTCAGAGCGACCCTGAGCCTCGCCGCTCTGAATCCCTCCGAATCTCACTAAGAAAGCGAGATTCCCACACCGTTGACCCTGCAGTAGCTGATGAAACTACCAAGCTTCACTACCTGTGTGGGGAGGGGGCAAATGAGGCACAAACAACCTCTCTTACTCTCATGCTCCAAGGGCTGAGGGCTGATCACTCCATCCTCACCCGCCTGTTCTGGGGAGGGGTTGGGTAGTGGGGGGTGACGAGTAACCCCAGCCCCAACCGTTCGCCCCAGGCGTCGTGGGTGTAATGGCCACCCCCACCCATCCTCTCGTCCTAAGAGGGGTATACGATGAGCTCCCGCCTTAGGATGGGGGACTGATGAGCCCGTCGGACCAGTCGGAGCGGCCGGAGTGAGGTGACGAGCTGGACCAGGGGTCGGGAGACTCGGGCGACGGAGTGAGGAAGGGGTGGTGGCCCTGCCGCCGGCTCGGGGCCTCGGTGCAGGGAGGCGAGATACAGCCGTGCTGGGAGGGGGGCGTTGGGTAGAGTCCGGGGGCCGGGATGGCAGGCCTCTCGGGAGGCCGTCCGTCCCCCTCCCCATCCGCGGGTGCCGGCTGCAGCGGCCACTCGGCCCGGCCCAGCCCGAAGACTGGCGGCACCCACAGGTGGGGCTGAAGACGAGGGTCGGTTCGCACCCTCCGGGGGCAGCCGACCCACGGGTGCCCAGGGATCCCGGGGTAGCCCGGGTGAGGAGTAGGGAGGGGCAGCGGGAAACCCGGTGGCGCGCAAGCTCGCGGGAGGTAGTGGGAGTAGTTAAGGTCGATATGTGGGGGCGGGCGGGGCGTTTCGGGGCCGCTCCCGACCCCGGGCCTGGGCCCCGGCCGCCTCCCCTTCCTGGGGGTCTTGAGGCGGGGGGAGAAGGCGGTCGATGGAGGTGGAGGGGGAGGTGGTTCCCGGACGGGACCTGGCTCCTCCAGCAGCCGCACGATGTCGTGGTGAGAGCGCTCGATGGCCACGTCGTGGGGCGTCCGGCCAAGGAAGTTGGGGGTCTCCCGCTGTGCCTGGCTTTCCAACAGAATCCGGGCCGACTCGTGGCTGCCTTCCCTGGCAGCGATGAACAGCGGCGTCTCCTCCTGGAGGGTTGTGGGGTGGACAGGAACAAGGAAACGAGGAGGGAGAGGTTAGCGGAGATACCCGAAAGGGAGAACCGCACAAATCCCGGCAATGGCGACTTGGGATGTGGGGTTACCGAGCGCCGCAAAAGGCCTGGGGCACAGGATGTCCTCACCCGCGCCACACACACATCGTCCCAAAAAACAGACTGCTGGGATCAGGCACACAATCCCGTCACACACTGCAGGGATCAGGCACACAATCCCGTCACACACTGCTGGGATCAGGCACACAATTCCGTCACACTCTGCTGGGATCAGGCACACAATCCCGTCACAGACTGCTGGGATCAGGCACACAATCCCGTCACAGACTGCTGGGATCAGGCACACAATCCCGTCACAGACTGCTGGGATCAGGCACACAATCCCGTCACACACTGCTGGGATCAGGCACACAATCCCGTCACAGACTGCTGGGATCAGGCACACAATCCCGTCACTCACTGCTGGGATCAGGCACACAATCCCGTCACAGACTGCTGGGATCAGGCACACAATTCCGTCACAGACTGCTGGGATCAGGCACACAATCCCGTCACAGACTGCTGGGATCAGGCACACAATCCCGTCACAGACTGCTGGGATCAGGCACACAATCCCGTCACACACTGCTGGGATCAGGCACACAATCCCGTCACAGACTGCTGGGATCAGGCACACAATCCCGTCACAGACTGCTGGGATCAGGCACACAATCCCGTCACTCACTGCTGGGATCAGGCACACAATCCCGTCACACACTGCTGGGATCAGGCACACAATCCCGTCGCACACTGCAGGGGTCAGGCACGCAATCCCGTCACACACTGCAGGGATCAGGCACACAATCCCGTCACAGACTGCTGGGATCAGGCACACAATTCCGTCACAGACTGCTGGGATCAGGCACACAATCCCGTCACAGACTGCTGGGATCAGGCACGCAATCCCGTCACAGACTGCTGGGATCAGGCACACAATCCCGTCACAGACTGCTGGGATCAGGCACACAATCCCGTCACAGACTGCTGGGATCAGGCACGCAATCCCGTCACAGACTGCTGCGATCAGGCACACAATCCCGTCACAGACTGCTGGGATCAGGCACACAATCCCGTCGCACACTGCTGGGATCAGGCACACAATTCCGTCACAGACTGCTGGGATCAGGCACACAATCCCGTCACACACTGCTGGGATCAGGCACACAATCCCGTCACAGACTGCTGGGATCAGGCACACAATCCCGTCACAGACTGCTGGGATCAGGCACACAATCCCGTCACACACTGCTGGGATCAGGCACACAATTCCGTCACAGACTGCTGGGATCAGGCACACAATCCCGTCACACTGCTGGGATCAGGCACACAATCCCGTCACAGACTGCTGGGATCAGGCACACAATTCCGTCACAGACTGCAGGGATCAGGCACACAATCCCGTCACACACTGCTGGGATCAGGCACACAATCCCGTCACACACTGCTGGGATCAGGCACACAATCCCGTCACAGACTGCAGGGATCAGGCACACAATCCCGTCACACACTGCAGGGATCAGGCACACAATCCCGTCACACACTGCTGGGGTCAGGCACACAATCCCGTCACACACTGCAGGGATCAGGCACACAATCCCGTCACACACTGCAGGGATCAGGCACACAATCCCGTCACAGACTGCTGGGATCAGGCACGCAATCCCGTCACAGACTGCTGGGATCAGGCACACAATCCCGTCACAGACTGCTGGGATCAGGCACACAATCCCGTCGCACACTGCTGGGATCAGGCACACAATCCCGTCACAGACTGCAGGGATCAGGCACACAATCCCGTCACAGACTGCTGGGATCAGGCACACAATCCCGTCACAGACTGCTGGGATCAGGCACACAATTCCGTCACAGACTGCTGGGATCAGGCACACAATCCCGTCACACACTGCTGGGATCAGGCACACAATCCCGTCACAGACTGCTGGGATCAGGCACACAATTCCGTCACAGACTGCAGGGATCAGGCACACAATCCCGTCACACACTGCTGGGATCAGGCACACAATCCCGTCACACACTGCTGGGATCAGGCACACAATCCCGTCACAGACTGCAGGGATCAGGCACACAATCCCGTCACACACTGCAGGGATCAGGCACACAATCCCGTCACACACTGCAGGGGTCAGGCACACAATCCCGTCACACACTGCAGGGATCAGGCACACAATCCCGTCACAGACTGCTGGGATCAGCCACACAATCCCGTCACAGACTGCTGGGATCAGGCACGCAATCCCGTCACAGACTGCAGGGGTCAGGCACACAATCCCGTCACAGACTGCTGGGATCAGGCACACAATCCCGTCACACACTGCTGGGATCAGGCACACAATCCCGTCACAGACTGCTGGGATCAGGCACACAATCCCGTCGCACACTGCTGGGATCAGGCACACAATCCCGTCACACACTGCTGGGATCAGGCACACAATCCCGTCACACACTGCTGGGATCAGGCACACAATCCCGTCACAGACTGCTGGGATCAGGCACACAATCCCGTCGCACACTGCTGGGATCAGGCACACAATCCCGTCGCACACTGCTGGGATCAGGCACACAATCCCGTCACACACTGCTGGGATCAGGCACACAATCCCGTCACAGACTGCTGGGATCAGGCACACAATCCCGTCACAGACTGCTGGGATCAGGCACACAATCTCGTCACACACTGCAGGGGTCTGACAGAGTAATGTCACCCTGTATCTTCCATTCATGCACACCTCCGCGCACAGTCGCACAGTAGCGACCCTGCACGGTCCTGTCTCACACACACCCGGAACGAAACATGAAGTAATCCGTCCCCTCACACCATCCCACAATCAAGCACTGAATAAGCTCGCCCTTCTTTGACTGGCGAGTCAGTGAGCGGCATCGCTGCAAGGCGGGAGCCATTTGAAAAGAGGGCGCCTCGTCAGGAGTGAGTTTTATTCAAGCCCATAAATAGAAGGGAGGTGTAACGGCAGCGGCCGATGTTGGAACTGGCCTGTGTTAGCGTGGTCACGTTTTAGCTCAACCGGCTAGAGAAACTGGAGAGAACGAAAGGGAGTGCGAAAGTCGGAGGTAAGAGCAGGTAAACTTTTTTAATTGTTTGTAAATGGAGCCGTGAGGTAATGTTACAGCTATATAAGACCTTAGTTAAACCCCACTTGGAGCACTGTGTTCAGTTCTGGTCACCTCACTACAGGAGGGATGTGGATACAATAGAGAGAGTGCAAAGGAGATTTGATTTACAAGGATGTTGCCAGGTTTGGAGAGCATGCCTTTTGAGAAAAGGTTGCGTGCGCTTGGCCGTTTCTCCTGTGAGGATGGGGGATGAGAGGTGACCTGATAGAGGTCTATATGGTGACGAGAGGCATGGATCATGGGGCTAGTCAGAGGCTTTTCCCCAGGACTAAAATGGCTAACACCAGTGGGCATAGTTTTAAGGAGCTTGGAAGTAGGTACAAGGGGGATGTCAGAGGTAAGTTTTTCACACAGAGAGTGGTGGGTGCATGGAATGCACTGCCAGCGATGGTGGTGGAGGCGGATACAATATGGTCTTTTAAGAGAGTCTTAGATAGGTACATGGAGTTAAGAAATAGAGGGCTGTATGATAGGGAAATTCTAAGCAGGTTCTAGAGTCGGCGCAACACTGTGGGCCGAAGGGCCTGTAATGCGCTGTAGATTCTGTTTCTATGTAAATCCTTAGTTCAGTGTAGGCAGCATGGCTAAAGCAGTGGACTGCTCCTCCGATGAGATGTGGGATGTTAAGGTATGTAACAAACTCCCTGATGACTAAATCTGCAGGGAGTGCAACCAACTTCGGCTCCTGATTGACCAAGTCAGGGAGCTGGAGCTGGATGTACTTAGAACTATCCAGAAGGCTGAAAACCTCATAGATGAAACCCTTACGGAGGTGGTCACACCCAGAGTGCAGGTTTCAGGTAGTACATTGGTGACCACCTGGAGAAGTAAGGGGAGAACGCAGTCAGTTCAAGGTTCCCCTCACTGACGAGTGTATCCTTTTGGATACTGCTGAGTGGTGGTGGTGGTGGGGGGACAACCTGTCAGGGCACAGCAGCAGCTGGACTGTGGCCAACTCTGAGGCTCAGCAGCGCAGGAAAAAGTCAGGCAGAGTGACAGGAGACTTGATAGTTCAGAGAACGGACTGGAGTTTCAGTGGCCGAGAAAGAGACGCCAGGATGATGTGTTGCTTCCCAGGTGCTTGGATCCAGAATGTGTCAGACTGGCTGCAGAAGGTTCTCAAGACAGAGGGCGAGAGGGCTGTGGTGTGCATTGGCAGCAATGACCGAGGTAGAATGGAGGAAGAGGTCCTGCGCAGTGAGTATAATGAGTTAGGGAAGAGGCTGAAGAGCAGGACCTCCAAAGTAGATGCAGGAAAGGTACAAAAACAATTGGGTTGTTGTCATGGGGGAGGCAATTTCCCTACTATTACCTGGGACCTTTTTAGTGCAAGTGATTTAGATGAGGCAAAATTTGTTAGGTGTACCCAGGAGGTAAATCGTCATGCAGATAGCCTAAGAAGATGGGACAGTGTATTAGTTCTGCTGATGAGTAATGAGCCCGGTCAAGTGACTGACCTTTCAGTGGGTGAGCCGTTAGAGAACAGTGACCACAACTCCTCTTTTAAGATAACTGTAGCGGTAACCCTCTGGCTAACTGGTGGTGCCACATACTAGCCAAGGCAGGAACTGGATGATACTTTTGATGAATGAGTGGCTGAGGAACATGTGCAGGGGGCAGGATTTCAGGTTCTTGGATCTGAACGCCTGGGGCATAGGCAAACTGGGCAAGAGGCAGGGGTTGTACCTGAACTTTGGGGAACCAATAGCCTGGCAGAGAGTTCCGCTAGTGCTACTCGGGAGGGTTTACACCAGTTTGACAGGAGGAGGGGACCAGAGCACCAAGTCAGAAAGTGGAGGGATAAGGAGGAAGACAGATGTCAGGGCTAGTTCAAACAGGCAGGAGCAAAGTAATAGATACAACAGTACGGATAGTTTGAAGTGTGTATTATTAATGCTTGGAGTATTATGGGTAAAGGGAATAAACATGAAGCATGGGTTGGTACACGGAACTACCAGGGGTGATTGATAAGTTTGTGGCCTAAGGTAGAAGGAGATGAGTTAAACAGCTCTCATGACAGGCACATGCAGGTAAACTGAAGTTAATAAGTCATCGGGGTGATTGATAAGTTCATGGCCTAAGGTAGAAGGAGAAATTTCCTTCAAACTTTCTGCATAATCACTCAAAGAGTTGAGCTGCATGTTCACGTAATGAGAGCTGTATAACTAATTTCTTTCTACCTTAGACCACGAACTTATCAATCGCCCTTCATATGATGTTGTGACCATTACAAAGATTTGATTAAGAGAAGGACTGGAATAGGTGCTCAATGTCCCAGGGTTCTGACATTTTCGAAAAGATAGAGAGAGGGGGTAAAGGGAGGGGTGGTGTGGGTGGGGGGGATGTGAGGAATTAGGCTACTGATCACGGACATCACAGCTTCACAGAGAGGGAACATAATGGAAGGCTTGTCTATGTCTATGTGGGGAGAACTCAAAAATAGGAAGGGTGCATTCACTGTGATAGGATTGTACCAGAGACCCCCCCCCCCATAAGTTACCATGACATTGAGGAACAAATATGCAGGTAGATTCAGGAATGGTACAAAAACAACTGGATTGATGTCATAGGGAAGATATTTTCCCTAATATAAACTGGGACTTCCTTAGTGCAAGTGATTTAGATGGGGCAAAATTTGTTAGGTGAATCCAGGAGGGTCTACAATACCAGGGGGCTGTACTAGATCTGGTGTTGGGTAATGAGCCTGTCCAGGTGACAGACCTTGCAGGGGATGACCATGTCTGGAACAGTGACCACAACTTAAGTTTTAAGATAACGATAGATAACCCTGTGAGAGAGTATTAAACTGGAGTAAACAAAATTTCCAGAGCATTAGGCAGGAACTCAAGAGATTTAATTGGGAGCAGTCTTCTTTTTTGGACAAATCAATATATCTGACATGCGGAGGGTGTTTCAAGCACAACTGCACAGAGTATGTTCCAGTCAGGAGGAAGGACAAGGACAGCGAGATAAGAACCTTGGATGTCGAGGGAGATGATGAATTTAGTCAAGAAGAAAATGGAAATGTATGTAATGCTTAGGAAGCTAAAATCAAAACAGAGCCTGGAGGATTATAAAGAAGCCAGAAACAAATTCAGAAAGAGGATTTGGAAAGGAAGGAGGCACCATGAGAAGTCCTTGCTGAGCAGGAGTAAAGGGAATCCCGAGGTATTCTCTGCATACGTGAAGAGCAGGAGGATAACCGGACAAGTGGGGGGGAACCTGTCAGGGATAACAGGGAGAGGGTGGGACCTCTCAGGGATAACGGGGAGAGGGTGGGACCTCTCAGGGATAACGGGGAGAGGGTGGGACCTCTCAGGGATAATGGGGAGAGGGTGGGACCTCTCAGGGATAACGAGGAGAGGGTAGGACCTCTCAGGGATAACGGGGAGAGGGTGGGACCTCTCAGGGTTAACGGGGAGAGAGTGGGACCTCTCAGGGATAACGGGGAGAGGGTGGGACCTCTCAGGGATAACAGGGAGAGGGTGGGACCTCTCAGGGATAACGGGGAGAGAGTGGGACCTCTCAGGGATAATGGGGAGAGGGTCGGACCTCTCAGGAATAACGGGGAGAGAGTGGGACCTCTCAGGGATAACGGGGAGAGGGTGGGACCTCTCACGGATAACGGGGAGAGGGTGGGACCTCTCAGGGATAACGGGGAGAGGGTGGGACCTCTCAGGGATAACGGGGAGAGGGTGGGACCTCTCAGGGATAACGGGGAGAGGGTGGGACCTCTCAGGGATAACGGGGAGAGGGTGGGACCTCTCAGGGAGAGGGGAGATTACCACGCGTGTGGCTGAGATCCTGCACATCAGTATTTACCAAGGAGAAGAACGTGGAGGGTAGGGAGATCAGTGCCGAGAGTACTAAATGTTAGGGCATTTCAAAGCAAAGGAGAGTCTGTTAAAAAGCATTGGGGTGGATAAATCCCCAGGGCCTGACGGGATATACCCCAGGTTATTGAGAGAGGGAAGTGAAGAGACAGTATCTTTTTCCCCAGGGTTGAAATATCCATTACCCAAGGGCATGTATTTAAGGTGAGAGGTGGTGATTTCAAAGGGGATGTGAGAGGCAAGGTGTTTTACACAGTAAGTGGCGGGTTCATTGAATGCGCTGCACGGGGTAGTGACGGGGCAGATTCATTAGGGAATTTAAACAGACACATGAATGTGAGGCAAATGAAGAGATGCCGACCTTGTCTGGGCATAAGGGCCTGTTTTATTTGGGCATTTGTTTACAAAGTTATTTATTTCTTCACGACATTGTGGGCCGAAGAGCCTGGCCCGTGCTGTTCTGTCATATGTTCTACGTACACCTTCATTCACACACTGCGGGGTCGGACTGACTAACCCCTCAGACATTCCGACAGTCGGAAGCAGAGTAAAGAACACGATTCAATCACACATGTCTGGACTCGGACACGGGGAAACCTCCCACTACACTGTTCCAATCATCTGTGCTTGGAGTCAGAGACAGCGTGAAGCTCGCTGCACATCGTCCCAGTCATGCACTCCTGGGCAATCACAGAGTGAAGCACCCACCCTTTCCACCCCTGACAAGCTGACCATCTTGAATAGTTGGGGTCTAGTGGGACGGCGATGCGAATGTGGGAGCTGCCTTCCCGCCGAGGCGGCCCAGCTCTGTCGGAATCCACCGCCGACTCCAAGCACGGTTCCATCACCTCTCTCTCAGCTCTCCCCACCCTCGCGGACCCAACCCCCTCCCTCACCTTGCTGTCCTGCATGTCCTTGTCCGCTCCATTCCTCAGCAGCACTACCAGAGCCTCCACGTTGTTGACGGCAGCAGCCCAGTGCAGGGCAGATTTACCTGAAGGTCAAAGGGAAGGCAGGGGGTCAGGGGCAACGCCAGAGGTTGGTGGGGTGAGGGTGCGACACAGGGAGGAAGCGCGGGGCGCGATGAGAGGTATGAAGGAATAGAGAGGTCTGGAGGACGCGAGAGTTCGTGAAAGTTCCGATGTCTTTCACCGGCATCACAAAGGAAATGTCGGATGAATTCAGCAAGGGGCGACAGCGCCCGCGATTCCTTTCGCTGTCGGTAATGGGAGGTCTGTCAGGAATTTGCCTGAGGTTTCCCTCTGGTGTCCCGGTTTTCTCCTACAGTTCAGATGTACGCTTAGGTGTAGTGGGTCGAGGGCATGTAGAGTTGGCGCCGGAGGCACGGAGAAACTTGGGGGCTGCCGCAAGCATATTCTCTGAGAGGACTGGTCGTCGGTGCAAACACGAACACTTTCTCTGTATGTTTGGTTCTGACAAATAAGAGTAACCTTTAACCTTCCAGTCAGCCAGCATCTCTGGCAGGGAAACGAAACAGTCGACGTTCCGGGACGAGACATTTCATCAGGAATGTCTGTCTGTGTACTTGCTGCTGACATTTACCTCCTGAGTGGCCAGGGGGCAGGTGGGGGTGGGCGGGGAGGACCGGAACATGTTTTGGCCCCGAGCAGGTGAAATCGACGTACAGGGATTATTATCACTGGCCTATGTCGTGAAATTAGTTTTTTTGAGGAGGTACTGCAGTGCAAGACATTAAAAAATACTATAAGTTACAATAAATAAATGGCGCAAGAGAGAAATAGCGAGGTGTTCACGGGGTGTTCGGAAATCTGATTGCAAGGGGGGAATCAGTCAATCCCGCAGGTTTCTAGACCGATGGTGGCAATGAAGGGGGCATGCCGTCACGGATGATGTCTCGGTGGCGGAATTAGATGCACACAGAGCAATAATATGCCGAGAAGGCGCGGTGGAGGTGGCCAAGCGGCTGGCCTTACTGCGCAGCGGGAAGAGCCGTCACAGACACATTACCGTGAGACTCGGGAGAGGAGGGAGCGACTTGTCAAATGGCGATTCCGTTCCCCTCCCGTACACCAGCGCACATCCTGGCCTCCTCCCCACTGCTGGTCTCATTTATCCCCCGTTCTCCCGTAACCCCCCTGCGCAGGTGCATGGGATTGTACTGTTCTGGTCCGTCTTTAAGTCGGCAAGAGTAGTTCTGGGTGGGCAGCAAACGTTTCCACGGAAATCCGTCTGCCGGGCGACCCCACCGGTCTACGGACCCCCCGAACAGACCAGATAAAACCGTCGGATGCCACCCTTGCTCCTTGCCTCTCCCCCAGCAGCTGGGACGTCCCTCCCGCCACCAGTCTCCCGAGATCGCAGGCGACCCGAGGCGGCTGGCGGGACCCCGCGGCCGCACGAACCTACCGTGGGCGTCTGTGGCGCTGAGGTCTGCCCCGCAGTTGATGAGCTCCTCCACCACGTTGTCGATGGCCAGGCGCACAGCCAGGATCAGCGGCGTGGTCCCGTCCTGAGTCCGCGCGTCCACGTCCGTCGACCGGTTGCGCACGAGGATCTGCGGGGTAGTGTGGGATGAAACCCGGCTGCGCTTGGCTCCCACCCGCCCAGTACCCTAGTTCCCTCCCCGTGACGCCACCTCCTGTCCGTGGTTTTCAAGGGATTCCCTATGTAAACTTTCTGAGTCACGCTGCAGATGAGCACAATGAACCCTAGGTGGCGTTCTATTTCCGCCGCCTCCAGTGTTTTGCTCAGCGCGGACTCAGACCCTGTGACGGCGGAGAAAATGGCGAGATCACTCCCATTTTGGATGGTGTGTGGCTCGGAGGGGGGAGGCTTGCAGGCGGCGGTGCTTCCATGCACCTGCTGCCCTCGCCCTCCTGGGCGGGCGAGGTGGTGGGCTTGGGATGAGTAACCGCGGTGCATTCCGCGGACGGAGCACATTGCAGCCATCTGTAGTGGAGAGTGGGAGTTGGAAGAACAGCCAACTCTAACCTGGACCATGTCGGCATGCATTTTCATCCCCACTCAGCCAGCAGAGTGAGGGCGTCCTCTCGCACCCCTGCCTCCCGATGTACAACGGCCATTCACCCACAGTAAAGCTAATATACGCCGGTCGTTACACGGAGGAGCCCACCCAACACATCCTCCCGGGAATTTAGGCTAGTTTGTTGAATGACACAGTCACGCAGACACTGTGAGCAGTGTATGGCGTTCTCCCTATGACCGTCTACCTCCAACAGCACCCCCACCATCACCACCATGTGCTCCAGTTTCCACCCACATCCTAAAAACATGGGGACTGGACAATTGACCAATGATACATAGCAGGCCTTTTGGTCCATCAAGTCCGTGCTGACCATTAACCGATCCTGTTCTCCCCATATCTCCATCAATTTCCCGCATTAACTCGACGGAAATGTGGGAAGAATAAGTAACGGGAAGTAAATCGGAAATGAGATGGCGCAGTGAACTGTCGTAGACTTGCTGGGCTGAATGGGTTCCTTTCCTACACCTATGGAAATACGATGAATTTCAAGGGGCGGGGCCAATTAGATTATTCCCCTGGTAAATCTGTTGGTTGGATTCCATTCCCGGGATCCTGCCTATCTGGATAGCCCCCTTGTACCCCCAAAAATTCAAGTCCTACAAGAGTTTACTCCCCTCTGTAGATGTTGCCTGACTTACTGAGTTCCGCCAGTACACTATGTGTGTTGGTGAAGATTTCTAGCATCTGCAGAATCTCTTGAGTGTCTAACCCATAGCCGGGTTGCGTCTCTGAATAGTGTCGTGGGCGCTGATGAGAGACGGCTCAAATCACATGGGGCCGGTACGCAGGTAGGATTTAGGGGACTGGATCCGACGAGCAATCCTGGCTGAGTAGAGGTGAGCCTCGGGATTCCCCTTACCTGAAAGACCCCTTGAGCATCAGCAGCGATGGCTGTGTGCAGCGGAGTGCGCCCTGTCCGGTCCTGAACATTGGTGTCCGCGCCCATGTCCAGCATGCACTTGGCGGCGTCCGCCCGGGAGAAGCGGGCGGCCAGGTGAAGGGCGCTCTCACCCGTCACCTCGGTCTGGGGCTGCAGGCTAGCCCCCTGCCCCATCAGCTCCAGAATAGCCTCCTGGGCGCCGGCCTCGCCAGGGTCAGGGCCTCCAACCGCGCTGGCAGCCAGCATCAGTGGCGTCACTCCATCTGCCAACGGGAGAGTGCGGTCAGCAGAGCCGGAGACCGCAAGGATGGCGAGGTCGGAGGAGAGAGACGGAGGTAGCAGGCAGTGAACACGGAAGGAAGACGCCAGAGAAGACTGCAGAGATGAGAAACGATGGAGAGGAGGGCAGGGGGTTTGTGTGTGCGTTGGGGGGGGTGTCGGGGGGGGGGGAGAGAGAGAGAGAGAGAGAGAGAGGAGAGCAGCGGAAAGGGCCGCAGAGAAGGAGAGGGTTAAAGATGTGGAGGCAGGGAATGGGGCGGAGACTGGGGGGGGCTGACGGGAACTGGGGACAATGAGGGTTAAGTAGGAGGGGAGAGGATTGGAGTGACAGAGTGGGGAGGGGAGGGGAGGGGATAGAGGTCAAGAGAAGACAGAGACAGTCATGGGACAGAGGGAGACAGGCGATGTGATGAGGAATAGAAAGAGAAAGGGTTGGAGGGACAAAGAGAGGGAGAGTGAAGATGGTAGAGGAAAAGGAGGCGAGAAGTTTGAAGGAAGGGACAAGTGTCTGGGCGATGCAGAGGAACAGAAAGAGAGAGGGAGACGGACACAAGGTTGTTTGGGTCAGTGAGAGGGAGGGAGTGGAGAGATAGGGAGGGGAGGGAGTGAGAGGAAGGGTGGGCAGTATGGACGGTAATAAAAAGGAGGGGAGATGGGATCGAGATAGGAAGGGGAGGGGATAGAAAGAAAGACAGGGGTTGGGACAGAAAAGGGGAGGGGCAAGATCCAGAGGGAGGGCGGTAAAAGTGCAGGGGGCTGATTGGCTTTGGTTTATCAGCGTGTGAGTAGGCCTTGATTGTGTAACCGAGCCCCTGAGCCACATTCTGCATCAGGACTAGAACAGGTCGTCATGTAGATCCTGTTGTCTTGAAGACTTTGCCAGTAGGCTGGACAATCAGGTCTGAGGAGAAGCTATTGTTCTGGAGAACCTGGAGTGATCCAAGTTAATAGGGAGCAGCGGAAGTAGGCCACATCATCACTGAGCCCAGGCAGACACCACACTTGCATGGAAACGAGGGATCAGGCCATTTTATCAGAGAGCTCAGAGATGTGGCCATGTCATGGTGGATCCTAGAGACCAGTCATAATGTAACGGAGCCTGGGGAGAAGGCCCAATAGCTACGAGGCTTTGGGAGGATGAACAGCTCTGATGGGCAGAAGGGTGCAGGGTTGCCCATGTCCCCCTCCTCTGGGAGAATTATAAACCATCACTGTTCCAGGCTGCTAATGAGAGAGAGAGATGGAACAAAAACATACTGGGACTGGAACATTTGCTTCAGATAAGGGAGAGATAACACCGGGAGAAAGAGACTTGTTGTTCCACCATATTATGACTCCTGAAAGACTTATGGCTCCGGAGAGGGCTGTTTACTTGGTACCATTCTGTTCATTAAAATTCCTCAGTGGACAGCCGGAGTGGGCTGGTTTGATGGACTAAGCCATTCAAAACTGATTGACACCTGAGACCCCGTGAGTAGGGATAAAAGTGAGGTCTGGGGAGACACCCCTCAGACGCACCAGGAGATACACTAGTGAGCACTGCTTAAGTGTTGGAACCCACGAGAAGGTGTGGGGGGATAGGAGACCGAATGAAGGATCGGTCAATTTTAACTCACATTGTTTATAGCGAGACTGGTGGGGGTGTGTGTGTGTGTGTGTCCACCCTTGCCTGGGTGATGAGTCCACCACAGAAGAACGGTCTAGCTAAAGGACAGAGGGGTCATACCTGAATGGCCACAACAACACATCGACGGATCAAGATCGTAAAGGAAGGTTTGACTAGCTGTCACTGTTTGCTCGCCCCCCCCCCTCTCTCTCTCTCTCTCTCTCCAACAATTTCAACAAATCGACCAACAACTAACTACCTCAGCCTGTATGAACTGAACTTTATACTTTCCGATGATAATTTATTATCCCCTAGACAACGATAAAGCTTGTTTATTATTGATTGTTATTATACCCACACTTTTAGGTTTAGTATTGCTAACGTGTATTATCTATATATTTACATTGTTGATATTGATTTGTATATTTTACTAATAAACCCTGTTTGAAAATAGTACCAGACTCCAACGGACACTTCTCTCTTTGCTGGTAAGACAGCCAGTTACGGGGTTTCCTAACAGGGAGAGAGCCCTTTTCCCATAGAGCCTGGTTTATGTCAGTATGTTAAACCTCTGTGCTGTAGTCATCAGTTTAAAACAGTAACGCAGCTGTATCTGCGTAAAGGGCAGAGAGGATGGACGTAGGGTGTTCCATTCTGGAGACGTGAGGGTCAAGCAGGGTGGTGGTGGCGGGGCAGGAGCAGGAGAGGGAAGATAGGAAGGGAGGAGGGTTTGGGGAATTGAGGACACGGGGATAGTTCAGGGACGTATGGGAAGAGGGTTCAGCTGTGATGGAGAGGTGAGGGCGGTGGGGGTGGGGTTTAGGATGGGGAGGAAGGATAGTTGGAAGAGAATGGGGAGATGTGAAAGAAGGATGGGAAGAAGGGGGAGGAGGAGGGGCACAGATGAAACGGGGTCTGGGATTCGGCAGGCATAGACATTGCCTAATGGGCCAAACGGCCATTTGTAGCTCAGTGAGAACAGGAAGGGAGAGGCTCGGAGCTGTGTGGTCCCGAGGGAAGAGTCAAGTTGTCCCAGGAGGTCCAATAAGGTAGTGAGCCCGTGGGCCCAGCCTTCTGTCCCATCTTCCTCATGCACCGACTCCCTCCACTCACTGCCACCCTCTGCTTCATCCACTCACCCAATGCCCCTCTGCTCCCAATCTCTCCCTCGCCGTTCCCAACTCACTAACCCGTCTGCCTTCAACGCCCCCAAACCCCTGGCCCTGTCCCCATTGCATCACTCCCTCTGCTCTCTCCATTCCCTGCCCCCTCACCACTCTGCTCCCCAATCCTCCCGCTGCCCCTCTGCAGCCTTTCCCTCTGCTTCCTGCCTCTCCTCACCCCTCTACTCCCGGCCTAACCACTCTGCTCATGCCTCCCTCCTCATTCCCTGCTCCCCAGCCCCAACCTCCCCCCCCCCACCACCACCACAATCTCCCCAAACTGTGACCACTTATACACTGTGGGTCCCAACGATTCCGGCGTGGTAGGCAGGGGGATGAGATATACTCCCCACCGGAAGCAGTTGGGTCTGTACCGGGTGCTCTTTCACTCGTCACTCTACCACCACGGGGTACACCTACCTGGGCCCCTCACATCCACGTCGACGCTCTCGGGACTGTCCTGCGGAGGGGTCATGTTGGGCGGCTGCGGGACTGACCCCACCGCTCGGATGTGCTTTTGGGTCCATTTCCTCTGGTCGGGCAGCACCGGGGCCGTCTCTACCTGTGGGAATTGGGAGGGAAGTGGTGAGAAAAGAGAGAGAGAGAGAGAGAGAGAGAGAGAGAGAGAGAGAGAGAGAGAGAGAGAGAGAGAGAGAGAGAGAGAGAGAGAGAGAGAGAGAGAGAGAGAGTAAGAGAGTAAGAGTAGGGGGAAGGAGAGAGAAAGGGGGGAACAGAGAGAGAGAGAAAGGGAGAGAGATGTATATATAGCGAGACAGAGATTGTGAGAGAGGCGGGATAGAGAGGAGAGAGAATTTGGCGTAGGGGGACAGAGAAAGAGATAGAGAGAGTGGAGGGAGGAATGAGGAAGTGGAGAAGAAAGGAACGGGGGAGGGAGAGAGGGTGGAGAGAGAAGGAGATCAGGGAGAGCCAAGCACCTGCCATCTCCTTCCCTTTCCCTTCAGCTTTCCTGTTACATCTGCTCCTCATTCTCCCCTTCCCTCTTAGTGTCTCTCTAATGCACTCCACTCCCTTTTCCCATTACATGCATTTCCCTGCCTCCCCTATCACTCGAATTCCTCCCCTCCACGCAACCCTTCCACCCTCCACCCTTCTGAACATCCCTCACCTCCAATCCTCACTGCCCACCCCATAACGCCCTACTCCTCTTCTCTGCCCACCCACTTCTCTGCCGTGCACGCACACACTGCTGGACAGCGACCCCCACCCCCCTACACACACACAGCAATACAACAGGAACAAAACAAACACGAGGAAATCTGCAGATGCTGGAAATTCAAACAACACACACAAAATGCTGGTGGAACACAGCAGGCCAGGCAGCATTCATAAGGAGAAGCACTGTCGACGTTACGGGCCGAGTCCTGACGAAGGGTCTTGGCCCGAAACGTCGACAGCGCTTCTCCTTATGGATGCTGCCTGGCCTGCTGTGTTCCACCAGCATTCTGTGTGTGTGTTGTAGGAACAAAACAAAAATGGCTCACTCCGCTTCAGCTTTCCCACTAATGATACCCTGTCTCCCTCCCTCAATCTTCGTGGGGGGAGTGTGAGTGTCACACTGTCAGCATCTCCCCGAAAAGACAAAATATTGAACCAGATGTGTTACTCTGTGGCTTTTTCCAGGTGTTTTGATCATTTTGTAGGATAAAGATCAAATTCCAGGTGTCACTGGAATCATGGACCAAATCCTAAATGAGAAGCAAATCCATGGAGCTTATTGGGCCAATGATCGTGCCATAAGTTTGGGATTAAGGCTGGACTCTAGGAATTGTGCAGAGATTCCAGTGAATGGTATCAGATCCCTTTAACACAGCTGGGGTTCTTGGAATTTCTCCCACCAGGATTTCCCTACCAATATCCAGCAGCAGTTCAGGTATCTCTTTAACCCGTCTGCCCTCGGTACCTTTTGTCTCTTGCTGGCTGGCGGCCCCTTCACCGTGGAGTTCTCATTGTCCTCTTCCTCCTCACAGTCTGTCTCCTGGCTCAGGATCCTGGAGATGGAGTTGAAACATTACATTGTTAGTCTAACTTCTTCAGATTCCTTCCCAAACCCACTTAAGGCCCAGGTGCCACGTCTCTGCCAGCTCTAGGCTATCCCGCAGAAAGTTGGCTAAAACAGCAATACCCGAGATCGTGAAGAGACGGGGGCTGCAAACTGCAGTGTATGCACCTTCCTATCGGCCATGGCCAAGCACTGGCCCAAGCCTTTGGCGCCTCGCAGCTGGAGTCCAACCAATCACTTGCCTCCTTGCCTGCTGACGTCACCCCACAGATTGGTTTGAAGGTCGTTGAAGAAGTCACGCCATAGCACGCCTCCATCGGCGTGACGCCCCGATAATCCCAAACGAAAACTCAGGCCAGTTGACAGTAGAGCAACGGGACAAACTGAGGCCTCATTCCCAGGGACAGGCTCTCACCACAAGCAGCTTCCCGAGGATACCAAGAGGGGGAGAAGGGCTTCGGGGCGCCCTCTGATGGGGCCGATGATATGAAGTTCGGCTGAGAGTTTCGAGGTGCTGGGGGAGGTGGGAGGGAGTACGCAGAGAAGAGCCGGAATCAGAAAGCGCGCCAGATGTCCTGGGGGGACTCACCCCGATACCCCGGACCCTCACGCTCGGTACTCCCACTGCACGGCCGCAAATCACCGCACTTCCGTCCCTCACCACGCTCCCTCTCGGTCCCTACCCCTCGCCTTCCCCCACCATCCTCTCCCTCTCGTTCCCCTGTCACTATCCCACCCCAACACTCCTCACTCCCCACATCACAAACACACTCCTCTCCCCATCACTCCTTACTCACTTCATGCCAATGGCGTCCTCGCCCACGGGCTCCCTCCTCCGATGCTTGCGGTTCTGGTGGATGGGGTCAAAGCCCGGGGGCAGCCAGAGTGGGCCTCGTTGGCGCTTGGGTTGCCTGGCCACGCGAACTCCGACCAGGATTCCCGCTACGACGGCCAAGAAGACGGCTAGAGAAGCTCCTGCCAGCTCCCACGGGAACGAGGACGGTTCTGTGATTATAAGACAGGGGTTAAGGTGGGAAGGGACGGGGCGTAAAAACGCAGTGGTGGGGCACATTTGCCTCCCTCCAGCAAGCTGTCCTGCAGAGAGGAGGGGCGGTCAGACATTTCACCACCGTCCCCGCCCCCAGAACTCCTATGTCAGATTTTACACTGTAATTAAAACCTAAACAAATCTCCACCCAGTCTAACCGACTGGAACATTAAATCCGTGCTAATGGGGAGACGATTGGCAAGCTAAACCTGTTCTAATCGGGAGAGTATAACCAAATGTGAGTCGGAGATGGCGGCAAGCTGAGGCCGCTCCATTCGGGAGATGGCCGTAAACTAAACCGGCTCCTTCAGAGAGACAGACCATGATTTAAACACACGGGTCTGACTCCGGCCCCAGCCCATCATCTGAAGCAGTTAAATTAAGCTGGAGCTTTATTGTCATCGAGGTTGCAGTGCTGCTCCATTCAATGCAAACAGCACACTGGCGATTCAATTACTAAAGCACAATGACTCAATTAAAACACCGTCTTAGTTCTTTAGAACGACATCGGTTAAAAATGAAATAAAAGCAGCGAACAACGAGATATAGGAAGCCTGAGAAGGTGTAGCTCACTCAGGTTCACCGAGTGCAGAAGTCAGCGGCTCAGGCAGTTCGGTGCTCTGAGCAGCGGGCAATCAGCAATCTGGTTTGATTGGCAAGAACAAATTAATAAGGCAGGAGCGAGCGGAGCGGCCGTTGTTGAAGTGGACAGTGTTAGAGTGGGGATTTCGAAGCTTTACTTGCGAAGAGAGGCTTGAGTGAGAGAAAGCAACAAAAAAAAAACTGTAGGTAGATTGTTCCCCCGGTTTAGTTGTTTTTAGCTTTCTTTATATTTGCTCAGTTAGAACAGCGGCGATGCCAGCCAGGATAGGTAAATGATCCTCTTATGGGATGTGAGAAGGCAGGGTAACCTTCACTTTCCTTGACGACTACACCTGCGAAAAGTGCATCCAGCTACAGCTTCTAACATTCTGCGTTAAAGAGTTGGGGCTGGAAGTGGATGGACGCCGGCTCATTCGGGAGGATGAGGGGGCGATAGATAGGACATATAGAGAGATGGTTGCACCCAGGCTGCAGGAAACAGGACACTGGGTGACAGTCAGGAAGGGGAAAGGGGTTAAACAGCCAGTGCAGAGTACGCCGGTGGCCATCGCCATCAACAACATGTATTTTACGTTGGATACTGTTGTATTGAAGGGATGGATGACCGAGTAGAAGGAAGTCACAGCAGTCGGGTCTCTGGCACTGAATCTGGCTCCGTGACTCAGAAGGGAAGGGAGCAGAAGAAGGGGCGAGCTGTGGTGAAAGGGGAACAGAAAGAAGACTCTGTGGACGAGAACGAGATGCCCCGATGGTATGTTGCCTCCCGGGTGCCAGGGTCCGGGACGTCTCGGAATGAGTTCTCGGCATTCTTAACCGAGAGGCTGAACAGCCAGAGGTCGTGATCCATGTTGGTGCCACGATACGGGTAGGAAGAGTGACGAGATCCTGCGAAGTGAGTTCAGGGAGTTGGACGCTAAGTTACAGGGCAAGACCTTCAGGGTTGTGATCTCAGGATTACTACCCGTGACACGGGCTGATCAGGCCAGAAGTCCAAAGATTATACAGTTTAACACGTGGCTAAGGAGTTGGAATAGGAGGGAACGCGACAGAGTTTTGGATCATTGGGCTCCTTTCCAGGGAAAGTGCGCGTTTAAACTGGCGTTGCGGAGGTGGGGAGGGGGGGGGGGGGGCGGGAACCAGAGTGCCAGAACAGATTGTGCGAGGTTGTGGAGACAGCTCTTGTTAAAACTTCAGACTAAGTCAGGATTCAAAAGACAGAATGTAGTGCAACTGACATCCTGAGTTGCATTATATCTCAATGGATTTTGGTCTTCATAAATCAGAGTATTGAGTACAGGAGATGGGTTGTTATGTTGAAGTTATAGAAGACGTTGGTGAGGCGTAATTTAGAGTATAGTGTGCAGTTTTGATCACCGACTTGCAGGAAAGATGTAAATAAGATGAATGAGTACAAAGAAGATTTCCAGGACCTGAGTTCTAAGGAAAGATTGAATAGGTTAGGACTTTATTCCTTGGAATGTAGAAAATTGAAGGGAGATTTGATAAAGATATACAAAATTATGAGGGATATAGATAGGGTAAATGCCTCTTTCCACTGAGATCGTGTTAAGGGTGAAAGGAGAAACGTTTAAGGGGAACAGGAAGGAAAGCTTCTTCCCCCAAAGGGTCGTGAGAGTGTGGCAAGAGCTGCCAGCGCAAATGCTACACGCAAGCTCGATTTCACCGTTTAAGAGGATTTGGATAGGTACATGGATGGTAGGGGTATGGAGGGCTAATGTCCCGGTGCAGGTCGATGGGAGTAGGCAGTTTGAATGGTTCTGCACACACTAGATGGGCCGAAGGGCCTCCGCTGCGATGTGCTTTTCTTTGAATCTATGAGTCTTTTACATACAACTAAAATTAAAAGAAACTGGGGCTGTCCCATTCAAGTATGGCACTTGTTATAAAAAAAGATTAAACATGTCATAAAATACAATGATTAAATATAACATAGCATCAATAATTAAAGCTGAGTTTAAACAAAAATTCTGAAATCAAAGGAAAGTAACTGTCCCAAATATTGCACAGAGAATGGGAGGGTGGGGAGGCAGTCACTTGCACGACAGCTGTTTTTCAGTCCTTGCAGAGGTGTTCCTGTACCTCATGCCCGACGGCAGGAGATTGAACTGGTGATTACGGGGCGGGGATGCGACAATCACGTTGTTGCGAGCCCGCTGCAGACATCGTCAGTTGCAGGTAGCGTCCGTATCTGGTCGTGTGTCCCATTGGTGCTCTGTGCAGTCCCGATCACACGCCGGAGTGCTATGTGGTCTATCACACTGTACCATGCTGTGATGCAGTGAGTCACTATGTCCTCAATTACACATTGATAAAGCTTTACCAGCGGTATTTGGCGCAGATTTGCTCTCTTTAAGCTCCTAAGATGGAATAGTTACTGCTGAACCTTCCCTACTATCAAGGAGGAGCTGGTGGTCCAAGATGTTGTGTGATGTTCACTCCCAAGGACATAAAGCTGGAGACCCTTTCCTCTGCTTCACCGTTTATGACTAGTGGAGTTTGTTCACAGCTTCTATGTTTCCTGAAATCGATGATTATTTATTTAGTTTTTGTGATGTTGAGTGAAAGTTCATTGCACCATTCAGATAGTGCCTGCACCTCCTCTCTGGATGCTGTTTCCTGGTAACTTGTAATTAGGGCGGTATTGTCATTGTTATCATTGTGGTGGTGTCTGCAAATTTGATGACGGAGTTTGTGGCTCAGGCAGGGACACAGTCATGGAGTCATGGGTAGAAAGAATTACCAGGATGTCTCCCACCCGGGGGCTGTGCTGTGCTCTCCCGACAGCGGTATCTCCGGTCTCGTTCAGTGTGCTGTATGTTGTGGGTGACGTCTGCTGACGTCATCCGCAGTTGTCCCAGTCCTGCGTCACAGCGCGCTGTGGGATGCCTCGCGAACTCATTACGCACCGCCCCTTTACTGTGACCTTCCCGTGTACACACCGCCCCTTTACTGTGACCTTCCCGTGTACACACCGCCCCTTTACTGTGACCTTCCCGTGTACACACCGCCCCTTTACTGTGACCTTCCCGTGTACACACCGCCCCTTTACTGTGACCTTCCCGTGTACACACCGGCCCGTGACTGCGACCCTCCCGTATACACACCGGCCCGTGACTGCGACCCTCCCGTGTACACACCGGCCCGTGACTGCGACCCTCCCGTATACACACCGGCCCGTGACTGCGACCCTCCCGTGTACACACCGGCCCGTGACTGCGACCCTCCCGTGTACACACCGGCCCGTGACTGCGACCCTCCCGTATACACACCGGCCCGTGACTGCGACCCTCCCGTGTACACACCGGCCCGTGACTGCGACCCTCCCGTATACACACTGGCCCGTGACTGCGACCCTCCCGTATGTACGTTGTACCCTGACTCTGAGCAGCCCTGGCCGGCAGGTTTTGGACGTCCACTGACCTTCCTCGGGCATTACACCGACGGCCTGAAGGGGAATGGGGAACTCCTGGCCATTGTGGGAGGAGGCGAGAACCACCACGAACTCGGCCGCCTGCAGGGCGGAGGAAAAGCAGCTGCTGTAGGTCTCCAAGCAGGGCTGCTGGTTTATCTCCACCAACACGATGGAGCTGCCGGGGGAAAAGTCAGAGGCTGATACCGCACCCCAAAGTTCACCCGTTCCACACCCAACAGCCTGTCCCGACCTTCAGCTCTTCTCCCACCACCCAACCACGCCCTGTACCTTCAGCACTTCCACACTCTCAATCCCGCCCCTCGACAATTCCATCCCTTCAGCCTCCCCTTGACATTTGACATTTCCACTCCTTCAACCCTGTCCTAGACCCTCGACATTTCCAACCTCTCAAAACCCCTCGACTCCTTCCAACTTGCCCTCAAGCCTCTCATCCCTCAACTAGAGCTGTCAAACCTTGCCCCTTCCATTTCCCTCAATACATCCCTGCTGCCTCTCAAAACCTCCCCCTTTCATCCCACCCTCATTCAAACCCCATTCTGGGGGCCAAACATGCTGTACTAGACCCCAAACCCCAGCTCCCACCGCTCTTTCCCCCTCCACGCCCCTCTGCACTGTCGCCCTACCATCCACACTTGCCCAAGAACCGGATCCCGTGGCTGGTTTCTAGTGTCCCACCTCCGCCGCCAGCTCCCCCTCACCCACCCCCTCTCGATTCACCCCACTCACCCGAAGATGGTGTCCTGTGGTGAGGGTGTGGTGTCCACCGCCAGACTCCTCCTCCTCCGGCCATGGCCCGGGCCGCTGACGTTGTAGACCAGGGCGGTGAGTCTGTCGAGGTCCCTCCAGCCGCGGTAGGGGTAGACCATGTCCTCGCCGGCTGCTCCCGAGCGGATCCGCACCGGGCAGCGCAGGGCCAAACCCAGCGCCCACAGGAAGGCAGAGAGGCGGAGGCGCAGATTGGCCGGGCTCACGGAGGCCACCAGCACCAGGGTTCCGCCCGCCAGGTTCCTCCGGCCGGGGATGGGAGCAGTCCACGCCGTCCCATCCGCAGTCGGCCGTGCTGCAGCCCCGGTCGCAGTGACCGTTGTTGTAGTGGTGCCGGCAGTAGGCGTTGTGGTGTGGGCTGCAGGGGGAAGGCAGAGATCAGTGCAGGCCAAGAACTGAGAGGAGGGGTGAACGGGGAGAACAGAGGGAAGGGAGTTGGCAGTGGGGCGAAGGAAAAGAGTTAAGGGGGAGCCGAGTGAAGGGGGAGAACTGAGGGGAGAGTGATAAGGGAGAGGGAGGGAGAAAGAGGCGGAAGAAGGGAAGAACTGAATGAGGGCGAGGGAGAGGGAGAATAAGGGAAGGAGGGAAAGAGGTGAGGAAAGGGGAGCGTGAGGGCGAGAGAGAAAGGAGGAGGGAAGGGGATGGCCGAGGTAAGAAAGGGAGAGAGTGAGGGGAAGATAGGAGGTAAATATAGACACGGAGAGACAAAGAGTGAAACTGAGAAAACAGGGAGGAACGGAATGTGTAAGAATTCGAGAGAGAGAGAGAGGGGAGGGGAACAGAGAGGGTGTGGAGGCTGTTCCGAGAAAGGGTGGGTATTGGTGGGGTTGGGGGGAGTGTGGGGTAGGACGTGGTGTGGGAGTGATTGGTCATGTGTGAATTGGAGTGGTGAGGGGTGGGCGCGGCTGGGACGTTAGAGGTCGCATAATCAATTACACAGCCTTGTCGGTATAGGAAGAATAGCGCCGCTTTGCGGATGGTGCGTACTTACAGACCGAGCTGTGGGTGGTGAGAAAGGAGATAGCGGGTGCGGGATAGGCTGCAGGGTGGGGGCGTTTGGGTGGCCGGTGAGGGGCAGAACGCGTTCCGGGGATCGCGCAGTTGCGCGCACTCATTGGAGACAGCCTCGTGTGTGGGGAGAGTGAGGGAAGATATACTGTTGGTGGAGGGGGCTGTGGTGCTTGATGTGGGGGGTGCGTGAAGGAGGTGGGTGATGTGCTTGCGGATAAGTTGTGACGACGGGACACTTTGATAAGGTCGCCTTGCGGAGTTAGGCGCGCACTCGGTGACGTAGGTGTGGGGGCAAGGTGTGAGGGAAAGCTTAGGAGGTATAGTGGGTGTCGATCGGTGGCTGGGAGTTCCGTGGGGGGTGCGTGTGATGGGGGGCCGGGCCACTTTACGAAGACCGTGTTGCGGAGTCCAAGCGCACTTCGGATGGCAGAGCGGTGGTGGGATGTGATAGGTGGAGTGGTTTGGATGGGGGACGGGACAGGACATGTTACGGGGAGAGCGGTGGTGGGATGTGATAGGTGGAGTGGTTTGGATCGGGGACGGGACATGTTACGGGGAGAGCGGTGGTGGGATGTGATAGGTGGAGTGGTTTGGATCGGGGACGGGACATGTTACGGGGAGAGCGATGGTGGGATGTGATAGGTGCAGTGGTTTGGATCGGGGACGGGACGGGACATGTTACGGGAGAGCGGTGGTGGGATGTGATAGGTGGAGTGGTTTGGATCGGGGACGGGACGGGGCATGTTACGGGGAGAGCGGTGGTGGGATGTGATAGGTAGAGTGGTTTGGATGGGGGACGGGACAGGACATGTTACGGGGAGAGCGGTGGTGGGATGTGATAGGTGGAGTGGTTTGGATCGGGACGGGACGGGATATGTTACGGGGAGAGCGGTGGTGGGATGTGATAGGTAGAGTGGTTTGGATGGGGAAAGGGACATGTTACGGGGAGAGCGGTGGTGGGATGTGATAGTGGAGTGGTTTGGATCGGGGACGGGACAGGACATGTTACGGGGAGAGCGGTGGTGGGATGTGGTAGGTGGAGTGGTTTGGATGGGGAAAGGGACGGGATATGTTACGGGGAGAGCGGTGATGGGATGTGATAGGTGGAGTGGTTTGGATGGGGGACGGGACAGGACATGTTACGGGGAGAGCAGTGGTGGGATGTGATAGGTGGAGTGGTTTGGATGGGGTCGGGACGGGACATGTTACGGGGAGATTGGTGGTGGGATGTGATAGGTGGAGTGGTTTGGATGGGGAAAGGGACATGTTACGGGGAGAGCAGTGGTGGGATGTGATAGGTGGAGTGGTTTGGATGGGGAAAGGGACATGTTCCGGGGAGAGCGGTGGTGGGATGCGATAGGTGGAGTGGTTTGGATCGGGGACGGGACGGGGCATGTTACGGGGAGAGCGGTGATGTGATGTGATGTGATAGGTGCAGTGGTTTGGATGGGGGACGGGACGGGATATGTTACGGGAGAGCGGTGGTGGGATGCGATAGGTGGAGTGGTTTGGATCGGGGACGGGACGGGGCATGTTACGGGGGAGAGCGGTGATGTGATGTGATGTGATAGGTGCAGTGGTTTGGATGGGGGACGGACAGGACATGTTACGGGGGAGAGCGGTGATGGGATGTGATAGGTGGAGTGTTTTGGATGGGGTCGGGACGGGACATGTTACGGGGAGAGCGGTGATGTGATGTGATAGGTAGAGTGGTTTGGATGGGGTCGGGACGGGACATGTTACGGGGAGATTGGTGGTGGATGTGATAGGTGGAGTGGTTTGGATGGGGAAAGGGACATGTTACGGGGAGAGCGGTGGTGGGATGTGATAGGTGGAGTGGTTTGGATCGGGGACGGGACGGGACATGTTACGGGGAGATTGGTGGTGGAATGCGATAGGTAGAGTTGTTTGGATCGGGGACGGGACGGGATATGTTACGGGGAGAGCGGTGGTGGGATGCGATAGGTGGAGTGGTTTGGATCGGGGACGGGACGGGACATGTTACGGGGGAGAGCGGTGATGTGATGTGATGTGATAGGTGCAGTGGTTTGGATGGGGTCGGGACGGGACATGTTACGGGGAGAGCGGTGATGTGATGCGATAGGTGGGGGTGGTTTGGATCGGGGACGGGACGGGACATGTTACGGGGAGAGCGGTGATGTGATGTGATAGGTAGAGTGGTTTGGATGGGGTCGGGACGGGACATGCTCTGGGGATCACTCACTTTGCAGACGGCCACGCGTTGCTGGCAGTCGAAGCCGTCGAACTGGCAGTCCGGATTGTCACAGTCCGAGTCGCAGGTGCCGTCTTTGAAGCTGGCGCGGCAGGATTCCGCCAGCGGGCACCTCCACCACGGGTCGGTCGCGCAGCCTCGGCCCTCGCAGCCCTTTCCCTCCCCCGGCCCCGGCTCGGACCCTGTACCCGGCCGCTGGCAGCGCAGGCCCCCGAAGGCGGGTGGGCAGAGGCAGAGGAAGTAGGGAGGCAGGGGCCGCTCGGAACAGGTGCCCCCGTTGAGGCAGGTGCCGGGGTGAGCAGCGTCCGGCGCTGGGAATAGAGCAGTCGGGGCCGCGGAAAGCCGGTGGGCAGGCGCATCGGCCCGCCACGCACAGCCCGCCGTTCCGGCAGCGCCGGCAGGAGGAGAGGAGCTGGCAGCGTCCGCCGTGGTGCGTCTGCGGGGTTAGAGAAGGTGTTGGTAAGGGGCAGCGCGGTACCTCTCTCCGTCATTCCATTTCCTCCTTCCATCCCTCACCCACTTCTTCCTCCTCTCGCCCTCTCACATCCTTCCCTCCCTCCTTTCTCACCCGTCATCATTCCGTCCTTCACTCTCCCCCGTCCGTCCATCGCTCCCACGTCCCTCGCTGTTTCCCATCCGTCCTGCCCTCCCTCCCTGTCTCCTATCCCTCCCTCTTTTCTCCCCTCCCCTCCTCTCTCTTCTCTTCCTCTCCCCGTCCCGCTCTCAACATCCCCCCATCCCACCTTCACCTCACCACTCCCCACACCCGCCTCGCTCCTTCCCATTCCTGGCATCTGGCCTGTTCCCTGTCCGAGTTGTTAGGACGGGGACGAAAGCGTCACCGACCCCCGCCCACATCCCCCACCACGCACACCCACATCCCGAGGTACCAACTCACAGGCGGGCATTTGCATAGGAACCCGAACGGGGTGTTGAGGGCCAGGACGCAGGTGCCACCGTTCTGGCAGGGCGCCGACGTGCAGTGGTCGATCACCGAGTCACAGTGCTGTCCTGTGGGGAGACCGGGGCTCGGTAATCACTCAGGCCAACGGCCCACCTCACCCTTACCCCGCTCCCCCGGTTCCCTGGCCCTCTTCCTCCCACTTCGACGCCCCGCTCCATCACAAGTCCTCAACTTCCTCACCTCTCCACTGACCTCCCACAGATGCGCGGATCTCCCCACCTCCCCCTCTCACCAGGACTCCCAACCTCTCTCCTCTCCGCGGACCTCCACATTCCCCCCCCCCCCACCCCCGGACTGCTCGACCTACCACCAGCACTGCTCTCAGCCCCGCACCACCCCCCCCAAGCACCTCTCCGCACCACCAGTCCTCTTCAGTGATCCTTCCTCAACCCCCACACCAGCCTTCTCCCTCCCTCCTCGGGACTCCCCATCCCTACTGACCCTTCTCCTCTCTCGCGCCTGTCCACTTGCTGCCCTCGGTGACGGGTCCTCATGCCCCGATGGAATATTCTTCAGCCCTCCCGGGAAGGTACATTTTGCTCTCCGAACCTGGTTCTATCTGCTGCTGGAATATTTCTCCTGGTTCAGAATATTGAATAGTTCCCTGGCACTGTGTAATGAATCGCAACTGTATGGACAGTATACCAGTCAAACTTTTCACTAGTATTGATACACGTGACAATATTAAACCAATTTCGACATCACTGCTCCCTTTCCCTGAACTTTGCCCTTTTCCACCTTCCATCCCGGAGAGCCCTGCCCGATCTTCCGATCGCTGGCGCTGATTTGTGCCCCCCCCTCCCCTTCAACGCTCTAAGCTCTTCCACCCCCACCGTTTTGCGTTCCTTCGCCGTTGGACTCTGCCGCCTCTCTCGCTGATTCCCCTCCGCCGGCGCGGCGATATCACTGACCTGTGTAGCCCGGCCGGCAGTGGCACAGGTAGCTGTTCACCAGATGAGTGCATCCGAGGCTCCCGCTACCCTGGCAGGGGCCGGACAGGCACTCGTCCACGTCGCCCTCGCAGCGCTCCCCCACGAAGCCGGGCGGGCACTCGCAGCTGTAGAACCCCAGGCCGTCCACACACCGGCCCCCGTGGTAGCACCGGGGCTCCTGGCTGGGGGGTAAGGCGCAGTCATCCACGTCGTGCTCACAGTGCACCCCTGGGGGGGGGGGCGGGAAGCAGAGAGAGGTACTGTCACTGCCCGATATCCCCGTCTCCCACCCTCGACACACCCACCCAACTTTGTGATCCTGATGTTTCCAAACACAAGAGATTCTGCAGATTTGGAGAACCCTGTGTTACACATACAGAGTGCTGGAGGAGGAACTCAGCAGATCACACAGGAGGTGAATAAACGAGGGCATTTCGAGCCAAGACCCTCCTCATATCACCTCACCCACGATGTTGGCGAGCGCCTGTCTACGTGCTTGGGTAACAGCAGCCCCCCCTCCCCCACCACTCCCCCGTTCCATTCCCTTTCCTGAACATCCCATCGCTGTCCTGCCAGGTCTTCCCACTGGCACAGTCCCATGAAATTCCCAGCTTTCCAACCCTGAACTCCTTTTCGTCCTGCATTTCAGACCGGCGGATCTGGAGGACGGCAGGAATTCAATGGGATTGCTAAAAGGAGATCGATTCCCACCACCCCGGGGCATCTGGCGTCCGACTCTGGAGGTAGTCCTGCAGACGCGGGATCAGAGCTGGGTAGGGCTCGCCGGGTGCAGGAGGAGGGGAGGGGGACAGTGATGCCTGTTCGACCCTGCAGAGGGGGAATGCACAGGAGGAGGGTTGTCCAACCTCACCGTGTGGGGAAGGGCTGTCCCAGAGACACCCGAGGAGGTCCCTGGGTTCCGTGGAGAGGGGGTGGTGGCTGCTCCAGGGTGTATCCACAGCTGGTATTCCCCACCTTGGGATATGCTCCTTCGCAGCCTGAACCCTCGGTCTCTCTGCAGGATGTAATTCTGACAGCGCTGGGACAAACACCCAGTTGTGGTCTGCACTCCCCGCTGCTGAACCCTCTCCCTACCCACCACTTGCACCCATCTGACCTCAGGGCTACGCTCTCACTCCCCCTCCCCCACCACTGCACACTGATTCCCCTCACATCTCCCCCTCCCGCTGTGCACTCTATTCCCCCTTCACTCTTCATTCATTCATCCACCTTCACCTCCACAACCCACGCTGCACACTCCCTCTCCGCTCCCGCTGCGTGCTCACCCTCCTTCCCACTGGGTCCTCACTCACTCCTCCATCACTGGTCCCTCTTAGCTGCGCGGGTGCACAGACAGATGGTAACTGAAATGATCCCACACACATTGCAGCGAAGGCGCAATTGTCTTTTATATAATGTTACTATAATTTTGAAATCTATGTTAATATAATTATGAAAAAGTTTTGTAATTAGTTGTGTTAATGAATATAATCCATAAAATTCCTGAATAATAATTTACTTGGGACGTTATCGAGCTTCAATGTATTTACATTGTCAGTGTTACAAACGGTAACAACACACAGAGAACGGAAGTCGGCAGCTCTTTGTTAATAAACCGCAGGCCAGCTGAGCGCCGACGCTATCCAGTAACAACTCGTTTCTTTTTCCGCCGTTGTGTCTGTCAGTTGTTTTAACTGACATCATTTACTTATTTGTGGGTTGGGGGGGGGGGTTATACTTATTGTTTGTTCAAAAAGGATGTGATTTTCTAATTTTCATTCTAAGTATTCGTTGTCTGCATATTACACACTCACAAAAAAACTTAAAGTAGCGCAGTTCTGTGTAAAAGAAATCCTGTCCAGTGTAGTGGTTGGTCTGCACGGCTGTAAAAAAAGAGGGATCTCTGCCATCGGCTGCGCATTCACCCCCCTTCCTCCCACTGCCTGCTGCCCGCCCCTTCCACTGCGCATTCACCCCCCTCCTTCCACTGCCCGCTGCCCGCCCCTTCCACTGCGCATTCACCCCCTCCTCCCACTGCCCGCTACCCGCCCCTGCCACTGCTCATTCACCCCCCTCCTTCCACTGCCCGCTGCCCGCCCCTTCCACTGCGCATTCACTCCTCTCCTCCCACTGCCCGCTGCCCGCCCCTTCCACTGCGCATTCACCCCCCTCCTCCCGCTGCCCGCTACCCGCCCCTGCCACTGTGCATTCACTCCTCTCCTCCCACTGCCCGCTGCCCGCCCCTGCCACTGCGTATTCACCCCCTCCTCCCACTGCCCGCTACCCGCCCCTGCTACTGTGCATTCACCACCCCCCTCCTCCTGCTGCCCGCTGCCCGCCCCTGCTACTGCGCATTCACCCCCCTCCTCCCGCTGCCCGCCCCTGCCACTGCTCATTCACACACCTCCTCCCGCTGCCCGCTGCCCGCCCCTGCCACTGCTCATTCACCCCCTCCTCCCGCTGCCCGCCCCTGCCACTGCTCATTCACCCCCCTCCTCCCGCTGCCCGCCCCTGTCACTGCTCATTCACCCCCCTCCTCCCGCTGCCCGCTCCTTCCACTGTGCATTCACCCCCCCTCCTCCCGCTGCCCGCCCCTGCCACTGCTCATTCACCCCCCTCCTCCCGCTGCCCGCCCCTGCCACTGCTCATTCACCGCCTCCTCCCGCTGCCCGCCCCTGTCACTGCTCATTCACCCCCTCCTCACGCTGCCCGCTGCCCGCCCCTGCCACTGTGCATACACCGCCTCCTCCCGCTGCCCGCTGCCCGCCCCTGCCACTGCTCATTCACCGCCTCCTCCCGCTGCCAGCCCCTGCCACTGCTCATTCACCCCCTCCTCACGCTGCCCGCTGCCCGCCCCTGCCACTGCTCATTCACCCCCCTCCTCACGCTGCCCGCTGCCCGCCCCTGCCACTGTGCATTCACCGCCTCCTCCCGCTGCCCGCTGCCCGCCCCTGCCACTGCTCATTCACCGCCTCCTCCCGCTGCACGCCCCTGCCACTGCTCATTCACCCCCTCCTCCCGCTGCCCGCTGCCCGCCCCTGCCACTGCTCATTCACCCACCTCCTCCCGCTGCCCGCCCCTGCCACTGCTCATTCACCCCCTCCTCCCGCTGCCCGCCCCTGCCACTGCTCATTCACCCCCCTCCTCCCGCTGCCCGCTCCTTCCACTGTGCATTCACCCCCCTCATCCCGCTGCCCGCCCCTGCCACTGCTCATTCACCCCCCTCCTCCCGCTGCCCGCTGCCCGCCCCTGCCACTGCTCATTCACCGCCTCCTCCCGCTGCCCGCCCCTGCCACTGCTCATTCACCCCCTCCTCACGCTGCCCGCTGCCCGCCCCTGCCACTGCTCATTCACCCCCCTCCTCACGCTGCCCGCTGCCCGCCCCTGCCACTGTGCATTCACCGCCTCCTCCCGCTGCCCGCTGCCCGCCCCTGCCACTGCTCATTCACCCCCCTCCTCACGCTGCCCGCCCCTGCCACTGTGCATTCACCGCCTCCTCCCGCTGCCCGCCCCTGCCACTGCTCATTCACCGCCTCCTCCCGCTGCCCGCTGCCCGCCCCTGCCACTGCTCATTCACCCCCTCCTCCCGCTGCCCGCTGCCCGCCCCTGCCACTGCTCATTCACCCCCCCTCCTCCCGCTGCCCGCTGCCCGCCCCTGCCACTGCTCATTCACCGCCTCCTCCCGCTGCCCGCTGCCCGCCCCTGCCACTGCTCATTCACCCCCCTCCTCCCGCTGCCCGCTGCCCGCCCCTGCCACTGTGCATTCACCGCCTCCTCCCGCTGCCCGCTGCCCGCCCCTGCCACTGCTCATTCACCGCCTCCTCCCGCTGCCCGCTGCCCGCCCCTGCCACTGCTCATTCACCGCCTCCTCACGCTGCCCGCTGCCCGCCCCTGCCACTGCTCATTCACCCCCTCCTCACGCTGCCCGCTGCCCGCCCCTGCCACTGCTCATTCACCGCCTCCTCCCGCTGCCCGCTGCCCGCCCCTGCCACTGCTCATTCACCGCCTCCTCCCGCTGCCCGCTGCCCACCCCTGCCACTGCTCATTCACCGCCTCCTCCCGCTGCCCGCCCCTGCCACTGCTCATTCAACCCCCTCCTCCCGCTGCCGCTGCCCGCCCCTGCCACTGCTCATTCACCGCCTCCTCACGCTGCCCGCTGCCCGCCCCTGCCACTGCTCATTCACCGCCTCCTCCCGCTGCCCGCTGCCCGCCCCTGCCACTGCTCATTCACCCCCTCCTCCCGCTGCCCGCCCCTGCCACTGCTCATTCAACCCCCTCCTCCCGCTGCCCGCTGCCCGCCCCTGCCACTGCTCATTCACCGCCTCCTCCCGCTGCCCGCTGCCCTTCCCCGCCACTGCTCATTCACCCCCTCCTCCCGCTGCCCGCCCCTGCCACTGCTCATTCACCGCCTCCTCACGCTGCCCGCTGCCCGCCTCTGCCACTGCTCATTCACCGCCTCCTCCCGCTGCCCGCTGCCCGCCCCTGCCACTGCTCATTCACCCCGTCCTCCCGCTGCCCTCTGCCCGCCCCTGCCACTGCTCATTCACCCCCTCCTCCCGCTGCCCGCCCCTGCCACTGCTCATTCAACCCCCTCCTCCCGCTGCCCGCTGCCCGCCCCTGCCACTGCTCATTCACCCCCTCCTCCCGCTGCCCGCTGCCCGCCCCTGCCACTGCTCATTCACCCCCCTCCTCCCGCTGCCCGCTGCCCGCCCCTGCCACTGCTCATTCACCGCCTCCTCCCGCTGCCCGCTGCCCGCCCCTGCCACTGCTCATTCACCCCCTCCTCCCGCTGCCCGCCCCTGCCACTGCTCATTCACCCCCACCTCCCGCTGCCGCTGCCCGCCCCTGCCACTGCTCATTCACCGCCTCCTCACGCTGCCCGCTGTCCGCCCCTGCAACTGCTCATTCACCGCCTCCTCCCGCTGCCCGCTGCCCGCCCCTGCCACTGCTCATTCACCCCCCTCCTCACGCTGCCTGCTGCCCGCCCCTGCCACTGCTCATTCACCCCCCTCCTCCCGCTGCCCGCTGCCCGCCCCTGCCACTGCTCATTCACCGCCTCCTCCCGCTGCCCGCTGCCCGCCCCTGCCACTGCTCATTCACCCCCTCCTCACGCTGCCCGCTGCCCGCCCCTGCCACTGCTCATTCACCCCCTCCTCCCGCTGCCCGCCCCTGCCACTGCTCATTCACCGCCTCCTCCCGCTGCCCGCTGCCCGCCCCTGCCACTGCTCATTCACCCCCCTCCTCCCGCTGCCCACTGCCCGCCCCTGCCACTGCTCATTCACCGCCTCCTCCCGCTGCCCGCTGCCCGCCCCTGCCACTGTGCTTTGCAGCCTCCAGCTGTGGGAGGAATCATTTCCAGCTGCAATAGGCACTCTTGATTTCGGTCTCCGCGGCACCTTGACCAGATGTTTATGTAAAGAGGGTTTCTTCTTTTTGTTAACTAGCAGGAATGCTAATTTACTGATAACGAGAATGGTATTCCTTTGTAAACCAAATGGGGATTAATGTTCTTTCTTCTGAGTCTGTAAGCTTTTGTTGACGGGCTTTTGGGCAGATCGGCGCGAGGGGGTGAGAGAGAGAGGACGCAATGCTCTAAGCTGGGCGAGGATCGGACCCCAAAGGGGGGTCCGAGGCCGGGAGATTCTCCGAGGAGGGGGGGGAATGAAGCTAGATGTGCTTGGTTGACCACTCGGAGGGTCCTGAGCTGTTTGGAGAGTCGAGGAGTTTGGAGGGTCCTGAGCTGCGAGTCGAGGAGTTCGGAGGGTCCTGAGCTGTTTGGAGAGTCGAGGAGTTTGGAGGGTCCTGAGCTGCGAGTCGAGGAGTTCGGAGGGTCCTGAGCTGTTTGGAGAGTCGAGGAGTTCGGAGGGTCCTGAGCTGCGAGTCGAGGAGTTCGGAGGGGATCGAATGGTGGCCAGAAGACTTCAGAAATTGAGCTCCAACGGTTGTGCACGAAGTGGTTTGGACTTTGATAAGTTTGGCGCCTTTTCTTTAATTTTCTCTTCATATATACTGTATCATTATTAATCACTTAGTTATAGTAACCTTTATAAATTGTACTCATTTAATCGCATATGGTGTACTGTCTGTTTTTGGGCGAGGCGGGGACATCACACAGCATCCACACAAGCTGATTACCCAGTGTGGCGGGGCCGAAGGCTGCTCCCCCTAGACAAGAACGAGCTGAGCGAGCCTGAGGCGACCCAGGGGGTTACATTGTGGGGTGCTCGTCCGGGGTTGATTTCTGTGGAAGCTGTGTGATCACCCTCTTTAAATTGTGTCTGCGGCGAAGAGCTGGTGTGCCTTTGTGGGTGTGCGATTGCTGGTTATCGCTGCGTGTGTGTTGGGTGGGGTGGCTGCTGTTGCTAGCCTGGAGGTCGTTGTTCGAGTTCCGACTAGTGCTGACGAAATGGTGGTGGGACCATGGACTGTCCGTACTTTTTGGAGAGTGAGGAGTGACAGGTTGGGATGTTTCAGCAGTGGTGGGCTCCGCCCGGTTGTTGGAATAACGTCCAGCCCTAAAGGGGCGGAGGCGTGGGCGGAGCGGACCTCTCAGTTGTTGGGTGAGTGGCAGTGCTTGGCTGAGGGAAAGCGACAGGGACGGGTTGAAAGTTTGAGTGGGCGGGCTGGTGACTTTGTTAGAACTGTCGGGCGCAATTACCTCGAAGTGACCGCTGCCAGTTCTGGGAAAGTGTGAGAAAATGCGTGTGGTTCGACTGGAAGTCAAATGCCGCAGCTGGGGGGCTTATCATATCCGTGGCAGGAGATTGGTGGGAAGTTTTTAGGGTATCCCTTTTTGCCTAGGGGGGGGGGGGCAGATAAATTGCTTGTGGTGCCAAGGGGATCTGTCAAGGGGATCAGTTGTTCCGTTGATTCGAGAGGTGTCGGGAAACTTAGAGGAGGCCCAGTGGGGGAACGGCTTGGGGTCTCTGGGGGAGCACGTTCCCAGCAATGTACCAAGCAACTCCCGAAAGGAACAGACTCTATTCCTGAAGGCTTAGAGGGGCCATGCGCACAGGTGTTGTTACGGATGGATGGAAGTCAAGTTAAAGCCATCCTCGGCACCGGGGTGCCGGTGAAGTTGCTGTACAGTTTGTTTCATAACCGTTATTGGAAGCATTTACCCTTGACGACATTGAGGACACTGGAGATTCGGGGTACCAGTGCCGGTGATTATCCAGACAACGGTTGTTGGTCAGTGAAAATGGAGTTCTTAGAGGCAAATGTGGAGGAGACTGAGGTTCATGAATCGTTAATGCTGATGTGTTCGGACCCTGTTGAGACGGGCAGCGTTTCTGTTCTAGAGAGAACCAAAATCCTGCTGGTGCGCTTGGGGGCCTGCCCAGAGGAGGCGGGTGAGCGCTGTTTGGAGGCATTGTCGATGCACCCAGAGTTTCGAGTTGCTTGTGTGGACGTGTGTAGCAGCATTGGGCCGATACCGAATTCAAACAAGAGCCAGTGGCGGTACGGCCTGGGGGAAGTATCTCAGGGTGAGACCCTCTTAGTGGACGCTGCGAAATACCACAAGGGAGGGGAGTTGACTGCTGAAGACACCTCGGAGAGAGAGGTTGCGGCGACTGGCCCCTGAAGCCGTGGAAGACGTAGGCAGCGTGTGTGTGGATTATATTGCGTTGAAGAGGCGCACTGTCAGTGACCAGAATATGGCCCTGAGGGCCAGAGAGGCGATGGCCTGTCTGAGTGGTGGGAAATGGTTTAAGGTGCTGGATCTGAGGAGTGGATGTTGCCAGATCCCGATGAGTGGGGCTGACAAGGAGAAGACGGCCGTTATAAATTCCCTAGGAGTCTTCGGGTCCGAAAAGATGCCACAGGGCGTATTTGGAGCCCTTGCAACCTTCCTGCTGGGCAGGTGGAAGACCATAGGGGATGTGGAGGCGTTTGGAGTTTTGGTGTATGTGGATGATCTCTTGGTGTTTGGATTTGCCTCAGGAGAATATGAAGTGTGGTCGTTGCAGGAGCAGCTGAGAACTACCGAGTTAAAGTGTTTTCCGGACACGTGCCAGGGCTGGCGAAGGTCGCAGCTCGTGAGTGACTGTCTCTACGGAATCAAGTTTGAAATGAAGACGGAGAGACTGGAGAAAGCGAGCTGGAACCAGTCGGAAGACTTACAAGTTGGAGAGAATGAAAAAAGTTGTCTGACTGAGGGTAATAGCAAACTGAGAACCCGGAGAGGGGAGTTTGCGGAGGTGAAGAAATTACAGACGAATCTCAGAAGAGAGAAGCGGAAGCTTGAAGGGAACCTGAAGATGACCATCGACAGTTCAAATGAAGTGCAGAACCTGAAAGTTGATCTGGAAGAAGTCATGAGGAAGAAAAAGCTGGAGAGAAGTGCAGTGAATACTGAACAGGAGGCTGAAGAGACTGCGGGAGCAGTGCAGGCCACGTGTTTCCGTTCGGAGAAGATCAAACAGCAGCTACCGATCACAGGAATGAGGAAGAATACAGATTCGATGGATGATGTGCTGGATGTGTGGTACATGCTGCCTTTTGCTGACTTTCCCTCGATTGAGGAAGAGACCTTTGGCCCTTCTCCCATTGAGTCAGGTGTAGCGGGGAGGGTTAGCTGTGTGCAGTGTGGGGCATGAATGAGAGGTTGAGAGAGGAGTTGGTAGTGGGCCCAAGGTATCCCCAGTTGTGTTCGAGCCTGAAGGGTTTAGGTGAGGGGGTACGGAGGCCTCAGAAGGGTTAGGGAACTCTCAGATAGTTGGCCTAAGTAGCGCCTGAGGAACAGGGCGTGAGGGTTACTGTGTGGGGAGGAGATGTCACTGTTTGTGCTTGGGTTACGGTGTGTTGGCAGGAAAGGTGGCGAGTTATTTAGTAGTCATGAGGACATGACTTTTATTTGGTGGAGGGAGAGTGTAAAGAGGGTTTCTTCTTTTTGTTAACTAGCAGGAATGCTAATTTACTGATAACGAGAATGGTATTCCTTTGTAAACCAAATGGGGATTAATGTTCTTTCTTCTGAGTCTGTAAGCTTTTGTTGACGGGCTTTTGGGCAGATCGGCGCGAGGGGGTCGAGAGAGAGGACGCAATGCTCTAAGCTGGGCGAGGATCGGACCCCAAAGGGGGGTCCGAGGCCGGGAGATTCTCCGAGGAGGGGGGGGGGGGGTGAAGCTAGATGTGCTTGGAGGGTCCTGAGCTGTTTGGAGAGTCGAGGAGTTCGGAGGGTCCTGAGCTGCTTGGAGAGTCGAGGAGTTCGGAGGGTCCTGAGCTGTTTGGAGAGTCGAGGAGTTCGGAGGGTCCTGAGCTGCCAGTCGGGGAGTTCGGAGGGGATCGAATGGTGGCCAGAAGACTTCAGTAATTGAGCTCCAACGGTTGTGCACGAAGTGGTTTGGACTTTGATAAGTTTGGCGCCTTTTCTTTAATTTTCTCTTCATATATACTGTATCGTTATTAATCACTTAGTTATAGTAACCTTTATAAATTGTACTCATTTAATCGCATATGGTGTACTGTCTGTTTTTGGGCGAGGCGGGGACATCACACAGCATCTGCACCAGCTGATTACCCAGTGTGGTGGGGCCGAAGGCTGCTCCCCCCAGACGAGAACGAGCTGAGCGAGCCTGAGGCGACCCAGGGAGTTACATTTACGACGCTCCTTCCAGTGGTTCAGGCACCTCCAGTTGTGTGTGACCCCTCCTGCAGTTTATAACATCTCACCCAGCTCTACACCCCACCCCATCCGGGGCTATCCACAACCCTCCCCACCCCTCCTTCACCTCCAGCCGTGTGCAAACCGCCTCCACCCGGGCTGTGCACAAAGTTCCTCCTCCGGTTGTGCGCAACGTGCCACCTCCTTCCCCCTCCCCCCACGATAGTGCGCAACCCGCTACCGTTCGACTGTGCGTAACCCCCACTGTCCAGCAGTGCCTCTTTACCTTCAGTGCCGTGCAGACAGGAACATCGGTATCCATCCAACAGGTCAACGCAGGTCCCTCCGTTCTGACAAGGCTGGGAACGGCACTCATCAACCTCCTCCGAACAGTTCCGGCCTTGGTACCCGGGGAGACACTGGACATGGGAACAAAGCGACATCAGGATATGGGACGGAGGGCAAACTGAGCGGCCCCTCGCGATTTTAATCCCAATAGCACTAATCTTTCCAACTCGATACAATTCTCCCGCTTCAACCCCAGCATCGACTCCTTAAAATCTACACAGGGAATCCTATCGTTGCATTCGTTCTGGGAAGACCCTGGAACGCGTTGGAAGACAGGCGCGGACGTGGAGAGAATGGAGGGAAAAGCAGATCAGATTAGATAGAATGGGATCACGATCATCTCAGATACCGTAGGACTGAGGGCCTGTTCACGCACTGCACTGTTCTCTGTGTTGTTCTGAACATGGCGCCGGTTCCGGGCTGGAGACTGGGTAACATAGCCTGCCCAGGGAGTATCAGCACCTGGGCCCCGGGCTGGAGAGGGAGCTGGCCCAGCTCCAGAGAGAAAAGTGAGAGAGTGTGTAAGAGAAAGCGAGCGTGGGAGTGAGCTCCGGGCACCTCTGCTGAGTGTAAAAAACGCAAGGTAGGAACAGGAAAAAAAGTCACTCGGCTCCTCGAGTCTGTTCAGGTGATCTGATTGGAACCTAGCTCCACGTCCTCACCTTGCCTGGCGACATTTCATTCCTTCGCTTATCAAGAATCTATCCATCTCCGCCGTAGCAACATCAGAAAGCTTCGGCTTCCAGTTGTCTTTTCGAAAGTGAGTTCTAAAAACTCACCTCTCTCGGGAGGTAAACAAATGTTATCCTTTCCTTATTAACTAAGGACGATCCCTGATATGCAAGCAGCGATTCCCGAATCTGGTATCTCCATACACGCCCTGCCAAAGCACTCAGGATTTTAAAAATATATCTCAAGCAATACATTCTAATTCCTCATCTTACTCTGAATGGCTTCATTTGTTTTATTTTTCTCCCAACCCAGAGACGTTTCCTGTGAACAAGAGAAAACCTGCGGATGCTGGAAATCCGAACAGCACGCACAAACTGCTGGAGGATCTCAGCAGGCCAGGCAGCATCTATGGAGAAGAGTACAGTCAACGTTTCGGCCCGAGTCCCTTCGGTAGGATTGGAGAGAAAAAGCTGAGGAGTAGATTTGAAAAGTGGGCGGAGGGGAGAGAGAAACGCCAGGCGACAGGCGAAGCAAAGAGCTAGGAAGTTGATTGGTGAAAGAGACGGAAGACCATTAAAAAGAAAGTGGGGGGGGGGGGGAGGAGGAGCACCAGAAGGAGGCGATGAGACGATGAGACCCGACGTAGATTGGGAGACCGCTTCGCCGAGCATCTACGCGCCGTCCACCAGAACAAGCGGGATCTCCCAGTGGCCACCCATTTTAATTCCCATCTCAATATGTCCATCCATGGCCCCCCTACTGTTGGGATAAGACTACACTTAGGTTGGAGGAACGACACCTTATATTCCATTTGGGTAGCCTCCAACCTGATGGCACGGGCATCAATTTCTCGAACTTCCAGTAATACCTCCTCCCCACCACCATTTCCCCTCCTTTGGTCCCTCTCTCCTATTGTCTTTGCTCGCCCACCGTCTCCCTCTGGAGTTCCTCCCGCTTTTTCTTTCTTCCATGGCCTTCTGTCTCTTTTACCAATCAACTTCCTAGCTCCTTGCTTCATCCTGCCCCCTCTCCAAGTTTCACCTATCACCTGGCGTTTCTCTCTCCGCTCTCCCCACCTTTATAATCTACTCCTCAGCTTTGTTTCTCTAGTCCTGATGAAGGGTTTCCGCCCGAAACGTCGATTGTACTTTTTTTTCCATAGATGTCGCCTGACCTCCAAACGTCCTCCAGTATTTTGTGTGTGGTGCTGAGAGCTTGTGCAGTTGATTTGGAAAGTTATGTGTTTCTTTCATGCACCAGCAGGTGGCGGTGTTGTCCACCTTTTGGTTACCAGCCGGACTTTATGGTGCTCGTGTCCCAATGCGTCAAGCACACAACGATCCCATGAAGTCATTATCATATTTTGGTATATACCGTGGTATAGTCTCCAACAGGACCACAACTATGTCATGATGTGGAGGCTTGCGTGCCTCAGTGACCCAGAGAGCTATACTGGCTGGACTCCAGCTCATAGTAGGGTCACCCATGCCAAACACGTCCAAGGGCCAGACTAAGAGGTCCACTGGTCCTCCAGGTTCGGGGGTCCAGATCAGAGCCAATAATCCTGACTGGCGAAGCAAACTTTACGCAAAAACAATGAAGAACCCTTCTACATCTGTATGCAACGATATTCTTGAGTTTGTGCCCGGAAATTGCATGACTGACAGGAGTGAAAACCGAGAGGAAACTGCTGACACGATGAAGGAAGCTGTGAACTCTGCCAGAGATGGAGGACCTTCATTGCTGCCCTCAACGCCAGTGGCTTGACGGGCAGTAAGGGACGAAGCAGCGGCCTGTCTCGCAGCTCCGTATCCCTCGTGCTGTAACTCAGGATTAGACCATTCAGCAAATCGAGCCTGCTCCACCATTTCATCATGGCTGATGTATCGTCCCTCTCAACCCCATTCTCCTTCATTCTCTCTGTAGCCTCTGACGGTCTTACTAATCAAAAACTATTAGTTTTGCTCCGTTCTGGTCACCTCACTACAGGAAGGATGTGGAAGCCATAGAAAGGGTGCAGAGGAGATTTACATGGATGTTGCCTGGATTGGGGAGCATGTCTTATGAGAATAGGTTGAATGAACTCGGCCTTTTCTCCTTGGAGCAATGGAGGATGAGACATGACCTGATAGAGGTATATAAGATGATGAGAGGCATTGATCATGTGGATAGTCAGAGGCTTTTTCCCAGGGCTGAAATGGTTGCCACAAGAGGACACGGGTTTAAGGTGCTGGGGAGTAGGTACAGAGGAGATGTCAGGGGTAAGTTTTTTTACGCAGAGTGGTGAGTGCGTGGAATGGGCTGCCGGCAACGGTGGTGGAGGCGGATACAGTATTGTATTTTAAAAGACTTTTAGATAGGTACATGGAGATAGAGGGCTATAGGTAAGCCTAGTAATTTCTAAGGTGGGGACACGTTCGGCACAGCTTCGTGGGCCAAAGGGCTTGTATTGTGCTGTAGGTTTCTATGTTCCTATCCACCTCCGCTTTAATTATTCCCAATGATTTGGCCTTCACAGCCGCCTGTGGTAATAAATACCACATATTCACCACCCTCCGGCTAAAGAAATTTCTCCTCATCTCTGTTCGAAAGGGACGTCCATTTATCGGGAGGCTGCGTTTTAAGGCTCGGAATTCCCATCCTCTCCGCGTCCAATATTCACTAATCGTACTGTCTGTGTTGAGTCTCCCTGGGACTGTGTGCCCCGGTCTTCTCGCCCATCCCAAAGAGGAATTGCTCGCGTAATTAGCTGCTGTAAGTTATCTCCGAGCAGAATCGGTGGTTGTTGGGAATGTGGGAGAGAGCAGGTTGCAGGGAGATGAGTGGGGCGGGGGATGGAAGCTGGTATGGGCTAGTGAGCTGAACGACCCCTCCTGTAATGGAGCAGGGAACGACAGGACACTCAGCCTTTAAGGAAGAAAGTTTGAAGGAGGGGATTCAGGAGGACAGACGCTGACAACGTAGATACTACAGCACAGAGGCAGGCAGAGAAAGAGAGGCCAGAGCTCACGGCTTGTCAGCTGGAGAGGATACAGAGGGAGGGAGGGAGAGTGGTAGTGAGAGAGAGAGAGAGAGAGAGAGAGAGAGAGGAAGAGAGAGAGAGAGAGAGAGAGAGAGAGAGAGAATGTGTATGTGTGTGTATGTGTGAGAGAGAGTGAGAGACTCTGTGTGTGTGTGTGTGTGTGAGTGAGAGAGAGAGAGAGAGAGAGGGGGGGAAGGAAAGATGGAAAAATGGAGGAAGGGAGGGAGAGATGGAGAAAAGAGTGAGAAAGAGTGAGAGAGTGTGTATGTGTGAGAGAGAGAGGGAGAGAGGAAAAGGAGAGAGAGAGAGAGAGAAATGGAGGAAGAGAGGGAAGAGAGAGACGGCGTGAGGGAGGGAGAAAGGGAAAGAGAGAAGGTGTGTGTGTGTGTGTGAGAGAGAGAGAGAGAGAGAGAGAGAGAGAGAGCGTCATTGACAAAACCATCAATAAAAGAGTTCACGTTTTTGGGATCTGCTAAAAAATCACGGGACGAGAGATTTATCATTGCTTCTCTCTGCATGGACGCTGCCTGATCTGCAGTGTGTCTCCGGGGTGGATACATTCGCCATCCTGGAGCAGCCAGTTCACTTTCCAGGATGGTGACATTCAGAGCTGTAACTGCGCGCTGGCGAGGAAGATCAGGCCAGGAACGCGAGGAAGCGTCTACCTGGCAAGAGTACTTTGCGACCAGGTCGAGGCAGGTGGCTCCGTTCTGGCAAGGGTTGTCCTGACACTCGTCCACCTCAGTCTCGCAGTAGGTGCCCACGAATCCCGCGGGACACTGGCAGTAGTGGGTGCTCCCAGCGTCGATGCAGCGCCCACCGTTCCGGCAGAGCTCCTCGATGCTCACCCCTGCAGGAGGAAGAGAGGAATATCGGACAGTACGTTAGGAAACGCCCCTGGCGCCGTTCCAGGAAGTGCCGTACGCCCCTGTCGGGGGGAATGACGCGATGGATGAAACCGAGAGGATAGCAATGAGCTGCCAGTGAGGAACAGTTGGAGTGTGCTTAAGGACTGTACTGATATCAAGTCTCGTACAATCCTAGCATGACCCATCAACGCGTTGTCCCGGAGGAGATGTGACTGCAGAAACTTGCAGAAACGAATACTTTGCTGGTTGTCAGCTCGCTCGTGTTATGAGTGATGAACAGACCCGCTGGAAATGGGGTGCAGAGTTAACCATCCCTCCCCCCTCGAGAACTATGAACTATTGCTGTTGCTATGATGCTAATGAGAGAGAGAGAGAGAGAGAGAGAGAGAGAGAGAGAGAGAGAGAGAGAGAGAGAGAGAGAGAGAGAGGAGAGACGAGAGAGAGAGAGAGAGAGAGAGAGAGAGGCAGGAACATCTGCTACAGATAAGAGGGACAGAGAGACTGTTGATTTATTGTATTTTGACTCTTCCTGGATTATTTACCTTTCACTACAAGGACTTTACTTTGCTCGTTAACGTTCCTTAGGAGACAGCAGGAGTGGCCTGATTTGATGGACACAGTCATTCAGAGTTGATGGATAGCTGAGACCCGTTAGTAGGGATAAAAGACAGGTCTGGGGAGACACCCTCAGATACACCAGTGGACACTGAACGAGTGTTGTGCACCCACAGGAAGTTGGGGGCTTCGAGGACCAAATCAGGAGATCGGTCAATAAAGCTCACAGTGTGACAGCAGGGCCGGTGGGGACTTGTGTGTGTGTCCACTCATGCCAGAGTGACGAGTCCACTCCGGAAGAACGGTCTAGCTGAAGAACAGAGGGGTCATAACTGAATGACCACATGATACGATGGAATAAGAAAGCAACAGAAGGTTTGCCTGCTGCAGCTGCCCAGTCTCCTGCTCTCTCTCTCTCTCTCTCTCTCTCCAACGATTACGACACATCGACCACAACTACCTCAGCACGCATGAACTGAACTTTCTATTCTTCTATGACAATTCATTTACCCCTGACATCGATAGAGCTTGTTTATTATTGATTATTATTATTCCTACACTTTTATGTTTATTATTGCTAACGTGTTATATGTATATTTGCATTTTGTTGATTCTGTATTGTGTAGTTTACTAATAGACATTTTAGATTTCAGTACCACCAGACTCCAACAGATTTTTCTATTTCTGCTGGGCTGTAAACCCAGTTACGGGGTACGTAACGTTCGCCAGGCCCCGTCTCGGCCGAGCAGGAGGGCGTTTGCCAGTCTGAGTTTGTGCAGGTCTCTTACAATCCGTCACTGATTCTCCGGGAATCCAATTGTTGCCATTAACACTCCAACCCCACCCACTCCCTTTTAAACCTAGGCAGCTTTTATTGCGCGATAGCGCCTAACAGGAACAGCGAGACCTCATCTCTCCTCGCTCGCTCCCCAGTGGCGCAGCAGATGCTCGCAAGACGGAAGGGGCGGGGAGCGTCAGAGGGCAGAGGCCGGCTGCTCTGTAGGCAGGATATTGAAACGTTTCTTCAGCGTCAGCCTGTGCCTGAAGCATTTGTCGTCCCGGGAGAACCGTCCTGGGTGGGCTGTTGTGTCCAACTTTTTCAGCGTGTATGCCAGATCCCTGACACTGCCGTACGGGAACATGGTCGCGACTCCATGAGGGAATCAGCTCTAACTTCCCCCAGCCCCTGTTCTCTTCACCCACCTGCCCCAGACCCAACTTACAGCGGCCAGTGGCCGTCTGGGATGCGAGCGGAACCCGGAGCAGGGTGGGATCGGGGCGGGCGGAGCCCACGCGGACACCGGGAGACCATGCAGACTCTTCACCCAGAGCAGGGGTCGCCCGTGCTGGGAAGCGGCACGACACAGGATTCATCGCAAACACAAGAGATGTGCGAGTAGCCCAGAGCGACAGGCTGGAGGACCGTCCGTGCGTGTCGCAGAGAATTCACCATCCTCACCGCTTGCCCCTTTACTCGTGAATCACTCCCGGGTCTAAAAGTTCCGTACGGGCCCAACTAGGTAAGGGCCGGGGAGAAAGACCAGCCTTCCCTTTAACTATCCATCTCGTTCACCTGACCCCGCTGATGCCAGCTTTCAGGGAAGCTACCACTCTCCTTCCCCACCACCCAGCCTTGAGGACAACTCATCTTGGCCGGGACTGTATTTATAATTCGTCGGTCACGGCCCCTCGAACAGATGAAGCGCAGCTGCTTCCTCAAGCTTTTCCGGTGAAGATGCCCTCAATGTGCTGTTGCCCCTCCTCTCCCAACAGCGGGGGTGGCAGAGGTAGTTGCTTCTGGTGCTCCGGTTTTATCCCACATTCCAAAGACAAACCGTATGGGTTAGGGTTAGTAAGTTGTGGGCATGCTGCGCTGGCGCCGGGAGAATGTCGATGTTTGGTGACTGCGCCCAGTGTTGAACGGCGACGCAAGCGACGCATTTCACTGTACGTACACATGCCAATAAAATCAATGTAATCTATCCGGCCCTTGGCTTGCACACTCCATGCTCCTCTGCAGCCCCGACTGCTTTCTACCCTCCCGATTCTTCACAGCATCGCATCCCCACACCCCACTCCGGAGCAGAGAAGAATCACTTACCCTTCAGGCCCGCCTCCAGCTCACACGAGTCCTTAGGAACGTCGCAGTAGGGCCCGCTCCAGCCCGCTCCGCACCGGCATCGGAAGCCGGTCCCGGTGGGCTCACACCTTCCCTCGTTCTTGCACACGGGCTCCGCGCACCAGTCGATCGGCGTCTGTGCAGTGGGGGTGGGGGGTTGGAAAGAGAAATGAGCGGCCGGGGAGTGGACGGAACGGTAGCGCGGAGCGTCGGCCAAGCCCCGCTAAGTACGTGTTGCGGATGCTGTTTTCCCACTGGTGACACTTGCCGGCTGTCCCCAGCCCCTGCGCGGACTTTATTGGTAATTGATGCAAACGATCTTTAATCAATTAATGGTGGAACAGTCACAGGAGATTGAATCCCGGTAGTAAGATTCATGCAGCGGGAAGCAGGGCTGAGACGTCAGGGAGACTGCCTCTTCCTGATTGGTGATCCTCAAATCACCGTCTCGCCACCGTGTGCCAGTGAAGTCTGGATCCAGTCCCAGCATCCCATTGCCCGATCAGTGAAGGCCGCTACATCAGGGAGATCTGTTTCTCCAAGATGGGACATGACTAGAAGTGTTCAAAATGGGAGGGGGAGTGGGAGTGAGTTTTAATACTGATGGGGTCGGGATTGCCAGGGAAAGCCCTTAATAGTTCCGTCAAACCGCGTGAAATATCGTCATTGGTCACCACTAACTTCGCCTTTCACGCCTTGCAACGTTGAGCGACCTTGTTTTGAAGCACCCCCAGAATGAGAACCGATGGGCCGAATGGATTCCTGGACGTGGCTGTGACGGAGAAATAGAAAACTGCTCGGGGCCCCGCAGGAGAGTGCGGGGAGGTGTGTTGGTGGTCGGGTGAAGGGTGGGGAGGTGTGCAGGATGGGAGCGATCTCTTCTGGAATAGGGGACGCTTCTTGGGACAGAGATGAGGAAATCCCTCTTCACCCCCAGGGCTCTGACTGCTTGTTTCTATGCCCTGCGCCCCGGGGAGCCTCCATCACCGATCAGGGGAGCTGGTACGAAAGGGGCTGGAGGGTCAGCCCTAATCTCGGGTGGGTCACGTCCTCCGATACAAGCGGCACGGGCCCGTGGGACTCAACGACACCCTTTACAAATACTTTCCATGTAATAATGGGCCGGGATCGAGTTGATGAATTCTATCGCGGATTTCCCGCATTATATTTGCTTGTAGGATCGGCTCTTGCTCTAGTTTGAGGTAAATTGGGAAAGTCTACAGGGGCTGAATGGCCTTTTGTTATAATATTGTCTGAAGTCATAGAATAGGCAGGAAGGGCTGAATGGCTTCCTGCAATTTTAATGTGAAGTTATGGGATAGTTCAAGGGACGGGATGGCCTGCTCTTACTATGTTGAGGTAATAGTGAGCTGGTATCGTGACGCTGGGTGATCTCTCCCGCTCCAACACCCGGAACCTACTTCAGGCGACAGTAACAGCTCGCACCCCACTCGACGCGACAGCGGGCCGGCGGTAACACACAAGCGCTCAACCCGCCCACACGGACAACCCCCGGCCCGCGGGCGGTACATTCCCGCGTTGTCCCGGCCCGGTTACCTGGCAAGTGCTCCCGGTGTAGCCCTGCGCGCAGGAGCAACTGAAGGCGCCGTAGCCATCTCGGCAGGTGCCCCCGTTCAGGCACGGCTGTGACTCGCACTCGTCGACCTCTTCCTGGCAGCGCCAGCCCGTGAACCCGGCCGGACAGAGGCAGGAGAAGTTGGCCACTCGGTCGAGGCAGGTGCCCCCGTTCAGACACGAGCTGTGGGACGAAGGGGCTGACCTCAGTGATTCACGGAATTTCACAGGGGGCATTGCGCAGAATTTACACGTCAGAACCTGGGGCATCAGACCCAACTGCTGATGCCGCGTTATTCCGGCAGTAAATGGGAACCTCCACTGCTCCCGCAGTCTGGATTCTACATCCTAGACTTTAAAACAACCGCGAAACCCCTCGCAACCTCCTCTGTCCTGCCTCTCCGGTTTATCCTGGTGACGCTCAGTGTAGCGGGCAGAACCGCTGCTTCTCAGCTTTATGGAATCCGGATTTGATCCCGATTTACGGTGTGTGTGTGTGTGTGTGTGTGTGTGTGTGTGTGTGTGTGTGTGTGTGTGTGTGTGTGCATGCGTGCGTGTGTGTGTGTGTGTGTCAGAGAGAGAGAGAAAGAGAGTGTGAGTGTGTGTGTGTGTGTGTGTGAGAGAGAGTGTGTGTGTGTGTGTGAGAGAGAGAGTGTGTGTGTGTGTGAGAGAGAGAGAGAGAGTGTGTGTGTTAGACAGAGAGAGAGAGAGAGTGTGTGTGTGTGTGTGTGTGTGTGTGTGTGTGTGTGTGTGTGTGTGTGTGTGTGTGTGCGTGCGCGCGCAGCTTTCAATTTCTCCCTGTGACCACGTGGATTTTTCTACCTCTCCTAACCAACACCAACACCACCCCCACCCCCCACGCATCGCAAAGACTCTCTGTTGTAAACTAACCCCTGGTATGTCAGGATCAGTTTTAATATCACCGGCATATGTTGCGTGAAAGTTGTTAACTTGCTAACAGTACAATGATGCAATACATGATAATATGGAAATAAATCAATTACAGTAAATATATGTATGTATATTAAATAGTTAAAAACAATGCCAAAAAAGAAATATTATAAAAAAGTGAGGTCATGTTCATGGGTTCAATTTCCTTTTAGAAGTCGGATGGCAGAGGGGAAGAAGTTGTTCCCGAAACGCTGAGTGTGTGGCTTCAGGCGTCTGTACCTCCTTCCCGAAGGTAACAATGAGAAAAGGGCGTGGCCTGTCTGAAGCGGAGGCGGATCCCAGTGCAAGCCTCTGCGCAGGGCTGCTTCCCGTGTACACTGGGGACCTGGGGTGGAAGGTGTTACATTGGGCAGTACCGTACAACAGGATTTTTGAGCTGGTTCACGCACACCACGTCCGCCTGTCCATTCTATGGGCGGGAAGAGTCAGTGCTGACAGGGAATGTGAGAGGTTGCGGCCCCTCTTTGAGTTTCTCAAAGGGCTGCTGGGGAGTTCTGGCTCTACTCAGTCCCACACTCCTCATATCTGGGCACCCAGTTCCGAACGGGTCGGGTTGTGAGAAGGATCTCCTAGCGGGCTTGCTCCTGGGCCTGGCCAAGATGGCTACTCATGGGTCAAGGCAGCGAAAAGTGGAGGGCGCCGCCCGAGCCGACGACCTGTCCTTTTCCGAGAATACGTTCGTGCCCGGCTGTCCATGGAGAGGACGTACGCGTTCGCAATGGGTCAGTGGGGGACTTCCGGGAGCGGTGCCCCCCCCCCCCGCCCCCGGGTATTGACTGTTCTATAGACGGCAGTAACCGTATTTTCAACCGAGTTTACTTACTACCTTGTAAATACTGAATGTCTGTACCTTGTGTATTTGTGATGCAAATAAACTTCTGTAGTTTTGTAAAAAAAGGGCATGGCCTGGGTGAAGAGGGTCCTTAATGACGGACGCCTCCTTTCTGAGACTCCTTGATGTCTTGGATACCCCGGAGGCTGGTGCCCATGATGGAGCTGACTAACGTTACAACTTTCCGTAGCTTCTGTCGATCCTGTGCAGTCCCCACCCCCCCCCCCCCCACCTCAACCCCATACCAGACAGCGATGCAGCCTGTCAGAATGCTCTCCACGATACATCTGTGGGTGACAGGTGGAAACTGGGGGAGGAATTGATAGGAATTTAAGTTGGTAAATTATTTACAGTATTATTGTCAAATGTACCGAGTTACATTGAACAACTGGTTTATATGTCATCCATACAGGTAATTACATTTTGACATCCCTGTCATATGAAAATTTTGACTATTTACCTCTCCATATATTATTGCGGCAGGTCACTCTTTACTCTGGAGAAAACACGCCCTGTCTATCCAATCTCTCCTCATATTTGCCCCTCCAGTCTGAGTAACAACCCGCTGAATCTCCTATGCACTCTCTCTAATGGATCCTTATCGTTCCTATACTGTGGTGACCAGAACTTCACTGAAGTGGTGAATTTCTCACTGCCTCGGTAAAGCAGACGACATCATCTTGGAGTATGGTGTTCAGTTCTGGTCGCCACATTCTAGGAAGGGCTGCCCGGATTAGAGAACACGTCTCCCGTGGAAACTTTAAGCCAGCCAGGGCTTTTCTCTGTCGAGCGATGGAGGATGAGAATTTGACTTGATAGTGGAGTAACGGATGATTAGAGGTGCGGACTGGACAACCAGAGACCTTTTCTCCGAATGGTATTGGCTAAAACGAGAGGGGATACTTTAATGCGATTGGAGGATAACTCTGGGTGAGATGTCAGACATCGGTTTTTTTCGTACAGAGCGGTAATTGCCGGGGTGGCGGGAGAGGCGGATACACTAGGGATAATTACGCACATGGATGAAATAAAAATGGAGGACTGCGTGAGAGGGAAAGAAAACGGCATGATGGGCTGAAGAACTTGTACTGTGCTGTGTAGTTCTATATTTTATAATCAAGGACTCTTCCTGCGCTGGGTCGCCAGGGACCTGTTATTCGTACCTCGGAGTGCAGTCCGGACTGTCAGCCTGGCACTGCGTGCCCTCGTACCCTGGCGGACAGACGCAGGTGTACATCCCCTGGAGATCGCGGCACCGCGCCCCGTTCTGGCAGGGGCCGCTGGCACACTCGTCCACGTCGTGCTGGCACCGCTGGCCGGCGAACCCAGGCGGGCAGGAGCAGGAAAAGGAGTCGGGCTCGACCTGGCAGGAGCCCCCGTTGAGGCAGGGTTCTGCGGGAGAGAGGGGCTAGGAGTGAGGTCTCGGCACGCTGCCACCCTCTCTGGTACCCTCATATTCGTCCGATGTTCATCGCCACCCCCAAATCCGAGACCCAGCCATTAACCCAGCAGGCCAGGTGGCATCTATGAAACAAAGTGGAGTCGACTTTCCGGACAGAGACCTCCGGGAGGGTCCTGCCGAAGGGTCTCGGCCCGAAACGTCGACTGTTCTTCTTTCTATAGATGCTGCCTGGCCTGCCGGAGTTCCTCCAGCATTTGATGTGTGTTGCTCGGATTCCAGCATCTGCTTGTTTGTCACCCAGTAACCCCACCCAGCCTCAACATCACCCCCCCACCCTGTCTGATGTCTACGCCCGACCACACACCCAGCCATTTCCTCTTACTCACCCTGTCCGATATACAACCCTTCCCTTAGCCCCACCCCTAACCAGACCCCCCACCCTGTCTGATGTCTACGCCCGACGAAACACCCAGCCACTCCCCCTTACTCACCCTGTCCGATATACAACCCTTCCCTTAGCCCCACCCCTAACCAGACCCCCCCACCCTGTCTGATGTCTACGCCCGACCACACACCCAGCCACTCCCCCTTACTCACCCTGTCCGATATACAACCCTTCCCTTAGCCCCACCCCTAACGAGACCCCCCACCACCCTGTCTGATGTCTACACCCGACCAAACACCCAGCCACTCCCCCTTACTCACTTTGTCCGATATACAACCCTTCCCTTAGCCCCACCCCTAACCAGACCCCCCCCACCCTGTCTGATGTCTACGCCCGACGAAACACCCAGCCACTCCCCCTTACTCACCCTGTCCGATATACAACCCTTCCCTTAGCCCCACCCCTAACCAGACCCCCCCACCCTGTCTGATGTCTACGCCCGACCACACACCCAGCCACTCCCCCTTACTCACCCTGTCCGATATACAACCCTTCCCTTAGCCCCACCCCTAACCAGACCCCCCCACCCTGTCTGATGTCTACGCCCGACCACACACCCAGCCACTCCCCCTTACTCACCATGTCCGATATACAACCCTTCCCTTAGCCCCACCCCTAACGAGACCCCCCACCCTGTCTGATGTCTACACCCGACCAAACACCCAGCCACTCCCCCTTACTCACCCTGTCCGATATACAACCCTTCCCTTAATCCCACCCCTAACCAGACCCCCCCACCCTGTCTGATGTCTACGCCCGACCAAACACCCAGCCACTCCCCCTTACTCACCCTGTCCGATATACAACCCTTCCCTTAGCCCCACCCCTAACGAGACCCCCCACCCTGTCTGATGTCTACACCCGACCAAACACCCAGCCACTCCCCTTTACTCACCCTGTCCGATATACAACCCTTCCCTTAATCCCACCCCTAACCAGACCCCCCACCCTGTCTGATGTCTACGCCCGACCAAACACCCAGCCACTCCCTCTTACTCACCCTGTCCGATATACAACCCTTCCCTTAGTCCCACCCCTAACGAGACCACCGACCTTGTCTGATGTCTACGCCCGACCAAACACCCACCACTCCGTATCACTCACCCTGTCCGACATACAACCCCTCCCTGACGAGACCCACCCACCCTCACACCACGCTGTGCAATGAGCACGCCCAGCTCCACGCGAACATTCAGCCGCACCTTCGGCCCCACCCCTACCTAACAACCTCCCTGCATCCTCAACACGCTCTGTAGTATGTCTACAACCGAACAAACCACCCCAAAACTGAGCAACACTCATCCACCCCCACCCTCAACCAACCCCAATCCCACTCTTCACCCAACGCCCACACTCCGTGCAACAACCTTCACCTCCACCCAGCCTCACTCTTACTCCAAATCCTGCCTCACCCTGAAACGGGAGGAGAGTAGCGATGATGGGGGCAGGGAGTAGTTGGGGTGGGGGGGGGAGAGGGATGGGTGCTGAGTATGTAGGAGGAGAACAGATATGGGGGAGAGGGATGGCAATAGAGGAGGTGAGAGTATTGACGAGGAAGTGGATGCACCAGGTGGAGGAGAGGATGGGTAGTGGAGGAGAGTGTGGGGCAGGAGGTGGAGGGAGCGGAGCCGAGAAGGGGGAGAAGAATGCGGAGAACGGGCGGAGGAAGCGGTTGTGGAGAAGGGGAAAGGGAGGAAGGAATTGGGAAGGAAGGTTGGAGGGTGTGGGTAAGAGTTGGAGGGAGAGAGGGTCAGAGAAAGTAAGAGGAATTGCAGAAGGGTGTGGGAAGGCGGAAGAGGAGGAAAGGGAAGGTGAGGAAGGAGGAGGTGGAGGGGAGGAGGGAGGAGGGGAAGTTGAGGGGAGGAGGAGGAGGGAGAAAGGAAGGAGAAGGGAAGGAGAGGATAACGTGGAGGGGCAGAGGGGAGGAGTGACTGGGTAAAGGAGGAGGGGTTTGTGGGCGGGATGGTGTGGGGTAGAGGGCAGGGAGAGAGTATGGAGCTGGCATGTACTCACCGGGAGAACAGTAGTCGATGTCCACCTCACAATTCAGCCCAGTGTAACCCGCTGAGCAGAGGCAGCTATGCCCCCCTGGTAGGTTGTGGCATTCTCCTTGGTGGGAGCAAGGGTCAGAGATACACTCGTCCACGTCCTCCTCGCAGAGCCGTCCTGCGACGGGAGGGAAAAGGTATTCCAGCTGAGCCTTTCCGTCCCATTCTGTGCGGTCCTGTGCCCAATTCCTGAGGAGGGTCCCCACTGGAAGTCCCTTTACGCCGGGGTTCTTCCCATGCACCTGGGGGATCTCGGCTGGAGGGTACTGCATAGGGCAGTGCCCTGCAATAAGTTTTTCAGTTTGTACATGGACTTCCCACCCGCATGCCACTTCTGCGGGCTGGAGGAGACCGTGTACCACATGTACATGGAGTGTGTGAGGCTGCAGCCTCTTTTTGCATATTTGCGTGGGCTGCTTCTCGCCTTCTGGCTGCATTTTAGTCCCACCCTGTTTATATATGGTCATCCAGTAAGGAAGGGGGCATGGAGGGATGAGGATGTCCTAGTCAACTTGCTCCTGGGGCTGGCGAAATCCGCCATCCGAGGGTCTTGGAAACGGGTGGCGGGAGGATCTCCCCGGGCAGACTGCCTGGCAATGTTTAGGGGGTATGTTCGTGCTCGGGTAACTATTGAAAAGGAACACGCGCAGTCCACAGTGGCCTTGGAGGGGTTTCGAGACCGTTGGGCTCCGCGGGGTGTAAATGCCATCGTGGATAGAGATGGCAACATTCTGGTGTAATGTCTATTGTCTATTTGTAGTGCAGTAATTGTGTTTGCCACTGTTTTGTATATATTGTATAGCACCGAAATTTGTAATAAAGGATTTTGTAATAAAAAAAAACACCCCGCACCGAGTCAAACACCCCGTCACACCAGGAGGCCGGGTCACGGCTGGGGTGGGAAATGGTGTGTAGCTCAACGTCAAAGCACTGTGCTGGATTCACACCACAACCGCTGAGGGCTGGCGGAGACGCCTCGCACGGAGCCTTCAAGTGGCTCTGTCTGTGATTGACCTTGCTCGTCCTGAACCACCCTCCGTATTTCCTCCCAAGACCTTCTGATCTCCCCACCCTGAGTTACTGTACCCCAATTCCCCCCAACTCTATCCATTGACACGCACTACACACCCATTCCCACTCCCGTGAGTCACTGAGTTAGACTCTCCCCACCATCTTCATTTGTCACCTGACGCCAACCCCCTCTCCCCACCCTCGGTCACCAAAAACCCTTCTCCCCCCATTCCACTCCACTCCACTAAAACCTGACACGTCACATCCTCTCACATCCCTGGGTCGAAAGACCTTGCTTTTTACCCGCCCGGGCTTCCTGCACCCCAGTGGGGCCCAAGACCCTGACTCTGCGACTCTGGGTCTGCCCCTGGAGTGCTCTCGGTGACCTGCCAGCCTCAGTGAATGACCCGCAGGCTCAGAGACAGGGAGAGGATAAGCCCGCTGTGCGGACCAGGTACTCTGGTCGCGTGAAGCTGTGCTCCGAGGCCAGAGATCACAGAGCAGGGTGCGGAGCTGGCACCTCGGGAACAGAATCGCCGTGCTCCTGACCTGTCCAGCCGCTCGGGCAGTCGCAGGAGAAGGTCTGGTGGTCCTCTGACTCTCTGCACCTTCCGCCGTTCGCACAAGGGTCCTGTGCACAAGGGGCGAGGAGGGTCTCGCACTGCGAACCTGAAGGAAAGAGGAAAGAACAGGCTGAGGTACCGGGCGTAGGGGTTTGATGAGGGTGTTGTTCAACACTTTCTGACTCTGCTACCCCATATTCATCACCAACTCGGGTTCCCTCAGATACTGGGTCTGTCCATTCACAGTGGCACCCACCTCCAACCATACAACCTCACCCACAGTCCATCCAATGAAATCAATTCAACAATCCAGCCAACCCAACCTCACCCACAGTCCATCCAATGAAATCTATTCAACAATCCAGCCAACCCAACCTCACCCATAGTCCAGCCAATGAAATCAATTCTACAATCCAGCCAACCCAACCTCACCCATAGTCCATCCAATGAAATCAACGATACAATCCAGCCAACCCAACCTCACCCACAGTTCATCCAATGAAATCAATTCTACAATCCAGCCAACCCAACCTCACCCATAGTCCAGCCAATGAAATCAACGATTCCACCCCAACCATTCCACCCCATCCAACTCCACCCACTCTCACCCACAGTCTGCCCAACTCGACCGCTCTCATCCCACTGCACTCCATCTAACCCAACCCCATACATGATCACTCCAACCCCCCCTCATTCAGAGTCCAACCAACCACCCAGAGTCTACCCTATCTAGCCCCACCCACACTCACCCACAGTCCATCCAACTTCACTCACCTTCACCCACAGTCTGCCCAGCTCAACCGCTCTCATCCCACTGTACTCCATTTAACCCAATCCCATACATAATCACTCCAACCCCCCCCCCCTCACCCAGTGTCCACCGCTCCCCACCCAACCGAAACACACACACACACACACCACCAACAGTCAATCCTGCCCCACCCACAGTTCACTAAACCTACCATCATACCATCCAGGCTCACCCACTGTTCTCTGAAGCCCCCACCTGGTCCCCATCCAACCTTAACCGTGCTATCAAGAAACCGTCTCCAATCAGAATTGCTCGTAACCTCTCTTTCCACGAGAACAGGTTTTCACGTGTCGAGAACCTGGAGCTGCGGCCCGACACACTGATGCCTGCTGTTGACCCTCAGCCTCCCTCCTTCTCTCTTCTTCAGAACCCCCACTATTCTCCAAGACGCTGCAACTACACCCATCACACTCTCCTCACTTCCCCACACTCCCAACAGTCCCAATCAACAACATTCCCATCAAGACCAGAGTCCCACACCTCCATCTCCACTACCCTCCCACCCCTATTTCCATCTCCACCTACAGAAAGCCCCCAGTAAAACTCCACAGCCCCACTGGCCCGCTCCCCACATCCCACCCGCCCCACGCCCGGACGACTGGTGTACCTGTGTATGGAAGTTGGCACTGGCACTGGTAGCCACCTTCATCCGCAGTGCATTGACCCCCGTTCCGGCAGGGAGAGGACAGGCAGTGACTCAGGTTTACCTGGCAGTTCTGGCCTGTCAGGAGAGGTGCGTAACAGAGGGGTTAGCCGAAGAGCGATAGTCTGCCAGGAAGCTGGCAGTGCCACCTGCTGGGTTGAAGGGAATTGGCATCCTGCAGACACCAGTTCCCTGGCATGAAAACCCACCCTCTAATCACAGGCCTCGACACAAGGTCTTTGAGAGGTAGGGTCGGGGTGTGGTGTGAGTTAAAAGACGAGTGCCGGGTGTTCAGTTTGAAGTACCCTGCTCCCCTCAGACTGCAGCGAGGAAAGACTCCCTTTGCGCAATACTGAACACAGTGCAGGAGGGTCAAGGTTACATGGTTCGCTTTCTGTCCTCTGTTCTCCTTTCTCCTTCACCTTCTCCCCACCTTTCCCTCCCTTCCCCTCAATTCTACACTCTCCCTATTCCATCCTTCCTTTGGCCCTACCTTCTGCAATCCATTTTCAATATTCCCTCCATTACTCCCCTGTTTCCCCCTAAATTACCCTTCCCCTCCCCATTACCCGTCATCCCTTTCCATCCCATCCTATCCCTCTGCTTCCCTGCACCTCCATATCCTATCCCTTATTCCCAAGCACTCCTCCCTATCCCATCTCCCTGTCCCCATACACCCATCCCTATACCATCCCTCGGTTTCCCCTCACTCCCCCTATCCCATCCCCCTGTTCCCGCTCACTCCTCTCTAACCCATCCCCCTGTTCCCATACACTCCTCTCTATACCATCCACGTGTTCCCGTACACTCCTCCTTATCCCATCCCCAAGTTCCTCTAGTGCTCCCTATTCATAAATCTCTTATTATCCCATTCCTCCAGTACCCTACACCTCTCCTTATTCCTTCCCTCTGTAATAGCATCGCCCACATCACATCGCTCCGTTACTCTACGTCCCTCTTCTCTGCGGCCCTTCGCTACATACGTGTCACCCTATCCCACCCCATTACTCATGTCTTTCCTTATTCCATCAATCCCGATCCCATCTCTCCCTTATTCCATCCCATCTCTCTGTTACCCGTCCCTCCTCTTTCTATCCCTCTGTTACCCTATGACCCTCCATATCCCATTACACTGTTATCTGACATCTCTGTTATTCCACGCTCCTCCCCCTTCCCTTCCTATCCCATCCCTCCGGCTCGCTGTGTCCCGTCTCCAGTCCTGCCCTGCTGTGGTATTTCCCCCCCCCCCCCCCCCCCCGCTCACCTTCGAATCCCGCTGGGCATGCGCAGCTGTAGCCGTTGACCAGGTCGCTGCAGGAGCCCCCGTGCAGACATGGTTGCGACGCGCATTCCTCCACATCCTCCTGGCACAGGGAGCCGGTCCACCCCGGCTGGCACTCACAGTCGAAGCTGCAGGAGCGAAACACAATCCCCGCCCCGGGGCCAGTGAGCAACCGAGCCCGACCACCGGCGCCCTCTCCTGCTGTGTGATCCCGCCGCTCCAAATCAAGATCGTAACTAGATTCCCTAACCCTCGCCATTTAATACTAACTAATTCAGAAATCCGGAACAATCCCAGGCCCAGAAATGGAGCAGCACAGAGACTGCTTGAGTAGAGCGGCTGCCTCTCAGCTCCTGTGACTCAGGATCGTTCCCGACTTCCGTTGGTACCTCTGTATGTGGCCTGCGTTCTCCCACATCCCACCGACGAGTGGACTGGTGGGTCTCCGACCTTTTCGAAAACCTACAGCACAATACAGGATCTTCGGCCCACAAAGCTAAGCAGAATATGTCCTTACCTCAGAACTACCTAGGCTTATCGTAGCCCCCTATTTTTCTAAGCTCCATGTGCATATCCAGGAGTCTCTTAAAAGACCCTATCGTTTCCGCCTCCATGACTGCCGCCGACAGCCCATTCCACGCATTCACCACTCTCTGCGCTTTTTTTTTTAAAAACTTACCCCTGACATCTCCTCTGTACCTTCTTCCAGGCACCTTAAATCTATGCTCTCTCGTGTTAGCCATTTCAGCCCTGGGAAAAAAGCCTCTGACTATCCACACGATCAATGCCTCCCATTATCTTGTACACCTCTATCAGGTCACCTCTCATCCTCCGTCGCTCCAAGGAGAAAAGGTTGAATCCACTCAACCTATACTCAGTAGGCATGCTCCCCAATCTATAACTCTATACTTCTATTGTACACCCTATAGAACATCCTTCCTGGCTGCGAACCTCTTGACACCATTTGAATTAAAACCATGTTCCCTCAAAGTTCAAAAGATTCAAAATAAATTGTTATCTAAGTACGTATATGTCACCAAATACAAAGCAGAGAATCGTTTTCTTGCGGGCATACTTGGTAAATCGAAGGAGCATAATAGAACCAATGAAAGACAGCCCCCAGCAGAGCGGACAAACAAACAAAAGACAACAAAATGTGCAAACACAAAAGAAGAAAAAACAAATAATAATACATAAATAAGCAATAGACATCGAGAACATGAGATGAAGAGTCCTTAAAAGCGAGTCCACAGGCTGTGGGAACAGTTCAGAAATGGGGCAAATGTAACTGAGTGAAGTTATTGCCAGTGGTTGGAGAGCCTGGTGGTTGAGGGGTAAATTACTGTCCTGAACTTGATAGCGTTAGTCCTGAGGTTCCTGTACTTTCTTCCTGATGGCAGCAGCGAGAAGAAAGCGTGACTAGGGTTCTGTGTGTCCCTTATGATGCATGTTGCTTTCCTGCAACAGTGCTCCATGTAAATGTGCTCACCCGTGGTGGGGAAGGTTTTACCCATGATGGACTGCACCGTATCCACTACATTTTGTAGGATTTTCTGTTCAAATGCACTGTTGTTTTTATGCCAGGCAATGGTGCAACCATTCAATACGCTCTCCACCACATAGCTACAGAAGTTTGTCAAAGTTTTAGGTGTCATGCCAAACCTTCACAAACTTTTGAGGAAGTATCGATTTTTCCATGCTCTTATGTGTTTGGCTCAGGACAGATCCTCTGAAAACATAGCACCGAGGAACTTAAAGCTGTTAACCCTCCCCACCTATGTTCCTCCAAGGAGGACTGGCTTATGACCTCCGGTTTCCTCCTCTACAAGTCAATTTTCATCTCCTTGGTCTTGCTGACATTGAGCGAGAGGTTGTTCTGGCACCACTCAGCCAGATTTTCAATCTTCCTCATATATATGTTCATTCGTCACCGCCTTTGAATTGGCTAACGACAGAGCTATCGTCAGAAAACGTAAATATGACCTGTGTTCGCCTGCAGTCATAGGTGGAAAGTGAGTTGAGCAGCCTTGTGGTGCACCTGTGCTGATGGAGATTGTAGAGGAGAAGTTGTTGCCAATCCGAATTGACTGGGGTCTGCAGAAGAGGATATCAAAGATCCAATTGCATAGGGAGGTATTGAAGCCAAAGTCCTGAAGATTATTATATAGATTTGAGTTCCTAATTTTTGAAGCCTTATTTCTTCTTCTAAATCCGTAACACTTTTTATTTTTGGGTCCAGAATCTCTCCTTGGAGAGAAAAACATCTGTTTCCATTAAAAGCTGATTAAAGAATCTGCTATCCCCACTAAAACTATTAAAACTACTACTGTCCAAAACATCTAAACCAGGGGCATTAAAATCATTATTAAGACCATTACTTAAACGCAAATATCCTCAGCACTGTTTCATTATATTTCTCAATAATGCCCTCAATATCATCATCAGGAGCGACCACTAACTCCTCCAGCTTATTCTTTACATATAAAATGCTGGAGGAACTCAGCAGGCCAGCAGCATCTAGAAAAAGAGCACAGTCGACGTTTTGGGCTGACACCCTTCAGCAGGACTGGAGACAAAAGTTGAGGAATAGATATAGAAGGTGGGGGAGCGAAGAGGTGATAGGTGAAACCTGAAGGAAGCCTCCCCCAACCTTTTAAATTTATTCCTCAACCTTTTTCTCCAGTCCTGCCAAAAGGTTTTGGTCCGAAAAATCGATTGTATTCTTTTCCTAGAAGCTGCCTGGCCTGCTGAGCTCCTCCAGCATTTTGTGAGTGTTGCATCTGCAGATTTTCTCTTGGTTTTTTTTCTTTACATATTGCCTCTTTTTCGATTTACCGATTTCCATCAAACACTGACGGTAAGTCGCCCTTGGTGGGTGGGGGGTTTAATGGGAATTAGGGTCAGTGGGTTACGGGAAACATCAGTGAAGAGGTGACATTGCTCTGTGAGCCAGCCAGGAAGACTGGTTGAATGGTGTTCTATGCTGTAAGGAAAGAAGGAATATGGAAAAATGCTGGCAACATTGACCGCAATTAATCAGATTCTTAATCAAAGTACGAATGTCCTTTCCCCTTCCCTACTGACCACCACGAGCCTATAGACAGTGAACAGTGACACAGGGAAATAGGAATCTCTCCACCTTCCTGTTCCACCATTCACAGCTAATCTTTCACCTCAATTGCATTTTCTAGGGCTTTGTTCTTCCGAGTGAAGGACGTTGAGGGGCAATTTGATAGAATTGTCAGACTGGGCAACAGTTTCTTCCTTCAGGCTGTGAGACTAATCAATACCCTGCCAGCACTGAGGTCTTGTCACTGGGACAACGACTGACTCGCTGTTTACTGTACTGTTTACCTGTGCTGCGCATGACATGCATTTTGAATTATATTTCATCAATATTTTGTTTCATGTAGTGTGTGTAATATGTGTTTTGTGGATGCACCGTGGTCCAGAGAAATGGCGTTTCATTTGGTTGCATATATGTACAGACAGATGACAATAAACTTGACCTTGACATTGAATGTAAAATGATAGGTGATAGAGGTAGAACGGATAGACAAAGACTTCTATCAAGCCGACATTCTTTTAAGGTGATTGCTGTAAAACTTAGCCCTGCAGGAACCCCCATGTCCCATTGAATGTTTAAAATAACTGAGGCAGCACAAAAATAAAACCCTGCAGATAATCACCAACCTGAAACAAAATCAGGCCAGCTTGTCAGACAGCATCAGAGAGAGGAATAAGTTTGTCCACCGCCGGCTGACTGCCATATTTTCTGGCTTCGTGCCACCAAACAAAGATTACCCGCTTTTACCCGCTTGTTGCTTTGTGGGATCTTGCTGGACACACTCGAGCTGTTCCGATTCCCAGATCCCAGCGGTTCTGAGGTGCACAGCTGCTGAGAACATGCTTTGGGGAGTCAGGAGATGGCGAGGGAAATTGCTGTGAACATTCCCTTTTGCATTTCCCAAACAAGATATTTACGCTGCATTAATCCGGCATGTATACATTCCCCGTTAACTTCAATTCTTTCCCAAGGTCCCTTAGTCTTCCGAATGAAGCAGGAGAAAGTCGGACCCTTCAGTCTACTGAAACCACGCCAAACATCAGGCAAGTGTTTCTACCAATCTTATATTATTCTCCCCACCTTCTCTTTACATTCTCTTCTCTTTTCATTCCCCACCTTCTCTCCAGTCGCGCAGAAGATACAAACGGCTGAAATCATGAAACATCGGGCTCAAGGACAGCTTCTATCCCACTGTTATGAGATTACTGAACGGTCACCTTGTATAAAAGACTCTAGATCTCAAAATCTACCTTGTTATGACCTTGCACCTCATTGCTCACCTGTAGTATGCGCTCTCTGTAAAATAACGCTAGATTCTCCATTCTGTTTTTCCCGTTGTTCTACCTCGATGTAATGACGCAGACAAAGCTTTTCACCGTAACTCCGTATATGTAACAATAGTAAACAGACCGACCCGAATTTCCCAATTTACAATCCCGCCAACTCACCCTCTCTCCATCCTCCCAGATTCCACCCTCACGCACACACCGAGGACAGTTAACAGCAGCCAATGATCCCCAATCCCCTATCCTTTGGGATGGGGTGGGGGGAACTGAAGCACCGGGTTGCGGCTGGGGGGGGGGGTGAGTGTGGCTCTAGGGAGGACACAGCCAGCACCACGGAGCCAGCGCTGGACTGTTACGCAGCAGCTCTGCCCGCTGCACCACGATGCCTTCTTGTTGGACTCTCTCCGCGCTCTCTCCCGTTCGACTAAGAGACAACCCCCGCCCCCAATCCTTACTTAGTGCTGAAGTGGTTAACTGATCCAGGAGCTCGGGAGGGTGAACGGAGTGAGGTGCGTGACTTCCAGGAGCATGTGTATCTCTAACCCAGAACGTACACCGGCAATCCCTTTCGCGATTATCAGCCCGGAAGCATCTGTTTCCTGCTGAGTTCTGTTTCCTCTGGAAGTGTGGCCGGGGAAAAACTGGGGCCAGGGCTGGATGATAACGGATCGCGGAGGAACGAAAGGGGTGGGGGCCGGCTGGATGATAACAGGGTGTGGAGGCTCGAGAGGGGTGGAGAGAGGTCGTACTGGATGATAACAGACCGGAGGCTCTGGAGTGGGTTTAGGGATGGGATGGGCTACATCAACGTCAAAAGCAAAGTAAATTTACCATCAAAGTGCTGGTGTTACCATATTCTACATTGAGCTTTATTTAGTTCTAGATAATTACAAGGGCGTGGGGTGGGGAAAATACAATACAATTTAAAACAGGACATAAAATAGAATGATAACGGACAGCAGAGTGTGCCGAGATCTGTAGTGGTGCCTGCGGGGTACGAAGCTGACTGCTCAATGGAAAGGACCTCAGGCCCAGTGACGTCAGTGGATCGGGGTCCGGGACCCTGAGGCCCGGGGGGTTGGGGGGAGGGTATTGAAGTCACATCAGATGATGGCCAGCAATGGGATGCCTAGCCTGAAGCACTGGCTGGGGCGAAGGACACCTGCTGTTAAAGTAAGCGTGGTCTCGGGCACTGAGCAACGAGATATCTCATACTGGCCAGGAGCTGGGTCCTAACTTGGGCTAATACAGTGCCAACACTTCCTAAACCAGCAAGGGAATCTTGTACTTACACTACCCCCCCTCCCCACCTTTGAACACTTGGTCCCGTTACCAAAGGGAAAGGATCATCACCCGAGCCCAAGGGGTGGGTCGGTCGGGAGAATCCCCTAGTCGGTTTGCGCCTGGTCTTCACCGAGGTGACAATTCGCAGTTAAGGCCGACTGGCTATGCAGGGTTCTGTCCGAGCCGACTACATGCGGCTCTCTCGGGTGTCCCTGGAAGAGGGCAAATTCCGGCGATTTCCGAGGCTGGTGGATGTCTCGAGGCTCGAATGGGTTCCGAATAGAATTAGTCGGCTCATAATTTGGAACTGTAGGTATTGTGTACCACAAAGCGTTAAAACATTGTACATTGAATAAACCACATCTGGAGAAGGAGGGTAAACGAGAGCTTAAGGGGGAAGGGCGCCTTTCAAGGACAAGAAAGTCTGTGTCAGACAAGAAGTGTTGGCCTTGTCCATCCTCTGAATTTCCCAGAGAAACACATTACACCTGACCAGAAAAACAAAACAGGCGCCACAGTGGCGTTTCAGCTCCGGACAGCCGGGTTCGATCCTGGCTGCTGGCGCTGTCCGTGCGTGGAGCTTACACCCCCACCCAGTCCGTGTGGATTTCTCCCGGTAGCTCCGATTTCCTCCCACATCCCACATCGTGCAGGGCGGTGGGTTAACTGGTCTGCTCTGAGCTGCCCCAGATGTGTGGGCGAGGGTGGAATCTAGGGGCTGGGGGAGAGTGTTGATGGGAATGTGGGGAGGGTAAACTGGGATGGGTGTAGGATTGGTGTTAATGGGTGATAGGTGGTCCGCACGGACCCCGATGGGCAGTAGATCATGTTGCCGGGCTTTTTGACTCCACGCCGGGAAAAAACGCTTCTGCGTCCAGCTCAAGCACCTTCCGCAGTATATTATCCCGGGGCCTTACGAGTCGGAGGCCAGATAATGTAGCATTCAACCACAGAAAACAAATCAGTGAAGCGCAGGAATAGCCTCTTCCACCCAAAAATATTGTACCAAACTAATTACTAATTAAATGCACTTCCGCCCTGCGTGGACTCTGTCTGTATTTCTTGCTGCCTCAATAAAGCAGCCAGCATAATCAGTCCCCACCCACCCCAGGCATTCTCTCGTCCTTCCTTTCCCATCGGACAGAATATACAGAAGCCCAAACTCACGGACCAAGGACAGCTGTTATAAGACTATTAAATATTTACCAAGTATGATATGTTGGACCGTTACAACCAGCGTCGTTATGGTCTTGCATCTTATTGTTAACCTGTACTCTGCAGCTGTTACACTTTATTCTGCATTGTGATTGTTTCACCTCGATGCACTGTGTAATGAATGAACTGTTCACTGTCTCCACCACCACCCCAGGCAGTACATCCACCGCTCTGTGTAAAAAAAACCACGCCCCACAAATCGCCTTTGAACTCACACCTCTGACCATAAATGAATATCCTCTGGTATTAGATATTTCAATCCTGGGATAAAGATACCAGATGCCCACCTATGCCTCTCGTAATCTTATAAATGCCTATCATTTTTCCCTCGCCTGCGCCAATACAGAGAAAAGAACCAAACCTCTCCTTGCTATAATGGGGTGACCAGAACTGTATGCATTACTCCTAACTGATCTTCCGCTATACATACCACCGTCCATCTTCATATCGTCTGTAAACTTACTAACACAACCATCCACACGGGGGCGGCACGCAGCTTTACAGACCAGCTGACCTGGTTTGTTCCTGCCGCTACCCGTAAGGAGTTTGTGTGTTCTCCCTGTGACCGAGTGGGTTTCCCCTGGGTGCTCCAGTTCCCTGCTATAGTCCGAAGGCAGACCGGTTGGCAGGTTAATTGGTCATTGCAAATTGTTCCGTTATTAGACTCGGATTAAATTGGGTGATTGCGGGGAGGCGTATCTCGAAGGGCCGGGAGGGCCTATTACACGTGTATCTCAATAAATAAAATACATTTTAATCCAGGTAATTTACATATACATCCTTCAGGATAATCATGATGACACCGCCTCTGCCTTTAAAATCCCAACGTCTTCCAATCTCTGGCCCCGAATCCTTACCCATTGCTGTGGTTGAGGCAGGTCCCATGGGCGCAAGGCTGGTTCTCGCACTCGTCCACTCTCGACAAACACTGGGGTCCGAGGAACCCACTGGGGCAGACGCAATCGAAGCGATTCAGGCCGTCACTGCAGTTCCCGCCGTTGTAACAGGGGCCGGAGGCGCACTCGTCCACGTCAACGTCACACAGAGAGCCTGCAACCAAAGCCGGCACTGGTCAGGAAATGGGAGAAGAGAGCCCGACCCCGCACTGGTCTTTTTTGGGGCTGAGCCGGTAGAGGCTTCAGTGACCCGCGTTTGATCTCAACCTCCGACTCTGTCTGGGTGTGGAGTTTACACCTTCTACCTGTGTCCCATGGATTTCCCAGCCATCCAGCAGCACAGTGCAAAACATAACTATCATTAAGGATAGATAGATAAAGGAGACAGATAGATAGATAGAAGAGATAAATAGATAGATAGATGGATGGATGGAAGAGATGTGTTGACATAGGAAAGAGTTCAGAGAAGTTTATATGCATGATTCCAGGAATGAAAAGCTTAACGTAGGAGGGGCATTTGATGGCTCTGAGCCTGTACATGCTGGAGTTTGGAAAAATGGGAGAGGATCTCATTGGAACCTATTGACTGTGGAAAGGCTTCGATAGAGAGCACGTGGAGAGGATGTGGCTCAGTAGAGTGCACAGCCTCAGAGTAGATAGAACAGAGATGAGGAGGAGTTTCTTTAGCCAGAGGGTGGCAAAACTGTAAAATTCATTGCCACAGAGGAGATCAAGACTTTGGACATATTTAAAGCAAAGGTTGATAGGTTCTTGATTAGTCAGGGCATTGAAGGTTTAGTGGAGAAGGCAGGAGAATGGTTTTGACAGGGATAAACAGCCATGATAAAATGGTGGAGCAAACTCAATGGGCCTAATTATGCTCCTATTTCTTACGGTCTTATTGTCAATTCAGGAAACTGAGAGCCCTGGGGAGCCAGCAGGGAGGGGCAGTGCAGCCGGTAGAACTGTTGTCTCAGAGCCCCAAAGACCCAGGCTTGATCCCGACCTCTGCCACTGCATGGAGTTTGGAAGTTCACCCTTATGGGTTTCCCGCAAGTGGCCTGGCTTTCCAAGCTATGTTAATTTGCCCCTGTAAATTACCCCTATGTGGAGTAAACTGGGTAGGTTGGGGGCAGAAACTCGATGGAGAGATTATAATGGTTAGGTTACGATTGGTGTAAACAAGGGTGCTTGAGAGTCAGCACAGATCTGATGGGCTGAAGGGTCTGCTTCCCAGCAGTACAAGTAGGTCAAACATGATCACATTTAATGGTGGGAGAGGCTAGTGAGGCCGAGTAGCCCTCTCCTGTTCCTTTTACCTGGAGTTCTAAATAGCTGATGTTTCCTAAGTCACACCCTTATCTCTAATACAGTCCTGAACACTCCAATGGCCTCCTACGTGTGTAGGTGAAATCGTCCCTCATCATTCAAGGCTCCCGTGGGTCACCCCATCCTGGTCTCTCTGTGGTGGGTAGTCCCAGTGAACATGGGGGAGCTGTGGGACTCCGGTCTCTCCTGAGACAGGCTGTGACGCTCCACACATGTCTGGGCAAACAGGTGGCCTGGTGCTCCGAACGCAGAGGCAGGAAGCACAAAACTGACTGCTGAACGAAGCCCCAGTCTCGCTCAGCGGCCGGGCTGGTGGGTAGATGAGGGTGGTCAGGACTCAGGGAGAGGAGCTGGGCTGAGTTTACCTGTGAAGCCGGGGTCACACTCGCAGGTGTAGTGGTCGATGTGGTCCTTGCAGCGCCCGGAGTGGCAGAGGTTGCCCACGCATTCGTCGATGTCAATCTCACAGTGCGGTCCTTAGGAGAGCGATGGTTGAAGGAGCGGTGCAGGGGGAGGGAAGGGAATGAGGAGGGAGGGGAGAAGCAAAAAAAGAAGAGGGGAGGGAGGATGAGGAAGTGGAGGTGGCGAAGGGGACCAGGAGGGGATAGGGGGAAATGGAGTGAATGGGGGTGAGGGGCGGGGGGATGACCATAGTGTGAGAAGGGGACGTGGAGATAGGGAGAGGGAAGAGAGAGAGAGAGAAGGCAAATTGGTGGTAGTGAGGGCAGGGTGAGTGAGAGAGAGAGAGAGAAGGAGAGACTGTGAGGCTGGAATAGTGAGGCAGCACAGCTAGGTGCAATTATCCCCTGAGTTAACCCTGGGAGAGGCATTTGGCTCTCTCTTTCTCCGGTGACACCACCTTTCATACAGTCTTCAATCCATACCCCCTACCCCTCACACCCAGTACCACCGCTCTTTGACAATTGACTACACTGATCTTCCCACGTGAGCCACCTCGCCGGGGTTCCTGATGCTGACTGCGTGTGTCACCTGTTGCCTGTTACCCTGCCTCATCTTCTTTAGTCCACTGGAACACCGATACCCCCCCCCCCCCACCCCTGATAGTCTGCCCTCCCACTGCAAATAGGGCTGAGAACAAGCTCAACGCTCAGTGATGAAAATCAGCAAGGAAAAACAAAATAACTGCAGGAGTCCTAAAACTGAGAAATTCTGGGCATATTCATCAAATTGGACGGTTTTAGATCAAAAGATTGAATCATTTTAAGAAGATTCAGAGTCATAGAGTCACAGAACAATACAGCACAGAATCAATCCAGTGATCACATCTATACCGTTTCAAAGGGATGGTGGGGGAGGAGACTGTTTGGGGATCTCCACAACATTATTATTATTTGTCTATTTTTGTCACATGCACTGAGATGTTCTCATCAAAAAGCTTGTCCTGCATGCTGTCCGTATGGATCAAATTACACAGAACACTGGGGCAAAACAGGGTAAAACAACAACAGAATGCAGAATGAAGTGTAACAGCTACAGCAAACGCGCTATGCAGGTAAACAATAAGGAGATAAATTATTACGAGATAGATAATGAGTTCATCCTATTGTACCACAGATCGGTTCGAGAGTCTTATAACAGTGGGATAGACTCTGTCCTTGAGCCTGATGGGATGTGTCTTCCCTATGAAAGAGGGGCAAGTTCGGGTGGACGAGGTAATTGATTACACTGGCAGCTTTACCGAGGCAGCAAGAATGTGGTCAGACACTCTCGACTGTCCTCCTGACCACACCTGCGACAAGACGGATTCTTGACACCACAAACTTGTCATCACGGTCTTATTGTTTACCTGCACTGCTCTCTCTCTGCAGCTGCTACCCTTAATATTAATGTTCTTCCTCAATGCGCAGTGTAATGAACAGTATGCAAGACAAGCTTTTCACTATAGTTTGGTACCTGTGACAATAATACACTGAGTCCAAATCATCTCCAGAGCCCTCACAACTCTGCCACCACCTTCCCCACACTAAACTTTGTTCCTAAGTTGCCCCTTGATCTCACAATATATCATGGTATGATCTTGCATCTTATAGTTTTCTCTTCCTTCATTCCACATTCTGTTATAGTTTCCCTTTGTTCCACCTCAAAACTCTGCATAATGAACTGATCTGTATGAACATTGACCAAGGCAAGGTACTTCAATGCATCTTGGTACATGTGACAATAATCGACCAATAGCAATTCCAGTTCCTGCTGGACAGCCCTTTTCTGAACCCGCCCTGCAGTGGGAGACAGGGCAGGCCTTTCCACACACACTGACCCTTCCCTGAGGCCCCAGTTACCTGTGGTCCCGGCCAGGCAGACGCAGACGTAACCGTTGACCCGGTTGGTGCATCGGCCCCCATTCTGGCAGGGGCCGCTTTGACACTCATCCACCTCGACACTGCAGTCTGGCTCCGTGTAGCCAGGGGAGCAGACGCACGAGTACGCAGCCACCCCGTCCAAGCATGACCCATTGTGGCACGGGCTTCCCGCACAGTCATCGGTGTCTGTCTGGCAGAGGGCCCCCTCGAAACCTGCCGAGGGGAGAAGGAGGGGAGCGGGGGAGGGAGAGAGAAGGGGAGGGGGGAAAGAGGGGTGGTGAAAGAGTGGGGGAGGTGCAGAGAGAGGGGTTGGCAGTGAGGAGAGAGAGGCAGTGGCAGCAAGGGATGAGAGGGGCAGGTGGCGAGGGGAGGGGAGGGGAGGAGGAGCAGGAGGGGTAAGTGAAGACAGAGAGGAAGGGGAGAAGAGAAAGGGGAGAGGGGAGGGCAGGGAGGAATAGGGGAGAGTGGGGGATGATGCTGTCAGTACATTGAGGGAGGAAGTGTCCTCAGGTGAATGAGATAAGGGCACCTGTATCAAGGCCAGCATTTACCACCCATCAGTTACTGCCCCAGAGAAGGTGGGGTAGAACCGCTGCAGTCCTTTGGGTGTAGATGCCCCAAGGGTGTTGTCTGGGACGAAGTTCCAGTTTTGGGATCCAGTGATCTTTGACGATGGATGACCAACAGCAGGTTTCTAATTCAGGATCGTAGGGGACCCACAGGGAAAACCTGCAGGTGGTGGTGTCCTCTGTTCCTGCTGCTTCCTCCTTCCCGAAGGTCAAAGGAGAGGCTTTGGGACGATCAGGTAGAGTGGTCTGTGAGATTAGCTGAGTGCAGCTTTTACACAGTGTATATGGCAGCCATTTGTGTACAACGGGGTGCGGTTACAATGCCTAGGGTGGGAGGCTACACGCACTGGAGAGTACAACTTCAAGGCGATTACTTGAGCCACAGACACTCCCACTGCCCACTGGGAACTGGACACAGCTCACTGAGCACTGGCAACCAGAGCTGCTACTACCCACTGCCCAATGGTCTCTTAACTGCCCACTGGGTGCTTCCCCCATGATGCCCACTTGACAGAACCCGAAGTCAAAAGAGCAAGACTCACCCTTTGGACAGTCACAGTGGAATTGGTCAGGACCATCGACGCACGTCCCCCCATTGAAGCAGGGAGCACTGGAGCACTCATCGATGTTTACCTCACACCACTGCCCTGTAAACCCTGGGCACGGAAAGAAGAGAGGGTGTTAATGGTCACAGTCATTTGTGGAAAGGTCACCATAAGCTCATTGAATTGCAAAGCAGACTCAAGGGACTGAGTGTCCTGCTCCTTCTGCATTTACATGCAAGGATCAAGGATCTCGGACTACAGACTGGAAGGATGGGACTGGAGGGAATTTGTCCTCCATCTCTGGGATCCACAGTGTGGATTAGCTGTAGTTGGCCAATCAGCCCCTCGAATTTGCTGCAAACTCTAATGAGAGCACTGCTGATCCGAGTTTCTCTTCAGCACCAAATTTCTGCCCAACCCCCCTCACCACCTTTCACCCACTCTCTTATCAAGAATCAATCTGCCTCTAAGTTGAAAATATCCAAAGACCCTGCTTCCAACAAAGAAAAACATTCCAGAGAATCTCTGCCCTTGAAGGGGAAGGAAAAGTTTCACCCCATCTCATCCATAAAAGTGCCAATCTAAAGTTTTAAACAGTGAACTCTCATTCTAGATGTTGAATACCCGCACCGCAGAAGTTCCTCGGGATTTTTACCTTAATGGGAACAATACTACACAGAACATGCATTCTCATGTCAAAATATTTCAGTAGATAGTGGAATAATCTATAAGCAGAAAGTGTAAGGAGAAGGAAAGAGGTCAGAAATGGAAGGGAGAGAGAGAGTGAGAGACAGACAGACATGGTGAGACAGAGACAGAGACGGTGAGAAAGAGAAAGACATCAAGGCAGAGGGAGTAACAGAGAAAGTGGGAGACAGAAATAGACAGAGAAAAAGAGTGTTTGACGGATACTAAGAGGAGTGTGTTCAGAGGAGAGTGAGTGGGAGAGTGAGAAAGAGTGATTGATGTGTGTGAGAGAATGTGAGACAGTTTAAGAGAGAGCATTGGGTTGATGGGTGGAGCTTAGGTTGAAGGGGAAGCAGAATGAGAAGAGAGAGAGGGAGATTGAGATAGAGATCAAGATACAATCCCAGGAAGAGACAGATACACAAGCCCCCCACTTTGATGCCAGTGTTGGTCCTGGCTGAGTGCTGCCACCTTACCTGGGTTACACTGGCAGAGCACCTCATTCACCCGGTCCTCACACTCAGCACCATTCAAGCATGGGTTGCTCTGACACTCGTCGCGGTTGATTTCACAGTAGAGGCCCTCATAGCCTGAGGACACAGCACATAGAGTTAGGAAGCGATCATATTCCATCACCCTCCTCCCTTGGGCTGGGTGCACCAAATCCCACCCTGAGCTTGAGTGAGATAGATCTAAACTGTTGCTTATCCCACTCCAAGCTCTGCCGCAGTTCTGTCTCCAAGGCTCACAGCCAATGTGGAAGGACTGCCCCCTCTACTGTCACACCTCACTGGGGATTTCTTACCTGTCAGCCAATCTCCTGCACTTTATTAAAACTAATCAATGAAAATTTCAGAAAAAGGAAATTTTATTTTAAATTTTGAGTTTGTTTTTTCTTACTCACTGCAACTTGCTGACAACCAGGCCATCTTCGGAGATACCAGGATAGTCATAAAAATGAGAGCGAGAATCAGGTTTAATATCACTGGCAAATGTCATGAAATTTGTTTTCCACTACCTTCTCTTTGATGGTACTGTTGAGAAGAGGGCATATTCGAGGTGATGGAGTTCCTTAACGATGGTTGCCACCGTTTTGTGGCATCACCTTTCGAAGGTGTCATCAATGTTGGGGAGCCTAGTGCCCAGTATGGAGCTGACAAAGTTCACAACTTTCTGCAACTTCTAATGTTGTTCAGTTGTCCCTCTATACCAGACAGTCATGCATCCAGTTAGAATGCCGTCCACAGTTCATCTGTAGAAATTTGCAACAGTCTTTGGTGATATAGCAATTTGCCACATACTGTACTCCTAATAAAGTATAGCCACTGTTGTGTAATTGCATCAAAAATGTTGGGCCCAGGATAGATCTTCAGAAATGTTGACACCCAGGAACTTGATACTGCTCACCCTTTCCATGTCTGATCCTGCATTGAGTATTGGTGTATATTCCCTCAGCATCCCCTTCCTGAAGTCCACAATCAATTCCTTGGCCTTACTAATGTTGAGTGCAAGTTTGCTGATGCAATACCACTCAACCAGTTGATCTATCTCACTCCTGTACACCTCCACGTCACCATCTGAAATTTTGCCAATAGTTGTGTCATCAGTGAATTTATAGATGGTGTTTGAGCTGTGCCTAGCCACAGAATCCAGGGCGTAAAGCAGTAGGATAAACACACACCCTTGAGGTGTGCCAGTTCATTGTCAGTGAGGAGGAGATGTTATTTCTCATCTGCACCTACTATGGTCTCCCAGTGAGGAAGTCAAGGAGCCATTTGCAGAGGGAGGTACAGAGGCCCAGACTTCGGAGCTTTTTGATTAGATCTGAGTGTTGATTGTGCTGAACACTGAGTTCTAATCAATAAACAGAGGCTTGGCATAGGTATTATTATTGTCCAGGTGATCCAAAGACAAGTGGAGATTGCACCCACTGTAGATGTACTGTGGTGCTAGGAAAATTGCAGTAAGTTCAGGTCCTTGCTTAGTCCGGAGTTGATGCTAGCCATGAACAACATCTCAGAGCACTTCAAGGCTCCTCTGCTCTCCTTGACCAAACCTTCTTGGTCCTTACCACTGGTGCTGTGGTCTTTAGGCTCTACCTATACTCTGAGAGTAGAAGAATGACTAGGTGATTGGAGTTTCCAAAATGCGGGTGTGGGATAGCATGGCTACTGTTCTTGATGGTGGCACAACAATGGTCAAGCCTGTTGGTTCCTCCAGTTCAGCAAGTGTTAAGTTGGTGGAAGTTGTTCGGAGGCTTCTTCAAGCTGGACTGGTTGAAATCTCCCACAATGATAGGGATGGCGTCGGGCTGCTCATAATGTTGCACAGCTCCTCCAGTTCCTGCTGGATGATGGCCTGATGTAGAACATACATCACTGCCAGGATGATGGTGGGAGACTTCCTTGGCAGATAAAACAGACATTTGACTGATAGATATTCCAGGTTGGGTGAGCAGGACTGAGTCAGAATGGCTTCAGTTGATGTTAATCATAAAGCATGAGTTAATCATAACTCATAACTCATTAACCATGAGTTAATCATAAAGCAAATTCCAGCTGCTCTGCCTTGAAAAGACTCAGCTGTCCTGGTTTTGCAGGGAATGATAAAGCCATCGGGCTGCAGTGCTATGTCTGAAATTGTGATTTGAGCCATGTTTCTATAAAACAAGTATACAGCAGTCTCTGATGTTCCTCTGGCAAAGCAATTTTACTCTGAGGTCTTCAGTACTATTTTCCAGAGACCGTACATTCACCAGCTGGATCGTTGGAAGTTTAAGTCTAAATCCTCTGCATTTCAATTCAACCTGTAGACCAGCACAGCATCCCCACTTCCATCTTCTTAAAGGTGAACTGCACCTGCAATCTGAGTCTGCCATCCAAGATTCGACAATTTTGAGTATCAGTCAATTTTGTAAATGTCTTCAGACAGTGCTGCGTACCTACCCATGGCTGTGACTGTGGACTTCAACGGAACATTCCTAACAGGGATATTTGATGACTCCCATCAGAACTGCACACAAAAAGTTGTCACTTAATGCACCTTCTTACCAGACCGGACCATAGCAGCAGAATGAGGTTGTCTGGCCCATCGAATCTGCTGCCATTCCATCATGGCTAATTTATTATCCCTCTGAACCCCATTCTCCAGCTTTCACCCCATAACTTTTGATGCCCTTACTAATCAATAACTTATCAAAATCCACTTTAATATACCCAATGACTTGGCCTCCTTACCTATCTGTCGCAATGAAGTCCACAGATACACCACCCACCGGCCAAAGAAATTCCTCCTTTGTTCTAAGGGAATATCCTTCTATTCTGAGGCGGTGCCCTCTAGTCCTACACTCTCCACTAAAGGAAGCAACTGCTCCATGTCCACTCAATTTAGACCTTTCAATATTCAACAGTTTTTAATGAGATTCCCCACCTTATTCTAAACTCCAGTGAGTTCAAGCCCAGAGCCATTAAAAACTCTATATATTAATCCTGTCATTCCTGGATCATTCTCATGAACCCCTCTGGACCCTCTCCAGTGCCAGCACATCCTTTTTTTAGATAAGGAGTCCAAAACTGCTCACAGTACACCAAGAGGAATCTGACCAATGCCCTTTCACTAATCCTGGACAACCCAGTTGCCAAGTCAAATGATTGTTTTTATAACAAGAACACAGAAACATTCAAACATTGGAGCACCACCTTCTTCAACACCATTCTTGTACCTGAACAGTCCTTCACCTTCACCTGTGAGTCTGTTGGTGTTATCTACTGCATCAGGTGCTCCCAGTGCAGCTTCTGCTATGTTGGTGAGACCTACACAGATTGGGAGACCCCTTCATCGAGTAGCTTTGCTCAGTCCACCACAGCAGTTAGGATATCCCAGTGGCCACCCATTTCAGTTCCAATTCCAACATGTCTGTCCATTGCCTCTTCTATGTTGACAACGAGGCCACAATGAACTTGGAGCAACACCTCATATTTCATGTTGGTAGTCTCCAAGCTTACAGTATCTCCAACGGGTAACCACTCCCCTCTGTTTCCCCCATCCCTCAACTGACCTTTCCTTTTCCCTCATACCCATGGCCTTCTGAACCCTTCTCTTCTCCTCCCTCACACTCATGGCCTTCCCAATGTGTTCCTCTGGTTCCCTAACTCCTTCCCTTTATTCCATGGTCCATTGCCCTCTCCTATCAGATTCCCATTTCTTCTCTTTCCCTCTTCCACATTTCTCATTTTCTCAGTTTCTCACATTAACCCCCTTGCACTACCCACCCACTTTCCTTTCCACCAAGCTTCGCCTATCACCCGCCAGCTTATGCTTCCACACCCCACCCAGCATTCACCTTTTTATTCGGCTTCTACTCCCTTCCTTTCCCGTCCTGATGAAGGGTCACGGTCCAACGCGTTGACTGTTCTGTAGCTTGCTTTCTTTTAGCTCCAGTTTACCTGTTTACCCATAGTCCTCTGCTTCTACAACTGCAGCAAGGCATCCTAGATGTTCCCACTCCCCTCCTTTCCCATCAGTGTGAAGTTGCAAAATCCTGGAAGCATGCGACACCAGGCTCAAGGACGGTCTCTACCCTGTTGTTATAAAGCTGCTGAGTGGCTCCCTAGTACGATATGATGGACTTCTGACCTCACAGTATACCTCACTGTGACCCTGCGCCTTATAGTCTGCCTGCACTGCACTTTCTCTGTAACTGTGACACTTTATTCTGCAATCTATTGCTGTTTTTCCTTGAGCTACCTCAATGCACTCTACGGTTATGTTACGGATGGCATGCAAAACAAAGCTTTTCACTGTACCTCAGGACACGCGGTAATATTAAACCAATTTACTAATTTTTGCAGACATTTAGTGGTGAACACTAATTGCTTGTGGTGCCTGCATGCTGAACTTCACCGAATTGTGTACAAGTGCAGTTCAGCTTGGTTTCTATGAAGGACACCAGTACCACCCAGTCCCTCGCCAGGTACTGGACCCTCTGTGCTGAGCACCGGAATGAGTAACCTCACCTACCTCCACATTATATCCCACCTGCCTCCCACAGGGCCAGCCTGCTGCACCTACCTGGCATGCAGATGCACTTGAACTCTCCGATCTGGTCGAGGCAGGTGGCCTCGTGGCGGCAGGGGTTGGACAGGCACTCGTTGACGTCCTGCTCACAGCGGGCGCCGGTGTACCCCGCCAGGCAGCGGCACTCAAAGGAGCCCACGTTGTTCTCGCAGCGGCCGTTCAGCTCACACGGGTTGGGCCCTAGCAGAGAAGATTCCGGAAAACAGACGGGTTTCAGTTGGTCTCTCAAAGGCAATGGTGGATTGGTGAGTACGAGGTAAGGTTAAAGGTTGAAGGTACAGGCACCTCCCCCATTTCACAGGCAGGGCTTCCACAAAGACTACCCTTACACATTCATTAGTGAAGATCTGGGCATCATTGGCAGGGCCAGCATTTATTGCCCACCCATACCTGCCCTTCAGAAGGTAGGGGTGAGTCACCTCATGGAACTGCTGCAGCCCTTCTGGTGTTATCACATAATCAATGTGATTATGAGTGTTGTAAGTTGTAGTGATTAGGGCTGTGCCAGGAATTCAGCAGGTCAGGCAGAATCTGTGGAGGGGAATAAACAGCCTAGTCTGAGACCCTTTCTCAGGACTGGAAAGGAAGGGTGCGGACACCAAGATAAGGTGGGGTCATGAAGTACGACACTGGGAACGATAGGTGGAAGGCGTGACATACTTCACCTCCTCCCTCCCCCACATGCACCTATCGTCCCCCTCAGCTGCCTCTCCTACCCCAACCTCATTCTGACCTGCCCTCTTCCTTTCCAGTCCTGGTGAATGGCTTTGGCCTGAAATGCCAACTCTTTACTCCCCACCATTGATGCTGTATGACTCCTGCCTGTTGTTTCCTTAACAGCACAACAGCTATTAAGTCCACAGTGGTTGCCCAGCCTGGTGGGACATAAACACAATAGATTCTGCAGGTGCTGGAAATCACATCAAAATCCTGGAGACACTTAGGAGGTAAGTGTCTATGGAGGGGAATAAACAGTCAAAGTTTTGGGTCAAGTACTGAAGAACAGTGGCATTACTGATTTTGGATGGACATCCTTTCCTGAAGACTGTTGATCTGCCTTGAATTTGGCCATCAAAGTCTGGGTCTTTGAACCAAACCCTATGAAGAAGCAATGAGATGGTTGATGATGTACAATATCTTGCTGTGGAGATGCTGCCCAACTCTTTGGGCAGGAGGAGCTTGGCTTGTGAACTGGCTGTGCCTCAGTTGACTAGAAAGAGCTTTCTCCCTGTCGGGGGTGATGAACCTGTGGTGGCACCTGTGCCCAGGATGGCACATGCAAACATTTTGCTGGCACATGGAAAGCAATGCCATTCCTCCATTCTTTAAACCTGACCCACAAAAGGAAAGATACATAATGATGTTCTTTCCTCCAAGAGGATCACAATTTTGTCCTGGTTTGGAGGCTTGCCTGCCTCAGTGACCCAGAGAACTATGTTGGCTGGAGTCAGGGCTTTATGCTTTGGCTCTTGGTAGGGTCACCAATGCCAAACAGGTCAAAGGGCAGAGGCCAGACTAAGAGTGGTCCACCGGTCCTCCAGGGTCACGGTTTCAGCTCAAGGCTAACGACCCTGACTGGTAAAACAAAATTGTTACAGAAATGGCAATGAAGAATCCTTCTACACCAGAGCGTGATGGTATTCCTGAATCTCCACCCGGGACTTGCATGACTGACGGTAGTGAAATCCAAGAGGAAGCTGCTGATACAACAAAGGAAGCTTTGAATATTGCCAGAGATGGAGGACCTTCATTGCTGCCCGAAACACCAACGGCATAGTTGGCAGTAAGTTAGAAGTGAAGTTATTTTCCAACTGTATTTAAAAGTTTAATATGAATGTTGAACAGTTTTAATAAACATTTAATTTGTTTCAATCTGTCTCTGACATACTTTTATGAATAGTAAAAGAATGTATATGTGGAAATAATCATCAGGGTCTATCCTTAAAAGTCTATAAATATACTTACTAATTCATTAATCAATGATAATCTCTGCTCAGAATTACCATGGCAACAAGATGTATATATTTTTCAGAGATTATCATCAATTTGGGCATATGCTCCCAGAATGGTTTGCCAGCCCTGCACTTGGATTAGTCTTGCTGAATGGCCCATTTCAGCAGTTAAAGGGTTAATAGGCCTGAGGAACTTGGGAGGATCCCCAGGGGAGGAAAACAAGGAGAACAGCAGCACACGGCACACTCACCCATCGAACACTCGTCGATGTCCTGCTTACACGATGGCCCAGTGAAGCCCAGGGGACACTGGCACATGGCCTGTCCCGTCAGCGGGTTCATCTCACACACAGCGCTCTCGTGACAAGGATTGTTCACGCATGGGTCATCGAGGTGGCACATCAGTCCTGGGAAAGAGACACAGTACGGGTTAGCAAGGGGCAGCAGGCAGCCCTAGGGGTGTGTGGTGGAGGATGAGGGTGGGACTGAGAGACAAGAGGGGAGGAGGGAGAGAGGGGAGGAGGTACTGCTGTTGCAAAACAACAAATTTCGTGACATACATATGTCAGTGATAATAAACCCGATTCTAGTTCTGAAACCATCACACGTTCATGGGAAATCTACTCCCTCTGAGCTCCTGAACTGTCTTTGGTCCCACTGTTATCCCTTGGACATGACCCCAGCATGACCTTACCCCACCGACCACTGACACCGCTGTCTCCTGACCCCAGTGTGGTCCTCACCCCACCAACACCCGACCTCATCCCACCAACCCCCATCACCATCATCAACGGGATGCCTGGGGCTTCTGACTCACCTTTCTTGCCCGGGGGACACTCACACACGAAGTTGGCCACCTTGTCGTGGCAGGTGGCTCCCTGGGAGCAGGCGGTCTCGGTGCAGTCGTTGTCATTTTCGCTGCAGTCAGCGCCCGACCAGCCGTTGACGCAGATGCAGCTGAAGCCGCCGTCCTGGTTGGAGCAGGTGCCCCCGTTCTGGCAAGGGTTGGGCTGCATCTGGCACTCATCCACGTCCTCCGTGCAGCGCGGGCCTGCGGGGGGGAGGGGGCAGAGGGTTGACAGCTGGTACTCCCCAGCTCACGTTGGCACCCCATCCCGCTGTCCAAACTCATGCTCTGCTAACCTTCCACCTCACCATCAGAGCTCAGCAACACTCCCAAGATTCCTGACCCTTCTGTGACCTTACCCCACTGATCCCTGACTCTGTGACCTTACCTCACCAAGCTGACCCTGTGTCCTTACCTCACTGACGTCTGATCCCTCCGTAACCATACCACTTGACCCCTGACCCCTTACCCACTGATCCCTAACCTTGTGACCTTATTTCCCTGAGTGCTGGCACATGGCCAAGTGGTTAAGGCGTTGGTCTAGTGATCTGAAGGTCGCTAGATCGAGTCTTGGCTGAGGTTGCGTGTCTGTCCTTGAGCAAGGCACTTAACCACACATTGCTCTGCGACGACACCAGTGCCAAGCTGTATGGGTCCTAATGCCCTTCCCTTGGACAACATTGGTGATGTGGAGAGGGGAGACTTGCACCATGGGCAACTGTCGGTTTTCCACACAACCTTGCCCAGGCTTCTGCCCTGGAAACTTTCCAAGGCGCAAATCCATGGACTATTTGACTGATGGAGGCCTACACACTTCCCTGAGCCCTGACCCCACCAGCTTGATCTGGTGACCATACTCCTCTAACTGCTGTCCCTGTAACCTTACCCCATGAACACAGCCCAGTGATTTTACCACAGTGACCCCTGATCCCGTGATACTGACTCAACACTCTTACCTCACTAACCATTGACCCTGTGACGCAAACACATGACTTTATTTCACTGACCCCTAACCCCATGACCTTACCCCACCAATCCAAATACACGACCTTACCCCACTAACCCTTGGCTCTGTGACTCACACCATCAACTCCTCAGCCTACTATGAACTTTATCCATCTGACACCTGACCCCCATCACGACTCTATTCCTCAACCTGTGATTGCATTATTCCACTATCCCCAGAATGAATTGCATTATTCCCCTATCCCCAGAGTGAATTGTATTATTCCCCTATCCCCAGAGTGAGTTGCATTATTCCCCCATCCCCAGAGCGAGTTGCATTATTCCCCTATCGCCAGAATGAATTGCATTATTCCTCTATCCCCAGAGCGAATTGCATTATTCCCCTATCCCCAGAGCGAGTTGCATTATTCCCCTATCCCCAGAGTGAGTTGCATTATTCCCCCATCCCCAGAGCGAGTTGCATTATTCCCCCATCCCCAGAGCGAGTTGCATTATTCCCCTATCGCCAGAATGAATTGCATTATTCCCCTATCCCCAGAGTGAATTGCATTATTCCCCTATCCCCAGAGCGAATTGTATTATTCCCCTATCCCCAGAGTGAATTGCATTATTCCCCTATCCCCAGAGCGAATTGTATTATTCCCCTATCCCCAGAATGAATTGCATTATTCCCCTATCCCCAGAGTGAATTGCATTATTCCCCTATCCCCAGAGCGAATTGTATTATTCCCCTATCCCCAGAATGAATTGCATTATTCCCCTATCCCCAGAGTGAATTGCATTATTCCCCTATCCCCAGAGCGAATTGCATTATTCCCCTATCCCCTGAATGAGTTGCATTATTCCCCTATCCCCAGAATGAATTGCATTATTCCCCTATCCCCAGAATGAGTTGCATTATTCCCCTATCCCCAGAATGAATTGCATTATTCCCCTATCCCCAGAGTGAATTGCATTATTCCCCTATCCCCGGAGCGAGTTGCATTATTCCCCTATCCCCAGAGTGAATTGCATTATTCCCCTATCCCCAGAATGAGTTGCATTATTCCCCTATCCCCAGAATGAGTTGCATTATTCCCCTATCCCCGGAGCGAGTTGCATTATTCCCCTATCCCCAGAGCGAGTTGCATTATTCCCCTATCCCCTGAATGAGTTGCATTATTCCCCTATCCCCAGAATGAATTGCATTATTCCCCTATCCCCAGAGCAAACTTATCCTACCAACTCTTGATCCCACCTTGACCTTACCCTGCCAACCCCAGAATATATTCCAAGCTTTGCCATTTTCTCTTGAATCCATGATGAACTTAACCCCCTAATCCTTAAACCTATGGCACAACCATCCCACTAACCCTCGAAATGTCAGAGGACACATCCCGCTAGCACCTGAACCCTCAGAGAACTCATCCTCCTAGCACTTGAGCTCTCAGAGAAATTGTTCCTCTGACCCTTGGACCCATGGTGAACTCGTCCTACTAACCCTTGAACTCAGGTGACTTAATTTCCCCCCCCCCAATACACTGTCACCCCTTGCTGTTTGCCCTCCTGCTACAGCAGCTGGCGCTCTGCTGGAATAGGTCAGGCGCTGGCAGGTCCTCACCGGTCCATGATGAGGGGCACTTGCATTCATAGGTACCGATCCCGTCCACACAGGTCCCTCCCTTCTGACACTGATGACCAATGCAGTCGTCGATGTTCACTTCGCAGAACCGGCCAGTGAAACCTGCAGTAAAACAGGTGTCAAACTGAAGGGAGAGTGACATCGCGCACCCTTCCCGAAGGTTCTCCTGGTTCTGCACCACCAGCAGACCCCTCTCCCCCAGGGACACGTCAGCTCTTTCAGGTGGAGGTGGACTCAACAACTCTCCCCGGGAGTAACAGTCGATGTGAGTCCTTCTGAGATTGAGTCATCATCTCATTGATATTTGTGGGATCCTGCTGTGCACAGTTTGGCTGCAGTCCCTCTGGGGACAGCGTTTCAAAAGCAGTTTGCTGGTTATATGAACGTTGAGTTGTCTCTCTGAGCCTGTGAAACCAGCCTGTTCTTCCAATTCCACTGCTGAGGACCTCTGTGAAGGTGGGGGAGTTGTCCTGGGGTTGCAAGAGTAGAGACTCTTTGTTCAACTCTCTGGATCCCTAGGGAGGTGACACGGGGAACTGCACAGCTCTGGTCTCTGCCTCAGGAGCGAGATACTCGTAATCGTGGGAGAATGGTAAAGGTCCACTAGACTGACTCCTGACTCTGAGTTTACTCTGTGAGAACAGGTTAAGCAGACTGGACATGTACTCTCTTGAGTTTACAAGAAGAGGACTGAATCTAATTGAAAACTGAGGAACTATAGAGCTTCTGAGGGTTTCCCGGCTGAGGTGTCCACAACAGATATGGTCAGACATTCAGGACAGATATGAGAAATAGGTGTATCTTTAAAATTTTCTACTCAGGAGGGCTGTGGAGAATCACTCATTAGGTATATTCAAGACAGAGAATGACTTATTTAAAATTTTAGAATATATTGTAGGGATGTGGCAAATGAGATAGATTAGGAGTGATCTCACTGAGTGATGGAGCAAGTACCAGTGTACCAGTGACTTCATCTGTGCTCTTGTCACCTTCTGAGTCTCCCTGCTCATCCCCGGTGAAGATACAGCATCCAACACACACACACACACACGCACGCACACACACACACACACACACACACACACACACACACACACTTCCTGTTACTGGTGCTGAATCAGCACCAACTCCCCATAAACACCGGGTTCAGAAATGAAAACCGACGATGCAGGGATCACTCAGACAGCTCCATCATGGGGACGGTGCTCCCTGGCGTTACGGACATCTTCAAAAGGTGATGTCTCCAGAAGGTGGCATTCATCGCCAAGGAGCCTCACCACCATCAGGGAGGGGGTATGGCAGTCTAAAGGCCCAGACTCAACAATGCAGAAATGCTTCTTTCCCTCCACCATTGGGTATCTGAGCAGTCTATGAGCACCAACTCATTATCCTATTTTGCATAATATGTTTACTTCTGTCATTCACAGTAATTTCTGCATATTGCAGTGCACTCCTGCCACAAAACAATGAATTCCATGATGTACGTCAGTGAAAAGATCCCGATTGAGAGCCTAAATCTTGCCCTGTCCCAGAGGTAAATATTGGTGGTAGTAAAACAATAAATTGCATGAATTACTGTAGATTAGTAATAATAAACTCAATTCCGACTAGGAGGTCAGAAGAACCTCAGTGAAGACAATTGAAAATTCAACATCAGAGATAAATAGATGTGGAGATGAATTTTGGATAGTGAGAGAGTCTAGTACCAGAGAATAGAACAACGACCCTTTAGAACAGAAACGAGAAGCAATTTCTTTAGCTAGGGAGAGGTGAATCTGTGGAATTTATTGTGGATAGATTTCAAGCAGAGGCTGATAGGTTCTTGATTGGTATGGGTGGCAAAGGTTATGGGGAGTAGGTGGTATAACAGGATTGAGAGGGAAATTTTGAAGAAAAGACGGCAGCATCCCGACTTTCTTAGGAGTTTGCGACATGAGTCTAAAGCTTTGACAAACTTCTACAGATGTGTGGTGGAGAGTATATTGACTGGCTGCATCACAGCCTGGTATGCAAACACCAATGCCCTTGAATGGAAAGTCCTACAAAAAGAAGACAGTATAGCCCACTTCATTAGAGGTAAAGCTCTGCAGCACACACAAAATGCTGAAGGAACTCAGCAGGCCAGGAAGCATCCATAGAAAAGAGTAAACAGCCACGTTTCAGACCGAGACTCTTCATCTGCTCTATGTTCTGTGATCTGAAACTTACAGAACAACAAATTTCATGACAGGCGTCTGTGAAAATAAAACTGATTCTGAGAAGCAGGTCAGAGTCTTACCTGGCAGGCAGGCACAGTGGTCGGTGGTGGCAGCCCCCGGCATGCAGCTGCCCCCATTGCGGCAGGAGAAGTGGAAGCAGGAGGAGGTGGGCACCTTGCAGCCGGCACCGGTGTAGGCGGGCGGGCAGAGGCAGAGGTAGGAGCCACGCCGATTGAGGCAGGTGGCCCCGTTGTGGCAGGGCCCGGGGCCCCCAGCAGCACACTCGTCCACGTCCAGCTCACACACCTGGCCCCGGTAGCCCCTGATACACAGGCAGGTGAAGTGGTCCCAGGTGCTGAGGCAGCGGCCACCGTTGGTGCAGGGGTTGGCGGCGCACAGGTCCGCCTGCTCGCACCTCTGTCCTGTGGGGGCAGAGACAGTGTCAGTGGTACATAACCACACCATAACGTATGAAGTTAGATATGGCCCTTGTGGCTAAAGGGATCAGGGGGTATGGAGAGAAAGCAGGTACAGGGTTCTGAGTTGGATGATCAGCCATGATCATACTGAATGGCGGTGCAGGCTTGAAGGGCCGAATGGCCTACTCCTGCACCTATTTTCTATGTTTCTATGTTTACCCCCACCTTTACTAACCCTCCCCACCACCCTGGCACCATCAATGGTATATAAACCTCACTAACCTTCACCCTCCCCTCCATCTCCTCTCCACAAATGGCATTGTAGGGGCAGAGACACCAATGTGGTACATTACCCCCACCCAACCTTCACTAACATTCCTCTAAACATACTCCCCCTCTCCCCACCCAGAACCACTGTCCTGTACGGGCAGGGACACCAGCGTGGTAAATTACCCCCACCCAACCTTACCAACACAGCCCCTCTCCACAGCTGGAACCACTGTCCTGTAGGGGCAGGGACACCAGTGTGGTAAATTACCCCCACCCAACCTTACCAACACTCCCCCTGGCCACGTTTGGCACTGCAGTCCTGTAGATTCTGAGAGAACGTCAGTTGTATGTAGCCACACCACGTCTCACAAACCCGTCCTCACCCTCACCCCCTCCCCTCTCCACAGCCAGCTTCACAATCCCATTGGATCCGGGATTGATTCTTTCTCCGTGGTCAACTGCCTTCTCAGGTCTGGAAAAATTAGGTTGGGCAATAAATTTCAGCCCCTCGCAATGTGGGTCATGATCGGAGTTCTGCTACCTCACGACAGCAGAGCAGCCCACCTACCACGGCATCACCATCTTTTGGGTTCCAGAAACAGCCCCTCTCCCTCCAAGCTTGTTGCCTGACTCCGAATTTTATTGGCACCTGGTTAGATGCAGTCAATCAGCCTTGTCCACTGGTATCATCCACTCCCTCTGTAGGGAGGGGTCCAGCAACGTGCTGGGGGGCCGTGCAGGTGACATTCTCTTCTGGCCAAATCCATCAGCTTCTCTCAGAGTGGCAGGGGCACTGGTTGTCTGGCGGGAAGTCCATTTCCTGGCTCCCTACACCAGAGCCCGAGGGCAAAGTGTGTGAGTGGTGGGCCGAAGGGCTTCTGGAGGCTGCGAATCTCGAGCTGCTCACACCGAGTGCTGGAGGAACTCAGTAGGTTGGGCAGCCTCTACGGAGGGAAATAAACAGTCGGCGTTTCGACTGACTGGGATGGGGTGATGAGGAGGAGACTGAGTTCAACCTGGAGGGTGGAAATCAGGAGGGACCCTCCCACTGCCTGGGGACCGCAGAGGCACAGTTGGTGGCTGGGGTCAAAGGAAGAGTTGGGAGAGAGGATGCAGGGATCTGGGACTGAAGATCCATTGGATGCGGTCAGGATCAATCCTTAGGTCGGGAGTGGGACTAAGAGAGGAATTGCGATCTCAGTAACTCAACCTCGAGCTGTCGGACAGCGAACGTCACTCACGCCCGGCTCCGACCCCTGACTGTCAGTACCGTGAGGAAGGAAAGCCCATGAACCGGGGTGAGGGGGGCATGTGGTACCTCTCTTACCTCTCCAGCCGTGGAGACAGCTACATTTGTAGCCGGTGCCGGGGGCTCGATCACACCTTCCTCCATTCAGGCAGGGGCTTGACAAGCAGGGATCGCCCACGGGGGTCTCACACTGCCCTCCGGTGAACCCCGGCGGGCAGACGCAGACGGCAGTGGCTGTGCCGTTCCGGATGACGGGCTCACAGGTGGCACCGTGCTGGCAGAAGACACTGGAGCAGGGGTCCTGGTACTGACACCGGGCACCCAGGTAGAACGGCAGGCAGCTGCAAGAGAAACAGGAGCATCATTAGGGGAGGCCAAAGGAGCATTAGGTGAAGTGGGGTGGGGGGGGGGGGAGAGGGGCTGTCTCGGCCCTGCAAGAAATACTGGTTGCCGGTCAGCATTCTCCAGGACAGCATTCCCAGTGCAGTACCAAGGGAGTGCCACGCTGTGCTCTGTCACAGTTCTCATGCCTAATCAGTTACCCAACTGACCCTGCAACAGTTTCCAAATGTCATTTCCCAGTGTCCTGCCATGTTCAGACAGTAACTATGTAGGGCATTACAGGACATGGGCTATTACAGGTCTTAAGGTATTAAGACAGAATATGTTACAAGACAGGGTATTGCAGGGCAGGGCACTGAGACACAGAAGACATTAGGTTAAGGAACAGAGACAGAAGGCAGTACAAGGCATGGCATTGCAGACCGGGTATAGTAAGACAAGTTACATCCGGAGAGGGTTTGTGGGCAGGGTTTTCCTGGACAAGGCACTAGCTGACGTAAGGTATTAAAGGATAGGACACTAGAATGGCAGGTGGCATTACAGGACTAGGAACCAAGACACAGACAATACAGGATCACTGACACTGGCAGAGAGCATTAAGGCACAGAATATTTCTTATAGAATCAGGTACGGTTTTGGCAGTGCCCTGTTCTCTACCAATAGATGCACAGTGACTAGTTGTATCAGTGCCTGGTATGGAAGCACCAATAACCAAGAACAGAAAGAGTAGTGGATACAGCCCAGTCCACCAGAGGAGAAGCCATCCAGTCGGTCACAGGAGAAGCCCGCCCCACCACTGTGCACATCGACAAGCAGCAACCATCGTCAAGGACTCCCACCATCCAAGCCATGATCTCTTCTGGCTGCTGTCATTGGAAAGGAGGTACAGGAGATTAGGTCCCACACCATCAGGCTCAGGGACAGTTCCATAACCCTCCCGAACCGGCATGGATGACTTCACTCACTTCAGCACTGAACTAATTCCACAACCCAAGGACTCAGTTTCAATGATTCTACAATTCATGTTCTCAGTATTATTTATTTTATTATTATTATATTTTTGTATTAGCACAGCTTGCCTTCTTTTGCTTACTAGTTGTTTGTCGGTCTGTGTGTAGTTTTTCATTGATTCTATTGTATTTCTTTGTTCTACTGTGAATGCCTGCTAGAAAATGAATCACAGGGTAGTATATGGTGACACATATATACACTTTGAGAATAAAATTGCTTTGAGCTTTTAACTTTGAGAACGTTACTGTAGGACAGGGCTTTGTGAACATATTGCAAGATGATATTTCAGAGCACTTAGAATAAAGGTATCTTATGACAGGGCACAGAGCGGCATAGAAAAATAGAACCATACAACATTACAGCACAGAAACAGGCCTTTTGGCCCTTCTTGGCTGTGCCAAACCATTATTCTGCCTAGTCCCACTGACCTGCACCTGGCCCATATCCCTCCATACCCCTCTCATCCATATACCTGTCCAAGCTTTTCTTAAATGTCAAAAGTGAGCCCGCATTCACCACTTCATCTGGCAGCTCATTCCACACTCCCACCACTCTCTGTGTGAAGAAGCCCCCCCAAATGTTCCCTTTAAACTTTTCCCCCTTCGCCCTTAACCCATGTCCTCTGGTTTTTTTCTCCCCTAGCCTCAGTGGAAAAAGCCTGCTTGCATAGAATAGAAAATATAGCACTGTGGTTGAGACAATGTCTAACAGAACAACGTAGACTGGCAGAGAGCACCGCAGAACACAGTGCATTATAGGAAGTAGTACTTATAGATGTGTAGGGTGAAAGGTAAAATAGTGAGCTGCCATGGGATATTAGAGGGCAGTTCATTAAGGCTGTAGGTATTACATGTCAGAGCAGAGATACTGGCAAAGGGCATCCTAGTGAAATAATGACGTCACTTTCAGGGAACGATGGACTTGCAACCCATTCCTCACTGTTCACTCACATTCCCTGTGAATATGTCGATATCCTACTTGACTTCGGAAAATACATCACCTCCTACTTGCACCAGACCCGATCTTCGACTGTGCCCCCCCCCACAGACCCTGATCTTTAGCCACCTCTCCCCTCCCCCCCCCCCGCCACCACACAGACTCTGATGTCCAGCTCTCCCTCCTCCACAGACCCAGATCTCCAGCTGCTGCCGCCCATCGGGACCTCAGTCTCCAGCCCCCCACCATCCCCCCGATCTCCAGCCCCAATTTCAGACACACAGTTTTACATCCCCACTTCCACACATGCCCCCTTTCTCACACACAAACAGAAACTTACACACAATGCACTCACACCCACAACACCCCGAAACACATGCACACAATCAATCTCTGTGTGTATCCCTGTCACACACACACACACGCGCGCGCGATGCTTTCTGGGACCAGCCGGATTTGCTTCAGCATGTTGTCACTTACAGGCAGCTCTTGGTTCCGTTATCATAGGACGTGCAGCCTCCACCGTTGAGGCAGGAATCCAGAGGGTTTAGACAGTCAAATCCTAGAGATCAGGAAATCAGAAATAAGTTAGTGTCACAGATAACATGTGAAAAGTACAAGCAAGTCACCATTGGAACGATATGCACTGAATAAAGCAAAGGAACCACCAGTGTAAACATGGGAGACTCTGCAGATGCTGGAAATTCAGAGTAATACACAAAAAGCACTGGTGGAATTCAGCAGTTCAGGTTGCCTCCATGGATAGGAATAGAGTCAATATTTTGGGCTGAGTGGTAATCTATGTAAGGGGCTGAAAGAGATGGGGGAGATCTTGAATGGATTTTTTGCATCTGAATTTATGTGGGGGTTGGACGCAGAGTCTGCAGAAGAGAGACAAAACAGCAGTGAGTCATAGACCCGATACAGGTCACAGAGGAGGAGGTGATAGCTGTCTTGAGGCAAACCAGGGTGGATAAACCCCCAGGACCGACAAGGTGTTCCCACGGACCCTGTGGGAGGCTGGTGGAGAAATTGCAGGGGCCCGAGCAGAGATATTTAAAACATCCTTAGCCATGGGTGAGGTGCCAGAGGATTGGAGGATAGCTAATGTTGTTCAGTTGTTAAAGAAAAGCTTTAAGTACAGGCCGGGAAATTATAGTCCTGTGAGCCAGACATCAGTAGTGGGAAAGTTATTGGAAGGTGTTCTAAAGGACCAGATATATAAGCAAGTATTTGGATAGATAGGGACAGATTAGAGATAGTCAACATGGCTGTGTGCATGGTAACTCTTGTCTAAGAGTTTTTCAAAGGAGTTCTCAGGAAATATGACAAAGGCAAGGCAGTGGGCAGTGTCTACATGGTCTTTAGCAAGGTCCCAAATGGGAGGTTAGTCAAGAAGGATCATGCAAGATGAGATAGTAAATTGGATTAGACATTGTCTTTGTGGGAGAAGCCAGGGAGAGGTAGTAGATGGTTGCTCTCCGACTGGATTACTGTGACTAGTGGAGTGCTGCAGGGATCATGGCCAGCATGATAATGTGGTTAACTAGATCAGCAAACTTGTGGATGATACCGTGTTTGAGGGTGTAGTGGACGGTGAGGAAGACTATCAAAGCTTGCATTGGGATCTGGACCAGCTGGAAAAAATAAATTGAAAAATGGCAGATGGAACTTAATTCAGATAAGTGAGAGGACCAACCAGGGTAGGTTTTACACCTGGAGTGGTAGGACACTGAGCGGTATGGGAAAACAGAGTGATCAGGCTTGAGAGTGGTGGCACAGGTAGAGAGGGATGCCAAGAAAGCTTTTGGCACATTGGCCTTCATAATTCAAAGTATTGTGTACAGGAGTTGGGATGTTGAAATTGTGTGTTTGTGAGGCCTAATTTGGAGCATTGTGTGCAGTTTTGGCCACTTACCTACATGAAGGATGTAAATCAGGTTGAAAGAGTATAGAGAAGATTTACAAGGATATTGCCAGGACTTGAGGATCTGAGTAATAGGGAAAGATGGAATAGGTTAGGACTTTGTTCCATGGAGCATAGAGGATTGAAGGGAGATTTGATAGAGGTATGCAGAATTATGAAGGGTATAGATATGGGAAAACGCAAGCAGGCTTTTTTCACTGGTGTTAGGTGACACTAGAACTTGAGGTCATGTGTTAAAGGTGAAAAGTGAAATGTAAAAAACATTCCTTCAACAGATTGAAATACATTGTCAATGAAAAGAAATGCTCATGAATCCCGATGAAGGGCCTTGGCCCAATAGGTTGACTGTTCATTCCCACCAGAGATGTTGCCTAACCTGCTGAGCTTCTCCAGCATTTTGTGCGTGTTGCATCGAGAGAATCTCCCTGAATAATCAATGATTAAAAAATGGTCTGTCCATTGAATAAAAGAGTCCTTGTACTCACTGCCATACATAATCAAAAACTACACTTTAACTGAGATTCGAGTTCAGTCTGGTGGGCTGCTATGAATAGAGCACTCCATCCACTGAGACTTCACATTGACTGAACCAGAATCAGGTTTCCTATCATTATTTTATATGATTTGATATGTCAGAGTACCAGTCAAATATATAACATTGCTATAAAATACAACATAAATAGTGTACAGAAAATGAGGAATGATGTATTATCCATCCAGGACACCAAGTCTAATGACTCAAAGCAGCGCAGTTACAAAGGAAATGATCAAATACCTCAATTTTAGCTTGCTACAGCTGAGAACCACAACTGCATTTAAGCCGTGTACAGTCAGTAACAATGTTTTAATGTAATGCAATCTATTGTAGCTTAAAACCAATGGAAACAGATTGGAGTGTGTCCAGCCGACTGTCCCCTTAACATGGTGGCGGTAATGAGTCGATGTGATGGGCTATGTGCATTTAAAAACCCAAGGTTTTTGACTCCCAATCTTGACTATCTTTTAACAAATTTCACAACATATGCCGATGATAATGAACTTGATTCTGATTCTATAAATAGGTTCACAGACTGTTCAGAAAACTGATGGAAGAGGGGAATCAAAATAAGCTTTAATATCACTGACAGATAGGTAGACATGTTATTGAACCCAAAGGACATCACAACGTCACAGTGCACAGGTATACAGATATAGAAGAAGTAAGAAAGGATGAAGTATAGTTTAGTTCAAACAGTCTACCAGGAGGGGGCCATCAATCCCCCAGCTACAGGTTGACTCAATATAGAGCCTAATGGCCAAGGGTAAGAATGACCTTATATAGTGCTCTTTGAAACAGCGCAGCTGTCTTAGTCTATTACTGAAAGTGCTCCTCTGTTCAGCCAAGGTGGCATGCAGAGGGTGAGATACATTGTCCAGAATTGCCAGGATTTTCTGTGGGGTCCTTTGTTCTGCCACAGGCTCCAATGTGAACATTTTGACTCCTGTAACAGAACCAGCCTTTCTAATCAGTTTGTTGAGCCTGTTGGTATCATCCATGTTGCTGCCATTGCCCCAGCATGCCATCATACAAAATATTGTACTGGCGACAACAGACTGGCAGAACATGTGAAGGAGAGGCCTGCGTACTCCGAAGGACCTCAGTCTCCTCAGGAAGTGGAGGCAACTCTGGCCCTTCTTGTACACAGCCTCTGTGTTGGTGCTCCACTCAGGTCTGTCATCCAGGTGCACCCCAGGTCCTCACCACATCCACGTCCTCACCATCAATAGTAATAGCGAGCAGTGCAGGCTTAGTCTTCCTAAAGTCTATCATCATCTTCTTTGTCGTACTGATGTTGAGCTGCAGGTGATTCAGCTTGCACCATTTGACAAAGTCCTCCACCAGGGCCCTGTATTCATCCTCCTGTCCTCCCTTTATACTCCCAACTATTGCTGAGTCATCAGAGAATGGCATGACTATAAAATAAGCAAGTATACAGAGTAAACAGGAATGTAACTAATGCTGCTTGTAGCCATGTCTGTCACAACATTGAAGCCGCACAAACTGTGGTCTGCCAGTCAGGTGGTCCATTATCCAGGATACAATGGAAGTGACAACCTGCATTGAATGGAGCTTTTCCCCCAGACATGAGGGCTGTGTGGTATTGAAGGCACTTAAGAAATAAAAAAAACACGATCCTCACAGTGCTGGCCTGCCTATCCAAACGGGAGTAGGCTCTGTTGGGTGGGTCGGTGACTGCAGCATTGACTTCAGTGTGCTGCTGGCAGGCAAACTGCAGTGGATCGAGGGCTGATCTGACCAGGACCAGCCTCTGCAGACCTGTGAGGTCAGGGCCAATGGACCGTGTCATTCAAGCCTTTCAGTTGGTCCTTCTTAGGCAGCGGGACCACACATGATGTTTTCAACACAGCCGGGACCCTTTCTAGGCTGAGATGGAAAATGCGCTTGGGAAATCCAAGCAGATTTGTTGTCTTGCGGCAGCAGCACAGTGCAACACACACACAAGCTATAAATTACAATTGTGTGTGTGTGTGTGTGTGTGTGTGTGTTAAATAAGGAATGCAAAAAGAGAGCAAAATAGTGAGGTAGTGTTCAAATTGTCCGGTCAGAGATCCGATGACAGAATGGAAGAAGCAATTCCTAAAACGTCGATTCTGTCTCTTCAGGCTTATGTACCTTCTCCGGGATGATAGTAATGGGAAGAGAGGTGACTGGGCTCTTAACGCTGGATGCTGTCTTTTGGAGGCTTCGGGTTTTGAAGATGTCCCCGATGCTGGAGCTGCCTGAGTTTCTGAATCGCTGAATGCAATAAGACGTGGATGATTAAAACATTAGGGCCGTCACGATCAATATTAATTAGTCAAATGATAAAAGACATGAATGACGTCAATCCATCAAATAGATTAAAAAACACGGAGACATAAAGATATTCTGCAAATGCTGGGTATCTTGAGCAACACACACACGTACAAAATGCTGGAGGGACTCAACAGGTCAGGCTGCATCAGTGGAGGGAAATAAACAGTTGATGTTTCCGAATGTCAGGACATGAAAATCTTCGTCCTCTCAAGGAATCGTTGTCTTAGAATGAACGGAACTTTATATCCACTATTTACAACAAAAATGACAGAATGAAATATTGTCTACCATAATATTCTGTTATGAATGAAACACTCTGTGAACTCAGAGAAACCTTGTGTCAAATTAATCTGTCCTTTCCAGGAATGGATCATACAGTAAACGCTTCGTCCTCTGAATAAACACGCTGTTAGTTTGTTCACCCACCGAGCACCATGAAATGCCGATGGGCTAAAAGATTCCATCTAGCGAGATAAAAACGTTCTGCTCTGAACGAAAGGCCAAAAAAAACAACACACTGAATTGTTGCATCTATGGAGTGAATCGCTCTGACAGTTCAATGTATCGATAAATGTTCAATGAATCGCTCCGTCCACTGAAAGAAACATTCTGTCCACCATTACACACTCCGTCCACTCAGTGAGACCCTCCATCCACCGATTACACACTCCATCCACCGATTACACACTCCGTCCACTCAGTGAAACCCTCCATCCACTGATTACACACTCTGTCCGCTCAGTGAGACCCTCCATCCACCGATTACACACTCCATCCACTCAGTGAGACCCTCCATCCACCGATTACACACTCCATCCACTCAGTGAAACCCTCCATCCACCGATTACACACTCCGTCCACTCAGTGTGACCCTCCGTCAATTACACACTCCATCCACTCAGTGAGACCCTCCATCCACCGATTACACACTCCGTCCTCTCAGTGAGACCCTCCATCCACCGATTACACACTCCATCCACTCAGTGAGACCCTCCATCCACCGATTACACACTCCATCCATTGATTACACACTCCATCCACTCAGTGAGACCCTCCATCCACCGATTACACACTCCATCCACTCAGTGAGACCTTCCATCCACTGATTACACACTCCATCCACTCAGTGAGCCCCTCCATCCACCGATTACACACTCTGTCCGCTCAGTGAGACCCTCCGTCAATTACACACTCCGTCCACTCAGTGAGACCCTCCATCCACCGATTACACACTCCATCCATTGATTACACACTCCATCCACTCAGTGAAACCCTCCATCCACCGATTACACACTCTGTCCGCTCAGTGAGACCCTCCATCCACCGATTACACACTCCATCCACTCAGTGAAACCCTCCATCCACCGATTACACACTCCGTCCACTCAGTGAGACCCTCCGTCAATTACACACTCCGTCCACTCAGTGAGACCCTCCATCCACCGATTACACACTCCATCCACTCAGTGAGACCCTCCATCCACCGATTACACACTCCATCCATTGATTACACACTCCATCCACTCAGTGAAACCCTCCATCCACCGATTACACACTCTGTCCGCTCAGTGAGACCCTCCGTCAATTACACACTCCGTCCACTCAGTGAGACCCTCCATCCACCGATTACACACTCCATCCATTGATTACACACTCCATCCACTCAGTGAAACCCTCCATCCACTGATTACACACTCTGTCCGCTCAGTGAGACCCTCCATCCACCGATTACACACTCCATCCACTCAGTGAGACCCTCCATCCACCGATTACACACTCCATCCACTCAGTGAAACCCTCCATCCACCGATTACACACTCCGTCCACTCAGTGTGACCCTCCGTCAATTACACACTCCATCCACTCAGTGAGACCCTCCATCCACCGATTACACACTCCGTCCACTCAGTCAAACTCCCCGTCCACTGATTACACACTCTGTCCACTCAGTGAGACCCTCCATCCACCAATTACACACTCCGTTCACTCAGTGAGACCCTCCATCCACCAATTACACACTCCGTCCACTCAGTGAGACCCTCCATCCACCGATTACACACTCCATCCATTGATTACACACTCCATCCACTCAGTGAAACCCTCCATCCACTGATTACACACTCTGTCCGCTCAGTGAGACCCTCCATCCACCGATTACACACTCCATCCACTCAGTGAGACCCTCCATCCACCGATTACACACTCTGTCCGCTCAGTGAGACCCTCCATCCACCGATTACACACTCCATCCACTCAGTGAAACCCTCCATCCACCGATTACACACTCCGTCCACTCAGTGAGACCCTCCGTCAATTACACACTCCGTCCACTCAGTGAGACCCTCCATCCACCGATTACACACTCCGTCCACTCAGTCAAACTCCCCGTCCACTGATTACACACTCTGTCCACTCAGTGAGACCCTCCATCCACCAATTACACACTCCGTCCACTCAGTGAGACCCTCCATCCACCAATTACACACTCCGTCCACTCAGTGAGACCCTCCATCCACCGATTACACACTCCGTCCTCTCAGTGAGACCCTCCATCCACCGATTACACACTCCATCCACTCAGTGAGACCCTCCATCCACCGATTACACACTCCATCCATTGATTACACACACCATCCACTCAGTGAGACCCTCCATCCACCGATTACACACTCCATCCACTCAGTGAGACCTTCCATCCACTGATTACACACTCCATCCACTCAGTGAGCCCCTCCATCCACCGATTACACACTCCGTCGACTCAGTGAGACCCTCCATCCACCGATTACACACTCCATCCATTCAGTGAAACCCTCCATCCACCGATTACACATTCCATCCACTCAGTGAGACCCTCCATCCACCGATTACACACTCTGTCCGCTCAGTGAGACCCTCCATCAATTACACACTCCGTCCACTCAGTGAGACCCTCCATCCACCGATTACACACTCCATCCATTGATTACACACTCCATCCACTCAGTGAAACCCTCCATCCACCGATTACACACTCTGTCCGCTCAGTGAGACCCTCCATCCACCGATTACACACTCCATCCACTCAGTGAAACCCTCCATCCACCGATTACACACTCCGTCCACTCAGTGAGACCCTCCGTCAATTACACACTCCGTCCACTCAGTGAGACCCTCCATCCACCGATTACACACTCCATCCACTCAGTGAGACCCTCCATCCACCGATTACACACTCCATCCATTGATTACACACTCCATCCACTCAGTGAAACCCTCCATCCACCGATTACACACTCTGTCCGCTCAGTGAGACCCTCCGTCAATTACACACTCCGTCCACTCAGTGAGACCCTCCATCCACCGATTACACACTCCATCCATTGATTACACACTCCATCCACTCAGTGAAACCCTCCATCCACTGATTACACACTCTGTCCGCTCAGTGAGACCCTCCATCCACCGATTACACACTCCATCCACTCAGTGAGACCCTCCATCCACCGATTACACACTCCATCCACTCAGTGAAACCCTCCATCCACCGATTACACACTCCGTCCACTCAGTGTGACCCTCCGTCAATTACACACTCCATCCACTCAGTGAGACCCTCCATCCACCGATTACACACTCCGTCCACTCAGTCAAACTCCCCGTCCACTGATTACACACTCTGTCCACTCAGTGAGACCCTCCATCCACCAATTACACACTCCGTTCACTCAGTGAGACCCTCCATCCACCAATTACACACTCCGTCCACTCAGTGAGACCCTCCATCCACCGATTACACACTCCGTCCTCTCAGTGAGACCCTCCATCCACCGATTACACACTCCATCCACTCAGTGAAACCCTCCATCCACCGATTACACCATCCACTCAGTCAGACCCTCCGTCCACTGATTACACACTCCATCCACTGATTACACACTCCATCCACTGAATGAAACCCTCCATCCACCGATTATACACTCCATCCACTGATTACACACTCCATCCACTCAGTGAAACCCTCCATCCACCGATTACACACTCCATCCACTCAGTGAAACCCTCCATCCACCGATTACACACTTTGTCCACTCAGTGAGACCCTCCATCCACCTATTATACACTCCGTCCACCCAGTGAGACCCTCCGTCCACTGATTACACACTCCGTCCACTGTCAAACTCCCCGTCCAGTGATTACACACTCCGTCCTCTCAGTGAGACCCTCCATCCACCAATTACACACTCCGTCCACTGATTACACACTTTGTCCACTCAGTGAGACCCTCCATCCACCAATTACGCACTCCATCCACTCAGTGAAACCCTCCATCCACCAATTACGCACTCCATCCACTCAGTGAAACCCTCCATGCACCGATTACACACTCCGTCCACGGAATGAAGTTTCCCATCTATAAGATTCCCTGATTAAATTTACACCATTAGATTAAATAACCAAGTGCTGGATTTTTCAAAGACCAGCTGTTTGCACAGACAACCCTGTGATTAAACACACACACACTCACTGGATTAAGTAACCACATATTACATCTACAAGCTTACACACACATTGCTTTGAGCACACACAGAGTAGATGTGACAATTGTCTCTGACCTGACAAGAAATCTGTATTTCTTCCCCCTTCTTTGATGACGAACCTGCAGTTTCTAATATTTCATTTCTATTTCAGACTGCCTGCATCTGCAGTGTCCTATCCGGATGTATCACCACTTGGTTTGACTACTGCTCTGCTGATGACCACACAAAATGGCAGAGAGTTGTGGACACAGCTCAGCACGTCACAAGATCTAGCCTCCCTTCCACAGATTCTGCCTGTTGTTCATTTTGCCTTAGTAATGCAGCCAGCACCATCAAAGACCCCACTCACCCCGGACACTCTCACTCCACCAGTAAGATTGAAAAACCCAAACGTACATGCCACCAAGCTCAAGATCAACTTTGACCTCATTGTTATAATACTATTGAAAGGACAGCTAATGCAATAATATCAATCCTTGAGCTCATAGTATAACTTGTCATGATGTTGAATCTTGCTGCCTGCCTTCACTGCACTTTCTCTTTAGCTGAAGCACTTCATTCTGCATTCTGTTATTTCTGTCCTTGTACTCCCTCTATGTACTTTCGAAGTGGTCTGTATCGATGACATGCTGTACAAAGATATTCACTGTAGCTTGGTACATGTGAAAATAATAAGCCACTTCACTAATTTATATCTACATTAAAAACAAAAACACGGGATAAAGCCGGAAGGATATAATGGCTATAACTCCCAGAACTGCTGATTCTAGAGAATGGATTCTTACAGATCCTGCCACCCAACCCCTCCCCTCTCCCCACTCATTCTGACACCCAGCTCATGTACCTTGCCAACCAACCCACAAACCCTGGCACTAAATATCAGCAAGGCCAAATAATTAATTGTAGACTTCAGAATGGGAAGTCAGTCAAACATACACAGACCTCCTTGAGGGACTAGTGGTGAGCAGGTTCAAGTCTCTTGGCGTTAACATCTCAGAAGATCTATCGTATCACATAACATATTGATGCAATCATGAAAAATGTTGCCAATGGCTATACTGCTTTAGGAGTTTAAGAAGGTGTCACCAAAGACCCTTACAAATATCAGCAGATGCATTGTGGAGAGCATTCTAACTGGTTGGATTACAGCCTGTTTCGGACGTATCAATGGATAGGATTGTAAGAGGATGCAGAGGGCTGTAGACTTAGTGAGCTCCATCAGGGACACATACCTCCGCACCACTGATCACATCTTCAAAAGGTATTGCTTGAAGAAGGGACCATTCCTTCTTGAAGGGTCAGCACAACTCGTGGGCCAAAGGGCCTGTACTGTGCTGTACTGTTCTATGTTCTAGGTCATTTGGTGGCTGATAAAACCATTCTGGAAGGCACTGATGGGGCAAGCGGCAGGGTTGGTTTGTGAGCTGGCCCTACCCTGACATGGTCTCCACACCTCCCAGTGTCTGAGCCTCGAGGTTCTCCACACTATCCCGAATGCTGCTTCTCCACTTTGAGAGCTCGTGAGCTGGAGGTGCCCAGGGCTCCGGGGGACAGCTGTGCTTCCTTGAGGTGTGGAGAAAATCAGGCAGCAGGGTGGGGCTGAGATCAAGATCAGATTGACCTGGAGTTAATTGACTGGTGAAGCACTCTTCTTCTGTTGCTTAAGAAGGACTCTGTGTTTCTGATGTTCAGAATCAGAATCAGGTTTATTGTCACTCTCTCAAATGTTGTGAGATTTGTTGTTCTGCTACAACAGTACAGTGCAAGGACACAAAATTACCATCAGTTCAATGGGAGGGAGGCAGAAGAAGTGGGGGAGTGACATTGCTAATCAGGGATAGTATCATGGCTGCAGAAAAGGAGGAAGTCATGGAGGGATTGTCTACTGAGCCATTGTGAGTGGAAGTCAGAAATAGGAAGGGGGCAATAACTCTACTGGGTGTATTTATAGACCCTCTCCTAACAGTAAAAGAGATATTGAGGAGCAGATAGGGAGGCAGATTCTGGAATGGCGCAATAATAATAGGGTTGTTGTGATGGGTGATTTTAATTTTCCTAATATTGACTGGCATCTCCTTAGAGCAAGGGATTTAAATGGGATGGAGTTTGTTAGGTGTGTTCAGGAAGGTTTCCTGACACAATATGTAGATAAGTCAACTAGAGGAAGGCTGTACTTGATCTGATATTGGGAAATGAATCAGGTGTCAGATCTTTCGGTGGGAGAGCAATAATTAGAGGTAGTGATCGCAACTCTATCTCATTTGCCATAGCACTGGAGAGGAATAGGAGCAGACAATTTGGGAAAACAATTAATTTGGGTAGGGGGGGATATATGATGCTATTAGGCAGGAACTTGGAAAATGAAGTGAGAGCAGGCATACCATACCCAGGAGCAGCCTGGAATTGGGCACGTCTGAGTCAGCAAGTGCAGAGGTGAGAGCCCTGATGTCTGAGAATCTGTGAGTCAGGAGCTTGGGCCAAAGACTGGAGGTTGGAGGTGCTGACATGGCCTGTACTGGGTTTATGTGTGTGAGAGAGGAAGGGGCTTGCTTTGCTGTTGTTGTTTCATTTCCTGCTTTTGTTGCTGCATGTTGACTGTACGTTGTTCCGTTGTGTTGGTGCTAGAAAGCGTGCTGAACTTTGTGGGCTTCCCCCAGCACATAGAGTCATAGAGCCACAGAGTCATAGAGAAGTACAGCATAGAAACACAGCCTTTGGTCTATCTAGTCCATGTCAAAACCATTTAAACTGCCTACTCCCATCGACCTGCAACAAGACCATAGCCCTCCATATCCCTACTATCCATGTACCTATCCAAACTTCTCTTAAATGTTCAAATTGAGCTTGCATGCATCACTTATACCGGCAACTCATTCCATATTCTCACAACCCTCTGAGTGAAGAAACTTCCACTCATGTTCCTCTTACACTTCTCATCTTATCTTTCACCCTTATCCCATGAGCTCTGGTTGTAGTCCTACTCAACCTCTGTGGAAAAAGCTTGTTTGCATTTACCCTTTCTATACTCCCCATACTTTTGTATACCTCTATCAAATCTCCTCTCAATCTTCTGTGCTCTAAAGAATACAGTCCTAGCATAGTCAATCTTTCATTATAACTCAGATCCGCCTGAACCAGCAACATCCTTGCAAATTTTTTGTGTATTCTTTCAACTTTGTTTATATCTTTCCTGTAGGTAAGTGACCAAAACTGCACACTATACTCCAAATTAGGCCTCACCAACTTTGACATAATATCCAATTTTCTGTACTCAATACATTGATTTATGAAGGCCAATGTGCCAAAAGTTTTCTTTACAACCCTATCTACCCATGACACCACTTTCAATGAATTATGGGCCTGTATTCCCAGGTCCCTTGGTTCTACCCCACTCCTCTGTGCTCTACCATTGACTGTGTAAACCTTCCCTGGTTGGTCCTACTAAAGTGCAAAACCTCACACTTGTCTAGTAAATTCCATCTGCTATTTTTCAGCAGAATTTTCCAGTTGATGCAAGCCATGATAGCCTTCCTCACTGTCCACTACACCCCCAATATTGGTGTCATCCACAAATTTGCTGATCCATTAGCACATTGCCATCCAGATCATTGATTGTAGATGGACCCAGCACCGATTCCTGCGGCACACCACAAGTCATGGGCCTCCAGTCAGACATTCAACCCTCTACTACCTTCTGTCTTCTTCCACAAAGCCAACATCTAATCGAATTTACTACTTCAGCCTGAATGCCGAGTGTTTGAACCTTCTTGACCAGTCTCCCATGTGGGACCTTATCAAATGCCTTACTAAAGTACATGTAGACATTCTCTGCCTTGCCTTCATCCACTTTCCTGGTAACTTCCTTGAAAAACTCTACAAGATTGGTTAGATATCTCCTACTATGCACAAAGCCATGCTGCCTATCCTTAATCAGTCCATGTCTATCCAAGTACTTATGTATCTGGTCTTTTAGAATACCTCCGATAACTTTCCCACCACTGATGTCAATAATTTCCTCGTTTCTGTTTTTTTTAAACAGTGGAACAACATTGGCTATCCTCCAATTCTCTGGTACCTTTCCTGTCACTAAGGATGTTTAAAATATCTCTGCTAGAGCCCCAGCAATTTCTGCACTTGCCTCCATAGGGTTTGAGGCAAAACCTTGTTAGCCCCTGGGGATTTAGCCACTTTGATTTGCCTCAGGGTAGTAAAGACCTCTTCCTCTGTAATCTGTACAGGGTCCACGAAGTTGATGCTGCTTTGCTTCACTTCTATAGACTCTCTATCTGTCTCTCTGGTGAATACAGATGCAAAGAATGCATTTAAGATCTCCTTGAATTATTTTGGCTCCACAAATGGATTACCAGTCTGGTCTTAAGAGGACCAACTTTGTCCTTTGCAATACTTTTGCTTTTAATAGATCTGTAGGATCCCTTAGGCGTCTCCCTCACCTTGTCTGCTAGAGCACCTTCATGCCTTATTTTGCCTTCCTGTTTTTTTCTCAAGTGTTCTCTTGCATGTCTTGGTCTCCACAAGCACCTCATTTTTTCCTACTTGCCTATTACTTCTATGCACCTCCTTTTCTCTCTTAACTAGTGCCACAATATCTCTTGAATATCAAAATCCAAGATTCCTTATACTTGTTATCCTTACCTTTTACTCTGAAAGGCACATATGAGCTTTATACTCTCAAAATTTCATTTTTGAAGGCCTTCCACCTATCTTTTTGCATATTTACTTTGAAACTAATTGCACTGTGGCCACTGGATGCAAAGTGTTCCCCTACACAAACTTCTGGCACCTGTCCTGTCCCATTCCCTAATAGCAGATCCAGTATTACATGCTCTCTCACTGGGACTTCTACATTCTGATGAAGGAAACTTTCCTGAACACATTTGACAAACTACCCAATCTAGTCCTTTTACAGTATGGGATTCCCAGTCAACACGTAAAAAGTTAAAATCACCTACTATAACAACCTTAAGTTTCTTGCAAAAGTTTACAATCTCTTTACAAATTTGTTCCTCTAAATCCCTAGGACTGTTGGGCCGTTGATAATATAGCCCCATTAAAGTGATCATACATTTCTTATTTCTCATTTCCACCCCTAACGTCTCACTAGTCGAATTCTCTGGTCTGTCCTGATGGAGCACTGCTGTGACATTTTCCTTGACTAGTTATGCCACCCCTCCTTCTTTACTCCCTCCCTCTCTGTCACATCTAAAACAATGGAACCCCGGAATACTGAGCTGCCAGTCCTGCCCCTCCTGCAACCAAATCTCACTAATGTCATAATTCCAGGTGTTGATCTATGCCCTTGAAATATATGCAGCTCAGGACATTAGCCACACAATGCTCAACTTTTTGGTTCCTAACTCTGTCTGAGATTTTACTAATTTCTGCCTCCACAATCTCTCCACTATCTGTTCTGGCACACTGATTCCCGTACCCCTGCAACCTTAGTTTAAACCCCACAGTGGAACATTAATAAACCTTCCCGCTAGGATATTAGTCCCCCTCCAATTCAGGTGCAAACCATCCTTTCTGCACAGCTCCCACCTTTCCTGAAAGGGAGTCGAATGCACCCCATTGCCCCTCACTCTAAAGCTCTCTTGCCTTCCCTGTCACCCTGAGCTTTAAGTTATCAGTTATTGATGAGACAACACCTTCCCCGTGGACCGAGATGGTGGCCACCATTCACCACCCAGTCACCTTTGTCCCACTTTGTCCTCTCCACAGTCATGTTCACTTCTAGGACGGAACATCACCTATGGCTTCTCCTGGTCCAGCCTTGTAGATGCTATGGCCAAGTAACCTCACTCCCCTCAGGGGGCTAAAGAAATTTGACACAGCCCCGTTGCCCCTCACTAATTTTTATTGATGCATCATAGAAATCACCCAGTATGGATGCATCTTGGTTTGATATGGCAACTGCCCAGGACTTCAAGAAATTGAAGAATTATGGACACAGCTCAGCAAATCATAGAAACCAGCCTCTCCTCCATGGACGCTGTCTGTACTTCTCACTGCCTTAGCAGAGCATCCAGCAAAATGAAGGACCCCACCCACCCTGGTCAAGGGGAAGAAACAAAAGTTGAAAGCAGGCTAAAGAACAACTTGTATCTCTCTGTTGGATGATTGAACAGTCCCCTAGAATGATAAGTTGGACTCTTGACCTCACAATCTATCTCGTTATCTTATACTTTATTGCTTCCATGTGCCGTGCTTTCTCTGTAGCTGTTACGCTTTATTCTGCATTCTGTTACTGTTTTATCTGTTCTACCTCGATGCACTGTGTAATGATCAGATCTGCAGGACAAACCTTTCACAATAATAAAGCAATTCCTATTCCAGTTCCCATTAACCTCTCCATATGGGAGCAAGATGAAACACACTGCTCCCTTACCCTCCGTGAGTTGCGGTCTTTGATTATTCTGCGTCAGCCCTCACAGAAACTGGGCATTCGGCCCACCAGTCTATGCTGGCCATCTTGCACCCGCTTACACTAACCCCACTGTATTTCCCCTACATCCACACCACCTTCTCCCCATCCTAGTTTCCACCATTCACCCACTGTAGTTGGAATGGACTTATCAGTGGTGTGCCCTTCCTCATGGGGGCCCCCATCACCCAGACCAATTGCCCCAACTCGCAGAGCAGGGGGAATCCCACAGCTCCAACAGTCAACTATAATACAAACAGGACATGCTGGAGACACACAGGTGGTCAGGCAGCATCTACAGAGGGAGAAATAGGGTCAGCACTTCAGGAGGAGAGCTTCCCCAGAACTGTTCAGGGCAGAAGTACTAGAGGAGGAACGAGATGCCAGTGGAAGTGGTGGATGAAGGTCCAATTTCAAGATTTAAGAGAAGTTTGAATAAGTATGTGGATTTGAGGGGTATGAAGGGCTATGGTTCAGCTGTGACTTAATGGAACTAGGTCAAATAACACACAGAACTTCTTCTTTGCTGTAGCACTCTATGGGTCTAAGAGAAACAGTGGGAGTGGGACAAACAGTACACAAGCAGGGTGGGTCCTTCCTGATGTTACTGGCCCTTTTCCAGCAGCTTTTTGTATATACTGTATGTCCTTGATGGTGGGTCGGCTGGTGCCAGTGATGCATGGGGCAGTTTTGACTATCCATTGTAGAGTCTTCATCTCTGTTTGATTAAGTGAGAGAAAATAAATTATAGTGGAAGTTAGGGGCACATGAACTCGGAGGCACAGGAGGATAGAACGCAGGAGGACTGGGTCACAGATTGCGCTTCTCAGACCGTGTTACATATTGCTGACAACAGGTCTCTGTAACATACCCAGGAGGCCAGACTGCAGAAAGGAATGAGGCCAGTAACATGATCAGGCAGTATCTGCCCATCTATTCACCCGCCTGCCCTGGTGCCCTTCCCCCCCCTTCCCAACTTCCCTGTCTCCATCCAACTCTCCGACTGTTTATATTTTTGCCATCTTCTCAATCGCCTGCCTGTCTGCCCACCCAATAACAACATCTACTGTACAAAGGGAAGCACCCATAATCCAACAACATGTCGCAAGATGCCTCGGTTAGCAATCAAAATTAACACAGTGGATTCCTTTGGGGTGGCACGGTAGCATAATGCTATGATAGTGCCAGTGACCCTGCTGTCTGTAGGGAGGTTGCGTGTTCTCCCGATGCCCGTATGGCTTTCCTGCAGTTGCTCCAGTTTCCTCCCACATCCAAAGACATAGGGGTTAGTAGGGTTGGCCACAAATTGGGCAGCATGGGCTCATTAGGCCGGAAAGGCTGTAACTCATGACAAAAATAAAACTGATGCACTTGACTACAGATGGCGAGAATAGGGAAGAGAATTAAATGGTGCAGGGATTAAGGAGGCAGAGAAAGATCTTCTCAGGCTAAGAGGAATGGGAATCATTTCACTGTCTCACGTTGACGTTCAAGTAAGTACATAGACAGGAGGGCAATGGGCCAATGGTCATACGGCTCAATGTTTAGCACAACCAATCCTACAGTTCTGATCAAAAGATTCTAAAACCTAGGCCTCTGTACCGCCCTCTGCAAATGGACATTCTATTTCCCCAGTCTATATGGATCAGAAGCTCCATCTTACTGATAATCAACACTGGCACACCTCAAGGGTGTGTGCTTAGACCACAGCTCTGCTCTCTACATCCATGATCGTATGGCTGGTCACAGCTCAAACACCATCTATAAATTTGCTGATGACACCAGTATTGTTGGCAGAGTTTCAGATGGTGATGAGAAATGCGAAGACGTGTGTGATAGATCAGCTGGTTGATTGGCGTCACGGCAACAACCTTGTACTGAACGCCACTAGGAAAAATTGATTACGGACTGCTAAAAGGATAAGATGAGGGAACACACACCAGTCCTTATTGAGGGGTCAGAAGTGGAGAGGGTGAGCAATTTCAAGTTCCTGGGTGTCAATGTCTCTGAGAATCTATCCTGGGCTCAGCACATCAGTCTAGTTACAAAGGAGGCACAACAGTGGCTATACTTCATTTGGAGTTTGAGGGGATTTTGTATAGCCATCAAAGATTCTTGCAAATTTCTGCAGATATACCGTGCAGAGCATTCTAACTGGCTGCGTCACTGTGTGGTATGGAGGGAGCACTGAACAGGATCGAAATAAGCTGCAGAAAGAGGAAAACTCAGTCAGCTCCATCATGGGCACTGGCCTCCCCAGCATCCACAACATCTTCAAGGAGCATCTCAAGAAGGTGGTATCCATTTTTAAGGACCCCCATCACGCAGGATGTGCCCTCGTGTTATTGCTACCATTAGGAAGCAATAATATCTGTCTGTCTGTCTGTCTGTCTGATTGTCTGTCTAGGAAGTGGGTACAAGAGCCTGAAGGCACACACTCAATGATTCAGGAACAGCTTCCTCCCTTCTGCCATCAGAATTCTGAATGGATATTGAACCCATAGACACTACCTCACTGTTTTTTCTCTTAATTAACTTTATAAATATATATATATACTTACAATAATGCAGAGTTTTTTAAATTATCAATTGCATTGTATAACTCCTGCAAAACAACACATTTCACAATACATGCCAGTGATTTAGAACCTGATCCTGAATCTGAGGTGGGCAAATAAGACGAGTCAAGGGCAACACAGTAACTATGGCTTCTAAAATTCCGCTTTAAGGAGCTGGAGCTGGAACTGGATGAACTCCAGATCATTCGGGAGGCTTTGGGAGTGCGAGATTAGAGCCAAGGAGAGGTATTTACTCCCAAGGTGCAGGAAATAGGAAACTGGGTGACATCATGAAGGGGAAAGGGCTTAAGGAGCAGTGCAGAGTGCCCCTGTGGTCATCCCCCTCAACAACAGGTATATCATTTTGGACACTGTCGGGGGTGGGGGCGGGTGTGGGAGGACAACCTCACAGAGGAAAATCACAGTGGTCAAGTCTCTGGCACAGAGTCTGCCTCTTTGACTCAGAAGGTTAGGGGGGAGAAGAGGCACACTGTGGTGGTAGGGGATTTGTTAGCTGCAAGAACGGACACGTGCTTCTGTGGGCAAGAACAAGATTCCTGAATGGTATGTTGCCTCCTGGATGTCAGGCTCCGGGACATCTTGGATCAAATCCTCAGCGTTCTTCAAAGGGAGGATGAGCAGCTAGAAATCATGGTCCATGTAGGTATTAATAACATGGGTAGGACGATTGACGAGGTTCTGCTTAGAGAGTTCATGGATTTAGGTGCTAAGTTAAAGGGCCGGACCTCTATGGTTGTCATCTCAGTATTGCTACCTGTGCCACATACTAGTGAGGCTAGAACTAGGAAGATTATACAGTTTAATATATCGCTAAGCAAGTTGGTCCAGGAGGGAGATCATAAGAGTTTTGGATCATTGGGCTCTCTTTCAAAGAAGATGGGACGTGTACAGAAGAGACAGTTGGCACTTGAATGGAGGGGGACTAATATCCTGGTAGTAATGTTTGTAAATGCTGCACGGTGGGGTTTAAACTAAAGTTGCAGAGGGATGGGAACCAGAGTGCCAGAGGAGATAGTAGAGAGGTTGTCAGGGCAGATGTTGGTAAGATCTCAGACAAAGTTAGGAATCAAAAATTTGAGCATGGTGCGACTAGTGTCCTGAGCTGCCGATGTTTCTATGCAAGAAGTATCGTAGGAAAGGCAGATAATAGTGGCAAAGATGGTGTAGATGGTTTACAAACAGAGGCAATGTGTAGTGAGGAGGGGCTGTTGATAGGGTAAAACTGCAGTCAACAGGATGACTTGCAATGCAAAAGTGGACAAAATCAAAGGGGTGAATACAGGACTGAAGGTGCTGCACCTGAACGTGTGCAGTATATGGAACAAGGTAGATGAACTCACAGCATGTTTGCAGTTTGGCAGGTACTGCATGAGTTTGTAGGCATCTCTGAATCATAGCTGAATGGTTATATCTGGGAACTTAAAGTCCAAGGATACACATTGTGGTGTTGTTCTGTTGGTAAAAAATGAAATCAAATCATTAGAAAGAGGTGACACAGAGTCAGAAGGTGTTAAATCATCATGGATAGAGTTAAGGAAATGCAGGGGTAAAAAGACCCAGACCCCCAAACTGTAGTAAGGATGTGGCCTACAAATTACAACAGGAGATAGAAAATGCATGCCAAAAGGGCAAGGTTACAATCAACATGGGGTCTTCAATATGCAGGTTGATTGGAAAAATCAGGTTGGTGCTGAATTACAGGAGGGGGATTTTCTAGGATGCCTATGAGATGGCATTTTAGAGTAGCTTGTGGTTGAGCCCACCAGAGGATCAGCCATTCTGGATTGGGTGTTGTGCAATAAACCAGAATTGATTAGAGGTAACAGAGGGGCAAGTAATCATAATATGATCAAATTCACCCTGAAATTTGAGAAAGAGAAACTAAAGTCAGATGCATCAATATTACAATGAACTAAAGAGAATTACAGAGGCATGCGAGAGGATTTGGCCTTTGGCCAGAACTAATGAGTAAAAAACACTGGCAGGGATGACAGTAGAGCAGCAATGGTTGGAATTTCTGGAGGCAATTTGGAAGGCACAGGCTATATACATCCCAAAGAGGAAGAAATATTCTAAAGGAAAGATGACACAACTGTGGCTAACAAGAGAAGTCAAAGTCAACATAAAAGCCAAAGGGAGTGTATATAGTAGAGTAAAAATTAGTGGCAAGTTAGAGGACTGGTAAGCTTTTAAAAACCAACAGAAGGCAACTAAAAATGTCATTAAGAAGAAAAAGATGGAATACAAAAGTAAGCTAGCCAATAATATTAAAGAGGATACCAAACTTTTCTTCAGATACATAAGGTGTAAAAGAGAGAGGACAGTGGATAGCAGATTGCTGGAAAATGATGCCGATGGGGGACAAGGAAACAGAATTAGTTCACTGTGGAAGACACTAGCAATATGACTAGCAAGTGTCAGGGGTCATGAAGTGCGTGAAGTTACCATGACTAGAGAGAAGGTTCTTGGGAAACTGAAATGTCTGAAGGTGAATAAGTCACCTGGACCAGATAGTATTCACCACAGAGATTGGAATGAGGTGGGTGAAGAGATCGTGGAAGCATTAGTAATGAACTTTCAAATATCATTAGATTCTGGAATGGTTCTGGAAGACTAGCAAATTTTCAAATGGCACTCCACTCTCCAACAAGGGAGAGAGGCAGGAGAGAAACAGAGGAAAGGAAACTATAGGCCAGTTAGCTTGACCTCAGTGGGTGGAAAGATGTTGGAGTCGAAGATTAAGGATGAGGTCTCAGGTATTTGGAGGCACATGATAAAATAGACCACAGTCAGCTTAGTTTTTCCAAGGGAAAATCTTGCCTGACAAATTTGTTGGAATTCTTTGAAGATATAACAAGCAGGATAGACAAAGGAGAATCAGCTGATGTTGTGCACTTGGATTTTCAGAAGGCCTTTGTCAAGGCATCACACATGAGGCTGCTTAATAAGTTACGAGCCCATGGTATTACAGGGAAGATTCTAGCATGCATAAAGCAGAGGTTGACTGGCAGGAGGCAAAGAGTGGGAGCCTTTTCTGACTGGCTGTCGGTGACAGTGGTGTTTCTCGGGGGTCTGTGTTGGGATCGATTCTTTTTACATTATAGGCCAATGATTTGGATGCAGGAATTGATGGCTTTGCTGTAAAGTTTGCAGATGATATGAGGGTAGGTGGAGGGACAGATAGTTTTGAGGAAGTAGAGAGGCTACAGAAGGATTTAAACAGATTGGGAGAATGGGCAAAGAAGTGGCAGATGGAATACAGTGTTGGGAAGTGTACGGTCTTGGAAGAAGAAATGAAAGGGTTGAGTGTTTTCTAAATTAAGAAAAAATGCAAAAAATTGAAATGCAAGAGGGACTTGGGAGTCCTTGTGCCGGATTAACTAAAGGTTAATTTACAGGTTGTGTGTGGTGGAGGCAAACGCGATGCTAGAATTCATTTCAAGAGATCTAGAATATAAGCAAGAAGGTAGTGTTGAGACTTCATAAAGCACTGGTGAGGCCTCACTCGCAGTATCATGAGCAGTCTTGGGCCCATTGTCTTAGAAATTCGAGAGGGTTCAACGGAGGATTACAAAAATGATTCCAGGATTGGAATGACTTGTCATATGAAGAGCATTTGATGGCTCTGGGCCTCTATTCTGTAGAGAAGAATGAGTGATGACTTCATTAAAACCTATCAAACGGTGAAAGGCCTTTACAGAGTGGATGCGGAGAGGATATGTGGGATATTCTAAGAACAGAAGACACTGCCTCAGAATAGAGGGGCATCCTTTTAGAACTTTAATGAGCAGGAATTTCTTTCTCTGGAGCGTGGTGAATTTGTGGAACACTTTGCCACAGGCAGCTGTGGAGGCCAAGTCTTTGTGTGTACTTAAGGCAGAGATTGATAGAATCTTGATTAGCCAGGGCATGAAGGGACACAGGGAGAAGGCAGGAGATTGTAGCGGGGTAAATTAGAGCAGCCATGATAAAATGGCGGAGCAGACTCGTTGGGCCAAATGGCATCGTTCTGCTCCTGTATCTAATGGTTTTTTGGTCATGGATGAGTTGTGCTGGTGCCCTGTGCTGTATGACAGTATGGCATCACCTACGTGTTGCCGGGTCTTCGATTCAAAAGCTTAACTCTGTTTCCCTTACTGTCCCATAGGTGTGACCTCTTCCACTAATGGTCTCTGGCATCTTCTATTTTTATTTTAGATCTTGATTTATTCTTATTTTCATATTGCCCTTAACCAGATAAGATCTCAAACCCAGAACTCTTCAGCTCAGATAAGTGAAATGGCCTTTGCAGCAGCACCTGCATCTCTTCCATGCATTCCAAGAAACCTCAGCAATCAATGGCTATTGATCCGTTGACTGACACAAAATGCAGGAGGAACTCAGGGGGTCAGGCAGCATCAATGCAGGGAAATAAACAGTCAACATTTCAGACCAAGACCCTCCATCCAGACTGGAAAGGAATTAGACAGAAGCTGGATAAGGAGGTGGGAAGAAGGGATGGGAGGTTGTCACAAGCTGGCAAGTGATACCAGGTGAAGGGGATGGAGATGTGTTGAAGTGAGTAGCTGTCAGCTATCACCTGACAGCCTGCATTTGGCAGCTTCCCCTCCATCCTCTTTCTCTGGATTCATCCCCTTCCTTTCCAGCCCTGAAGAAGGGACTCAGCCTGAAACATCGGCTGTTCATTTCCCTCCATAGATGTGGCCTGACCTGCTGAGTTCCTCCACACTTCGTGCGTGCTGCTCAAGATGTCCAGCATCTGCAGAATCTCTTCCGAATACTGATCCTTCACTTTCTATTCACAACCGGATGCTGCTACCTCTGCATATATTGTCACCTGTATTGAATTGTCATCTGCATTCAAGTTTATTGTCACCTGACTACAAATATACAACCAAATGAAACAACGTTTTCCCGGAGCCCGGTGCACCCACAAAATATATAACACACACAGCTCATAAAACCAAATATTACCATAAGTAAGTTGATAAAATATCATTGAAAATGCATGCAGCACAGGTAAACAGTTCATAGTACTGTATACAGTAAACAGTTCCCTGACCTGGTGATGAGACCCAAGTGGTGGCAGGGTATTCGTTAGTCTCACGGCCCGAGGGAAGAAGCTGTACCCAGTCTGGCAGTCCTAGTCCTGATGCTTCTGTATCTCCTTCCTGATGGTAGCAGGTCAAAGAGATTGTGGGATGGGTGGCAGAGATCCTCAACAATGCTTTGGGACCTTCATCTACAACTACAACACCATAGGGTATAGGAGTAGAATTAGGCCATTTGGCCCATCGAGTCTACTCCACACTTTCATCATGGCTGAGCCAATTTTCCTTCTCAGCCCCAACCTTTTGCCTTCTCCTATATCTCTACATGCCCTAGCCTCAAAAATCTATCAACCTGTGCCTTAAGTATATATAAAGACTTGGCCTCCATAGATTCACCACTAAAGAAATTCATTGACATCTCCATTCTAAAAGAATGCCCTTCTACTCTGGGGCTGTGTCCTCTTAGCCATCCCTACCACAGGAAACATCTTCTCCTCATCCACTCTTCTGAGGCCATTCAACACTCCATATGTTTCAATTAGGTCACCCTTCATTCTTCTGAGTTCCAGTGATTGCAGGCCCAGATCAAGCACTCTTCGACTGACAAGCTGCTCAATTCTGGAATCACTTTTGTGAACCTCCTTTGAACCCTCTCCAGTGTCAGCACGTCCTTTCTAAGATAAGGGGCCCAAAGCCGTTCATAACTGTCCAAGTGAGGCCTCACCAGTGCTTTCCAAAGCCTCAACACTACAGCCTTGCTTTTGTATTCTAGTCCTCTTGAAATGAATACTAACAGCACATTTACCTTCCTCCCACCAACCAGACCTGCAAATTAACCTTTAGTGAACTTTGCACAAGGACTCCCAAGTCCCGTTGCACCTCACATTTTTGAATTTTGAATTTTAAAATAGTCTACACTTTTATTTCTTCTAACAAAGTACGCAAGCATACATTTCTCAACACTGTATTCCATTTACCACTTCTTTGCCCATTCTCCTAATCTGTCTAAGTCCTATAGTCTCTCTATTTGCTCAGAACGACCTGCCCCTCCACCCATCTTTGTATCATCCACAAACTTTACAGCAATGCCATCAATTATATCTTCCAAGTCATTGACATAAAAATTCCACAATGCAGACCCCTGTGGAACACTTCTAATCACTGGTAGCCAGCCGGAAAAAAGCTCCCTTTATCCCCATTCTTTGCCTCTTGCCAATAAGCCACTGTTTTATCCATGCTAGTATCTTTCCTGTATTACCATGTGTATTTAACTTGCTAAGCAGCCTCATATATGGCACCATGTCAAAGGCCTTCTGAAAATCCAAGTATACAACATCAATCAATTCTCCTTTGTCTATTGTGCTTGTTGTCTCTTCAAGGAATTCCAACTGATTTGTCAGGAAAGTTTTTACCTTGAGGAAACCCTGCTGACCATAGCCTATTTTATCATGTGCCTCTATGTACCCCAAAACCACATCCTTAGTAATTGACTCCAACATCTTCGAAACCACTGAGGTCAGACTAACTGGCCTATAATTTCCTTTCTTCTGCCTCTCTCCTGGTAAATGTCACAGTCGTGGGGGATTGAGACCCCCAGTGATTGTCTCAGTAGTTTCAAATGTTCTCTGTTGGGTCATGTGGTCCGACGCTTTGCGGCCCCCGTACCACAACTAGGACATTCTCGATGTTGCTCCTGTAGAAAGTTGCTAGAATGAGGGTGGGGAGCTTTGCATGCCTCAACTTCCTCAGAAAATGTAGGCATTGATCTGCCTTCTTGAATAGTGAGGAAGTGTTGTGGGTCCAGGTTAGATCATTCGTCATGTACACACCAAGGAACTTTGTGCTCTTCGCTCTCTCCACAGTAGAGTTGTTGATGTGTAATGGAGAGTGGTCAAGCTGTGCCTTCCCAAAGTTCTCACTCACCTCTTTTGTCTTGTTCACTTTGAGACCCAGGTTGTTATTCTCTTATTTTATCTATAATATTAAATATTTATTCATTCACTTATTCGTTTCTTTTACAAACTTCTGCACTTCTGAATTGCACCAGGAACTCCTTGGAGCCTTTGACAGCAGAAAAGGCTACGGGCATTTAAAACAATAGTGCAGATTATTAGGTAGCGAGCCTGGATCAGTCAAAGGGAAGAGTTTTAAGGAAGAGGAGGAAGGAAGGAGGGTGAATGGAAGGGGGTTCAGAGATTGGGACCAGGAGGCTGAAGGTCTAAGCTCATAGGGTGGTGCACAGAGAGTGGCTGAAGGGTCTCTATTGTTTTAGCCTCTTCCAATCCATGTCAGACTTCCTGTGCATGCAACCAGTGCTCAGGCATCTCTTGAGCCTACGCTTTCATTTGGTCTTTCTCAGAGTTGGTGGCCTCCAAACGTTATTGGTAAGATTCTCCACAGCCCAGCCCCACACAAAAGAACTCCCCATTAATTGAAACACTTCCTGATTAGATTCCCAGAACAAACACTATCCCGGCTGTTTTTGTTTCAGGCTTAGGCTGCTGGAGGATGTGTGACTGAATTTGCCGAGCAAAATAAGAATAAGAGGAGGAAGTGAGTAAAGACCGCAGCCCATCCTGCGAGCCTTATCCCAGACAAACATTCACGGATCACTAGAGAATGCCCATTATGTTGTGGCAGCAGCTGTAATCCCAGCCTGTCAGAGAATAGTAAATACCAGGAGCTTTAATGCTTAGATCACCATCATTTCTCCCTACTCACTTGGGGAGGAGGCTCAGGCTTCATCACAGTGCAGGAATTAGTAAGAGGCCACTCAGCCCCTCCAGCCTGTCCTGTGATTCATAACGGTCGATCTTAATTTCCAACCCCATTGTCCTGGTCTATCCCCCTGATTCCTTTAATAATCTTTGAACTGAGAGAGTGTCTCCACACTCTACTTGCTCCCTATCTCAATTCTAAATCCCCTACTCTGAGAGTGTGACCCTTGGTTCCAGCCTCCTTAGCCAGGGGAAAATGCCCCACCTGCCTGCCCTGCTACTCTCTCATTTATCTTTTCGCATGTACATGGTCAATCCTGCTCATGAACCCAAGCCAGCTACTTAACTGAGGCCTTCACCAGAACTTACTGTTAAGGCATTTGGATAATAGGACACCTACCTTCACAGGACCATCTACAAGATCCACCTATGTACTCTAGACTGGTGCTAGCTGGCTTGTGCATGCATTCTGCAACACGTTAGTCAGGTATTTGGAGTCTAACATGACTGCACCTCTTCCTTACTCTGTTCCTTCATCTCTCTATTCTCTTTCCTGATGACCATCCTTAATCTCCTCTAAGACCTCCAGACCACCATCCTTCCCTGCACGACACTGGGTCAGAGGATCCCATCATCTTCTATACCAGAGCACTCCACCTTTCTTTTGACCCCTCGAACTGATAAAAAGTTGCAGGTTCTAAAGTAAGACAAAATCAAAGGCTGTCTATAGAAGATAGTCAAAGATTGTCCTAGTCTCTGAAGTTGTACTGTGTTCTCCATCTCCAAAGCAGCTCTGAGTTCCGGGGGGAAGGAGTTCAGCTCCTTTGGAGTTTGTTGTGTTCATTCCTTGGGGAACTGCCATCCTCTAACCAAAGACAGAGCTTCGCTTAACCTTTCCGTTGTTGAAAATAACACAAATAGAGCATCTTTCCGTCTGTACAGGGAATCGCAGCCAGCTGATAGGATCAGCTGGCTGATCTCAAGTTTTACCTTTGAAACCAGCTTTAAGAAGCGGCGACTCAGGAAGGCAGCATCCATCACTAAGGAGGATCACTACCCAGTTCATGCCCTCTCCTCCATCAGGGAGGAGGTGCAGGAGCCCGGAGATCGATACTTAATGATTCAAGAGCAGTTTCTTTGTCTCTGCTGTCAAGATCCTGAAGTGTCTATGGATCCATGAACACCACCTCACTCTTCCTCTTTTGCCCTGTTTCTTTATTGTAACATGCTAATTTTTAACATGTATTAATTTGTAACATGCTAATGTGCACAGCTGCCACAGAACAACCAGTTTAATGACACACAGTACGTCGATGACGATAAACCCGATTCACTTTCTGATTTTGGTGGAGATCATTCCAGCTGGTTGCACTGAACCACATTATAAACACAACCATTGCCAAGGACTCTCACCATGTGGGATGAAGCCTCTTCTCCATACTACCATCAGGGAAGAGATTCAGGAGCCTGAAAACCCACACTTGAGGATTCAAGAACAGTTTCCTCCCTTCTTTCACCAGATTTCTGAGCATTCCATGAACTCATGAAAGCTAGCCTGTTGTTCCTTCTTCTGTACTCCTTATGTATTTTGTAATTTATAGCAAATTTATGCATTTGGACAGTACAAATTTCCTGTCATACATGCCAATGATAATAGATTTGATTCTGATTCTGAGCTGTACTCAAATAAGACACACTGGTCTCTGAGATGAAAGGCCAAGAAGAGAAGAGGGGGGTTTGTGATTGGGAGGGTGTTGTGCAATTTGGAGGAAGGCCAAATTGATTCTTCCAAGTTCTTGGCTGAGATGCTTTATAGAACTGGGGAGAATGGGGTTCAGAGCTGAGGGATAATGTTCCTGTCCAAACCAACTGTGGATAAGAGGGAGGCCCAGTTGTTACCAAGGGGTCCTGATATGCTTTGAGAAGATATGTGAAGACATAGCCCTGCCTGGGGTTTATCCCCCTGTTGACATCCCCGTCTCATGCCCACACATTTTCTCGTGGAATCTTGCCATGTGGAAACTAGCAGCCACTATTCCCAGCTGACAACGTTCCGCTTTAGATTCATTAATTTATCATATGTACATCAAAACTTACTGTGAAATGCATCATTTACATTGACACTTGATGCACCAAAGGATATGCTGAGGGCAGCCCACAAGAGTCACCACACAGTACGGTACCAAACTAAAATGGCCATAATGTTTGGCAGAACAACACAGGCGGCAACAACAAAAGAAAGTAAGACAACAACAGCAAAACAAGCCCCTTCGCCAACCTACCACCCACTCACACGCACAGAGATAGGCCTCCGATCCTTAGCCCTGGACAGGCCGCCTCTGGACCTCCAGTCTTTGGCCTGGGACAGATTCATAGGTATCAAAGCCTTCATCTTTGGACTGAACACTGAAATGGTGAAAGCATTTTTCTTTATCCCCTTACAAAATATGGAGAGTGCTGACAAGGCTGGTATTTCTTGCCCACCATGTGTGTCCCCTAGCTTCCTATTCCACTGCAACATTAACCAAGAACTGTTAAGAGTCAAGAAAACAAAGCAACCTGCTGGAACACTGATTTCCAACCTTTTTTATGCCATAGACCAATACAATTAAGTAAGGGGTCTGATGCCTATGAGTTGGGATCCCCTGTGCTAAATAGACTCAGTAAATCATACAATGATGGTTGGCTCCTCTCAGCCCTGACATGCCATGTTATCCCAAAACACTGGCTATGCCTTTTCCTCCACAGTAACTGCCTGATCTCAAGTTCAAGTTCAAGGTTTCTTGTCACTCAACCCTCAAAAACTGCCAAACGAAACAATGTTCCTCCGGACCAAGCTGCACAACACAATGCGAAGAACTGACACACAAAACATAAATATTACCACAAATGAATTAACAATTAGTAAAATATATTCTGGATGATTAACATTTAGCATAAGGTTAATTTAGGTCACAAGTGAAAAAATAAACAGTAAACGCGTAAACGCTACTGGCCCATCATAAAATTTACATGACTGTTGTCAGGGAAGTCAGTAGTCTCACAGCCTGGGGGAAGAAACTGTTTCTCATCCTAACTGTCCTTATCCTAATGCTACAATACCTCCTGTCTGATTTCAAACGGTAAAAGGGATTGTGGGATGGGTGGGGGGTGGAATTCTTGACAAAGCTAAGAGCCCTGCATAAATATCTTGAATGGGTGGAAGAGAGGCCCGATGATCCTCTCAGCAACCCTCACAGTCCTTTGCCGGGAGTTGCGGTCAGATGCCTTGCAATCCCCCGTACCAGACAGTGTTGCAGCTGGTAAAGACACTCTCCGGGTCTCCCATTTACTCTCAGTTCTAATTCAGGCTCTTTACCCAAACTATTAACTATTAATATTAATATTAACCAGGGTCTACCGATTACATTACAGTCTAGTCGGACAATAGTAACTGAAAGTTGACCCTGATCCCTTCTCCACAGGAGCTGGATGACCTGCTGTGTATCCAACATTTTCGGTTCTATTTAAAACTCTCCCGTGAACTTACTTCTCCTCTCAGTCCCTAACGGCCAACAATGTGGATCGCACCGGGTCAGTCTTGCTCTGTGACTGAAGTGGAAACAGGGGCGCGCTTTCTGCCGCCTCTCGCTCTTGGGGCTCGAGCACCGGTTTGCTGACAACTTCGCCGGCGTGAATCGTTACTCTCTGCCTGCGCAACGCTCTCTGTGATTCCGCATTCTGTTACTGTTTTCCCTGGCACTACTTCAACGCATTGACGAGCATGACACACGAAATCAACTTGTTCACGGTTTCTCGGTACACGTGACAATATTAAACCGTCTGTGAAAGCGTCAGATCTGATCCCGACACTGAGCACTGCCAAACCCGTAAACGCAACGCGATTGTGCGGTTGACCATTGTGAAGTTTCCAAACTTTCCCGTGTGCGCGTCCAGCCTATTTCTTCCCGTGATTATCTACCCGTGTGTTTGGATCCCTTTACGTTTGTGTGCGACAGGCATGTGTCTACGTGAGTATCTGCGCCGGTCTGTTTACCCACCTTCAGAACTTGGGAGAATCAGCAGAAATATCCCCAACAGGTGCACCATCCCTCTCCCGCAGACCGCCAGCTGGTCGGAAACGCCCACACGAGGAAACCGAGAGAAAAGTATATGGATGCCTGCTAACAAATCCAAACGAATCTCCAGGACGAACGGCGGCCGGTTCCCAGATCACGACGCGGTCGGCTGGTTTCGCCCCCGGGCTTGTCCCGGGCGCCGTGTGTCTGAGAGTGGACGGCAAGACCAGAGGTCGGATCTAGAGGCGTAGAGGAAGCGATCACACATCGTCGTTGGGACCCTGCCAAAGGCAGGCGGCTGGAGTGAGCGCGCTCCGCTGGGTGGGAGCTCTCTGCGAGCAGGGAGGGGAGAGCTCCGCCTTCAGCGCTCGCAAGGGCGCCAGTGTTTCCCAGCGGCTGAGGGAAATCAGGTCAAAATGCAGGAAAACCTCGGCGTGTCAGGTCTCAGCGCTCTCCGACCCCCGAAACCGCGGCGGTGACCCTAAGGTTCCCGCTGCATTCCGACCTCACTCCGGGAACCGTCTATGGGAGCCGACCTCCAGCGGTTAAAAATATCCAAAAGCTCCGTGTGAAATGTTAATTTAAACAAAACTAAATTAAAATTGGATTTTAATTTTATTATTCAATTATTTTTATTAAATGCACAATAATTGCTATCGTTATTTACTTTTAATAAGTAATAGATAGTTTATTGATCCCAAAGGAAATTACAGTGTCACAGTAGCATTACAAGTACACAGATATAGATATTAGAAGAAAAGTAGAAAGAATAAAAGATAAGTTGCCACAAACAGTCTAACAGGAGGGGGTCATCACTTCCCCAGCTCTGGGTCGACTCATTATAGCGTCTAATGGCCGAGGATAAGAATGACTTCATGCAGCGCTCTTTGGAACGGCGCAGTTGTATTAGTCTAGTACTAAAAGTTTTACTCGGTTTAGCCAAGTACTAAAAGTGTTACTCGGTTTAGCCAAGGTGGCATGCAGAGGGTGAGAAACATTGTCCAGAATTGCCAGGATTTTCCAGAGGGTCATTTGTTCAACCACAGCTTCCAGTGTGTCCAAAACACTGACTCCAAAACAGAGCCAGCCTTTCTACTCAGTTTATTGAGCCTGTTGGCATCACCCATGTTGATGCCATTGTCCCAGCACATAGAAGACTGTACTGGCAATACCAGGCAGGTAGAACCTGTGAAGGAGAGGCCTGCACACTCCAAAGGATCTCAGTCTCCTCAGGAAGCAGAGGTGATTCTGGCCCTTCTTGTACACAGCTTCTGGTTGGTGCTCCACTCAAGTCTGTCATCTAGGTGCACCCCCAAGTACTTGTAGATCCTCAGTGCATCCATGTTCTCACCATCAACAGTAACAGGAGCAGTGTGGACTTGATATTCCTAAAGTCCATCACCATCTCCTTTGTCTTACATTTGACAAAATCCTCCACCTTGGCCTTGTATTCATCTTCCCATCCTCTATTTATACACCCAACTATTACTGAGTCATCAGAGAATTTCTGCAGATGACATGATTCAATTTTGTATCTAAAGTCTGTGGTATATAGGATAAACAGGAGGGGAGCTAATACAGTCCCCTGGGAGCCCAGTACTGCTTATAGCCATGATAACAACTTTTAAAAATATTATTTTAAAATAATAGATTATTACTTATTTTGTTAGTTTTCTATTAATTATTATTACATTTTAATAGGAATTAATTACTGAATAATAACTATAAACATTTAATATTATAATCCTATTTAATACATACTTAATATAATTACTAATTTTTGAACAGGTTATTATACAAACATATAAGCAAGCATAAAGAGAGTTAAACTACAATAAAATTGACAATTTAAAGCCTAATCCACCAACATCTTCTCTGGTACAATCACTCTTCTGAATATAATATATAATATTATTCTTATAATAATGAAATATTAAATGTAGACCATGAATTAAAAACAAATTTACAGGTCTTTCTGTCAAGTCTTGTTTATAAACAAAGGGCAGGTGTTTTTAATTTCAATTTCATAATATGGAGTATGCTTTCATTTCTGGTCACCATGTTATAGGAAGGATGCATTATCTGAGGGGCTGACCAGATTTAAATGATGGTTGGTGGGATGAGGGGTGACAGTGAACAAGGACAGATTAGAGAGGACGGTTTTTCTCGGAGAAGAGGACTGAGAGTAGAGAAGAGGGTGGGGGTCTGCACAGTGAGGGACAGGGACAGCTGTTCATGTAGGGTCCAGATTGTTGGATCCTGACACATTTGTGATTCAACATTTCTTTGGAACTTCCTTAGGAGTTTGCAAAGATTTGACATGACATCTGAACCTTTGACAAACTTCTATAGATATGTTGTGGAGAGAATATTGACTGGCTGCATCACAGCCTGGTTTGGAAACACCAATGAACAGAAGATAAGGTACGTTTCTTGAAACAAAAGAGATTGAGAGCAGATTTAATTGAAGAATATGAAATGATGATGATTCTGGAGAGAGCAAATAGGAAGAACTCATTTCTCTAAGCAAACTGGGTAAAAATCAAACAGCAGGCCATTAATCTGATTGGTAGAAAGATTGGGGGGGGGGGTGATATCAATGTAAAATATTTTGCCCTGAGGACAGTGGAAGTGTAGAACACAGTGTCCAAAAGGTTGGGAGAGGCAAAATCCTCCATCACATTGAGATCATATTTGGAGAGTTGCACATGCCAGACAATGGACCTAATGGTGGCTGTTGGGGTGAGAGTAAATAGCTCTTTTCAGTTGTGGAGAAAATTGTATAACTGCAAATATTATAAAACAGAAGTACATCTTTGGAAAATAAAACTCTTATCCAATTGGAAGAGAAAAGATGGGCCAAATGGCTTCTTTCATTGTTACCAGGTTTCACTGATTGTTAAGCGCTCTTTTTGTTTACATGTTTATTACTAATTAAATTCTATAACACTACAACAACCACACAGACAATAACTGTGACTAAAACATAAACTAAATAAAACTGTTCTCATCCCTGTCATTCCCTGTGGTGCCCAATGGTCCTGGAGCACCTCCATGGTTCCTGCAGACACCTGGTATTCCCTCTCCATGGTTACCTGGATAGGGACGTACCCCCGGAACACTGCCAGGCAGTCCATCCAAACAGAACCCGCTGCTACCTGCTTCCCAGACCCACAGAGAGCCAGCTTTGGCAGCCCTAGGATCAAGTACCCTATAGGTATGGGATCTGGACCACAGCTCATTGGATTTGAACCATGAAGTAGGCACTGAATCTAGACTATTATTTCAGTTTTGTTTACATTTTTGGAATTCCTTACCCCAGAGAGCCTTGAATCCTCAACTGTCAAATTCCCGTGAGGATGACATTGATAAGTCTTTGTGAAAATAGGACTCAGAACACTTGGGTGTTGCTATGTGTGCAGTACCATGCTTTTCTTTGGAGCAGGCAGAGGAACGTCAGGAGTAAAAGTTCTCCAGCTGTCCTGGATTTACTGTCAGCACCTCTATGTATCCAGGACTTTGCTTCTTTAGGAGCAGTTTCTTCACTTTCAACATCAAATGTCTTTCAGGAACACTTCTTTCCTCCAACATTGAATTTTTTAAGGAACAGCTTCTTCCCCCTCCACCATCAGATTTCTGAACCCATAGACACCATCTCACTATTTTTGCTCTTTTTTACACTACTTAGTAGCAGGCAGCTGCCGATCCCTGGGGATCTTGGGTTTGCGCCTCTGGTGGACTGTGTCCTCTCCAGGGCTGCAAACCTGAGCGGGAACATTTGAAGAACTGGTTGATTCCCATGCAGTGGGTTCCCCCTCTCTACGTCACAGATGTAGTCCAAGTTTATGTACCAGTGTCGTTGCAGAGGTTGCCAGAGTGAAGTTGTAAACAATGTCAAACTGCCTTAGGCAGCCCGGCTCCGGATTTCTGTCTCACGGTTTATTCCCGAAGCCTTTCCCATGGGTCGGTATGGCCACAAGGCAGCGGAGGTTTAAAAACAGAGTTTTCCTTCTCTTTGGCAGGCTGCCATCCACATGCCCAAAGCAACTGGTTTTGAAGTGCCAGTGGTCTGCCTTTGCCCCTTCTCTTGTCAATAGAAACAGTTCCGCCGGGATGAGTAGCTAAGCCACACATGAAGGCCAAGAATTGGACTTGGTTGTCAGAGGCTGTTAGAGACTCATGCCATTTGGAGCACTTTTTAGGTAGTGGGAGCTTATCTGCACTACCACTCTGGATGTGACAACCTTAGGAACCAACTCTTGGGTATATATATTTATAAAACAACATATTTTACAACATATAATAATAAACTTGATCCTGCTGGTGTAAGGGAAGTGTTACCCTGTCTAATCGAATGCTCTCCCTGCCCTAGATGTGTGCCGTCAGCCAGAAATAAGAAATCCCTGCTCTGTATCTATCCCTTGCTGTCCCGACCCAGGGGATATTCCATCAGAATTGCCATGCCAACAGGGAGAGGAGAAACTCTCTTTGTGCCCATAGTTCCACGAGAAGAAGGGAACATTAAAGGTTGCTACAAGACACAAGAATCAGCCTTGTCCTAACCGCAGGTCAGTGCACAATATGCCCAGCTCCTGTATGTTACGAAATAACTACTGTACACTGGTGGATGAAGTACTGTGTCCAATTGATAGGTTAATCACTGTACAAAGGGTAAGTACCTCAGAAAGGCTGTGGGTGAAATAATGGTCATTATGAGTAGCGAAGAGGATGTGTGTTCTCTGTTGCACAACAGATTACCTCAGATATACAGAAAACAGACCAATTTTCAAGATTCAAGATTCAAGGTATATTTATTATCTGAGAATGTATAAATTATACAACCTTGAGATTTGCTTGCTCACAGGTAGGCACAAAGCAAGAAACCCAAGAGAACCCAATTAAAGAGAAAAAAAGTATAAAAATAAATATAAATGACCAACAAGGGAAAGAAAAAAATACAAATCATGTGAACAATTGAAGTGAGCAACAACCTTCCGAACCGAAAGTGAGCCCTCCGATCTGAACCCCGGAGTAGGCCCGAAGTAGGCCCGAAGCCTCACTTATCAGTCCATCATATCAGCGGGCACGAAGCACAGCAGCCAGGGCAGGACCTCAGCGCCGTGGAGATGACCATCGCAGAGAATGGGCAAAATCTGCTCTTGTCCCAACCGACACACTGCCTTTTCAGTTTATATTCCCCAGAACAGGTACCAACATCTTGGATTGTGTGGAGGTTATGACAGCACCTCTGCTTTTGTAGAAGTCTGCATAGATTCCGCCTGTCACTAAAAACATTAACAAACTTCTACAGATGCACCGTGGAGAGTATCCTAACCGACCCGGTATGGAGACACCAGTGCCCATGAATGGAAAAGGCTACAGAAAGTGGTGGATACAGCCCAGTCCATCACAGGCAAAGCCCTCCCCACCAATGAGCACACTTATATGGAGAACTAGCACAAGAAGGCAGCATCCATCATCAACGACCCCCCGTTCTCTTCTCGCTATTACCATTGGGCAGGAGGTAGAGAGGCCTCAGGTCCCGTACCATCAGCTCCAAGAACAATTATTACCCAACAGTCATCAGGCTCCTGAACTGCCGTGAGTACCTTCACTTGCCATTGCTGATCCTATGACATACAGACTCATTTTACAAGTCGTGCGATCAGTATTATTTTATTTTCATACTTTGTCTTTTTTTTGCTCATTGTTCTGTTTATGTAAAGTTTGTTTGTATATTTTAATATTGTATTTCTTCATCGCCTGCAAGAAAATGAACCTCAATATAAGGGGTTTAGATGGGGTGGAGATTGTTAGGTGTGTTCAGAAAGGTATCTTGGCAAAATATGTCGATAAGTCTACAAGAGAAGAGACTGTATTTGATTTGGTATTGGGAAATGAACCTGGTCAGGTGTCAGATCTCTCAGTGGGAGAGCATTTTTGAGATTGTGATCATAATTATATCTCCTTTACAATAACATTGGAGAGAGATAGGAACAGACAAGTTAGAAAAGCATTTAATTGGAGGAAGAGAAATTATGAGACCATCAGGCAGGAACTTGGAAGCTTAAATCGGAAACAGAAGTTCTCAGGGAAAGGGATCGAAGAAATGTGGCAAATGTTCAGGGGATTTGTGTGTGGAGTTCTGCATAGCAATGTTCCGATGAGACTGGGACGCTATGGTAGGGTACAGGAACTGTGGTGTACAAAGGCTGTAATAAATGTAGTCAAGAAGAAAAGAAAAGCTCACAAAAGGTTCAGAGAACTAGGTAATGTTAGAGATCTAGAAGATTATAAGGCTAACAGGAAGGAGCTTAAGAAGGAAATTGGGAGAGCCAGAAGGGGCCATTAGAAGGCCTTGGCAGGCAGGATTAAATAAAACCCCAAGGCATTCTACAAGTATGTGAAGAGCAAGAGGATAAGACGTGAAAGAATAGGACCTATCAAGTGTGACAGTGAGAAAGTGTGTATGAAACCGGAGGAAACAGCAGAGGTACTTAATGAATACTTTACTTTAGTATTCACTATTGAAAAGGACCTTGGTGATTGCAGTGATGACTTGCAGTGGACTGAAAAGCTTGAGCATGTAGATATTAAGAAAGAGGATTGCTGGAGCTTTTGGAAAGCACCAAGTTGGATAAGTCACCAGGACTGAATGAGATGTGCCCCAGGCTACTGTGGGAGGCGAGGGAGAAGATTGCTGAGCCTCTGGTGATGATCTTTGCATCATCAATGGGGACAGGAGAGGTACCGGAGGATTGGAAGGTTGCGGATGTGGTTCCCTTATTCAAGAAAGGGAGTAGAGATAGCCCGGGAAATTATAGACCAGTGAGTCTTACTTCAGTGGTTGATAAGTTGATGGAGAAGATCCTGAGAGGCAGGATTTATGAACATTTGGAGAGGTATAATATGCGTAGGAATAGTCAGCATGGCTTTGTCAAGGGCAGGTCATGCTTTACGAGCCTGATTGAATTTTTTGAGGATGTGACTAAACACCTTAATGAAGGAAGAGCAGCAGATGTAGTGTATATGGACTCCAGCAAGGCATTTGATAAGGTACCCCATGCAAGGCGTATTGAGAAAGTAAGGAGGCATGGGATCCAAGGAGACATTGATTTGTGGATCCAGAACTGGCTTGTCCACAGAAGGCAAAGAGTGGTTGTAGACGGGTCATATTCTGCATGGAGGTCGTTCACCAGTGGTGTGCCTCAGGAATCTGTTCTGGCATCCTTACTCTTTGTGATTTTTATAAATGACATGGATGAGGAAGTGGAGGGATGGGTTAGCAATTTTGCTAATGACACAGAGTTTGGGGGTGTTGTGGATAGTGTGGAAGGCTTCAGAGATTACAGCAGGACATTGACAGGATGCAAAACTGGGCTGAGAAGTGGCAGATGGAGTTCAACCCAGATAAATGTGAAGTGGTTCATTTTAGTAGGTCAAATATGATGGCATTAATGGTAAGACTCTTGGCAGTGTGGAGGTTCAGAGGGATCTTGAGGTACGAGTCCATAGGACGCTCAAATCAGCTGCGCAGGTTGACTCTGTGGTTAAGAAAACATATGATGTATTGGCCTTCATCAATCGTGGAATTGAATTTAGGAGCCGAGAGGTAATGTTGCAGCTACATAGGACCCTGGTCAGACCCCACTTGGAGTACTGTGCTCAGTTCTGGTTGCCTCACTACAGGAAGAATGTGGAAGCCATAGAAAGGGTGCAGAGGATATTTACAAGGATGTTGCCTGGATTGGGGAGCATGCCTTATGAGAATAGATTGAATGAACTTGGCCTTTTCTCCTTGGAGCGACGGAGGATGAGAGGTGACCTGATAGAGGTGTATAAGACGATGATGCATTGATCGTGTGGATAATCAGAGGCTTTTTCCCAGGGCTGAAATGGCTGCCACAAATGGGCGCAGGTTTAAGGTGCTTGGGAGCAGGTATAGAGGAGATGTCAGGGGTAAGTTTTTTTATGCAGAGAGTGGTGAGTGCGTGGAAAGGGCTGCCAGCAATTGTGGTGGAGTTGGATATGATAGAGTCTTTTAAGAGACTTTTGGATAGGTACATGAAGCTTAGAAAAATAGAGGTAACCCTCATAATGTCTTAGGTAGGGACATGTTTGGCACAACTTTGTGGGCTGAAGGGCCTGTATTGTGCTGTAGGTTTTCTATGTTTCTATAAGATATGGGAACATGTACATAATTGATAATAAACAGTCTCAGTGTGGCACTGTGAGCTCCAGTTTCCTTCCATCATTAAGGATCTTCACCATTTTGGACATGCCCTTTTCTCAATGCCACCATCAGGGAGGAGGTGCAGGAACCTGAAGACCCACACTCAACATTTCAGGAACAGCTTCTTCCCCTCCAGCCATCAGATTTCTGAATGGCCTATTCCTCTTTGGCAGCATTTATTGATTAATTTGATTATTATCATCTGTTATGTCTGGCTCTGTAGTTCTGCTACATGGGTCGCAGTACTGTCCGTTGATTATGTGCCATGTTGTTTGATGTGGGCGATTATGATGTATGTGACCATGATTGATCTTGGAAAATATTCCTACAGAGATGGTTCTTCTTCTGGGCAGTGTGTCTCTACAAGTCGACGAGCGACCCCACCCCCCTTCAGAGGTTGTCTGCCTGGTGTCGGTGGTCGCAGAACCAGGACCTATGATATGCACCAGTTGGTCACATGACCATCCACCACCTCCTCGCATGGCTTCACCTGACCGTGGTCATGTGACCCTGCAGGCTAGCGGAGGGAAGGAGGACCTTACACCTCCCTTGGTAGAGATGTATCTCCACCCCACCACCCAAGCAGTACTGTGCAAGACTTTAAAAAAATACTAAGAAGTGAATGAGGGGGTTCAGATGTAACTAATTTCTTCCAGATTCTATGCCAGTGTCAGTGATAACAAACCCGATTCTGGCTCTCGTGGATGTGCTGGGAGGTTCAGCGTAGGTCAGCGGCAAAAAGCAAATGAAAGAAGGGGATCTGATGAGCTAATGGATAAGAGCATAATTTGCAGGGCTATACGGAGATAGGGGAGAAGGAATAGAATTGATGGGATCATTCTTCGGAGCTAGTATAGATGCAATGGGCTGAATATCCTCCTTCTGCATCATTGAGTATTCATGTTATAAAGTAACAATCAGAGCTAGATAACTCATAGGAATATTTGGGTCTTGTCTGTCTTTATGAATGGAGATACTGCAGTGATTAATAAAGAGTTTAATATGCACAAGATTTGATTTGCTTGGGTTTAATATGCACAGCTCAGTATTATCTGAAATAGGAAGCCACCGCATTTTACAGTATGACGGGTCAGTGGGGAGGGCAGATATACACATGGGACAGGGCAATCGTTTCATATTGGACTTTGGATAAAATAGTCTTGTGCTCCACACAAATGTTTTTCTCTTAAGTAAAAATAAATTTTGTTTTCAAGTTTTACTTGGAAAGCGTTTTGAAGTACATCAGTTAATTCCTTTTTCCCAAACGATTTGGAGTAACAAATGGCTGGGAAGGGTCAGGGCGTGAGAATGTTCCCTCTGTTCTAGTGAAACCCTGGGCACAGGCAGAGTCACTCCCTTCTTTGAAGACATGGTAATCCTGATAGAAAATTCATCAGCCAGGGAAGGACAACATGGGTTAGATATGAAGCAAAGATCCCTCGACACTGGCCCAATGCACACTCCGAGGGCAGGTATGGCATGGAGAGTTACAGGTCAAAGCATCCACTGTACAGTCCTGTCACACAGCCTGAAGACAGGGACAGTATACAATCCCTGATATTAAATTGAACCATTAGGACAACATTGGTTTAGATACAGAGAAAAGTTTCCTTTATATGGTCCTATCATACACTCCCAGAGCAGAGGTAACACAGATTTGATACAGAGTAGTGATTCTGTTATATAGAAATCATCTTTATTTGTTACACGCTCATCACAATACCATGACATACAGTGAAATGCATTGTTTTTGGATCAAATCAAATCAGCAAGGGCTGTGCTGGCATCACACAAGTGTCGACATGCTTCTGGTGCCAACGTGGTACGTCCGCAGCTCACTGACCCTCACCTGTATGTCTTTGGAAAGTGGGAGAAAAGCGGAGGTCATGTGGAAAACATTCAAACTCTTTCCAGACAAGAAAACTGATCAGTGATTGTTGGTGTAGTAAAGTGATTTGCTCATTGCTACGTTACTGTCCTGCCCAATCATACATCCCAGGGCAGAGGTAACACAGGTCAGATACAGAGTAAAGCTTATTTTGTACACTCCAATCGTACACTCTCAGGCAGGCTAGACACCGAATAATGCTTCCTTAATACAGTCCAATCACATACTCTCAGAGAAGAAGAATCAAAGCCCTCCTTCGGTTGGGACCAGCCATAGATGCTGCGTCTCAGCTGTACATGTGAAACGCAACCAAGGCAGTACGATATGGAGAGAAAGTTGTTGCCCATGTAGCAAGCCCCCCTCTCCACGCAGCTGATGAATCCAAAGGAACGGCAGCGATCGATACAGTTTGACACCAGCAGCATCGCAGGAGTTGCCAGTCAGTGTTGAACTCAACGTAAGGACTGAGGAACTCCTTAGGACTCTGGATTTTTCCTCGGGGTTCACTCCCAAAGCCTTCCCCGTGAGCGGGTATGGCTGCAGGACAGCGGAGATATGAGATCAGTTTTCCCGCTCCTAGATGAGCTGCAAACCACGGCTGATGAGCTCCATCTGCCCAAAATGACTGGTGCCAGTGAACTGTCTTTTGCCCCTTCTCCTCAAAAGGCTGCACTGGGCTTCGTAGCTAAGCCACAGGTGAAGGGCAGGAGCTGGACATGCTTGCAGAGGCTATTCGAGACACACAACATCAGGAGAATATAATAGGCAGTGAATTGAATTGAATTGACTTTATTTCTTACATCTTTCACATGCATGAGGAGTAAAATCTTTACGTTACATTTCCATCTAAAGATGCAATGTGCAATCATAATAATTTATAATAAATACAGCAGTCAATATAACAGAAATATACAGATATCAGTGTGAATTAATCAGTCTTAAGGCCTGGTGGAAAAAGCTGTGCCAGAGCCTGTTGGTCCTGGCTTTTATGCTGTGGTACCGTTTCCCGGTTGGTCCTGGCTTTTATGCTGTGGTACCATTTCCAGGTTGTTCCTGGCTTTTACGCTGTGGTACCATTTCCAGGTTGGTCCTGGCTTTTACGCTGTGGTACCGTTTCCAGGTTGGTCCTGGCTTTTACGCTGTGGTACCGTTTCCAGGTTGGTCCTGGCTTTTATGCTGTGGTACCATTTCCAGGTTGGTCCTGGCTTTTATGCTGTGGTACCATTTCCCGGTTGGTCCTGGCTTTTACGCTGTGGTACCATTTCCAGGTTGGTCCTGGCTTTTATGCTGTGGTACCGTTTCCAGGTTGGTCCTGGCTTTTACGCTGTGGTACCGTTTCCCAGTTGGTCCTGGCTTTTATGCTGTGGTACCATTTCCAGGTTGGTCCTGGCTTTTACGCTGTGGTACCGTTTCCAGGTTGGTCCTGGCTTTTATGCTGTGGTACCATTTCCCGGTTGGTCCTGGCTTTTACGCTGTGGTACCATTTCCAGGTTGGTCCTGGCTTTTATGCTGTGGTACCGTTTCCAGGTTGGTCCTGGCTTTTACGCTGTGGTACCGTTTCCCAGTTGGTCCTGGCTTTTATGCTGTGGTACCATTTCCAGGTTGGTCCTGGCTTTTACGCTGTGGTACCGTTTCCAGGTTGGTCCTGGCTTTTATGCTGTGGTACCATTTCCAGGTTGGTCCTGGCTTTTATGCTGTGGTACCATTTCCAGGTTGGTCCTGGCTTTTATGCTGTGGTACCATTTCCAGGTTGGTCCTGGCTTTTATGCTACGGTACCGTTTCCAGGTTGGTAGCAGCTGGAATCGGCCGTTGTTGTGGTGACTCAGATCTCTAATGACCCTTCGGGCCCTTTTGTCGCACCTAACTTTATAAATGTCCTGTATCATGGGAAGTTCACAATTACAAGTGCGCTGGGCTGTCCGCACCACACTCTGTGATTAACGGAGGTACAGTCTTCATAACAGGAAGTGATGCAGCCAGTCAGGATGCTCTCAATTGTGCCTCTGTAGCAAGTTCTTAGGATCTGGGGGCCCATACCAAACTTTCTCAACTGTCTGAAGTGAAAGAGGTGAGTGAGAGCTTATCCCCACTGCCATCCCTGGCTATAACAAACTCAAGGAGCCAGGAAGTGGTAATGCAGGTTAGATACAGAGTAAAGTTTCTTAGACTCTGTCTCATCACAGGGCAGGGACAACGCAGGTTAGAAAAAGAGTAAAGCTATCTCTGCAATGTCCTGCAATACACCCACAGTGCAGTCACACTTTTATCTAACACGTCAGATGTTCTAGAAAAGGGCCAGCAAGAAACATATATCAAGTGCAGCCTACTGGGGTGCGACACACCGTGAACCGTTGCGCTCGTTTCTGGCTGTGCTTTGGTGAATAAGCCTTGCCTCATCTTTGACAGTCGGGAGGTGCCAAGCAGGAAGTTAATAGAGGTCAAGGTCGAAGCACGAGTTTGGAGAGTCCAGAAGTCTGGAGGTCGGAGGCTTGGAGGTGTCCTGTCCTGGGTAGGAGGCCCGTCCATGCGCATTGGTGGAAAGGTGGGAAAGGGGTTTCTTTAAGATACCAAATAAAGAAAATCTGCAGATGTTGGAAATCCAAAGCAACACACACAAAGTGCTGGAGGAACTCAGGAGGTGAGGCAGCATTCACGGAAAAGAGCAAAGAGTCGATGTTTCGGGCCGAGACCCTTCATCAGGACTGGAAAGGAAGAGGAGTAGTCAGAGTAAGAAGGTGGGGGGAGGGAGGGAAAAATACAAGGTGCTAGGTGATAGGCAAGACCAGGAGAGCGGGAAGGGGTAAAGAAAAGTGCTGGGAAATTGATTGGTGGAAGAGATAGGGGGACTGAAAAAGAGATGGGGGAATCTGGTAGGGGAGGACTGAAGACCTTGTACATCATTCGTCAAACCCTCCCACCCATTGAGCACATCTACATGAAACATTGCCATAGAAAAGCAGCATCCATCATCGAAGATCCTCACCACCCAGGCCATGCTCTTTTCTCACTGCTGCCATCAGGTAGAAGGTACAAGTTCCTCAGGACTCGCACCACTGGGTTAAAGAACAGCTACTACCCCTCAACTATCAGGCTCTTGTACAAAAGGGGATAACTGCACTCATTTAAGGACTCTGTTGTATTGTTATCTCAGGCTATTTATTTATATCTGCATTTTCACAGTTTGCAGTTCCTGACGTTTACAGTTTACAGATACCATTCTATAGATTTGTCCAGTATGCCCGCAGAAAAAGAATCTCAGGGTTTTATGTGGTGACATGTAAGTACTGGGATAATAAATTTTACTTTGAAATTTGAACTTTGGAATGTGCTGGATGCCGGGTCTACAGCGGAGATCTTAAGATTGAAGCCTGAAGGATTAATCAGAAGCCCAGAACGAAGCCCATTGCAAGTCCAGAAATTGAGGCCCGATGGCTGTGTATGGCTGCGATTTGGCTGGGGAAGTCCAGCCCCAGGTTTGCTGAATCCACTGAAGGCTGGAGGCCACATCCCCAAGTCTGTGGGTCAGTGGGAGGGAGGGAGGAACAGGTCTTGTTTCTCTGCTGTTGCTTCGTGTGTTCTGTGAGTATTGTCGGTGCACTATGTGGGCACCAGAATGTGTGGCAACACTTGCCTTGTGTGTGTTAATTATTAGTGCTAATGACACATTTCACTGTACATTTCCATGCACATATGATAAATAAAGTTGCATCTGAGTCTAATGCCATTGCTCTGCTGGGAAACATCACAGAGGCTGGGAGGACGAGAACGCGTGGAACAGGACACATGCTGACGATGCTGCAGGTACCTCAGACTGCAGACTACTCTCCTCCTACCAAAGCTGCTGACTCAGGGGATGTCAGAGGCCTGAAGATGAAGGTGACTCCCCGAAACCCATTCTGACCCCTGTCTTCCATTAACACCTGTGGGATAGTGATCAGATAACTGTTAAAGCACTGGAATAAAGGGGAATAATATTCTGTAAAATACCCCCAGGGGAGTTTTACTTGGAAGTGTAATGTTGGAAATGTTTTTTTTTGAAAACTTTTTTTATTGCATTTTTAAGTAGTTACAAAGTAAAGTATGAAAAAAAAATGTATATAACCCTTACAATGTTGGAAATGTGGCAGCTAATTCGCTTACTAATGACCAGCAACATCCCATTTGCAATGTTGCTTAGGGGTATCAGATATGGCCATGATACAGAAAAAAAAGATCACAGCTGTTCACTAAAGTGCAGAAATACAGAAATCAAAGCCAACAGAGCAATTGTGTCGAGTGAACCAGGTTTGATCCTAAACTCGGGTGCCATCTTGCAGAGTTTGCCTGTTCTCCCTGTTTGTGACTCTATGTTTTACATCATTCACATACACGAGGAGTAAAAATCTTTATGTTACGTTTCCATCTAAATGGGCAATGTGCAATCAGAAATTTATGATAAATAGTATGTACAACAGAACAGTCAATATAACACAGAAATACAACTGTATCAGCATGAATTAATCAGTCTGATGACCTGGTTGAAGAAGCTATTCCGGAGCCTGTCGGTCCTGGCTTTTATGCTGCAGTACTGTTTCCCTGATGGTAGCAGCTGGAATAGATTGTGGTTGGGGTGACTCATGTCCCCTATGATCTTACGAGCCCTTTTCTCACACCTGTCTTCGTAAATGTCCTGAAGCATGGTAAGATTCACTACTACATCTATCACAACTACATCTATCACCACTGCATCTATCACTACTACATCTATCACAACTACGTCTATCACTACTACGTCTATCACTACTACATCTATCACTACTACATCTATCACAACTACGTCTATCACTACTACATCTATCACTACTACGTCTATCACAACTACATCTATCACTACTACATCTATCACTACTACATCTATCACAACTACGTCTATCACTACTACGTCTATCACTACTACATCTATCACTACTACATCTATCACAACTACGTCTATCACTACTACATCTATCACTACTACGTCTATCACAACTACATCTATCACTACTACATCTATCACTACTACATCTATCACTACTACATCTATCACTACTACGTCTATCACTACTACATCTATCACTACTACGTCTATCACTACTACGTCTATCACAACTACATCTATCGCTACTGCTAGTAGTATGACAGCGACTAGTGTGAGTTTCACCTCAACCGAAATGAGTGTGGCCCTCATGGTCATCTATATTTAAGATGGCACTAGGCCGAAGACCAGGAAGGCACATACTGGATGGGATTAAGAGTCTGTTTCCGTGCTCAGTCATAGTGTTCTATGATTGTCTAGGTTCATGTCGCTTGAGCCTCATCTCCAGTCTTGAACCCCCCTTGCCAGAGGACCTTCCTCTGCCAGTTCTATGTGGTAGCTGGTTTGTAACAGCACCTCATATTCAGAGGAGTCACATAAAGACTCGATCTTCTCCTCAATGACGGCAAGACATGTTGACCCCAAGGGAGTGATTAAGAAGAAGGCATGAACCACCAAACTCAAAGACAGCTTCTACCCAGCTGTTATAAGGCTCCCCAGTATAAGAAGATGGATTCTTGACCTCACAGTCTTGCACCTTATTGTCTAGCTACAGTGAACCTTATTTTGCCTTCTGTTATTGTTCTACCTCAATGCACTGTGCAATGAATCTATCTGTACGAAGAATATGTAAGAGAAGCCTTTCACTGAACCACTGTACATGTGGCAATAATAAACCAAATCCAATTCCCAGAATGGCAACCCAGAAACTAGCAACCTTATCATTAAAATACCACCTGGGTTATCATGTGAAAGGGAAGCTCTCTCTCTCCCTAGCCGGCCTTGGCACTGTGTGGCTCCAGACACACCAGGTTTGGTGTGCTATCCTGGGAATTGAAATTGCTTTATCATTGCCGCATGTACAGAGGTTCAGTCAATAGCTTCACTGCCCTATGAACTGGAACAGCCAGATTCCCTCCACTTGGGACTGTGCTTGTGGGCTTTACGATGAGGGGCTGAAGGATGTCATTGTGTATGTCACCCAAGACTAGCAAATTTCTCCAGATGCACCCATGCAGAGACTGCCTGAAAGGAAGGTTTCAATGTGCAGGATTAAAAGTTACTGCAGAAAAAAAGTTTAAAAGTTATTGACTCAGCCAGCTCCATCACAGACACAACCTTCCTCATCATCAAGGACATCTTCAAATGGCGGTGGCATTAAGGCCAGTTGGAAGGTGAGGTACTGACTGGGCTTCACATTCTCTGTGTGAAGGATACTCACCATCTGGGAAATGCTCTCTTCTCATTACTACCATCAGGGTGGAGGTACGGGAAGTTGAAGACCCACATACAATGTTTCAGGAACAGCTTCTTCTCCATCGCTATCAGATTTCTGAACAGTCCACAAGACCATAAGATATAGGAGCAGAATAAGTCCATTTGGTCCATCAAATCTGCTCCATCATTTCATCATGGCTGTTCCATTCCCTTCTTAGTCCCAATCTCCTGCCTTCTCGCTGTAACTCTACATACCCTGACTAATCAAGAATCTATCAATCTCTGCCTCAAATACACCGAATGACTTGGCCTGCACAGGCACCTTTGGCAACAAATTCCACCACAGATTCACCACTCTCTAGCTAAAGAAATTGCTCCTTATCACCATTGTGAAAGGACTTTCATGAACATTACCTCTCTATTCCTCTTTTGCACTTTCTATTTATTTATTTAACTTGTAACCTCCTTAATGTAATTTAGTTTATTACTCTGTATTGCAATACACTGCTGCAACATGACAACAAATTTCATGACATATGCCAGTGATCTTAAACCAGATTCAGATTTTTAATGTCTTGAACTGCACTGCTGCCTCAAAACAATACATTTCTTGAGATAGATCAACAATAATAAACCTGATTCTAAGTTTATTCCGATACTGACTGAATAGGTTCTTCCCAAGGGGAAACCTACATTTTTAAAGTCAATGTGATTAAAGTAAAGCAAAATGTCTGCCTAGCCTATCTGTGATTTTGGATCTTGCTCGGATTTAACTTTGTTCCTGTTGCCTCTGTTATATGTGGGGAAACGGAAATTAGGCATTCAGGAAGATCCCATAAATAATTATTTGATAAGAGTCTCAAGAGATTCTGCTGACGCTGGAAATCTTTAGCAACGCACACAAAGTGCTGGAAGAACTCAGCCGGTCAGGCAGCATCTACGGAGGGAAATAAACAGTTGCTGCTTCGGGCCGAGACCCTTCATCGGGACCCTGGCTTAGGACCTCGGCCCGAAATGTCGTCTGTGGATTTTCCTCCTAAAGAAAATGCTGCCTGACATGCCGAGTTCTTCTAACATGTTTCTGTGAGTTGCTAACTAGGTGATAAAGCGTGAAAGTAAAATATCGTCTGGGGTCCCACCCTGCCGTTTTGACAAATACTACCACGGGGTTGTTGGCCGTCATCCCGGGGGTTTAGCGGAGCTGCCAGGAGGCCCCACTCTCTCGGGCTCCAGCGATTGGTCTTGAACTTACAGCCTTTCACCTGCGGAGGGAGCCCCTGTACCGTGCTAGAGGCAGATAGGCAGATGCGAAGGCATTTCCCAGCTGTGCAAGCGGGCTGGAATTCCAGTGAGACTCGGGACAGCCAACCCCATACATGGAGATATGGATTTTCCCGTGAGACACTCCCGGAGTATCATGTACCGTGGGAAATCTTGTCATCCTTGACCAGTCACCTTCGTGCTGCGTACTTTAATGCTTGAGTGACTGGTTACCCCTGCTGCACATGGGAGCTAGTGCCCTAACTTCGGCAGGCAGCAAGTGGCAGAGTCCTGAACTGTTTACAAAGGCAGTTCCGCGGTTCCCCAGGGACAGAAGAAATGTCTCCTTTCCTCCCTCCCCCTTCCCCGCAATCCATGGGAATCCAGAAGCTTTCAGCAAAGACTCTAAAGCTCATAGCAACACGTGTATCCGGGAGCTGTGAGCAGGAAGAGAAGTTACAGCGTACAGTTGAGAAGGGGCAAGAAGAGGGAGAGAAGGAGCGGGAGGGCGATAGAGAGAGAGAGGGGGAGAGAGGGGGGAGAGAGGGGGAGAGAAAGGGGAGGAGAGAGAGAGGGGGAGAGAGGGAAGAAGAGAGAGATAGAGAGAGAGAGGGGTAGAGAGAGATAGAGAGGGGGAGAGAGGGGGAAAGAGAGGAGGAGAGAGAGAGGGAGATACAGAGAGGGGGAGAGAGAGGGAGATAGAGAGGGTGAGAGGGGAGAGAGGGGGAGGGAGAGAGAGAGAGGGGGGAGAGAGGGGGAGAGAGGGGGAGAGAGGGGGAGGGGGGAATAGAGAGGGGTAGGGAGAGGGAGAGGGAAGGAGATTATAAACACAGAGCAATAGGATCCCTGCCCTCTGTTAACACCCAGTTCTGTTCTCCTACGTTTGAAATGCCCCCTCCCTAGGCAAGGGAAGTGACAGTCCCTCCCCATCATATGTTAGTGATACTAAATCTGTTTCTGATTGTTGGACTGCCTTTGAATATCAATACGGCCGAGGCAGATAGATTCTCGATATGCTAACAGATGAAAGGTTACCCGGAGTGACAGGAGTCCTCTTCTTGCTCTTAATTTATATGTTCACATGTTTGGCTCAAAATGGGAAATGTTTTACATAAATGCAAGTTTTTACCTTCCTCTGGTTCCTCTTTTCCTTTCCCTTTCCTCCATGGTCCACTGTCTTCTATCAGATTCCATCTTCCTCAGCCGCTTTCCTCTGCCATCTATCAGCTCCCAGCTTCTCCCTTCATCCTGCTTCCCCCCCACCTGCTCTCACCTATTACCTACCAGCTTGAATTCTCCCCACCCCCTGCCACCAAGCTCCACCTTGAATTCCTGCTTCTATCACCTTCCTCCCTTTCCAGCCCTGATGAAGGACCTTGGCTTGAAACATTAACTATTTACCGTTTTCTGTAGGTGCTGCCTGACCTGCTGAGTTCCTGCAGCAGTTCGTGTGTGTCGTTCAAGTTTTTACCTGGGGAGCTGGATCAGAATCAGGTTTAATATCACAGCATATGCTGTGAAATTTGTTAACTCCGTGGCAGCAACACCACGCATACCTGATAAAAACAGAAAAAAAGAATAAATGACAATTAGTATATATGTATATTAAATAGTTAAAATAAGTAGTGTAAAAACAGAAATTAAACAAAAACTAGTGATGTACTGTTCATGGGTTCAATGTCTATTCAGAAATCGATGGCAGAGGGGAAGAAGCTGTTCCTGAATCACTGACTGTGTGCCTTCAGGTTTCTATACCTCCTACCTGATGGTAACAGTAGGAAGAATGCATGTCCTGGTGGAGCTGCCATCTCATAGCTCCAGTGAGCTCATTTAAATCGTCACCTTCACTGCTGTCTGTGTGGAATTTGCATGCTCTCTCTGTGTCTGTGTAGTTTCCACCCACATCCCATAGATGAGCAGATTGGTAGGTTATCTGAGGCCTGAAAATTATCCCTGGCCCCAGGTGAGCGGTAAAAGTTTGTGGCAATCAAGAGGAATGTGCAGAGAATAAGATGAGATTAAAGTGAGAAGTTTATAGGAGCCATTCAGACCATTGAGTCTGCTCCACTATTCAATCCTAGTTGATGAATTTTCTGTCTCAACTCTGCAGATTCTGGGAATCTTGAGCAACACACAAAAAATGGTGGAGGAACTCAGTAGGTCCAGATGAAGGGTCTCAGCCCAAAACGTGAATTGTTTATTCCCTCCATAGATGCTGCCTGAACTACTGAGTTCCTCCAGCATCTTGTAGTGTGTGCTTGATGGGTGACAGAGACATGGTGGGCATAGGTGCTGTATGACCCTGTGGAACATTTCCCATCTCCTGAGGTGGAGGTCCATGTGTCACAGAAGGTCAGAAATGGCGTGAATTGGATGGAAGAGGATGAAGAGTCCTGGACACAAGAGAAGTTCTGCAGATTCTGGAAATCTGCAGCAAGGTACACAGAACGCTGGGTGAACTCAGCAGGTCAGGAAGCACTTATAGAGGGAAATGGATAGTCCACATTTCAAACTGAAGCCCTTCATCATTTCTGCCGAGTTCCTCCAGTGCTTTGTGAGTGGTGAACCACCCAACATGCACTATTTTTGGGCGCATCTTTGAACCAAGACTTCAGCTCTGCCCTCCCAGGAGTGGAGAATCAGGATCAGGTTTATTGTCACTGAATTATGTTGGAAATGTCATATGACATGACATGCTGGAGAAGTTATTGTTTCTGTGGCAGCAGGACAGTGCATTAGAGAAAATTACCAGCAGTTACAAATGAAAACTAAATAAATGAATAGTTTAAGAGAGGAAGAGTGAGGTAGTGTTCACGGACCATTCAGAAATCTGACAGTGGAAGGGAAGAAGCTGTTCCTGAAACATTGAGTGTATGTCTTCAGGCTCCTGTACCTCGTCCTTGATGGCAATAAGAGAAGAGGGCATGTCCTGGATGGTGAGTGTATTAACGATGGATGCTGCCTTCTTAAGGCATCGCATTTTGAAGGTGTCCTCGATGGAGGGGAGAGTTGTGCCCGTGATAGAGCTGGTTGATTCTACAACCCTCTGCAGCCTCTTCCAATTCTGTGTGTCGGAGCCTCCACATTAGATGGTGATGCAACCAACTGGCATGTTTTCCATTGTGCGTCTGTGGAAATTTGCTGGAGTCTTTGGTGACATACCAACTCCTCTCAAGGAAATTGCACTTTAAATCTCCACACACTTTCTGATGGCCATTTATCAGGAGCCTGACAGGAGGTTGGCCAGCTCCCATACAAGTCCCTGCGGATGTGAGCCCCTGTTGTAAAATATCCTTTGTTTACCAGCAGTTGACGTTAATTCGGGTCACAATTGCCAAGAAGTTAATTATTTTGGGAAACCATAAATTTGGTGGGAGGGAGTAGGGAGGATTCTGCTTGGAGGGACGATGACAATCTTCTCGCCCTTGCAATCAGTGTGATTGCTGTTCAGTGAGACCCTCCCTCCTCAAACACGCTGATTTATCCCAGGACACGGGCAGCTGTCCAAGTACTCCCTTTAGTCAAATGCAGATGGCTCTTTGACCACAGATGGTGTAAAATTGTAGAACTAATCAGCTCGAGGAGGCCATTTGGCCCATCCTCTCTGTGCTATACTTTTCTGATGTTCCTCACTTTACCACACTTTCAAAAGGTAGAAAATTAAAGATTACCTTTATTTGTCACGTTTACAATGAAGTGCGTCATTTACATCCAATCACATCAGCGAGGTTTGTGCTGGATAGTCCCAAGTGTCGCCTTGCTTCTGAAGTCAATGTTGCATGCCCATGACTCACTGACCCTAACCTGTGCATTTTTCAAACGTGAAAGGTGGAGGAACACCTGGAGGAAACCCCTGGGGTGACAGGGAGAGTACACAAACTCCATACAGGCAGTGGCCGGAATTGAATCCCGATTCTTATACCTGGCACCGTGAAGTATTATGCTGATGATTTTGTACTGTGCCGCCCACTCTTCTCCAAATACCCGCTGAGTTCTGCTCAATGTTCAAAGCAATTTTATTATCAAAGTTCATACACGTTAGCACATACCACCTTGAGATTCATTTTCTTACAGGCACTTACAGGAAAAAAACTACCCATAAAGTAGAAACCTGGTAGAATTAAAAAAAAAATCTCTTCATAAACAGCCATAGACTGACAACCAACCAATTTGCAAAAGAAAACAAGCTGTGAACATGAAAATAATACCAAGAAGATGAGTTTTAAAGCCTTCTTGAAGGTGAGTCTGTGGGTTGTAGAACAGTTCAGAGTTGTGGAAGTTCTCCACACTTGTTCAGCAGGTTGATGGTTGTAGGGTAATAACTGTTCCTGAACCTGGTGTTGTGGGACCTAACTCACCTGAATCACGTGCGTTGCTTATCAGGTGTTTATCTTTTACTAAATTTGCATCCTCCGGTTGGTGCATTCCAGAATATCATGAATCACATCCCACATTTCCTCTCTGTCCACAATCATGGAAGTATTTCTTTAGCAGTGACTGGACATCCAGCACCCTTCAGTGACTGAGCTTCCAGGCAGAAATACTTACATGGGCATCTCTACATTGAAGTGAACGTGTTCAGGAGTAGGCAAAGAGAGGCACATGGTGAATATATATCTTAGAGCAATAGCAATGTACTGTATGGCACAGGAACAGGCCACTCATCCCCACTGGCCAGTGGATGCCCATCTGTACGAATCCCTACAGCACCTTTGAGTAGTGTTGAAATAACAACCTTGCTCTCAATGTCAGCAAGACCACAGAATGGATTGGGCACTTCAGGGACCCTCTCTGTACTATTGATGCCGTTCTCACCCACATCTCTTCCATTTACCTGTACATCCATGTTTACCCATCTTCCCGCTGCCTTAAAAGTGATAGAGCCCCTCTTATCCTTACTTACCACCCCATCAGCATCGGCATCCCACAACTTCAACAATCTCCAAAAGGATGCTACCACTAAGCAGATCTTTACCTCCCCTCCACCCCACCGTTTTCTGTAGGGATTGCTCCAGTGAGTTCCTTGTCCATTCAACCCTCCCCACTAATCTCCCTCCAGGCACTTAGCCCTGCCAAAGGCCCAAGTGCTGAACCAGCCCACTCACCTCCTCCTTCTTCCATTCGGGGCCCCAAGCAGCCCTTCCCGGTGAGGCAACACTTCACCCACGATTCTGCTGGGGTCGTCTATTGTGTCCCATGCTCCCAAAGGGGCCTCCACATCATTGGTGAGACCCATTGTAAATTTGGGCACCATCGCTTCATTGAGCACCTCCAAAGTATCTACCACGAGTGGCCTTCCCAGTGGCCGAACACTTATTCCCATTCATGTTCTGATGCGTCATTCCATGGCCTCCTCTTGTGCCAAGATGATGCCACCCTCTGCATGGAGGAGCAACACCATATATTCCGTCTGGGTACTCTCCGATCTGAAGACATGAAAATCAATTTCTTCTTCTGGTAAACAAACACCCCTCCCCCACCCACCTGCATTCCCCACTTTGACATTTACTTCTTCTCACCTGCCTATTACTTTCTCTGGGTCCCCTCCTCCTTCCCTTTCTCCTATCGTCCACTCTCCTCTTCTATCCGATTCCTTCATCTCTAGCCCTTGACCTTTCCCAGACACCTAGGTCACCTACATCTTCCCGCCAGCCTCTTTCCCCTCTCCCTACTTTTTTGTTCTGGCATTTTTCCTCTTCCTTCTCAGTCCTGAAAAAAGGGTCTCAGCCCAAACTATCAACTGTTTATTAATTTCTATAGATACTGCATGACCTGCTGAGTTCCTCCAGCATTTTGTGTGTGTTGCTCTGGATTTCCAGGATCTGCAGAATTTCTCATGTTTATCATTCCCAGAGTCATTCTGATGACTCTCCTCCGGACCCTCTCCAATGCTAGCACGTCTTTTTATAAATTTGGGGCCCTAAACTGCCCACGATGCTCCAAATGTGGTCTGACCAATGCTTATAAAGCCTCAGCATTACACCTTTGCTTTTGTATTGTAGTTCTCTCGAAATAAATGCTAACATTGCATTTGCCTTTCTTACCACCAACTAAACAGCAAGATAGCCTTAGGGAGTCATCATGAAGGACTCCCCAAGATCTTTTGCACCATGGATTTTTGAAAGCTTTTCTTATTTAGCATGAAGGCTACCCCTTCATTTCTTCTACCAAAGTGCATGTCCAAACTCTTCCATACATTATAGTTCATCTGTCACTTCTCCCGATGTGTTCGTCCATCTGCTGACTCCCTGCGTCCTCAACACTACCTGCCCCCCTCCTATCTCTATAAAACATGGCCACAAAGCCATCAATTCCGTCATTCAAAGTTTTCAAAAAAGGTGGACCTAACACTGACCCTTATGGACCACCACAAGTCACCGTTGCCAACCAGAAAAGGCCACTTTTATATCGACACTTTGCCTATTACCTGTCAGCCAATCTTCTATCCATGCTAGATTCTTTCCATTAGTTCACGGCCTCTGGTTTTGGCAAGCAGCATCATGTGCAGCACCATGTCAAAGGCCTACTGAAAATCCAAGTAATCATCCAGTGACTCTCCTTTGTCCATCCTGCCTGTTACTTCCTCAAAGAATTCCAACAGCTTTGTCAGACAAGATTTCCCCTTCAGGAAACCATGCTTACTTTGGCCTATTTTATCATGTGCCTCAAAGTACCCTGAAACTTCATCCTTAATAATGGACTCCAATATCTACCTCACCACTGAAGTCAGGCTAACTGGCCTAAAGTTTCCTTTCTTTTCCCTGCTCCCCTTCTTAAAGAGTGGAGTGATATTAGCAATTTTCCAGTCTTCCAGAGGCATTACAGAATCCAGTGATTCTTGGAAGATCATTACTAATGCCTCCACAATTTCTTCAGCCACCTCTTTTGGAACCCTGGGGTGTAGTCCATCTGATCCAGGTGACATTTCAGACCTTTCAGCTTTTCAAGCACCTTCACCTTAGTAATAGCAACTACATTTACTTCTGAACCCTGACACCCTTGAATTACTGGCATACTGCTAAGGGTCTTCAACCATGAAGACTAATAGAAAATACTTATTATGTTCATCTGCCATTTCCTTGTCCCTCATACTACCTCTCCAGCATCATTTTCCAGTGGTTAGCATCCACTCTCACCTCTCTTTTAATCTTGATATACAGTATCTGAATGTTTTTTTGATATCCTCTTTATATTATTGGCTGGTATTTCTGGCTGGAAGCTCAGTCATTGAAGGGTGGCAGATGTCGGGTCATCCCTAAAGAAGCAGTTCCATGATTGAGGACAGAGAGGAATGAGAACGGTGATTCATTATTTTCTGCAATGCACTGGCTTGTTCGGAAGATGCAAATTTATCAAAAACTAAACGCCTGATAGGAAATGCACATGGTACAGGTGACTTAGATCATATTTCATCTTTACTCTCTTCAAGGCTTTTAATAGTTGCCTTCTGTTGTTTTTCTAAAGTTTCACAATCCTCTAACATCCCACTAATTTTTGCTATATTATAAGACCTCTCTTTTGCTTCTGTGTTGTCTTTTTCTTCCCTTGTCAGCCACAGTTGCCTCATCCTCCCCTTAGAATGCTTCTTCATCATTGAGATGTATTTCCCATCTCTTCTGCTCCTAGAAACTTCAGCCAATGCTGTCCTGCAGTTATCCCTCCTAGTAAACACTTCTAATAAACTTTGGTTAGCTCTTCTCCCGTGCCTCTGTAATCCCCTTTACTTCACTGTAATTCTGATACATCTGATTTTAGCTTCTCTTTCTCAAACTGCAGGGTGAATTCTATCATATTATGATCACTGTCTCCTAAGGGTTCTTCTGCCTTAAGCTCCCAAATCAATTCGGGGCATTACATAGCATGCAGTCCAGAATTGCCATTCCCCTAGTTGGCTCAACCTCAAGCAACTGTAAAAATCCATCTCACAAGCATTCTACAAATCCCCTCTTTTGGGATCCAGCACAAACCTGATTTTCCAAATCTACCTGCATATTGAAATCCCCATTGACTATCGTTAACATTGTGCTTTTAACATGCCTTTTCTATCTCCCATTGCAGTTTGTATCCCATAATCCTGGCTACTGTTTGGAGGCCTGTATACAACTCTCATCAGGTTTACTATCCTTTGCAGTCACTTAAATCCACAAGGACTCTACATCTTCTGATCCTATGTCATCTCTTTCTGAGGATTTGATTTATTTTTTCCCCAACAGAGCAATCCTACCCCTTCTATCTACTTGTCCTTCATTTTGATAGAAGGGTGTATCCTTGGATGTTAACCTCCCAGCCATGGTCTTCTTTCAGCCACAACTTAGTGATGCCCACAATGTCATACATGTCTAGTTGGATGTGTCTTTCAAGAAGGATTTCACTGGATTCTGGAATGGTTCCAGAAGACTGGAAAATGTGCTACAAGGTCATCTACCTTATTCCATATACTGTGTGCATTAAAATATAACACCTTCAGTCTAGTTTTCATCAATTTTATTCAATTTTTCCCCCAGGTCCATTTCAACTCATCCCACTGACTGCAATGTTGTCCTATCATCTGTTTGCCCTTTTTCATAAACTCAATACATATTGCCTCTGCTTGAAAGCCACCTGCCTCATCCTCATCTTCACTATGGTTCCTATCCCCCTTACATATTAGCTTAAATGCTCCCCAGCAGCTCTAGCAAACCCCCTTGGGCTCCCGTTTAACCCATCCCTTTTGTACAGGTCATGCCTTTCCCAGAAGAGATCACAATAATCTAGAATATGAAACCCTGCCCCTGCACCATTTCCTCAGCCACACACTCATCTGCAAACCATCCTATTCTTACCTTCATTGGGGCATGGTGCAGGTACAATCCAGAGATAACTACTCTGAAGGTCCTGCTTTTCAACCTTCTGCCAACTCCCTGTATACTCTTTTCAGGACCCCTACCTATGTCATTGGTATCAATGTGTACAATACTGTGCCAAAATCTGAGGTACATATATATAGTGATACTTTTGCACAGTACTTAGTAATTTAATGTTTTGCACTGTTACAAAAAAAATTCCATGACATATGTGAGTAATAATAAGCTTGATTCTAATATGAGTGGGAAGGGGGCAGGGAGATGGGGATCATGGTTGGGAAAAGGGGAAGGGAGCGGGGAGCAACAGAAAGACATTCTGTAATGATCGATAAACTAGTTGTTTGGAATTAGCTGACCTGGCCTGGTGCATCAGAGCTGGGTGTGTCTTTCAAGGATCACCAGATTCTGGAATGGTTCCAGAAGACTGGAAAACTGCAAATGTCACTCCACTCTCCAAGAAGAGAGAGAGGCAGAAGAAAGGAAATTGTAGGCCAGGCAGCCTGAGCTCAGTTGTTGGGAAGATGTTGGAGTCGATTGGTAAGGATGTGGTTTTGGGGCACTTGGAGACACATAATAAAATAGGATGTAGTCAGCATGGTTTCCTTAAGGGAAAATCTTTCCTGACAAATCTGTTGGAGTTCTTTGAAGAAGCAACAAGGAGAATCAGTTGATGTTGTGTACTTGTATTTTCAGAAGGCCTTTGAGAAGGTGCCACACGAGGCTGCTTAACAAGATCCTAGCCCATGATCTTACAGGAAAGAATCTAGCATGGATACAGCAGTGGTTTATTGGCAGGAGGCAAAGAGTGGGAATAAAGGGAGCCTTTTCTAGTTAGCTGCTGGGTGACTAGTGGTGTTCCACAGGGGTCTGTGTTGGGACTGAATTTTTTTTTACTTTATATGTCAATAGTTTGGTGATGGAATTGATGGCTTTGTTGCAAAGTTTGCAGATAATATGAAGATAGGTGGTAGGGCAAGTGTTTAGAGGAAATAGGGAAGTTATTGAAGGACTTGGACAGATTAGGAGAACGGGCAAAGAGGTGGAAGGTGGATACAGCCTGGGTAGTCTCCAGCCCCTTGGTATGAACATCGGATTCTCCAACTTCCAGTAATTCCCTCCCTCTCCCTTCCCCATCCCACCTCTACTCTGTCTCCTCTTCTAGCTGCCTATCACCTCTCATGACTCTGCCTTCTTCTACTACCCATAGTGCTTTCCCCTTACATTCCTTCTTCACCTCTCCTGCCTATCCCCTCCCCACCCCTTGATCTTTCCTCTGATTGGGTTTCTACCCTCCCCCCACCTTCTTTATGGAGCCCCTGCCCCCTCCTTCTTTAGTCCTGACGAAGGGTCTCAACCCGAAACATTGACTGCTTCTTTCAACGGATGCTACCCGACCTGCTGGGTTCATCCAGCTTTTTTGTACGTCTTGATTTGACCACAACATCTGCAGTGTACTTTGTGTTTGCAGATGGATACAGTTTTGGTAAGTGTATGGTCATGAAGTTTGGTGGAAGAAATGAAAAGGTTGACTATTTTCTAAATGGAGAGAAAATCCTTAAAACTGAGGCACAAGGGGAGTTGGAAGCCCTTTGTAGTGTTCCTTAAAGGTTAATGGGCAGGTTGTGTCTGTGGTGAGGAAGGCAAATGCAAGGTTAGCATTCATTTCAAGAGGACGAGAACATAAAAGCAAGAATGTAACATTGGAATTTTAGAAAACACTGGTGAGGCCTCTCCGAGTACTCTGAGCCATTTTGGGCCTCTTATCTTAGAAAGGATGTGCTGAAACTGGAGAGGGCTCAAAGGACGTTCAGAAAAATGATTCCAGGATTGAATGGTTTGTCATATGAAGAACGTTTGATGGCTCTGGGCCTGTATTCACTAGAGTTCAGAAGAATGAGGAGTGGTCTCATTGAAACCTAACGAATGGTGGAAAGCCTTGATAGAGTAGCTGTGAGAAGATGTTTCCTGTGGGGGGAATGTCCAAGACTAGATGGCACAGCCTCAAATTAGAGGGAGTCTTTTAGAACAGAGATGAGGAGCAACTTCTTTAGCCAGAGAGTGGTGAATCTGTGGAATTTGTTGCTACATGCAGCTGTGGAGGCCAAGTTTTTAAGTGCACTTAAAGCGGAGATTGATAGATTCTTGATTGGTCAGGGCATGAAGGGATACAGGGAGAAGGCAGGAGATTGGTGCTGTGAGGAAAAAAGGATCAGTCATAATGAAATGGCAGAGCAGACTCGATGGTCCAAATGGCCTATTTCTGCTCCAATATCTTGTGGTCTTATGGTTTTCTATTCTTTCTCTGACATCTGTCGCACACCCTTCCCATGGTGCCCACCCTTGCCATTTCCAACATCTTCACTCTCCATTCCATGTTAGCAAATACAGTACTGTGCAAAACCCTTAGGTATAGACCATAAGGCTATTAGACATGGGAACAGAATTAGGCCATTTAGCCCATTGAGTCTGCTCCACTATTCCATCATGGCTTCCTTTTCCCCCTCCTCAGCCCCACTTCTCAGCCCTCTCACCGTAACCTTTAATGCCATGTCCAATCAAGAACCTATCAATCTCCGCCTTAAATATACACAATGACCTGGCCTCCGCAGCTGTATGTGGTAATAAATTCCACAAATTCATCACCCTCTGGCTAAAGAAATTTCTCTGCATCTCTGTTTTAAATGGGCGCCCCTCTATCCTGAGTCCATGTTCTCTTGTCCTAGGCACACCCCCAGACCCCCTCCATGGGAAACATCCTTCCACATCTACTCTATCCAGACCTGTCAACATTCAAAATGATTCTATGAAATCCCCTGTTTAACCTTCTAAATTTCAGCAAGTACAGAACCAGAGTCATCAAATGTCCCTCGAATGATAATCCTTTCATTCATGGAATCATTCTTGTGAGCCTCCTCTGAACCCCCTCCAATGCTGGCACATCCTTTCTAAAATGAGGAGCACAAAACTGTTCACAATACTCATGGTGAGGCCTCAGTGCTTTATAAATCTCAGCTTCACATCCCTGCTCTTATATTGTAGACCTCTTGAAATGAATGCTAACTTTGCATTTGCCTTCCTCACCACCGACTCAACCTGCAAGTTAACCTTCAGGGTGTTCTGCACAAGGGCTCCCGAATCCCTTTGCATCTCACATTTTTGGATTTTTTTCCCTGTTTAGAAAATAGTCTGTACATTTATTTCTACTACCAAAGTGCATGGCCATGCATTTTCCAACATTGTATTTCATTTGCCACTCACTTGCTCATTCCCCTAATCAGTGTAAGTCCTCATGAGCTTACCTGTTTCCGAAACTCTACCTGCCCCTCCACCAATCATGCCAGTAACTTTCCTGTAATGCTTTGGGCTCTTAACTTGGTAAGCAGCCTTATGCATGACACCTTGTCAAAAGCCTTCTGAAAGTCCAAATATACAACATCCTCTGCATTCCCATTATCTATCCTATGTGTAATCTCCTCAAAGAATTCCCATGCGTTTGTCGGGCAAGATTATCCTTTAAAGAATCTATGCTGATTTTGTCCTGTCGTGTCTTGTATCACCAGGTACTCCATAACCTCATCTTAACAATGGACTCCAAAGTCTTTCCAATTGCTGAAGTCAGGCTACCTGGCCTATAATTTCCCTTCTGCCACCTTCCTCCATGCTTAAAGAGTGGAGTGACATTTGCAAGTTTCCAGTCCTCTGGCACCATGCCAAGTCCAATGATTTTTGAAAGATCATTGCTAATGGCGCCACAGACTCTTCCATTGCCTTCTCCAGAACCCGAGGGTGCAGGTTATTTGGTCTGGGTGACTTTTGTACCTTTAGGTCTTTCAGCTTTTTGAGCACCTTCTCCCTCGTCATAGTAACTGCACCCACTTCTCTTCCCTCACACCCTTCAACACTTGGCACACTGCTAGAGCCTTCCACAGTGAAGACTGATGCAAAATGCTCATTTAGTTCATCCGCCACTAATTTTTGCTTCGTTGTATGCCCTCTCTTTTGCTTTTACATTAGCTTTGACTTCCCTTTTCAGTGACAATTGTACTATTTTGCCAATTGAGTATTTCTTTGTTTTGGAATACATCTATCCTGCACCTTCCTTATTTTTCCCAGAAACTCAAGCCATTACTGCTTTGCTATCATCCGACTTCTCTTTATCCCTATCAAATTTTCATTTGAACTCAATCATATTGTGATCACTCACCCCTTAGGGCTCCTTTACCTTAAGCTCCCTGCTCACCTCCAGTTCATTACATAACACCCAATCCAGAATAACTGACCCACCAGCAGGCTAAACGACGAACTGCTCTAACCATCGCACAGACATTGAACTAATTCGCTCTCTTGAGATCAATTACCAACCTGATTTTTCCAATCAACATGCTTGTTAAAATATCTTACGACCATCAGAACGCTGCATTTTTCACATGCCTTTTCTATTTCCCGGTGTAATCTGTAGCCCACTTACTGTTCGGAGGCCTAAAAATAACTGCCACCAGGGTCCTTTTACCCTTGCAGTTTCTCGATTCCGTCTACAAGGATTCAACATCCTCAGATCCTACGTCACATCCTTCTAATGAATTCATACCACTCTTTATCAGCAGAGCCTCTGGTTGAGTTCCTATCCCTCCAATTACAATGTGTAACTTTAGGCTCAATATATACACGTCATATATGTGTTTTTAAACCTTTTAGAGGACATTATATGTCACTTTTGCGCAGTACTGTATCATGACTTCGGCTGCTCACTCTTCCCCCGTTTGAATGTTGTGGACCCGACCTGCGACATCCCTACACCTGTGGGGCAACATACCATCCGGGTCTCTTTCTCATCCACGGAATCTCCTGTCCTCTCCCGTAATTATGGGATCCGTAATCACTACTGAACCCTTCTCCCCCCTCCCTTCTGAGCCACTGAACCAGACTCAATGCCAGAGACACGGCGAGGGTCCTTACTGGTGGATCCCGCCTTCTTCAGGAACTGCCTCTCGAAAGTGATCTCGATGGTGGGGAGGGTAGTGCCCGTGATGGAGCCGGCTCTGCAATCTCTTTCGATTCTGTGTGTTGGAGATTCCATACATCTAGAGAAATCTGCAAGAGTCTTAACACCACTACTGATAATGCCAGTGACAAACTGCAAGGTTTTGCCGATGCCACATGCAAACCACACATTTCCGTATTGCCCACGCCGCCCCCTTCCAGCCTCACGAATTAATCTCAGCTCCCCAGGATCACGTCGTTCGCTCCTCTTATGGGACAGTGGGAAGGGATTAATGTGGAGCAGCACTGCCACCTGGTGTCTGTACAGAGTATGACTCCGTCCCACCGTCAGCTCAAAATAATGTCATGTCAAATTTATTGCGTTTAACTATATATATGTATATATAAAGTACATAATCATATAATATATAGGGGAAGGAGACATTTCTCCAAACCAGGGTGTAAAAGGACAGTAGAACACATAACGCACAATAATTTGTAAAGGTAAGGATAAAATCTACAGATGAATCACACGTAAATATCAAACTAAGTGAATAAATGAAGTACTGTGAGTTTCAGAACAAGTTAACCAGTGACACTTTGAATGCAATGTGGCAGGGAGTTCAGAAGCCTAATGGCCTGAAGGCAGAAGCTGTATCCCACCCACCCTGACCATTCTTGTTTTTATGCATTGAAGTCTCCTGCCTCATGGTAAAATGTCCCTCTCTTTCAATATTTTTAGTAATATTATATAAATTGCATGGATATAAACACGAAGTTCATAAGGATACAAGTAATACGAATTACGTTACATTTTAATCACAGTAGTGTGATCACAGTATCCCATATTTCAAATCAATCACGTAGAACAAAAAGACTGAATTATGAAATGAAATAAAGTAGAATAAATGTCAAAGAGAATGGGGAATGGCCGAGGAATTCAGGAGAAACGGCATTACCCGGAGACAGAAGGCAGCTTTTACATGGGGAGGGGGGGAGGCTCAGAGCAAACCCTCTGATACAATTATTGTGGAAGAAAAACAAGTGTCGACCATTTGAGCTCAAAAGACAAGAGTTTATGTTGCATCTTTATAAAACTCTGGTGAGGCCACATCTGGAGTATTTACAAAGTTCTGGATGTTGAGGTATTGGAGAGGGTGCAGAAGAGGTTTACCAGGATTCTGCCTGGTTTAGAGGGCATGTTCTATCACGACAGGCTGGATAAACTTGGGCTGTTTTCTCTGGAGCCTGAGGGGAGATCTGATAGAGGGGTATAAGATTATGAGAGGCATAGACAGAATAGACAGAGAGTAGATGTTTCCCAGAATTGACAAGTCTGACATCAGAGGGCATGCATTGAGGGTGAGAGGGGGTCAGTTCAAGAGGACGTGAGGGGTAAGTTTTTTACTCAGAGAGTCGTGGACACATGGAATGCGCCCTCTGTTATGTTGATCGAGGCAAATAGAGGCTTTTAAGAGACGTTCGCATAGGCACATGGATATGATGGAGGGATATGGACAAGGTGTAGGTTAGAGGGATTAGTGTTTATGCGTGTTTGATTTGCTTTCTAGCTGGTTTGGCACACACTGTGGGCAGAATGGTCTGTTCCTGTGCTGTACTCGTCAATGTTCAATTTAGCCCCTCAGTCCTGACTGCCATCTTTGCATCTTTGAAACGGTACCGCAGCATAAAAGCCAGGACCAACATGCTTCTTCCCCCGGGACGTCATACTGACGAACTCACGCTGATTCTACTGTACTCCATATTACATTGACTCTTCTATTTATTACAAATTACTATAATTGCACATTGCACATTTAGACAGAGACGTAACAAAAAGATTTTTACTCCTCATGTATGTGAATGATGTAAGAAATAAAGTCAATTCAATGCATGTGCCGAGAACAAAGAAGCTAACCAGTAAATCAATACGGACACCATGCAAACTCCCTTCCAGAAAGTGCCATCAGGCTATTAAGACGAAGCTATGCCATGTTAAAAGTTTCTCCCACTATACAGTTAACCTGCTCAGCCATTCTCATTAACTTCCACGCCTCCTCTGTCTATTGCCCCCCTCACTGCACTGCACTGTAAAGACTTTCAACCACTTTCTATCATCCTGTTTACATTGTAAATGCAAGCTGGCATTTATGTATTTACACACATTTTACTTCATATTCATATTTAACTTCTAACTTTATTGTTTATTGTGTACAGTTCTGGTCATCGAATTATAGGAAAGATGTCAACAAGATAGAAAGAGTACAGAAGAGATTTACTAGAATGTTACCTGGGTTTCAGCACCTAAGTTACAGAGAAAGGTTGAACAAGTAAGGTCTCTATTCTTTGGAGTGTAGAAGGTTGAGGGGGGACTTGATAGTGGTATTTAAAATTATGAGGGGGATAGATAGAGTTGACGTGGATAGGCTTTTTCCAAAAGAGGACATGAGTTGAGAGTTAAGGGGCAAAAGTTTAGGAGGAACTTCTTCACTCAGAGAGTGGTAGCTGTGTGGACTGAGCTTCCAGGAGAAGTGGTAGAGGCAGGTTCGGTATTAACACTTAAAGTAAAATTGGATAGGTATATGGACAGGAAAGGAATGGAGAGTTATGCGCTGAGTGCGGGCCAGTGGGACTAGGTGAGAGTAAGCGTTCGGCACGGATTAGAAGGGCAGAGATGGCCAGTTTCCGTGCTGTAATTGTTACCTGGTTATGTGACATTTATAACTGTTGTATGTAGCTGTTTTCTGTTTCTATGTGGGTCAGTGGGTGGATGTGTGGGGTGGGTCGGTGGGTGGAGATGTGGTGGGGTGGGTCTGTGGGTGGAGATGTGGTGGGGTGGGTCAGTGGGTGGAGACGTGGTGGGGGGGTTCAGTGGGTGGAGATGTGGTGGGGTGGGTCAGTGGGTGGAGGTGTGGTGGGGTGGGTCAGTGGGTGGAGATGTGGTGGAGTGCGTCAGTGGGTGGTGTTGTGGTGGGGTGGGTCGGTGGGTGGAGATGTCGTGGGGTGTGTCAGTGGGTGGAGTTGTGGTGGGGTGTGTCAGTGGGTGGAGATGTGGTGGGGTGGGTCGGTGGGTGGAGGTATGGTGGGTTGGGACAGTGGGTGGAGATGTGGTGGGTTGGGTCAGTGGGTGGAGATGTGGTGGGATGGGTCAGTGGGTGGAGATGTCGTGGGGTGGGTCAGTGGGTGGAGATGTGGTGGGGTGGGTCAGTGGGTGGAGATCTGGTGGGGTGGGTCAGTGGGTGGAGGTGTGGTGGTGTGGGTCCGTGGGTGCAGGTGTGGTGGGGAGTGTCTGTGGGTGGAGGTGTGGTTCGGAGGGTCAGTGGGTGGAGATGTGGTGTGGTGGGTCAGTGGGTGGAGGTGTGGTGGGGTGGGTCAGTGGTTGGAGATGTGGTGGGGTCGGTCAGTGGGTGGGAATGTGGTGGGGTCGGTCAGTGGCTGGTGATGTGGTGGGGTGGGTCAGTGGGTGGTGATGTGGTGGGGTGGGTCAGTGGGTGGAGGTGTGGTGGGATGGGTCAGTGGGTGGAGGTGTGGTGGGGTGGGTCAGTGGGTGGAGGTGTGGTGGGGTGGGTCAGTGGGTGGAGGTGTGATGGGTTGGGTCAGTGGGTGGTGATGTGGTGGGGTGGGTCATTGGGTGGAGGTGTGGTGGGGAGGGTCAGTGGGTGGGAATGTGGTGGGGTGGGTCATTGGGTGGAGGTGTGCTGGGGTAGGTCGGTGGTTGGAGGTGTGGTGGGGTGGGTCAGTGGGTGGTGATGTGGTGGGGTGGGTCAGTGGGTGGAGATGTGGTGGGGAGGGTCAGTGGGTGGAGATGTCGTGGGGTGGGTCAGCGGGTGGGGGTGTGGTGGGTGGGTCAGTGGGTGGAGGTGTGCTGTGGTGGGTCAGTGGGTGGAGGTGTGATGGGGTGGGTCAGTGGTTGGAGATGTGGTGGGGTCGGTCAGTGGGTGGAGATGTCGTGGGGTGGGTCAGCGGGTGGGGGTGTGGTGGGTGGGTCAGTGGGTGGGAATGTGGTGGGGTGGGTCAGTGGGTGGTGATGTGGTGGGGTGGGTCAGTGGGTGGAGGTGTGATGGGGAGGGTCAGTGGTTGGAGATGTGGTGGTGTCGGTCTGTGTGTGGAGTGGTGGGGTGGGTCAATGGGTGGAGGTGTGATGGGGAGGGTCAGTGGGTGGTGATGTGGTGGGGAGGGTCATTGGGTGGAGGTGTGATGGGGTGGGTCAGTGGGTGGTGATGTGGTGGGGAGGGTCAGTGGTTGGAGATGTGGTGTGGTCGGTCAGTGGGTGGTGATGTGGTGGGATGGGTCAGTGGTTGGAGGTGTGGTGGGATGGGTCAGTGGTTGGAGGTGTGGTGGGGTGGGTCAGTGGTTGGAGATGTGGTGGGTGTGTCAGTGGGTGGAGACGTGGTGGGGTCGGTCAGTGGGTGGAGATGTCGTGGGGTGGGTCAGTGGTTGGAGATGTGGTGGGGTCGGTCAGTGGGTGGAGGTGTGGTGGGGTGGGTCAGTGGTTGGAGATGTGGTGGGGTGGGTCAGTGGGTGGAGGTGTGGTGGGGTGGGTCAGTGGGTGGAGGTGTGGTGGGGTGGGTCAGTGGGTGGTGTGGTGGCGTGGGTCGGTGGGTGTAGATGTGGTGGGGTGGGTCAGTGGGAGGTGATGTGGTGGGGAGGGTCAGTGGGCGGTGATGTGGTGTGGTGGGTCAGTGGTTGGAGATGTGGTGGGGTGGGTCAGTGGGTGGAGGTGTGGTGGGGTGGGTCAGTGGTTGGAGATGTGGTGGGTTGGGTCAGTGGGTGGAGATGTGGTGGGTTGGGTCAGTGGGTGGAGACGTGGTGGGGTCGGTCAGTGGGTGGAGATGTCGTGGGGTGGGTCAGTGGGTGGAGATGTGGTGGGGTGGGTCAGTGGGTGGTGATGTGGTGGGGAGGGTCAGTGGTTGGAGATGTGGTGGGTTGGGTCAGTGGGTGGAGATGTGGTGGGGAGGGTCAGTGGTTGGAGATGTGGTGGGTTGGGTCAGTGGGTGGAGATGTGGTGGGGTGGGTCAGTGGGTGGTGATGTGGTGGCGTGGGTCAGTGGGTGGTGATGTGGTGGGGTGGGTCAGTGGGTGGTGATGTGGTGGGGTGGGTCAGTGGGTGGAGGTGTGATGGGGTGGGTCAGTGGTTGGAGATGTGGTGGGGTCGGTCAGTGGGTGGAGATGTCGTGGGGTGGGTCAGCGGGTGGGGGTGTGGTGGGTGGGTCAGTGGGTGGGAATGTGGTGGGGTGGGTCAGTGGGTGGTGATGTGGTGGGGTGGGTCAGTGGGTGGAGGTGTGATGGGGAGGGTCAGTGGTTGGAGATGTGGTGGTGTCGGTCTGTGTGTGGAGTGGTGGGGTGGGTCAATGGGTGGAGGTGTGATGGGGAGGGTCAGTGGGTGGTGATGTGGTGGGGAGGGTCATTGGGTGGAGGTGTGATGGGGTGGGTCATTGGGTGGAGGTGTGCTGGGGTAGGTCGGTGGTTGGAGGTGTGGTGGGGTGGGTCAGTGGGTGGTGATGTGGTGGGGTGGGTCAGTGGGTGGAGATGTGGTGGGGAGGGTCAGTGGGTGGAGATGTCGTGGGGTGGGTCAGCGGGTGGGGGTGTGGTGGGTGGGTCAGTGGGTGGAGGTGTGCTGTGGTGGGTCAGTGGGTGGAGGTGTGATGGGGTGGGTCAGTGGTTGGAGATGTGGTGGGGTCGGTCAGTGGGTGGAGATGTCGTGGGGTGGGTCAGCGGGTGGGGGTGTGGTGGGTGGGTCAGTGGGTGGGAATGTGGTGGGGTGGGTCAGTGGGTGGTGATGTGGTGGGGTGGGTCAGTGGGTGGAGGTGTGATGGGGAGGGTCAGTGGGTGGTGATGTGGTGGGGAGGGTCATTGGGTGGAGGTGTGATGGGGTGGGTCAGTGGGTGGTGATGTGGTGGGGAGGGTCAGTGGTTGGAGATGTGGTGTGGTCGGTCAGTGGGTGGTGATGTGGTGGGATGGGTCAGTGGTTGGAGGTGTGGTGGGATGGGTCAGTGGTTGGAGGTGTGGTGGGGTGGGTCAGTGGTTGGAGATGTGGTGGGTGTGTCAGTGGGTGGAGACGTGGTGGGGTCGGTCAGTGGGTGGAGATGTCGTGGGGTGGGTCAGTGGTTGGAGATGTGGTGGGGTCGGTCAGTGGGTGGAGGTGTGGTGGGGTGGGTCAGTGGTTGGAGATGTGGTGGGGTGGGTCAGTGGGTGGAGGTGTGGTGGGGTGGGTCAGTGGGTGGAGGTGTGGTGGGGTGGGTCAGTGGGTGGTGTGGTGGCGTGGGTCGGTGGGTGTAGATGTGGTGGGGTGGGTCAGTGGGTGGTGATGTGGTGGGGAGGGTCAGTGGGCGGTGATGTGGTGTGGTGGGTCAGTGGTTGGAGATGTGGTGGGGTGGGTCAGTGGGTGGAGGTGTGGTGGTGTGGGTCAGTGGTTGGAGATGTGGTGGGTTGGGTCAGTGGGTGGAGATGTGGTGGGTTGGGTCAGTGGGTGGAGACGTGGTGGGGTCGGTCAGTGGGTGGAGATGTCGTGGGGTGGGTCAGTGGTTGGAGATGTGGTGGGGTGGGTCAGTGGGTGGAGGTGTGGTGGGGTGGGTCAGTGGGTGGAGATGTGGTGGGTTGGGTCAGTGGGTGGAGACGTGGTGGGGTCGGTCAGTGGGTGGAGATGTCGTGGGGTGGGTCAGTGGTTGGAGATGTGGTGGGGTGGGTCAGTGGGTGGAGGTGTGGTGTGGTGGGTCAGTGGTTGGAGATGTGATGGGGTGGGTCAGTGGGTGGAGATGTGGTGGGTTGGGTCAGTGGGTGGAGGTGTGGTGGGGTGGGTCAGTGCGTGGAGATGTGGTGGGTTGGGTCAGTGGGTGGAGATGTGGTGGGGTGGGTCAGTGGGTGGTGATGTGGTGGGGAGGGTCAGTGGTTGGAGATGTGGTGGGTTGGGTCAGTGGGTGGAGATGTGGTGGGGTGGGTCAGTGGGTGGTGATGTGGTGGCGTGGGTCAGTGGGTGGTGATGTGGTGGGGTGGGTCAGTGGCTGGTGATGTGGTGGGGAGGGTCAGTGGGTGGTGATGTGGTGGGGTGGGTCATTGGGTGGAGGTCGTGGGGTGGGTCAGTGGGTGGAGGTGTGGTGCGGTTGGTCAGTGGGTGGAGATGTGATGGGTTGGGTCAGTGGTTGGAGGTGTGGTAGGGTGGGTCATTGTGTGGAGGTGTGGTGGGGTGGGTCAGTGGGTCGAGAAGTGCTGAGGTTGGTCAGTGGGTGGAGAATTGGTGGGATGGGTCGGTGGTTGGAGGTGTGGTGGGGTGGGTCATTGGGTGGAGCTGTGGTGGGGTGTGTCTGTGGGTGGAGATGTGGTGGGGTGTGTCAGTGGGTGGAGCTGTGGTGGGGTGGGTCAGTGGCTGGAGATGTGGTGGGGTGGGTCAGTGGGTGGAGGTGTGGTGGGGTGGGTCAGTGGTTGGAGATGTGGTGGGTTGGGTCAGTGGGTGGAGATGAGGTGGGTTGGGTCAGTGGGTGGAGATGTGATGGGGTGGGTCAGTGGGTGGTGATGTGGTGGGGAGGGTCAGTGGGTGGTGATGTGGTGGTGTGGGTCAGTGGGTGGTGATGTGGTGGGGTGGGTCAGTGGGTGGAGGTGTGGTGGGGTGGGTCAGTGGGTGGAGGTGTGGTGGGATGGGTCAGTGGTTGGAGATGTGGTGGGGTGGGTCAGTGGGTGGAGGTGTGGTGGGTTGGGTCAGTGGGTGGAGGTGTGATGGGGTGGGTCAGTGGGTGGAGATGTGATGGGGTGGGTCAGTGGGTGGAGATGTGGTGGGTTGTGTCAGTGGGTGGAGCTGTGGTGGGGAGTGTTTGTGGGTGGAGGTGTGGTGGGGTGGGTCAGTGGTTGGAGATGTGGTGGGGTGGGTCAGTGGGTGGTGATGTGGTGGGGAGGGTCAGTGGGTGGTGATGTGGTGGCGTGGGTCAGTGGGTGGTGATGTGGTGGGGTGGGTCAGTGGGTGGTGTGGTGGGGTGGGTCGGTGGGTGTAGATGTGGTGGGGTGGGTCAGTGGGTGGTGATGTGGTGGGGAGGGTCAGTGGGTGGTGATGTGGTGGGGTGGGTCATTGGGTGGAGATGTCGTGGGGTGGGTCAGTGGGTGGAGGTCTGGTGGGTTGGGTCAGTGGTTGGAGATGTGGTGGGGTCGGTCAGTGGGTGGTGATGTTGTGGGGTGGGTCATTGTGTGGAGATGTGGTGGGGTGGGTCAGTGGGTGGAGGTGTGGTGGGTTGGGTCAGTGGGTGGAGGTGTGATGGGGTGGGTCAGTGTGTGGAGATGTGATGGGGTGGGTCAGTGGGTCGAGAAGTGCTGAGGTTGGTCAGTGGGTGGAGAATTGGTGGGGTGTGTCGGTGGGTGGAGGTGTGGTGTTGTGGGTTAGTGGGTGGAGATGTGGTGGGGTGGGTCAGTGGTTGGAGATGTGGTGGGGAGGGTCAGTGGGTGGAGATGTGGTGGGGAGGGTCAGAGGCTGGAGGTGTAGTGGGATGGGTCGGTGGTTGGAGGTGTGGTGGGGTGGGTCAGTGGGTGGAGGTGTGGTGGGGTGTGTCTGTGGGTGGAGATGTGGTGGGGTGTGTCTGTGGGTGGAGATGTGGTGGGGTGTGTCAGTGGGTGGAGCTGTGGTGGGGTGGGTCATTGGGTGGAGATGTGGTGGGGAGGGTCAGAGGCTGGAGGTGTAGTGGGATGGGTCGGTGGTTGGAGGTGTGGTGGGTTGGGTCAGTGGGTGGAGGTGTGATGGGTGGGTCATTGTGTGGAGGTGTGGTGGGGTGGGTCAGTGGGTGGAGTTGTGGTGGGGTGTGTCTGTGGGTGGAGATGTGGTGGGGTGTGTCAGTGGGTGGAGCTGTGGTGGGGTGGGTCAGTGGCTGGAGGTGTGATGGGTGGGTCATTGTGTGGAGGTGTGGTGGGGTGTGTCTGTGGGTGGAGATGTGGTGGGGTGTGTCAGTGGGTGGAGATGTGGTGGGGTGGGTCATTGGGTGGAGGTGTGGTGGGGTGGGTCAGTGGGTGGAGTTGTGGTGGGGTGTGTCAGTGGGTGGAGCTGTGGTGGGGTGGGTCAGTGGCTGGAGTTGTTGATCTGCCTTACTGCTTGAGGAAAGTAACTGTTTTTGATCCTGGTGGTGCTGACGTGGATGCTGCGTCGCCTCCCTGATGGGAGTGGGGCGATCCCTCCATGAACAGGGTGGGTGGGATCCTTCATGATGTTATAGGTATTTTTGTGGCGGCTTTCTGTATATGATTTTTCTGCACTTTCCTTGATGGCGAGTACGCTGTTGCTGACGGGTTGTTTTGACAGACCAGTACTGAGTCTTCAGCGCCCCGCAGGGCTGTTTCCGAACCATAACGGCGTGTTGGAATGCGCTGCAGGAAGACCTGAGTCACAGCCCTTCAATTCACCATCTACCTTACATTTCATTGTTTACCTGTCGCGCTTTCTCTGTACCTGTTACACTTTATTCTGCATTCTGTTATTGTAACTCGGCGAAATGGTCTGATCTCTGAAGAGTCTGCAAGTCAGGCTCGGGACTTGTGGTAAAATAAGCCAACAGCAATTCCACGTCTGCGGCCTCTGAGAGGACCCACGGGGTCAAAACAGGAAGTCGGACTCTTTCGCTCAGAGTTGAAAGTGAAAGTTCCGAGTGGGGGAGAGAGGACCGAGATGGCTTCTGCAAACCTTGTCCAGGAATTAACGTGTCCCATTTGTCTGGAGGTGTTCGCCGATCCGGTCTTCCTGGAGTGCGGACATCACTTCTGCGGAGCGTGTATCTCTCAGGTTTGGGGGAGGGTCTCGGGGGATGTCTCCTGCCCCCAGTGCCGGCAGGTTTTCGTCCAGAGGAACACCAGGCCCGCTCACATCCTGAGCAACGTCGCAGAGCAGGTCAGGCAGCTGAGGGTGACGGCCGAGCGGACGGAGGAGTTTGTCTGCCGGGAGCACGACGAGAAGCTGAAACTGTTCTGCCAGGTGGAGCAGGAGATGATCTGCCTGGTGTGTGGCCTGTCGGCGCAGCACAAGATGCACAATGTCATCCCGATAAAGGAGGCAGCCCAGGCGCTCAAGGTGCGAGATCACCCGCCTGCCCTCCCTGCCGTGCGGTCGGGGAGAGGGGCGGGTGGGTAAGTACAGGGAAACGGAGAAGGGAAACTTTGAGAGTGGTGGAGGGCGCAGAGGGAGGGGAGACGAAGAGATAAGGGAATGCCCGGTTTGGATACACGGTTGGAAGGAGAGGGACTAACACCGTTCGAGGTGGATGGGGGAGCAGACGGGGGTAAGAGTGATATTGCAGAACGAAGGAAAGGACGTTTGAAAGCGGAGGAAAGTAGCGAATGTGGCAGGAGAAAAGGGAAAGAAGAAACGGTGAGAAGAAGAAGGAATGGGGAGAGGAGGGGAGGTGGGTAGATGAGGGAACACCTGACGGGTGAGAGGTTGCAAGGGAGGGGAGACGGGGTATCTATCATCCAGGCTATGCTCTCTCTCCCTGCTGCCATTGGGAAGGAGGTAGAAGGTCAGATGTCACCAGCTGGGGAAGAGTATAGGCTCCTGAACCAGTGTGGATAACTTCACTCACCTCAACACTGAACTGATTCCACAACCAGTGGACTCGCTTTCAAGGTCTCGACAACTCATGTTTACTGTTTTATTATTTGCATGATTTGTCTCCTTTACACATTGGTTGCTTGTCAGAATTTGTTATTTCATGGTTTCTCATAAATTGTCTTTACATTCTTGTAAATGATTGTAAGAGAATCAATCACATGCAAACACTTTGATAATAAATTGACTTTGAACTTTATCGGGTCGACTTGGGAAGTGTGGAGGGGGGAGGTCGAGTTGAGGCCGGGGACGGTGGAGATGGTTCTGGTAGATGAAGGCAAGTGGAATCCATTGGAGATGATAGAATGGGAGGGAGGTGGGGAGATGAAGAAAAAGGTAGGATGATGAGGGGACGATATTGAGGAAGGGAATAAGTGAGGGACTGGAAGATGAAGGGCGAAGGGGAGATGAACATGAGGGGTGAGAAGGCAAGAGAGAATAATTCTATTTGCCCCATGGGTTCTGGGAATATCCCCTCAGTCCTCTGCCCCCCACTTCATGGTCAATAAATGCCAGCAACCTGGGAAGGCTCCTTTCTCAGATCTTCTTCTGTGTCTTCTGACTTGCAGGAGAAGTTGGAAGAGTCACTGAAGCTTCTGCAAGAGCAAATGAACCAGAGTGTTCGGAGTAAGCAGGCAGGGGAGGCTGCGATCCAGGGGCTGAAGGTAGGAATCGTTCGGTGTTCATGGATGGTTCCCTGGGTTACCTGTCCAGTTTCCTCCCACAGGCCAAAGACATTTCAGTTGGTCATTGTAAATTGGTGATCAGGGTCACTAAGCATCATGGCTTGAGGGATTTTTCTACGCTGCATTTTAATCCGACAATAAAGAGACTGGCAGTGACAGGTCCTTTCCAGTTGTACGATGCTGTCCCACAGCAAACTGTAAGCAGCTGACTGTAAGTGATTCCTACCATGAAAGGAAGGCTGGACTGTTTTCATCACCTGACCTTATCATTTGACATGCTGAGTTAGAGACTGGGTTCTATATGTTGTCAAATGTCCCGTGTCACTTGTTTCCTGCCTCCACTCAAACATACATAAAATGCTGGAGGACAGCCAAAGGCTCTCAGTCAGAAATGTCAACTGTACATTTTCCCATTGATGTTGCCTGGCCTGCTGAGTTCCTCCAGCATTTTGTGTGTGTTGTTTGGATTTCCAGCTTCTGCAGATTCTCTCTTTGTGATTTGATACATATGCACCCCCGGTATCCTTTGGAGATGCAGGATTCATAACCACTCCAAGCAGCACCGAGTTTGCTTCTTAGAAAATAAATCATTCAAACTGATGAATTTGGTTTGGCCAGTGAATCTCTGCTAACCTCACTCTAACTCAGGACCAGGTGGATGGACAGAGCTGTGAGATCAGGGCTGAATTTGAGAAGATGCACCAGTTCCTGCGTGAGAAGCAACAGCAGATGGAAGCAGAGCTGCGGAGAGAAGCGGACAAAATCCAGACACAACTGGAAAACAATTTAAAGAGAGCAGTCGACGAAATCTCTTCCATTGAAGAAGTGATACAAGGTGTAAAAGCGAGACTGGAGATTCAAGATCCCCAAGGGCTCCTCAAGGTACAAGATGTGTCACATTCTTGTCTGGGGATCTAAACAGTCTGATATATATTTGGGAGTGAAATTAAATATGTTGGAAAATAGGGTGAAGACTGGTTTCCCGAGTGCAGTCAGTTCAATAGAAACTCAGAATCAGTCAGAGACTAGGCGGCGGTGGGCTCACACCCTGCTCTTGCCTCCCCGGCCCTGCATTCGACCCCTGTGTCAATGCTGGAATGGAGATGTGTGGGCATTCCAGTGTAGTTGCTTGACACAGCACCAGGTGGCGCTCTCAGCACGCTGTGAGTCAGGATTAGTTTCGGTCAAATAGCATGGCAGGGTGTGGGGTTGGCATGGTGGCGTCGCGGTGAGAGGGACACGATTACACCTCGGGGTGTCGGAGTTCGGAGTTGAATTCCAGAGTCCTCTAAGAAAGTTTGTAATCCTTCCCATATGCACGTATGTTTCCTCCCACAGTCCAAAGACAAACTGATTAGTAGGCTTGTCGGTCATTGTAAATTGTGCTGAGTTCAGGCTGGGTTAAAGTTGCTGAGTTGCCGGGTGGGTCGGCTCACTGGGCTGGAACGGCCTGTTCCGCACTGTGTGTCTAAATAAATTAAGTGTGGAAACGGGGAGAGGAATGAGCTGCCCCGAGTCACAATGGTTCCCGTGTCTGCTCGTTCTGCTCCAAATACTCCTTTCCCAAAACTGGTCCCACCTACCCCTCCCCTGTGTAACAGCCAACTCTGCTTTTGCCCGTGGCTGCTTCTGATCGTAGCTCCACCAATGCAGTCCCAAAAGCTCCCACCTTTCTCCTCCCCCTTATCCCATCTCCCTTCCCCTTCCCTCCCCATCCTCCCCTGTCTGTGCTTTGCTCTCCCTACCACTCCCTCCACCTCTTCCTTCCCATCCACTGCATCCCATTAGCTTGCCTTTTATCCTCTGCATCAGGATCATGAGAGAAGGAGAGAGCTGGAGTGATGCATCACTGACAGAGACCCTCCACCCTCCAGCATTTTGTGTGAAGCAGTTTACCCAGTATTCTGTGTGTAAAGGTTCCGGCTGTGTTTTAAGTCTATAAGACATGGGAGCAAAATTAGGCCATTCGACCCATCGAGTCTGTTCCACCACTCTGATCCTTCCTCTCAACCCCATTCTATTGCCTTATCCCCATAACATTTGATGCTCTGATTAATCAAGAACCTACCGACCTCCGCTTTTAATATACCCCGTGACTTGGCCTGCACAGCCGTCTGTTCCAATGAATTCCACAGATTCACCACCCTCTGGCTGAAGAATTATACCTCACCTCTGTTTGAAATGGAAGTCTCTCAATTCTGAGGCTGGGCCCTCAGGTGGTAAACTCCTGAATGACAGGGAACATCCTCTCCACATCCGCTCTGTCAAAAGCTTTTGATGTTCGACAGGTTTCACTGAGATCCCCTCTCATTCTTCAAAACTCCTGCTGGTACAGGCCCAGACACTCAAACGCTCCTCATACGAAGCTACGCACACCGAATGCTGGAGGAACTCTGCAGGCCGGGCAGAATCTATGGGACAAAGTGCATTCGATGTTTCAGGCCGAGGCCCTTCAACAGTACAGGAGAAAAAACAGATGAGGAATAGATTTAAACGGAGGGGGAGGGGAGAGTGTGACATGAGGTGATAGGTGAAGCTGGGAGAGGGAGGGATGAAGGAAGTAGCTAGGGATTTGATTGGTGAAAGAGATACAGGACTGAAGAAGGGGTACCTGATAGGAGAGAACATAGACCATGGAAGGAAGAAAGGTGGAGAGGAGCACCGGAGGGAGGAGATGGGCTGACAAGGAGATAAGGTGAGAGAGGGAAAAGGGGATGGGGACTGTGAAGGAGATGGTGAGGGAGGGGTTGCCATTATGGAAAGTTCGAGAAATCAATGTACATAGCATCAGGTTGGAGGCTACCCAAACGGAATATAAGATGTTGTTCCTCCAACCTGAGTGCGACCATGGATTGAGAAGCTGGTCTACCATCTACATCAGGTCTCACCATTATACAGCATGCCACACCAGGAGCACCGGACACAGTATAAAACTCCCACAGGTGAAGTGTTGCCTCACCTGGAAGGACTAGGGCCCTGAATAGTAGTGAGGGAGGACATGCAGGGGCAGGTGTAGCATTTGTTCCACTTGCAAGGGTAAATGCCAGGAGGGAGATCATTGGGGAGGCATGAATAGACAAGGGAGTCACAAGGGGACAGATCCCTGTGCAAAGCAGAAAGTGGGGCGGGGAGGGAAAGTGGTGGGATCCCGCTGGAGGTGGCGGAAGATTTGGAGAATTGTGTGCTGGACATGGAGGCTGGTCGGGTGGTAGGTGAGGAAAAGAGGAACCCCATCCCTGGTAGGGTGGCGGGGAGATGGGGCAAGAGCAGTCGTGTGAATGGAAGAGATGGTGATGAAGGAAGGGAAGCCCCTTTCTTTGAAAAAGAGGACGTCTCCTTCGCTCTGGAATGAAATGCTCATCGTGAGGGCAGATGCAACAGAGATGGAGGAATTTAGAGAAGAGTTTGGTGTTTTTACAAGTAATAGGGTGGGAGGAGTTATAGTCCAGGTAGCTGTGAGAGTCCATGGGCTTATAATAGACATCAGTAAATAAGTTATCTCCAGAGACAGAGACAGTGAGATCGAGAAAGGGGAGGGAGGAAATGGACCAGGTAAGTTTGAAGGCAGGGTGGAAGATGAAGTTGACGAGCTCAGAGTGGGTGCCGGAGGCAGCAACAACACAATTGTTGATGTAGCATTGGAAAGATGCAGGATGGTCACCGGAGTAGGCTGAGAACATAGACTGACAGAACGGCAGGCATGGCTGGGACCCATGTGTCTGGTGTCCACAAAGAAACGGAGAGCTTTGAGGCCTGCCTGGTGGGGGATGGAGGTGTATAGGGACTGGACATCCAGAGTGAAAATAAAATGATGGGTCATGGAAATCATTGAAAAGATTCAGAGTGTGAAAAGTGTCTTGGATGTAGGTAGGAGGGGACTAAACTGGGGGCGGGGGGATAAGACAACCAAGGTATGGAGATATGAATTCAGTCAGGCAGGAGTAGGAAACGGGAGGTGCAGTGTGCAGGAACTGAGGTTGGTAGCAGTGAATGGGAGATCCCCAGAATGAATGAGGTCAATGATGTAGACAGTGGCCTGGTGCTCCTTAGTGGGGTCCTGTTCGAGGGGTAAGTAAGAGGAGATGTCTGAGAATTGTCGCTGGGCCTCAACAAGGTCGAGGTCAGTATGCCCCCCCCCTTATCTGCGTGTTTGAGGGTGGGGTTAGGATTGGTGTGGGGGGAATGGAGAGCCGAGCGTTTTGTAAGGAGTGAGGTAGAAATAGGAGAGAGAAGTGTTAAAGTCTGGATGGTTAATGTCCTGTTGGCAGTTGGCAATGAAAAGGTCCGGAGCAGGCATAAGACCAGGGCGGGGTGTCCAGGAAGAGGAGGAGGGTGGAAGACACGAGAACAGGTCACCAGTGTGGAGTGGAGAGTCCTTGCCAAAGAAATAGGCTGGGAGACAGAGGCGTGGAAGAAACTCACTGAGGTGTGGGCGCAGGGGGGCAAAGGCGAGGCCCTTACTGAGGACAAAATATTCTGCTTCAGAGAGGCAAAGATCAGAAGGAATAGAGAAGACCCAGGACGGATGGGAGCTGGGATCGGAGGGGTATGGGGCTTGGTAGTGTCTGAGGAGAAGGGTGGTTTGGGGTGTTTCAGGGATGGTGGGGTGGGAGGAAGATGCAGACTCTGAGGACCCAAGAGCGGGTGGAGAGAGACGGGATTGCGGAGTGGTAGTGGGGGAAGGGGAGACGGGGGTTCCTATGGCAATGTGTGAACACCCGGCCTGGAGGTCATCGCTGGAGTCGGAGATGGAGGTTACACAGTTGGCATTTAGGAGATGTCTGAGGTCACTGGAATCCGCATTGATGGCGGTGGAGTCCGGGTTTTGAACCTGCTCTGGTTCATCAGAGCCGTTGAAGTCAGCAGCAGGGATCACGGACTGGAGACGTCCGGACCTGACGGCATTGGAGTGCGCAGGTTCTGTCGTCTGTAGATGGCCGATCCTTCCAGGACATGAGAAAGTTGAAGAACCGGTGATTGAAAGCGTGGATCTGGCGGAGGATGAAGAAGCGGACCGGTCCATTACAGGTGGAGGAGAAAGAATCCCGGATTTGTGGAAGTGACTGGGATAGGAACACCTCATGGCGGAAAGTGGTGTGCGTAGGACGCAGAGGGAGAAACAGTCAATTGACTGTGAAACCTGGGGTCAACAGAGGGTCCAAATTGAGAAGCTTGAAAACAGATCAGGAAACTGCCTGGTACAGCAGGCAGTGAAGACATGTTCCCAGGAAGGACACATGGCTGAGTAGCAGGTCTGGGTAAGTGCATTGTCAAAGAATCGGTGATCTGAAATCAGCATGAGAGATCATCTGATGGTGATGCAACGCGAGATTTAAAAATAGCTTGGAAGCTTTCAGGTTCTTTTTGGCGGGCAGCAATACGACGGGGCCAACAAAAAGTAAAGCGGTGTAAGTAGAGAGGCTGTTGTGAGAGTGGGGCATTGCTAGAGTGGTCCTGATTTGTTCACAGACTTGGGAACGCAGCTAGGTGGGTGCGAATGCCTCGGGTAAGCTTTTTCTCTCTGCTAGTTCATAGGTAGTGTGCTGAAAATGGATCTAAAGGTACGTTCCTTGTGTGAAGTTTGTGAGACTTTCAGCCTCCCTGGTAACTACACCTGAATGAAGTGCACTGAGTGGTATCTCCTGAGAGAGGGTGTTACGGGACTGGAGCTGTGGCTGAAATGGGAAAGTGAGGAGGTGATACATAGGGTCTACAGGGAGGTACTCACCTCTGCGTTGAAGCAGGCAGGTACCTGGGTAACTGTCAGAAGAAATAAAGCTAATAGACAGATAGTGCTGCGTACCCCTGTGGCTGTTCTCCTCGATAACAAGTATACCACTTTGGATATTGTTTGGTGGGGGGTGACTACGAGGGGGAAGCTGTAGTGACCAAGTCTCCGGCACTGAGTCTGTCTCTGTGGCTCAGAAGGGAAGTGGGGGGAAGAGGAGTGAAGTGGGGGATTCCATGATTAGAGGAGCAGACAGCAGGTTCTGCGGACATGAAAGAGACTCCCAGATGGTATGTTGCCCCCCAGGTGCTCAGGTCAGGGATGTGTCCAATCGGTTCCACAATATCCTAAAGAGAGAGGGTGACAGCTGGAGGTGGTGGTGCTTATTGGTGCAGACTGCGTAGGTAGGAAAAGAGAGGAGGTCCTGAAGAGAGAATATAGAGAGTTAGGCAGAAAGCTGAAAATCTCCAGGGTAGAAATCTCTGAACTGCTGCCTGCACCACTTAGCATGTCCTAGGTGAGAGGTTCCTTCAAAATGGATGCTGTCTGCTTGGTACATTGTCTTAGAAGGTGTCCTCAGTGCTGGGGAGATGAGTGCCCGTGATAGAGCTCCCTGAATCTGCAACCTCCTGCAGATCTTTTCTGATCCGAGAAAGTGGCTCCTCCTCACAACATAAATTATACACAATCTTTATAAGGAACAATATAATTAAAATGAATTAAATCGTGTTTGCTTTTGAAATTCACAACTGCGAAGCCTCTCTCAGTGATGCCTACACTGAAGAAGTTTAAATCTTCTCTTCGACGGGAGTTCAGTGAAACCCTCTCTCGCTGCTCCCCATCTATAATTCCTTTGGCCCTTGAACCTTTCGATCATATTCTGACCCAGACCCGCTATTACAGTCATATATCCTTCCTTGGAACGTGTTTCCCCCGCCAACTGACTCCAGTTGGCTTCGGGATCCATTTTCGAGCTTCTCAATTTGGACCTTCTGAGTATCCCAGGTACTCACATTTAATTGACTCTGCCTCCCGTCGTTTCCCCCTCGATCTCTGAGGGCGGCACTCTCTGCCATGAGAAGGTACCCGGCGTCCCTTTATCACGTCCTGCAAGGGTCGCAGGATCTTCCATCTGCAGACCCCAGAGCCTGCTGGCTCCACCCCCACCAGGCACGGACCCGGCCGTCGATCTCGGCTGCCCCAGCTACCCAGGGCATATTGAAAACCCGGACTCCAGCGCCATCAACATGGGTTCCAACGGCCATGGACAGTTTCAAAGCGATTGCGCAACCACTGACTGCGACTCCAGCCGTGAACTCCAGACCGGGTCTTCACACGCTGTGATTGTGATTCCCGTCTCCCCTTCCCCCACCACCACTCTGCAACCCCCTCTCCCTCAGATCACATCGTCAGCTCCTGGGCCCTCAGAGGCTCCATCTTCCTCCACCACCACTCTGCAATCCCCTCTCCCTCAGATCCCATCGTCAGCTCCTGGGCCCTCAGAGGCTCCACCTTCCTCCACCACCACTCTGCAATCCCCTCTCCCTCAGATCCCATCGTCAGCTCCTGGGCCCTCAGAGGCTCCATCTTCCCCCACCACCACTCTGCAATCCCCTCTCCCTCAGATCCCATCGTCAGCTCCTGGGCCCTCAGAGGCTCCACCTTCCCCCACCACCACTCTGCAATCCCCTCTCCCTCAGATCCCATCGTCAGCTCCTGGGCCCTCAGAGGCTCCACCTTCCCCCACCACCACTCTGCAATCCCCTCTCCCTCAGATCCCATCGTCAGCTCCTGGGCCCTCAGAGGCTCCACCTTCCCCCACCACCACTCTGCAATCCCCTCTCCCTCAGATCCCATCGTCAGCTCCTGGGCCCTCAGAGGCTCCACCTTCCCCCACCACCACTCTGCAATCCCCTCTCCCTCAGATCCCATCGTCAGCTCCTGGGCCCTCAGAGGCTCCACCTTCCCCCACCACCACTCTGCAATCCCCTCTCCCTCAGATCCCATCGTCAGCTCCTGGGCCCTCAGAGGCTCCACCTTCCCCCACCACCACTCTGCAATCCCCTCTCCCTCAGATCCCATCGTCAGCTCCTGGGCCCTCAGAGGCTCCACCTTCCCCCACCACCACTCTGCAATCCCCTCTCCCTCAGATCCCATCGTCAGCTCCTGGGCCCTCAGAGGCTCCACCTTCCCCCACCACCACTCTGCAATCCCCTCTCCCTCAGATCCCATCGTCAGCTCCTGGGCCCTCAGAGGCTCCATCTTCCCCCACCACCACTCTGCAATCCCCTCTCCCTCAGATCCCATCGTCAGCTCCTGGGCCCTCAGAGGCTCCATCTTCCTCCACCATCACTCTGCAATCCCCTCTCCCTCAGATCCCATCGTCAGCTCCTGGGCCCTCAGAGGCTCCATCTTCCTCCACCATCACTCTGCAATCCCCTCTCCCTCAGATCCCATCGTCAGCTCCTGGGCCCTCAGAGGCTCCACCTTCCCCCACCACCACTCTGCAATCCCCTCTCCCTCAGATCCCATCGTCAGCTCCTGGGCCCTCAGCATCTTCCTCTCTCCCCAAACCTTCCCTCTCCACTGACACTACCAGCGTCCCTCCCCCCTCTGACCCCATCTCTCAACCATGCCGGGTCTTCACGATACCCTCCGACCTTCAACTCTCTGAGGCAGAGCACTCTGTCCTCAGTAAGGGCCTCACCCTTGTTCCCCTTCGCCCACACCTCAGTGAGTTCCGTGTACGCCATGACGCAGAACTCTTCTTCCACTGGCTCCATCTCCGAGCTTACTTCTTTGACAAAGACTCTCCTACGACCACCGATGACCCCTTCTCCCATCTTCAACCCTCCTCCTCTTCATGGACACCCTGCTCTGGTCTTCTGCCTGCTCTGGATCTCGTTATTGCCAATTGCCGATGGGACATTAACCGTCTTGACTTCACCACACCCTGTTCCAATTCCAACCTCACTCCTTCCGAATGCTCTACTCTCCGCTCCCTCCGCACCAATCCCAACCTCACTATAAAACCTGCAGATAAGGGGGAGCTGTTGTTGTCTGGCGTACTGACCTCTACCTGGCCGAGGCACAGCGACAACTCTCTGATACCTCCTCTTATTTACCCCTTGATCATGACCCCACTAAGGAGCACCAGGCCACTGTCTCCTATACCATCCCCAACCTTATCAGCTCTGGGGATCTCCCATCCACTGCCACCAACCTCATGGTTCCCACACCCCGCACTTTCCGTTTCTACCTCCTACCCAAGATCCACAAACCTTCCTGTCCAGGTAGACCCATTATCTCAGCTTGCTCCTGCTCCACCAAACTCATTTCTGCATACCTTGACACTGTTTTATCCCCCCTTGTTCAATCTCTTCCCTTTCATGACACTTCTCATGCTTTGAATTTTTTCAATGATTTTAAGTTCCCTGTCCCCCACAGCCTTATTTTCACCATGGATGTCCAGTCCCTATATACCTCCATCCCCCACCAGGAAGGTCTCAAAGCTCTCCACTTCTTTTTGGATTCCAGACCCAACCAATTCCCCTCTACCACCACTCCCCTCTGTCTAGCGGAATTAGTTTTTACTCTCAATAATTCCTCCTTTGGCTCCTCACACTTCCTCCAACCCAGGGGTGTAGCCATGGGCACCCGCATGGGTCCGCTATGCCTGCCATTTTGTTGACTTTCTGGAACAATCCATGTTCCAAGCCTATACGGGTATCCATCCCCATCTTTTCCTTCGCTACATCGACGACTGCATTGGCGCTGCCTCCTGCTCGCATGCTGAGCTCGTTGACTTCATTAACTTTGCCTCTAACTTTCACCCTGCCCTCAAATTTACCTGGTCCATTTCCAACACCTCCCTCCACTTTCTTGATCTTTCTGTCTCCATCTCTGGAGACGGCTTATCTATTGATATCTACTATAAGCCTATAGACTCTCACAGCTACCTGGTCAATTCCTCTTCCCACCCTGTCTCTTGCAAAAATGCTATCCACTTCTCACAATTCCTCTATCTCTGCTGCATCTGCTCTCAGAATGAGGCTTTTCATTCCAGGACGAAGGAGATGTCTTCCTTTTTTAAACAAAGGGGCTTCCCTTCATCCACCATCAACTCTGCTCTCAAATGCATCACTCCCATTTCGTGCACATCTGCCCTCACCCCATCCGCACGCCACCCCACTCGGGATAGGGATCCCCTTGTCCTCACCTACCACCCCACCAGCCTCCAGGCCCAACGTATAATTCTCCGTAACTTACGTCACCTCCAACAGGATCCCAATACCAAGCACATCTTTCCCACCCCCTCCCCCTTTTTGCTCCCTACGCAACTCCCTTGTCCATTCGTCTCCACCATCCATTCCCGCTGATCTCCACTTATCCTTGTAATCAGAACAAGTGCTACACCTGCCCTTACACTTCCTCCCTCACCACCATTCAGGGCCCCAGACAGTCCTTCCAGGTGAGACGACACTTCACCTATGAGTCGGCTGGTGTGGTATACTGCGTCTGGTGCTCCCGGTGTGGCCTTTTATATATTGGTGAGACCCGACGCAGACTGGGAGACCGTTTCACTGAACACCTATGCTCGGTCTGTCAGAGAAAGCAGATCTCACAGTGGCCACACATTTTAATTCCACGTCCCATTCCCATTCTGATATGTCTATCTATGGCCTCCTCTACTGTTAAAATGAATCCACACTCAGGTTGGAGGAACAACCGGCTGGGTAGCCTCCAACCTGATGGCATGAACATTGACTTCTCTAACTTCAGTTAATGCCCCTCTACCCCTTCTTACCCCATCCTTGATATTTAGTTTTTTCCCCTCCTTTTTCTCTCTTTCTGCCCATCACTCTGCCTGTTCTCCATCTCCCTCTGGTGCTCCCCTCCCCCCTTTCTTTCTCCCTAGGCCTCCTGTCCCATGATCCTTTCCCTTCCCCAGCTCTGTATCACTTTCGCCGATCACCTTTCCAGCTCTCAGCTTCACCCCACCCCCTCCGGTCTTCTCCTATTGTTTTGCATTTTCCCCTCCCCCCTCTACTTTCAAATCTCTTACTATCTTTCCTTTTGGTTAGTCTTGACGAAGGGTCTTGGCCCAAAACATCGACTGTGCTTCTCCTTATAGATGCTGCCTGGCCTGCTGCGTTCCACCAGCATTTTGTGTGTGTTATGTTAATTAAAACTAAGTCCATTTTGGTGCAAGAGATCAAAGTGGTGACGGTGATTCTAAACTGATCCGGGTTTGGCTGATTGCTTCAGGAACTGAATGGTTGAAGGGAAGTAGCTGTTCAAACAGTTCAGTTCTTGAGGAGAAGAGAAGAGGGTTTTGGAGGATTTAGAGAAGTACCCTCAGAGTGAAAGGTCTGGCTGTGGAACAGTGTTTAAATTCAGCCCTCAAAAGCTAATTTGGGAAAAGATGGAACATGGAAAACAATCAAGTGTTTCTGAGCCTTTCCTCTGGGTGAGTGTTTAGCCTTCGTACTCCAGCCCTCACTGTGATTCCTTCCAGAGATTTCAGCTACAGTTTCACTCAATTCTATTCTCTCTCTTTCCCCTCAGGATATTCAAGCCCTTTTGAAGAGGTGAGTAAATTTTAGCTGAAAATCTGACACCAGGTGCTGTTGTGTCTGTGATGTATTTTGGCAATTGATTTATTATTGTTGCATTAAACTTTGTTTTAGATGTCTTCCATACAGATTATTTCCTTACAACAGAGTATTGAGATACAGTACTGTGCAAAAGTCTCAGGCAGCCTAGGTATACCTGATGGGAGCAAAGGATGTTGGGAATGGATAGTGTGGAGAGCCATGGGAGGGGAGCAGGACAGGGGGCAGAGAAGGAGTGCACAGGTGTAGACACACAGCCGTGAGACACAGGGCAAGGTCATTTGATTACAAACAAGTGGTTGACTGATCATTACAGAATCTCTCTCTGGTGCTTCCCAGTCCCTCCCTCTCCCTTCCCCTGTTACCAACAGGGATTCCCCTCCCCCTGCCCCCTTCCCAGTCGCAGTCCACAACAGAAACCCATATCAGATTCACATTTATCATCACTCACATAGCTGGTGAAATGTGTTTTCTCTTTTGCGGCAGCAGTGCAATGTGATACCCAAAGTTACTGTAGTACTGTGTAAAGTCTGAGGCACTCTAGCTTTGTAAATGTGCCAGAAGCTTATGCACAGTATTGTATTACAATGGAAAACACAACAAAATGCAGATTGAAGTGTCACAGTTACAGAGAGAGTGCAGTGCAGGCAGACCATAAGGTGTAAGGCCATGACATGGTAGATGGATGGAGAGGTTTTCAGTCCATTATATTATACATGGGTCAATAGTCTTATAACAGCAGGATAGAATCTCCCCCTGAGCCTGGAGGTGAGCTTTGATGATTTTGTACCTTCTATCTGAAGGGAGGGGTGGGGAGAAGAGAGAATGTCCGGGGTGGGTGGGGTTTTTGATGATGTTGCCTGCTTTGCTGAGGCAGTGAGAAGTGCAGACAGAGTCTTTGGTAATGTGTGTCACTGATTCCTGTCCCTGACTCTGTAGGTGTGAGTTGCCGGTTTCCCGTCCTGGAGTGGTGTCTGTCGATCTTCCTGAGGATGTGGCTGAAGGAAGGTTGAGGTATCTCAAAGTGTGGAAGGAAATGAGAGCCGTGGTTTCACCAGGTACCTTCCTCTTTCTCTGTGATTCACTTCTCCCCACTGCCCCACCTTCTCCCCTGGAATTCCTGATACTCCTAGGCTCCAGATCCACACTCTACACTTATCAGTCACCATCCCTCATCAAGCATGTGTTCAGACTGTGCAACATTTCTGCTACTAACACACAAACCTGACATAAACAATGTTCTGAAATGCTTCCTGACCCTCCACTACAGCCCCCACCTCCTGCCCCTTGTTGTCATAGAGTTCTACTGTACAGTCGGCCCTTCTGCCCACTCTGGCCATCTACTGTACACTAATCCCACGTGGCCACATTCAGCTCATATCCCTCTGTGCCTGGCCTATTCATGTCTGTCTAAATGCCCCTTAAACCTGGCAATTGTATCTGATCCCACCACTTCTGCCAGGAGAACATTCCAGATAGCAAGCACTCTCTGTGTAAAACATTTACCCCACAGATCACCTTTAAATCCCCTTCCTCACCCCGTAAAATCCCACTTTCTTGTTTTTGATCACTCTCCCATGGGAAACGCTGCCTGTACCGATACATTTCTGTTTTGGGTTCACGCCTCCAGCATCTGCAGTTTAAATAATAAAAGTCCACTTGGCCCTGTCCCCTCACGGGCTGCTGTGTCACTAGGAATGAATCTGTCATGGCTTGTCCCGTTTAGCTTTTAAAAAGAGAACTGCAGCCACATAAAACATCACAGAATCCAGTCAGCTGGGCAGAGGGAGGGGATTGAACTGCCTGTAACAAATAAATCGCTGTGACGTTGTACGGTGTTAAACCGGACGGAGGGAGCAGTGGGGATTGAAATCTCCTCCAGGGGCTGCACACTTCCTGGGCAGAGGAAGGGGATTGAACTACCTGTAACAAATAAATCACTGTGACGTTGTACGGAGTTAAACAGGACGGAGGGAGCAGTGGGGATTGAAATCTCCTCCAGGGGCTCCACACTTCCTGGGCAGAGGAAGGGGATTGAACTGCCTGTAACAAATACATCACTGTGACGTACGGTGTTAAACCGGACGGAGGGAGCAGTGGGGATTGAAATCTCCTCCAGGGGCTCCACACTTCCTGGGCTGAGGGAGGAGACGATGCTCATCACTGTCAGCTCAGATCATGGCCGTTCCATCTGGTTTTCTTATCGTAACCGTTTTGTTTCAGTGCCAGAGTGGCTGACGCTGGACCCAGATACAGCTCACAATCAGCTCGTCCTCTCTAAGGATCTGATGAGTGTAAAGTACACAGGCAGCAGACAAAATCTTCAGGATCACCCGAAAAGATTTGAGAAAATATTAAATGTTTTGAGTTCACAGGGATTTACATCTGGGAGGCACTACTGGGAGGTGTATGTTGGATATAAGACTGAGTGGGTTGTGGGTGTCTGCAGAGAGTCTGTAAACAGGGATAGAGATCACACCACCACACCAGCAGAGGGATACTGGGTCATTGATGTCATCTCCCATCAGGAAATTAAACTCCGAAAACTGGGGATTTATCTGCATTACGAGCGGGGCCAAGTGTCATTTTACAATGGTGACAACATGTGTCACCTCCACACTTACACAGACAGTTTCACTGAGAAACTTCATCTCATCTTAAACCCATGTGATTACGAGACAGGTGACAACTCTGAACCACTCACTCTGCTCACAACGTAACGCAGTGGGACACGTTCTCCGAGGTCTCAGATTTCTCTGGACCCACTGAGCAGATCTCACTGCACCGATTCTCTGAAATACAACCAGAAAAAGCCGGAGCACTCAGCAGTGGGGAAACATGGTTCATATTTCAGGTCCAGACCACCATGTGAGAACTGACTCTCTGCCATTGCTACTGACAGGTGAGGATGTTTATATTGACATCTAATCTGTAGATTTGACTCAGTGTCTCCTTCCCAGCTCTGTCACACTCTCTCTCCTACCGACTGCAGTCCAGGTGCCCGTTGTTTTGGAATAAAGTGACGTGGACTGTTCTCTGGAATTGTGATATCTGCTCCTTGCAATCAGTGTAAAAATGTGCAGATATTTTCTGTGCAATAAACATTTCATCTTGAAAGTGAACTGATAATGTGTCTGTGCTGGTTACTTTGGGGAAACAGTGAACGGAATGGGAACAAAATGGGAGACGGAGGTTTGGGTTCTGCTCCACAGGGAGGAATGGAACTGTTGCTTCTCAGTTTTTTGGGAGATTGCAGCCCAGGTTTGGGCAGAGACATCTCTCTGTGAAATCTGTGAAAGGCAGACAGATTGATTCAATTAAACAGAACTCTTTAAAGCCCAGAGGAGCCAAGGTGGAACTGAGAAAGTCGGTTGAACGGGGTTTGATGATAGATGTTGCCTTCTTGAGGCAGTACCGCGTGTAAATACGACCAGTGTTGGGGAGGGGAGTGTTAGTGATGCATTGGGCAGAGTCCACAACTCTGCAGCTTCTTACATTCCTGAACGTTCAAATAGCTGTGTCAGACCGTAATGCAACCACAGGATACTTTCAACAGGACATTTGCAGATGTTTGTTAAAATGTTTGGTGACAGTCTGACCCTCCTAATAAAGTAAAGATACTGACTCACCTTCCTTGTGATTACATTCATCTGCTGAGCCTATGTTACTCAAGGAATTTGAAGTTGCTAACCCTCTCCACTACGATGTTCTCACTTGCTGTCTGTTTCCCCTGCAATGAGGATACTTTTCCATTATCACTTCTAGTGGATCATTTCCTCATCTTTCCTTGAGTGTAGGAGCTGTTCACTGTGTACAGATCAGAAGGTGGGCAATTGGACATTAGATGTTGAGAAAATACTCCCCAATTTCCATAATCAAAGGTTCCCTGTCATTTGATTAGGACATAATCAAATGTCCTCTGATATTCCAGGCACCTGTTGAAAAACAGACATCCGACATCTCCACTGGACTTTCCACCACTCACCATAAACAGATGTCCTCTGGTACTAGTCATTGCCGCCCCAGGGAAAAAGGACCGGGATGTTACTGTGCAGAAGACGGACAGCCTCTGGGCGGCAGGACCCTACAGAACGCAGTGTGGGTATGACCAGGTGAGAAACTGGATCTCATCTTAAACCCATGTGATTACGAGACAGGTGACAACTCTGAACCACTCACTCTGCTCACAACATAACGCAGTGGGACACGTTCTCCGAGGTCTCAGATTTCTCTGGACCCACTGAGCAGATCTCACTGCACCGATTCTCTGAAATACAACCAGAAAAAGCCGGAGCACTCAGCAGTGGGGAAACATGGTTCATATTTCAGGTCCAGACCACCATGTGAGAACTGACTCTCTGCCATTGCTACTGACAGGTGAAACTGTTTATATTGACGTCTGATCTGCAGATTTCACTCAGTATCTTCTTCCCAGCTCTCTCTCACTCTCTCTCTCTCTCCTACCGACTGCAGACCGGGCGCACGTGGTGTTAGAATGCAGTGAAGTGGACTGTTCCCTGGAATTGTGATATCTGAACCTTGCAATCAGAATGAATATGTGCAGATATTCTCTGTGTTATAAACATTTAACCTGCACAGTGAACTGACAGTGTGTCTGAGCTGGTTGAATAGGGGTAACAGTAAACGGAATGGGAACAAAATGGGAAATGGAGGTTCAGGTTCAGCGATGGAAGGAGGACTGGGGGAGTGACTGCCTCCCAGCTTTTGGGGATATTTCAGCTTAGTTCTGTCAGACACATGCTCTCGATAACGTACTTATCTCCATGCTGTCTCTGAAAGGCAGAGGGGCGGGTCCAATTAAACAGAGCACTCTTGAATGCCCAGAGAAGCCAAAGTGGATCTCAGAATGTCAGTGAAATGTGGTTTGAACACATCCATAATGATTATTGATGATCTCAGCACTATTCAGTGTTCCATACATTCAGTAGGCTGTGTGTGAAGAAATGTACTGGGAATGCAATCCCAGGATGAGGTCTACTTTTGTCAAAGTCAAGGTGAAGTTTATTGTCACATGCACAAGTACATGTCTGCACAGGTGCAATGAAAACCCTGCAGCAGCAACACAGACACACAACATCATAGGAACAGCTTTCACAGGAGAAACTAATCAAATATAAATTGGGCACAATATTTAAAGGAAAGAACACAATATGAAGATAAAAGAACAAAGTCCATTTTTGTGCAAGTTGATCAAAGGGGTCATGTTTTGCTAATCTGGAATGATTCGTGCTTTGCAAGTTGGTTTAACAACTGATTGCTGAAGGGAAGCAGCTGTTCCTGTATCTGGTGGTTTGGGATTTCAGACCTCTGTATCTCCTGTTTGATGATGGCTGTGAGAAGATGACTTGGCCTGGGCGATGCAGATCTTTGATAATAGATGTTGCCTTCTTGAGGCAGTGCCTCATGTACGTGTGTACTACCATGATGGGGAGTGATGTGTTCTTGACGCGTTGCACAAAGTCCATTATTCTGCAGCTTCTTACATTCCTGCATGTTTGAACAGCTCTGTCAGACCATAATGCAACAAGTCAGGATACTTTCAGCAGGACATTTGCAGAAGTTTGTTAAACTGTTTCATGACAATCTGAACCTCCTAATAAAGTAAAGACAACGACTCACCTTCCTTGTGATTATATTTATGTGCTGAGCCTAGAATAATTCATCTCATACGTTAACACACAGGAATTCGAAGTTGCTGACCGTCTCCACCAAGAGGAATTTCTCCCTTGATTCCCCCACCAATGAAGACACCTTTCCAGTATCACTTTTCCAGATAATTTTCTCTTTGGTGTTTGAATTATTCACCACCACCCCTTCCCCTGACTCACTGCACCCAAAGATTTCCCAATAACTGTTGTGCGGTCTGTGTTTCTAATACCCTCACCAGGCTGCCTTACCCCTCCACAGTACAGGTACCTTTCCCAATGTACAGTGTTGGAGCTGAGGGTGGGGAGAGTTCACTGTGTACAGATCAGAAGGTGGGCAATTGGACAATGGATGTTGAGAATATACTTTGCAATTCCCAGTATCTCCAGAAGTCCGAATCCCAGATGTCAGTGGATGCATGGAGAAGGTAATGGGCTGATGAACATTGCATTGCACAGTTAATACACCTGAAGGTGCGGAGCCTGTAAAACAGGTGGGGTGGGGGTCTGGAGAATTCTAAAGATGAGTCTAAAACTACAGAAATCAATGTCTTCTTACCCCAACCCCCACCACAGACACTCCTTGTCTCTGATACCCCTGCCAAGAACCCTCCTGTGTCTCATCTACTCAGTGACAACATCAGGCTCCAGAGTTTCGGGATGACCATCTCCACAACAACAATATTTTTTCTCCACTTTCACCAAGCTACACTGCCTCCTAGATTGGAAATGTTTCACCAGCCTCTTGTTTTCAAATCCCTCTCACATCATCACCCCCTCACTGTTTTGTAATCTCCTCTAATCCAACAATTTACCGATATCTTCAGACACCCACACTCTAAGCTCTGGGTTTCCTTCCCACAGTCTCTATGCTTCCAACCTCCCGTTCCTTCTACAGGAGAACATCAACATCAATCCCCAACCCCTCACAGGTCCGCAAGCACTGATCTCTGAGCACCACCAACAGCCACGGACTTCTCTCCGTTTGGGTCACAATCCTGGCTGATGGCCGGGGGACTCACTTAGAATTCCTCTGGCTGCTCCACACGGCACAAAGGGCAGACAGAAACACCAGAATCTGATGCTGTGGGGTGGGGGGGGGGGGTGGCGGTCAGGGGGTCCTCCTGGTGTCGAGTTTGGTTTGTGACAGTCAGTCCATGCCTGAGACAGTTGTCATGGTCTTGTAACTTATTGTCTACCTGCATTGCATTTTCGTTGCAGTTGTTACAGTTTTACCTAATTCTACCTTGATACACTGTGGAATGATTTAATCTGTATGAACAGTATGCAGGTCACACTTTTCACTGCACCTCAGTACATGTGAGAAAAATAAGCCAATTCCAACCCATTCACTCACCTCTTCCTCTTCTACACTAAAGCCCAGAGTGCCCAAGATAACTGGAAATAACCTCTCAAGCTGAGCAGACTGTTTCTGTCTCTACAGATGCTGCCTGACCTGCTGAGAGTTTCCTGCATTTTCCGTTATAATTTCAGTTCTCCGGGAACTGCAGTTGTTTTTTTTCCGGTTTTCCAAACCTCCAGCACACTTTAACCTGAGACATCCCGCTGGATCCTGGTATCAGTTCAGTATACTCTCGGGATGCTGGAGGGAAAGGTACAGGAGACAGGGAGAGACAGATGACTAACCTTTACACGGAGAATCTTTTTAGTTTGTCATGTTTCAAGTCCAGTTTTCTCCCATTTTGTGAAATCTCCCCCATTCTTCCGGTGAGTTTCACAGGACTCCCTCCTCCCATGGGACCAAAGATACAAAAGCCTGAAAGCACCGACCACCAAGGACAGGCTCAAGGACAGCTTCTGAGCATCTATTTCCCCCGTTATACAGTTAATCTGATCAACCAGTCCCGTGAGCCTCCACGCCTCCTCTGTCTTTTAACCAGGTCACTGCAATGGACTGTAAAAATCTTCAAGCACATTTTTATCATCCCTGTTTACATTGTAAATACAAACTGGCGTTTATGCATTTATGCACATTTCATTTCATATTCGTATTACATTATTCCATATAATTGCTGAGTCGTGCATGTCACGTCCTGATCAACACAGCACAGAAAATTTCCAATACAAACGTACATGTAAATGTATCTGGTGAATAAATTTGTTTCTTGATCAATGGGGTCGTAGCTGATCAGTTCAACACTGCAGTCCCACCTGATCTTGGCAACTTCTGTCTTTTGCCTCCGTCTTAAAACCGTTTTGAAGACTCTTTTATGACCTTTGAGGAATTGAGATCCTGAGTCCTTTGACCTTCCATGAGTGAGCTCCACCTCCTTTTACCCATCACCCTAATTCCCTTGCTATGCAAACACCTATCGAACCGTGTCTTCAATATTTATTTAATGAGGTAGCCTCTACTGCCTTCCTGGGCGAGGAACGGCACAGATTCACCACTCCATGGGAAAAGCAGCTTACCCTAATCTCTGTCCTGAATTTGCTCCCCCTAATCTTGAGGCTATGTCCCCTAGTTCTCGTCTCACCTTCCAGTGGAAACAACTTTCATTCCTTTGTCTCATCTATCCTCTTCATCATTTTGTCAGCCGGCACATCGAGATGTCCGTGAGGGATGCTGTCGACCGGCACATTCCAGGCCGCAGGGGAACGTGCTGAGGGACCCACTGACACTCGGTGTAGCCACCGCAAGGGCCCGGTGGGACAGGAACACGGTGTAGGGGTCTCCTGATACTGGAGAGGGAGGGGCAGGCGGGGGAGGAAGCCCCTTAATTATCGTGGTAGTACACCGTCCCGGAGAGCCACAGGAGCGGCCGCAGGGCTGTTGGTGCGTCTGAATGTAAATCATATCATTCATAGACATCAGTTTAGAACGTATTGACAGTAAATGTGACAAATGAAAGGTCATCGCAGGGTTCAATCTTGTAAATATTTTTATCACGAATACAGTTTATTTAGTTAAAATATGATTCTATAAAAGTTTTAAAAAGAAAAAAAAATATACAGCTGTGAGTTCTGCTCTCATTCTTCTGAATTTCAGCATGGTGTCGGGAACTCCTCGCCCTCATCAGCAGACGGTACAAAGACTGAAAGCATGTACCGCCAGGCTTCAGGACAGCTTCTCTGCCACAGTGAAAAGATCATTAACGGGCTCGCAGCCATGAGAAGATTCACGATAGTTTAATGTTATTTCCAGTACACAGATGTAAAGGGGAACAAGATAATTGTTACTCTGGACCTGATCCATCACTGAAAAATAGTGGTGATGGGGGAGGGGCAGATATGGGTAAATGGGTGGAGATGTTGATCAGTTTACCTGCTTAGGGAAGGTAACTGTTTTTGAGCCTGGTGCCCCCGGCGTGGATGCTACGCAGCTCCCTCCCTCATGGGAGTGGGACAAATCGTTCATGACCAGTTTGGGTCGGCTCCTTCACGATAATTCCGGCCCCTTTCTGTATGTACGTCCTTGATGGCGAGTAGGCTGTTGCCGATGGGTAGTTTTGACAAACCCTTACAGAGTCTTCTGCCCCCCGCAGTGGAGAGTCGACACCGTTCACACCGACACGTTCGAACGCTCTCCACTGCGCATCTGCAGAAAGACGCTGCTTACCTGCTCTGCACTCTCTCTGTAGCTGTTACACTTTATTCTGCATTCTGTTATTCTCTACCTCTGAACACGGTGAGATGGTCTGATCTGTGTGAAGAGTCTGCAAGACAGGCTCGGTATATAGAACCACAGAACATTACAGCACAGAAACAGGCCTTTTCGCCCTTCTTGGCTATGCCGAACCATTTTCTGCCTAGTCCCACTGACCTGCACCTTCATGTCCATATCCCTCCATGTACTTGTCCAAGTTTTTCTTAAATGTTAAAAGTGAGCCCGCATTTACCACTTCATCTGGCAGCTCATTCCACACTCCCACCACTCTCTGTGTGAAGAAGCCCCCCCTAATGTTTCCTTTCAACTTTCCCCCTTCACCCGCAACCCATGTCCTCTGGTTTTGTTTCTCCCCTGGCCTCAGTGGAAAAAGCCTGTTTACATTCACTCTATCTATACCCATCATAATTTTATATACCTCTATCAAATCTCCCCTCATTCATCTACGCTCCAGGGAACAAAGTCCTACCCTATTCAACCTTCCTCTGTAACTCAGTTTCTCAAGTCCTGGCAACATCCTTGTATACATTCTCTGCACTCTTTCAACCTTATGAATACCCTTCCTGTAATTTGGTGACCAAAACTGCGCACAATACTCCAAATTTGGCCTCATACAACCTCACCATAACATTCCAACTCTTATATTCAATACTTTCATTTATAAAGGCCAATGTACTAAAAGCTCTCTTTATGACCCTATCTGCCTCTGACACCAGTTTTAGGGAATTTTGTATCTATATTCCTAGATCTCTCTGTTCTACTGCACTCCACAGTGCCCTACCATTTACCTTGTATGTTCTACCTTGGCTTTTCTTTCCAAAGTGCAATACCTCACACTTGTCTGTATTAAACTGCATCTGCCATTTTTCAGCCCACTTTTCCAGCTGGTCCAGATCCCTCTGCAAGCTTTGAAAAACTTGCTCACTGTCCACTAGACCTCCAATCTTTGTATCATCAGCAAATTTCCTGATCCAATTTACCACATTATCATTCAGATCATTGATATAGTTGACAAATAACAATGGACCCAGTACTGATCCCTGTGGCACACCACTAGTCACAGGCCTCCACTCAGAGTAGCAATCCTCCACTACCACTCTCTGGCTTCTCCCATTGAGCCAATGTCTAATCCAATTTACTACCTCACCATGTATACCTAGCAACTGAATCTTCCTAACTAACCTTGTCAAAGGCCTTACTGAAGTCCATGCAGACAACATCCACTGCCTTCCCTTCATCCACTTTCCTTGTAACCTCCTCGAAAAGCTCCACAATACTCCTCACATTGATATAGACACACCTCAGTAGATTATTACCACTGCACAACCCTTCTAATTGTGACTTTGCATGAAACTTTGACATCACTTATTTTCACCCCCACTCCACTATCTCGTCCAGCACTCTGGTTCCCATCCCCCTGCAAATCTAGTTTAACCCCCCCCCCCCACATAGCACTAACAAACGTCCCTGCAAGTATATTGGTCCCCCTGTAGTTCAGGTGTAACCCGTCTCTCTTGTACTGGCCCCACCTGCCCTAGAAGAGGTGCCAATGATCCTGAAATCTGAAACCCTGCCCCCTACACCAGTTCCTCAGCCACGTGTTCATCCTCCAGAGCACCCTACTCTTACCCTCTCTGGCACATGGCACAGGTAGCAATCCTGAGATTTCCACTCTCGAGGCCCTGCTATTTAACTTCCTACCAAGCTCTCTATACTCACTCTTCAGGACCTCCTCACTCTTTCTTCCTACGTCATTCGTACCGATGTGTACCGTGACATCTGGCTGCTCACCCTCCCATTTCAGAATACCGTGCACGTGATCAGAGACGTCCCTGACCCTGGCACCCGGGAGGCAACAAACCATCCGGGAGTCCCTGTCACGACCACAGAATCTCCTGTCTGTACCCCTGACTATCGAGTCCCCGATCACTACCACTCTCTTTTTCCCCCTTCCATTCTGCACTGCAGAACCAGACTCAGTATCAGCGATCCGCTTTGACAAAATAAACCAATAGCAATTCCACGTCTGCAGCCTCTCAGAGGTCACACGGGGTCAAAAACAGGAAGTCGAACTCTTCCGCCCAGACTTGAAACGGGAAGTTCCGAGTAGGGGAGAGAGGACCGAGATGGCTTCTGCAGACTTCGTCGAGGAATTAACGTGTTCCGTTTGTCTGGAGGTGTTCACCGAGCCGGTCTCCCTGGAGTGCGGACATAATTTTTGCAGAGCGTGCATCTCTGAAGTTTGGGAGAAAGTTTCGGGGGATGTCTCCTGCCCCCAGTGCCGGCAGGTTTTCGTCCAGAGGTACACCAGGCCCGCTTATATCCTGAGCAACATCGCAGAGCAGGTCAGGCAGCTGAGGGTGGGGACGGCCGAGCGGACGGAGGAGTTTGTCTGCCGGGAGCACAACGAGAAGCTGAAACTGTTCTGCCTGGTGGAGCAGGAGATGATCTGCCTGGTGTGTGGCCTGTCGGCGCAGCACAAGATGCACAATGTCATCCCGATAAAGGAGGCAGCCCAGGCGCTCAAGGTGCGAGATCACCCGCCTGCCCTCCCTACCGTGCGGACGGGGAGAGGGGCGGGTGGGTAAGTACAGGGAAACGGAGAAGAGAAACTTTGAGAGGGTGGAGAGCGCAGTGAGAGGGCGATGAAGGTCGGGGAGGAAGGAAAACGATAGGCACAGAGCAGGTGTTAAGGGAATGGCCCGTTAGGAAACAGGACGTTGCCAGGTGTAACAGAGTTGGACTAACAACGTTGGTGGGTGGGTGAGAGAAGTGTTTGAGAACGAAGGAAAAGACGTTTTGAACGTGAAGAAAATCAGAGAATATGACAAAAGAAAGGGAATGAAGAGAAGGCCAAGGGCGAATGAAGGAATAGGGAGTGGCGGGAAGAGGAGTGTAGATGAGGGATGTCTGACAGCTGAGAGGCTGGAGGGAGGGGAGATGGGTTCTCATCCCGGCCATGCTCTCTGGCTGCTGCCATTGGGAAGGAGGTACAAGAGGTACGACCTGTCACCGGGTCAGGCAGGCTCCTGAACCAGCGTGGATAACCTCAGTCACCTCAACATGAACTGATTCCACATCCAACGGACTCGTGGGTTTTCATAAATTCTGTTTTTACCTTTATTTTCCTGTACATATGACAATGTAGAAACACGTTGAGAAATTTACTTTGAGCTTCCTGGGGCAGAATTGGGAGGTGTGGAGGGGAGAAGTCGAGGTGAGGCAGCGGTAGAAAGAAGACAAATAGAATCAGATTGGAGACGATCGGACGGGGGGGAGGGGAGAATGGGAAAATACAGCATGATTGAGGGGGGAACGGCAGAGTGGGGTATGGACAATATTGAGTGAGTGAGAGAGAGGGACTGGGAGATGGAGGGTGAAGGGGAAGTGAACATGACTGGTGGGAAGGTTTGAAAGAATGTCTCTATTTCCCCCACAGGTTCAGGGATTACCCCCCCCCCCAGTCCTCTGCCCCCCCCACCCCCACTTCAAGGTCAGCAGCTTCGGAAGGTTCCTTTCTCAGATTTTCTTTTGCATCTTCTGACTTTCAGGAAAAGTTGGAAGAGTCACTGAAGTTTCTAAAAGAGCAAATGAACCAGAGTGTTTGGAATAAGCAGGAAGGGGAGGCTGCGATCCGGCGGCTGAAGGTAAGGAATCATTTGGTGTTTGTGGATGGTTTCCTGGGCTGTGTGTTCAGTTTCCTCCCACAGGCCAGAGAGAAGATGCTTCAATTGGTAGTTTAATTGATAATCGTAAATTGTCTGCTGATTAGTCTAGGGTTAATCAGGGATTGCTGTGCGTCATGGCTCGAGGGACCTTTTGTATTTCAACAATTAAATAAAGAGACCGACAGTGACAGGCCCCCTCCAGCTTTACGATGCTGTCCCACAGCAGAATGCAAGCAGCTGACTGTAAATAATAACTACAATGAAAGGAATGTGTGGACTGTTCTTATCACCTGACCTTATCGTTTGACATGAGAAGACTGGGTTCTACATGTTGTGAAATGTCCAGTGTTACCTGGTCTCTGTCTCCATCCAAACATACCTTACTGCTCACCCAACTCCTGGGTACATTTTGGATATGCGAGAGACTATAGATACTGGAATCTGAAGCATCTGGGTATCCATTATTTTACATATAAACCACGTAACCTCTTTATCAGACTTCAGCCCGGGGTGGCAAACTTTTTGACTTGTGGGCCACAAAGGGTTCTAAAATTTGACAGGGGGGCCGGACCAGGAGCAGATGGACGGAGTGTTTTGATAATACACCTCATAAGAGAAAATAAAATATCATGGGATATGTAGAAAACATGTGCTTTAATTTCAATTGAAAATGGACAAATGCATTACAACAAAAATATCTGTCTTTGAAGTCCCATGGTATTTAGCTAATAACTTTTAAAACACTGAAAATTAAATGAATAAAATACAGCTTTTTTAATAGTAACAGTTATTATTTTAAAGCACTGAAAATGCTGTATCCTTCAAGATATTATCATCATCACTCTCCTCCTGACTGTCTTTATTTCAAAGACGGTAGGAGATGCAGGTCTACTTGTCCTGCTCCTTCTTATTCAATTGTCCCCTGTGCCAAAACTCAACAACGACCAGCACAAGGAGAGAACAGTGACAGCGCGCCAGTATGCGGAGCGCGTTATTTGATCTGGAGCGCATTTTTTATTTTGAGAACTTACGTGCACCTGCGCACTACTCATGTCCATCACTTAACAGAAATGACATGTAACATGTAAGGCTTATTGAAAAAAATATTTTCAAATGCATTTTTTACATAACACAACGAAGAAACTTATTTTTAATTTCAGTGGGAACAGTGTTGTTGGTCTCCCTTTTTAGCCAGCGCATCAAAGTCTGGATTTAGTTTTGTTGTGGCGATTCTCAGGATGGATCTGAGGTGTTGGTCAGTTAACTTGGATCTGTGGCTGGCTTTGTTGATGTTCATGACGCTGAACGCCTGTTCACACAAATAGGTCGAGCCGAACAAAGAGTAAAGCGCAAATGTGGAGTAATACGCTGCACCTCAACAAAGGTCAATGTGTAGTGGTGTGCTACATGCAGTGCTAAAATTACGACACGGAGTCAGTAACTGCAGTCGGAGAAAAAAACTTTATTCGAAATCCCCAGCCTCACTTTTAAGCCTCCCTCAACCTGCCCCCCCCCCACCCCGTCCCCGTGGCGCAGAGGCTCCAAAGCTCTGTGCTCGCAAATCCCCGCAGGCTATCTCCCTTAGCCGGAACGCTGGCTAATTGTGAGCCGGTTCGGATGTGCCAGGAAATGGGTCGCCACAAATGTATATGAAGTGCGTCATCTATTGGGAAAACGCCAGAATTGCGGGGAAAAAACGTTAACAAGGTTTATTAATATAATTTCATCAAGTTCTGCGGGCCGGATTAAAAAGCTTAACGGGCAGCATATGGCCCGCGGGCCGTAGTTTGCCCATGCCTGCTCCAGCCTGTTTCTTGCTCCCAGATATTGAGCTTTGTCTGTAATGAGCTCCTCCGGCCTGAGTGGGGAGCCGGAGGGCACTGTGCTCCGACGCTTACAAAGAGCAGCTGAATTGTGAATTGTTCTCTTGACGCGAGTTCTTAATCCCTGGTCAGTTTAATCCTCACAAATTGATTTTGACTGGCAAGGGCTTTCTGCGTTCTGTGATTATTTCAGTGGGTCAAGTTTTGAGAACATTTCGTCTCAGGGTGTCGCTCGGTTGAGCCACTGAAGTACTTTTGGAATTCCAATGTATTAACTCTGTGTTCAGTCTCTACATGGGACTCTGTCGTTCCTCCTGACCTGACTTCAGTCATTGCCAGCGCTCACCATGACAGATTGGTATGGATACCAGCTGAATCCCTTCATTATATCCTAGCCTGTAACCCACTCCTGGGTATCCATTATTCAAAATAAAAAACACCCTGAACCTGTTGATTAGATCCCACCTGCAACATAGTCCAGGGATCCACTATTCTATATATAGACCACCCTGAACCCATTGATTAGATCCCAGTCTGTAACTCACCCCTGGATATCCCAGTCATGATAAAGAGAGTCAACCTGAAACCTTGACTATTCTTTTGACTCTAAAGATGCTGACTGATCTGCCGTGTTCCTCCATCATTTTGAATGTGTCTCTCTAAGACATTGCTTTTATTGTCTGTATCCAACTCTTGTTAGTCCACCCTACCTGTAAGATCTCACACTTCCGAAGACCAAATTCCAATGCCACAGATTTCCCAACAGATCAATGTCTTCCTGTAGGCCATGACTTTTCTCCACAAGTATTTTCGTGTTACAGTGTCTGCAAACTTACAAATCATAGATCTTGTACACTTCAATCCAAAATGATCTGCAGAACAAAACAGCAGGAGTCCTGTACCATATAGCCTACTGTATAATATGGGACTACTTGATGATGTAGGAACATGTCATTGAATGTGCTATTAGGGACGTATTGATCTGCACGTGTGTGTTCAATTCACTCTCAGTCAGTAAAGAACCCTGTTTATCTTAGCTCTCGTCTCCATTTTTATTTATAGCTTTGTTGTGTAACCCGGTCACATACACAAGTCCCATCACAGGTTACAAATTTCTAATCACTGTTCAACACAATCTGCTTCCTATTACCAAGCTAAATTTATAGCTGCAATTTGCCACCTCACCCCAGATCCTATGGTCTAACCTCCCCAAACATCCTCCCATGTGGAACCTTGTCAAACACTACTGAAGTCCCAAAGGACAACTTGAACTGTCCTCATCACTGCATGTTGTTCTCTCTTCGATTCCAGAATGGGGATCAATCCCAGAGATCCAGTCGGATCCGTGGGATTGGATTCTAGTTGATTAATCTGTCTATCAATAATGTGAATGTTTACTATGACCCCACCCCCATCCCCTCAACAATTCCAATCAGCATCCATTTTTTACATTAAAAAATAAAGCATCCCTGACCCCAGTGTAAATAACCACTCCAAGCAGATCTGATTTCTTATTTAGAAAATGAAACATTCAACTTGATGATTTCGGTTTGGCCAGTGACTCTCTGCTAACTTCACTCTAACTCAGGACCAGGTGGATGGACAGAGCTGTGAGATCAGGGCTGAATTTGAGAAGATGCACCAGTTCCTGCGTGAGAAGCAACAGCAGATGGAAACAGAGCTGCGGAGAGAAGCGGACAAAATCCAGACACAACTGGAAAAGAATTTAAAGAGAACCGTCGACGAAATCTCTTCCCTTGAAGAAGTGATACAAGGTGTAAAAGTGCGATTGGGAATTCAAGATCCCCAAGGGCTCCTCAAGGTACAAGATGTGTCACATTCTTGTCTGGGAGATCCAAACTGTCTGATAAATATTTGTAAGTGAATTTAAATATGTTGGAAAAGAGGGTTAAAGCAGATTTCCTGAGGGCAGTCAGTTTAATAGAAATTCAGAAACATACAGAGACTGGGGTTTCCTGGCCCGAGGTTTGACCCCTGTGTGAATGCTGGAATGGACATGGTTCTCCGAGGTGTAGAAATCCCAGTGTAGCTGCTTGAAGCATCAGTAAGTAGGTGGTGTTGCCCTCAGAACCATGTGAGTGAGAATTGAGTTAGCGTAAACAAATATCATGGCGGGGGGGTTGGCATGGTAGCGTAGCGGTGAAAGTGACGTGATTACATCTCGGGGTGTCAGAGTTCAGAGTTGAATTCCAAGGTCCTCTGTAAGAAAGTTTGTAATCCTTCCCACGTGCATGTGGGTTTCCTCCCACAGTCCAAAAACATACCGGTTAGAAGGCGAGTTGGTAATTGCAAGTTCTGCTGTGTTTAAAGTTAGTGAGTAGCTGGGTGGGACGGCTCATTGGGCTGGAACAGCTTGTTCCACACTGTCTGTCCAGATAAGTAAGTGTGGAAATGGGGCCGGGAATGAGCTGTCCTGAATCACAATGACAACCCCACATTCCCCGTGTCTGCACAGGCACAAATGATGTCATTCCTCTCCAAATACTCTTTTCCCAAAACCGGTCCTCCCTACCTCTCCCTTGTGTTTTTGCCCATGGCTGCTTCTGACCGCCAATGCAGTCCCCAAACGCCCCCACCTTCCTCTCTCCTTATCTGATCTCCCTTCTCTTCCCCATCCTCCCCTGTCCCTTTCTCTCTGTGCTTCACTCTTCCCTAACACACCCTCCACTGCATCCCACTACCCTGCCTTTCATCCTGCCACATTTGCCTCCAGTTGCCCCATTCCAGACCCTCTCCGCTCTACACTCCCAGCCTACAGCAGACTTCGTGCTGGTTCCCATTCCCCAGTGTATAGCACCACTGCATTAGGACCATGAGAGGGAGAGAGCTGGAGCGAAGCATCACTGACAGAGACACTCCACCCTCCAGCATTTTGTGTGTAAAGGTTCCTGCTACATTTTAAAACCATAATACCATAAGACATGGGAGCAGAATTAGGCCATTCGACCCATCGAGTCTGTTCCACCACTCTGATCCTTCCTCTCAACCCCATTCTATTGCTTTCTTCCCGTAACATTTGACGCTCTGATTAATCAAGAACCTGTCGACCTCCGCTTTTAATATACCCCGTGACTTGGCCTGCACAGCCGTCTGTTCCAATGAATTCCACAGATTCACCACCCTCTGGCTGAAGAATTATTCCTCATCTTGGTTTGAAAGGGGGAAGGGGCCACAGTGGTTGACAAAGGAAGTCAGAGATTGTATAGCATTAAAGAAAAAGAAGTATGACAGGGCTAAGATGAGTGGGAATACAGATGATTGGGAAAGTTTTAAGGAACAGCAGATCTTAACTAAAAAAGCAATACGGAGAGAAAAAATCAGGTATGAGCTCAGTCTAGCCAGGAATATAAAAGGGGATAGCAAAAGCTTTTTTAGTTATGTGAAGAGAAAGGAGATAGTTAAGAACAATGTTGGCCCCTTAAAGAATGAATTGGGAGAAATTGTTATGGGAAACAGGGAAATGGCAGCAGAATTTAATGCGTACTTTAGATCTGTCTTCACCAGGGAGGACACAAGCAATCTCCCAGATGTATGGATGGGCCAGGGTCATAAGATATCAGAGGAATTGACATTAGGAAAGAAACTGTGATGAGTAGACTGGTAGGACTGAAGACTAATAAATCCCCGTGTCCAGATGGTCTGCATCCGAGGGTTCTAAAAGAGGTGGCTCAGGAAATTGCGGATGCATTGGTAATCATTTTCCAATGTTCCTTAGATTCAGGATCAGTTCCTGAAGATTGGAGATTGGAGAGTGGCTAATGTTATCCCACTTTTCAAGAAGGGAGGGAAGGAGAAAACGGAGAACTATCGCCCTGTTAGCCTAACGTCAGTCGTGGGCAAGATGCTTGAGTCCATTATTAAGGATGAAATAGTGGCACATCTTGATGGCAGAAATAGGATTAGGCCAAGCCAGCATGGATTTACCAAGGGCAAATCATGCTTGACTAATCTGTTGGAGTTTTTTGAGGGTGTAACAAGGATGTTAGACGAGGGTAAGCCAGTGGATGTTGTGTACCTAGATTTTCAGAAGACATTCGATAAGGTGCCACTTAGGAGATTGGTGAGTAAAATCAGAGCTCATGGCATTGGGGGCAGGGTTTCAACATGGATAGAAAACTGGTTGGCAGATAGAAAGCAAAGGGTAGCAGTGAATGGGTGTTTCTCGGACTGGCTGGAGGTGACTAGTGGGGTACCACGGGGCTCTGTATTGGGACCACAGCTCTTTACGATTTATGTCAACGATTTAGATGAGGGCATTGAAAACTATATCAGCAAGTTTGCTGACGATACTAAACTGGGTGGCAGTGTGACATGCGAAGAGGACGTTAGGAGAATACAGGGAGACTTGGATAGGCTGGGTGAGTGGGCAGATACTTGGCAGATGTCATTCAATGCGAATAAATGTGAAGTTATCCACTTTGGAAGCAGGAACAAGAGGGCAGAGTATTGTCTGAATGGTGTAGAGTTAGGTAAGGGAGAAATGCAAAGAGACCTAGGAGTCCTAGTTCACCAGTCAATGAAGGTGAATGAGCAAGTGCAACAGGCAGTGAAGAGGGCAAATGGAATGTTGGCCTTTGTTACAAGGGGAATTGAGTACAAGAGCAAGGATGTTATTTGCATTTGTACAGGGCCCTGGTGAGACCACACCTGGAATATTGTGTACAGTTTTGGTCTCCAGGTTTAAGGAAGGACATTCTGGCAATTGAGGAAGTGCAGCGTAGATTCGCTAGGTTGATTCCTGGGATGGTAGGGCTGTCTTACGCAGAGAGATTGGAGAGATTGGGCTCGTACACGCTGGAATTGAGGAGATTGAGAGGGGATCTGAATGAAACGTTTAAGATAATTAAAGGATTTGATAGGATTGAGGCAGGAAATATGTTCCAGATGTTGGGAGAGTCCAGTACCAGAGGGCATGGATTGAGAATAAGAGGTCAGTTATTTAAAACAGAGTTGAGGAAGAGCTTCTTCTCCCAGAGAGTTGTGGAGGTGTGGAATGCACTGCCTCGGAAGATGGTGGAGGCCAATTCTCTGGATGCTTTCAAGAAGGAGCTAGATAGATATCTGATGGATAGGGGAATCAAGGGATATGGGGACAAGGCAGGGACTGGGTATTGATAGTGAATGATCAGCCATGATCTCAGAATGGCGGTGCAGACTCGAGGGGCCGAATGGTCTACTTCTGCACCTATTGTCTATTGAAATGGAAGTCTCTCAATTCTGAGGCTGGGCCCTCAGGTGGTAAACTCCTGAACGACAGGGAACATCCTCTCCACATCCACTCTGTTGAAAGCTTTCAATATTCAATAGGTTTCACTGATATCCCCTCTCATTCTTCTAAACTCCGGAGGGTACAGGCCCAAACATTCAAACAATCCTCATATATTAACTCAAGCAACACACACAGAATGCTGGAGGAACTCAGCAGGCCAGGCAGCATCAATGGTAAAAATCAATGTTAGTGAGGGAGGCCGTGTAGGGGCAGGGGTAGCATGTTCCACTTGCAAGGGTAAGTGCCAGATCAGTGGTGAGGGATGAGAAGACAAGGGAGTCACATAGGGAGCAATCCCTGTGGAAAGAAGAAAGTGGTTGGGAGGGAAAGATGAGTTTGGTGGTGGGATCCCGTTGGAGGTGTCGGAGGTTTTGGAGAATTATGTGCTGGACATTGAGGCTGGTGAGGTGGTAGGTGAGGACAAGAGAAACCCTATCGCTGGTAGGGTGGCGGGAGGATAGGGTAAAAACAGAGGTGCGTGAAATTGATGGTGGAGCAAGGAAAGCCCCTTTCTTTGAAAAAGAAGGACATCTCCCTCGTTGTAGAGTGGAAAGCCTCATCCTGAGAGCAGATGCAGCATAGATGAAGGAATTGAGAGCAGCTGATGGCATTTTTACAGGTAACAGGGCAGGTAGAGGTTTGGTCCAGGTAGCTGTGAGAGTCAGTGGGTTTATAATAGACATCAGTAGATAAGCTGTCTCCAGAGATAGAGACAATGAGATCGAGAAAGGGGAAGGATGAGTCGGAAATGGACTAGGTAAATTTGAAGGAAAGGTGGAAGTTGGAGGCAAAGTTGATGAAGTTGATGAGCTCAGTGTGGGTGCAGGAAGCAGGACCAATACAGTCATCGATGTAGCGTAGGAAAAGTTGGGGAGTGATACCAGTGTAGGCTTGGAACACAGATTGTTCCACATAGAGGATTAGGGTTGAAGACAGGCGAAGGGGTCATCCGTGTGGGGTGGGGAGTCCTTGCCAAAGAAATAGGTTTGGAGACAGAGGCTGCAGAAGAAAAGCTCGACGTTGTGACGGGCGAGGAACTCACTGAGGTTCGGGCACAAGGGGACAAACGTGAGGCCCTTGCCGAGGACAGAATGCATGGGAGCTGGGATCGGAGGGGTATGGGGCTTGGTAGTGTCTGAGGAGAAGGGTGGTTTGGGGTGTTTCAGGGATGGTGGGGTGGGAGGAAGATGCAGTCTCTGAGGACCCAAGAGCGGGTGGTGAGACCTGAGAGAGACGGGATTGCGGAGTGGTAGTGGGGGAAGGGGAGACGGGGGTCCTGCGGCAGCGTGTGAACACCCGGCCTGGAGGTCATCACTGGAGTCGGAGATGGAGGTTGCGCAGTCGGCATTTCGGAGATGTCCGAGGTCACTGGAACCCGCACTGATGGCGGTGGAGTCCGGGTTTTGAATCTGCTCTGGTTCATTAGAGCCGTTGAGGTCGGTAGCCGAAATCGCGGTCTGGAGACGTCCGGGCCTGATGGCTTTGGAGATGCTTGGTTCTGTGGTCTGTGGATGGGCAATCTTCCAATCCCCTCGATAATAAGTATACAGTTTTGGCCGGGGGGGGCGGGGGAAAGAGGGTGACCATGAGGGGGAAGCTGCAGTGACCAAATCTCCGGCACTGAGTCTGTCTCTGTGGCTCAGAAGGGAAGTGGGGGGAAGAGGAGTGAAGTGGGGGATTCCATGATTAGAGGAGCAGACAGCAGGTTCTGCGGACATGAAAGAGACTCCCAGATGGTATGTTGCCCCCCAGGTGCTCAGGTCAGGGATGTGTCCAATCTGTTCCACAATATCCTAAAGGGAGAGGGTGACAGCTGGAGGTGGTGGTGCTTATTGGTGCAGACTGCGTAGGTAGGAAAAGAGAGGAGATTCTGAAGAGAGAATATAGAGATTTAGGCAGAAAGCTGAAAAGCTCCAGGGTAGAAATCTCTGAATTGCTGCCTGCACCATTTAGCATGCCCCAAGTGAGAGGTATCTTAAAAATGGATGCTGTCTGCTTGGTACATTGTCTTTTGAAGATGTCCTCAATGCAAGGGAAGGGAGTGCCCGTGATAGAGCTGCCTGAGTTTCTAACGTTCTGCAGTTTTTCTCTGATCCTAGAAGGTGGCCCTACCTCACAACAAAATTTAAACATAAATTGTACACAACCTTTATAAGGAAGAATATAATTAAAACGAAGTCCATTTTGGTGCAAGAGATCAAAGTGGTGACGGTGATTCTAAACTGATCCGGGTTTGGCTGATTGCTTCAGGAACTGAATGGTTGAAGGGAAGTAGCTGTTCAAACAGTTCAGTTCTTGAGGAGAAGAGAAGAGGGTTTTGGAGGATTTAGAGAAGTAACCTCAGAGTGAAGGGTCTGGCTGTGGAACAGTAGTTAAATTCAGCCCTCAAAAGCTAATTTGGGAAAAGATGGAACATGGAAAACAATCAAGTGTTTCTGAGCCTTTCCTCTGGGTGAGTGTTTAGCCTTCATACTCCAGCCCTCACTGTGATTCCTTCCAGAGATTTCAGCTACAGTTTCACTCAATTCTATTCTCTCTCTTTCCCCTCAGGATATTCAAGCCCTTTTGAAGAGGTGAGTAAATTTTAGCTGAAAATCTGACACCAGGTGCTGTTATGTCTGTGATGTATTTTGGCAATTGATTTATTATTGTTGCATTAAACTTTGTTTTAGATGTCTTCCATACAGATTATTTCCTTACAACAGAGTATTGAGATACAGTACTGTGCAAAAGTCTCAGGCAGCCTAGGTATACCTGATGGGAGCAAAGGATGTTGGGAATGGATAGTGTGGAGAGCCATGGGAGGGGAGCAGGACAGGGGGCAGAGAAGGAGTGCACAGGTGTAGACACACAGCCGTGAGACACAGAGCAAGGTCATTTGATTACAAACAAGTGGTTGACTGATCATTACAGAATGTCTCTCTGGTGCTTCCCAGTCCCTCCCTCTCCCTTCCCCTGTTACCAACAGGGATTCCCCTCTCCCTGCCCCCTTCCCAGTCGCAGTCCACAACAGAAACCCATATCAGATTCACATTTATCATCACTCACATAGCTGGTGAAATGTGTTTTCTCTTTTGCGGCAGCAGTGCAATGTGATACCCAAAGTTACTGTAGTATTGTGTAAAGTCTGAGGCACTCTAGCTTTGTAAATGTGCCAGAAGCTTATGCACAGTATTGTATTACAATGGAAAACACAACAAAATGCAGATTGAAGTGTCACAGTTACAGAGAGAGTGCAGTGCAGGCAGACCATAAGGTGTAAGGCCATGACATGGTAGATGGATGGAGAGGTTTTCAGTCCATTATATTATACATGGGTCAATAGTCTTATAACAGCAGGATAGAATCTCCCCCTGAGCCTGGAGGTGAGCTTTGATGATTTTGTACCTTCTATCTGAAGGGAGGGGTGGGGAGAAGAGAGAATGTCCGGGGTGGGTGGGGTTTTTGATGATGTTGCCTGCTTTGCTGAGGCAGTGAGAAGTGCAGACAGAGTCTTTGGTAATGTGTGTCACTGATTCCTGTCCCTGACTCTGTAGGTGTGAGTTGCCGGTTTCCCGTCCTGGAGTGGTGTCTGTCGATCTTCCTGAGGATGTGGCTGAAGGAAGGTTGAGGTATCTCAAAGTGTGGAAGGAAATGAGAGCCGTGGTTTCACCAGGTACCTTCCCCTTCTCTGTGATTCCCCTTCTCCCACTGCCCCACCTTCTCCCCTGGAATTCCTGATACTCCTAGGCTCCAGATCCACACTCTACACTTATCAGTCACCATCCCTCATCAAGCATGTGTTCAGACTGTGCAACATTTCTGCTACTAACACACAAACCTGACATAAACAATGTTCTGAAATGCTTTCTGACCCTCCACTACAGCCCCCACCTCCTGCCCCTTGTTGTCATAGAGTTCTACTGTACAGTCGGCCCTTCTGCCCACTCTGGCCATCTACTGTACACTAATCCCACGTGGCCACATTCAGCTCATATCCCTCTGTGCCTGGCCTATTCATGTTTGTCTAAATGCCCCTTAAACCTGGCAATTGTATCTGATCCCACCACTTCTGCCAGGAGAACATTCTGGATAGCAAGCACTCTCTGTGTAAAACATTTACCCCACAGATCACCTTTAAATCTCCTTCCCCTCCCCGTAAACCTCCACCCTCTTGTTTTTGATCACTCTCCCATGGGAAACGCTGCCTGTACCGATACATTTCTGTTTTGGATTCACGTCTCCAGCATCTGCAGTTTAAATAATAGAAGTCCACTCGGCCCTGGCCCCTCACAGGCTGCTGTGTCACTGGGAATGAACCTGTCATGGATCGTCCCGTTTAGCTTTTAAAAAGAGAACTGCAGCCACATAAAACATCATAGAATCCAGTCAGCTGGGCAGAGGAAGGGGATTGAACTACCTGTAACAAATACATCACTGTGACGTTGTACGGTGTTAAACAGGACGGACGGAGCAGTGGGGATTGAAATCTCCTCCAGGGGCTCCACACTTCCTGGGCTGAGGGAGGAGACGATGCTCATCACTGTCAGCTCAGATCCTGGCCGTTCCATCTGGTTTTCTTATCGTAACTGTTTTGTTTCAGTGCCAGAGCGGCTGACGCTGGACCCAGATACAGCTGCCAATCAGCTCGTCCTCTCTCAGGATCTGATGAGTGTGAAGTACACAGAGAGCGGACAAAATCTTCGGTATCACCCGAGAAGATTTGAGAAAATATTAAATGTTTTGAGTTCACAGGGTTTTACATCTGGGAGGCACTACTGGGAGGTGTATGTTGGATATAAGACTGAGTGGGTTGTGGGTGTCTGCAGAGAGTCTGTAAGCAGGGATAGAGATCACACCACCACACCAGCAGAGGGATACTGGGTCATTTATGTCTTTTCTAATTTAATTAAGATGGGAAATGTCATCTCTCCTCTGGAAATTAAACTCCGAAAACTGGGGGTTTACCTGGATTACGAGCGGGGCCAAGTGTCATTTTACAATGCTGACAACATGTGTCATCTCCTCACTTACACAGACAGTTTCACTGAGAAACTTCATCTCATCTTAAACCCATGTGATTGTGAGACAGGTGACAACTCTGAACCACTCACTCTGCTCACAACGTAACGCAGTGGGACACGTTCTCCGAGGTCTCAGATTTCTCTGGACCCACTGAGCAGATCTTACTGCATCGATTCTCTGAAATACAACCAGAAAAAGCCGGAGCACTCAGCAGTCGGGAAACATGGTTCATATTTCAGGTCCAGACCACCATGTGAGAACTGACTCTCTGCCATTGCTACTGACAGGTGAGGATGTTTATATTGACGTCTAATCTGTAGATTTGACTCAGTGTCTCCTTCTCAGCTCTGTCACACTCTCTCTCCTACCGACTGCAGTCCAGGTGCCCGTTGTTTTGGAATAAAGTGACGTGGACTGTTCTCTGGAATTGTGATATCTGCTCCTTGCAATCAGTGTAAAAATGTGCAGATATTTTCTATATAATAAACATTTCACCTTGAAAGTGAACTGATAATGTGTCTGTGCTGGTTACTTTGGGGAAACAGTGAATGGAATGGGAACAAAATGGGAGACGGAGGTTTGGGTTCTGCTCCGCAGGGAGGAATGGAACTGTTGCTTCTCAGTTTTTTGGGAGATTACAGCCCAGGTTTTGGCAGAGACATGTTCTTGATCATGTACTTCTCTTGGTGGATTGTGTGAAAGGCAGAGACTGATCCAATTAAACAGCTCTTTGAAGCCCAGAGGAGCCAAGGTGGAACTGAGAAAGTCGGTTGAACGGGGTTTGATGATAGACGTTGCCTTCTTGAGGCAGTACCGCGTGTAAATACGACCAGTGTTGGGGAGGGGAGTGTTAGTGATGCATTGGGCAGAGTCCACAGCTCTGCAGCTTCTTACATTCCTGAACGTTCGAATAGCTGTGTCAGACCGTAATGCAACCACAGGATACTTTCAACAGGACATTTGCAGATGTTTGTTAAAATGTTTGGTGACGGTCTGACCCTCCTAATAAAGTAAAGATACTGACTCACCTTCCTTGTGATTACATTCATTTGCTGAGCCTATGTTACTCAAGGAATTTGAAGTTGCTGACCCTCTCCACTACGATGTTCTCACTTGCTGTCTGTTTCCCCTGCAATGAGGATACTTTTCCATTATCACTTCTAGTGGATCATTTTCGCATCTTTCCTTGAGTGTTGGAGCTGTTCACTGTGTACAGATCAGAAGGTGGGTAATTGGACAATAGATGTTGAGGAAATACTCCCCAATTTCCATAATCAAAGGTTCCCTGTCCTTTGATTAGGACATAATCAAATGTCCTCTGATATTCCAGGCACCTGTTGAAAAACAGACATCCGACATCTCCACTGGACTTTCCACCACTCACCATAAACAGATGTCCTCTGATACTAGTCATTGCCGCCCCAGGGAAAAAGGACCGGGATGTTACTGTGCAGAAAACAGACAGCCTCTGGGCAGCAGGACCCTACAGAATGCAGTGTGGGTATGACCAGGTCTGGCAGTGGTAACAAGCAAATGTTTTGGCCAGGACACCAGGGTCAGTGTCGGAATTTCCTACAACATGGAGTTCAGTACTTGGAACCCACTCACAGTGCAGATAGGTCTCAGGCTAATAGATCAGAAATTTGTAGGTGATTCTGCGGAGAACTTTGCTGGAGTCCAGGCTTGAACTAATAACCTTCTTTCTGCGATATTGCCACTGATCAACCGGCCATATGCCGGGCATTCTCTCTTCTCGTAAGACATCGGAGCAGAGGGAGGTCATCTGACCCTTTGAACCTGCTCCACTATTCAATAAGATTAGGGCTGATCTGGCTGCAGATTCAGATCCACCCAAATACTTTTCCCCCCCATGATGATTAATTCTCCTGACATGCAATTATCAAATCTAACTGTCTAAAATGCATTTAATGAGGTTGGTCCCTACTGCTTCCCCAGGCAGACAATTGCACAGATTCACTCTCTCTTAAGTTTCTCCTCAAAATCCTGAATCCATCCCTCCCCCCACCTCTATCATACGGCTATATCCTATTTCTAGTCTCACCTACCTGTGAAAAAAACCTTCCTGCCTCTGTTAGAAACATAGAAAACCTACAGGCCATTTGGCCCACAATGCTGTGCCGAACATGTCCCTACTTTAGAACTTCCTAGGCTTACCCATAGCCCTTTATTTTTCTAAGCTCCATGTATCTACCCAGGAGTCTATTAAAAGACCCTATCATTTCCGCTTCAACCACCGCCAATGACAGCCCATTCCACGCACTCACCACTCTGCATAAAAAAATCTTACTCCTGACATCTCTCTACCTACTTCCAAGCATCATAACAATCGGGGCTCAAGCTAGCAATTTCAGCCCCAGGAAAAAGCCTCTGATTATTCACACAATCAATGCCTCTCATTATCTTGTACACCTCTATCAGGTCACCTCTCATCTTCCATCACTCCAAGGAAAAAAGGCTGAGTACACTCATAAGGTATGCTGCCCAATCCAGGCAACATCCTCGTAAATCTCCTCTGCACCCTTTCTATGGCTTCCACATCCTTCCTGTAGTGAGGTGACCAGAATTGAGCACTGTACTCCAAGTGGGGTCTGACCAGGGTCCTATATGGCTGCAACATTACCTCTTGGCTCTTAAACTCAATCCCATGATTGATGAAGGCCAATGCACCATATGCCTTCTTAACCACAGAGTCAACCTACAAAACAGCTTTGAGTGTCCTGTGGACTCTGACCACAAGATCCCTCTGATCCTCCACATTGCCAAGAGTCTCAGCATTAATGCTATATTCTGCCATCATATTTGACCTACCAAAATGAACCACCTCACACTTCACCCACAAAATGCTGCTGGAACACAGCAGGCCAGGCAGCATCTATAAGGAGAAGCGCTGTCGACGTTTTGGGCCGAGACCCCTCGTCAGTCCCGAAATGTCGACTGTGCTTCTCCCTATAGATGCTGCCTGGCCTGCTGTGTTCCACCAGCATTTTGTGGGTGTTGTTTGAATTTCCAGCATCTGCAGATTTCCTCCTGTTTGCACCTCATACTTATCTGGTTGAACTCCATCTGCCGCTTCTCAGCCCAGTTTTGCATCCTATCGATGTCTAGCTGTAACCTCTGACAGCCCTCCACACTGTCACGTACCCTGTGACCGGGTTAAGAACCAGCAGAAATGGAAAACACTTTGTAGTCAGGTACTACTAGTAACTAATAGTGTTTATTAGTCAACTAAGCAGTACAGCAATATAGATGCAAATATATATGAAACAGGTTAGCAATGATATATACAGAATTGTAGAAATAGGAACCAAAACCAGGCTCTTTCAGAGCTAGGGGTAAATGGATACAGTCTTACGATACGATGCAGAGTTCAGTTCAGTTCAGGTCGAGGTCGTCGTTTGAGTAATGTTGGAAAGAGAGAGATAGGGACGATGAGAATTGAAGCCATTGCCATCGATCTTCCTGTTGTGGTCACCGACTATGACCCTACCACGTACGACCATTCTTCAGTGGTAAAACTATCACCCAAGCATGGGAGGACACACAGACAGTTCCCCACCGGTCACACCTTCTCACACTGTGAGCCGCTGATCGATTCCCTGAATCGATCCTCCAAAACCCCACCTTCACGTGGGTGCACAAAGCTCGTTCAGTGTCCCGTGGTGTGTCTATCTGTGTCTTAGCAGACCAGCTTTTTGTCTCCATATGCTGGACACCGGCCCGTCAACTGGCTCCTCCCTGCTCTTCTGCAGGGAACTTAAAAAGCAGGCAAAAGTGACCTTGGAGAAAGGTAAATCATCGGCCGATTCTCTCTCCCTCTCCCCCTTCCTCTCTCCACAGGCAGTCTCATTCTCCTGACATTTTAAACATTGTCCACAGAAAATATGAATCCTACGGGTACATAAAACCCCCTTCCTGTTAAAAGAAATTTTTTACGGAGGGAAAATTTAAACTTAAGTGTACGTTACAGAATATAAAGCAATACATATGTGATTACAATTTAGCACATTACAGAAGCATATACAAATACTAATCTATATTTCACTTTTAAACTCAACATTCAGTCAATCTACCATGATATTGTCTTTATCTTTCACATGGTTTGTTACAAAAAAAAAAGTCAAATTCCCGCAAAACCAGATCCTCTTATTCAATGTGGTGTTTGGTCACCCATTGCCCCTTTTCCACTTAACCCTCACGTGATCAGCGTGCCGACCAGCTTGGATAAGGCCTTCACAGACTCCCTCAGAATCCACATGTGGATTACAACCAACAGTAGCACTGAGTAGTAGCAGTATCACCGAGGTACCATCTTCAAGTGGTAAAACTACCAACCCAGGACGGGATTATCACACACAGGTCGTTTCCAAACACACAACTGTGATGGCCACTTATCCAGTTCCACCACTGAAGAACAGTCACCTTTGTTTGTGGTCACATTCGGTGACTTTAAAGGAGGAGAAGAGGGGAGAAGGTTTGAAACAGAAGAAACCCAGTGACAAAGGGGTCACTGTTTGGACTCTCTCCCCTGTAGCCCGCAAGGGTGAGCTTGAGTTCCATTCGAATACGAGGGTATGTTGCATCTGGAATTTTCCTGTTACTGGCGATTTCCTTCCATGCCGCCCGCTCTGACGGACGGGGAAATCGCATATGAGGCAAGTTCCAGCAATGCCTTCTGCCCGGCGAGTTTTTCAAAAAAGAGATCACCAGCTCTTAACCCAGCACAGATGGAGAGCATGCAAGGGCGCCGGCTGGATTCGAACTCAGAACCTCCAGCGCTGATGCCACTACACCGCCAGCCGGCGAATACGAGGGTGTGACTGTCATGTAGCTAATCCACAGGAGTGGGTTCTCTGGTGAGGGGGAACCTTTGTGATCACCACTTGTGTGTTACCCTTGTTTGGGTGAGGTATTTCACTGAAGAAAGGCACCCCCGTGGCAAATCACTGTAGGAGTTACTTCGAATGTCGTGGAACATACTCTCAGCGTCTGTCTCTTGCCCTTCCCTCTGTTACGCACTTATCTGTCTCCCCAGCCCCCGGAGCGACTACCTGCCTATAGCTCCTCTCTATCACCTCCTCCCTGTCCAGACGAAGGTCATCGAGCCGCATCTCCAGTTCCCTAACACGGTCCCTCAGGAGCTGCAGCTCGGCGCACCTGGTGCGGATGTGGTCGTCCGGGAGGCTGGGAGTCTCCAGATCACCGAGCACAGAAAACCGGCCTCACACACATACTTTCTGTCTGTATTCGACACAGATAACCTACCTTGCCTCGACCTGTTATCGCCGAAGCCTTCCTACTCTGTCTCCCTCTCCTCTTTCGCCCGCTTCTCCGAGGCCCACTGTATAAATCTGTCTTCTTTTTAAACTCGTTTCACTGTTCTCATTGGCTGAGCTGCAAGCGCTTGCGCAGTCGTGCCCCGATCAAACCGCTGAATAACCACTGAAGAAATTATATATGCGTTTCATAATATTATGTTTTTATAAGTTATCCGCCATTCCAGCGAGTTCCACAGGGCTCCTCCCTCCCATGGGTCAGAAGGTACAAAAGCCTGAAAGCACCTCCAGCCAGGATCACGGACAGCTTCTCTGCCATGGTTATGGCCATGGGCAGCCTCTGGGCAGACAGACCCCACAGAATGCAGTGTGGGTATGACCAGGTCTGACGGTAGTAATAAGTAAAAGTCGGCCAGAACACCAGGGTCAGTGTCGGAATTCCCTACAACATGGAGTTCAGTACTTGGTACCCACTCCCAATGCAGGTCTGAGATTAATGAAGCAGAAGTTTGTAGGTGATAACTCTGTAAATCACTATCTACCCCGTTAGGACCTCGCATCTTATCATTTGCCCGCATGCACTTTCTCTGTAAATGTTAACTTTGTAACTTTAATCTGTATTCTGTTATTGTTCTGCCTCGAAACACGGTGTAATATTTGATGTGTCTGAAGGGTGTGCAGGGCTCTGTGTCCTTTCTCTGGGTCTCAGTACCTGTGTCAATATCAATTCCACGTGTGCAGCCTTCTCAGGGTCAAAACACTCGGTGCAATACCGCCACCTGGTGTCCGTGCGGAATATAACCAACCAAGACCCCGGCAGCGCACACAAAATGCTGGAGGAACTCAGCGGGCCAGACAGCATCTATGGAAAAGAGCAAAGAGACGACGTTTCCAGCCGTGACCTTTCACGAGGACACAAAGTCTGTCACGGCAGAATCAAAATAATAAATCAGCCGAGGAATTCAAGAGAAACAGCCTTACCCAGAGACCGGAGGGTGTCTTTACATGGAGGGTGCAAGCCAAACCTGCTGATACCAATATTGTGGATTAAGAACAAGTGTAGCCCATTTGTCCTCTCAGTCCTTAATTTCTGTATTCACATGTGTCGAGAACAAAGAAGCGGGCAGGAAAGATAATTCTGGACACCGCCCACCATACAAACACCGTTAACACCATGTAAAAAGTTCCCCCCCCCCCCGTACATTTAATCTGATCAACCATTCTAGTGAGCCGCCATGCCTCCTCTATTACCCCCGTTACTGCACTGCAGAATAAAGACTTTGAAGCACTTTATATCATCCTACTTACGTTGTAAATTCAAGCTGGAATTTATGCATTTAACGCACATTTTATTTTGTATACTTATTTATCTTCTAACTTTACTGTTTATATCATTCTATATTATTATTGTATGTTGCTGTTTCCTGTTTCATGTCATATCCTGACCAACACACCACAGCAAATTCCTAATACATGTAAATGAATAAAGTTGCTCCTTGATCAACAGGGTCGTAGCTGATCGGCTGAATTTTCTTGCTATGCACACATCAGTCTAAATGTGTCTAAAATATTTATACAATGAGGTAGCCCCTACTGTTTCCAAGGACAGAGGATTCCACAGACTCAACACTCTCTGGCTTTACAGGGCACTGGTGAGGCCTCACCTTGAGTATTGTGAACAGTTTTTGGTCCCTCATGTTAGAAAAGCTCTGCTGGCTTTGGAGAGGGTCCAGAGGAAGTTCTCAAGGATGATTCCAGGAATAAACGGGCTATCATACGAAGAAAATTTGATGGTTCTGGGTCTGTACTCGCTGTAATTCAGAAGGGTGAGGGGGGATCTCATTGAAACCTTTCGAGTGTTGAAAGGTCTACACAGAGTAGATGTGGAAAGGATGTTTTCCATGATGGGGAGTCTAGGACAAGAGCGCACAGCCTCAGGATAGAGGGGTGGGTGCCCTTTTAAAACAGAAATGCGGAGAAATTTCTTTAGCCAATGGGTGCTGAATTAGTGCAATTCCTTGCCACGGGCATCTGTGGAGGCCAGGTCGTCGGGTGTATCTAAGGCAGAGATTGATAGATTCCTGATTGGACAAATAGCTCTACTTTCAACAGGACATTTGTAGAAGTTTGTTAAAATGTTTGGCAACAATCTGACCCTCCTATTGAAGTAAAGACACTGACATGCCTCCCTTGTGATTGTATTTATGTGCTGAGCCGAGAATAATTCATCTCATACGTTAACACACAGGAATTTGAAGTTGCAGACCGTCTCCACCAAGAGGGATTTCTCCCTTGTTATTGATCTCCCCCCAATGAAGACATCTTTCCAGTATCACTTTTCCAGATAGTTTTCTCTTTCACATTTGAATTATTCACCACCACCCCCCCTTCCCCTGACTCACTGCACCCAAAGATTTCCCAATAACTGTTATGCAGTCTGTGTTTCTAATACCCTCACCAGGCTGCCTTACCCCTCCACAGTACAGGTATCTTTCCCAATGTACCTACAGTGGTGGAGCTGAGGGTGGGGAGTGTTTACTGTGTACAGATCAGAAGGTTGGCAATTGGACAATGGATGTCGGGAAGATACTCGCCAATTCCCAGTGTCTCCAGAATTCCGAATCCCAGTATGAAATATCTCCAGATGTCAGTGGATGCATGGAAAAGGTAATGAACATTCCATTACACTGACAATACTCCTGAGGTGTTTAGCCTATTAAACAGGTAGTGTAGGGTCTGAGACTTCTAAAGGTGAGATTAAAACTGCAGAGATCAATGTCTTCTTACCTCAACCACCACCACAGACACTCCTTGTCTCTGATACCCCTGCCAAGACCCCTCCTGTGTCTCATCTACTCAGTGACAACACCTGCAAAAAACAACATCTGGCTCCAGAGTTACGGGACGACGATGTCCACAACAACAGTGTTGTCATCTCCACTCTCACCAATCTACACTGCCCCCTAGATTGGAAGTGCTTCACCAAACTCTTGTTTTCAAATCCCTCCCACAACATCACCCCCTCACTATCTTGTAATTTCCTCCAGTCCAACGACTCACCGATACCTTCAGACACCCACACTCTAAGCTCTGGGTTTCCTTCCCACAGTTTCTATGCTTCCAACCTCCCGTTCCTCCTACAACAGGAGAACCTCAATCCCAGACTCCAATGGATATTTCTTTCTCAGCTGGTCAGTTATGGGGTACGTAACACTCAGTACATGTGGCAATAAGAAACCAACAACAATTCCATGTCTGCAGACTTCTCTCTGGTCCCAGAGGGTCAAAACAGGAATTGCAACCCTGTCACCTGGTGTCTGTACGGAATATGACCACAGCAAGACTGTCACCACAAACTCCAAACAGTAAGCCGACAGTCAGTCGGCCGAGGAATTCAGGAGAAACTGCTTTACCCCAAGATGGGGTTATCTTTACACGGATGGCCCCGGGCAAACCTGCTGAGAGCCTAATTGTGGATGAAGAACAGGTTCAGACGATTTGTCCACTCAGTCCTGTACTGCCATATTTGCATGTGGACAGGAAAATCTGTAAAACTCCATAGGGCTATTAAGACAAAATTTCATGCCATGTAAAAAATGTTTCTCTCGTTACACAGTTAATCTGACCAACCAGTCCGGTGAGCCTCCACGCCGCCTCCGTCTATTATCCCTGTCACCGCACTGAAAGGACTTCCAAACACTTCCTTATCGTCCTGTTCACGGTGCAAATACAAGCTGGCATTTATGTATTTACGCACATTTTACTTCTATATTCATATTTCACCTCTGACTTTACTGTTTACCTCAGTGCACATTACTGTTGAATGTTGCTGTTTTCTGTTTCATGACACGTCCTGATCAGCACACCTCAGCAAATTCCCAAAACATGGAAATGTAGCTGGTGAATAAAGCTATTCCTCGATCAACAAAGTCCCAGCTGATCAGTTCACCTCTGCAGTCCCACCTGATCATGGCAACATTTTGCCTCCCTCATAACTGTTTTGAAGATTCCTCTTCTATGACCTTTGAGGAAGAGTTCCCGAGATCTTTGACCTTCTATGAGTGAGCTCCACCTCCCCCTACCTGCCTTTTCCCCATCACCCCAATTCCCTTCCTATGCAAATACAATATCTTAAATATGTAGTTAGTGAGGCAGCCTCTACTGGTTCCCTGGTCAAAAAATTTCACAGATTCACCACTTAAAGATAGAGGGAGTCAAGGGATATGGGGGGAAGGCAGGAATGGTGTACTGATTGTGGATGATCAGCCATGATCACATTGAATGGCAGTGCCTACTCCTGCACCTCAATGGTGAGTGACGATGAACCAACAGAGTGCCACGTGAGTGGCTGGAAGTGTGGAAATGTATAGCACATAGTGGAAACGTCTGTAAAGTGTCATCGAATGATTTATTGTAAATAATTTTATTTTTGAACATATCTTGTTAATAAAAACATCTGCTTCGGTCAGGCAGCACATTGAGATGTCCGTGAGGGATACGTACAACACGCCGGAGGAACTCAGCAGGTCAGGCAGCACATTGAGATGTCCGTGAGGGATACGTACAACATGCTGGAGGAACTCAGCAGGTCAGGCAGCACATTGAGATGTCCGTGAGGGATACGTACAACATGCTGGAGGAACTCAGCAGGTCAGGCAGCACATTGAGATGTCCGTGAGGGATACGTACAACACGCCGGAGGAACTCAGCAGGTCGGGCAGCATCCGTGGACACGAACAGTCAGCGTTTCGGGCCGAGACCCTTCGTCAGGACTGAAGAGGGAGGGGGCAGGGGCGCTATAAAGAAGGTGGGGGGAGGGTGGGAAGGAGAAGGGTGGCAGGTGAACGACCAGTAAGGGGAAAGGTCAAGGGGTGGGGGAGGGGAAGCAGGGATGAAACTGGGATGGGGAAGGGAGAGGGAGGGAATTACCGGAAGTTGGAGAATTCAATGTTCATGCCAAGGGGCTGGAGACGACCCAGACGGTATATGAGGTGAAGCTGCCGACTGGATGAAACTGGGATGGGGAAGGGAGAGGGAGGGAATTACTGGAAGTTGGAGAATTCAATGTTCATGCCAAGGGGCAGGAGACGACCCAGACGGTATATGAGGTGAAGCTGCCGACTGGATGAAACTGGGATGGGGAAGGGAGAGGGAGGGAATTACTGGAAGTTGGAGAATTCAATGTTCATGCCAAGGGGCAGGAGACGACCCAGACGGTATATGAGGTGAAGCTGCCGACTGGATGAAACTGGGATGGGGAAGGGAGAGGGAGGGAATTACTGGAAGTTGGAGAATTCAATGTTCATGCCAAGGGGCAGGAGACGACCCAGACGGTATATGAGGTGAAGCTGTCGACCGGCACATTCCAGGCCGCAGGGGAACGTGCTAAGGGACGCACTGACACTCGGTGTAGCCACCGCAAGGGCCCGGTGGGACAGGAACACGGTGTAGGGGTCTCCTGATACTGGAGAGGGAGGGGCAGGCGGGGGAGAGGAAGCCCCTTAATTATCGTGGTAGTACACCGTCCCGGAGAGCCACAGGAGCGGCCGCAGGGCTGTTGGTGCGTCTGAATGTAAATCATATCATTCATAGACATCAGTTTAGAACGTATTGACAGTAAATGTGACAAATGAAAGGTCATCGCAGGGTTCAATCTTGTAAATATTTTTATCACGAATACAGTTTATTTAGTTAAAATATGATTCTATAAATAATAAAAAAGAAAAATGTGCTGCTATAAGATCTTCTCTCATGCTTCTGAATTTCAGCATGGTGTCGGGAACTCCTCGCCCTCATCAGCAGACGGTACAAAGACTGAAAGCATGTACCGCCAGGCTTCAGGACAGCTTCTCTGCCGCAGTGAAAAGATCAATAACGGGCTCGCAGCTATGAGAAGATTCACGATAGTTTAATGTTATTTCCAGTACACAGATGTAAAGGGGAACAAGATAATTGTTACTCTGGACCTGATCCATCACTGAAAAATAGTGGTGATGGGGGAGGGGCAGATATGGGTAAATGGGTGGAGATGTTGATCAGTTTACCTGCTTAGGGAAAGTAACTGTTTTTGAGCCTGGTGCCCCTGGCGTGGATGCTACGCAGCCCCCCCCCCCCCTTTCATGGGAGAGGGACAAATTGGGTCGGATCCTTCACGATAATTCCGGCCCCTTTCTGTATGTACGTCCTTGATGGCGAGTAGGCTGTTGCCGATGGGTAGTTTTGACAAACCCTTACAGAGTCTTCTGCCCCCCGCAGTGGAGAGTCGACACCGTTCACACCGACACGTTCGAACGCTCTCCACTGCGCATCTGCAGAAAGACGCTGCTTACCTGCTCTGCACTCTCTCTGTAGCTGTTACACTTTATTCTGCATTCTGTTATACCTCTATACACGGTGAGATTGTCTGATCTGTGTGAAGAGTCTGCAAGACAGGCTCGGGACTTGTGGCAAAAGAAACCAACAGCAATTCCACGTCTGCGGCCTCTGAGAGGACCCACGGGGTCAAAACAGGAAGTCGGACTCTTTCGCTCAGAGTTGAAAGTGAAAGTTCCGAGTGGGGGAGAGAGGACCGAGATGGCTTCTGCAAACCTTGTCCAGGAATTAACGTGTCCCATTTGTCTGGAGGTGTTCGCCGATCCGGTCTTCCTGGAGTGCGGACATCACTTCTGCGGAGCGTGTATCTCTCAGGTTTGGGGGAGGGTCTCGGGGGATGTCTCCTGTCCCCAGTGCCGGCAGGTTTTCGTCCAGAGGAACACCAGGCCCGCTCACATCCTGAGCAACGTCGCAGAGCAGGTCAGGCAGCTGAGGGTGACGGCCGAGCGGACGGAGGAGTTTGTCTGCCGGGAGCACGACGAGAAGCTGAAACTGTTCTGCCTGGTGGAGCAGGAGATGATCTGCCTGGTGTGTGGCCTGTCGGCGCAGCACAAGATGCACAATGTCATCCCGATAAAGGAGGCAGCCCAGGCGCTCAAGGTGCGAGATCACCCGCCTGCCCTCCCTGCCGTGCGGTCGGGGAGAGGGGCGGGTGGGTAAGTACAGGGAAACGGAGAAGGGAAACTTTGAGAGGGTGGAGAGCGTAGAGAGAGGGCGATGAAGGTCGGGGAGGAAGGAAAACGATAGGCACAGAGCAGGAGAAAGGGGAATGGCCCGTTAAGAAACAGGACGCTGCGAGGGTGTGACAGAGTTGGACTAACAACATTGGGGGGTGGGTGAGGGGAGGGCGGGGTAAGGGTAAGAGAGATGTTTGAGAACGAAGAAAGAGGTTTTGAACGGGAAGAAAATCGGAGAATAATGGCGATGCAGGCTCGAAGGGCCGAATGGCCTACTCCTGTACCTATTTCCTATGTTTCTATATGGCAAGAGAAAGGGAACGAAGAAAAGGTCAAAAGTAAGGGAAGGAATGGGGAGAGGGGGAGAGGAGTGGAGATGAGGGATGTCTGACAGCTGAGAGGCTGGAGGGAGGGGAGATGGGTTCTCATCCCGGCCATGCTCTCTGGCTGCTGCCATTGGGAAGGAGGTACAAGAGGTACGACCTGTCACCGGGTCAGGCAGGCTCCTGAACCAGCGTGGATAACCTCAGTCACCTCAACACTGAACTGATTCCACATCCAATGGACTCGTGGGTTTTCATAAATTCTATTTATATCTTTATTTTCCTGTAAATGCTTCTAAGAAAATCAATCTCAAGCTAACATAAGATGTAGAAACACTTCGATAAATTTATTTTGAGCTTCGTAGGGCAGAATTGGGAGGTGTGGAGGGGAGAGGTCGAGGTGAGGCAGCGGTAGAAAGAAGACAAATAGAATCAGATTGGAGACGATCGGACGGGGGGGGAATGGGAAAATACAGCATGATTGGGAGGGGCAGAGTGGGGTAAGGACAATATTGAGGAAGGGACTGAGAGAGGGACTGGGAGATGGAAGGTAAATGGGAGGTGAACATGACTGGTGGGAAGGTTTGAAAGAATGATTCTATTTCCCCCACGGGTTCAGGAATTATCCCCCCAGTCACCAGCCCCCCAATTTAGAAGATTGAGGGAGGATCTTATTAAAACGTATAAAATTCTAAAGGGATTGGACAGGGTAGATGCAGGAAGATTATTTCCGATGTTGGGGAAGTCCAGAACGAGAGGTCACGGTTTAAGGATTGAGGGGAAGCCTTTTAGGACCGAGATGGAAAAGAAACTTCTTCACACAGAGAGTGGTGAATCTGTGGAATTCTCTGCCACAGGGAACAGTTGAGGCCGGTTCATTGGCTATATTTAAGAGGAAGTTAGATATGGCCCTTGTGGCTAAAGGGATCAGGGGGTATGGAGAGAAAGCAGGTACAGGGTTCTGAGTTGGATGATCAGCCATGATCATACTGAATGGTGGTGCAGGCTCAAAGGGCCGAATGGCCTACTCCTTTCTATGTTTCAAGGTCAGCAGCTTTGGAAGGTTCCTTTCTCAGATCTTCTTCTGCATCTTCTGACTTTCAGGAAAAGTTGGAAGAGTCACTGAAGCTTCTGAAAGAGCAAATGAACCAGAGTGTTCAGAATAAGCAGGAAGGGGAGGCTGCAATCCGGGGGCTGAAGGTAAGGAATCATTGAGTGTTTTTGGATGGTTTCCTGGGCTGTGTGTCCAGTTTCCTCCTGCAGTCCAAAAACTTTTCAGTTGGTAATTGTAAATTGTCTCCTGATTAGTTTAGGGTTAATTGGGGGCTGCTGTGCGTCATGGCTCGAAGGACCTTTTCTACGCTGCATTTCAATAAATAAGTAAAGAGACTGACAGTGACAGGCCCCTTCCAGCTGTACGATGCTGTCCCACAGCAAAATGTAAGCAGCTGATTGTAAATAATAACTACAATGATATATATAGACCACCCTGAACCCATTGATTAGATCCCAGCCTCCAACATAATCCAAGGATCCACTTTTCTATATATAGACCGCCCTGAACCCGTTGATTAGATCCCAGCCTCCAACATAATCCAAGGATCCACTTTTCTATATATAGACCACCCTGAACCTATTGATTAGATTCCAGTCTGTAACTCACACCTAGATATCCCAGTCCTGATAAAGAGAGTCAACCTGATCCCTTGACTATTCTTTTTCCTCTCCAGATGCTGACTGACCTGCTGAGTTCCTCCATCATTTTGAATGTGTATCTCTAAGACATTGCTTTTATTGTCTCTATCCAACTCTTACTAGTCCACCCTACCTGTAACACCTCACACATCCAAAGACCAAATTCCAATGCCACAGCTTTGCCTCATTTCCCAACAGATCAATGTCATCCTCTAGGCCATAACTGTTCTCCACTCTATCAACACAAGTATTTACATGTTAACTGAAAACTTACAAATCATATCTTGTACACTCCTATCCAAAATGATCTGCAGAACAAAACTGTAGGAAACCCATCAGCGATATTCGTGATGCATCACAGGTCACAAATTTCTAATCACTGAAACAACACAATCTGCTTCCTGGTGCCAAGCCAAGTTTATAGATACAATTGGACACCTTACCCCAGATCCTATGGTGTAACCTCCCCAAACATCCTCCCATGTGGAATCTTGTCAAACACTTTACTGAACTCCCAAAGGACAACTTGAACTGTCCTCATCACTGCATGTTGTTCTCTCTTCGATTCCAGAATGGGGATCAATCCCAGAGATCCAGTCAGATCCGCGGGATTGGATTTTGGTTGATTATTGTGTCCATGATTGTTTACTCTGACCACACTCCCACCAAAACTCCAATCAGCATCCATTTTTTACCTTAAAAAATAAAGCATCCCTGACCCCAGTGTAAATAACCACTCCAAGCAGCACCGAATTTGTTATTTAGAAAATAAATCATTCAAATCGATGAATTATGTTTGGCCAGTAACTCTCTGCTAACCTCACTCTAACTCAGGACCAGGTGGATGGACGGAGCTGTGAGATCAGGGCTGAATTTGAGAAGATGCACCAGTTCCTGCGTGAGAAGCAACAGCAGATGGAAGCAGAGCTGCAGAGAGAAGCGGACAAAATCCTAACACAACTGGAAAACAATTTAAAGAGAATAGTCGACGAAATCTCTTCCATTGAAGGAGTGATACAAGGTGTAAAAGCGAGATTAGAAATTCACGATCCCCATGGGCTCCTCAAGGTACAGGATTAGTCACATTCTTGTCTGGGGGATCCAAACTGTCTTAAATACCTGTAAATGAATTTAATTATATGAGCAACTAGGGTTAAATCTGGTTTCCCGAGTGCAGTCAGTTCTATAGAAACTCAGAAACATTCAGAGACTAGGCAGCGGTGGGTTCACACCCTGCCCTTGCCTTCCCGGCCCTGGGTTTGATCCCTGTGTGAATGTTGTAATGGAGATTGTCCCGAGTGTGGAAATCCCAGTGCAGTTGCTGGAAGCATCACCAGATGGCGCCGGCAGCACCATGTGAGTGAGGATTGATTTAGCCCAGATAAATACCATTCGGGAGGGGTGGCTTGGTAGCGAAGAGAGTGGCACGATCACATCTCAGGCTGTTGGAGTTCAGAGTTGAATTCCAGTGTCCTTTGTAAGAAAGAAATTCTTCCCATGTGCATGTGGGTTTCCTCCGACAGTCCAAAATCATACCAGTAAGTAGGCCAGTTCAGGCTGGGTTAAAATTGGAGAGTTGCCGGGTGGGACGGCTCACTGGGCTGGAACGGCCTGTTCCCCACTGTGTGTCTAAATAAATAAGTGTGGAAATGGGGCCGGGAATGAGCTGTCCTGAATCACAATGGCATCCCCATGTTTCCCATTTCTGCACGGACGCAGATGATGTCATTCCTCTCCAAATGCTCCTTTCACAAAACCGGTCCCGTGTGTAACAACCCACGCTGTATTTGCCCCTGGCTGCTGCCGATGATATCACCACCAATGCAGTCTCACATCACCCACCTTTCTCTCCCTTCCCCTCCCCAACCTCCATCGTCCCTTCCTCTTCCCCCTCTCTGTGCTTCACTCTTCCCTAAAACACCCTCTGCCTCTTCTTTCCCCTCCACTGCATCCCACTACCCTGCCTTTCATCCTCCCACCTGTCCCCATTCCAGGCCTAGTCTCAGTCCCTCCCCACTGTGCATTGGACCCTCTGCCTCTTCTTTCCCCTCCACTGCATCCCACTACCCTGCCTTTCATCCTCCCACCTGTCCCCATTCCAGGCCTAGTCTCAGTCCCTCCCCACTGTGCATTGCAGCCTACAGCAGACTCCGTGCTAGTTCCCATTCCCCTTCACTGCATGGGGGGGGGGGGGGGAGAGAGAGAGAGAGAGAGAGGCGATGCCTCACTAACAGAGACACTCCACCAGCATTTTGTTTTTTTCAATAATGGATGCCATCTCTTTGATACATTGCCTTTTAAAGAACTCCTCAATACTGGGGAGGCAAGTTCCTGTGACAGAGCCGACTGGGTTTGCAACCTTCTGCAGACTTTTCTGATCCTAGAAAGTGGCCCCTCCTTGCAACATAATTGAATCATAAATTATGCACTATTTTTATAAGGAAGAATATAGTTAAAACAAAGTCCATTTTGCTGCAAGGGATCAAAGTGGTCGCAGTGATGATAAACTGTAGTGATTCAGGTTTTGCTGATTTCAACCGAATGCTTGAAGGGAAGTAGCTGTTCAACAGTTCGGTTTTGAGAAGAGAAGAATGTATTGGAGGACGTAGAGAAATAACCTCAGAGTGGAGGGTTTTGCTGTGGAAAACAATCACATTAGTTTCGAAGTCTTTCCTCTGGTTGAATGTCCAGCCTTCAATCTCCAACCCTTCCAGAGATTTTCAGCAACAGTTTCACTCAATTCTATTCTCTCTCTTTCCCCTCAGGATATTCAAGCCCTTTTGAAAAGGTGAGCAAATTTTAGCTGAAATTCTGACGCCAGGCGCTTTTGTATTTCTAATGCACGGTTTCTCAACTGGGGTTCACTAGGATTTGGCAAGAGATCACGTAAAAAGAAACCTTGTTTTTTGAACAAAGTGCAACACGCGATGCTCGTGCTCACAGTGGTGGGCAGTGACTGAGCACGCCTGTTAGCAATCTTGTTATAGGTCGTTCAGCCCAGTATGGCAAGGTGCAGTAGGGCTATTTTTATTTGTTTGAGTCCATTCTCAGTTTTTAACACAAGGTAAGGGAGGTCTTTGATAATTGATGAGTGTTGTATTGCACGGAGAGGAGGACGGTAGGCTGATAATTAGTGAGTGATGTATTACACGGAGGGAAGGATGATAGGCTGGTAACTGCTGAGTGCAGCATTGTGCGGAGGGGAGGATAGTAGGCCGATAATTGGTTTGCACTGTATTGCACGGGAGAAGCATGGTAGGTTGATAATTGTTGAGTACCGTATTGCACGGAGGGGAGGACTGTAGGCCGATTGTTGGTAAGCGCTGTATTACACGGAGGGTAGTACGTTAGGTTGATAATTAGTGAGCGTGTATTGCACAGAGGGGAGGACGGTAGTTTGTTGAGTGTGAAGTGCATTTTCCAAGCATTGAATAGACTCCCCGAACTTGGGCTGTGACGTCAGCCTCTCCCTCCTGAATTACCTCCCGCAACTTCCCCTGACGTGCTGCCAACTGACTGACGGGAGCAAAAATGTACCAGTGCAGTAGAAAATTGGTGGGAAATTTTCATTCTAAAGATGGAGTCTAAACATGGACCGGTGATCCAAGTTGTCCTGTTCCATTGTGCCTAGTCTGTGGTAAACAGCTTACAAATGTAGCAATGGCTCCAGCAACATTGAAAAGACACCCAACTACAAATCACAACCATATGACACGTAAGAGTGCTGATTATTTTAAATGACTGTTGGAATCAAAGATTTTAAATCTTTTGAATATAAAGTCACGGTCAGTAAAATGATACAAGAAGCAAATTATTTAGTAGCTTTAAGACTAGTTCACTCAAGAATGTTTGAAGAACTGTGTGAAAACCTGGACAAAGAGCAAACCAGTCTCCTGTTATGTGTAGAAATCCTGTGGCTTAGAAGACGAAGAGTTCTCAAAAGAGTGTTTAAGCAGAATGTTGAATTGCAGGAGTACTTTCAAGAAACTAGTAGGCCAGGTTTTGCTGAGTGCCTTGAAGATGAAGAATGTCTGCAGAAACTGGTCTACTTAGCAGACACTTTTCATCATATGAACCAGCTGAACAAGTCTCTGCAAAGTGCTGGAGAAAATGTTTTGACTTCAAGTGACAAGAATCTTAGATTTAAAAGGAAACTGGATCTTTGGAAAAATCATGTTGCAAAAGGAAACCTTGAAATGTTTCCACTGCTGTTTGGGCTTGAGAGTGAGCAAGGATCAGAAAGTCTCGAGTCTTATTGAAAACCCCCTGGAATAACTGCAGAACAAACCTGAACAGTGTTTTTCCTCCCTTTCAACACAAGTGTATGACTGGGTGAGGGACCCTTTCTCTGAATCTCCTGCTCAGCCTGAGAACTTGACTTTGAGAGAAGAGGAGGATCTTTGTGAGATGCCGTCTGATCGTGCACTCAAGATGGGATTTACTGACCTGCCCCTGGACAAGTTCCGGATTTCTGTGAAAGAAGAGTATCCTGCCATTCATAGGAGAGCAAGGAACATTTTGTTACAGTTTTCAACTTTTTACATGTGTGAACAAGCATCATGAGCAAGGATAGAGATTGTCTCATTTCAGCTGAAGGTGAAATCCGTTTGTGCTGATCTCAAGTTCGACCCAGAACTGAGAAATTTATTATGCTTGCCTTATGAGTTTTTAAAAATTTTTGCAAGAGAAAGAAAGAGTAATTTCAAGAAAGTTAAGCTAAGCTTAACTCTGTTTTTTCCCCCCAAAAAGTTGGCTATAAATTCATTCTCTACTCAAAAGAGCATTGACAATTATTTTTGGATTATTGATCACGTCAATGTACAGTGAGCTCTAAATATAATAATTTTTATGCAGGGGTTCCCTGAGACCTGAAAAGTATTTCAAGGATTCCTCCAGGGCAAAAAGGTTGAGAAAGGCTGCTCGAAAATATATTGGCAATTGATTTATTGTTACATGAAACTTCCTTTTACATGTCTTCCATGCAGATTATTTCCTTACAACAGAGTATTGAGATTTGGAGTGGAGAGCGAGTTTGTAAGTGTGGTGGCAGCAAAGGAGGTTGGGAGTGGAGAGTCATGGGAAGTGTGTGGCGTAGGTGGGACAGCAGGGGTGCTGAGGGTGGGGGGGGGGAATTATAGCACGGGCACAGACACACCCAGCCCTGAGACACCAAGCAAGGTCATTTGATTACAAACAAGTGGTTGACTGATCATTACAGAATGTCTCTCTGGTGCTTCCCAGTCCCTCCCTCTCCCTTCCCCATTCCCAACAGGGATTCCCCTCCCCCTGCCCCCTTCCCAGTCGCAGTCCACAACAGAAACCCATATCAGATTCACATTTATCATCACTCACATAGCTGGTGAAATGTGTTTTCTCTTTTGCGGCAGCAGTGCAATGTGATACCCAAAGTTACTGTAGTATTGTGTAAAGTCTGAGGCACTCTAGCTTTGTAAATGTGCCAGAAGCTTATGCACAGTATTGTATTACAATGGAAAACACAACAAAATGCAGATTAAAGTGTCACAGTTACAGAGAGTGTGCAGTGCAGGCAGACCATATGGTGTAAGGCCATGACGTAGTAGATGGATGGTGAGGTTTTCAGTCCATTATATCACACAAGGGGCTGTTCAATAGTCTTATAACAGCAGGATAGAATCTCCCCCTGAGCCTGGAGGTGAGCTTTGATGATTTTGTACCTTCTATCTGAAGGGAGGGGTGGGGAGAAGAGAGAATGTCCGGGGTGGGTGGGGTTTTTGATGACGTTGCCTGCTTTGCTGAGGCAGTGAGAAGTGCAGACAGAGTCTTTGGTAATGTGTGTCACTGATTCCTGTCCGTGACTCTGTAGGTGTGAGTTGCCGGTTTCCCATCCTGGAGTGGTGTCTGTCGATCTTCCTGAGGATGTGGCTGAAGGAAGGTTGAGGTATCTCAAAGTGTGGAAGGAAATGAGAGCCGTGGTTTCACCAGGTACCTTCCTCTTTCTCTGTGATTCCCCTTCTCCCACTGCCCCACCTTCTCCCCTGGAATTCCTGAAACTCCAGATGCAACTCTCTACATTTATCAGTCACCATTCCTTATCAGGCATGTGTTCAGAGTGTGCAACATTTCTGCTTCTAACACCAACAACCTGACATATGCACCGTCTTGTGTCCAGAACCTCCCCTACACCCTTCCCTAACTCATACCCTAGTTGAGGCAGCTTCAATTCCCTCCATCACTGATCCATGGACTGGGACACTCAGCTGATGGATAACTCACCCTTGGCAATATATATCGCTCAAAGTTTTGCCTCCAATGAGGCAGCTTACAGGTGAACCCATTGCACCTTGTTGTGCAGCCCAGTAGAAACCTTCAGGACCTTCAGAAGCCCAACTCAGCAAACCATCACATTTGTGAGCAAACACTGGAGCATGCGAACATCATCGCTGATCCACACGCATAACACTGGATGATCCTCAGTCTCAAATCTTTGGTCCTGCTCTCTCTTAATAGACCATAAAAAATGGGAATAGTATTAGGCCACTCGGCCAATCAGATCTGCTTCAGCATCTGTCATGTTTCATATTACCCCCAATATATATTTCATATCTAGAGATTGATCCACCTCCATCCTTCAGAAATTCTGTGACCGAACCAGCATTGCCTTCTGCAAAACAAGAATTCCTGAGGTTCATCACCCTCTGAGGGAAGAAATTTCTCCTCCTCTCAAATCTGAAGGCTTTGCCCCTTATTCTGACACTGACCTGTATTTTGAAGTAGTGACACCATCTGATATCTGGTGTTGAATTTGCCACAAATCAACTTGTAAGTGCAGATCTTTGTTACAACCTAAAACATCAATTCTCTCTTTCCACAGTTCCAATCTGATCTGATGATTCCAGAGTTTTCTGTTCTCATTTCAAATTTCCAGCATCTGCATTTTTTGATTTTTATTTGAGCACAGATTTTGTCACCCAGTCCTGGTTATTCACAGAGTCGTAGAGTTCTACTGTGTAGAAGCAAGCCTTCAGTCCACTCTGGCCATCTACTGTACATTAATCCCACGTGCCCACATTTGGCTCATACCCCTCTTTGCCTGGCCTATTCACATGTCTGTTTAAATGCCTCTTAAACCTGGCAATTGTATCTGGTCCCACCACTTCCTCTGGGAGAATGTTCCGGATAGCAAGCACTCTCTGTGTAAAGCACTTACCCCACAGATCACCTTTAAATCTCCTTCCTCTCCCCGTAAACCTCCACCCTCTTGTTTTTGATCACTCTCCCATGGGAAACGCTGCCTGTACCGATACATTTCTGTTTTGGATTCACGTCTCCAGCATCTGCAGTTTAAATAATAGAAGTCCACTCGGCCCTGGCCCCTCACGGGCTGCTGCGTCACTAGGAATGAATCTGTCATGGCTTGTCCCATTTAGCTTTTAAAAAGAGAACTGCAGCCACATAAAACATCACAGAATCCAGTCAGCTGGGCTGAGGAAGGGGATTGAACTACCTGTAATAAATAAATCGCTGTGACGTTGTACGGTGTTAAACCGGACGGAGGGAGCAGTGGGGATTGAAATCTCCTCCAGGGGCTGCACACTTCCTGGGCAGAGGAAGGGGATTGAACTGCCTGTAACAAATAAATCACTGTGACGTACGGTGTTAAACCGGACGGAGGGAGCAGTGGGGATTGAAATCTCCTCCAGGGGCTCCACACTTCCTGGGCTGAGGGAGGAGACGATGCTCATCACTGTCAGCTCAGATCCTGGCCGTTCCACCTGGTTTTCTTATCGTAACCGTTTTGTTTCAGTGCCAGAGCGGCTGACGCTGGACCCGGATACAGCTGCCAATCGGCTCGTCCTCTCTCAGGATCTGATGAGTGTGAAGTACATGATCAGGAATCAAAATCTTCAGGATCACCCGAAAAGATTCCTAAGAGAATTTTGTGTTTTGAGTTCACAGAATTTCATGTCTGGGAGGCAGTACTGGGAGGTGTATGTTGGAAATAAGACTAGCTGGATTGTGGGTGTCTGCAGAGAGTCTGTAAGCAGGGATAGAAACATTTCCTACACACTGGAAGAGGGATACTGGGTTCTTCATGTCTGTTCTAATTCAGTGATGATACCAAAGGTCAACTCCCAGCTGGAAATAAAACTACGAAAACTGGGGGTTTACCTGGATTACGAGCGGGGTCAAGTGTCATTTTACAATGCTGACAACATGTGTCACATCCACACTTACACAGACAGTTTCACTGAGAAGCTTCATCTCATCTTAAACCCATGTAATAACAACACAGGTGACAACTCTGAACCACTCACTCTGCTCACAACGTAACACAGTGGGACACGTTCTCCGAGGTCTCAGATTTCTCTGGACCCACTGAGCAGATCTCACTGCACCGATTCTCTGAAATACATCCAGAAAAAGCCGGAGCACTCAGCAGTGGGGAAACATGGTTTATATTTCAGGTCCAGACCACCATGTGAGAACTGACTCTCTGCCATTGCTACTGACAGGTGAGGATGTTTATATTGACGTCTAATCTGTAGATTTGACTCAGTGTCTCCTTCCCAGCTCTGTCACACTCTCTCTCCTACCGACTGCAGACCAGGCGCACGTGGTGTTAGAATACAGTGAAGTGGACTGTTCCCAGGAATTGTGATATCTGAACCTTGCAATCAGAATGAATATGTGCAGATATTCTCTGTGTCATAAACACTTAACCTGCACAGTGAACTAACAGTGTGTCTGAGCTGGTAACTTTGGGGAAACAGGGAATGGAATGGGAACAAAATGGGAGATGGCTACTCGGGTTCCGTGCTGGAGGGAGAGCGGGGAGTCATTGCTTCTCAGTTTTTGGGGATATTGCAGCCTCGCTCTGTAAGAGACATGCTCTCGATCCTGCGCGTCTATGAAAAGCAGAGGGGCTGGTCCAATTAAACAGTGCACTCTTTAATTCCCGGAGAAGGCAATGTGGATCTCAGAAAGTCAGTTTAAATTGGGTTTAATGATCATTGATTACCTCAGCATGCTGTATAGGAAGAAACGTAATGGGAACCAGTCCCGGTGTATGAAGACTACTTTTCTCAAAGTCAAGGTGAAGTTTATTGTCTCATGCACAAGTACATGTCTGCACAGGGTCAATGAAAACCCTGCAGGTGCATCACAGGCACACGGCATCACAGAAACGGCTTTCACAAGAAAAGAACATTTACAGGAAAGAATACAATATGAAGACAAGAAAAGCAAAGTCCATTTTAGTGTTAATTGATCAGAGGAGTCAGGTTTTGCTAATCTGGAGTGATTAGTGTTTTGCAGGTTGGTTTAACAACTGACTGGTTGAAGGGAAGTAACTGTTCTTGTATCTGGTGGTGTGGGACTTCAGGTCTCTGTACCTTCTGTCTGATGGTGGCTGTGAGAAGATGACTTGGCCTGGACAAGGATCTTCAATGCTAGATGTTGCTTTCTTGAGGCAGTGCCTCATGTAAATACTTCCAAAGGTGGGTGGGGTGGGGTATGCTAGTGATGCATCTTTTTACACTCCTGTATGTTCGCTTATTTCTACCAGACCATAATGCAACCAGTCAGGACACTTTCAATAGGACTTTTGTAGAACATTGTTAAAGTGTTTGGTGACGCTGAAGCTCTAAATAAAGTAAAGACAATGACACAACTTCCCCGTGATTGTGTTTATGTGCTGAACCTAGGATAAGTCATCTCATATGAATTAGACGTTGCTGACCGTCTCCATCAAGAAGGAATTCTCCCTTGTTCTCAGTTTCTCCAGTGATGGGGAAGTTTTTCCAGTATTAACACTATTAGATCATTTTCTCATTCTGAGTTGAATTATTCGCTACCCCACCCCCACCAATTGCACCCAAAGATTTACCAATAACTGTTTAGCAGCCTGTGTTACCCTCACAAAGCTGACTTACCCCTCCACAGTACAGGTTTCTTTCCCAATGGATAGTGTTGGAGCTGAGGATGGGGAGAGTTCACTGTGTATAAATCAGAAGGTGGGTAATTGGACAACGGACATTGAGAAGATACTCCCCAATTCCCAGTATCTCCAGAATTCCGATCCCAATATGAAATATCTCCAGATGTCAGTGGAGGTATGAAGAGCATGAGCCGATGAATGAGGACACATTTTCTTCCATTGCACAGATAAGACACCTGAAGGAGTGAAGCTTGTAAAACAGATGCAAGTGAGGGTCTGTAGACTTCCAAAGTTGGATCTATAACTACTGTGATCAATGTCTTCTTACCCCCCCACTCCCACAACATACACACCTTGTTTCTGATATCCCTGCAAGACTCAGTACTTAGACTCCTCTTGTGTCGCACCAACTTAGTGACAACATCTGGATCCAGAGTTAGGGGACAACCATCCTCACAACACCACCGTTGTCATTGTTCCTGCCCTGTTGTTCGATTACTGCATGGCTTATCCCGTATCCAGCGCTGTAACAACGTGAACTGCTGCAGCTGGGAAAAGGCAAGATCTGAGCCATCCATCCTTTCTGATGCCCGACACAAGCCCCTCTCCTTGCCTCCCAACTCCATTTCTCCTGACACCACAACCACCTGAGACTGAACCAGGTACCCTGGTCCTGCAGTCCTTGTCCAATCTCACTCTGAGATAGACAGTTGAGCTCAGACCCCTAGTACCTCCAGCTGACCAGCCGTCCCTTTCCACACTCCGATTCAGACCATCTGTTCAGATTCTCATCCAATTCTTCCCTGCCAGATTCCAACTTTTTGAGCCAATCTCCTCCTCCCACTCTCCGTTTACTGGATCTGGTCAAGATTCCATTGCTTAGAAGTTAACACCCACCAAATCCTCCTCACCCATCACTGCTCCTCTCACCAGGATACACTGCCCCCTAGATTAGAAGTGATTCATCAAACTCTTAATTTCAAATCCCTTCCTCAACATCACCCCCTCACTATTTTGTAAGCTCATCCAGTCCAACAACTCATCAATATCTTCAGACACCCGCACTCTAAGCCCTGGGTTTCCTTCCCACAGTCTCTATGCTTCCAACCTCCCATTCTTCTAACAAGAGGAGAACATCAATGCCAATCCCCAACCCCATGCAGCTCTGCAAGTGCCAATCTTTGGGCACCACCAAGAATGACAAACCCACAGACTTCTCTCCATTCCAGTGACAATCCTGACTGGATGGCCGGGGGACTCACTTGGAACTCCTTTGGTTGCTCCACATGGCACAAAGGGCAGACAGAAACACCAGCATCTGATGCCAGAGGGTGTCCTGTCTTGGACTTTGGTTTGTGACTGTCAATCCATGTGGACCTTATTGTCTACCTGCATTGGATTTTCTTTGTAGTTCTTCTTGTTCTACCTCGATGCACTGTGTAATGATTTAAACTGTATAGACAGTATACAGGTCACACTTTTCAGTACACCTCAGTACATGTGAGAAAAATAAACCAATTCCAATCCAGTCACCTCTCCCGCTTCTGCACTAAAGCCTAGGGCGTCCAAGAGAAATGAAAAAAATGCTGCAAACACTCAAGCTGATCAGAAATATTCAACCAGTTTCTCTCTCCACAGATGCCACTTTCCATTTTCATTTCAGAATTCCAGAAAGTGCTGTGTTTACTTTTGAAATTCTGAGCCGACTGAACCCACTTCTTCCTGGCATCCGTCAAGTAAACTACTGGGATGCTGGAGGGAAAGGTGTAGGAGACAGGAAGAAACAGATGATCCACCTTTACATTGAGAACCTTTGTCGTTACTAATGCTCCGAGCCCAGTTTTCTCCCATTTGAGAAGACGTATAAAATCTGAACTAGGGTTTCCCTTTGGTTTGGGCAGGCTGGTGGTGTAGCGGCATTAGCAGTGGAGGTAGATGGTCCCGAGTTCGAGACCAGCCGGAACCCAACCTGGGTAGCAGGAATGTGGAAAAGGGAACTGACAATCTACTTCCGAATCTTGCAATGAGAATCCTATGGAAAACTATATCCGTCATGAATTGATGACGACTTGACGGCACTCAACGAAAATGAGAATAAATACAAGGAAAAAGGAAATTTCATTTCCATAGCCCCTTTCCCCTCCTCAGTTTGCATCTCAGTGCTTCACACACAGTGAAGCTACTTTTAAAGTCCAGGTGATTATGGAAGAGACAGAACACAGAACTGTATAGTACAGTATGGGCCCTTTGGCCCAGCACGTTGTGCCAACCTAAGTAAGACCAGTCGACAAATAATCTAACCCTGTCCTCTAATTTTCTCACATCAATGGATTTATAGAAGTGTTTTATAAATGTCCCTATTGTATCAGCCTCTTCTGGCAATGCATTCCAGGCACTGACCACTCTCTGTGTACAGATAGACAACAGACATCTCGGGTAGGCTTCCACCACTCACCGTAAACAGATGCCCTCTGATATTGGTCATTGCTGCCCCTGGGGAAAAGGACTGGGATGTTGCTGTTCTCTGGGCTGCAAATCCCCACAGAATGTGGTGTGGCTATCACAAGGTCTGACAGTGTAATAATTGTTGGCCAGGACACTGGGGACAATGTCAGAATTTACGCCAAGATGGATTTCAGTACCCACTCACAATGCAGACAGGTCTCAGATTAGTAAATCAGCAGTTTGCAGGAGATTCCTTGGGAATGCGAGGAAATTTGCTGGTGCCCAGACTTGAATTAACAACTTTCCTTCTGTGATAATGCCACTGGTCAACCAGCCACACGCCAGACTTTCTCTCTTCTCATAAGACATCAGAGCGGAACTAGGCCATCTGGCCCTCGGGGCCATCAGCTCATTATTTTTGGACATTAAGGGAGAGCTTGTTATCTTGGGACCACTGTGTCAGGGTAGCTCTGTAGGCTGTTTTGTCACTATTAGAAATAAGGCCAATCAAAATCGTGTCATCTGCGAATTTGATCGGCAGTTGGAGTTGTGTGTGGCAGCACAGTCGTGGGTGTATGGGGAGCAGAGGAGGGGGCTCAGGGCACAAGTCTGGGGGCACCTGCATTGAGGGGCGGAGTTGAGGGAGCCCATCCTTAGGACCTGTCGGTGATCCAGTAGGAAGTCTAGGATTCAGCTGCACAAGGTGGGGTGTAGGCCGAGGCCTCTGAGCTTCCTGTCAAATCTGGAGGGAACTTTTATGTTGAATGATGAACGGCATTCCGGGACGTCCAGGAACGGCATTCTGGGATGTCCAGGAATGGCATTCCGGGATGTCCAGGAACGGCATTCTGGGATGTCCAGGGATGGCATTCCGGGACGTCCAGGAATGGCATTCTGGGACGTCCAGGGATGGCATTCTGGGACGTCCAGGAATGGCATTCCAACGTATGCATTGCTCTTCTCCAGCTGAGTGAGGACGGTGTGTAGTGTTGTGGCTATGGCGCAGTTAATAGACCGGTTCCATCAGTAGGCGAATTGTAGGGGCCTTTGATGACATCTTGATAAATTTATCCCTTTCCTGGGACCATTCACAACAATAGCATGTGTTGGTGCATTACTCAAAAATATCCAAGAACTCTCATGATATTTGCCCACATTGTGAACCCTTTTCAAAGAGTAGGTCAGATTATTTCCGTGTCAGAAAAGGAAAATACCACACCGACGTAGAACTGCCCTTTACCATCATTACACATACCCAGTACTCTATTGATTAGTGTACTCTATTGATTAGTGTAAATCTTCTGATATGACACAAGGGCACTTTTCCCCAACCCCTTTTTAGTTGCTTGTCTGATATCCAATTTTGTACTTGATGTACATTGAGCCATACCAACGAAGTCAAACAACCAACCAGTACATGTAACATAGATCTCAGCTTTATGCGTTCCCTTAGATATGAGGTCTGTGTGGCCAGTTATCAGATTTGTGGCATCTTGAAGGGACTTCAGAAATTTAACTAAATCCAGAGTTACCAGAGATGCACTACAAACTAATTTGATTAGTTTGTTTCTGATTCTGATAATTTTCTTCAGTAATATCCTGCATTTTCTGCAGAAGGGGCGTTATCTGGTTTCCTAGCTCTGCTATATCTGAAGTATTGGCCATTGCAAACCTTGATGCATGACATATTTCCACTAATTCCAAAAGTTCTCTCTTTTTCTATTTTTGATTGAGTTCAAACTCACTCCCCCTTTGTTGTCTCCCAAGGAAATGAGTAAATAGCCGTCTAGTTGTGGACAAGCACCATTCAAACACCATTATTTCTGTTAGATTACAAAGTACCTGCATATGCTGGCACCCTGGCACCAAAGTGACAACTTCCCCTGTATCTTCTAACACTAATCCTCCCCCTTGGTGTTACACTGGATCTCACTGCATTTGGACTCTGGTGTAATTCCAGCTACTTGCAGTTGCAGGTAGTCAATTTTACATTACTCTCATCTTATTGAATTAAACCTGTAACACACCTGGTAATTTCTGCTCTTATTTCCAGTTTCAAGTTTCAATCATAAATCATTTTAAGTCCATATTTTCTGTCTGTATTCTATTCCATGCAGTCCTAATTGTCTTTGGACTCAATCCACCCATCTTTTCTCCCCTACCTAATTTTGTTTCCAGACAGGGGAGGCAGGAACCAACATGCTTTTTCTTTCCTTTTCTTTACAAACTCCCCTGATTCTCAGAATGTCAGAATGAAAATTATTCCTCCTTGGTCAACTCTGTTGCAATCTACTTGAACAGCTGTTCCAGTCTCAAATCTTCCAAACCAGGATTACCATGTACATCGATTGTCAGGTCTCTGATATTGGGACCATCATGTACATCGATTGTTACGTGCCAATGATGATAACATTCCCTCTTTCTCCCCCACCAATTTCAACTGTGTGATGTGGTACCATCCATTTTTTTCTGGAGAACTCAGTACCCTGTATACTGATGGACTTTGTCTATAATTTCTTATGGCCCTGCAAACCTTGGATTTAAAAAGGTTATTGTATTCTAATCATCACTTAGTCCTCGACTTAATTCTATGGGACTGACTTGAGTCAAAATAGGCTTACTCTGTGGCCTTGTCTTTCATAATTGATGGGCTGACACATAATTGGCCTCTTTCACTATCTCCACCAATTACTGTAACCACTTTTTCAACAAATTCCCATCTAATTCAGTTTCCCACAAGTCTGATCCAAACAAATCCTCCAACCCTCTCATGTCTTTTCTGGACATGAATTTATGGGGGGTGTAACTTGTCGATGATGCCACTGTATTCCTTATTATAAGGCAAAACTACCTACCCTGTTGTACCATGTTGTTTCACCGTTTTGGCCATCATACTTTTTCAAAGTTCAGTTCATCCTTTCCACAATTTCTCCAGACTGTGGTCAACAGGGTACATGAAATCTCACCTTGATCCTTAACAGTGCCATGACATCTTGCATTATCCGGGCTGTAAAATATGGGCCTTGATCTGATTCTAGACTGAGTTAATCCCCGGTGAGGGAAAACCCTTTCCAATAAGATTTTTGCCATGGCTTTGGCCATGTTAGTCTTAATTAGGAAAGCTTCCGCCCATTTGGTGAAAGAATCTACCATGACGAGATACTTGTACCACCCTGGGGTGGGCGGCAAAGGTCCAACATAATATATCTGTAAATTGTCCAAGGACCCTCCACCAGTGTGGTATGTTGGAGGGCTCCTTTCTTTACATTTCTATCAGGATTATATTGTGGACAAATCAAGCAAGTCTTGACATAGTGTTCCATATTGTCCTTCATCCTTGGCCACCAACACACCTCCTTCTCTTTTCCAGGGTGCTATTGGTGTCCCCATAGATCATGGTACCAATAGACCATCTGATTTCTTCCTCCCTGTGGGAGCACAAGCTCTCCTTCATACAGGACTACTCCATCGTTAACATGTGCACCCTTGTGCTCTTTGTATGTTTCTGAGCATGCTCCTTCTGCTTTTTCAAATTCTTTATCTTTCTTTTACTCAGTTAAATCCATACCCTCAACCTGTTGTTCTTTCTGCCTTCCCATCTCCCCAATCTGCAGCTGCCATTTCTGCCCATTTAAAGCACCTTGCTTTGCTAACTCATCAGCCTTCCTATTCCCCACAGGGGATAATTTTGAGTGGACTTTCACCTTTATGACTCCCCTTCGCTTCTTTAAGTGCATACCACAGCAGAGCAGCAGATGGAAGGGGATTTCTGTTGGCTGAAACAAACCCACTTACTTCCCAAAGAGGCAAATGTTTTTGTAAGGCTATTACAAACATACATGCTATCAGAAAGTATGACAGATTCGAGCAGAGAATATTTTTGGTGCTAACCACATCTGGTGCACCTGTCACTTCTGCTGCCTGTGCACTCATGGTGTTGATTAACCTTGAGGTTATACCAGGCCTGTCCTGGTGATCTTCAACCTCTACATATACACTGCCCCCAGTTCTCATCTCTCCTATCGGTACTGATGAGGAGCCATTACAAAAAAATTAAAGCAGGGCTTTTTCCTTTGTGTTTACCCATTGTTTATTGACTTTTTCTTGTGTATTGCTTTCTAATCTCCTTACCCCTCTCCAAAAATCTATGCTTGCGCTGTTCTTCTTTCAGAAACTTCCATGAGTAACAGCAAAACTTGGAACAAGCAGTTAATTCCCATTATGAAAAACTTTTACACATTTTCCAAGAAACAAGGAGAAGAAAAAAAAAACTGCCTGGTGGGGGCCCTGACACACTAACACATTGATTCAATCTCTTAAGGGCATGGTCTCTTAAAACAGCTCCTGTTCATGATTTTTGTCTCCCTTGCTCCCTCCCTCTTTCGTCCCTCTCTCTAACACACACTCTCTCTCGAACCCACATGTGGCCACATTTTACAAAATTAAAGCATACAAACCATTCACACTTTAAACCATTACAGAAAATCTCTTGTTCCTAAGTGTTAAACCATTGCCAGAATGTACGGTAAAAATCTGATACCATTGAGGAAATGCATGCCTCCAAGCCTTTAAAACAAAGAAATGTCGGAAGTTATTCATCATGCACATGGAAACAGCATTCAACAAGTTTGAAGTATTTACCAAATTTCCAACATACTCTGACCCTTCTGTGACTCCAATCTCTGATTTTTGTTAGGATTTAAATTACAGGAACTGTCAGCTCTACAGTTCTGGGCATAATGACCCATTTGACCACATCAGAAACAGCAGATTTCAGGGCTGTACTGCCCCCGACAACAGCTTCCCTGATGGGGTGAAGGTGCGCTCCAGTGTTGTGTTGCTTCTCTCTGCTGGCTTCAGTCCTGGCCTGCATAATCCCCCAAGATATCCCGTGTATTTTCTCAAAGAGAAAACACTTTAGCTGCCACAAGAGTATTCCTAAAGTTAAAATCTACCTCCCGCATTTCCTTCTCCCATGCTCTGATCATTTTCCTAAGTACCCATGCCTCATTCTGTGTAGGATTGTTGGGATCAAGCAGTTGCAACATTTCTTTAGATTTGTCGGTGTTATGAGACCCAAATCTCCTTAACCATCTATTTGTGGGTTCTGGCTGTAAATGGTTGTGATCCATAGACCTACTGGAACTCCATCCAAGATGGGACAACCGATGTGATCCAGGACCAGGTGGATGGACGGAGCTGTGAGATCAGGGCTGGATTTGAGAAGATGCACCAGTTCCTGCATGAGAAGCAACAGCAGATGGAAGCAGAGCTGCGGAGAGAAGCGGACAAAATCCTAACACAACTGGGAAACAATTTAAAGAGAACTGTCGATGAAATCTCTTTTCTTGAAGGAGCAATACAAGATGTAAAAGTGACATTGGAATTTCAAGATCTCCAAGTGCTCCTCAGGGTACTTCCTTGTCTGGGGGATACAAACTGTCTTAAATAACTGTGAGTGAAATTAATTATCTTGGCAAATAAGATCAAAACACCTTCCTAAGTACAGTTACTTCAGTAGAAAGTCCAAAACATTCAGGCGTAGGCAGCGGTGTTTCACACCCTGCCGTTTCCTTTTCGGCCCTGGGATTGACCCCTGTGTGATTGCTGGAACTGAGATGGTCCTCTGCCATTGGTAACAATCCAATCATGTGTCAGGTGTGGAAATCCCAGTGCAGTTCCTTGATGTAGCACCAGATGGCGACCTCAGCACCATGTGAGTGAGGATTGATTCAGCCCAAATAATTACCATGGGGTCACCATGGTAGCCTAGCAGAAGTTTGTGCATAATTCCTGTCTGCGCATGGGTTTTCTCTTGGCTCTTGCCAGAAGTCAAGTCAAGTTACTTTGTCATTTTGACCATAACAGCTGGTACAGTACATAGTAAAAATGCGACAACGTTTTTCAGGACCATGGTTTACATGACACAGTACAAAAACTAGACTGAACTACGTAAAAAAAAACACAGAGAAAAAAACACACACAACAACTACACTAGACTACAGACCTACCCAGGACTGCATAAAGTGCACAGAACAGTGCAGGCATTACAATAAATAATAAACAGGACAATGGGGCAGTAAGGTGTCAGCCTAGGCTCTGGGTATTGAGGAGTCTGATAGCTTGGGGGAAGAAACTGTTACATAGTCTGGTCGTGAGAGCCCGAATGCTTCGGTGTCTTTTCAGACGGCAGGAGGGAGAAGAGTTTGTATGAGGGGTGCATGGGGCCCTTCATAATGCTGTTTGCTTTGCGGATGCAGCGTGTAGTGTAAATGTCCGTGATGGTGGGAAGAGAGACCCCGATGATCTTCTCAGCTGACCTCACTATCCGTTGCAGGGTCTTGCAATCTGAGATGGTGCAATTTCCAAACCAGGCAGTGATGCAGCTGCTCAGGATGCTCTCAATACAACCCCTGTAAAATGTGATGAGGATGGGGGGGGGGGGAGATGGACTTTCCTCAGCCTTCGCAGAAAGTAGAGACACTGCTGGGCTTTCTTTGCTATGGAGCTGGTGTTGAGGGACCAGATGAGATTCTCTGCCAGGTGAACACCAAGAAATTTGGTGCTCTTAACGATCTCTACCGAGGAGCCGTCGATGTTCAGTGGGGAGTGGTCGCTCCATGTTTCGTTCACATTCAAAGACAAGTTGTTAGCTCTGCACCAGTCTGTTAGCTGCTGCACCTCCTCTCTCTAAGCTGACTCGTCGTTCTTGCTGATGAGACCCACCACTCACCGTGAGACTCACCGTGTCATCGGTGAACTTGATGATGTAGTTCGAACTGTGTGTTGCTGCACAGTCGTGGGTCAGCAGTGGACTGAGCACACAGCCCTGAGGAGCTCCCATGCTCAGTGTGATGGTGTTGGAGATGCTGCTCCTGATCCGGACTGACTGAGAAATTTGCAAGCCAGTGGGGAAATGGGCTGTCCTGATTCACACCGGCAAACCCGCCCTGTTACCCGTGCCCACACAAACACAGATAATGTCTTTCCTCTCCAGATACCTTTCTCCCAAAAACCAGTCCCACATTCCTGTGGAATGTCCAACTCTGCTTTTACCTCTGGCCGCTTCTGATCAGATCTCCACCAAAGCAACCTTCAAACCTACTCTCCTTTTACCTCATCTCCCTTCCTCTCCCCATCCTTCCCTACCCCTGTCTGTTCCCAATGTAATTTGAACCCACATCCTGACTACTGCTCAAAGGCCTGTATGTAACTCCCATCAGGGTCTTTTTGCCCTTGGAGTTCCTTAACTCTACCCATAAGGATTCTACATCTTCCAATCTCATCACCTCTTTCTAAGGTTTTGTTTGAATTGTTTTTCCAACACAGCCACCCCCTCCCCTCTGCCTACTTGCCTGTCCTTTCGATACAATATGTACCTTTGGATATTGAGCTCCCAATTATGACCTCTTAGCCATGACTCAGTGATACCTATGCTGTTATAATGACCAGTCAGTAACTGTGCTACAAGATCATCTACCTTATTCCGTTTACTGCGTGCATTCAAATCACCATCAATATTCATCACCCTTTATGATTTTGTCCCCCTGATACACTGCACTCACTCCACTGACTGCAATTTTTCTCCCTTGTCTGCCTGCCCTTCCTGACAGTCTCACTATACACTGCCTCTGTCTTATACCAACTGCCCACTCACTCAGTTTCCCATTCCCCTGCCAAGTTACTTAAAACCCTCCCCAGCACTTCCAGCAAACACGCCCGCAAGGGTATTGGTCCCCCTCATTCAGGTGTAACCAACCCTCTGTCATGCCTTCCCCAGAAGAGACCCCGATGATCCAGAAATCTGGGACCCTGCCCCCTTCACCAGTTCCTCAGCCACACATTAATCGGCCAAATCATCTTATTCTGACACTCCCTGGCGTGTGACAAAGGCAGCAATCCAAAGATTACTACCCTGGAGGTCCTGTTTTTCAGGTTTCGACATAGCTGACAAAATTCTCTCTGCAGGACCTCCTCCCTTTTCCTACCTGAGTTGGGTCTTTTCTAACCTTCGTTCCTCTGAGGCAGCTGGACTGTGCTGGAGTGGTGGAGATGAGAGGGAGGTGGTTCCAATGCATTATTTGTTCATCAGTCACTGAAGGTGGATGAGCAAGTGCAGCAGGCAGTGAAGAAGGCTAATGGAATGTTGGCCTTTATTACAAAGGGAATTGAGTACAAGAGCAAGGAAATCCTTTTACATTTGTACAAGGCCCTGGTGAGACCACACCTGGAGTACTGTGTACAGTTTTGGTCTCCAGGGTTAAGGAAAGGCATCCTGGCTGTAGAGGAAGTGCAGTGTAGATTCACGAGGTTAATTCCTGGGATGTCCGGACTGTCTTACGCAAAGAGGTTAGAGAGACTGGGCTTGTACACGCTGGAATTAAGGAGATTGAGAGGGGATCTGATTGCAACATATAAGATTATTAAGGGATTGGACAAGATAGAGACAGGAAATATGTTCCAGATGCTGGGAGAGTCTAGTACCAGAGGGCATGGTTTGAGAATAAGGGGTAGGTCACTTAGGACAGAGTTAAGGAAAAACTTCTTCTCCCAGAGAGTTGTGGGGGTCTGGAATGCACTGCCTCGGAAGGCAGTGGAGGCCAATTCTCTGGATGCTTTCAAGGAGGAGCTAGATAGGTATCTTATGGATAGGGGAATCAAGGGATATGGGGACAAGGCAGGAACCGGGTATTGATAGTAGATGATCAGCCATGATCTAAGAATGGCAGTACAGGCTCGAAGGGCTGAATGGTCTACTTCTGCTCCTATTGTCTATTGTCTATTACAGTCACAGCACTTCCGCAGGGCTGGGCTGGTGTGGGTGGGGCAGCACGGTGACACAGTGAGTAGAGCTGCTGCAGCTCAGCTTGAATGACCCAGGGTTCAATAGAGACCTTTATTGGTGCTGTCTGCGTGGAGTTTGGCATTCTTGTTATACCCACCTGGTTTCCCCCACCCCACCCACAAATATCTGAAAAGCATGTTGGTTGGTAGCCTAATTGGCCACTGTAAACTGTCCCCAGAGGGTAGGTAAACGGGAGCTGATCGTAATGCGGAGGGAATGAAATGGTGTTAGTGGATGGTCAGTGTGGACACAGGGGTGAAGGGTCAACACTAACAAAATGGAGGAGGAACTGTTTCACACAAAATGCAGGTGAAATGGTGTCACATACAGTTTTTTGAGGAACTTCACACGAGATGCTGGAGGAGATTCTTTCACGTGGATCACTGGAGGAGTTGTTTCACACAAATGCAGAGAGAACCCTTTCACACAAGATGTTTGGGGGAATATTTAATCCAAAAATGCAGGGTGATTTCTTGCGCACAAATTGTGGCAGGGACTTTTCCGCACAAAACACAGGAGGAATATTCTCACACAAAATGCAGGGGGAGCTCTTTCACGTAAAGTGCAGAAAGAACTGTTTCACTTAAAACTTTCCAAAGTTCAAAGGTTCAAAGGTCCAATTTAACGTCGGAGAAATGTATACAATATACATCCTGAAATGCTTTTACTTTGCAACCATCCATGAAAACAGAGGAGTGCCCCAAAGAACGAACAACAGTTAAACTTAAGAACCCCAAAGTTCCCCCCCCCCCAGCTCCCCTCCCCCCGTGCATAAGTGGCAGCGAACAACGATTCCCCCACCAGCAAAAAAAAGCATTGGCACCCACCGCGCACATGTGTGAGCAAAGACACAGACTTGCAGTTACCCCAGAGACTTCGCATTCCACACGACACTTGACATACCGCAGGTTCTCTCACTCCCTGATAAGGAAGAAGGAGGTGTCTCCGTTTTTTCCCCAGCGGGCGGGAGACGTAACTACAACCCACTGGTTTACGATGTTAAAAGCCAGTTACACCGCTTTTTCCGAGCTCTGTTCCCAAAGATCCCGGGTCTTTGGGCGCACAGCAGCAGATTTTCCGGTAGATATCAGCCGACTGGTGTAAGCGTAAGAGGTCGTTCATTGGTGAAATGGTGGTCATCAGCCTGGGGCCAGTAAAAAGTGAGCAGCTGTAAGCAGAGTGGCCATTGTGTGAGCGCTGCAATGTTAGAGTGGTTCTGGTAAAGTAGAATCTGAATAAAACCCGGGAGACCAGCTTCTTATCGTCACCACCGTTTATTGCACACTCCCCTGCTGGAGTTTGAGTCCCAGTTGTCAAAGGGAAGGCACGTAAGCACTGCCACTATCTGACAAGAGGATGACTTCTCTCTGGTTACAGCTGTATATTTATACATAGTAAGTCCCATACATTACTGTAGCAAGATGTCATTTGAACTGGTACGCCCACCAAGTCTTTTGGTGCAAAACTTAGTTATGGATAAGAGAGTCCGTTAAATCAAGGTTTAATTACAGATGGATGTGTTATCCAGTCCTTATCAGTTATTCCTTTTGCTAGACCCTGACTTAATTACAGATGGATATTCATTCCTGTTGTTATCGGTGAGTCCTCCTCCTGCCTACTCAAACGAGGGTACAATGTACAATTTATCAAATTCTCAATGCCTCTCTGCAAATTAAGAGAGAACTAGTATAAGCCAGATTTTTTGCGAACTGCTGAAGACAGAGTTTACTCCAGTTCAAAAATTCCTGTTCAGTTCCAATTATTCTTTTAGCCAGAGGTTACATAGGTTCAAAATGATTTTTTAATATATTCTCAGTTCCACAGTTTGGACTTGGCTCAACACGCTTGGGTGGGAACGGGCTTGGGCAAGCACAAACAGAAGTTCTGGGTAAGTAAGAAAGTTACCAGTAACTTTTTCCCTCTGTTAGTACATGGAGGTAGTGCACTGAGAATGAATCTGGAGTTAGAGGTATGCCCCCTGTGTGAGATGTGGGAAATTTGTGGGACGTCCAGTCTCCCTGATAATTACATCTGCATGAAGTGCATCAAGCTGCAGCTCCTTAGAGAGGGTGCTGAGGAACTGGAACTGCAGCTGTATGACCTTCAACTCATACAGGAAAACGAGGAGGTGATAGACAGGAGATACAGGGAGGTACTCACCTCTAGGTTACAGCAGGTGGATACCTGGGTGACTGTCAGGGGAGGTAAAGGGAATAGATAGACAGTGCCAAGGACCGCAGTGGCAGCTTGCCTTGATAATACGTATACCGTTTAAATACTGTTGGGGGAAACGACCACCAGGGGCAAGCAGAAGTGAAGGAAAGAGAAGAGGAGTGCAGTTGTAAGGATTCCTCAGGTAGAGGAGCAGACAGCAGGTTCTGCTAAGGACAAATTCTATGATGAACTCAGCACTGGCATCAAAGAAGTCCCTTCTCAAGAACTACTATTTATTCTCAGTGACTTTAACGCAGGAGCTGGCGGTGACCACCACAGCTGGCCCTCCTGTTTGGGACAGTTCGGAACTGGAAAGATGAATGAAAACGGCCAGCACCTCCTTGAACTCTGCTGCCTTCATACCTCTGTATCTCTAACATCTTCTTCAACACCAAACCCCAGCACAAAGTGTCATGGAGACATCCGAAGTCCAAACATTGGCGCCAACTTGATGTCATCCTGACAAGATGCAGCAGTCAAGTCGACACGCATTTACCAGATTGCAGTTTGCGACCCTGCTCACTCCCTTGTGTGCCCCACGGTGAAACTTCAGCCGAGAAGACTCCATCATTCCAGAAGGCCACGCATTGACACCAGCACTTATAAAGATAGCTGAGTTTGTGCAAGCCCTGGAGGAAGCTCTGCCTGTCTCTCCCGACACCAATGTCAGCAAGAGATGGGAAAACTTGCAGGACACCATCTACAACACTGGGAAACCCACCTTCAGAAAAAAGACAGTCAAGGCTTTGACTGGTTTGAGGCCCACTCTGAAGTGCTGCTGCCTCTGACTGAGGAGGAGAAAAGCACGGACAGCGTACAAGTCCTCTCTGAGCGAGAAGAACCTGCAAGTGCCGATGATGCAGCTGTCGCAACTCACTCACAGCAGGAGCAGCTAAACAATCTCATGGCCTGCTTTGTGGAAGCCTGCAGAGAGCTCGGCCTGACCATCAGCCTGAAGGAGAAACAGGTGCTGGGGCAAGACGTTGATGACAAGCCGTCCATTAGCGTTGTAGACCATGAGCTGGAAGTCGTCCACGAATTCACATACCCAGGCTCCACGATCTTGGATAACCAGTCAGTTGAAAGCAAGATCAACAAGCACATTGGAAAAGCAGACACAACCTTCTCAACGCTGACCAAGAGAGTCTGGGCCAACGACAGACTCACCACGAACACCAAAGTCCAGGTGTAAAGTTGGACTCGGAGCACAAAACAACAGCAGTGACTCAACGCTTTCCATATGCTCTACCTCAGGCGCATACTTGATATCACCAGGGAAGAGAGGTCTACCAACAACACAGGATTCGAGAGAGCCGGCACCACCTCCATCTTCACCTTCCTCAAACAGAAGTGTATGCCCTGGCTAGGCCACGTCCTGCACATGGCAGATGGGCGCATACTGAAGCACCTTCTCTTTGGGGAGCTGGAGTCTGGAAAGAGGCCACCAGGAAGACCCCAGCTGCGCTACAGGGAGGCCCTTTACTAGCTCCAACACATGGCAACCAATCGCCTCAGACAGGTATGCCTGGAAGCGGGAGTTGAAAAAGCATCTCTTGAGGTATAAGACCACGCTGATGTAGCAAGCAGAGGAAAAGAGAGGCCACCGAAAGCTCCATGCCCAAGATGACAGAGCTGTCTCAGTGTTCTGCTGTACACAGTGTGGCAAGGACTGTCTGTCCCACAGTCACAGCAGATGCTTCTTAACCCAGTCCACCAGAGGCCCTGGGATCAACAGCTGCCTTGAGGAAGTAAGTGGAATGGTGAAGGAAGCACGGCACGGCATCTAAAACTTTAACAAACTTTTATAGGTATGCGGTGGAAAGTGTACGGACTGGTTGCATCACAGCCTGCTATGGAAACACTAATGCCCTTGGATGGAAAGTCCTACAAAAAGTAGTGGACGTGGCCCAGTCCATCATGGGTAAAGCCCTCCCCTCCACTGAGCACAGCTACTCAGAGCGACATCACAGGAAGTAGCATCAATCATCACGGACCCCATCACCCAGGTCATGCTCTCGTCTCGCCGCTGCCATAAGGAAGAAGGTACAGAAGCCTCAGGGCCCGTACCACCAGGCTCAGGAACAGTTATTACCCCTCAGCCATGAGACTTTTGAACCAGAGGGGATAACTTCCATATAACCATATAACAACTGCATCATGGAAACAGGCCATCTCGGCCCTTCTAGTCCGTGCCGAATGCTTACTGTCATCTAGTCCCATTGACTTGCACTCAGCCCATAACCCTCCATTCCTTTCCTATCCAATTTTTTTTTAATGACAATATCATACCTGCCTCTACCACTTCTACTGGAAGCTCATTCCACACATCTACCAATCTCTGAGTAAAGAAGTTACCCCTCATGTTACCCTTAAACTTTTGCCCCTTAAGTCTCAACTCAAGTCCTCTTTGAATCTCCCATACTCTCAATGGAAAAAGCCTATCCACGTCAACTCTATCTATCCCCCTCATAATTTTAAATACCTCTATCAAGTCCCCTCTCAACCTTCTATGCTCTAAAGAATAAAGACCTAACTTGTTCAGCTTTTCTCTGTAACTTAGGTGCTGAAACCCAGGTAACATTCTAGTAAACCTCCTCTGTACTCTTTCTATCTTGTTGATATCATTGCTATAATTTGGTGACCAGAACTGTACACAATACTCCAAATTTGGCCTCACCAATGCCTTGTGCAATTTTAACATTACATCCCAACTCCTATACTCAATGCTCTGATTTATGAAGGCCAGCATACCAAAAGCTTTCTTCACCACCCTATCCACATGAGATTCCACCTTCAGGGAACTATGCACCATTATTCCTAGATCACTCTGTTCTACTGCATTCCTCAGTGCCCCACCATTTACCATGTATGTCCTAATTGGATTATTCCTACCAAAATGTAGCACTTCACTCAACTTCACTTGCCCCATCACTGAACTGTTAGCGCAACCTATCAACCCACCTTTGAGGACTTTTTATGTCATGTTCTCAATATTTAGTGCTTATTTATATATTTATTAATTATTTATTCTCTATTTGCACAGTTTGTTGTCTTTTGCAACTGGAAGCCTGTCTGCGCTGTTGGCAGCTGTCTTTCATTGATTCCACTGTGAGTTTTGTATTTCATGAGTATGCCCGAAGAAACTGAAATTCAGGGTTATTTGTTGTGTATGTATGAACGGTACTTTGGTAAGAAATTTGCTTTGAACTTTGAGCAGGATTTCTTTTGCCTCTGAGAATAGTAGAAATAGTGATGCGAAGATTTTCATTGCCAGTAAATGTATTAATCTGTGTACTGTATTGCTACTCCAGGTTTCACTTCCACTTCCTCCCCACATCCTCCTCCTGTTCGGCATATTTCTCACTGTCACCTCTTGCTGGTCTGTCAACAGTTATTAATCATGTAGCCAAGTGATATGTGGGCTAATGAAATTAGTCTATAAATTTCTAAATCTTGTCCGGCATTCACCAAACGGGTTAACTGTCTGTAAGGAGTTTGTATGTTCTCTCGTGACTATGTTTCCTCCAACGTTCCAAAGTCGGAGGGGTTAGGGTTGTTAAGCTGTGGACGTACAATGTTGATCCTTACTGTCCTGGTTGTTTCTGAGCACTGAGTTACCTACAGAAGCTAGGGCATTGCGACATTATCACTAAAACACTGCCTCTGCATATCCACAGGAAAAATAAATGACCCAACTTCAGCGTCCACTGCCAATCTAGTATCTCCAGCATGAAGCCCGAGCTGCACTCATTGCACTACATTGGACAGGCCACATCAACGTTTATCATCGCCGATGGAGGTCATGTAATTCTGTGCCTGGCAGCTGTATGATGCAAGACATAAAAAACTACAGTAATTGGAATAAAGAAAGAAACAAACAAGGAAATACATAAATTAATTGTGCAATAGAGAAATTAGCAAGATAGCATTCATAGGTCATGGGCTATTCAGAAACTTGACGGTGGAGCAGAAGAAACTGTGTCTAAAACATTGAGTGTGTGTCTTCAGGCTCCTGCACCTCCTCCCTAATGGTAGTAAAGAGAAGAGGACAAGTCCCAGATGGTGAGGGTCATTAATGTTGTATGCTGCCTTTTTGAGGCGTTGCATTTCGATGATATCCTCGATGGTGGGGAGGCTTGTTCTGTGATGAAACCAAATGAGTCTACAACATTCTGCAGTCCTTCAGGTACATAGGATCCTCCACACCTGGCAGTCATGCAGCCAGTCAGAATGCTCTGCAACATCAGCCGTAAAAATTTGCTAGAATTCTCGGCGATGTACCAAATTTCCCAAATTCCTAATGGTGTGGAGCCACTGGTGTGCCTTCTTCATTGACTGCCTCAGTGCTTTGGGTCCTCTGAGAACTTGAAGCTGCTCAGCCTTTACACGGCTGGCCTCTCACTGAGGACTGGTGTGTGTTCTCTTGACCCCACTCAACGAGATGGTCTAGCTCACTCACGTGCACCTTATTCACGTGGCCAACACCAGATTCCCGAAGAAACACAATATTCCCTCTGACCCCTGGAGACCTCCAGCTCATAGCTTCACACAGCATGGAAACAAGCCTGTCGGAGCACCGGCAATCTTACACGAAGTCATCCCTGTCTACGCTAATCCTATTTAAATTTTCCCACATTCCCATCACCTCCCATTTTCCAGCCACTCGCCTACACATAGAGCCAGAGAGACATTGAACATGAAACCAGTCCATTAGCCCACCACATCCAGACCGAACAGTGAGCACTCTAAACCCATCTCCCCACTCCAACCAACTAACCTACAATCAGAAGAACAGTTTACAAAAGGGAAATTTGATTCCTCTATGTGCAAAGTGTGTAACAAATGCTGGTTGTAGGACAAAATGTTGTCAGCTTGAATGTGCCAATACGTTGAAGATGTACTTGTGGTGCACGTTCTTGATACTAGACACTAGTGATGAATGTCCCACTGTCACTCTGTTTGGGATATGCGCCAGTGCCGAGAGTCACAAGAGAAAGGGGATGCAGAGTGGTACCACGACTGAAAGGAGAAGTGATGGTATAAGAATTATACTAGGGTTTCGAAGGGTACAAAAAGGGGCAAGCTCAAACCTTCTCTTAGGCTGGGTTGAGCCTGGTGCTAAGAGATAGATAGAGAAGGAAAGAGAAAGAGAGAGAGACTTCAGAAAGGCTGTCAGGTACCTGAGGTTTGCTGACATTATATGAGTCAGTTCATGGGTTGATCTGTATTATTTTATTCTTTTCTTTATGGCATTAATTATTCTACTTCCATTCAGTATTTCATTCCTTTGATAACTTGTGTATAGGGCCTCTTTTATTGCCGGTATCTCTTGTTGTTGAGGAAAGAACAAAGAACAAAACTATTTTCCATTACACACCTTTAGGATGTGGGAGGAAACCGGAGCAGCCGGGGAAAGCGTGGAGCCGCAGGGAGAAGGTATACGCTCCGTAGCACCGATAGGCCTGGAGATCTGGGCCACTGAAGCTGGGAGGTAGCCATTGTAGTTGCTGTACCACTCTGCCATCCTCTACCTGTCTATGTTCGCGTGGGGAAGAAAGATCCAGATTGGAAATTAATCCAGACAAGTGTGAGGTAATGAACTTTGGGAGGTCAAATTCCAGTAAGGATGTGTAGGTTAAATGGCAGGGACCTAGGGAGCACTGTGGGATGGAAGTCCATATGTCCCTGACCATGGTGACTCAGATGGATAGGGTAGTTTAAAAGGCAGTGGATAACCCTGATGAAGGGTCTTGCCTTGAAATGTCAACTGTTCATTTCCCTCCATAGATGCTGTGTGACCTGCTGAGTTCCTCCAGTGTTTTGTGTGTGTGTGTTGCCGAAGGCATTCATGGGCTGACGTACTGACAGTAAGAGCTGGGGTATCATCTTGCTGCTGTACAAAATGTTGGTGGGACCACAGCTGGAGTATTGTGCACAGTTCTGGTCACTATGGTCACCACGTGGTCACAATAGAGAGAATGCAGAAGAGATTTCCCAGGATGTTGTCTGGAATGGAAAGCTGGCGTTATAAAGGGAGATTGGATAGACTGACTACATTCACATAGGAATCAGGGAGGCTGAAGCATCACCTTCTAGAAGTTTATAATATTGTGAGCATAGATAGGAGAGATAGAATCTTATTTTTCCCCAGGAAAAGGGGGGATTGAACCCGAGGGCATAGATTAAAGGTGAGGGGAAAAATTAAAGGAGACCTGAGAGACAACTTTTCAGCAAAGTGGGAAAACCTGTCACTCAGGTTCGATTCAAGTGTCGGTAAACACTCCAGCCAGTCGGTAAGCACAGGTCTTCAGTACTTGGCCAGTTATACCATCTGGGCTGGGAGCTTTCTGAGGATTCACCCTTCTGAAAGATGCTCGCACGTCAGCCTCAGACTGAGATCAGCGGGTCATAGAGCCATAGATTCACAGAGCACCGCACCCCATCTAGACCACACTAGACTGTTATTCTACCTAGTTCCATCGCCCTGCACCTGGACCTTAGTCCTCGATACCGCCGCTATCCATGCACTTACAGTATCTCGGGAGCTGTGAAGGTGCCTCTGTGTTTTCTCGGTCAAAGTGAGTATGAAAGGCATTGAACTCATCTGGGAGCTAAACATTTGTTGTCATTTACGTTGCTTTGTTTTGCTTTGCAGGAGGCTACGGCATTCAAGCTCTGCCACAGCTTTCGAGCATCTTTCTGAGATTTATGCTTGGCCGAGAATTGTCAGATGGTTTTCTAGAGGTTATACCTGGACTTCTTCTACTTTCCTGGATCACCAGTCCTGAACACCACTAACCTAGCCCTCAGCAGATCTTGAATTTCTTGGTTCACCAGGGCTTCTGGATAGGTAAGACAGGATGATTTTCTGGGGACGTATTCATAGCATATTCATTCAGGTACTCTGATGAGTTCTTGAACATGGCCCAGTTCACTGACTCAATGCAATCCCATAACCATCTATCTGCCCCGTGTGATCACCTCTTTGTTGCCCTTACCTCTGGTGCCTTGCTCTTCAGCCTCTGCCAATATACAAGTTGGAGGTGGACAGCCAGAATCCCAGATTTCCCAAAATGTGGCTAAGGCGTTCTTGATGGTACTGTAGCAGTGACTGGGCATGTTGGGTCCTCAGGTGCTAAAGGTGATAACTGGGCAGTGATTTCTTCAAGTTAGTCCAGCAAGGATGTTGTCACTAAACAATGAATTTCACAGCAAACTGTATGTCAGTGGCAATAAACCTGATCGTTTTGATTCTTCTAGGATCTTTAAAAAAGACTGAATAAAGCCTTCGCTGGATGAATAAACATGGAAGTTGTCTTGCCTTGAGCCTCTCCAGTTCATGGGCTGAGAGAATGATGACAGCCATCCACATACATGCAAATCTCCTCATTTAGCTTTCTTATCACAGCACGTTTTAGAACATGGAAAATAGAACGCAGTACAGGCCCTGCGGTTCAGTGTTTTATGCCGACCTTTTAACCTAGACTAAAACCAAATATTCAAGGATATAAGGTACATATATTATAGAAGTATGTATACAGAATGCAACTATGAGATTTGTCTTCCTACAGGCCGTAAGAGAACATAGGAACACCACAGGATCTGTTCAAGAAAACACCCAACTCACGAAGAAAGAACAAATTGTGCAAATGGCAGAAAACTTAGGATATCAAACATTAAACCAGGAGTGTTCCGTTTAGTTCAGTTCAGCACCTCGCCCCTCGCCAACCGCAGGTTGCAGAGCCATTCTTCGCTGAAGTGCCCCAGTCCACATCGATCGTCCCGATCAAGCCACACAAAATCGGCAAAAGAAAAGTATCCAGGATCCAGGGACACATGCAACATGGACCTCAGATTCCCCCAAAGCACATCCACAACCTCACTGATCAACCTTTGCCACATGGACCCACTTCCCTCCGACGTCATCTCGTGAGAGGGAGAGGAGGACAGGTCAGCTGCAGGCAGATGGTGCTCAACACTTGCCTGTCCTCTGCTCTCATCCTTGTTGACTTCAACCCTGCCCGACGCCTCAATCAGTGAGAAGCAGCCGAGTCGATCTTGCGCTCTTGCCCCATATTCAGGTTTCCAGGCTGCACACCCCAAGCCAAACCTCATGGGACGCCCTCAGAAGCAGCAAAGTGTCAGATCACTCAGTCAGCCCAAAGGCACAGCATCAAAACGTGAATCACAAGTTTCAAATATACACAGCTTCGTAGTAAATCTAACCTTCCCTCCTACATAGCCTTCCATTTTTCTATCATTCATATGCCCAAGTGTTTCTTAAATTCCCATAATGTATCTTCTACTACCATCACCCCGGCAGCACATTCCATGCACCCACCACTCTCTGTGTAAAAAAAACGTACCTCTGATATTACCCCCCCCCCCCGATATTTTCCTCCAATCACCTTAAAATTATGCTCCCACATACTAGACATTTCTAACTTGGAGAAAAAAGATAAAAGCCTCTATCCCTCTTATCATCTTGTACACCTCTATCAAGTCACCTCGCATTATCCTTCACTCCAAAGAGAAAAGCCCGAGCATACTCCACCTATATAACAGGCTCTCTGACCCAGGCAGCATCCTGGTAAATCTCCTCTGCTCCCTCTCTAAAGCTTGCTCTCTGACCTGGGCAGCATCCTGGTAAATCTCCTCTGCTCCCTCTCTAAAGCTTCCACGTCCTTCCTATAATGAGCTTCCTTTCATTCCCAGCGCTTCTCAGGCTGGACACGAAGCAGTGATCATCTTGTCCCAGGATTTGACAAGCATGACTTTCGGGAATAAGCATCAAGACTTTCCTGATGGGAGTTAGTGAAAACATTGAATTTGTTTTTCATATCAATGAGATGCTACTACGAGGCAGTCTTGCAACAAACCTTTATGGGTCATGGCTGACTGAACAGGAATGAGGCCACAATGCACTCATTTAAAATGAAAGCTGATTTGGGGAAGTGAAAATGCGTAATATCATTTCCTGTGCAAAGCTAGACTAGGGAAGGCAATTATGTGAGTATTGGTATTATTTTACAATGCTGAAAACATTGCACCAGAAACATTATTAGTTATTTAAACTAATTTACTAATATCGTTAGTATAAACCAATAGTCACATTTCTCACCAAACCAGAGTAATGTATCACATTTTCTGAAGCCAGCATTCAGAACCAGATTTATTGTCACTGACTTAAATGATATGAAATTTGCTGCTTTGTGGAGGCAAAGGCATAAAGATAACAGAAAATAAAAGTGAAAACCAAGAGGAATAATGAGGTAGTGTTCATGGATCGTTCAGAAATCTAATGGTGGAGAAGAAGAGGCCGCGTCAGTATCATTGAGTGAGGTTCTTCAGGCTCTTGTATCTCCTCAGCGAAAGAAGTAACAAGAAGAGAGCATGTCCCATATGGTGAAAGTCTTTAATGATAAATGACATCTTATTGAGGCACCTCCTGAAGATGCCCCTGGTAGTGCGGAGTAGATCAGTGTGCTAAGCACACACCCTTGAGGTGCACCTGTGCTGACTGTCAAAGAGGAGAAGATATCATTGCCAATACACACTAACTGTGGTCTCCTAATAAGGATGCAGTTGCAGAGTGAGGTAAAGAGGCCCAGATTTTGAGCTGTAATCTACAACAGCAAGCTGATGCATGTTTTGCTGTCATCCAGGTGATCCACGGCCTAGTAGAGAACCAGTGAGGTTGCATTTATTGTAGACCTATCATGACGGCCAAGGTGCTTGCTCCGTCAAGAGTGAATTCTAGCCATGATCAACTTCATTACCAACCAAACCAGTTCATTATGGTAGATGTGACTGCTTTCTGGGCAGCTCACTCTGCTCTTCCTGAGCACCAATAGGATTGGTGCCCCTTTGAAGTCGGTGAGAACCTCTGACTGCAGCAGTGAGAGATGGAAGACGTCCTTGAGCATTTCAGTCAGTTGGTCGGTGCAGTCCCAAAGATTGAAGCCATTTAAAATCAAATTAATGATGAATGTTCAAGCTTGCCGATGCTCTGTCATGCCAGAACTATTCAAGTCCTGACCTGATTCCAGCTTTGACCTAGGGCTTCTTATATTAAAAAGGTGGCGTCTGCAGGAAACAGGAGTGGAAGAGAACAAGAAGTGAATGGGTATGGAAACACACACAAAAACAGACGGATTCATAGGAAATATGGACAGGAGCAGAGGATTTGTCTCCTGAAGTCTGCTCCACCGTTCGAAATGACATGCTTTCTCTGCGGTCTTGCCGGGTGGGGCAGGAGGAGTTAGCAGGTGCTACACCTTTGCCAAGGGTGACCTGCAGGCTAGTGGAGGGAAGGAATACCTTGTACCTCTTTTGGCAGAGATGCATCTCCAGGTGCTTTCAGCTCTGAAAAACAGACGGCAATGGGTAACCTTAGATAATTTCTAAAGTAAGTACATGTTCGACACAGCATTGTGGGCTAAAAGGGACTGTATTGTGCTGTAGGTTTCTATGTTTCTACTATTGATGTCGTTCCTGCAGGTAGATGACCGGAACTGCAGACAACATTCCAAATTCAGCCTTACCAGCCAGTTCAATGTAATTGTCCTGCACCATCCCCAGATCCCTCGATCTTCTAGACAACCAGATACCTATGGCCTCTCTTTTAAATGAATTCAGACACTAAACCTCTATTCCTTCCAGGATAGAGAATTTCAAGGTTTCACCATCAAAGAGATTTCTCTCAGTCTTCAGTGGTCTGCCCGCTATTCTGAGTCTGTTGCCCCGGTGCTAGACTCCTCAGCCTGAGGAAATACCCCAATTCAGTGACATCGCCACTCATCCTTGTAAGTCCGTGAGAATATAGGATCAGAATCAGGTTTATCACTAATGGCACCACCATCATCATCATTATGTGCCAAGTCGAATGTTGAGTACAATGATGGTCTTTCCATGACCATGATTGTTCTGGGCAAATTTTTCTGCAGAAGTGGTTTGCCATTGCCTTCATCTGGGGAGTCTCTTTACAGCCATTATCAGTACTCTTCAGAGATTGTCTGCCTGGCGTCAGTGGTTGCATGACCAGGACGTGATATGCACCGTCTGCTCGTACGACCACCCACCACCTGCTCCCATGGCTTCGTGTGACCCTGCTCAGGGTGGGGGGGGAGCAGGGGGTTGTAATCAGGTGGTAGACTTTTCCCAAGGGTGACCTGCAGGCTAGTCGAGGGAGGGAACACCTCACACCTCCTTTGCTAGAAACGCATCTCCACCCTAGCACCCATTTACTGACACACAGCCTGCTGTGAAATGTTCTGTTTTCTGGCAGCGGTACAATGCAAGACGTATTTTACAATAAATAAATAGATAGATAGAAAGATAGATAGATAGACAGATCAATAAATAAATAAATTGTGCAAAAGATGGATGATGAAATACAGTTAATGGACTAATGGATCATTCAGGAATCTAATGGCAAAGGGAAAGATACTGTTCCTAAAGCGTTGAGAATAGGTCTTCAGGCTCCTCTACCTCCTCCCCAATGGTGGTAACTAGAAGAGGGCCTGTCCCAGACAGTAATGCAGCTGGTCAGGATACTCTCCACAGTACACCTGTAGACATTTGCTAGTCTTAGGTGGCGTACCAAATCTTTGAAACTATGAATGAAGTAGAGCAGCTAGTGTGCCTTCCTCATGTTTGCGTTAATATGACATCCTCTGAGATGTCAATGTCCAGGAATTCGAAGCTTCTCACACCTTCTGCCACATGCCCCTCAGTGAGGATTAGTACGTTCTCCCATCTTCCCGTTCCTGAAGTCCATGATCAACTCTTTGGCCTTGCCGGTGTTAATTGCCAGGCTGTTGTGACACCACTTGACCCACTAATCTATTTTGACAAGCACAAGAAAATCTGCAGATGATGGAAATCCAAGCAACACACAAAATGCTTCAGGCCAGGCAGCATCTATGAAAAAGAGTAAACAGTCGACGTTTCGGGCCAAGACCCTTCATCAGGACTGGAAGAAAGATGAGAAGTCGGAGTAAGAAGGTGAGGGGAAGGGAGGAAGAAGTACAAGGTGGTAGGTGATAGGTGAAACTAGGAGAGGGGGAATGGTGACGTAAAGAGGTGGGAAATTGAGAGGTGAGAGATGAAGGGCTGGAGAAGGGGAAATCTGATAGGAGAGGATAGAAGTCCATGGTAAAAAAGGGAAGGGGAAAGAGCACCAGAGGGAGGTGATGGGCAGGAGAGGAGATAAGGTGAGAGAGGGAAACAGGCATGTGGAATGGTGAAAGGGAGCAATTGATGGAAGTTAGAAAAATTGTTTTTCATGCCATCACGTTGGAGCTACCCAGACAGAATATAAGGTGTTGCTGTTCCATCCTGAGTGTGGCCTCATCACAGCAGTAGAGGAGGCCATGGACTGTCATATTGGAACGGGAATGGCTGGCCACTGGAAGATCCCGCTTTTTCTGGTGGATGGAACGTAGGTGCAAAGCAATCTCCCAATCTACATCGGGTCTCACCGATATACAGAATCAGAATCAGGTTTATTATCACTGGCAAGTGACGCGAAATTTGTTAACTTAGCAGCAGCAGTTCAATGCAACGCATAATCTAGCAGAGAGAGAGAAAAAAATTAAACATAATAATAAATAAACAAGTAAATCAATTACGTATATTGAATAAATTATTAAAAAATGTGCAAAAACAGAAACACCCTATATTTCAAAAAGTAGGGTAGTGTCCAGAGCTCCAATGTCCATTTAGGAATCAAATGGCAGAGGGAAGAAGCTGTTTCTGAATCGTTGAGTGTGTGCCTTCAGGCTTCTGTACCTCCTATCTGATGGTAACAGTGAGAAAAGGGCATGCTCTGGGTGCTAGAGGTCTTTAATAATGGAAGCTTCCTTTCTGAGTCACCGCTCCCTGAAGATGTCCTGGGCACCTTGTAGGCTGGTGCCCAAGATGGAGCTGACTAGATTTACAACCTTCTGCAGTTTCTTTCAGCCCTTTGCAGCAGCTGCTCCATACCAGACAGTGATGCAGCCTGTCAGAATGCTCTCAGAATGGTACAACTATAGAAGTTTTTGAGTGTATTTGTCGACATGCCAAATCGCTTCAAACTCCTAATAAAATATAGCTGCTGTCTTTCCTTCTTTACAACTACATCAATGTGTTGTGACCAGGTTAGATCCTCAGAGATCTTGACACCGAGGAACTTGAAGCTGCTCACTCTCTCCACTTCTGATCCCTCTGTGAGGATTGGTATGTGTTCCTTCGTCTTACCCTTCCTGAAGTCCACAATCAGCTCTTTCGTCTTACTGACTTTGTGCCAGTTTGTTGCTGCAGCAAACCAGTTGTCTCACTCCTGTACGCCCTCTCGTCAGCACCTGAGATTACCAACAATGACTGTATTGTCAGCAGATTTGTAAATGCTGTTTGATCTATGCCTAGCATGTGTATAAGGAAAGCTAAGCCACACCTCACTGGCAAGTTAATTAGATGTCTTGCCTGTCAGAAAGTAGATCCTGTCTCAGATAGCAAAACAGACTGAACAATATTCAGCCATGGGATTTACCTGGTAAATAACATTTCAGTCATACAAGTGCTGGACAATGATCAGCTCAAGCAAGAGAATCGAACAACCACTTTGATATTCAAGACCATTCTCATCCTACAAGTCATTGTTAATCAGGAATTTAACTAAAGCAGCGGTATTAATACCATGACTGCAACTGTCCAGGTAGTCTGGAGCAATTAACTCACCAGAAAGGCATGTTGGTCATGAAATGCAACATGTTCTATTTGCCTGGGTGAGGTGTAGCAACTCTCGGAAACATCAACATTATCCAAAATACAGTCCCATCTTTTAAGTTTGCAATCGACAGGGCCGCTGCTATAGCACTTTTCAAAATGTTGACTTTCCAAGCCTCAAGATATCAGGGCAATGCCCACAAAATGATAAAGGAATTGAGAAAGTCCAGCAGCATCTATGGAGGGGAATAAATAATCAATGTTTTGCCTGAGACCTTTTATTGGTACTGGAAAGGAAGGGGGCTGAAGCCAAAATAGGAAGGTGGGGTGGGGGGATGGGGGGGAGTACAAGCTGGCAGGTGATAGGTGAGACCAGGTGAGGGGGGAAGAGAGTGGGATGATGTGAAAAGCTGAGAGGTGATAGGTGGAAAAGGGCTGAAGAAGAAGGAATCTAATAGGAGAGGACAGTGAATCATGGAATGAAGGGAAGGAGAAAGGGAAAGAGGAAGGTGATGGGCAGGTTGTGATGGCAGGAGAGGGCAGGAGAAGAGAAGGGATGAAGGAATTACCAGTTAAATAAAAAGAAGTGGTGGTGAGGGAAACAGAGGGGAGCAGGTCCTGTAACTCTGATGAATTGATATTCATGACATCAAGTTAGAGACTACTCAGACCGAATATGAGGTATTTCTCCTCCAACTTGAGTTTGAGCACGTTGTGGTAGCAGAGGGAGCATTTGGTAGACATGTTGATGTGGGAATGGGAGGTTGAATTGAAATGGTGGCCTCTGGGTGATCCTGGATTTGCAATGTACAAAACCAAGGTGCTTGATCAGATCGGAGCCAGGTGACGTACTCTCCTGGTTTTGAAAAGTATTAACAATCTTTCACCATCACGAGGGATTTGGCCTTGAACACCACACTCTGTTACAAAGGCTATCACAATTCAACTGTGTCTATTTCTCACTACACTACAAATGACTGTAAGCTCCCAAGAGTGAAGAAAAAGGCTGAGTTGTTAATTCAGCAGTCAGCTAATGTTACTTGCAGAACAATTCAGGAAGTGCTCACCTTATCAAGGCTATGTGACACTAAGATGTGACGTACAGTGTGATAAATTAATTTGACACACTGTTTGACACTTTGAAGTGTGGCAAAACCCCATTGGATGCAACATTTAATTCTGCAGAGCCCATGGTCACTGAGATTATAAATGTTATTCATTCTGTTCTGCATGTACTCTGCTCACAGTCCCATTGCCAACGCACTGAGGAAAGCAACCAGAGTTGAGCTTGAAAACAAAATGTGCGAGTTGCTTTCTGAGAAAGAGGAGCTGATGAAAGCAGAGCTGGAGCAAGAGGCAGATAAAATAATAGATGAAATAGAAAGCAGTTTAAAAAGGACCAGTGACGAAATGGCTTCCCTCGAGAAAGCTATAAGAGATCTCCAAGATAAGGACGATTTACACGAAGCCTCAGAGCTTCTCAAGGTAAGGATGCCCTTTCTACTTAGGCAGCTCACTCCTGAAAGTGAGCAATACATACAAAATGCTGGAGGAACTCAGCAGATCAGCAGCATCTATAGCGTAGAATGAACAGCTGGCATTTCAAGCCGAGAGCCATCATCAACACTGGGTGTTGGCCTGTAGCATCAACCTCTTGTCCGCTCCATAGATGCTGCCTGACCACTTGAGTTCCTCCAGCATTTTGCATGTGTTACTCTGGATTTCGAGCCTCTGTAGAATCTCTTGTCTTTCTGAATGTAAGTGTTACGCCTCTGACTGCTATCCAGTGGGTATTTCACTTCAGCAGTTCTGTAAGTGCAGTCTGTTCTGCTTTCAGCGTGTTTGGGTTTGAGCTGAGATAAGCGGCTTTGTTCTTCATCTTAGAAATGCGGTGTAGGCTGATCAGTATTATTTATTTTTTAACTTTTTTGGAGAAGTCTCTGGAGAAGGCTGGGCAGAGAGGATTTTTTTTGAGGGTTAATAGTGTGGGTTGAGGTATATTTTATGGTGGGAGCTGGGAAAGGAAGGTGGGTGAGGATGCAGTCCCTGTTGCACAAGGTGCTTTGTGCAGATGAATGGCTTCGAGGTGGAAGGACCAGCACTCTCGTGGGGGAGCCCATTAGTTTGAGGTGGATTTCGACACTCAGATGGTGGCATGTGCTTTCACACAGTCTGAGGCTCCAGCACGTGACTGACAGGATCAGGATGAGCACAACTTATGTGCACATTTGACTGTTTAGTTATAATGGGCCTTTATTGTTTTTTTTCTTTTATCTAAGACTCTTAGGTTAAGTTAACATTCATAAATATACTTTCTTTATAATTGTATGCAGTGTGCGATCTGCTATTTCTTGCTGACGTGCAATTACAAGGGTAGGTAAATTACACAGCATTCACTCAAACCAGGGTTTGGGTGGGTGGGACATCCCAACCTCATGGATTTGGCAGAATCAAGTTTTTATGCACCCCAGACGTACGTAGCCTGAGAAAGGTGAGTTTCCCTCTGCTGAGTCCAGTGGCTGTCAGCAATAGACTAACAAGCTGCAATTCCAGAAACACCCAAAAAAAAAGGGTTTCATAAGATTTTTTAAAAATGAAGATTTATTAAATAGGATAAATCAGTTTCTACAGTAAAAATGGGTCGGTTGTTCTTGTGGTGTGTAAATATTATCTTACAAACCTCCATTTGCACCCGAGCTAAACTTAACTAACTGTGATTTTGTGTGTGTGTGTGTGTGTGTGTGTGTGTGTGTGTGTGTGTCTGTGAGTGTGTGTGTGTGTGTGTGTGTGTGTGTGTGTGTGTGAGTGTGTGTGTGTGTGTGTGCACTTGTTGAAATAATGGGTGAACAGTACAACACAAGGCTGTAAGTCTTCCAGTTGGGCAGCATCTTTAGGCAAGGTCAAAGTAAGTTTATTATCAAAGTACACATATATTGTATATGTCACCATATACTACCCTGAGATTCTCCTCACCTCCATCCTGAATCTACTCCTCCAAATTGGAGGTCTATCTCCTAGTTCTAGTCTACCTACCAGCGGAAGCATCCTCTGTGTGAAAAGGCTACCCCTATCCTGAGATTCACTTTATTGCAGGTGTTTACAGGGAAGTAAAGAAATAAAATGGAAATTTATGAAAAACTATAATTAGACCCTAAGACCATAAGACACAGAGCAGAATTAGGCCACCTGCCCCATCAAATCTGTGCTGTCATTCTGTCATGGCTCAGTCAACCCCTCTCTCCTGCCTTCTCCTAAAAACTGACAAACATCCAGTGTATAAATTGTGCAAATACTACAAAAAAGTAAAAAAATAAATAATACTGAGAACATGAGTAAAAAATAAATAAATAATACGGAGGTCAGTAGTTAACAGGTCTGATCCATGCCTTTCATGTGCCTGACTGAAACACCAGCAGCCTGAAAGATTGTCTTCTAGAAATGCAGAGGATTTCTTGCCCCATGTCTCATTTCATCAGTTTCAATAAAACCGAGTCTGACTTTGTCAGAAGGGCCCTGACTCTGCCCCAGGGCAGGGGAATTGAACTAGGGGCATAGGCTTAAGGGGAACAAACATGAGGGGTAGCCTTTTCACATGGAGGATGCTTCTAGACCGGAGGTCAGACGAGAACTAGGGGATAGACCTCAAGTTTGGGGGGAGTAGATTTAGGTTGGAGATGAGGAGGAGCTGCTTTTCCCAGAGAGTGGTGAACTTGTGGAATTCTCTGGCCGATGAAGCAGTGGAGGCTACCTCAGTAAGTATATTTAAGACAGGGTTGGATAGATTTTTGCATAGTAGGGTAATTAAGGCTTATGGGGAAAAGGCAGGTAGGTGGAGATGAGTCCATGGCCAGGTCAGCCATGATCTTATTGAATGGCGGAATAGGGTGGTCTACTCCTGCCCCTATTTCTTATATTCTTATATGCTATATATCATGAACGAGCTGCTAGAAGTGGGTAAGGCAGATCTAATGGCAACATTTAAAAAGGATCTGGACTGGTACATGGATAGGAAGGGTCTGAGTGTACTGTAGACAATGGGATTAGACTAGATGGACATCTTGGTTGGCATGGGTGGATTGAGCTGAGGGATAATTTACCATGCTGTGTCTCTCTGACTCTATGCAGCTTCTGTGATGTAGGACTCCTGAAAATATTGGCTGCACCGCTCACTAATCTGTTGCCTTTCGTTTCTACTCCAGTCTCATTTGGGTTGCTGGGACGTAATCTGTTCCTTCAAGGATGAGCATCTCTCTTTTCCAAATGATCCGTTAAACGCAGTGCAGTTGTCAGCCTGGTGCTGAAGATTTGAAGCTGCCTCTTTGTAACCAGAATCAATGACGTTTGCTCTGTTCCTTTCTTTCTCAGCGCATTGAAGCTGTTTTGAACTGGTAAGTAGTTCCAGTCCATCCACTCGGTCACCTCATTGTTGCAGTAACTTTTAACACATTTATTTATCCTACTGCACTTTATTTATTTATTTATTTATTTATTCATAGACCTTTTTTTTACTTTATTGAATGAGCACATATCTACAGACAAGCACCGGCTATTGGTCCACAATTCACTGCACAATGGTAAATGCCTATATTAACAATACCAGGGGTGGAAGAGAGTAGGAGCAAGAGAATGTCCAAATAAAAAGCACATACCTGCAATTGTATACATACACAAACATACACACGATCTACATACTTTACATCATCCCTCAATGTAGATTTACATCCATTTTAAATAAAATCACAGTCCTCAGTAAATCAACTCAAGTCCCATATGTTACCAGGCCCCTGTGTGGGCCTCTCATTGTGCCAGGTACACTATAAGGGTCCATTTTCAGTTGTTAACTTGCTGTGATATTCTCCATACAGTTTACTTCTCTCAGTCTCTGTATCCATTGTTCTAAAGTGGGTGGGTGAGATTTAAGCCAGTTGACTGTTATCATTTTATGATCAATCATAATCAAAACTCTTAACTTGTATAGTTTATTCTTCTCTAATGCAGATTGTGTGAGATTGCCTAAAATTAAATGACTAGGTTCAAAGGATATACTTATGTCTAAAATGCTTCTTACTTCTTCTGTGACCTTGTACCAAAATTCCGTTAATTTGGGACAGCCCCAGAATATACAGCATATGCAAAATCTCCCACTGGGCCATATCCTCTCTAGCAAAGTCTGCTGTTTTTTTCTGCGTAAATGTCTCACTGCAATTTATATTTTATGTATTGCACTCTGCTGCTGCAAAACAACTTTCATGAAATGCAGCCTCCTGTACCAACAAAGTGGCCACTGACTGTGTGTGTGTGGACTTCTGCTGTAGCTCATCCACCCCGAGGTTCACTGTGTTCAGCATTCAGAGATTCTCTTCTGCACACTGCTTTGTAGTTATTTGAGTTACTGCCGCCTTCCTGTCAGCTTGACCAAGTCTGGTTGCTCTCCTCTGACCCCTCTCATTAACAGGGCATTTTCATCCACAGAACTGCCATTCACTGTATTTCTTTTTGCTTTTCACACCATTCTCTGTGAACTCCAGACACTGTTGTGCGTGAAAATTCCAGAAGATCTGCAGTTTCTGAGATAATCAAATGGCCCCATCTGGCACCAACGATCATTCCACGGTCAAGGTCACTTAGGTCACTTTACTTCCTCATTCTGATGTTTGATCTGAATAGCAACTGAACCTTTTGATCATCTCTGTGTGCTTTTATGTACTGAGTTACTGCCGTATGATCAGCTGATTAGATTTTTGCATTAATGAGCAGGTGTACTTAATAAAGTGGTTACTGAGTGCATGCTAATGAAAATGAAACTTATTCTGATTCTGACTTCTGAAAGGCACTAATTTCAATCCTTGCTTTTGTAGGCCTGACTTAACGGACAACAACCCTTGTTCTCACCCAGCTGAACAATCCGTGCCAAATGGCAGTGAATCATTTCAATGCCACAAGCCTAAGGCTGGAGAGACGAGTGGTAACTCTACCGGGTATCTTTGATCTATTTCTTGAACATCCAAATAACGCTTAATGCAGAGAGGAAAAGTTACTACCATCTGGGAGACCCACATTCAGTGATTTAGGAACTGCTTCTTCCCCTCTGCCATTAGATTCCTGAACAGTGTATAAACCCAAGAACATTATCTCGCATTTCCTCCTTTGCATGGTTCAGCTATTTTCTTCTCAAGCTTATAGAAATTTTTGTTTTGTACCTGTACTGCAGCCACAAAACAATAAACATCATGACATATGTCAGTGATAATTCATCTGATTTGGATTCTGAGCAGTTGCAATGATTCTTAGCTCTTCCTCTCGCCAGTCACTTTGTTGTTGTTATGGTAACCCAATGCTGATGAGGACAATACCAAGTTAATATTGTGACACTCTCATTTTCTACTGATGTCCTTTCACTGTATTGTGAACCAGTTGTTTGGGATCATGACTTGCATACCAGCAAAAAGAACACAGGGAGGACAGACAAAGAGGACAGTGGATGTTGTTTACTTAGATTTTCAGAAGCCCTTTGCCAAGGTGCCGTACGAGAGGCTGCTTAACGGGATAGGAGCCCATGGAAAGATACTATATGGATAGAAGATTGGCTGACTGGCAGGAGGGGAAGAGTGGGAATAAAAAGGGCCTTGTCTGATTGGCTGCTGGTGACTAATCGTGTTCTGCAGGAGTTGGTGTTGGGACCACTTCTTTTTATGTTGTATGTCAATGATTTGGATGAATGGAGTTGATGGCTTTGCAGCCAAGTTTGCAGGTGATACAAAGATAGGTAGTCAGCTCAGGTAGTACTGAGGAAGCAGGGAGACTGCAGAAGGGCTTGGACAGATTGGGAGAATGAGCAAAGAGTGGCAGATAGAATATAGTGTGGGCCAGTGTATGGTCATGCACATTGGTAGAAGGAATAGAGGCATAGACTATTTTCCAAATGGGGAGAAAATTCAAAAATCAGAGATGCAAAGGATTTGTGCGGGATTCCTCAAAGGTTAACGTGTAGCTTGAGTTGGTGGTAAGGAAGGCAAATGCAATGTTCACATTCATTTTGAGAGGGCTAGAGTATGAAAGCCAGGTTATAATGCTGAGGCTTTATAAGGCATTTGTCACATCACACTTGAAGTATTGTGAGTAGTTTTTGGCCCCTTATCTAAGAAAAGATGTGCTAGCATTGGAAAGGGCCCAGAGGAGGTTCACAAGAATGATTCTGGGAATTAAAGAGTTAATGTATGAGTACCACTTGATGGCTCTGGGCTTGTACTTGATGGAGTTTAGAAGAATGAGGGGACATGTCATTCTAACCTATCGAATATTGAAACATTTAGACAGAGTAGATAAGAAGAGGATGTGTCCTGTTGTGTGGGAGTCTAGAACCAGACAGCAAAGTCTGAGAATAAAAGGACATCCATTTGGAACAGCAATGAAGATGATTTTTTTCACTAGAGGGCAGTGAATCTGTGGTATTTATTGCCACAGACAGCTGCAGAGGCCAAGTCATTGGCTATATTTAAAGAGAAGGTTGGTAGGTTCTATGAAGAGCAAGACTGTCAAAGGTTACAGGAGAAGAAAAGAGAGTGAGTCGAGATGGAGTGGTGGAGCCAACTTGATGGGTCAGATGGCCTAATTCTGCATCTGTGTCTTATAGCCTTGTGGTCTAATATATAAAGATGTAGGTAAATTTGCAAGGCCAGGTCTGAGGAAGCTGCTCCATGCCTCTCTCTCATCTGCTGGCCAGGAAAGGCCATGTGTAGAGACTGCCTGCATTTTACCTGTGGTTGCCATGCAGTGATGGTCGCCTCCGTCGTGCTTATGTGTGGATGTACCCATCAGTGCTCTCCGAGCAGCAGCGCTTCAACAAGAGGAAGATGGCCGGTGCAGAGCAATCTCAAGCAAGGCTGCAAAGGCCCCGGCAACCCTGGCCAATCTCTTAAAAGGCAGATTGGTTATCCCCTAACTAATCTGCAGGATCTGGGCCGACTTCGGGGCAAGTGTTGCACCAAAGCTACCTCTATTCTAGAAGCAAAGTCAGCCCAACCTTGGCAGTTATAGAGTCATAGAACACTACAGCACAATAACTGGCCCTTCAGCCCATTTGTCTGCCAAACTATTATTCTGCCTAGTCCCATTGACCTGACTTTGAGCCATAAACCTCCAAAACCCTCTCATCTAGATACCTACCCAAAATACTCTTAAATGTTCAAATCAAACCATAACTTCCACAGGCAACTTGCTCCACTCTCTCACAATCCTCTGAATGAAGAGGATTCTCTCCATCCCCCCCCCCCCCCCCCACCATGTCTGTCTGAGGCCTCTGTCAGTCAGAGTTGACCATGGAAAATGCATCCTAGCTGTCTAGAAATGCCAGCCTGGGCAGTACAATAAGGAGAGCAAGCTGTTGCCTATGTAGCAAGCTACCCCTCTCCGTGCATTGGATGAACCCAAAGCAATGACAGAGACTGAAATTGTTTGGTACCAGCGGTGTTGTAGGAGTTGCCAGCCGACATCGAACTCAGTTCAGGACTGCCTTAGGGAGTCCGGCTTCAGATTTTTCCCTTGGTGTATATTCCTGAAGCCTTCTCCATAAGTGGGTGTAGCTGCAAGGCAGCAGAGGACTGAGATCAGAGCTTTCCTTCCACAGATGTTATATATTTCAACTCTTACCCAATTCATAACCTCTAGTTCAAGTCTCTCCAAACCTCATCACCAAAGTCTCCTTGCACTTATTCAATCTATACCCCTCATAATTTTCTATACCCCTATCAAACATTCCCTCATTTTCCTGCATTCCAGGGAGTAATTCCCAATATTCTACCATTCTCTCTAACTCTGGTCCTCAAGTCCTGGCAACATCCTTCTCAATATCCTCTGTCAATCTTATTGATATCTTCACTGTAGGTAGGTGATTGAACTGTACACAATACTCCAAATTAGGCCTCATCAATGTCCTATACAACCTCAACATTACATCCCAACTCCTCTGCTTCCTGCTTTGATTAGCAGGACACGAAAGGCTGAAGGCTCTTTGGGGCACAACATTTGTGTCTGAGTTTAGAATTGGCCATAGGCTCAAGTTCAAGTCCAACTTCATTGTCAAGGGCACAGGAATGAAAGGGCATAAATGCCATGAAGATCTGCTTCATGGCATTAGACTCTCCAGCATCAAGGAAACCTTCAAAAAGGCAGCATTTATCATTAAGTACCCCCAAAACTGGTACATGCCTTCTTCTCATTGCTGCCATCGGAGAGAAGGTGCAGGAGTCTGAAGACACACACTCAATGTTTCAGGCATAAACAAGAGAAAATCTGCAGATGCTGAAAATCTAGGTGAAACGCTCTGGTTCCATCGGCTGTATAAGTCTAGGGGAGACAATCTTTGGCCCTGCCAAATGTGTGAGATTAAGGCATGAGTCCACCCCAAAACCCCATGTTTGTGTGAATGCTGTGTAATTCGTTACCCTGTTACAAATAAGTGCCATGAAATAATAGTCTGTACACTGCATACAGTTAAAAGGTTTAGCTTTATAATTCTTAGTTTGACTAAAGGGTTTGGAAAGAGAGAATGAAACAAAAGGTCCTGGTTTAATGAAACAGTCTAACATGCACAAGTTGGAGCTCACAGTTTCCCCGTCATCAATCCCCCATCGATCACCCCGCGTTTCGTCAAATCACGGCCCCGCCCCAGGTTGACCCCTTTTCTCCGACGTCTTCTCTCTTCATCTCCAGCAAAAGCCCCAAGCCCAACCTTAATGTCCCTGACCAGAGAAACCTCCCCTTTATCCTAGTTAGACCATCCTAACTGGATGGCACACAATTCTTATCTTCAACAGTAACCCAAACATAAGCAGAAAACAAGCCACTGGCACAGAAGAGCACAAAGTGAAATACAGTAACAAATATGAACCAGGGCATTACATAGGCAACACACACAAAATGCTGGAGGAACTCAGAAGGCCAGGCAGTATCTATGGAAAAGAGTAAACAGTAAGAATGTGGGAGGAGGAAATACAAGACAGCAGGTGATAGATGAAACCAGGAGAGGGGGAGGGGTGAAGTAAAGAGCTGGGGAGTCAATTGGTGAAAGATATAAAGGAGATGGGGAGAATCTGATAGGACAGGGTAGAAGACCATGGAAGAAAGGGTAGAGGGAGGAAGATCAGAAAGAGGTGATGGGCAGGTAGGAGATAAGGTGAGAGACGGAAATGGGGAAGGGGAAAGGTGATGGTGGGGGGCATTACCGGAAGTTGGAGAAATCGATGTTCCGCCATCGGGTTGGAGGCTAACCAAATGGAAGGTAAACTGTTGCTGTTCTAACATGAGCCTGGCCTCATCGTGGCAGTAGAGGAGGCCATGGACTGACATGTAATGGGAAGGGAATTAGAATTAAGATGGCTGGCCACTGGCAGATCCTGCTTTTTCTGCTGGATGGAGGGTCGGCGCTCCATGAGGCTGTCTCTCAAGCTACATCGGGTCTCACCGATATAAAGGAATCCGCACCAGGAGCACCGGATACAGTATATGACCCCAACAGACTAAAGGGTAAAATGTCCCCTCGACTGGAAAGTCTGTTTGGGGCCTGAATCGTGGTGTGGGAGCTGGTGCAGCACTTGTTCAGCTTGCAAGGATGAGTAATAGGAGGCAGATACAGTGAGATAGAGTAATAGGAGGCAGATACAGTGAGATAGAGTAATAGGAGATACAGTGAGATAGAGTAATAGGAGGCAGATACAGTGAAATAGAGTAATAGGAGGGAGATACAGTGAGATAGAGTAATAGGAGATACTGTGAGATAGAGTAATAGGAGATACAGTGAGATAGAGTAATAGGAGGCAGATACAGTGAGAGAGAGAGAGTAATAGGAGGCAGATACAGTGAGATAGAGTAATAGGAGGCAGATACGGTGAGATAGAGTAATAGGAGGCAGATACGGTGAGATAAATAGGAGGGAGATACAGTGAGATAGAGTAATAGGAGGGAGATACAGTGAGATAGAGTAATAGGAGGGAGATACAGTAAAAGGAGGGAGATACAGTGAGATAGAGTATAGGAGGCTGATACGGTGAGATAGAGTAATAGGAGGGAAATACAGTGAGATAGAGTAATAGGAGGCAGATACAGTGAGATAGAGTAATAGGAGGCAGATACGGTGAGATAGAGTAATAGGAGGCAGATACGGTGAGATAGAGTAATGGGAGGCAGATATGGTGAGATAGAGTAATAGGAGGGAGATACAGTAAAAGGAGGGAGATACAGTGAGATAGAGTAATAGGAGGCTGATACGGTGAGATAGAGTAATAGGAGATACTGTGAGATAGAGTAATAGGAGATACAGTGAGAGAGAGAGAGTAATAGGAGGCAGATACAGTGAGATAGAGTAATAGGAGGCAGATACGGTGAGATAGAGTAATAGGAGGCAGATACGGTGAGATAAATAGGAGGGAGATACAGTGAGATAGAGTAATAGGAGGGAGATACAGTGAGATAGAGTAATAGGAGGGAGATACAGTAAAAGGAGGGAGATAGAGTATAGGAGGCTGATACGGTGAGATAGAGTAATAGGAGGGAAATACAGTGAGATAGAGTAATAGGAGGCAGATACAGTGAGATAGAGTAATAGGAGGCAGATACGGTGAGATAGAGTAATAGGAGGCAGATACGGTGAGATAGAGTAATGGGAGGCAGATATGGTGAGAGAGTAATAGGAGGGAGATACAGTAAAAGGAGGGAGATACAGTGAGATAGAGTAATAGGAGGCTGATACGGTGAGATAGAGTAATAGGAGGGAAATACAGTGAGATAGAGTAATAGGAGGCAGATACGGTGAGATAGAGTAATAGGAGATACAGTGAGATAGAGTAATAGGAGGCAGATACAGTGAAATAGAGTAATAGGAGGGAGATACAGTAAAAGGAGGGAGATACAGTGAGATAGAGTATAGGAGGCTGATACGGTGAGATAGAGTAATAGGAGGGAAATACAGTGAGATAGAGTAATAGGAGGCAGATACAGTGAGATAGAGTAATAGGAGGCAGATACGGTGAGATAGAGTAATAGGAGGCAGATACGGTGAGATAGAGTAATGGGAGGCAGATATGGTGAGATAGAGTAATAGGAGGGAGATACAGTAAAAGGAGGGAGATACAGTGAGATAGAGTAATAGGAGGCTGATACGGTGAGATAGAGTAATAGGAGATACTGTGAGATAGAGTAATAGGAGATACAGTGAGAGAGAGAGAGTAATAGGAGGCAGATACAGTGAGATAGAGTAATAGGAGGCAGATACGGTGAGATAGAGTAATAGGAGGCAGATACGGTGAGATAAATAGGAGGGAGATACAGTGAGATAGAGTAATAGGAGGGAGATACAGTGAGATAGAGTAATAGGAGGGAGATACAGTAAAAGGAGGGAGATAGAGTATAGGAGGCTGATACGGTGAGATAGAGTAATAGGAGGGAAATACAGTGAGATAGAGTAATAGGAGGCAGATACAGTGAGATAGAGTAATAGGAGGCAGATACGGTGAGATAGAGTAATAGGAGGCAGATACGGTGAGATAGAGTAATGGGAGGCAGATATGGTGAGAGAGTAATAGGAGGGAGATACAGTAAAAGGAGGGAGATACAGTGAGATAGAGTAATAGGAGGCTGATACGGTGAGATAGAGTAATAGGAGGGAAATACAGTGAGATAGAGTAATAGGAGGCAGATACGGTGAGATAGAGTAATAGGAGATACAGTGAGATAGAGTAATAGGAGGCAGATACAGTGAAATAGAGTAATAGGAGGGAGATACAGTGAGATAAAGTAATAGGAGGCAGATACAGTGAGATAGAGTAATAGGAGGGAGATACAGTGAGATAGAGTAATAGGAGGCAGATACGGTGAGATAGAGTAATAGGAGATACAGTGAGATAGAGTAATAGGAGGCAGATACAGTGAGATAGAGTAATAGGAGGGAGATACAGTGAGATAGAGTAATAGGAGGGAGATACATTGATATAGAGTAATAGGAGGGAGATACAGTGAGATAGAGTAATAGGAGGCAGATGAGATACAATGTTGAAAAATTGATAGGTACCTAATTAGTCAGGGTATCAAGGGCTATGGGGAAAAAGCCGGAAATTGGAACTAGATGAGAAAACAGTTTAGCTCATGGAGGAGTGGCGGAGCAGACTCGATGGGCCAAATGGCCTACTTCTGCTCCTTTGTCTTGTGAACTTGTGGAGATCAGTGGGGAAGGACGAATGGACAAGGGAGTCACATAGGGAGCAATCCCTGCAGAAAACAGAAAGTGGGGAGGAGGGAAATGTGCTTGGAGGTGGGGCCCTTTGGAGACAGCAGAAGTTACGGAGAACTGTGTGCTGGATGTGAAGGCTGGTGGAATAGCAGCAGAGGACAAGAAGGACCCTATCGCTGGTGGGGTGGGAGGATGGGATGAGGGCCGACACATGCGAAATGGAAGAGATGCAGGTGAGGGCAGTGTTAATGGTGGAGGAAGGGAAACTGCTTTATTTGAAGAAGAAGGACATCTCCTTAGTTCTGGAATGAGCAGATGTCTCCTCTTCCTGGACACTTTGCTCTGGTCTTTTCACTGCTGACCGCTAACGAGACAGCAACCATCTTGACTTCACCACTCCTCTCTCCAATTCCAATCTCACTCCTGAACGCACTGCTTTCCACCCTCTCTGCACTAATCCTAACCTCACCACCAAACCCGCAGATAAGGGGACTGACCTCGACCTTGCTGAGGCCAGGCGACAACTGTCAGATACCTTCTCTTACTTACCCCTCGGACAGGACCCCACTCAGGAGCACCAGGCCATTCTCTCCCACACCATCACCAACTGGGGATCTCCCATCCACTACCACCAACCTCATAGATCCCGTACCACACACCTCCCATTTCTACCTCCTACCTAAGATCTACAAACCTGCATGTCCAGGTAGATCCATTGTTTCTGATTGTTTTTGCCCCACCGAACTTACTGTATATCTGCACACCTTGACTCCCCCCCAGCTCAGTCCCTTCCTATCTACATCCCTGACACTTCACAAGCTCGTGAGCTTTTCAATGATTTCAAGTTCGCTGGCCCTGAGCATTTTATTTTCACTCTGGATGTCCAGTCTCTATACACCTCCATCCCCCACCAGGCAGGCCTCAAAGCTCTCTGTTTCATTCTGGACACCAGACCCAATCAGTTCCCCTCCACCTCCACTCTCCTCCGCCTAGCGGAACTTGTCCTCACTCTTAATAATTTCTCCTTTGGCTCCTCCCACTTCCTTCAAACAAAAGTTGTAGCCATGGGTGCTCGAATGGGTCCCAGCCATGCCTGCCTTTTTGTCGGCCATGTGGAACAGTGTCTGTTCCAAGAGACCAACATCCGGTGCTGCTGGCAGATCATCAACTCGGTGAAAGACGCTCTTTGGTCAGCCTGAAACTTGATGGTCTACCAGCACACGGAGATGTCCGTGGGGGAATGCTGCTGACTGGCACATTCTCGGCTGCAGGAGTACGTGCTGAGGGACGCACTCAAACTCAGTGCAGCCACCGCAAGGACCCGGTGGGGAAGGATCACAGTCTAGGGTTCTTCTCCCGTGGGAGTTGAGGGGTGGGGGGTTGGGGGTATACCCCTCAACAAGTGTATGTAAATATGAAGTAACAGAGTGCCACCTGGGTGGCTGAAGTGTGGGAATGTAAAGACCGTAATGGAAACATTTGTAAACTGAGAGTCATTGAATGGCTTATTTTATATAATTTTATTTTTGAATAAAGTATATCTTAATAAAAAAAAACCACTAGTGTCACTCCCCAACTTTTCCTGCGCTACATCGATGACTGCATTGGAGCTCGTCGACTTCATCAAAGTCGACTCCCTCCAACTTTCACCTCAAATTTACCTGGTCCATTTTCAACGCCTCCCTCCCATTTCTTGATCTCTCTGCCTCTATCTCTGGAGACAGTTTATCTACTGATATATTTTATTAACCCACTGACTCTCACAGTTATCTGGGCTATACCTCTTCCCACCCTGTTACTTGTAAAAATGCCATCCACTTCTCTGAATTCCTCTGTCTCCACCACATCTGCTCTCAGAACGAGGCTTTTCATTCCAGAACTAAGGAGAAGTCCTCCTTCTTCAAAGAAAGGGGCTTCCCTTCTTCCACCATCAACGCTGCCCTCAACCGCATCTCTTCCATTTCATGCATGTCTGCCCTCATCCCATCCTTCCTCCACCCGACCAGCAATAGGGTTCCTCTTGTCCTCACCTAACACACCACCAGCCTCCATGTCCAGCACATAATTCTCGATAACTTCTGCCATCTCCAACGGGGATCCTACCACCAATTTTCCCTCCCCCCCCCACCCAACTTCCTGCTTTTCACAGGGATTGCTCCCTACATGAGTCCCTTGTCCATTCATCCCTCCCCACTGATCTCCCTCCTGGCACTTACCCTTGTAAGCAGAGCAAGTGCTACACCTGCCCCTACACCTCCTCCCTCAGTATCATTCAGGACCCCATACAGTCCTTCCAGATGAGGCGAAACTTCACCTGTGAGTCTGTTGGGGTCATATACTGTGTCTAGTGCTCCCGGTTGGGCCTCCTGTATCTTGGTGAGACCCGACACAGATTGGGAGACCCTTTCGCTGAGCACATACGCTGTGTCTGACAGGAAAAGCAAGATCTCCCAGTGGGCACACAAAACGCTGGTGGAACACAGCAGGCCAGGTAGCATCTAAAAGGAGAAGCACTGGTGACGTTTCGGGCCGAGACCCTTCGCTAGGACCCTGACCAGGGTCCTATATAGGTCTTGGCCCGAAACGTCGACAGTGCTTCTCCCTTTTGATGCCGCCTGGCCTGCTGTGTTCCACCAGCATTTTGTGTGTGTTGTTTGAACTTCCAGCATCCGCAGATTTCCTCGTGTTTGCTCTCCCAGTGGCCACCCATTTTAATTCTACTTCCCATTCCCATTCCAACACATTAGTCCATGGCTTCCTCTACTACTGTAACGAGACCACACTCAGATTTGAGAAGGAACACCTTGTATTCCATTTGGGTAGGCTCCAACCTGATGGTATGAACATTGATTTCTCAAACTTAGGTAATGGCCCCACTTCTCCTTCACCATCAGTTGTTGTGATGAGAGATTTTAACTTTCCTAATATTGACTGGCATCTCCTTAGCGCAAGGGTTTAGATGGGGTGGAGTTTGGTGGGTTTCCTGACACAGTACTAAGAGACCTTTGGATAGGTACATGGAGCTTAGAAAGATAGAGGGCTACAGATAAGCCTAGTAATTTCTAGGGTAAGGACATGTTCAGCACAACTTTGTGGGCTGAAGGGCCTGTATTGTGCTGTAGATTTTCTATGTTTCTAATATATAGATAAGCCAGCTAAAGGAGAGGCTGTATTTGATCTGGTGTTGGGAAATAAACCTGGTCAGGTGTCAGATCGCTCGGTGGGAGAGCATTTTGGAGGTAGTGACCATAACTCTATCTCCTTCGCTATAGTGCTGGAGAGGGATAGTAGAAGACAATTTGGGAAAACATTTAATTGGTGTAGGGGGAAATATGATGCTTTTTGGCAGCAACTTGGGAGCATAATTTGGGAGTAGTTCAGGGAAATGCACGACAGAAATGTGGCAAATGTTTAGGGAATACTTACATGGAGTTCTGCATAGATATGTTCCATTGAGGCAGGGAAAGAATGGTAGGGTTAAAGAACATGGTGCACTGAGGAGATAGGAAATCTAGTTAAGAAGGAAAAAAAAGCTTATGAAAGGTTCAAGAAACTAGGTACTGTTAGAGCTGTAGAAAATTACAAGTTTGCTAGGAAGGAGCTTAATATTGGAATTAGAGAGCCAGAAGGGGCCAGGAGAAGGCCTTGCTGAGAAGGATTAAGGAAAAACCCCAAGGCGTTCTGCAAGTATGTGAAGAGCAACAGGATGAGCTGTGTGAGAATAGGACCAATCAGCTGCGATAGTGGGAACGTGTGCATGAGTCAGAAGAGGTAGCAGAGTATTTAACAAATACTTTGCTTCATTATTCATCAATGGAAAAACCCTTGGCAATTGTAGGGATGATTTGCTGCAGACTGAAACGCCTGAGCATTTATATTTTAAGAAAGAGGATGTGTTGGAATTTTTGAAAAGCTTTGATAACTAAGTCACCAGGACCAAATGAAATATACCCCAGGCTACTGTAGGAAACTCAGAAAATATGTACAGGAGTAGGCCATTCGGCCCTTCGAGCCTGCACCACCATTCAGTATGATCATGGCTGATCATCCAACTCAGAAACCTGTACTTGCTTTCTCTCCATACCCCTGAACAATCTTCCTGCAACTAGCCTGTCCAATCCCTTTAGAATTTTATATGTTTCAATAAGATCTCTCCTGAATCTTCTAAATTCCAGTGAGTATAAGCCTAGTCGATCCAGTCTTTCTTCACATGAAAGTCCTGCCATCCCAGTAATCGATCTGGTGAACCTTCTCTGTATTCCCTCTATGGCAAGAGTGTCTTTCCTCAGATTAGGGGAACAAAACTGCACACAATACTCCAGGTGTGGTCTCACCAAGGCCTTGTTCAACTGCAGTAGAACCTCCCTGCTCCTGTACTCGAATCCTTTTGCTATGAATGCCAATATACCATTTGCCTTTTTCACGGCCTGCTGTACCTGCATGCCCACCTTCAATGACTGGTGTACAATGACACCCAGATCTCGTTGCATCTCCCCTTTTCCAAATCGGAAGCGAGGGAGGTGATTGCTGAGCTTCTTACGATGACCTTTGCATCATCAATAGGGCCAAGAGAAGTACCGGAAGTCTGGAGGATTGCAAAGGTTGTTCCCTTATTCAAGATAGGGAGTAGTGATAACCCAGAAAATTATAGACTAGTGAGTCTGACTTCAGTGGTGGGCAAGTTGTTGGAGAAGATGCTGAGAAACAGGATTTATGAGCATTTGGAGCAGTTGATGTAGTGGATATGGATTTCAGTAAGGCATTTGATAAGGTTCCTCTTTCAAGGCTCCTTCAGAAAGTAAGGAGGCATGGGATCCAAGGAGGCCTTGCTTTGTGGATCCAGAACTGTCTTGCCCACAGTAGGCAAAGGGTGGTTGTAGATGGTTCGTATTCTGCATGAAGGTCGGTGACCGGTGGTGTTTCGGAGGGATCTGATCTGGGACCCCTCCTCTGTGATTTTTTAAATAAATGACCTGGATGAGGAAGTAGAAGGGTGGGTTAGTAAGTTTTCTGATGACTCAAAGGTTGGGGGTGTTGTGGATGGACTGGGGGGTTCTTAGAGGTTATAGTGGGACATCGCTAGGATGTAGAACTGGGCTGAGAAGTGGCAAATGGACTTCAACCCAGATAAGTGTGAAGTGGTTCGTTTTGATAGGTGAAATATGAAGACAGAATGTAATATTAATGCTGAGGCTCTTGACAGTGTGGAGGATCTAAGAGATCTTGGGGCCCGAGTCCATAGGACACTCAAAGTTGCCGCACAGGTTGACAGTGTTGTTAAGAAGGTGTATGGTGTGTTGGCATTCATCAACCATGGGATTGAGTTCAAGATGGTGCTGTAATGTTACAGCTATGTAAGACCCTGGTCAGACCCCACTTGGAGTACCGTGTTCAGTTCTGGTCACCTCACTACAGGAAGGTTGTGGATACAATAGAGAGAGTGCAGAGGAGAATTACAAGGATGTTGCCTGGATTGGGGAGCATGCCTTATGAGAATAGGTTGAGTGTACTCAGCCTCTTCTCCTTGGAGTGACGGAGGATGAGAGGTGAACTGATAGAGGTGTACAAGATGATGAGCGGCATTGATAGTGTGGATAGTCAGAGGCTTTTTCCCAGGGCTGAAATGACTAACACAGTTTTTAAGGTGTTTGGAATGACTGATATTACCGAGAGGTAATGCTGCAGCTACATAGGACCCTGGTCCGACCCCACACGGAGTACTGTACTCAGTTCTGGTTGCCTCACTACAGGAAGGATGTGGAAGCCATAGAAAGGGTGCAGAGGAGATTTACAAGGATGTTGCCTGGATTGGGGAGCATGTCTTGTGAGAATATGTTGAGTGAACTCGGCCTTTTCTCCTTGGAGTGACGGAGGATGAGGGGTGGCCTGACAGAGGTGTATAAGATGATGAGAGGCATTGATTGTGTGGATAATCAGAGGCTTTTTCCCAGGGCTGAAATGGCTAACAGGAGAGAGCGCAGTTTTAAGGTGTTTGGAAGCAGGCTCAGAGGAGACGTCAGGGGTAAGTGTTTTACGCAGAGAGTGGTGAGTGTATGAAATACACTGCCTGCGGCGGTGCTGGAAGCAGATACAATAGGGTCTTTTAGGAGCCTGTTAGAAAGGTACACGGAGCTTAGAAAACTAGAGCGCTATGCGCTAGGGAAATTCTAGGCAGTTTCTAGAATAGGACACAAGATCAGCATAACATTGTGGGCTGAAGGGCCTGCAATGTGCTGTAGATTTCTATGTTCTATGTTATATATTCCCCATTCCCATTTCTCACCTTATCCACTCAGCTGCCCATCGCTTCCCTCTGGTGCTCCTCCTCGTTCCCTTTCTCCCATGGTCATCAGATTCCTCCTTCTCCAGGACTGTAATCTCTTTCACTGATCGACTTCCCTGCTCTTTACTTCACCCCCTCCCCCCACCTCCCGGTTTCACCTTGTGTTTCTTCCTCCCCTCCCTCCCACCTTCTCACTGTAACTTCACATCTTCTTTAGAAACATAGAAAACCTACAGCACAATACAGACACTTCCACCCACAATGCTGTGCTGAACATGTCCTGACCTTAGAAATTACCTAGACTTATTCATAGCCCTCTGCTTTTTTTCTAAGCTCCATGTACTTATCCAGGAACATCTTAAAAGCCCCTATCGTACCCACCTCCACCACCGTCGCCAGCAGCCCATTCCACGCACGCTCTACATAAAAAAACTTACCCCTGACATCTGCTCTGTACCTGCTTCCAAACACCTTAAAACTGCGCTCTCTCCTGTTAGCCATTTCAGCCCTGGGAAAAAGCCTCTGATTATCCACACAATCAATGCCTCTCATCATCTTATACACCTCTGTCAGGTCACCTCTCATCCTCCGTCGCTCCAAGGAGAAAAGGCCGAGTTCACTCAACATATTCTCATAAGGCATGCTCCCCAATCCAGGCAACATCCTTGTAAATCTCCTCTGCACCCTTTCTATGGCTTCCACATCCTTCCTGTAGTGAGGCAACCAGAACTGAGCACAGTACTCCGTGTGGGGTCGGACCAGGGTCCTATGTAGCTGCAGCATTACCTCTCGGTAATATCAGTCATAGAGCACTTCTTCTGTCCTGATGAAGGGACTTGGTGCAACACATCGACTGTTTACTCTTTCACATTGATGCTGCCTGACTTGCTGAGTTCTTCCAGCATTTTGTGCGTAATATTCAATGTTTTCTGAACAGCTTCTTCCCCTCTGCCATCAGAGTTCTGAATGGACAATGAACCCATGAACACTACCTCACTACCTCTCACCCTTTTAACATTATTTATTTATTTACTTTTACAAATAGTTCTTACTGAAAGTTATTGTTCTTTTCTAAACGTCACGTATTTCAATGCACTGCTGCTGTAAAAGAATTTCATGGCACGTGCCAGTGACACTAAAGCTGGTTCTGTTTCTGATCTTTCTGCAGCCACAGCACAGTACATTACTGACACGAGTTTGTACGTTACAGATGTCATGGTGGTGATAGAGCCCAGAAACAGGCCACACAGCCCATCACAAAGATAAATTATCCATAACTGACATTAAAAAAACGTAATAAGACTAGATCAATCTAACAGAGAGATAAAGAAATATAGTCCGAGGCAGTGTTAGGGTTCTTCAGGTGAGTTCAAGAAGCTGAAGGCAGTGGGAGAAGCTGTTCCTGAATCCTGCTGCTCTCCATGAAGTGTGCCTGCCCACTGACTACAGTGTACCTGACATGGTGCGGCCAGCTCCACGTATTATGCCCAGACAATGCCAGGATCCAGAGGACTGACCTTAGCAATGGGGAGGAAGGTCCTGCACCAGAGGTCACGTCCCAGGGGAAGTAGATGGATGAAAGCCTCTTTTCACTCCGCCGAGGGAATTGGTGGTCATATGACTCATAGAAACCGAAAACACACAGCACAATACAGGCCCGTCGGCCCACAAAGCTGTGCGGAACATGTCCTTACCTTAGAAATTATCTAGGCTTACCCATAGCCCTCTATTTTTCTACACTCCACGTACTCCGTTTGGCTTTTTCAATGAAACCACGTCTCATTCACTAACAGCATAGCCAAAATGCTGGAGGAACTCAGCAGGTCAGGAAGCATCTGTGGAGGGGAATAAACCATAATGTTTTGGATTGAGACCCACCATCCTGATGAAGGGCCTTGCCCCAAAATATCACAGAGCCATAGAGCACTACAGCACAGGGACAGGCCCTAACACACACTTAGTCTGTGCGGCTTAGTTTTCTGCGTTGTGGCATTAACCTACTCGCAGACCATGTCACTTTATACCCCTGTCAGTCAATTACATTGAACCCACACTTACCACTTCCATTGGCAATCCAACCGCCATCCTCTGAGTGAAGAAGCTTTGCCCCACCATGGCATATTTCCCTTAAATATTTCATCTCTCACTCTAAACCTGTGGCCTCTAGATGTATTCTCACCCAACCTGAAGGGAAAAAGCCTGCATGCGTTCATCCTATCAATACTGCTCATCCTTTTCTATACCTCTATAAACGTGTTCACATTTCAATCTCCAATAAATGCTTACATTTACCATCGAAGTATGTCTAAATTATACAACCTAGTGATTCCTCTCCGAGCAGCAGGCCACAAAACAAGAAACCGGAAAGAACCAATTGAAAAACAATTAACAAACACCCGATGTCCAGAGGGAGAGAACATGAAGCACGAATTGTGCAGACAATAAAAGCAAGTAACAGCATTCAGAACTGAAGTGAGTCCACAGACACAAAGCCCGGAGCAGGCCCACAGCCTTGGCCTCAGTTCATCACACAGCAGAGCAAATTGTTGCAGAGCCCGCAGACACAAAGCCGGAGCAGGCCCACAGCCTTGGCCTCAGTTCATCACACAGCAGAGCAAATTGTTGCAGAGCCCGCAGACACAAAGCCCGGAGCAGGCCCACAGCCTTGGCCTCAGTTCATCACACAGCAGAGCAAATTGTTGCAGAGCCCGCAGACACAAAGCTGGAGCAGGCCCACAGCCTTGGCCTCAGTTCATCACACAGCAGAGCAAATTGTTGCAGAGCCCGCAGACACAAAGCCCGGAGCAGGCCCACAGCCTTGGCCTCAGTTCATCACACAGCAGAGCAAATTGTTGCAGAGCCCGCAGACACAAAGCCCGGAGCAGGCCCACAGCCTTGGCCTCAGTTCATCACACAGCAGAGCAAATTGTTGCAGAGCCCGCAGACACAAAACCAGAGCAGGCCCACAGCCTTGGCCTCAGTTCATCACACAGCAGAGCAAATTGTTGCAGAGCCCGCAGACACAAAGCCCGGAGCAGGCCCACAGCCTTGGCCTCAGTTCATCACACAGCAGAGCAAATTGTTGCAGAGCCTGCAGACACAAAGCCGGAGCAGGCCCACAGCCTTGGCCTCAGTTCATCACACAGCAGAGCAAATTGTTGCAGAGCCCGCAGACACAAAGCCCGGAGCAGGCCCACAGCCTTGGCCTCAGTTCATCACACAGCAGAGCAAATTGTTGCAGAGCCCGCAGACACAAAGCCCGGAGCAGGCCCACAGCCTTGGCCTCAGTTCATCACACAGCAGAGCAAATTGTTGCAGAGCCCGCAGACACAAAGCCCGGAGCAGGCCCACAGCCTTGGCCTCAGTTCATCACACAGCAGAGCAAATTGTTGCAGAGCCCGCAGACACAAAGCTGGAGCAGGCCCACAGCCTTGGCCTCAGTTCATCACACAGCAGAGCAAATTGTTGCAGAGCCCGCAGACACAAAGCCCGGAGCAGGCCCACAGCCTTGGCCTCAGTTCATCACACAGCAGAGCAAATTGTTGCAGAGCCCGCAGACACAAAGCCCGGAGCAGGCCCACAGCCTTGGCCTCAGTTCATCACACAGCAGAGCAAATTGTTGCAGAGCCCGCAGACACAAAACCAGAGCAGGCCCACAGCCTTGGCCTCAGTTCATCACACAGCAGAGCAAATTGTTGCAGAGCCCGCAGACACAAAGCCCGGAGCAGGCCCACAGCCTTGGCCTCAGTTCATCACACAGCAGAGCAAATTGTTGCAGAGCCTGCAGACACAAAGCCGGAGCAGGCCCACAGCCTTGGCCTCAGTTCATCACACAGCAGAGCAAATTGTTGCAGAGCCCGCAGACACAAAGCCCGGAGCAGGCCCACAGCCTTGGCCTCAGTTCATCACACAGCAGAGCAAATTGTTGCAGAGCCCGCAGTCACAAAACCCAGAGCAACTGGAGCAGGCCACAGTCTCAGCCTCAGTGCTGAGAAGAGCAGTGAAAACATCGCATTGCAGTGGGCATAACCGGTTCCCTGATATTGATTGCTGATTGTTTATTTCCCTGCATGCTGCTGCCTGACCTGCAGAGCCCCTGAAGCATTTTGAGTGAATTCCTCAAGATTTCCGGCACCTCCTGCACTTTTCCCTCGTGTTTTGTTTCAGTGTTGGCCCAGGAGTGTTGACCTCACTGTGGAGCCGATGATAGCCACCGGATGACTGGTCTTGCCCCAGGATCTGGTGAGCGTGGGGGCACATGTATCAGAGCCAAATGCTTCCTGACCAGCTGAAACTATTTCAAGGAGACACATTCTGCTTTGGAATCCACGATCTTCACATCTAGGAGGTGAAGTCGAATAAGAAATGGTGTCCGGGCTACAAATATCTGTTAAGAGTAATCAGAAAGAAAAAGGTGTTCACACGTTCCTCAGCAATGGATTCTGATTACGAAAACTGATTTTGGAGTAGGTTGAAAGTTCAGCACAACATCATGGGCTGAGGTGTCCGTACTGTGCCGTTCACGTTCTGCGTATTGCAACAGTCACACATTCTTCGTTAGAGTTGAAGGAGGGCCTGGGGGTCTCACTCTGCCAGTTTCTCACATGCAGATTAGAGAGAGGGCCAATACTGCAGCACAGCCGTTAGAGATGTGTTTCAGAGCACCAACGACCCAAGTTCAATTCCTGCCACTGTCTGTAAGGAATTGGCATGTTCTACCAGCTGCATGCCACCGATGCCAGATCGTGTCCTCCATCCTTCCCAACAGTTTCTCTAACATGTGTCAAGCACTAAACTACCACAGAATACTTATGGCTAAGCTCCTATACCTTCTATCCATTTGTTTTGAAACAGCATTTCAACAGCTGGCACATTGTCTGATATCTCTTCTGCTCCATTTGAACTCACTGTGATCCTTCCCTCTCTCCTCACAGACTCACCGTGATCCTTCCCTCTCTCCTCACAGACTCACCGTGATCCTTCCCTCTCTCCTCACAGACTCACCGTGATCCTTCCCTCTCTCCTCACAGACTCACCGTGATCCTTCCCCCTCTCCTTAAAGACTCACTGTGATCCTTCCCCCTCTCCTCACAGACTCACTGTGATCCTTCCCCCTCTCCTCACAGACTCACTGTGATCCTTCCCCCTCTCCTCACAGACTCACTGTGATCCTTCCCCCTCTCATCACAGACTCACTGTGATCCTTCCCCCTCTCCTCACAGACTCACTGTGATCCTTCCCCCTCTCCTCACACTCACTGTGATCCTTCCCCCTCTCCTCACAGACTCACTGTGATCCTTCCCACTCTCATCACAGACTCACTGTGATCCTTCCCCCTCTCCTCACAGACTCACTGTGATCCTTCCCCCTCTCCTCACAGACTCACCGTGATCCTTCCCCCTCTCCTCACAGACTCACTGTGATCCTTCCCCCTCTCCTCACAGACTCACTGTGATCCTTCCCCCTCTCCTCACAGACTCACCGTGATTCTTCCCCCTCTCCTCACAGACTCACTGTGATCCTTCCCTCTCTCCTCACAGACTCACTGTGATCCTTCCCCCTCTCCTTACAGACTCACTGTGATCCTTCCCTCTCTCCTCACAGACTCACCGTGATCCTTCCCCCTCTCCTTACAGACTCACTGTGATCCTTCCCCCTCTCCTCACAGACTCACTGTGATCCTTCCCTCTCTCCTCACAGACTCACTGTGATCCTTCCCCCTCTCCTCACAGACTCACTGTGATCCTTCCCCCTCTCCTCACAGACTCACTGTGATCCTTCCCCCTCTCCTCGCAGACTCACCGTGATCCTTCCCCCTCTCCTCACAGACTCACCGTGATCCTTCCCCCTCTCCTCACAGACTCACTGTGATCCTTCCCCCTCTCCTCACAGACTCACTGTGATCCTTCCCCCTCTCCTCACAGACTCACTGTGATCCTTCCCCCTCTCCTCACAGACTCACTGTGATCCTTCCCCCTCTCCTCACAGACTCACTGTGATCCTTCCCCCTCTCCTCACAGACTCACTGTGATCCTTCCCCCTCTCCTCACAGACTCACCGTGATCCTTCCCTCTCTCCTCACAGACTCACCGTGATCCTTCCCCCTCTCCTCACAGACTCACTGTGATCCTTCCCCCTCTCCTCACAGACTCACCGTGATCCTTCCCCCTCTCCTCACAGACTCACCGTGATCCTTCCCCCTCTCCTCACAGACACTGTGATCCTTCCCCCTCTCCTCACAGACTCACTGTGATCCTTCCCCCTCTCCTCACAGACTCACCGTGATCCTTCCCCCTCTCCTCACAGACTCACCGTGATCCTTCCCCCTCTCCTCACAGACTCACCGTGATCCTTCCCCCTCTCCTCACAGACACTGTGATCCTTCCCCCTCTCCTCACAGACTCACTGTGATCCTTCCCCCTCTCCTCACAGACTCACCGTGATCCTTCCCCCTCCCCTCACAGACTCACCGTGATCCTTCCCCCTCTCCTCACAGACTCACTGTGATCCTTCCCCCTCTCCTCACAGACTCACCGTGATCCTTCCCCCTCTCCTTACAGACTCACTGTGATCCTTCCCCCTCTCCTCACAGACTCACTGTGATCCTTCCCCCTCTCCTTACAGACTCACTGTGATCCTTCCCTCTCTCCTTACAGACTCACTGTGATCCATCCCTCTCTCCTTACAGACTCACTGTGATCCTTCCCCCTCTCCTTACAGACTCACTGTGATCCTTCCCCCTCTCCTTACAGACTCACCGTGATCCTTCCCCCTCTCCTCACAGACTCACTGTGATCCTTCTCCCTCTCCTCACAGACTCACTGTGATCCTTCCCCCTCTCCTCACAGACTCACCGTGATCCTTCCCCCTCTCCTTACAGACTCACTGTGATCCTTCCCCCTCTCCTCACAGACTCACTGTGATCCTTCTCCCTCTCCTCACAGACTCACTGTGATCCTTCCCCCTCTCCTCACAGACTCACTGTGATCCATCCCTCTCTCCTCACAGACTCACTGTGATCCTTCCCCCTCTCCTCACAGACTCACTGTGATCCTTCCCCCTCTCCTCACAGACTCACTGTGATCCTTCCCCCTCTCCTCACAGACTCACCGTGATCCTTCCCCCTCTCCTCACAGTCACTGTGATCCTTCCACCTCTCTTCACAGACTCACCGTGATCCTTCCCCCTCCCCTCACAGACTCACTGTGATCCATCCCCCTCTCCTCGGAGACTCACTGTGATCCATCCACCTCTCCTCACAGACTCACTGCGATCCATCCCTCTCTCCTCACAGACTCACTGTGATCCTTCCCCCTCTCCTCACAGACTCACCGTGATCCTTCCCTCTCTCCTTACAGACTCACTGTGATCCTTCCCTCTCTCCTCACAGACTCACTGTGATCCTTCTCCCTCTCCTCACAGACTCACTGTGATCCTTCCCCCTCTCCTCACAGACTCACTGTGATCCTTCCCCCTCTCCTCACAGACTCACTGTGATCCTTCCCCCTCTCCTCACAGACTCACTGTGATCCTTCCCCCTCTCCTCACAGACTCACTGTGATCCATCCCTCTCTCCTCACAGACTCACTGTGATCCATCCCTCTCTCCTCACAGACTCACTGTGATCCTTCCCCCTCTCCTCACAGACACTGTGATCCTTCCCCCTCTCCTCACAGACTCACCGTGATCCTTCCCCCTCTCCTCACAGACTCACTGTGATCCTTCCCCCTCTCCTCACAGACTCACGGTGATCCTTCCCCCTCTCCTCACAGACTCACTGTGATCCTTCCCCCTCTCCTCACAGACTCACCGTGATCCTTCCCCCTCTCCTCACAGACTCACCGTGATCCTTCCCCCTCTCCTCACAGACTCACTGTGATCCTTCCCCCTCTCCTCACAGACACTGTGATCCTTCCCCCTCTCCTCACAGACTCACCGTGATCCTTCCCCCTCTCCTCACAGACTCACTGTGATCCTTCTCCCTCTCCTCACAGACTCACTGTGATCCTTCCCCCTCTCCTCACAGACTCACTGTGATCCTTCCCCCTCTCCTCACAGTCACCGTGATCCTCCCTCCTCTCCTCACAGACTCACCGTGATCCTTCCCTCTCTCCTCACAGACTCACTGTGATCCTTCCCCCTCTCCTCACAGACTCACCGTGATCCTTCCCCCTCTCCTCACAGACTCATTGTGATCCTTCCCCCTCTCCTCACAGACTCACTGTGATCCATCCCCCTCTCCTCACCGACTCACTGTGATCCATCCCTCTCTCCTCACAGACTCACTGTGATCCTTCCCTCTCTCCTCACAGACTCACCATGATCCTTCCCTCTCTCCTCACAGACTCACTGTGATCCTTCCCCCTCTCCTCACAGACTCACCGTGATCCTTCCCCCTCTCCTCACAGACTCACCGTGATCCTTCCCCCTCTCCTCACAGACTCATTGTGATCCTTCCCCCTCTCCTCACAGACTCACCGTGATCCTTCCCCCTCTCCTCACAGTCACTGTGATCCTTCCCCCTCTCCTCACAGACTCATTGTGATCCTTCCCCCTCTCCTCACAGACTCACCATGATCCTTCCCCCTCTCCTCACAGACTCATTGTGATCCTTCCCCCTCTCCTCACAGACTCACCGTGATCCTTCCCCCTCTCCTCACAGTCACTGTGATCCTTCCCCCTCTCTTCACAGACTCACCGTGATCCTTCCCCCTCCCCTCACAGACTCACTGTGATCCATCCCCCTCTCCTCGCAGACTCACTGTGATCCTTCCCCCTCTCCTCACAGACTCACTGCGATCCATCCCTCTCTCCTTACAGACTCACTGTGATCCTTCCCCCTCTCCTCACAGACTCACTGTGATCCTTCCCCCTCTCATCACAGACTCACTGTGATCCTTCCCCCTCTCCTCACAGACTCACTGTGATCCTTCCCTCTCTCCTTACAGACTCACTGTGATCCATCCCTCTCTCCTTACAGACTCACTGTGATCCTTCCCCCTCTCCTCACAGACTCACTGTGATCCTTCCCCCTCTCCTCACAGACTCACTGTGATCCTTCCCCCTCTCCTTACAGACTCACTGTGATCCTTCCCCCTCTCCTCACAGACTCACTGTGATCCTTCTCCCTCTCCTCACAGACTCACTGTGATCCTTCCCCCTCTCCTCACAGACTCACTGTGATCCATCCCTCTCTCCTCACAGACTCACTGTGATCCTTCCCCCTCTCCTCACAGACTCACTGTGATCCTTCCCCCTCTCCTCACAGACTCACTGTGATCCTTCCCCCTCTCCTCACAGACTCACCGTGATCCTTCCCCCTCTCCTCACAGACTCACCGTGATCCTTCCCCCTCTCCTCACAGACTCACTGTGATCCTTCCCCCTCTCCTCACAGACACTGTGATCCTTCCCCCTCTCCTCACAGACTCACTGTGATCCTTCCCCCTCTCCTCACAGACTCACTGTGATCCTTCTCCCTCTCCTCACAGACTCACTGTGATCCTTCCCCCTCTCCTCACAGTCACGTGATCCTTCCTCCTCTCCTCACAGACTCACCGTGATCCTTCCCCCTCTCCTCACAGACTCACCGTGATCCTTCCCCCTCTCCTCACAGACTCACCGTGATCCTTCCCCCTCTCCTCACAGACTCATTGTGATCCTTCCCCCTCTCCTCACAGACTCACCGTGATCCTTCCCCCTCTCCTCACAGACTCATTGTGATCCTTCCCCCTCTCCTCACAGACTCACCGTGATCCTTCCCCCTCTCCTCACAGTCACTGTGATCCTTCCACCTCTCTTCACAGACTCACCGTGATCCTTCCCCCTCCCCTCACAGACTCACTGTGATCCATCCCCCTCTCCTCGCAGACTCACTGTGATCCATCCACCTCTCCTCACAGACTCACTGCGATCCATCCCTCTCTCCTCACAGACTCACTGTGATCCTTCCCCCTCTCCTCACAGACTCACCGTGATCCTTCCCTCTCTCCTTACAGACTCACTGTGATCCTTCCCTCTCTCCTCACAGACTCACTGTGATCCTTCTCCCTCTCCTCACAGACTCACTGTGATCCTTCCCCCTCTCCTCACAGACTCACTGTGATCCTTCCCCCTCTCCTCACAGACTCACTGTGATCCTTCCCCCTCTCCTCACAGACTCACTGTGATCCTTCCCCCTCTCCTCACAGACTCACTGTGATCCATCCCTCTCTCCTCACAGACTCACTGTGATCCATCCCTCTCTCCTCACAGACTCACTGTGATCCTTCCCCCTCTCTTCACAGACACTGTGATCCTTCCCCCTCTCCTCACAGACTCACCGTGATCCTTCCCCCTCTCCTCACAGACTCACTGTGATCCTTCCCCCTCTCCTCACAGACACTGTGATCCTTCCCCCTCTCCTCACAGACTCACCGTGATCCTTCCCCCTCTCCTCACAGACTCACTGTGATCCTTCTCCCTCTCCTCACAGACTCACTGTGATCCTTCCCCCTCTCCTCACAGACTCACTGTGATCCTTCCCCCTCTCCTCACAGTCACCGTGATCCTCCCTCCTCTCCTCACAGACTCACCGTGATCCTTCCCTCTCTCCTCACAGACTCACTGTGATCCTTCCCCCTCTCCTCACAGACTCACCGTGATCCTTCCCCCTCTCCTCACAGACTCATTGTGATCCTTCCCCCTCTCCTCACAGACTCACTGTGATCCATCCCCCTCTCCTCACCGACTCACTGTGATCCATCCCTCTCTCCTCACAGACTCACTGTGATCCTTCCCTCTCTCCTCACAGACTCACCATGATCCTTCCCTCTCTCCTCACAGACTCACTGTGATCCTTCCCCCTCTCCTCACAGACTCACCGTGATCCTTCCCCCTCTCCTCACAGACTCACTGTGATCCTTCCCCCTCTCCTCACAGACTCACCATGATCCTTCCCTCTCTCCTCACAGACTCACTGTGATCCTTCCCCCTCTCCTCACAGACTCACCGTGATCCTTCCCCCTCTCCTCACAGACTCACTGTGATCCTTCCCCCTCTCCTCACAGACTCACCGTGATCCTTCCCCCTCTCCTCACAGACTCACCGTGATCCTTCCCCCTCTCCTCACAGACTCATTGTGATCCTTCCCCCTCTCCTCACAGACTCACCGTGATCCTTCCCCCTCTCCTCACAGTCACTGTGATCCTTCCCCCTCTCCTCACAGACTCACTGTGATCCTTCTCCCTCTCCTCACAGACTCACTGTGATCCTTCCCCCTCTCCTCACAGACTCACTGTGATCCTTCCCCCTCTCCTCACAGACTCACTGTGATCCTTCCCCCTCTCCTCACAGACTCACTGTGATCCTTCCCCCTCTCCTCACAGACTCACTGTGATCCATCCCTCTCTCCTCACAGACTCACTGTGATCCATCCCTCTCTCCTCACAGACTCACTGTGATCCTTCCCCCTCTCCTCACAGACACTGTGATCCTTCCCCCTCTCCTCACAGACTCACTGTGATCCTTCCCCCTCTCCTCACAGACACTGTGATCCTTCCCCCTCTCCTCACAGACTCACCGTGATCCTTCCCCCTCTCCTCACAGACTCACTGTGATCCTTCCTCCTCTCCTCACAGACTCACTGTGATCCTTCCCCCTCTCCTCACAGACTCACCGTGATCCTTCCCCCTCTCCTCACAGACTCACTGTGATCCTTCTCCCTCTCCTCACAGACTCACTGTGATCCTTCCCCCTCTCCTCACAGACTCACTGTGATCCTTCCCCCTCTCCTCACAGTCACCGTGATCCTCCCTCCTCTCCTCACAGACTCACCGTGATCCTCCCTCCTCTCCTCACAGACTCACCGTGATCCTTCCCCCTCTCCTCACAGACTCATTGTGATCCTTCCCCCTCTCCTCACCGACTCACTGTGATCCATCCCTCTCTCCTCACAGACTCACTGTGATCCTTCCCTCTCTCCTCACAGACTCACCATGATCCTTCCCTCTCTCCTCACAGACTCACTGTGATCCTTCCCCCTCTCCTCACAGACTCACCGTGATCCTTCCCCCTCTCCTCACAGACTCACCGTGATCCTTCCCCCTCTCCTCACAGACTCATTGTGATCCTTCCCCCTCTCCTCACAGACTCACCGTGATCCTTCCCCCTCTCCTCACAGTCACTGTGATCCTTCCCCCTCTCCTCACAGACACACCGTGATCCTTCCCCCTCTCCTCACAGACACTGTGATCCTTCCCCCTCTCCTCACAGACACACCGTGATCCTTCCCCCTCTCCTCACAGACTCATTGTGATCCTTCCCCCTCTCCTCACAGACTCACCATGATCCTTCCCCCTCTCCTCACAGACTCATTGTGATCCTTCCCCCTCTCCTCACAGACTCACCGTGATCCTTCCCCCTCTCCTCACAGTCACTGTGATCCTTCCCCCTCTCTTCACAGACTCACCGTGATCCTTCCCCCTCCCCTCACAGACTCACTGTGATCCATCCCCCTCTCCTCGCAGACTCACTGTGATCCTTCCCCCTCTCCTCACAGACTCACTGCGATCCATCCCTCTCTCCTTACAGACTCACTGTGATCCTTCCCCCTCTCCTCACAGACTCACTGTGATCCTTCCCCCTCTCATCACAGACTCACTGTGATCCTTCCCCCTCTCCTCACAGACTCACTGTGATCCTTCCCTCTCTCCTTACAGACTCACTGTGATCCATCCCTCTCTCCTCACAGACTCACCGTGATCCTTCCCCCTCTCCTTACAGACTCACTGTGATCCTTCCCCCTCTCCTCACAGACTCACTGTGATCCTTCTCCCTCTCCTCACAGACTCACTGTGATCCTTCCCCCTCTCCTCACAGACTCACTGTGATCCATCCCTCTCTCCTCACAGACTCACTGTGATCCTTCCCCCTCTCCTCACAGACTCACTGTGATCCTTCCCCCTCTCCTCACAGACTCACTGTGATCCTTCCCCCTCTCCTCACAGACTCACCGTGATCCTTCCCCCTCTCCTCACAGACTCACCGTGATCCTTCCCCCTCTCCTCACAGACTCACTGTGATCCTTCCCCCTCTCCTCACAGACACTGTGATCCTTCCCCCTCTCCTCACAGACTCACTGTGATCCTTCCCCCTCTCCTCACAGACTCACTGTGATCCTTCTCCCTCTCCTCACAGACTCACTGTGATCCTTCCCCCTCTCCTCACAGTCACGTGATCCTTCCTCCTCTCCTCACAGACTCACCGTGATCCTTCCCCCTCTCCTCACAGACTCACCGTGATCCTTCCCCCTCTCCTCACAGACTCACCGTGATCCTTCCCCCTCTCCTCACAGACTCATTGTGATCCTTCCCCCTCTCCTCACAGACTCACCGTGATCCTTCCCCCTCTCCTCACAGTCACTGTGATCCTTCCCCCTCTCCTCACAGACTCATTGTGATCCTTCCCCCTCTCCTCACAGACTCACCGTGATCCTTCCCCCTCTCCTCACAGACTCATTGTGATCCTTCCCCCTCTCCTCACAGACTCACCGTGATCCTTCCCCCTCTCCTCACAGTCACTGTGATCCTTCCACCTCTCTTCACAGACTCACCGTGATCCTTCCCCCTCCCCTCACAGACTCACTGTGATCCATCCCCCTCTCCTCGCAGACTCACTGTGATCCATCCACCTCTCCTCACAGACTCACTGCGATCCATCCCTCTCTCCTCACAGACTCACTGTGATCCTTCCCCCTCTCCTCACAGACTCACCGTGATCCTTCCCTCTCTCCTTACAGACTCACTGTGATCCTTCCCTCTCTCCTCACAGACTCACTGTGATCCTTCTCCCTCTCCTCACAGACTCACTGTGATCCTTCCCCCTCTCCTCACAGACTCACTGTGATCCTTCCCCCTCTCCTCACAGACTCACTGTGATCCTTCCCCCTCTCCTCACAGACTCACTGTGATCCTTCCCCCTCTCCTCACAGACTCACTGTGATCCATCCCTCTCTCCTCACAGACTCACTGTGATCCATCCCTCTCTCCTCACAGACTCACTGTGATCCTTCCCCCTCTCCTCACAGACACTGTGATCCTTCCCCCTCTCCTCACAGACTCACCGTGATCCTTCCCCCTCTCCTCACAGACTCACTGTGATCCTTCCCCCTCTCCTCACAGACACTGTGATCCTTCCCCCTCTCCTCACAGACTCACCGTGATCCTTCCCCCTCTCCTCACAGACTCACTGTGATCCTTCTCCCTCTCCTCACAGACTCACTGTGATCCTTCCCCCTCTCCTCACAGACTCACTGTGATCCTTCCCCCTCTCCTCACAGTCACCGTGATCCTCCCTCCTCTCCTCACAGACTCACCGTGATCCTTCCCTCTCTCCTCACAGACTCACTGTGATCCTTCCCCCTCTCCTCACAGACTCACCGTGATCCTTCCCCCTCTCCTCACAGACTCATTGTGATCCTTCCCCCTCTCCTCACAGACTCACTGTGATCCATCCCCCTCTCCTCACCGACTCACTGTGATCCATCCCTCTCTCCTCACAGACTCACCGTGATCCTTCCCCCTCTCCTCACAGACTCACCGTGATCCTTCCCCCTCTCCTCACAGACTCATTGTGATCCTTCCCCCTCTCCTCACAGACTCACCGTGATCCTTCCCCCTCTCCTCACAGTCACTGTGATCCTTCCCCCTCTCCTCACAGACTCACTGTGATCCTTCCCCCTCTCCTCACAGACTCAACGTGATCCTTCCCCCTCTCCTCACAGACACTGTGATCCTTCCCCCTCTCCTCACAGACACCGTGATCCTTCCCCCTCTCCTCACAGACTCACTGTGATCCTTCCCCCTCTCCTCACAGACTCAACGTGATCCTTCCCCCTCTCCTCACAGACACTGTGATCCTTCCCCCTCTCCTCACAGACACCGTGATCCTTCCCCCTCTCCTCACAGACTCACCGTGATCCTTCCCCCTCTCCTCACAGACTCACCGTGATCCTTCCCCCTCTCCTCACAGACTCACCGTGATCCTTCCCCCTCTCCTCACAGACTCATTGTGATCCTTCCCCCTCTCCTCACAGACTCACGGTGATCCTTCCCCCTCTCCTCACAGTCACTGTGTTCCTTCCCCCTCTCCTCACAGGCTCATTGTGATCCTTCCCCCTCTCCTCACAGACTCACCGTGATCCTTCCCCCTCTCCTCACAGACTCATTGTGATCCTTCCCCCTCTCCTCACAGACTCACCGTGATCCTTCCCCCTCTCCTCACAGTCACTGTGATCCTTCCACCTCTCTTCACAGACTCACCGTGATCCTTCCCCCTCCCCTCACAGACTCACTGTGATCCATCCCCCTCTCCTCGCAGACTCACTGTGATCCATCCCCCTCTCCTCACAGACTCACTGCGATCCATCCCTCTCTCCTCACAGACTTACTGTGATCCTTCCCCCTCTCCTCACAGACTCACCGTGATCCTTCCCTCTCTCCTTACAGACTCACTGTGATCCTTCCCTCTCTCCTCACAGACTCACTGTGATCCTTCTCCCTCTCCTCACAGACTCACTGTGATCCTTCCCCCTCTCCTCACAGACTCACTGTGATCCTTCCCCCTCTCCTCACAGACTCACTGTGATCCTTCTCCCTCTCCTCACAGACTCACTGTGATCCTTCCCCCTCTCCTCACAGACTCACTGTGATCCTTCCCCCTCTCCTCACAGACTCACTGTGATCCTTCCCCCTCTCCTCACAGACTCACTGTGATCCTTCCCCCTCTCCTCACAGACTCACTGTGATCCATCCCTCTCTCCTCACAGACTCACTGTGATCCATCCCTCTCTCCTCACAGACTCACTGTGATCCTTCCCCCTCTCCTCACAGACACTGTGATCCTTCCCCCTCTCCTCACAGACTCACCGTGATCCTTCCCCCTCTCCTCACAGACTCACCGTGATCCTTCCCCCTCTCCTCACAGACTCACTGTGATCCTTCCCCCTCTCCTCACAGACACTGTGATCCTTCCCCCTCTCCTCACAGACTCACCGTGATCCTTCCCCCTCTCCTCACAGACTCACTGTGATCCTTCTCCCTCTCCTCACAGACTCACTGTGATCCTTCCCCCTCTCCTCACAGACTCACTGTGATCCTTCCCCCTCTCCTCACAGACTCACCGTGATCCTTCCCCCTCTCCTCACAGTCACTGTGATCCTTCCCCCTCTCCTCACAGACTCACCGTGATCCTTCCCCCTCTCCTCACAGTCACCGTGATCCTTCCTCCTCTCCTCACAGACTCACCGTGATCCATCCCTCTCTCCTCACAGACTCACTGTGATCCTTCCCCCTCTCCTCACAGACTCACCGTGATCCTTCCCCCTCTCCTCACAGACTCATTGTGATCCTTCCCCCTCTCCTCACAGACTCACTGTGATCCATCCCCCTCTCCTCACCGACTCACTGTGATCCATCCCTCTCTCCTCACAGACTCACTGTGATCCTTCCCTCTCTCCTCACAGACTCACTGTGATCCTTCCCTCTCTCCTCACAGACTCACTGTGATCCTTCCCCCTCTCCTCACAGACTCACCGTGATCCTTCCCCCTCTCCTCACAGACTCACCGTGATCCTTCCCCCTCTCCTCACAGACTCATTGTGATCCTTCCCCCTCTCCTCACAGACTCACCGTGATCCTTCCCCCTCTCCTCACAGTCACTGTGATCCTTCCCCCTCTCCTCACAGACTCATTGTGATCCTTCCCCCTCTCCTCACAGACACCATGATCCTTCCCCCTCTCCTCACAGACTCACCGTGATCCTTCCCCCTCTCCTCACAGTCACTGTGATCCTTCCCCCTCTCTTCACAGACTCACCGTGATCCTTCCCCCTCCCCTCACAGACTCACTGTGATCCATCCCCCTCTCCTCGCAGACTCACTGTGATCCTTCCCCCTCTCCTCACAGACTCACTGTGATCCTTCCCCCTCTCCTCACAGACTCACCGTGATCCTTCCCTCTCTCCTTACAGACTCACTGTGATCCTTCCCTCTCTCCTCACAGACTCACTGTGATCCTTCTCCCTCTCCTCACAGACTCACTGTGATCCTTCCCCCTCTCCTCACAGACTCACTGTGATCCTTCCCCCTCTCCTCACAGACTCACTGTGATCCTTCCCCCTCTCCTCACAGACTCACTGTGATCCTTCCCCCTCTCCTCACAGACTCACTGTGATCCTTCCCCCTCTCCTCACAGACTCACTGTGATCCTTCCCCCTCTCCTCGCAGACTCACTGTGATCCTTCCCCCTCTCCTCACAGACTCACTGTGATCCTTCCCACTCTCATCACAGACTCATTGTGATCCTTCCCCCTCTCCTCACAGACTCACCGTGATCCTTCCCCCTCTCCTCACAGTCACTGTGATCCTTCCCCCTCTCCTCACAGACTCATTGTGATCCTTCCCCCTCTCCTCACAGACACCATGATCCTTCCCCCTCTCCTCACAGACTCACCGTGATCCTTCCCCCTCTCCTCACAGTCACTGTGATCCTTCCCCCTCTCTTCACAGACTCACCGTGATCCTTCCCCCTCCCCTCACAGACTCACTGTGATCCATCCCCCTCTCCTCGCAGACTCACTGTGATCCTTCCCCCTCTCCTCACAGACTCACTGTGATCCTTCCCCCTCTCCTCACAGACTCACCGTGATCCTTCCCTCTCTCCTTACAGACTCACTGTGATCCTTCCCTCTCTCCTCACAGACTCACTGTGATCCTTCTCCCTCTCCTCACAGACTCACTGTGATCCTTCCCCCTCTCCTCACAGACTCACTGTGATCCTTCCCCCTCTCCTCACAGACTCACTGTGATCCTTCCCCCTCTCCTCACAGACTCACTGTGATCCTTCCCCCTCTCCTCACAGACTCACTGTGATCCTTCCCCCTCTCCTCACAGACTCACTGTGATCCTTCCCCCTCTCCTCGCAGACTCACTGTGATCCTTCCCCCTCTCCTCACAGACTCACTGTGATCCTTCCCACTCTCATCACAGACTCACTGTGATCCTTCCCCCTCTCCTCACAGACTCACCTGAGCCCCTTGTCATATAAAGTCTCCGGGCCCTCATCCCCGTGTTCCTTGTAAACTTGCAATCAGGGTCACATGAATTGAATTGACTTTATTTCTCACCTTCTTCACTTGCATGAGGAGTGAAATTCTTTACGCTACGTCTCCATCTGAACGTGGAATGTGTGATTTACAGTAATTTATAATAAACAGGACAGTCAATATAGCATAGAAATACAATTATATCCAGACTGATAGCCATGGAGTCTGTTGGTCCTGGCTATTACGCTGCAGTACCATTCCCCGGGTGGTAGCGGCTGGAACAGTTTGTGGTTGGGGTGACTGGGGTCCCCAATGTTCCTTTGGGCCCTTTTTACACACCTAAAGTCTCACAAAGAAGATTGTTGGGTAAAATCAGAGCTCAGGGCATCGGGGGGAAGGCATTGACATGGATAGAAAACTGGTTGTCAGATAGAAAGCAAAGGGTAGCGGTGAATGGGTGTTTCTCGGAATGGCAGGTGGTGACTAGTGGGGTGCCACAGGGCTCGGTATTGGGACCACAGCTGTTTATGATTTACATCAACGATTTAGGTGAAGGCATTGAGAATAACATCAGCAAGTTTGCTGATGATACTAAGCTGGGTGGCAGTGTGACATGTGATGAGGATGTTAGGAGAATACAGGGAGACTTGGATAGGCTGGGTGAGTGGGCAGATACTTGGCAGATGACTTTTAATGTGAATAAGTGTGAGGTTATCCACTTTGGGAGTAAGAACAGGAAGGCAGATTATTATCTGAATGGTGTAGAGTTAGGTCAGGGAGAAATACAAAGAGATCTGGGAGTCCTTGTTCATCAGTCACTGAAGGTGAATGAGCAAGTGCATCAGGCCGTGAAGAAGGCTAATGGAATGTTGGCCTTTATTACAAAGGGAATTGAGTACAAGAGCAAGGAAATCCTTTTGCATTTGTACAGGGCCCTGGTGAGACCACACCTGGAGCATTGTGTACAGTTTTGGTCTCCAGGGTTAAGGAAGGACATCCTGGCTGTAGAGGAAGTGCAGCGTAGATTCACGAGGTTAATTCTTGGGATGTCCGAACTGTCTTACGCAGAGATGTTAGAAAGACTGGGCTTGTACAAGATAGAGGCAGGAAATATGTTCCACATGCTGGGAGAGTCTAGTACCAGAGGGCATGGTTTGAAAATAAGGGGAAGGTCATTTAGGACAGAGTTAAGGAAAAACTTCTTCTCCCAGAGAGTTGTGGGGGTCTGGAATGCACTGCCTCGGAAGGCAGTGGAGGCCAATTCTCTGGATGCTTTCAAGAAGGAGCTACATACGTATCTTATGGATAGGGGAAATCCATAAGATCAAGGGATATGGGGACAAGGCAGGAACCGGGTATTGATAGTAGATGATCAGCCATGATCTCAGAATGGTGGTGCAGGCTCAAAGGGCCGAATGGTCTACTTCTGCACCCAATGTCTATCATCTATCTTTGTAAATGTCCTGTATAGTGGGAAGTTCCCATCTACAGCTGTGCTGGGCTGTTCGCACCAATCCCTGCAGAGTCCTACAGAGCAGGTAGCATACCAGGAAGCCATGGAAGCAGATGGACAATGGTGGAATTAGCAGCTGGTGCATACTCTATCACCACTGATGCCAGGTAGACAATCTCTGACAGTATTGATAATGGCTAGGGTCACCCATCTTTTAAACGCACTGCCCAGAAGAAGGCAATAGCAGCCACTTACGTAGAAAAATTTGCAAAGAACGACCATGGTTCTGGAAAAAACACGATCAACATTTAAACAATCGATCTTTGCAGCATTTCCCCCTCAGGTTGCCTTCTCTGGCAGCAGTGCTCATACAGTAAACTCACAACACTACAGACTCCACCTTGAACAGCAATCACGATGGCAAAAGATTTGGAATGGGTGCAGAAAGCGCTGCAGACTATCCAAACAGAAAGCAGTAACCGCAAGAAGGCCAGTGCCAAACAGATGAAAACTTCAGTCCAGTTAAACAGTCAAAGCTCAGCAAGCAGACGGTATCAGAGGCCCTTGCTTAGGTTGTTCTGAGACCGTTACGATCAGATATGCAGAGAACATTTCCTGCTCACTGTTTGAATCCTCCATGCCAAGTTCATGCATGACTTCACTTTCCAGTTCTAACGGTGTCATTCTGACGCTATGCTCCACCTTTGTGAGTCACTATTACGAAATTAGAGAACATTTCTTTTCTTCAGAGCTAATGGGCCTGCTTCCTTTTTGAAAGTTTTGTCAAGCCAATGATGTTTCTGCAAGGGAAAATGGATCTCATGATACTAAAATAATTAAAGAGAGAATCTGAATAAAATGAGGCTCAGGTATGCATATGGTAGCATACAGGGACTTTGAGGTAATAAAAAATCAGGATCACATAAAGTAAAGCAAATTGTTTAGGATTTGTCAGAGTCATAGAAAACTACAGCAGAGTGACAGGCCCTTTGTCCTATCATGTATGTGCCAGCCTATTTATACTGCCTAGTCCCGTGGACCTGCATCAGGACCATTGCCCTCCTTAACCATCCCATCCAAGTCCCTATCCAAACTTCTCTTATGCGTTGAAATCAACCAATAGCACTGGCAGGTTGTTCCACACTTTGAGTGAAGAAGCCTCCCCTCACGATCCCCTTAAACAATTTACCTTTCACCTTTAACCCTTTGCCTCCAGTTCTAGTCTCATCCAACCTCAGTTTGTCAAGCCGGCTTACATTTATCCTACCAAAAACGCCTCATAATTTTGTATACCTCAATCAAATCTTCCCTCAATCTTCTACATTATAGGGAATAAAGTCTGAATCTATTCAATCTTTCCATGTAACTCGGCCTCCAGTCGTGGCAACATTCTTGTAAATTTGTGCTGTACTCTTTCAATCTTATTGATATCTTTCCTGTAGGTAGGTGAGCAAACTACACACAGTATTCCAGATTAGGCCTCACCAGTATCTTAAACAACTTCAACATAGCATCCCAAGTGCTGCATCCGATACTTGGATCTCAGAAGGCCTTTGTGCTAAAAGCTTTCTTTCCAACCCTATCTACCTGACTTGTCCCATGACTTTGAGGAATGTTACTGATTACAATCTTTTCTGTTTGAACAGCTGCAGGCTGTTCTCTAAACTGCATGATAGAATTGTAAATCTGCCAAAAATATAGAATATGTATATAGTTCCTGCCTTTCGAAGGGCCGAATGGCCTACTCCTGCACTATTTTCTATGTTTCTTTTGAAAAATCAGATAGCAAGCAAGAGAAGCTGATTCCTTTATATAGGACATAAGGCAGATTCCAGTGCATAACACAGTCTGGGTATCCATTATAGACCACCTGAACAGCTCAATTAAATTCCAGCCTGTCACTCAATGCTGGGCGTCCATTACCCTATATATAAGCTGTCTGAATCCATTGATGAGACTCCAGCCTGTGCCTGCTTCCAGGTTTCCAGGGAAACTGGCAGGGGGCTCAGTCCCCTTTGGATTTTATTTTTATTGACACACAGCATGGAGTAGACCCAGCCTTTGAGTTGTACCGCCCAGCATTCCCCCAATCCCCCAGTTTATCCTAGCTCAATCACGGGACAATTTACAATGACTAATTAACCTACCAACCGGTAAGCAAGAGGAACCCAGCAGAGAAGAGTCTGTGCATGAAACATCAACTGTACTTTCTTCCGCAGATGCTGCCTGGCCTGCTGAGTTCCTCCAGCAGTTTTGAGTGTGAACCTACCAACCGGTTCATCTTTGGTCTGCAGGTGGAAACTGGAGCACACGGAGGAAACCCATACAGTTATGGGGAGAACGTACCAACTCCTTACAGGGGGCAGTGGGGGGACTTGAACCCGAGTCACTGGTACTGCAAAGTGTTGTGCGAACCACTTCGCTAACATGCCAAGCTTTAAATATCAAACGTTTAAAAACATTCTGAAGACAGCGGATCCTGATCCAGTGGCAGTGGGAGGGAGGGAGGGAGGGGGCACTGCAACGCGAGACCAGACTGCTGAATGGATACTAAAACTCACACATAAGTGGGTAAGAATGACACCTGTTATAACCTTATATACTTCTATACATGTACACACAGGTATGCTCAGGGACAGATCCCCTTGTCCATTCCCTCCTTCTAGTATCCATGTGCCCCTTTAAAACAACTCCCCCCAAATCCACCCCCCCATGAATCTCCTTGTCCTTCAGTGCTCCCACCCCAACCATCAGTGAGATTCCCATCTTCCAACTCTCACGTGGGCCTCCTTACTTCCTATACCCCTCTCCGTCCTTCTTTGACCCCACTTTGTCCTTCCCTGCACTGGACACTTCCTCTTAAGAGGGATAGACCCAAGGCATAGATTATTAAAAGATCGAACAGGCTCCATTTGTAATGACCTCATCATGATGCAGAGAAAATCTGTGAATACCTAGTCAGTAGGAGACGAAGGATGAAGAACGGATTCAGTGTGATCGTCGAGAGACTCTTGGAAAGAGCTGTTTGTGATTTCTGTCCTTTAGCTTTAATCAACCAAATAAAATGCACAGCTATAATATTATGCAAAAAAGGATAATAGTTTCCATTTTGTAATATAGTATTCTCCATTTCAACACTGTCTGAAATGACTCACTGGGGATTTCCTCATACTTATCAAGCACATGATTTAGCATCAAGCAGGGGTGTGTTATGGGGAAGGCAAAAGCATCTAGTCTTCAGTCAGTTTGAAGTTCAAATGCTATTTAATGTGGAATTATATCCAGAATTTGTCACCTCAAGTATTCACAACAAGGTAGAGGAGCGGATCAGTGGCTGCAGCTTTCTCCACCACTAAAATAACCACCTTATCTTATCTCAAACCCTTGTCCTGATAAGGGAGCTTGGCCCGAAACTCCCATTTCCGGTCCTGACCTGCTGTGTTCCTCAAGTTTCTGTATTTTACTTCAGACACACTTTTGTCACATTAACATCAATGTCAAAAATCCAAAATAATTTTATTATCACAGTGCATGCCTGTCACCAAGTAAAATGCTGAGATTCATTTTCTTGTGGGGATACACAGTAAATCCAAGAAAGATGGTTATCACAGGAGAGCCCAACTTTAAGTGCATGGATGGAAATTACAATGGACATTTACAAAATGGAGAAGATAACAGCATCCATTAATCATATCTTGGAACAATTTGATTCATACTGGGAAAAATAGTTTAACTACATAATGCCTCTTAGGCATGAATTTATTCTCACAAATCAATGAATATGTTGTAAAAAAAACATCACTCCCTACTTGTACATAGTTCTTTCCTTTTGCATTTTTTTTCTTTCCACTCTTTTCTATAAGTGTATACCTCAGATAAACACTTTGTGGAGGTTTGTGACATATATGATTATATGATATAAACGTACAATGTCTGAAATACATCTTACGGAAATGTTTGTTTGATGATGAACCAATAAAACAAATAAATTACAAATAAAATCATGAAAGGTCACAGCCAACAGGACAGTGATGTGAGGGAGTTATAGGTCAGATTGGGTTTAGGGTCAGTGATGTGGGGGAGTTGGAGGTCGGGTTGGGTTTAGGGTCAGTGATGTGGGGGAGTTGGAGGCCGGGTTGGGTTTAGGGACAGTGATGTGGGGGAGTTGGAGGTCGGGTTGGGTTTAGGGTCAGTGATGTGGGGGAGTTGGAGGCCGGGTTGGGTTTAGGGTCAGTGATGTGGGGGAGTTGGAGGTCGGGTTGGGTTTAGGGTCAATCGCAACAGCCCTCCATATTGTTCCGACTCACTTAGAGGAACCAAACACTTATGTGAGGATGTCATTTGTGGACTTCAGTTCTGCATTTACCACAGTCATCCCCATAAACTGGTCAGCAAACTGAACACTCTTGGCCTTGGTTCCTCCCTGTGCTCGGTGGTCATGGACTTTCTCACAGACCGACCACAGCAAGTCAGAATTGGTAAGCACATCTCCACCACCCTCATTTTAAAAACAGGCACCCGGCAGGGCTGTGTGCTGAGTCCTATGCCCTACACACTCTTCACACATGACCGCACCCCCACCTACACCTCCAACTCCATAATTAAATTTGTGGACGATACCACAGTGGTTGGCCTGATCTCGGACGAGGATGAAACAGCCTACAGGCTCGGGTTGGATCATCCGATGGTGTAAGGACAACGACCTGGCCCTTAACACTTCTAAAACAAAAGAGATGATCATTGACTTCAGGAGATTAAAGGCCAGAGTACACACCCCCCCCCCTCCATATACATGGAGAGGTAGTGGAAAGTGTGGAAAACCTAAAGTTCCTTGGAGTTATGTTGTCCAAACAGCTGACATGGACCACCAACACCTCGCTGCTTGTAAAAAAGTCACAACAATGACTCTTCTTCCTCAGAAAGCTGAAACAGGCCAAACTCCCACAAAAGCTGTTGCTCAACTTGAATACAGCCAAACAAAACAGCATTCTTCTGGGGCCAAGGTGTAAAACAAACACAGTACATGCAAAACAGTGAGCAAAAAATACCAGACACTTCAAAAAACACATATTTAGCCCAAGACCCTGAGCATCATGTCCCACAATTTGCTGGTACAGCGAGCAATCGCATGAAATCTATACACTCGCTTTATCTAAGCAGAAGAGTGTTATTGAGAGAGTATTGTATAGTGAGAGGAGAAACATTAACGTGGAAAGGAATTTTGGTGTCCCTTTACACAGGTCACTGAAAGGGAACTGGAAGGTATGAATTGAATTGAATTGACTTTATTACTTACATCCTTCAAATACATGAGGAGTAAAAATCTTTACGTTATGTCTCCGTTCGCATGTGCAATACGCAATTATATAATTTATAATAAATATTATGTACAACAGGAAAGTCCATATAACATAGAAATACAGTAGTGTCAGCATGAATTAAGCGGTCTGATGGCATTCAACACCATCATGCCCTTAGTGCTAATCACCAAGCTCCAAAACCTGGGCCTCTGTACCTCCATCTGCAACTGTATCCTTGACTTCCTCAGCGCATAACATAGAACAGAGAATAGTACAGCACAGTACAGGCCCTTTGGCCCACACTGTTGTACTGACCGTCAAACCCTGCCTCCCATATAACCCCCCACATTAAATTCCTCCATATACCTGGCTAGTAGTCTCTTAAACTTCACCAGTGTATTTGCCTCCACCACTGACCCAGGCAGTGCATTCCACGCACCAACCACTCTCTGAGTAACAAACTTTCCTCTAATATCCCCCTTGAACTTCCCATCCCTTACCTTAAAGCCATGTCTCCCCAGCACCAGCCTCCCCAGCACCAAGAATATCTTGAAAAGCGTGATGACTCAAAAAAGTGGAGCCATTAAGGATTCCTGTCATCCTGGACATGCTGTTAGGGAGAAGGTACAGGACACTGAAGACTTGCATTCAATGTTTTAGGATCAGCTTCTTTCTCTCCACCATCATATTTCTGAATGGCCAATGAACCCATGGACTTTAAGTAACTGTTTAATATCAGATGCACAAATACATGTATGCACATGTGTAGTGAAAATCTTAACTGCAGCAGCATTTCAGGCTCAAACGATCAGATATATCTTATAGTAGCTTATAGCGTTTTTATTCTGTATTGCAATGTACTGCTGTCACAAAACAAATTTCATGAAGTACAGTATGCCAGTGATATTAAACTTGATTCTGATTCTGATTAATTGCAAGACTTACTGCATTTGCAGAGAGCTTTAGTGAGATCACAACTGAAGTACTGTGTACAGCTCACGTCTCCTTTCTCAAGAAAGTACATGTATATATGTCACAGAGAGAATGTAACAAAAATTCTGCGGACCTAGGTGGCAGGACTGTCAGATGAGAAGCAACTGGGACAACTAAACCAGTCTTCAGAAGAGTTTAGAGGAATGTGAGGGCATCTTCATGGAACTTTTACAGCACTAGGTAGGGAGTGATGATTGCCTCCCCATGCATTGGTACATAGAATGAGATGTCATGGTCTGGGCTGTGAAATACGCATTCTGTTTCACAGTCTGGTCCAAGTTCCTTATTCCAGGTTTTCTGGGTTTCCCCAGTTTCTATTGAGGCAGCTGATTCTCATTTGGACTGGCTTCATAAATAGCTTCAGGATTCGGCCTTGGGCTGTGGACGATCCTCTCAGTATCATGGAGAGCACTTAGTGAAATGGTTGATGGTGTGTCGCAGGGTGATTGCGAAGGCTGGAGGAACTGCTGGGGTGTTGTGGGGGGACATTCTATGGGAATATTGACCAATGGCTTGTATAGGTCTGGAACGATATTCGTACACAGTTCCTTGCAAACTCTGATAGGATGGCAGGGAGGGAGACTGATGGTGACAGCAGCAGCACGGAGTTTGAGTGGGAAGAGGTGGAGAGAGGGACTAAGAATAGGAAGGTGATGGGTCAGAAGAGAAAGAAAGGAGGTGGGTCTAGTGTAGGTGGATCAGAAAATGAGGGAAAAGAAGTTGAGGAGAAGGACCTGAGGGCAAAATTGCTAAATGTAGTGGTAAGATTTGAGGGGGGGGGGTAAAGAAAATCAATCTGCTTAATCTAACAAAAATCATCAGGGTGAACCATGTGAGAATTTTAGGAGATGAAAAACTGCTGATAGGATGTAAAACTAAAGAGCAGATGGAGAAGGCAATGAAGGCGACTAATGTTGGGAAAGTCAAAGTGACCAGGGTTGTAAGAATTGGAGCACAAAGGGTCAATGGTTGCAAGGGGGTGATCTCTGGGGTTCCCCTCAGTGTTAATATGAAGGAGCTAGTGGAGAACTTAAGGGTGAGGAATAGTTCAGTGAAGAGTGAAAAGAACGACAAGGGGAGCAGAGAAAAGGGAGACTGAAATTGTTCTGGTAGAATTTGAGGACAACGTGCCTCCAAAGGTGATATATTTTGGATTTCTGAGATACAATGTAAGAGAATATATACCAAAACCTGTGAGGTGTTTCAATTGCCAGGAGTTTGGGCATGTGACCAAAGTGTGCTAAGAAAAGAGAAGATGTGCAAGGTATGGTGGGGAACACGAATACGGAAAATGTGGAGAGGGAGTAGGACCAAAGTGCAGTAATTGTGGAGGTGACCATAGTGTCGTGTACTAGGGATGTGAAGTGGTGAGACAGAGGTGGACGTGCAGAAGATAAGGGTGAAGGAAAAAGTCTCATATGCTGAGGCAGTCAAGTTGGCAGGACAGAAGAGAATGAATGAGGGAGGATGTAGCAAAGAGCAAGTGGCAGCTAAAGAAAGGCAAGATAAGAAGAATGCATGGATAGAGAAGAAGAAATTGGTGACCTTTATAGCAGGAGTGGTAAATGCAACTTGTGAGATCATATCTAAAACTAAAAGGGTTCAGATTATTGTGAAAGCTGCAGAGCACCATTTGGGTATGATAGGGTTACAATGGGAAGAGGTAAATGATGAACTCATGGTATAGTCAAGTCAAGAGACAGGATGCGTGGGTTGATAATGCTAATAATGCTACTTCTTCAATGGAATGCAAGAAGCCTGATTAGTAATGGACAAGATTTCAAGCAGTTTATAGCTAGTAGGAGAGAAAAGCCAGATGTTGTGTGTATCCAGGAGAATTGGTTAAAACCTAATTTAGATTTTGTTTTAGTTGGTTATGAGGCAGTAAGGCGAGACAGGAGAAAGGAGGGAGGAAGATGTGCAACTTAAGTAAAGCAAGGTGTTCCTTATAGAATACTACATATAGGAAGTGAACAAGAGTATGTGGTAGTAAAGGTATGGGCTGAAAGGAAAGAGTTGGTGATTGTGAATTATTATAATCCACACAAAAGGCTAGAGTTAAACAAGCTTGAGGAGATAGAAGAGCAGAATAGTAGTAACGTTGTTTGATGTGGTGATTTTAATGGACAAAATGTATGATGGGGGAGCAACAGAACAGACATCAATGGTCAAGTAATAGAGGAATTGCTAGATGAGAGGTATTTAGTGTGCCAAAATGATGGCAGTAGTACTAGAATTGATGTTAATACAGGTAAAGAATCTGTGTTTGATCTTACATTAGTATCAAACTCTATTGCATCAGTATGTGAGTGGTTCGTGTACCAAGAAGGAACTGTAGGGAGTGATCATTACCCAATCTGGTGCAAGATAAATATTTCTGCCTCATGAGTCATGGAGAATACAAGTGGGAAATGGATCCTTGAGAAAGTCAATTGGGAGAAGTTTCTGGAAAAAAGTGATAGATATCCAAGTCGGGTCAGTGATGAGATGGACATAGAAACTCTTGACAGCATATTAAAACAAGGCATAACATCAGCTGCATTAGAATCCATTCCTAAAGGTAAAGGAGGAACAAAGAAGAGAGTAATGTCATGGTGGGATGATAATTGTAAGGAAGCAGTGAGAATTAGAAATAAGGCTTTTAAATTGGTTAAAAGAACTCATAACTTCCATCGTGATTCAGTACAAACAAGATCAGTCAGTAGTAAGGAGGACAATAAGACATGCTAAAAGGATGCACTGGAAAAAGTATTGTGATTCAATCGGAAACACAATCCAAGTAAGAGAGGTGTGGGGGATGATAAAAAGGATGGGAGAGGACAGGAGAGAGTGGAGGTACTCAGTTCTGGTGGATGGAAATGTGACAGCAGTAACAAATAACGAAAAGGCAGCGCTGTTGGCAAGTACTTTTGTTATGGTACATAGTTCTGATAATTTGTCTGAGAAGGGAAGAAGAGGTAAAGAGAGAACAAAAACTGAAAATATGGAGGCTTTATGTAGGAAAACTAAACTTGATGGCGTGCAAGATGTCCCTTTCGACACGGGAGAATTAAGAAAGGCACTAGATAGAACAGGAAAGACTGCACCAGGTAAAGATGAAATATGTATAGTATGATAAAACACCTGAGTGAAGGAAGTCTGGAGAAACTACTGCTTCTGTATAACAAAGCCTGGGATGAAGGGAGAATACCAGGGAGCTGGAAAGAGGCAATAATTATTCCAATAAAGAAACATGGAAAAGATACAGCAGGCCAGGAAATTTATAGGCCAATTGCCTTGACGTCTCATATATGTAAACTTATGGAATGTATGATAAATGAGAGGTTAGTGGACTTTCTGGAGAGTAGAGGTGTAGTGGCTATGTATCAAAGTGGGTTCAGGAAAGGAAGGAATATTATGGATCCAGTGTTGTGTCTAGAAGATAAAATAAGAAAAGCACAAGTAAATAAACAGACACTGGTTGCAGCTTTTTTTTGATGTTGAGAAAGCTTATGCTATGTTATGGAAGGAGGGGCTCCTAATCAAACTGCATTTAATACATGTGGATCAAACAGGATTTATTAAAAATAGACAATCGGCAGATAATGTTACTCGATTACTTAGCGTAATTGATTTGGCACAAAAGAGGGAGGAAATGAGTGTGGCAGTTGCTTTGGATGCAGAAAAAGCATTTGATAGATTGGAATGGGATTTTTTATTTAAGGTATTGGAAATATACGGGTTAGGACTATTTTTTATAAATTGGATTAAAACCTTGAATACTAGTCCCAAAGCTAAAGTAGTGACAAATGGCCAAATTTCAACATCATTTCAGTTAACAAGGTCAACTAGACAAGGCTGTCCATTATCACCTGCTTTATTTGTGATGGCGAGAGAACCATTAGCTCAATTAATTAGAACTGACCCTGATATTATGGGTTTTAAAGTTAATCAGGAGGAATATAAGATTAATCTATTTGCTGATGACATTTTGATTTATTTAACAAACCCTTTGCATTCATTGTGTAAATTATCTTTTAGATTGGAAGAATATGGGAAAATATCAGGATATAAAATAAATTGGGACAAAAGTGAAATTTTACCTCTTACTAAAGGAGACTATAGTCAATGTTGATTAGTAACTTAATTTAAATGGCTGACAAGTGGTATAAAATATTTGGGTATAAGAGTTGATAGCAATATAAAGAACTTATATAAATTAAATTATTTACCGTTATTAAGAAAAATTCAAGAAGATTTTGATAAATGGATGATGTTACTAATAACATTAGTAGGCAGAGTCAATGCTGTAAAAATGAATATATTTCCTAGATTACAGTACTTATTTCAAACATTACCAATACAGCTGCCACAGAAGTTTTTTCAAGAGTTAAATAAACGTGTGAGGAAGTTTCTTTGGAAAGGTAAGATGTCAAGAATATCATTGGAAAAATTGACATGGAAATTTGACTTAGGAGGGTTACAACTCCCAAACTTTAAGAATTATTATAAAGCAAATCAATTTAGATTTATTGCATCTTTTTTTAATGAAAATAAACTGGCATGGATTAGAATAGTTAGACAAGATAAGAGAAAATATACCAGAAGATTTTATATATAAATGGGAATCTAAATGGATACCGGAAAAGGAAGAATCTTTTGTATTAAAGCATTTGATTGACTTATGGAATAAAACACATGTTGATGATGAGACAAAGAAATCCTTGTTAGCAAGGAGACCTCTAATTCAAAATAGATTTATTCTTTTTACAATGGATAATCAACTTTTATATAATTGGGTTCAAAAAGGGATTAGATATATAGGAGATTGTTTTGAAGGAGGTATACTGATGTCATTTGATCAGTTAAAGAATAAATATAAAATATCAAATAACACTCTTTTTTGTTACTTCCAATTAAGGGCTTATCTAAGAGATAAACTGGGTCAAATAATGTTAATGCCGAAACCTAATGAAATAGAGATTTTAATTCAAGAAGGAAAAAAAAACAAAAATTACTTCTTATATGTATAATTTGATTCAAAAACAATAATTTAAACAAGATATTCATAAGTCAAGACAAAAATGGGAAACATTTGAATATTAAAATTGATGAACCAAGTTGGTCAAGATTATGTTTTGACAGTATGACAAATACAATAAATATTCAACTTAGACTAGTACAATACAATTTTTTGCATCAATTATACAATACACCACAAACGATAAATAGATTTAACCCAAATTTATCTGATCAATGTTTTCGATGTAATCAAGAAATTGGTACGTTTTTGCATTCTACCTGGTCTTGCCTTAAAATACAACCTTTTTGGATAAATTTAAGAGTTTTACTGGAACAAAGTATTGGAACACAGCTTCCACATAACCCAATATTATTTTTGTTAAGCGATATTGAAGGGATAAAACCAAAACTTAAACTGAACAAATACCAGAAAGAATTTATAAAAATTGCTTTGGCAGTAGCCAAAAAGGCTATTGCAGTCACTTGGAAATCAAATTCACTCTTAAGTATAGAGTGTTGGAATAATGAAAGTTTTAGCTGTATTCCACTTGAAAAAATTACTTATAATTTAAGGAATAAATATGATACATTTCTGAGAATTTGGTGCCTTTTTTTTTTACAAAAGATAGGATTAGATATATAAATTCTCTGAAGACGTTAATAGTCCTTTGGGGAAAAATAAATACATATATTAAAGTTATTTTGAACTCCATGGAGCATGTGACGATCTTCCATTATCCAGGCAGTCTTTCTTTCTTTCTTTTCTTTCTTTTAGATAGGGATGCTTGGGGGGAGGGGTTAAGGGGAGGGGGGAGGGATGTTATCATAGTATTCATTACCTTTTTTCTATGTATCTTTGTAACTATCTTAAAAATTCAATTTTAAAAATTATTTAAAAACTGCATTTAATGGGAATGGGGGGGCAATGTTTAATTGGGTTAAGGACTTTAAATGGGAGAACTATTCAGGTGAAGATAGGATCAGAGCTATCAAGCCAGTATGTTGTATAAAATGGGATGCCTCAGGGGAGTGTAGTGAGTCCAACTTTATTTTCCATTTTGATAAATGATATATTTGTAAATATACCAACGGAACTGGGGAGGTCATTGTTTGCAGATGACGGGGCTTTGTGGAAAAGAAGGAGAAATATTGAACATATAGTTATGAAAATGCAAGATGGAATTAATCAAGTTGAAGAGTGGGGGACAAAGTGGGGTGTTAAATTTTCAGTGGAGAAGACAAAAACTATGTTCTTTACAAGGAAAAAGCTCAGGGGACTTAATCTGACTCTGTATGGAAGTAACCTGGAGTGAATTGAAAGTTTTCAGTTTTTGGGAGTGCACTTTGACTTGAGATTAACATGGAGAGAACATGTTAGATATGTAATTGCTAAATGTAAAAATGTGATAAATGTCATGGGGTGTCTTGCTGGTTTGGAATGCAATGCTGATTTTGCATCACTGAAGAATACTTAAGTAGCATTAATATGATCAAGATTAGATTATGGAAGTATTGTATATGGGTCAGCAGCAAAATCTGTGTTAGCAAAACTGGATATTGTGCAAGCTCGGGCTTTAAGGGTTTGCTTGGGAGCAGTTAGAACTTCCCCAGTGTGTGCACTCCAAGTTGAAGCAAAAGAAACACCATTGGGGCTGTGACGTAAACAGCTGGAGGCCAACTACTGGATTAATTTAAGGGGGCATGGTGATAGCCGTCCTACAAAAAGGGTGTTGGAGACATGCTGAGAGAAGGAAAGGACACAAAAAGAAAGTTTTGGCTGGACAGGAGAGCAAACAGCAAAAGATATGGGTGTATATGACAAAGAGTTTTGTCCAAGTGTTCTGGGTATCAGAAAATCCCTCTGTAGATTTGGAATTGCTTAAGATTAAATGCAGTAATAAAATGGCTGATATTCTCGGTGAATATCATAGGTATAGGGAATGTAAATATAAAGATGTACAGATTTTTACAGATGGATCAAAGGATCCAGAAACGGGTGCAGCAGGGTCTGTAATTGTTGTGCCAAGTTATCAAGTGGAAGTTAGCAAGAGGACGCTGGATTGCTTGAGTGTTTATGCAGATGAAATGTTTGCCATATTGTTAGTACTAGAATGGAGTGAGCAGGGAGAAGGTTCAGGAGCATGAAGATTTGTACAGCCAGATTTGGGAACAGCTTCTTTCCAACTGTGATGAGACTGCTGAACAGATCCTGACCCAGATCTGGGCCGTACCTTCCAAATATCTGGACCTGACTTGCACTACCTTACTTTCCTTTTTCTATTTTCTAATTATGATTTATAACTTAAATTTTTATTATATTTACTTCCATTTGTACTTCAGGGAGAGTGAAGCGCAGAAACAATTATTGCTGTGATGATTGTACGCTCCAGTATCAATTGCTTGGTGACAATAAAGTAAAGTAAGTTCCTGGTAGTTCAGTGTATGTGTCTTGTATTTGGGTCAGCTCCCAATGTCCCCCCCCCCCCCCCCCAATGACATGAGAGGCCACACTCACAGGATCCAAAATATGATATTTAGGATTGAGCTGAGGATACTTAAAACTGTGTGGGGAATCTGTGCAATTCTAAAGCTCATACTCCCCATTTCTAAACCCATAAGGCAGCATGTGATAGGAGGAACATAGAAAGGGCAGCACTGCACAGGAACAGGCCCTTTTGACTATGGTGCTTGTACTGAACATGATGCCAAACTAAGCTACACCTCTCCTGCCTGTACATGATGCACCTCTCTCCCCTCTCTGTTGTTACGAACCCCGTAACTGGGTCACTTACCAGCGAAGATAGAGAGGTCCGTTGAAGTCTGATGATACTATTTTTAACAGTTTTTATTAGTAAAAATGCACAAAAATAATATCAATGCAAACATACAGATAATATACGTCATCAATACTAAATCTAAAAGTTTGGCGCTGAGTTGCACATTCAGATTTTCCTCACCGTTACTGTACTGCTATCTCATCAAAGTCTTGCGCATCACCGAAGGCTGGTCCTGAGGACTTAATCCCCAGGACCTCAGATACTCCTCCCTCTCTCACAATGATTCCCCCCCCCCCCCCCCCCCACACACACACACACACTCTTTACTTGGCGGGCGTACAGTGTCATTCCGACGGTCAGAGCCGGCGCAGTTGCGGTTTACCACAGGTCGGCGCGCTCGTTTAAAATAACTTCATAGGGGTTTGGTGTCATTACGGTTGTGAGAGTGGGAGCGTCAGGCTTTGGTTCAAAGGAGGCTTCGGCTCGGAGGAGGTCTTGGTTCTGAGTAAGTTATCCGAGTAAATTTTATTAAATTTTCCTTTTTTTCTTTTCTGATGCGGGGGGGGGGGGCGTTGCTGTGGGTGTGCGGGCTTCAGGTACTGGGATCATTAGGATCTATTCTGGGGGAGGCATGACTTATACTAAAGGGACGGGTTGCACCTGAACCCAAGGGGAGGGTTTAAACCGAGCGGGATGGGAATCGGCGTGAAGGACCCCAGGATAGAAAAGATAGCGTGCAGTTAGGCTGTTAGGAAGGCAGGCAGATGTAGGACAAAATTGCAACCAGCAGCGTGAGTACCCGTGCATTATGGATGTAGAACCAAAAAGGGTAACGAGTACAGACCTCAAAAGTGTTGCATCTCAATGCGCGGAATATAGAAATGAGGTGGATGACCTTGTTGCACATTTACAGATCGCCAGGTATGATGTTGTGGCCATCACTGAATTGTGGCTGAAGGATGATTGTAGTTGGGAGCTAAATGTCCAAGGATACATTTTGTATCAGAGAGATAGAAGGTATGCAGAGGGGGTGGAGGGACTCTGCTGGTAAAAAGATGGCATCAAGTCGGTACATAGAACATAAAAATCTACAGCACATTTCAGGCCCTTCGGCCCACAATGCTGTACCAACCATGTAACCTACTCCAGAAACTGCTTAGAATTTCCCTCGCACATAGCCCTCTATTTTCCTAGGTTCCATGTATCTAAGAGGCTCTTAAAAGATCCTATTGTATCCATTTCCACCACTGCCACCAGCAGAGTATTCTACACACCCACCATTCTCTGTGTGAAAAACTTACACCTGACATCCGCTTGGTATCTATTTCCAAGCACCTTAAAACAGTGCCCCTTTTTTTCTAGCCATTTGAACCCTGGGAAAAAGCCTCTGGCTATCCACATGATCAATGCTCCTCATCATCGTACACACCACTATCAGGTCACCTCTCATCCTCCGTTGCTCCAAGGAGAAAAGGCCAAGTTTTTTTTTTATTAAACAAAATGTACTTTATTCAAAAATAAAATTATATACAACAACCATTCAATGATTTTCAATTCTTTACAGTTATTATCATTACTGTTTTAACATTTTCAAAATTCAAAATTTTGCCACCCACGTGGCACTCTGTTCTTTCATATTTACATTCAGTGGGTATACCCCCAAACCCCTACCCCTCAACTCCCACGGGAGAAGAACCCTAGATAGTGGTCCTTCCCCACCGGGTCCTTGCGGTGGCTGCACCGAGTTTGAGTGCGTCCCTCAGCACGTACTCCTGTAGGCGAGAATGTGCCAGTCGGCAGCATTCCCCCACGGACATCTCCGTGTGCTGGTAGACCATCAAGTTTCGGGCCGACCAAAGAGAGTCTTTGACCGAGTTGATGATCTGCCAGCAGCACCGGATGTTGGTCTCAGGTTGTGTCCACGGGAACAGCCCATAGATCAGAGAGTCCTCTGTTACGCAGCTGCTGGGGATGAACCTCGACACTGCCCCTTCCATCGTCCTCCACACCTTCTCCGCGAACCCACAGTTTGCAAAGAGGTGGGTCACTGACTCCTCCTCTCTGCAGTCCTCCCGTGGGCAGAGGGGTGTGGAGACGATGTTCCGGGCGTACAGGAGGGATCGGACTGGGAGGGCCCCTCTCACCGCCAGCCAGGCGAGGTCTTGGTGCCTGTTGGTGAGGTCTGGCGATGCGGCATTTTGCCAGATGAACTGGACAGTCTGCTCAGGGAACCACCCCACTGTGTCCATCACATCCTTCTCCTGCAGTGCCTGCAGGACCATACGTGCTGACCACTGCCTGATGACCCTGTGGTCAAAGGCGTTGATCTGAAAGAACTTCTGACCCCTTTCCCGGAGAAAAGGCCAAGTTCACTCAACATATTCTCATAAGGGACACCCTCCAAAACAGGCAACATCCTTGTAAATCTCCTCTGCACTCTCTCTATAGTATCCACATTCTTCTTATAGTGAGGCAACCAGAACTGAACACAGTACTCCAAGTGAGGTCTGACCAAGGTCTTATATAGCTGTAACATCACCTCACTGGATGCAGTGGATGCTGTATATTTGGATTTTCAGAATGCCTTTGACAAGGTGCCACAAATGAGGCTGCTAACCAATTTAAGAGCCTATGATATTACAAGGAAGTTACTCACATGGTTAGAGTATTGGCTGGTTGGTAGGAGGCAGCTTGGGAATAAAAAGATCACACACAGGCTGCTGGAGGAACTTGGCATGCCAGGCAGCATCTATGGAAAAGAGTATGGTTGATGTTTCGGGCTGAGACCCTTCATCAGGTACTTCTCCATAGACGCCGCTTGTTCCGCTGAGCATCTTGTGCGTGTTGCTTGGATTTCCAAAATCTGCAGATTTTCTCTTGTTTGGGAATAAAAGGATTCATTTCTGGTTGGCTGCCAGTGACTAGTGGGGTTCAGTTTGAGTAGAAGTTGGGACCGCTTCTTTTTATACTATATGTCAATGATTTAGCTGATGGAATAGATGGCTTTGATGCCAAGTTTGTAGATGATTTGAAGACTGGTGGAGGGGCAGGTAGTGTTGAAAAACAGTAAAGGCTGCAGAAGGACTTAGACGGATTCAGAGAATGGGCAAAAAATTGCAAATGAAAAACAATGCTGGAAGACTCATGGTCGTGTGTTTTGGTTGACTCTTTGGTAGGACTGTTTTCTAACTGGTGAGAAAATCCAGAAATCTGAGATGCAAAGGGACTTGTGCAGAACACCCAAATGTTTAACTTGCAGGTTGAGTTGGTGGTGTGGAAGGCAAATGCAATGTTAAAATTCATTTCAAGAGGTCTAGAGTACAAGAGCAGGGATGTGATGCTGAGGCTTCATAAGGCACTGGTGAGGCCTCACTTTGAGTATTGTCAATAGCTTTGGGGTCCTTATCTAAGAAAAGTTGTGCTGGCATTGGAGAAGATTCAGAAGGATAATTCCAGGAATGAAAGGGTTATTATATGAGGAATGCTTGATGGCTCTCGGTTTGTACTTGCTGGAATTTAGAAGGATGGGGGGGTGATCTCATTGAAACCTTTTGAATGTTGAAAGGCCTAGATAGAGCAGATGTGGAAAGGATATTTCCCATGGTGGGGGAGTCTAGGACAAGGGAGAGCACTCTCAGGATATAAGGCTTTAAGACCAATGTGGAGAGATTTCTTTAGCCAAAGGGTGCTGATCTTGTGGAAATTGTTACCAGAGGCAGCTGTGAAGGCCATGTCACTGGGTGTATTTAAGGCAGAAATTGATAGGTTCTTGATTGGACATGGCATCAAAGGTTATAGGGAGAAGGCCAAGGAATGGAGCTGAGGAGGGGAAAAAGAGTCTGCCATGATTGAATGGTGGAGCAGACTTGATGGGCCAAATGGTGGAATTCTGCTACTATGTTTTATGGTCTTTCACTGAGTTAATGATCTGCCAGCAGCACTTGATGCTTGCCTCCACGTGTGTCACTGGGAAGAGCCAGTAGATCAGAGAGTCCTCTGTCAGGCAGCTACTCAGAATGCACCATTACATGGTCTTTCTCCGCACCCTCTGTGGAGAATTGAGCATCAGTTCAGCATTAAATGCCACAGGGACAGCTAGGCAATAGAAAGGGAGATGCCAATACAGAGAAGCAGTGTGAGGGGACCACACTAGAGTGACTGCACTGAATTCAAGAGTCAGGACTTGCATTACTGCTTTATAAAGCTGCATATGGAGATTTGCATTCCGTTCTGGCCATCCCATTATAGGAAGGATGTTGAGGCTTTGGAGAGGGTGCAGAAGAGATTTACCAAGATGCCGCCTGGATTAGATAGAGTGATAGATAAGTCAAGTCACTTTTATTGTCATTTCGACCATAGCTGCTGGTACAGTGCACAGTAAAAATGAGACAAGGTTTTTCAGGACCATGGTGTTACATGACACAGTAGAAAAACTAGACTGAACTACGTAAAAAACAACATGAAGAAAGCTACACCAGACTACAGACCTACACAGGACTGCGTAAAGTGAACAAAAATAGTGTACTCATTACAATAAATAATAAACAGGACAATAGGGCAAAGTGTCAGTCCAGGCTTCGGGTATTGAGGAGTCTGATAACTTGGGGGAAGAAATTGCTACGTAGTCTGGTCGTGAGAGCCCGAATGCTTCAGCGCCTTTTCCGAGACGGCAGGAGGGAGAAGAGATTGTATAAGGGGTGCGTGGGGTCCTTCATACTACTGTTTCCTTTGCAGATGCAGCGTGTAGTGTAAATGTCCGTGATGGCGGGAAGAGAGACCCCAATGATCTTCTCAGCTGACCTCACTAACCACTGCAGGGTCTTGCAATCCGAGATGGTGCAATTTCCGAACCAGGCAGTGATTCTTTATCAATATATAATCAAGATAAGATACTTTATTGATCCCAAAGGAAACTACAGTGTCACAGATATAGAAATATCAGAAGAGAATTAAGAAAGATTAAAAAATAAGTTACCTGAAACAGTCTAACACAACTGACAAACGTGGGTTGTCTTCTCTGGGGCGTCGGGTGCTGAGGGGAGCCCTGGTAGACGCACACAGCCAGTATCTTTGGCTCATACAAGATTATGAGAGGCATTGGTACTCAGCCAGAATATCTTCCTCAGGGTAAAAAGGTCACTCAATTAGCGAGTGTGTGCTAGGGGGTGGGAGGGGATGATGGAATTTCAAAAGTGATGAGCAGTATGGTTTTTTTTACACTGTTGGAAGCCTGAAATGAGTAGGCGGGGATTTTACAAATTGTCAGGCTCATGAACATGCAGAGAACGAGCACATAAGGGCATTAGAAACATAAAAAATATACAGCACAATACAGGCCCTTCGGCCCACAATGCTGTGCCGAACATGTCCCCACCTTAGAGCTACCTAGGCTTTAACCATAGCCCTCTATTTTTCTCAGCTCCATGTAGTCATCCAGGAATCTCTTTGTGGTGAACTACATATACCTGTCTGCACACGCCCCCTGCTGACTGCTCCTGTGGCTCCTCCCACGGACCCCGGTATAAAGGCTATTGGAGACACAGCCCCCGGTCTCAGGCTCCAGGATGTAGCATGGTGGTCAATTGCTGCTTGTTCTTTCTTCCAGTCAATAAAAGCCGATATCTCGCCTCACGTCTCAGAGAGTTATTGATGGTGCATCACTCTTAAAAGACGCTATCGCTTCCACTTCCACTGCCGCTGCCGGCAGCCCATTCCACGCATTGAGTAGACAGAAAAGATTAGCTTTAGTTTGGCATCAAACTAGCTTAATCAGTTTGCCACAGCATTGTGGGCGGAAGGGCCTGTTCTGTGTCCTGTAAGAATTGGAGGCTCGAGCGGGAGTGGAGAGGATGAATAAAGTCAAAGGTGAAGGGTAGGGGAGGGTGTGGCGCTGACACAGAGGGCGGGAGAACGTGTATAGAAAACTGGAGCTTTCTGGTTCTCGTCCACCATCTCTCTGTCTAGCCACTTCCTTCCCGTTCACCGGCTTCTACACAGCCACTGGTCCCTTCTCCAGAAGGGTTTTTCCTGCCCATTCCCTCCTTGCAAAAATAAACAGAACCTGATTCAGCAGAGATAATATATAATTACTTATATCTTGTGCTTGAGTTTCAAATTTGTGGTTGTGTAATCGAAGTATAACTGCAAAAAATATGAGCGAGTGCATTAAATGCCACTAATTGGTGTATTATCACGGTCCTATGAAGAATATTAATAGTTACTAGCATTTAAAGACTAATGGTCATCTCATTTCAGTCACGATCATTGGATACTTCGTGTAATTAAACTGGTATATAGCCGGCAAATCTTGGACAAGTCAGACTGCAACGCTGCACCGTGTTACTGCGAGGCTTCAGCGCTGCTGAAACGTGAAGGAGCTTGCAAAGCAGCTGTTGTTTCCGTAATGTCCGAATACAACTACGCTATCGCCGTTTTCTTCCTGCGCCTTGAACTCGTTGTTTCAGCAGGTAAGCTGCAGAGCTTACAACAAATTTTTAGAACAAATCTCGCCGTTTGTGAAAGTTGTGAGAGCTGATCTCCAAGCGCGCTGCCGTGGGAAAACTGGGCGGAAACTGCCCCGTTCTCACAGTTCGCGTTTCCCTATCCAACAGCGGGACGGGACTTGAAATTACCCGCTTGAATGACTTTTAGCTAGATGCCCCTTGCTACGGCTTACTCATTGTAACTGTTCTCTCCCATCGACTTCTTTGCTGACCTTTCATTCACCTGCTTCGGGCGGCACTCGGACAGCTTCGTTTATCGCACGTTCACTCTGCGCCGCTGCACCTCCCACTATCACCGTTTGCCGGGTTTCATTTGGTCCCGCTGCTATGGCCACTTTATCTGCTATATGCACGCATTTTATTCCTATGTCCGTGCATGGCGTAAATTCGGATTTCTCACGCCACCTTTGTCATGGGGTAATTTTTAATCCGTATTGTCCCGCCGACGCTCTGAACTTTTTCCACTGAGACCAGGTCGAAAAGCAGAAATGGAACCTAGGGCATGATCATAAGTGTTAAGGGTGAATTGAGTGTAAATCCTTTACTGGGGCAAGTCTGATGAAACATGGCAAACTGAGCGAAGCTATTCATGGGTAAAATGGTAGAGTTTTGTAATACAAAACACGCAAAAAAAGTCAAACGTGTTGAGGAACCTGGAAAAATGGGGGAGATAGGAAGAAATTCAAATAAAAACTGTGCACAATGTAAGATTTAGTAGAAGGGAACTGGAAGTGAACTTAATTGTTCATGCAAATTTGAACAAAATATATACAGATATTTACAGTTTAATTAAGGATGCGAGAATGAAATATAAAGATAGATAGATAGATACTTTATTCATCCCCAAGGGGAAATTCAACATTTTTCCAGTGTCCCATACACTTATTGTAGCAAAAATAATTACATACAGTATTTAACTCAGTATAAATATGATATGCATCTAAAATCACCCTCCCAAAAAGCATTAATAAATAGCTTTTAAAAAGTTCTTAAATAGTTTACTAAAGTGCATTGAGTGGTAACTTAAGCTCAGTCCTAACCCCGGCACTTTAACATGTCTTGCCCCTGGTGGTTGAATTGTAGAGCCGAATTATTTAATCCTTAAATAATATGAGCAAAATTTAAATACATACCTTTGAAGAAGCTCTTTGAAGCTTAGTTTGAGGCTTCACTTTTTAAACATATTATTTCGGTCTTTTGTATGATTTTTAATTTTTTCAATATACATATACTATCATTGATTTACCTATTTATTATAATTATTTGATTTTGTTTTTTCCTTTATTACATATTGCATTGAACTGCTGCTGCTAAGTTAACAAATTTCACAACACGTGCCAGTGATAATAAACCTGATTCTGAGTATTGTGTTCATTTCTGGTCACCTACCAACAGGAAAGGCGTCAATAAGATTGAAAGAGTGCAGAGAAAATTTACAAGAATATTGCAAGGACCTGACCTGAGTTATAGCGAAAGGGTGAATGGATCAGAACTTTATTCCCTGGAGCAGAAGAGAATAAGAAGTTTTTCGATAGGGTGGTGGGATGGAAATGTGCCTCTACCAATGGAGGTGTAGGTGATCCTTCACTCTGCTAGCCTACAGGTCACCCTTGGGTAAGGTGTAGCACCTGCTTAGCCCCACTACCAGGGTCATGTGAAGCCATGGGCTGGTCGTATGACCAGCTAATGCATATCACAAGTCCTGGTTATGCGACCACTGACGCCAGGCTGACAATCTCTGAAGAGTATTGATATTGGTTGGGGTCACCCATCTTGTAAAGACACTGGCCAAGAGGAGGCGATGATGAACCGCTTCTGCAGAAAAATTTTTCCAAGAACAATTACGGTCAGAGACCATGATCACACATGTTATATAACACAGCACATAATGAAATTGATAATACAAAATTATGAGGGGTATAGATAGGGTTAATGCAAGCAGGCTTTTTCCACTGAAGTTGGGTGAGGCTAAAACTGGAGCTCATGGATTAAGGGTGAAAGGTGAAATTTTTAAGGGGAACCTGAGGGAGATCTTTGAGTGAAAGTCACCTTTCACCCTCAAACCATGAAATCCAGTTTGGGTGGTGAAAGTATGAATGAGCTGCTGGAGGAAGTGGTGGATCCAGGTTCAATTTCAGCATTTTGGAGAAATTTGGATAGGTATATGAATGGGAGAAGTATGGAGGGGTATGGTCCAGGTGCAGGTCAATGGGACTAGGCAGTTTAATAGTTCAGCATGAACTAGTTTCTGTGCTGTAGACTTCTATGATTCAATGACTCTGTAGCAGAACAGCAGAGGAACAGAGTCTTGTGTGAGAACATAATGTCTGATTCAATTGATCCCATCTGATGAAGAGTCCCATCCCAAAATGTTATGTTTGTTCCTCTCCATGGATGTTGTCTGAACTGCTGATTCCCTCTGGCGTTTTGTACATTGTTGTTCAAGATTTCTAGCATCTGCAGAATCCATTGTGTGACCTCTTCTGCCTGCATATGATCACTGCCCCACCAGCCCTTCACAATTATTTGCCATGTCTAAATGTCTCAAGTGCCAGGAGTTTATTAATCAAAGTAGAGTTTATTGTCATATGCAAGTTTACTTACAATTGGATCATGGGCACATATAAGGATAGAAGCAGTATTCATAAACAATAAAACATAAATTAAATATTAATGATGCACAATAATTACAGGAAATTGGAATAAGACATTGCTAAGGCCTAATTTGGAGTATTCAGTTTTGGTCATCTACATACAGAAAAGATATAAACAAGGTTGAAAGAGTACTGAGAAAATTTACAAGGATGTTGCCGAGTTTGGGGGATTTGAGTTATAAGTAAAGATTGAGTAGCTTAGGAATTTATTTCTTGGAGTGTAGAAGATTGAAATTTTTTTTCACGAAGGTTGGGTCAGAATATAACTAGAGGTCATGGGTTAAGGGTGAAAAGTCTAAAGTTTAAGGGGAACATGAGGGGAAACATCTTCACTCAGAAGGTTGTGAGAGTGTTTTATGAGCTGCCAGTGAAACATGCAAATATAATTTCAACATTTAAGAGAAATTTGTATAGGTTACAAATGTTAGGGATATGGAGGGCTGTAGTCCCAGTGCAGGTTGATGAGACAGGGCAGATTAAATGATTGGCATCGACTAGATGGGCAGAAGGGTCTGTTTCTGTGCTTTATGTTTCTGTGACTCTATGAAATAAAACAAATAGAACAGAAAGTATTTTAATACAATGTGGTTAAGCTGCAAAGATCGAAGCAGGCTGGTGTAATTCTGTCACAACTTTAAAGTTTAAATAACAATTACCTAACAAAGGGGATGATGTAAAGTTATGGACATTCTCTAAGATTAGCACTTCCTCCTATAATTTAAAAAAAATATTTTCAAAGTAGGCATATGTTATCATGTACTACCTTGTGATTTGCTTTCATGCAGGCATTTACAGAGAAGTTAGACATGCAAAAACTATGCAAAAATGGACAAAGACTGACAAATGCACAATGTGAAAGTCAAATTTTGCAATTGAAAATAATACTGACAATACGAGTTGTAAAGTGTCCTTGCAAATGAGTCTGTAGGTTGTAGAATCAGTTCAGAGTAATGGTGAGTGAAGGTATCCATAGTGGTTCAGGAGTCTGATGGTCGGTGGGTAAAAATTGTCCCTGAACCTGGTGGTGTGGGACCTAAGGCTCCTGCACCTCCTGCCTGATGGTAGGATCTAGAAGAGAGAATGGTCTGGATGGGACCTATTTTTGATGATGGATGCTCATGTGAATGTACTCAATGGTGGGGAGGGCTTTGCCTGATATGTATTTACCTTTAAATTTCAGCTATAAAGTACTTTATTCACATTGCAAAAGAAATGTATGTAAGCTTGGAGAAGCTAGGTCAAAGTCTCATTGAACCATGCTGAGTGCTTTCCACATGATTTAAAATTGATACTGATGGAGGAAAAGGGGTTTCAGGGGACATCGCTTCCTTTTTGTCGTAGATTCATGATTTACTAGAGATTATCAGAAGTACACAAGGGTTTGGTGAGAAAGTGGTGGAAATACTTGAGCCACAATGGAGTCCAAAGTCAAGGCCCACAAGCATAAGCCAATCACCTATAAGGGACATAGGAGTTCCAAGCCTGGGTTGATCAGCACAATAATTTGGGGTATACACAGGAAGTACTTGGGGCAAACAGCGTGGAAGTTCTTTAGAGTAAAGTTGGATGAATATTTGAGGGAGAAAAGGATTTAAGTGTATTCTTGGACATCAGTATGCTCATATGGTACCAGCCTACATCAAATGGGTCAACTCCTGACTGTAAATTTAACGCAATTCAGGTGCACTTTTTACAAGTATTCCTACTTTTATTTCTAGTTTTTTTTTTCCAATTGCTGTTCTAACTTCTCACTTCTGTTTCTACCAACTAATATCCTGTAAAGTACCTACATTACAAATGCTATGTAATGAAATTTTTGATCTCTTATTAACAATAATTACATTACTAATTTTGCTATGGAATTTTCTCTTCATTTTTGCCTATTGCTACTCCTCTGCAAATTGCTGATTCATAAGACCAAGGGCTGAATTAGGCCATTCAGCTCATCTGATCTGTTCTGCCATTCAATCATGGCTGTTTTAACGCTATTTATTTACCTGCTCCCTGAAAACCTTAATTCCCTTAACCATATAAGATCCTATTAATCTCTGCCTTAAACATACCCAATGACCTGGCCTCCACAGCCCTCCGTGGCAATGAATTCCACAGATTCATCACCCTCCAGCTGAAGAAATTCTCGTCATTTCATTTCTAAAGAGAATTTTTAGAGAATGGGATAGATTAGGCATTAAACAATTTCAGGATCTGTTTGTTGGAGGGAATCTTTCTTCTTTTGAGCAGCTTTCACTGAAATATCCCAAGATCACAAGACAAAGGAGCAGAAGTAGGCCATTCAGCCCATTGAGTCTGCTCTGCCAGGCCACTGGGCAGAAAATTGCGCAGTGGTTATTGCCGCTTTCTCATAAAATTTGATGCCCTTACGAGCATATCAACCATCACTTTAAATATATCCACTGACTTGGCCTCCACAGCCAACTGTGCCAATGAATTTCACAGATTCATCACAATCTGCCTAAAGAAGAGGTCCTCGTTTCTGTTCTAAATGGATGTTTCTCAATTAAATGGAATTAAGCTTTGGGGCAGCATGGTATTGTAGTGTTTAGCACAACCCCTTACAATACCATCGACCCGGAGTCATTCCCTGTTGCCGCCTGTAAGGACTGTGTACGTTCTCCCCGTGACTGTGTGGGGTTTCCTCCCAAAATGCAAAAACGTACCAGTTGGTAGTTTAATTGGTCATTGTATATTGTCCCATGATTAGTCAGGGATTAGGCTGGGGGATAGTTGGGCACCATGGCCCAAAGAACCAGAAGAGCATATTCCGTAGGATATCTCAATAATTAATTAATTAACTAGATTCAAAGGCTGTGCCTTCTGGTCCTAGACTCTCCTACTATTGAAAGCATCCCCTCCACTCTGAATACACCCTTCACTAATTTAACTTAAGATTCATTATTTGAAAAATATCAAATCAATTATTGAAGAAGTAATTGGGAAATCATAATCTGGTCAAAAAAGTCAGCATAGCATCATGAAGGGGTAATAACTTGGAATTGGTTTATCATTGCCATGTGTACTGAAGTACAGTGAAAATATTGTCCTGCATACTGTTCAAATAGTTCAATACTTTACATCATGCACCAAGACTGTACAAATGCAGAGTGAAGTGTAACTGTGGCCCAGGTAGACAATAAGGTGCAAGATTATATGAGGTGGATTGTGAGGTCAAGATTCCATTTTATTGTTACTCATACAAAATGCTGGGGGAGCTCAGTGAGTCAGACAACACCCATGGAAAGGAATAAACAGTCAACGTTTCGGGTTGAGACCTTTCGTCAGGATTGGAAGAGAAGGGGGAAGAAGCCAGAATGAGAAAGTAGGGGAGGGAAGGATTAGAAACCAGAAGCTGATAGGTGAAGCCAGGTGGGTGGAGGAGGGTAATGCTGGGAGGTGATAGGTGGAAAATGTAAAGGGCCAAAGAAGAGGAACTTGATGGGAGAGCAGAGTGGGCCATGGGAGAAAGGGGAGGTGATAGGTGCTTGAGGAGAAGAGAAGAGGTAACACTATAAGATATACGAATGGGATTGGACCATTTGGCCCATCAAGTCTGCTCCACCATTTCATCATGGCTGATCCAATTTTCCTCTCAACATCAATCTGCTGCCCCCTCCCCGTATCCCTTCATGCACTGACCAGTTAAGAATCTATCAACCTCTGCCTTAAATATACATAAAGACTTGGCCTCAATGGCTGCCTGTGTCAAAGAATTCCACAGATCCACCGTTCTCTGGCTAAAGAAATTCCAAAAGAGAGGAGCCAGAGTGGGAATGGGAGGGGGAGAGGGGAAAATTACAGGAAGTTAAAGGAATCAATGTTCATGATCTTGAAATGGTGGGTTAGAAGCTGTCCTCAAGCCTGGTGTTCTATGCCTTCAGACTTTTGTAGCTTCTGCCTGTGGAGAGAAGATAGAAGGTCAGGGGTGGGTGGGAATTTTTGATTATGCTGGCTGCTTTACTGAGGCTGCAAGAAGTGTAGAGAGTGCATCATTATTCCTTGAAGAAGAATAAGTCAGTCGATAGAAATAACCATGCCACAGAAGAAAATGCCATGCAAGATAAGAGCTTGTGCTGTTGGAAATAATATATTCACCTGGGGGTGGATTAGCAGAAAGCAGTGGTGAAAAGGTCATCTGTAAGTTGACAACTGTAATGAGTGGCTGCAGAGAAACTGCAGTTGATTTCAACAACAGGCAAAATTATGCAAGTAAAATAAAAGATAGGGGCCAGGACAATTGATTTGAATAGAAACACTGACAGAATCTGTGAGTGGACAAAAAGTTCATAAATTGAGCATGGTGTGCATCAGAGAGCTGTGGCAGGAAGAACGATGAGTTGGATTGTTATTTAAATAGAGAAGGTAGTACCACATCTGAAATACTGTGCAGCACTTTGTTCTACTCATTTAAGAAAGGATTTGTTATCTTTGGAGTCAGTTTGGAAAAGGTTTACATGAATATGTGAGATTGCCTTTATTTAGATTGTCACCATCTGCAGAGTTACCTTTATTCTTTGGCTTAAATGTTCTCAGTAAATGAAAGTCGAACAAAGAAAAAACTGGCTAAAGTTTTTAGCCGTCATCTAAATTACAGCAGGAAATGCTGAAAACACTCAAATGCAGAAAGAGAAATTCAGATTTGGTTTCAGATTTTCAGATTTGGTCTCTTAGATCAGGGCTGAGAAGGAGAGGAAGAATTAGGCTGAGGTGGCAGAAAGTGTTGTGGGGGTGGTTATGGTGGGGCAAAGGGAGTTTCTGTAATGTTGTGGTTAAACTAGTTTATCTGTGCAATGCTGTGAGACAGTATAGAAAGCGGGGTTGGCTGGAAAAATACAGACAGGTATGACACAAGCCAAAAGAAAGAGCAGGTTGAGTCCAGCAGACCAGATGACAGATGAGGTGTCATTCCATGAGCTTACCTTGGACTTTGTGGTGGCAGAGCAGGAAACCACAGAGAGATCAGAATCGATGTGAGCTGGGGAGTGAAGACACAGGAAGCTGGATGTCCTGAATTATATGTGCGGATTGAGGACCGATATTCTGCAAATCGAATGCCTGATCTACATGTGGTCTATCCAGAATATATGGTAGTGAATACAAGAGGTGCAAATGAGTTGACTGCTTCAGCTGGAGAGATCACTCGGGTCCTTGGAGGTTAGCAAGGGAAGAGTGAAAGGATGGGTGTTGTAAATCCTCTGATTACGTGGGGACGTGTCACACGGTAGGGAGTGATACTCTGGAACAGCAGAGCGGGCCTCGTAGTTGTGAAAGGAGCAATCTCGCTGAACGGGGAGGGGAATATTACTTCTCGTGGCGAAATATTGATGAAGGTGGCAGGATGATGCTTTGCATGTGGAGGCGGAAGATGAGGGCCAAGGGAACTCCTCGAGGAGGAGAAGAGAGGGGCACATGTAACAGAAGAGAAGTTTTAGAGGGATTCCAGGCTTCAGGAAGAAAGAAGGCAATTCAGAGGCATCCGGGGCATCTCATCATTGGAGAGAATGCAACATTGAGATGGAGGGGGAATGGGAAAAGCGAGGCATGTTTGGAGGAAATACAGTGAGGGAACATGTGGATTTGTCTGGACAATCAGAGACTGGATGAAGATGGAGAGATCCAGAAAGGAAAGGGTTGAGAATGGAATAAGTAAAGGTAATGAGCTGGTGAAAAAATGGCAGCAAAATTGTTACGTTTCTGAGTTTGGTACGAGCTGCAGGAAGCATTATGAATACAGAGTCGCTGATTCTTCCAGAGAATTTGGGGAGCAAGCTTGAGCAGGACTGAGGCAAAGCCTCCTCTACTGTGTCAATGAGGCCACTCTCACGCTGGAGGAGCGACACATTCAAACTCCACCTGGGTTGTCTCCAACCTGACTACATACACCATACATCTACTTCTCTGACTTGTGGTAATTTTCCCTTCCCTCTCCCTTCTGCCACTCACAACTCCAGGCCCCCTCTTAACTCTTTGTATCATCTGTCTCCCACCACCCTCTGGTGCACTCCACCTTCAAATCAACAAACTGAAAGAGATCTGCATTAGTTTATCTAACCTCTGGTAATTCCCCCCTTACCTTTCTTCCTCTTTCTCTTCCCCATTCTGGCTTCCGTCTTGCTTCTCCTCTTCTCCTCAAACTTCTCTCTGCTGCTTCTCCTCCTTCTCCTTCTGTGGTTTGCTCTCCTCTCCTATCAGGCTCCTTCTTCAACCCCTTCACCTTTTCAGCTTATCACCTCCCAGCTTCTCACTCCATTCCGCCTCCCCCCACCCACCGATCTCACCCCTCACCTATCACCTTCTCGCTTGTGCTCTTTCCGCTCCCACCACCATCTTATTTTGGCTTCTCCCACCTCCTTTCCGCTCCTGAAGAAGGTTCTCATCCTGGAACATTTACTATTTGTTCCATTCCTTGGCTGTTGCCTGGCTGGATTCTTCCTGTATTTTGTATCTGTTGCTCTGGATTTCCAGGATCTAAAGAACGGCTTGAGTTTCTGAAACTGAGATCACAGTTTCTTTTTCCTCTCTCTCTCCCATAAGCAAAGTAGCTTACACCCATAATGACACTTTTGACTAGAGGAAGTGAGTAAAGGTGGAGTCTCTTAATGTGAAGAGAAACTCAGCTGCCAAATTAGTTTGTTTGAAAGGAGACCAGTGTTGAAATTGTAGGGGCCCTGGCAGATATATTTAACATGTCGGTATCTATGTATCTATGGGTGAGGTGCCGGAGGATTGGAGGATAGGCCATGTTTTTCCATTGTTTAAAAAGGGCTCTGAAAGTAATCCGGGAAATTATAGGCCAGTAAGTTTGACGTCGGTAGTAGGTAAATTATTGGAAGGAGTACTAAAAGGTAGGATCTACAAGTATTTGGATAGACAGGGATTTATCAGGGAGAGTCAACATGGCTTTGTGTATGGTAGGTCTTGTTTAACTAGTCTATTGGATTTAACAAATCTATAGGATCGGAAGGTGCAGAATCTTTATGGATTGAGCTAGGAAATCGCAGGGGTAGACGGACCCTGATGGCAGTTATATACAGGCCTCCTAACAGCTGCAGTGATGTGGACTACAGATTAGAACAGGAAATAGAAAAGGCTTGCCAGAAGGGCAGTGTTATGACAATTGTGGGGGATTTTAACATCGAGTGGATTGGGAAAATTAGGTCGGCACTGGATTGCGAGAGAGAATTTGTAGAATATCTTGTTGTTGAGCCTACTAGGGGATTGGCTGTATGGATTGGGTATTGAGTAATGAACCAGAGGTGATTAGAGAGATTGAAGTGAAGGAACCCTTAGGAGGCAGTGATCACAACATGATTGAGTTCACTGTGATATTTGAGAAAGAGAAGCCGAAATCCGATGTGTTGGTATTTCAGTGGAGTAAAGGAAATTACAGTGGCATTAGAGAGGAACTGGCCAAAGTTGACTGGAGAGGGATACTAGCAGGCAGGATGGCAGAGCAGCAGTGGCTGGACTTTATGCGAGAAGTGTGGAAGGTGCAAGACAGATATATTCCAAAAAAGAAGACATTTTTGAATGGAAAAAGAATGCAACTGTGGCTGACAAGAGAAGTCAAAGCCAAAGTAAAAGCAAAGGAGAGGGCATCAGTGGGAAGACAGAGGGTTGACAAATAATATCAAAGAGGATACTAAAAGCTTTTTCAAGTATATAAAGAGTAAAACACAGGTGAGAGTAGATATAGGACCGATAGAAAATGATGCTGAAGAAATTGTAATGGGAGATAAGTAAATGGCAGAGGATCTGAACGAGTATTTTGCATCTGTCTTCACTGAGGAAGACATCACCAGTATACCGGACACTCAAGGGTGTCAGGGAGGAGAAGTGTGCGCAGTCACAATTACAACAGAGTAAGTGCTCAGGAAGCTGAATAGTCTAAGGGTAGATAAATCTCCAGGACCAGATGGAATGCACCCTCTTGTTCTGAAGGAAGTAGCTGTGGAGATTGTGGAGGCATTAACAATGATCTTTCAAAAGTCTATAGATTCTGGCATGGTTCTGGAGGACTGGAAGATTGCAAATGTCACTCCACTACTTAAGAAGGGGGCAAGGAATCAGAAAGGAAATTATAGACCTGTTAGCTTATATCAGTGGTTGGGAAGTTGTTGGAGTCGATTGTCAAGGGTGAGGTTACAAAGTATCTGGAGGCATATGACAAGATAGGCAGAACTTAGCATGTTTTCCTTCAAGGAAACTCCTGCCTGACAATCCTAGTGCAATTTTTTGAGGAAATTACAAGCAGGCTAGACAAGGGAGATGCAGTGGATGTTATGTATTTTGGTTTTCAGAAGGCCTTTGACAAGGTGCTATACATGAGGCTGCGTTGCAAGATAAGAACCCATGGAATTATGGGAAAGTTACATACATGGTCAGAGTGTTGGCTGATTGGCAGAGAGTGGGAATAAAGGGATCCCATTCTGGTTGGCTGCTGATTACCAGTGGTGTTCCACAGGGGTCCGTGTTGGGCCACTTCTTTTTACGTTGTATATCAATGATTTGGATTATGGTGTAGATGGCTTTGTGGCTAAGTTTGCTGATGATACAAAGATAGGTGGAGGGGCCGGTAGTGCTGAGGAAACAGAGAGTCTGCAGAGAGACTTGGATAGATTGGGGGAATGGGCAAAGAAGTGGCAAATGAAAACAATGTTGGAAAGTGTATGGTCACGCACTTTGGTAGAAGAAATAAACAAACAGATTATTATTTAAATGGGGAGAGAATTCAAAGTTCTGAGATGCAAAGCGACATGGGAGTCCTCGTGCAGGATACCCTCCTGGTTGAGTCGGTGGTGAAGAAGGTAAATGCAATGTTGGCATTCATTTCTAGAGGTATAGAGTATAGGAGCAGGGATGTGATGTTGAGGCTCTATAAGGCACTGGTAAGTCCTCACTTGGAGTATTGTGATTAGTTTTGGGCTCCTTATCTAAGAAAGGATGTGCTGATGTTGGAGAGGGTTCAGAGAAAATTCACTAGAGTGATTCTGGGAATAAGAGGGTTAAAATATGAAGAACGTTTGACTACTCTTGGACTGTACTCCTTGGAGTTTAAAAGAATGAGGGGGGACCTCATAGAAACATTTTGAATGATGAAGGGCATGGACAAAGTGGATGTGGCAAAGTTGTTTCCCATGGTGGGGGAGTCTAGTACTAGAGGACATGACTTGAGGATTGCAGGGCACCCATTCAGAACAGAGATGTGAAGACATTTTTTTCGCCAGAGGGTGGTGAATCTGTGGAATTTGTTGTCATGGGCAGCAGTGGAGGTCAAGTCATTGGGTGTATTTAAGGCAGAGATTGATAGGTATCTGAGTAGTCAGGGCATCAAAGGTTATGGTGAGAAGGCGGGGCAGTGGGACTAAATGGGAGAATGGATCAGCTCATGATAAAATGGCAGAGCAGACTCGATGGGCCAAATGGCCGAATTCTGCTCCTTTGTCTTATGGTCAATTAGAGTTTTTCGAGGAAGTTACCAGGAAAGTGGATGAAGGGAAGACAGTGGATGTTGTCCACATGGACTTCAGTAAGGTCTTTGATAAGGTCCCAATCGGAGGTTAGTTAGGAAGGTTCAGTTGCTAGGTATACATGGAGAGGTAGTAAATTGGATTAGACATTGGCTCAATGGGAGAAGCCAGAGAGTGGTAGTGGAGGATTGCTACTCTGAGTGGAGGCCTGTGACTAGTGGTGTGCCACAGGGATCAGTGCTGGGTCCATTGTAATTTGTCATCTATATCAATGATCTGGATGATAATGTGGCAAATTGGATCAGCAAATTTGCTGACGATACAAAGATTGGAGGTGTAGTGGACAGTGAGGAAGGTTTTCAAAGCTTGCAGAAGGATCTGGACCAGCTGGAAAAATGGGCTGAAAAATGGCAGATGGAGTTTAATACAGTCAAGTGTGAGTTATTGCACTTTGGAAGGAAACCAAGGTAGAACATACAAGGTAAATGGTAGGGCACTGAGGAGTGCAGTAGAACAGAGAGATCTGAGAATACAGATTCAAAATTCCCTAAAAGTGGTGTCACAGGTAGATAGGGTCGTAAAGAGAGCTTTTGGTACATTGGCCTTTATAAATGAAAGTATTGAGAATAAGAGCAAACACGAGGAAATCTGCAGATGCTGGAAATTCAAACAACAACACACATAAAATGCTGGTAGAACGCAGCAGGCCAGGCAGCATCTATAGGGCTGAGAACGTCTCCATTTATCTTCATCTCCCTCTGGTGCTCCCCCCCCCCCCTTTCTTCTGAGGCCTCCCATCCCATGATCCTTTCCCTTCTCCAGCTCTGTATCACTTTCGCCAAACACCTTTCCAGCTCTTAGCTTCATCCCACCCCCTCCCCCCACTACTTTCAAATCTCTTACGGTCCTTCCTTTCGGTTAGTCCAGACGAAGGGTCTCGGCCCGAAACGTCGACAACGCTTCTCCCTATAGATGCTGCCTGGCCTGCTGTGTTCTACCAGCATTTTGTGTGTGTTGTTGTATTGAGTATAAGAGTTGGAATGTTATGGTGAGGTTGTATAAGGCATTGGTGAGGCTGAATTTGGGGTATTGTGTGCAGTTTTGGTCAACAAGTTACAGGAAGGATATTAATAAGATTGAAAGAGTGCAGAGAAGGTTTACAAAGATGTTGCCGGCACTTGAGAAACTGAATTACAGAGAAAGGCTGAATAGGTTAGGACTTTATTCCCTGGAGCGTAGAAGAATGAGGGGAGATTTGATAGAGGTATATAAAATTATGATGGGTATAGATAGAGTGAATGCAAGCAGGCTTTTTCCACTGAGGCTAGGGGAGAAAAAAAACAGAGGACATTGGTTAAGGGTGAAGGGGGAAAAGTTTAAAGGAAACACTGGGGGTGGGCTTCTTCACACAGAGAGTGGTGGGAGTGTGGAATGAGCTGCCAGATGAAGTGGTAAATGCGGACTCACTTTTAACATTTAAGAAAAACTTGGACAGGTACATGAATGAGAGGTGTATGGAGGGAAATGGCCCAGGTGCAGGTCAGTGGGACTGGGCAAAAAAAATGGTTCAGCACAGCCAAGAAGGGTCAAAAGGCCTGTTTCTGTGCTGTAATACTCCATGGTTCTATGGGAAGAAGCGAATCCCCTGGATCTGGAGTGGAGGCATAAAGGCACTGAGCATCCTGAGTACGGTGGGGCCAGTTAGGAATAGGGAACCGGAAATCTTAATTTGCAGAGGGCATCCTGGTGCCATGGCTGAAAATTGGAAGGGAAGTTATGTTGCTAATACTGCTTTAGTATTTTCTGTCAGATCTGCAGAAAAGGCTATAGGCTGCAGTCTACCATTTCTGCAGGCCCTGGATGTGTCCGGGATGAAAACAATGGGCAGGAAAAATCATTGTAGATGCTACTGACCCTGTAAACTACCTTTCCAGAAAGCACCATATGGATAATAAAATACAAAAGTTATTCTGAAAAGTTTCTTCATCTCCAGTTCTGCTTCTGGTTTGTTTACCAATTTCATGAGTGCTGTGGCTATTTTTACTGGAAACCTCAGACTTTTGGAAAATACAGTTGCTGGGGCGTCTGGTCAAGTTGGCAGCACCGAACCATGATTCATCGGGTGACATCTTTCAGATAGCCAGTCCCTTTACTTACTCACTTTTCTGTGCCTTCTGCTTTGTCAACAGAAGCTGAAAATTCTGGAAGTTCTCAGCAGCACAGGTCACATCTCTGGAAAGAGAGACAGGCTGAAGGGCCTTGGACTGAAACGTTGACTCTGCTTCAGAGTTGGTGCCTGGGCTGTTGAGTTCCACCTGCATTTTGTGTCTGTGTTACTCATCCAGTGATGGTGAGAAATAGAGTCAAATGAGAAATTCTCCTAACGTCTGGTAAATACTTCCCACATCACCCTCTCTTGTTTTTCCACTTTCAATAAGAAAGCAATTTTGACTGGATACTCAGTCACCCAGTATTGCAGATAACCCCCCCACCCCCGCCCTTCTCCCCAATCATCTGAGCATTATCACAACAATCAGCTTCACTCTTGAGAAACGCCTCTTCATTCTCTTCAGCGCATTAACAGGAGAACTGGAATCTGCCCAGTGCTTCTACCTGGAAATGTCTGTGCCTCCTGAGTGATCACTTCTTTTCTTGGCCACCAGGACACCAGGAAACGTGGAAGGTGAACCAGGAATTCTTTGGTGCTATTGGCTTCTCCATTTTGTTGCCTGGTTTCAACAATGAAGAAATTAAAAACGTACAGCATATTCGGTGGGTGTTTGGAGAGACACGGATTCTAGATTATTATGGTAAATCAAAGAACGCCAGCCTCACCATCCCATACAGGAAGCGATGCACCTTCTTCACTTCCAATGGATCACTGCTTCTGAAAAATATTGTGAGTCATGATGAGGGACTCTACAGAATTACCATCAATTTAGAAGCCAACAGCAGCAAAGTCATAAAACTGAATGTCATTGGTAAGTGCAGAGTCTATATATTATTGTGTTGTTTCAACTCGAGTTTCTTGTACTGTATTGAAAGATGGCAAGCCTACTATTCCATTCTTCGCAGTCAATGTGCTTTAAAGAAGAAAAACTTGCATTTATAATGTGTCTTTAATATTAATCAGAAATGCTGTACTTAATATTTGTGGCCACTGTATGTTCATGGATTTCCAGGAATTGACATGCACGCCAGAAATACCCCTCCATACACCACTTCTGTAACGCATGGTTATCTGAGTTACTGTTGCCTTCCTGTCAGCATGACACAGTATGACTATTCTCCTCCAACCTCTCTCATTACTTTTGCCCACAGAACTGGATTTGCTCACTGGATTTTTTTTTTCAGTTTTTGTAAACTTTAGAGACTGTTGTGCACGAAAATCTCGGGGGGTCAGCAATTTCTGACATTTTCAAACCACCCCACCTGGCACCAACAATAATTCCACAGCCAACATCACTTAAAAGACAACAACACACACAAAATGCTGGTGGAACACAGCAGGCCAGGCAGCATCTATAGGCGCTGTCGATGTTTCAGGCCGAGACCCTTGGTCATTACTTTTCCCCCATTCTGATGTTAGGTCTGAACAACAACGGAAGCTCTTGACCACGTCTGAATACCTTTATGCATTGAGTAGCTGCCACACGATTGGCCGATTAGATACTTGCAATAACGAGATGGTGTACCTAATGAAGATTCAATAAACCAATTGCTTGGAATCAAATTACCTTGCCGGGTGTGCTGCACCAATGCCACATCCTGCCCTGCACTCCTTCTCCGCCACTGGTCCCACACCTCTCCTATGGCTCTTCACGATGTATTACTCTCAGATTTTGGTGCATCAATGAATTTGACATAGGTGAAAGGGGTATTGTTTCCAGATTTGCAGATGACACAAAACGACATTGTGAAATTTGAAGGGAATACAGACCAGAAGACAGAAAATGCTGTTGAGTGACAGATACAATTTACTGTTGAGAAGTACAAATTTTTAGATAGAAGAGATTCTGCAGCTGCTGAATCCTTGAGCAACACACACAAAATGCAGGAGGAACTCAGCAGGTCAGGCCTGAGGTGGTGTGTCTGCTTCTCTTCCCAGAGATGTGATGTATGTTGCTGAGTACTTCCAGAATTTTATTATCCTGTTGACAAAGCAAAGATTTGGAAAGAGGACCAAGGGGTGCATGAGGGTCACAGGTCAGGGGCTGTGCTGCAAACTTGACATGTGTGGAAGCATACTGAAACACACATGTATGTTGTGAGTAAAGTATTTTTCAGTAAATAACAGCACCAATGTAACTCGAAAAAAACTTGAGAAACAGTGGAAGCATGGGATTTATATGGACACATGCAAACACTTAGAAACACGTATGGAACACACACAAAATGCTGGAGTAACTCAGCAGGCCTGGCAGCATCTATGGAGAAGAGTACAGCTGACGTTTCGGGCCAAAGATGCTGCCTGGCCTGCTGAGTTCCTTCAGCATTTTGTGTGTGTTGATTGGATTTTCAACATCTGTAGATTTTTCTCTTGTTTGTGATTGAAACACATACGGTCTTGCCCAAGGGAAGTCAAAGATGGCATAAAAGCAAACAAATGGAATGGAATAGAGCAAGCATCAATGGGAAGTTGAGAAATGGGAAGTTTTTAAAAACCAACAGAAAGCAACTAAAAAGCAATATTGAGAGAAACGATGAATTATGAAGTTAAACTGGCCAATAATATCAAGGTTTTTTAAAGAGAAATAAAGCATAAAAAAGAGACAAGAGAGGATATTGGTCAGCTGGAATTTACAATGGAGAGGTAGCATTAGGGAACAAAGAAATGGCAGATTAACTTAATAAGCAGTTTGCATTAGTGTTCACTGTGGAAAACACCAGCAGTATGGCAGAAATAAGACATAAGACATAAGACAAAGGAGCAGAAGTCAGCCATTCAGCCCATCGACTCTGCTCCGCCATTTCATCATGAGCTGATCCAATCTCCCCTTTAGTCTCATTGCCCCGCCTTCTCACCATAACCTTTGATGCCCTGACTACTCAGATACCTATCAATCTCTGCCTTAAATACACCCAATGACTTGGCCTCCACTGCCACCCGTAGCAACAAATTCCATAGATTCACCACCCTCTGGCTAAAATTTTTTTTCTCATCTCTGTTCTGAATGGGCGCCCTGCAATCCTCAGGTCATGCCCTCTCGTACTAGACTCCCCCACCATGGGAAACAACTTTGCCACATCCACTCTGTCCATGCCTTTCAACATTCAAAATGTTTCTATGAGGTCCCCCTCATTCTTCTAAACTCCAAGGAGTACAGTCCAAGAGCGGTCAAACGTTCCTCATAGGTTAACCCTAACATTACTATTCCTTAGGCAAAGGTGCTTGGGAAACTGAAAAGTCTAAAGGTAAATGAGTCACCGAGACCATATGGATTACACCTCAGGGTTTTGAAAGAGGTGGCTGAAGAGATTATGGAATCTTTCAAGAATAGCAAGATTCTAGAATGGTTCCAGAGGACTGGAAATTTGCAAATGTCACTCTACACTTCAAGATGGGAGGAAGGCAGAAGAAAGGAAATTATAGACATAAGAATCCTGCAGAAGGCCTCAGCCTGAAAGGCTGACTGTCCTGCTGAGTTCTTCCAGCATTTTGTGTGTTGCTTGAATTTCCAGCATCTGCAGATACAGTTTATAGGTCAGTTATCCCTGACTTAAATAGTTGAAAGGATGTATTACTAAGGATGAGGTTTCAAGGTACTTAGAGGCACAGGATAAAATAAGTCAAAGTCAACGTGATTTCCTCAAGAGGAAATCTTGCCTGTCAAAGCTCTTGGAACTCTGTAAGGATAATGCAGAGCCAGTGGATGTTGGATTTTCAGATGCTCTTTGACAAGGTGCTGAACAAAAGGCTGCTGAATAAGAAAAGAGCCCCTGGTATTACAGGAACGATACTAGCCTGGCTAGAAGCTTGACTGATTTCCAGGAGGCAGATGGGGAACAAAGCGAACCTTTTCTGATTGGCTGCCAGTGACCAATGCTGTTCCACAGGGGTCCGTGCTGAAAATGCTTCTATGTACATTATGTATTAATACTTTGGATGACAGAATTAATGGCTCGGTGAGAAGTTTGCAGACAATACAAAGGTAGGTGGAGGGGCAGTTAGTGTTGAGAAAGCAGGGAGTCTGTACAAGGACATAGATTGTGAGAATGGACAACAAAGTGGCAGATGGAATAGAGTATTGTGAAGTATTTGGTCATGCACTTTGTTAGAAGGAACAATGGCATAGACTATTTTATAAACAGGGAGAAAATTCAGAAATCAGAGGTGCAAAGGGACCTGGGAAACCTCGTGCAGGATTCCCTAAAAGTTAACTTGAAGTTTGAGTAGGTGGTAGAGAAGGCAAATGTGATGTTAGCATTCATTTCAAGAGGACTAGATCATATGAACAAGGATGCGATGCTAACGCCAGATCGCACTTTGAGTACTATGAGCAGGTTTGGACCCCTTATCTAAGAAATGGTGCGCTGGCATTGGAGAGGGTCCGGAGGATGTGAAGAAAATGATTCTGGGAATGAAAGAGTTAACTTATGAGGAGTGTTTGATGGCTCTGTGTCTGTACTGACTGAAGTTTAGAAGAACGAGGGGGGAATCTCATTGAAACTTATCGAATATTGAAAGGCCTAGATGGAGTGGGCATGTAGAGGGTATTTCCTAGAGTTAGGACCAGAGGGCAAAGCCTAAGAATACAAGGACACCCCTTTCCAACAGAGATAAGGAGGAATTTAATTAGCTGGAGTGTAGTGAATCTATGGAATTCATTGCCACAGATGGGTTTGGAGGTGAAGTCACTGGGTATATTTAAAATGGAGGTTAATAGGTTCTTGATTAGTCAGGGTGTCATAGAGAGAAGGAGGTTGAGAGGGATAATAAATGAACTATGATGAAATGGTGGAGCGGACTCAAGTGGGCCAAATGACCTAATTCTGCTCCTATACCTTGTGATCTTATGGTCTAAATACTCCTCCACAGACATGTCAAAGGAATCCTGCTTAAAATATACAATAACCTATAATCCCTATCAGAGTGTCTGATATATTCTGATAGGTCCATATTTTCTCCAATTACTTGAGGAAATTCATCATAAATATGGCCCTTTTTCAACATACAGTATCCTAACACTACAAAGCCCAAAAGAAGCACATTCCCAGTCATTCTCTGCCTATGCATTATGAAGGGAAAATTCTTTGATTTCTTAATGTCCGATGGGATAAGCTAATATTGGGGTCCCAGAACAAGTTATTATAGACTATAGATATTCATGTCAATGGTTAACGCTTACTGGATGCAGTCTCACACAGATAAAACTGTTACAAAGCACATAGACAATAACAAAAGTAATTTGTATGTGGATCTGCAGGTTGGGCAGCATTTGTGAAGCAAGAGGCGAAGTTAAAATCTTTTGTCAGTAGTCTTTCAGACTGGAAAAATGGGAAAAAACGTATTGGGAAAGACCAGAAGATAATGGAGCAGAATTAGGCCATTTTGCACATTGAGTCTGCTCTGCCATTTCATCATGGCTGATCCATTTCCCTCTCAGCCCCAATCTCCTGCCTTCTCCCCGTAAGCCTTCATGCCCTGACGATTCAAGAATCCATCAATCTCTGCCTTTAATCTACCCCATGACTTGACCTCCATAGTTGCCATAAATTCCTCCTTATTTTCGTTCTAAATCGACGTCCCTCTATTCTGAGGCTGTTTTCTTTGGCCTTAAGCTCTCCCATCATAGGAAACATCCACTCCACATCCACTCTACTGAGGACCTTCAACATTCAGTAGGTTTCAATGAGATCCTCCCCTCATACTTCTGAACTTCAGTGAGTACAAGCCCAAAGCTATCAAGTGCTCCTGATAAAAGTGGTACATTGGCATGTTTTTGCCGCATATACCAAGACACATTGAAAACCTGCCTTGCATACCATTCCTACAAACCGATTCTTTACAACATTGCGTCGAGGTAGCCCAGGGTAAAACCATAACAGTGCAAAACAGAATGTTACAATTTTACAGGATGTGGAGTGCAGGTAGACAATCAGGTGCAAGGTCATAATGAGATGCACAGTGAGGTCAATTGTTCATCTTATTGTAAAAGTAAATTATTCGATTGTCTTATAAGTGTGGTAGAAGCTGTCCTGGATCCTGTTGGTACGTGCTTTAAGGCGTTTTTTAATCTTCTGGCTGAAGGGAGGGTGCGGAAGAGAGAATTCCTGGGATGGGTGGGTCTTGGGTTATGCCGGCTGCTTTATCAGGTAGTGAGAAGTTTAGCCAGTCCATGGAGAGGAGGTTTCTGTGATAACGTTGATGCCTGTGCAAACTCTTGCAGTCCCGGGCTGAGCAGTTGCCATGGCAACTGTAAAGCAATAATAGAGTGCAGACTAAAGTGCTATGGTCATAGCGAAAGTGCAGGGCAGGGAGACAGTGAGGTGAAAGGTCACAACGCAGTACACCTGGAGATCATATAGAGACTGAGAACAGAGAAAGGAGGGACAGGGTTCCAACCAAGGCTGTCCGTGTAACAGAAATGTTGTCATTTACAGTTGATCTGTTGATTTAAGAGGTGAACGAAGGCAGTCAAGAGAAAAATGCAATCTTGAGAATCGTAGCGGTATCGAGCAGACCAAGTAACATATGTGGAGGGAAAAACTAAGTTCTGTCCAATCAGGGAGGAGGCGACATAATATCCACTTCAGGACAACCAGACTCAAAAAACAGTTACTTTTCCCAAGCAGTAAGGCTGAGCAACACTTCAACCCACTAACCCACCCCCCCACCACTACTTTATCATTTCCTGTCAGAGTCGACTTTGTACAGACAATCCTGTGCCTAGTCACTTCATGTACATAACATCAATCTATCTGTACAAGCTACCTTGTCTATTTATATTTCTCGTGTTTTTTTTAATTATCATGCTCTTTATTGTGTTTTTGCATGCTACATCAGAATTGGAGAACTATTATTTTGTTCTCCTTTACACTTGCGTACTGGAAAAAACATTAAGCAATCCTGAACCTAAAGCTTGGATAAATAACGCAGTTTTTCATGGATAAGCCCTGTGGTACAAAACCATTATGCGGCCTTAATATTCAGACTATTTATTTTCATTAATTATCAGAACGACTGTCAGAACCTTTCATCAGCAGTAATTCTACCTTTGTGGACACCGACATTGCACTGGTTTGCCAAACATCTGTGGGAATTCCACGTTCCGTTTTCTGGATGAAAGATAAGGAAGTGATAACCAATGGCCAGTACCAATTCATGGAAGACAATTGCACGTTACTGATTTCTCAAGCCAAGAAATCGGACTGCGGGATGTACTCCTGCGTAATGGAAAACGCAGTGAGCGAAGTCAACAACTCTTACCAGCTTTATGTTTACGGTGAGTGAAATCTATTTCTTGTTGAAAATCAATCCATATGCCTTTCCATTGGACTCAGAAGAAATTCAAGAATACACTGTGTGTTGTCACAGACACTTACATGGGAGTTCCCCAAAGTTGCTTGAAGTTCCTGTTGAGAGGAAATGAGGCGCCAGAGTAGTGGTTAGCATGACACTCTTAAAGCTCAGGTCATCAGAGCCTGGAGTTCAGTTCCGCCACCATCTGTAAGGACTTTCAAAGTTGTCACGTGACACATAGTTTTCCTCTAGGTGCTCAAAGACATACCAGTTTGTAGGTTAACTGGTCACTAAACAGTCTTGTAATGAGGCTGCTGTTCACTAAGTGGGTTGCTGGGTGGAGCTGATTATCAGGCATTTAGACTGCCTGTTCCTTTCTCTATCCCGAAATTAATGAAAATAAATTTTTTAAAAGATTTGGTTTTGTCCACTTTCAGAGTATACATTACTTTTTGTAGATACTATAGAAACATAGAAAACCTACAGCACAATAGAGGCACACAATATAATGCTGTGCCAAAATGCACTTACTTTAGAAATTACCTAGGGTTACACATAGCCATATTCTTTTTTAAGCTCCATGTACCTATCCAGGAGTCTCTTAAAAGACCCTATTGTATCCACCTCTACCACCGTCGCCAGAAGCTCATTCCACACACTCACCACTCTCTGTGTAAAAATAACTTGCAATTCTTCTGTACCTACTTCCAAGCACCTTAAAGCTGTGCTTCTCATGTTAGTCATTTCAGCCCTGGGAAAAAGCCTCTGACTATCCACGCGATCAATGCCTCTCATCATCTTATACACCTCTATAAGGTCTCCTTTCATCCTCCATCGCTCCAAGGAGAAAAGGCTGAGTTCACTCAACCTATTCTTATAAGGCATGCTCCCCAATCCAGGCAACATCCTTGTAAATCTCCTCTGCACACTTTTGATGGCTTCCACATCCTTCCAGTAGTGAGGCAACCAGAAATGAGCACAGTACTCCAAGTGGGGTCTGACCAGGGTCTGATATAGCTGTAACATTACCTTTCGGCTCCTAAACTCAATCCCATGGTTGATGAAGGCCAATGCACCGTATACCTTCTTTACTACAGAGTCATCCTGCACAGCAGTTTGAGTGTCCTATGGACTCGGACTCCAAGATCCTTCTGATTCTCCACACTGCCAAGAGTCTTACCATCAATACTAAATTCTGCCGTCATATTTGACCTACTAAAATGACCACCTCACACTTATCTGGGTTGAACTCTATCTGCCACTTCTCAGCCCAGATTTGTACCATATCGATGTCCCACTGTAACCTCTGACAGCCCTCCACACTATCCACAACACCTCCAACATTTGTAACATCAGCAGATTTACTGACCCATCCCTCCACTTTCTCATCCCGGTCACTTATAAAAATCACAAAGGGGACTAAGAACAGATCCCTGAGGCACACCACTGGTCACCGACCTCGAAGCAGAATATGACCCATCTACAACCACTCTTTTCCTTCTGTGGGCAAGCCAGTTCTGGATCTACAAAGCAATGTCCCATTGGATCCCATGCCTTCTTACTTTCTTAGTAAGCCGTGCATGGGGTACTTTATCAAATGCCTTGCTGAAATCCATATACAGTATATCCTCTGCTCTTCCTTCATCAATGTGTTTAGTCACATCCTCAAAAAATTCAATCAGGCTCGTAAGGCATGACCTGCCTTTGACAAAGCATGCTGACTATTCTTAACCATATTATGCCTCTCCAAATGTTCATAAACCCTGCCTCTCAAGATGTTTTTTATCAGCTTACCAACCACTGAAGTAAGACTCACTGGTCTATAATTTTCTGGGCTATCCCTTTCTTGAATAAGGGAACAACATCCACAACCTTCCAATCCTCCGGAACCTCTCCCATCCCCATTGATGATGCAAAGATCATCACCAGAGGCTCAGCAGTCTCCTTCCTCGCCTCCCACCGTAGCCTGGGGGAACACCTCATCCGGTTCCAGTGACCTATCCAATGTGATGCTTTTCAAAAGCTCCAGCACATCCTCGTTCTTATTATCTATATGCTCAGGCTTTTCAGTCTGCTGCAATCCCTACAATCACCAAGATCCTTTTCTGTAGTGAATACTGATGCAAAGTATTCATTAAGTAGCTCTGCCAGCTCCTCCAGTTCCATACACACATCTCCACTGTCACACTTTATTGGTCCTATTCTCTCATGTCTTACCCTCTTTCTCTTCACATACTTGTAGAATGCTTTGGGGTTTTCCTTAATTCTGTCCACCAAGGCCTTCTCATGGCCCCTGCTGACTCTCCTAATTTCATTCTTAAGCTTATTCCTGCTAGCCTTATAATTTTCTTGATCTTTATCATTATCTAGTTTTTGAACCCTTTGTAAGCCTTTCTTTTCTTCTTGACTAGATTTTGAACAGCCTTTGTACACCATGGTTCCTGTACCCTACTATCCTTTCCCTGTCTCATTGGAACGTACCTATACAGAACTCCACGCAAATATCCCCTGAACATTTGCCACATTTCTTACGTACATTTCCCTGAGAACATCTATTCCCAATTTATGCTTCCAAGTTCCTGCCTGATAGCCTCATGTTTCCCCTTACACCAATTAAGTGCTTTCCTGTCTGTTCCTATCCCTCTCCAATGCTATCATAAAGGAGATAGAATTGTGATCACTATCTCCAAAATGCTCTCTCACTGAGAGATCTGACACCTGGCCAGGATCATTTCCCAATATCAGATCAAGTCAGCCTCTCCTCTTGTAGGTTTATCTACATATTGTGTCAAGAAACCTTCCTGAACACACTAACAAACTCTATCCCATCTAATCCCCTTGCTCAAGGGACATGCCAATCAATATTTGGGAAATTAAATTTTCCCACCACCATTACCCTGTTATTATTACACCTTTCAGAATCAGTCTCCCTATCTGTTCCTCGATATTACTTTTATTATTGGGTGGTCTATAAAAAACACCCAGTAGAGTTATTGACCCTTTCCTGTTCCACCCACAGAGACTCCGTAGATAATCCCGCCATGACTTCCTCCTTCTCTGCAGCCATGCATTATCTCTGATCAACAGTGCCACAACCCCACCTCTCTTGCCTTCCTCCCTGTCCTCTCTGAAACATCTATAGCCTGGCATTCCAAGAAACCATTCCTGCCTTCTAACTCTCTGTAATGGCCACAACAACAAACCTCTGAGTACTGATCCATGCTCTAAGCTTATCTGCTTTGGTCATAATGCATTAAATAGATGCATCTCAAACCATTGGTCTGAGCACATCCCTTCTCTATCACCTGCCTATCCTCCCTCTCGCACTGTCTACAATCTTCCTCTATTTGTGAGCCAACCGCCCATTCCTCCATCTCTTCAGTTCGGTTCACACCCGCCCCCCCAGCAATTCTAGTTTAAACTCTCCCCAATAACCTTAACAAGCCTCCCTTCCAGGATATTGGTCCCCCTTGGATTCAAGTGCACCTGTCCTTTCTGTACAGGTCTCGCCTACCCCAAAAGAGGTCTCAGTGATTCAGAAACCTGAATCCCTGCCCCCTGCTCCAATCCCTCAGCCACGCATTTATCCTCCACCTCATCCTATTCCTATTCTCACTGTCACGTGGCACAGGCAGTAATCCCGGGATCACTACCTTCGAGGTCCTGCTTCTCAACTTCCTTTCTAACTCCCTGTAGTCTGTTTTCAGCACCTCCTCCCTTTTCCTACCAATATGTGCCATGAAGGGCTGTTCTCCTTCCCACTTCAGGGTATCATGGACATGATCAGAAACATCCCGGATCCTGGCACCTGGGAGGCAAACTACCATCGGTGTTTCTTTCCTGTGTCTCAGATTCGCCTATCTGACCCCCTAACTATAGAGTCCCCTGTCACTGCTGCCATCCTCTTCCTTTCCCTACCCTTCTGAGCCACTGGGCCAGACTCTGTGCCAGAGGCACAGTCACTGTTGCTTCCCCCAGATAGGCCACCCCCAACAGTACTCAAACAGGAGTACTTAGGGTTAAGGGGTCAGCTACTGGGGTACTCTCTAGTATCTGACTCTTGCCCTTCCCTCTCCTGACTATAACCCACTTATCTGTGTCCCAAGGCACCGGTGTGACTACCTGCCTATAGTTCCTCACTCTCCCTGAGCAGATGAAGGTCATCGAGCTGTATCTCCAGTTCCCAAATGCAGTCCCTAAAGAGCTGCAGCTCGACACACTGGGCGCAGATGTTGCCATCTGGGGTGCTGGGAGTCTCCCAGACATCCCACATCTGACACCCGGTACAGAACACCGGCCTCACAGATATTCTTCCTATTCCTATTCTTCACAGGTATCCTACCTCGCCTCGACCTGTTACCGCCTAAGCCCTGTTGAGGCAAAACCCTCCTACTCTGTGTCCCTCTATTCCAGCACCCGCTCTATAAAGTTGTCTTCATTTAAAACTCTTCTCGCTGTTCTAACTCACTAACGTCCACATGCTTGTGCAGTTGTGCCTCGATCAAAGAGAGAGCGTAGAGGAGATTTACAAGGATGTTGCCTGGATTGGAGGGCATACCTTATGAGAAGAGGTGTATAAGACGATGAGGGGCATTGATCATGTGGATAGCCAGAGGCTTTTTCCCAGGGCTTAAATGGCTAACATAATTTTAAGGTGCTTGGAAATAGGTACCGAGGGGATGTCAGGGGTAAGTTTTTCACACGGAGAGTGGTGGGTGCATGGAATGAACTTCCAGCAGTGGTGGTGGAAGCAGATTCAACAGGGTCTTTTCAGAATCTCTTGGATAGATACTGGAGCTTAGTAAAATATAGGGCTATGTGCTAGGGAAATTCTAGGCAGTTTCTAGAGTAGGTTACATGGTCGGCACAACATTGCGGGCCAAAGGGCCTGTAACGTGCCGTGAATTTCTATGTTCTATGTTATTCTACACAGGGTGGAAAAGTGGATAGAAAATCTTAGACCCAAGAGATTCTGCCGATCCTGAAAATCCACACAAAATGCTGGAGCAACTCAGCAGGTCAGGCAGCATCCTGACGAAGGGTTTCATTCTCAAATATTGACTCTATTCCTTTTCCTAGATGTGGCTTGTCCTGCAGAATTGCTCCAGAATTTAGTGTGAAGAGGTCTGAGAAGAAAATCACATTTTTAAGTTAGTATTTTAGAGAATGTGCATCTTTCACATAACCTGCTAGTGTGGAAATCTTCCCATTATTTTCACATATCTCCAAGCGTTAAGTTCAGCTGAGAACACTGGGAACTGCTGATAAAAGTATCCTTTCTGAAATTGAGTTCACGATAAAATTAGCATCAAAGGATCCCAACAAAAGGCCTGATGTTGGCAATGAAAATTTCATCCCGCAAAATATATTTCTGAGGGCTGAGTCTTGGAATAGGTTGAAAGCTTCATCTACATTGGTCTCTCGCCCAGGGAAGGTGGGAACTGTACAGTAGAGACAGCTTACACTTGAATGTGAGTGGGATTAATATCTAAACAAGAAGGTTTACTAATTCAGCACAGGGAGTTGGGGGGGGGGGGGCTAAACTAGTTACAGGGTGATGGGAACCAGACTGCCAGAACAGATAGTGGAGAAGTTATGGAGATAGATGTTGTTAAGCTCTCAGACAAGGTCAGGAATCAAAAGGTTGAGCATGGTGTGACTTATGTCATACTTATTTAGCCAAGCCTTAATGCTACTTTTGTGGAATATGGTTTGTACAAAAACTTGTTGCAAATGTTTTTGTGCAAAACCATATAATGAGCAAACACGAGGAAATCTGCAGATGCTGGAAATTCAAAGAACACACACAAAATGCTGGTGGAACACAGCAGGCCAGGCAGCATCGATAGGGAGAAGCACTGTCGATGTTTCGGGCCGAGACCCTTCCTCCTGATGAAGGGTCTCGGCCCAAAATGTCAACAGCGCTTCTCCCTATCGATGCTGCCTCCCACAGACCCTGGTGTAAAGACGATTGAGGCCTGAGCCCGGCCCTCAGTCTCCAGGATGTAGTATGGTGGTCAACTACTGCTTGTTCTTTCTTCCAGTCAATAAAAGCCGATATCTCGCCTTCACGTCTCAGAGAGAGTTATTGATGGTGCATCAACCATACAACAATTACAGCACAGAAACAGGCCATCTCAGTCCTTCTAGTCCGTGCCAAACACGTACTGTCACCTAGTCCCTCCGAACTGCACTCAGCCCATAACCTTCCATTCCTTTACTGTCCATATACCTATTACCTTTCTTGGATTTACTGTGTATGCCCACAAGAAAATGAATCTCAGCGTTTTACATGGTGACAGGTATGCACTGTGATAATAAATTTATTTTGAACTTTTGACATTGATGTTAATGCGACAAAAGTGTGTCTGAAGTAAAATACAGAAACTTGAGGAACTCAGCAGGTCAGGAACGGAAATGGGAGTTTCGGGCCAAGCTCCCTTATCAGGACAAGGGTCTGAGATAAGATAAGGCGGTTGTTTTAGTGGTGGAGAAAGTTGCAGCCGCTGATCCGCTCCTCTGTTTTCTACCTTCTTGTGTGAATACTTGAGGTGACAAATTCTGGATATAATTCCACAATAAATGGCATTTGAACTTCAAACTGACTGAAGACTAGATGCTTTTGTCTTCTCCATAACACACCCCTGCTTGAAGCTAGATCATGTGCTTGATAAGTATGAGGAAATTCCCAGTGAGTCATTTCAGATGGAGTTGAGATAAGCATATAACCATGACAACACAGAAACAGGTCTGTGCCAAATGCTTACTGTCATCTAGTGAAGCTTTTGTTGGAACTTTTCAGCTTCGGTAGGAGAATTTGTTGAAAATGTTTGTGCAAAACCATATTAAGCATATAACAATTACAGCACGGAAACAGGCCATCTTGTCCCTTCTAGTCCGTGCTGAACACTTACTCTCACCTAGTCCCACAGACCTGCTCTCAGCCCATAACCCTCCATTCCTTTTCTGTCCATACACCTATTATCTTTCTTGGATTTACTGTGTATGCCCACAAAAAATGAATCTCAGCATTTTACATGGTGATTTTCCTACTGAAGTAGGAACAAATATTCCTACTGTCAACTTAGTCAAGGGATATGGGGAGAAGGCAGAAACAGGGTACTGATTGTGGATGATCACTCCTATGCTCTGATTTATAAAGGCCAGCATACCAAAAGCTTTCTTCGCCACCCTATCCACATGAGATTCCACCTTCAGGGAACTATGCACTATTATTCCTAGATCACTCTGTTCTACTGCATTCTTCAATCCCCTACCATTTACCATGTATGTCCTATTTAGATTATTCCTACCAAAATGTAGCACTTCACACTTATCAGCATTAAACTCCATCTGCCATCGCTCAGCCCACTGTTATAACTGGCCTAATTTTCCCTGCAAGCTTTGAGAACCTACTTCATTATCCACAACACCACCTATCTTAGTATCATCTGCATACTTACTAATCCAATCATCCAAATCATCCAGATCATAAATATTTTTATTGTTCTGTGCATTGTGTTGGCATTTATCTTTATATTGGACATGACATTCAGTACAACATACTGATAGAGCTGTTTGACAACTTTATTCTTTCCTTATCATCCAATCTGCTTTCACCATCCTTTCAGGTATTGAATTTTGGATCAGAAGAACTCACAGCTTAAACAAGTCTGCTCTGTGATTTTTTTGTTCCACGGTTTACCTTAAGTTTGTATCCACTAGTTGCAGACCCCATCCTTTCATCAAAATTCCTCACAATTTTAATTACTTTCAGTAAATCCAAGTAGTAAATTTATTATCAAAGTACATATATGTCATCATATACTTCCCTGAGATCGCCCTTTTGACCTTTCTACTCTGAGTGCTCATAGTTGTGGTTTTGAGAGAAACACATTCCTGTAGCAATTTGCAATGTTGTTTTGAACTAAAATGTTTAATATTCACTCTTTCAGGTTTATCAACTCTGCAACTCTCTACCTTGCATCTGTCCATTGTAGCACTAATTTTTGGAGTTGCTGTCCTCATCGGCATAATAAATTTATGTTTGCATGAGAAAGACACAATAAGTAAGAGGTTTTTGTTATTTGTACTGTTGAAATTTTTAAATGTATTACATCTTAAACATTGAGCCCTGTATAAATTGGTTTATGACATCCAAATGTTCTAAATTCTTGTCTTTGGGTGTGAAGCAATAGTTTGAGTGTGTAGATGATCTGTGTTTGCAAAGGCTGTGGACCTTAAGACCAGGGGTTCCCAGCCTTTTTTTGCCATGAGCCCCTACCATTAACCGAGGGGCGGGTGGTGTCCATGGACCCCAGGTTGGAAACCCCTGCTTAAGACCATAAGACATAGGAGTAGAATTGGGCATTCAGCCCATCATGTCTTCTCCGCCATTCATTCATGAATGAATTATTTCCCCCATCAAACCCATTCTTCTGCCTTCTCTCTGTAACCTTTGACACCCTTACCAATCAAGAAATTACTAACTTTTGCTTTAAATATACCCAAAGACTTGGCCTCCAGAACAGTCTGTGGCAATGAATTCCACAGATTCATCCTCTGGCTAGAACCAGATTTGATCACAGCTTTCAAGTGGCATTAGATCAATAGAAAAAGTTTATAAGAATAAACTGAAAATGGCTCTCAATTTGAATTTCTCGATCAGAATTGGTTTATTATTAATGAGGTACAGTGTTCATACAGATTGAATCATTACAGAATACATTGAGAGTGGCACAAGGTAAAATGGTAACAGATGCAGAATAAAGTATAACAGCTATAAAGAAATTGCAGCACAGATAAACAATAAGCTGCAAGATCATAACGAGGTAGACTGTGAAGTCAAGAGTCCATTTTAATGTACTAGTAAAAAATTCAATAGTTTTATTGCAAGCAAGTAGAAGCTGTCCTCGTGCCTGGTTCCTGCTTTCAGGCTTTTGTATCTTCTGCCCAATGGGGGAGGGAGGAGCGAGAATGGCTCCTTAATTATGCTGGCTGTCTTACTAGGCAGTGGGAAGCGTAGACAAAGTCTATGGGGGAGAGTTGAACATGTTGCTTTTCAATAAAAAGTAGACAGGACCAGATAACTGAGCAATTTCTGAATGCCAGCGTTGTATGATCCTAGGTGTAATGTTGAAATGGAACACTTATTTTTTCCAGCTCTTCACTTGCAGAGATTGATGCTGCTATTTCCCCTTTGTGCCGGAGCACTTTCGCTCATCGTTCTCTTCGCTGCAATTTTGTGTTGGGGAGCAACTGCAGGTACAGTATGTGCATCTGTTTCTCTCTTAGCTGATAACTTTTTATATAATCTCGTAGGTAGAATAGTACAGTGAGCATTTAGTATAGGAGCACATCTACAAGGAGTCCTGCCACAAGTAGGCAGCATCCGTCATCAAGAACCCCCACCGACCAGGCCATGCTCTCTTCTTGCTACCACCGTTGGGAAGGAGGTGCAGGAGCCTTGGGTCAGGAACAGTCATTACCCATCAACCACCAGGCTCCTGAACCAGCACAGACAACTTCACTCACTTCAACAGTAAAGTGATTCCACAACCTTTGGATTAACTTTCAAGTACTTCCCAACTCATGCCCTCAATGTATCCATCTATGTATCAATTCTTATGGCTTTTTCCATTTGTCGTTCTTTCTGCATAATTTTTCATTGATTCCATGGTATTTCTTTGTTCTACTGTGAATCCCAACAAGAGTACGACACATACACACTTTGACAATAAGTTTACTTTGAAGATAAGTGTGGTCAAAATCCTGCACTTTCCATTTGTAACTGTTACATTACAGGATTTTCCTTGGTTGCCATAACATTGAACCACGTAATTCCTTTGTCATACCCTCTCTTTCCTGATTTAAATGTGCTCCCTTGGCAATGGTTTCAGTTGATTTCATATCTCCTTCAGGAGTGTTTGCATCAGATCATGTTTCATAGCACTTATACAGGGATTTGGGTTACATTACTATCTTGTATATGCTCTTTAATTACAGCTGACAGAGCTGGTGATAACCAACAGTTAACCATGAAGAAATAATGTGGTTTATACAGTTCTTTTCACTTCTTTCCTGCTGAAGAAGTATATTTGAATGTGGAAACAACTAACACTGAATTAATTTCAAGTGAAAATTCAAAGTAAACTTATTATCAACATACTTGTATGCCACCATTTACTACTGAGGTTTATTTTCATGCGGGCATTATTAGTAGAACAGCGAATGCAATAGAATTAATGAAATCAATGTTACACACAAACACTGACAAACAACCAATGTGCACTGAAGACAAACTGGTCAAATATATAAAAATAAACAAATGAATAAATAAATAAATTAATTTATTAATAATACTGAGAGCATCAGAATCAGATTTAATATCACCAGCCTGTGTCATGAAATTTGTCAACTTTGTGGCAGTAATACAATTCAATACATAATAATAGAAAATACCTATAAATTACAGTGTGTGAATGTATAATATATTAGTCAGGTGTAGTTTATTGGCATTTAACAACATATAATGTATAGAAAAGAGATGTTTCTTTGAGCCAGGGTGTAAAACACATCGCTTGGTTACTTGTGAAGGTGAGGATAAAATCTACAGATTAATCACACATAAATAAGAAGCGAAGTGCATTAATATTAAATATCGAAAGGCACAGAACAGTTTAACCTGTGACATTTTGAATATGATGCGGCCAGAGATTTAGTATATAATGGCCTGGGGGAAATAACTGGTTCTCATCTTGACTAATAAATAAAATAGTTAAAGTAGTGCAAAAATAGAATTTAAAAAAATAGGGCAGTAGTGTTCATGGGTTCAATGTCTGTTCAGAAAGTGGATGGTAGAGGGGAAGAAACAGTTGCTGAAATACTGAGCATGTGCCTTCATGCTTCTGTACCTCCTTCCTGGTGGTAGCAATGAGAACAAGGCATTACCTGGGTGGTGGGATCCTTAATGATGGATGCCACCTTTTTGAGGCACTGCTACTTGAAGATGTCCTGGATAATATGGAGGTTAGTGCCCTTGATGGAGCTGACTAAGTTTACAACTCCCTGCAGCTTGCTTTGATCCACCCCCATACCAGTTGGAATGTTCTCCACGATATATATGTAGAAACTTTGGTGACATAGCAAACATCCTCGAACTCTTCAAAAGTCCTTGAAAGTGGATCCATAGTTTCAAGTATCAGTTCGGTTTGATGTGAGTGAAGTTATCCACCCTGGTTCACGAACCTGATGGTTAAGAGGTAATAACTGCTCCTGAACCTGGGGATGTAGCTCCTGAAGTTCCATTACCTCCTTCCTGATGATAGCAGGAGCATGGCCTGAATGGTGCTGCTTTTCTGTGACAGTGCTCCATATAGATGTTCTCAGTGGTGGGGAGGTTATGATAGACTGAATTCTACAATTTTTTGTGGGCTTTTCCACAAAAGAGAATTGGAGTTTCCTTACTGATGGAACCGGTCATTATTCTCTCCACTGTGCATCTTCAGAAATCTGTCAAAGTTTTAGATCTGAGCAAAACCAAATCTGAGCAAACTTCTAAAAAGTAGGGTTCCAAGAAAATCTTGAAGTGTAACTTTCAGGTTGAGTCGGTGGTGAGGAAGGCCAATGTTAGAATTTATTTCAAGAACTTTAGAATACAAGAGCAGGAATGTGACGCTGAAGCTTTATAAGGCACTGGTGAGGCCTCACCTTGAGTATTGTGAACAGTTTTGGGCTCCTCATCTTCAAAAGATGTGCTGGTATTGGAGAGGGTTCAGAAGAGGTTCACAAAGATGATTCTAAGAATGAAAAGGTTATCATATGAGGTACGTTTGATGGCTCTGGGTCTATACTCGCTGGAATTTAGAAGAATGAATGGGAGGTCTCATTGAAATCTTTCTAATGTTGAAAGGCCTATACAGAGTAGATGTGGAAAGGACATTCCCAATGGTAGGGGAGTTTAGGACAAGCAGACACAGCCTTAGGATAGAGAGGCATCTATTCATAACAGAAATGCAGATAAATTTCTTAAGTCTGAGGGTGGTGAACTTGTGGAATTTTTTGCCACAGCAGCTGTGGAGGCTAGACCGTTGGGTGTATTTAAGGCGGTGATTGATAGGTTCCTGATTGGACATGGCATCAAAGATTATGTGGAGAAGGCCAGGGAGAAGGGCTGAGGAAGGGAATAAAGGATCAGCCATGATTGAATGGTGAAGCAGATTTGTTGGGCTGAATGACCTAATTCTGCTCCTATGTCTTCTGGTCTTCTGGTCTTGTATAGGGACACTGCCATGCCCTCTTTGTGATGGTACTTGTACACTGGTTCTATGATGATCTGAGAAATTTAATGTCACTGAGGTGGTAAGCAGATGGGTTGGGACGAATTTCCTTGATACCAAGATTATTGAACCATAACCTGGGCTGGAGCCCTAAGACCACAGTACATTCTGAAGGAATATTAGATTAATCTACCAACCAGCACATCCGTGGACTGTGGGCGGAAACCAGAGGACCCAGAGGAACCCCATGTAGTCACCGGTAGAACGTATAGACTCCTTACAGGCAGTGGCAGGAACTGAACCTGTGTCGCCTGTACGGTAAAACATTGTGCTAGCCACTGCTCTGTCGTGCCTCCCCAAGGTGTATTGCTCCTGCAACCGGAGAGTGACCTCATCATGGCAGTACAGGAGGCCTCGGACTGACATGTCAGAATGGGAATGGGGAGTGGAATTTAAATGGCTGGCCACCCAGAATTCCTACCGGTTGTGGACAGAGCATATATATTCTTTGCAGGTAGAAGAACTGGGCATGTCAAGGAAGATGTTAAGATATTTCCCACAGTGACAGAATCTCAAACAGAGTGACACTGTTAAAATCACAAAAAGAGGAAATCTGCAGATGCTGGAAATCTGAGCAACACACACAAAATGCTGGAGGAACTCAGCAGGCCGGGCAGCTTCTATGGAAAAGAGTACTATCAACATTTCAGGCCGAAACCCTTCCGCAGGACCCTTCTGTTTCCTGCTCCCTCTCCTCTCCCCCCCTTCCCCATTTCCTAACCATGATTCCCCTCTCCTTGAACCCTTCCCACTCTCAGTCCACAACAGAGACCCATATCAGAATCAGGTTTATCATCACTCACGTAGGTGCTCCCTTACCTGTGAACTTGATAGCCCACTTAATGGCTGCAATATTTCATTGTATCGCAGAAATTCATTTTGTTCCACTGGTTGGCCTCCCCTACCTTATCTGCAAATTCCAGTAACTGGTTTCCTCTTTCTCAGTTCCGATAAAGGATCTTCGAACAGCAATGTGAACGATTTCTCTTTCTGCAGATACTGCCTGACCGACACTTATTCCGGCATTTTTTTTTATTTCAGATTTTCAGCTTCTTGATTATTCTTTAATGCAATGCTTAGTGTTCTTTTTAGTTTAAAATTTCATGTATAAAATAGTTTTATCTTGTTCTTTTATTAGGATATTCTGACATCCCAGTGACCATAATGGTGATTTTATGCATTCTGCTAATACTGATCTTTTTGGCGATGTGTAGTATGAAGAAATATGACACGAATTGGATCAATGAAATGTTCTCATCCAAATGTAAGTTCAAATAAGAGTTATTGGATTTTTGAAAAAGAAGCCACACTCAGGTTGAAAGAGCCTCATATTCTGTCTGGGTCACCTCCAACATGATGGCTTAAACAACAATTTCATTAAACTCTATTAACTTCCTTCCCCTTCCCCTTCTCTCTTATTCCATTCCACATTCTCACTTCCTTCTTAACGCTTCTCCTCCCTTCACTTGCCCATCACCTCCCTCTAGTACCCCTCCCCCTTTCCTTTTTTGCACGGTCCATTCTCCTCTCCTATCAGAGTCCTTCATTTTCAGCCCTTTACCTTTTCCACTTCTCACTTCATCCCCGCTCCTCTATCCAACCAATTCTCCCCTCCCTCACCTGGCTTCATCTATCAGCTGGCAGCTTGTACTCACGACCCTTCCCCCCGCAGCCCATCTTCTTAATCAGGCTTCTTCCCCCCTCCTTTCCAGTCCTGATGAAGGGTCTCTGACTAAAACATTGACTGAATATACCCCTCCATCGATGCTGCGGAGTTCCTCCAGCATTTTGTGTGCGTGTTCCTCAGGATTTCCAGCATCTGCAGAATCTCTTGTGTGTATTCTAACTTGAAAAACATGTTTAAAAGCCAAGGTTAAATTTCTTCCTAGTCTACTTATTTAGACTTTATCCTTTTCTACTTCTCTAACTGCTCTCTATAGCTTTAACCCATTCTCATTGAATCCTGTTAGCCCTGTCGACTTCATCAGTATGTCTCCCAAAACATTAATGATTCCTGGCTTGGTTTATCAAGAGAATATTTCCTTCAACAATTACTCAAACAGAATGAACATTTTCTGTAATCTTCTCTCAGGAAAGTTAACTTGCTTCCTCTAGCTATTTATCTTCCTTGTTGTTGAGATGATTGGGACTGATGTTTAACTGACATGCACTGAAGGGAGCTCAATTATATTTCTGCTTGTTTGCAAGAGGCAAGATAAAGCCCAATTATTCTTGTCTCTTACAAACAATCTAAGTAAAGCACAGGAGAATGAGGGGCAATGCCGTAGAGGTAGACAAAATGATGAGGGGTATAAATAGGGTGAATACATGCAGGCTATTTCCCTCTGGTTGAGTGAGATGTGAGCCAGAGCTCATTGGTTAGGGGTGAATGGTGAAATATTTAAGGGACATCTGAGAAGAAATTTCTTCGCTCAGTGTTGAACGAGCTGCTAATGGGGATGGCAGATGTGGGTTCCTTTGGAATTTAAGAGAAGCTTGGATAAGTACAGCGATGTGTGCAGGTAGATGAGACTAGGCAGAAGATCAGGCCAGTGTGGACTACATTTGGACATTCAGAAGACCTTTGACAAGATGCCACACATGAGGCTGATTAAGAACAAGTTACAGGAAAGTTACTAACATGGTTAGAGCATAGGCTGATTGGTAGGAGGCAGCAAGTGGGAATAAAAGGAGCCTTGACTAGTTGGTTACCAGTGACTAATGGTATTCTGCAGGGGTTGGTGTTGGAACCACTTCTTTTTATGCTGTATATAAATAATTTAGATGATGAAATAGATGGTTTTGTTGCCAGGTTTGCAGATGATATGAAAATTAGTGGAGGGGCATTGAGCAAACAGGTAGGATGCAGTAGGACTTAGAAAGATTAGAAGAATGGGTAAGAAAGTGGCAAATGAAATATAATGTTGGAAAATGCATGGTCATGCACTTTGGTAGTAGAAATAAATGTGCAGACTATTTTCTAAACGGAGAAAATCCAAAAATCTGTGATGCAAAAGGAATTGGGAGTCCTTGTGCAGTACACTCTAAAGGTTAACTTGCAGGTTGAGTCAGTGGTGAGGGAGGCAAATGCAATATTGGCATTCATTTCAAGAGGTCTAGAATACAAGAGCAGGGATGTGATGCTGAGGCTTTATAAGGCACTGGTGAGGCCTCACCTTGAGTATTGTGAACAGTTTTGGGCCCCTCATCTTAGAAAAGATGTGCTGGCATTGGAGACGTTCCAGAGGAGACTTACAGGGATGATTCTAGGAAAGAAAGGGTTATCATACATTGAACGTTTGCTGACTCTAGGTCTGTACTCGCTGGAATTTAGAAGGATAAGGGGAGAGGGTGGATCTCAATGAAACCTTACAAATGTTGAGTTGCCTAGGCAGAGTAGTTGTGGAAAGGATGTTTCCTGTGGTGTGAGAGTCTAGGACAAGAGGGCACAGGATAGAGGGGCATCCATTGAAAACAGAGATGTGGAGAAATTTGTTTAGCCGGAGGGTGGTGAATTTGTGGAATTTGTTGCCACATGCAGCTGTGGAGGTCAGGTTGTTGGGTGTATTTAAGGCAGAGATTGATAGGTTCTTGATGGCACACAGCATCAAAGGTTACGGGGAGAAGGCTGGGAAATGGGGTTGAGGAGGGAAAAAAGGAGCAGCCAAGATTGCATGGTGGAGAGCAGACTCGATGGGCCAAATGGCCTAATTCTGCTCCTATGTCTTTTGATTTGATAGATGAGCTGAAGGGCCTGTTTCTCAGCTGTAACTCTCTGACCCTGCCACTGAAGAGAGAAATGATGTATAATTGATCACTTTCACAGTCATTCAGTCAGCACACATCAACCAAGACTGATAAAATCCACTTGGAGAACCACAAATAAAGAGCAGAGATCTTTTTAACCAGTAGCTCAGGACCATGTATTCAGCTTGGAAAAGGAGCAATAGACCAAGTGGCCTCAGTCTGCAATTCAGAAAAACATCTATTGAAAACAGAATTCAAAGGTTAGATGATGAATGCAGAAAACCCAAAGTAACCTTCAGCTTGGAAAAGGAGCAATAGACCAAGTGGCCTCAGTCTGCAATTCAGAAAAACATCTATTGAAAACAGAATTCAAAGGTTAGATGACGAATGCAGAAAACCCAAAGTAACCTTCAGTGTTAATGCCATGATGGTTGTGATATCAAAAACAAACTTTGAGCAGAGAGGAAGCTCTTTTTAGTGGTAGCAGAGGCAGATTCATAAGGGACAAGTAAGAGACTCTTAGAAAGGCACAATGATGAAAGTAAAATGGAGGGCTGTGTGTGCAAGGAAGGGTTGGAGAAGGTTAAAACGTCAGCACAACACTGTCAACCAAAGAGCCTATACTGTGCTGTATTGTTTTATGGTAATTCAATGGTTGAATGCATCCAGATTTAATCTCTGATGTGCTCCTACCTTCTGCACTGCAGTGTACAGGAAAACAAAGTCCAGAATCCTTTGTACCTTCCGGGAGGTCAGTAGGGTTAGCTAGTATCTGGCAGAACAAGTAAAAAGCCATGAGAATTGGCCAGAGAACGAGAGGATTTTTTGGTCATTACTTAAACCCATAGAAGATTCTTCCCATTTTCTATGCGTCCACCTGTCTCCTAAACATCGAGTAAACACCTGCTGTCCTCAGCAAACAACTTCCCCCTCTTGCACTGGAGGGAACGGAGAGTTTAGTGTTGTTGAGACACAAGGGACTACAGATGCTGGAATCAAGAAGAACGCACAAGGTGCTGGAGGAGCTCAACTGGTCAGGTAGCATCTGTGGAGGGAAATGAGTAGTTGACGTTTCAGGTTAAGACCCTTCATCTGGATTCAAGTCTCACTTGGAGACTCGGTATGTCCCCATCGGCCCTCGCCAATTATGTTATCGCAGTACCATAGAAAGCATCCTGTCTGGGTGCACCGTAACCTGGTATGGCAACTGCTCTGCCTGTGACCTCGCAAAACACACTGCTGAGCACATCACAGAAACCAGCCTCCCCTCCATGGACTCTGTCTACACGTCTCACTGCTTTGGTAAGACAGCCAGCAAATTGAACAACCCAGACACGTCCTGCACTTCCTCTCTTCTCTCCTCTCCCACTGGGCAGCAGATAGAAAATCCTGAAAGGATGTACCACCTAGCTTAAGAACAGCTTCTACTCCACTGTTAGACGACCACTGAACGGTTCCCTAATCCACTGCGCAATGAGTCAGTCAGTATGAACAGTATACGAGACAAACTTCTTGCTACAACAATAATAAATCTTCCGTAGTTGCTGCCTAGCCTGCTGAGTTCCTCTTGCGCTTTGTGTTTTGGTTTAGCATTGGGTGCATTTGTTGAGAATACTGTAACACTTTCTGTTTTATTTGGCGACAGTTTGTAGGGTCACCCTGGATGTAGTAAGCCCCCTGAGTGGAGTCATTGTCATCTGTTCATCTTCAATTCTGATCTCACAAATAACAAAGGAAAGCGGTGAGTGTTAACTGGTGGTTGCCATGATCATAAGGTTAATTCTTAAAGTAATAGTCCATGAGATAGTAGAGAAACTGCTGAGAGATGCTGTGGAAAGCCTTAAAACCAAATTTCAGCACCTAGGAGGGGGTCAACTTGCTGCGCCTGTGCTACACTTTGCTGGACTAATCAAAGCACAGCAGTGCTCAACCGGACTTCCACCTTAGTCCTGTGTTAATCTTCCTCTTATCAGGTGCAATGATCCCCATCTCAGCCGCTCCTTGTGACGGTGCATCTAGTGAAGAAAATTTTCAAGCCCCTTCACATCCCGACTGAAGTTCATTATATTTCAAAATCTTTATTCACATTAATACAAGCATACACAAGAAGATGCAGTGTAGAACTATTGCATTCAGTTGTGTCACTTGTTTTTAAACTCTGACACCATTGCCACTCACGAGGCCCCTTATGGTAACACAGTACATTGATGTTTGAGGGGCATTTCCACCCTGCTCAGCCCATCCATGTGCAGTAGTGGAAGACACCGATCCTGTCGTTCTTCCCCACAGAGCCCCAGCACGTACTCCGGTACCCGGGAATGCATCCAGTCACCAACATTCCCTTATGGATATGTCGCTGTGCTGGAACACCACAGTAAGTTTCGGGCGGAGCAAAAAGCACTCAGCACTGAGCTGACGCCACTCCATTGGCAGATGATGTCTGCCTCAGCGTGCGACCCCGGGAACAGCCCGGAGATCAGAGAGTCCTCTTATTCAGCTGCCGGGGATAAAGCGTGGCACAGAGCCTTGCACCCATCTCCGCAGCATCTTAGCAAGAGCACAGTCTGCCGAGACGTGGGAGACTGTCTCCTGTCTGCTGCAGTTGTCCCGAGGCCAGTGTGCATTGGTGATGATACATCAGCTGTAGGGGGAAGCTCTGACAGGAAGGGCACCACTCGCTGTCAGCCAAGAGTAGTCTTGGCAAGTTCTGGCACTGAGGCAATGGTTTGTACATTGTGCTCAGAAATAGACTTACAATTCTAACCCTTACCTTCAATATTGGGGCACAGTGCATAATGTTCCCTCAATTCTACATCCCTCATTTTATCAGTGGCTCCAAGATGAAGCCACCCTCTTACTAAGAGTTAGAATTTGCATGTGGTTTTTTAACTGGTAAATTGCAAACAATACACTGTGTGTTTATTGTCACGATGCTCTCTGTTGGCAGGTAAAGGATGCAAAACACCCGCCCATTTTCAGAGTAGTACCATCTGTACCGTGGTGGTACCATTGATAATTCTGGTGATCATCTTCTCAGTTAATGCCTTCTTTTGTAAGTAACCTTATCACAAACACAACAAAAAACATTATGTCACAGCAACCGTGTATATATGACACAGAGTAATACGATAATTTAGAACACAGATCATGAAGGATCCCACCCACCCTGCTCATGGACTGTTTGTCCCACTCAGATCTGGGAGGAGGCTCTCTAGCATCCATGACAGAACTACCAGACTCGGTCACTTTCCCAAAGCAGTAAGGCTTGCCAACACCTCTGCACCCCAAACACCACTACCTTATCATTTTCTGATGGTCACTGCATGTACAGACGCACCTGTGTCTAGCGTAATGTTATGGACGTACAATCAAGCTATGCATATAAGCTATCTTTTGTATTTATATTTATTATGTTTTTTATTATATGGTTCTTTATCCTTGTGTGCTTTTCACATCTGGAATAACAACTGTTTTGTTCTCCTTTACACTTGTGTACTAGAAATGATATGGAACAATCTTGAATTTTGAATTTTAAACCTTGAATTACAGCACAATATAGGCCCTTTGGCCCTTAATTTTGCACTGATCATTTAACCTACTCGAAGATCAATCTAACCCTTCCTTTTGACATAAACATCTAGTTTTCTATCATCCATGTGTCTATCTAAGAGTTTATTAAATGTCCCTAATGTATCTGCCTCTGCCACCACCCTTGGCAGTGCATTCCATGTACCCACCACTCTCTGTGTTAAACAAAAACAACCTATCTCTGACACCCCCCTATGCTTTTCTCCAATCACCTTAAAATTATGCCCAATCCTATTTCCCATTTCAAACCCGGAAAAAAAAACTCTCTGGCTATTCACTCGCTCTATGATCCTATATCCTCTGCACCTCTATCAAGTTGGTTCTCACATTCCTTCACTCCAAAAAGAAAAGCCCTAGCTCACTCAACCTTTCTGCATAAGACATGCCCTCCAATCTAGGCAGCATCCTGATGAATCTCCTCTGCACCCTCCCTAAAGCTTCTACATCTTTCTTATAATGAGACAACCAGAACTGAATTCAATATCCTGAATGTGGTCTAAGCAAAGTTTTATAGAGCAGTAACATTGCCTCATGGCTCCCCAACTCAATCCCTCACTAATGAAGGCTACCACTCCATATAGTCGCTTACTTTGGCCAAGACATTGATGTACACTTGGAAAATAGAATGGGGGCAACACATATTTTGTGCATGAGTTCACGTCACAGAGCTCTGTCACATAACGGTCCTGATCATATCCATCTTTGACGCTTTGCATCTCTCGGTCACCCTTGGCTGTTGTCAGGCAAGAACACGGATCTCCAGGATGAGTTGAAAATCTGCATGAGAGCTGGAGACATGATGTGCTGGGAGACCATCGTGGTTGTGATGGGACTGTGGGGAGGAATTGGGAATCCTGGTGTTAGTTGCGAAGGTGATGGAGGCAGAAGGTCTAGGATTCGTGGTGAGGGGCAAGTAGGGAATTTAATGAGGACCCAGCCCCTCCAGTTATTCAAAGGCTTGAGACTCTACTTCATCACATCTGATCAGGCAAGCAACTTGGAGCAGGACTCTCACTCATTTGCCGGCTGCCTTTTGTTCTAGAACCCAGGTTATGAATCCTCAGTTCTCTTTGGTGAAAGGTCAGAAAAGCTGTGCATTTACCATTGTTTGGATACCTTAGTAAAAGCACACACTTATGAGTTTCTGAAATATCCCTCAAGTTTCTGCCCCTACCACACTCCTGGCAGCATGTTCCACAATAGCCAAAATAAAATAATAACAAAACAAATTAAAATGAAGTACCTAATTCTGACATGTCACTATCATTATCATCACCATATGCAGTGTTGTATGACGTTGGCAGTCCATGGTCCACATGATTGTTCTTAACAAATTCTTCTGCAGAAGTGGTTTGCCATTGCTTTCTTCTGGGCAGTGTCTGTACAAGACGGGGAACCTCAGCCATTACCAGTACTCTTCAGAGATTGCCTACCTGGCATCAGTGGTTGCATAACTGGCACATGGGATATGCACCAGATGCTTATATGACCATCGCAACCTGCTCCCTATAGCTTCACGTGGCCCTGATCGGGGGGGGGGGGGTGCTAAGCAGCTGCTACACCTTGCCCAAGTGTGACCTGCAGGCTAGCGGAGAGAAAGACCACCTTACACCTCCTTTGGTAGAAATGTATCTCTGTTCTGCCACCCCCTTAATGTCATGCCCCCTCATGTCAGCCATTTCTGCCCTGCGGGGAAAAAATATCCTTGGCTGTCCACTCGATCTATGCCTTTTATCATCTTGTACACCTCTATCAAATCACATCTCATTGTCCTTCGTTCCTAAGAAAAAAGCCCCAGCTCACCCAACCTATCCTCATAAGACATGCTCTCTAATGTGGGCGGTACCTGATAATTCTCCCTTGCACCCTCTCTGAAGTTTCCACATCCGTCCCATGAGGAGGTGATCACAATACTCCAAGTGTTGTCTAACTAGGGTTTGAAAGAGCCCCAACATAACCTGGTGGCTCTTGAACTCAATCCCCCGACTACTTATGGCAAATGCACCAAATCACCTACTTTGGTGTAGAAATGGAGGGTAATTGACCATCTTCCATGGCCCGTGCGGGCAGGCAGGATTTCAGATGAAACCTGTTGCGCAGCACACAAAGCTGTTGTGGCACACACCACAGAATTTCTGCATTGCTGATTCCAATCAAGGAAGAAAACATTCAGCTGTAGAAACAGAACCGGATTCAGCTTTATTGTCGCTAATATATCATAAAATTTAAGAAAATTTAAGAAATATATAAAAGGTATATATATTATTGCAGAAAGAGAGCAAAATAGTGAGGTAAAGTTCATGGATCATTCAGAAATCTGATGATGGAGGGCAAGAGGCAGTTCCTAAAATGTTGAGTGTGCCTCTTCATGATGCTCTACCTCCTCCCCGATGGTAACAAAGAGAAAAGTCATGTACTGGGTAGTGGGGGTCCTTAATGATGGATGCTACCTTGTTAAGGTATGGGGAATGATGGGGAAGCTTATGCCCATGATCGACCTGGTAGATTTTACAAACCTCTGCAGCGTTTTTTGATCAAAATGAAAAGCATTTTTAAGCATTTTTAAGGAGCATTTTTAACAATTATGCTGCAAATAGAGCAAAATAATTCATTTGTAAGAAAACTCGAAAGAGAACATTGGAAATATTCAGCAATTAATGAGGTATCCGTGGGGGAAGAAACATATCTTCCATTTCGTGTCAATGAACAAAATCATAAGACTTTGGATATTGGAAAATTTTAAAAACTTTTTTCTGGCAATGCTCTGCAAATTATGCAACTCTTGTGGATAGAGAAACAGGGTCAATGTTTGAGGTCAATTGTTACCTTAAACCAAAATGCTTTAGGTAACAATTCCCTTTTAAAAACTGGTATCATTATTAAACACTGACATCCTTTTGTGCTAGGCCACACACACAAAATGCTGGAGGAACTCAGCAGGCCAGGTAGAAAAGAGTAGAGTGGACGTTTCAGGCTCAGACCCTTCAGAAGGCCGAAACATTGACTGTACTCTTTTCCTTAGATGCTGCCTGGCCTGCTGAGTTCCTCTGGCATTTTGGGTGTGTTGCTTGGATTTCCAGCATCTGCAGATTTTCTCTTGTTGGAGATCCTTATTTGCCAAGTTGCATGACATTGGTAATAACGGTTTTCCAATCTGTCTTTATTCTGAGAAGTTCTGATAAGCCACTCAAAACTTTTGCCTTGATGTAACTCGTGACTGTCACATGTTGACCGATTATTCCATGAATTTTCCCCAACGCTGCAAGATGTTCAAGCTTCTCTTTCCTCAGTACCTGTTCCAGAAATTTCCTAATTGGTGGAATTAGCTCTCTTCTTATCTTGGCTTTTCACACTTCCTCATTTGTCCCTCCGTGATCATTCTTTTCAAAAACCGTATTCCTGCAGCCTCAAGTCTTCATTCATTTTGCTTCTATATGTTAGTGTGGAATGAACGTAGAACCACAACACCCTGAGTTTCATACCCATAGAAATTATATTCTTTAGTATCTTGCTCAAACACTCGAATGTGCAATTAGCAATCCCAATCCTTCTAATTTCAATGTCAGCCCTACCATTGGATGTTACCGTGCTCACTAAGTAATTGAACTTCCATGTTTGCTTGACTGTTTTGTTGCCCACGTTCAGTTCAAATTTCTTACTTCTTCTTTGCGATAGCCATACATTTGGTTTCTTGCAGTTGGTGATCAGTCCATTCCTTGGGCTTTCTTCAGCAACTTTATTTAGTATTCTTGGAGATTCTCTTAAAGCTAGCTATCAGGACTGTACCATCTGCTTGTTGGAGGTTGTTCAGATTGTATCCCCCCATTATCGTGCTTGGAATACTGTTAACTCCCTGTAAAGATTGAATAGGTCAGGCGAGAGAACAGAACCCTGTCTGTTTCCCCTCTTAATCTGGACAAAATCACTTGTCCCATTTTCAACTCTCATTCCTGCTCTTAGTTCCCAATACAAAGGGAACAACAGGAAAAACTGAAAGGTTTTCAAAGCTTGCAGAGGGATCTGGATCAGCTAGAAAAATGGGTTGAAAAATGGCAGATGGAGTTTACTACAGACAAGTGTGAGGTATTGCACTTTGGAAGGAAAAACCAAGGTAGAAAATACAAGGTAAATGGTAGGACACTGAGGAGTGCAGTAGAACAGAGGGATCTGGGAATACAGATACAAAATTCCCTAAAAGGGGTGTCACAGTTAGATAGGGTAGTAAAGAGAGCTTTTGTTACATTGGCCTTTATAAACCAAATTATTGAGTATAAGAGTTGGAATGTTACGACGACGTTGTATAAGGCATTGGTGAGGCCAAAAATGGAGTATTGTGTGCAGTTTTGGTCACCAAATTACAGGAAGGATATTAATAAGGTTGAAAGAATGCAGAGAAGGTTTACAAGGATGTTGCCAGGACTTGAGAAACTGAGTTACAGAGAAATGTTGAATAGGTTAGGACTTTATTCCTTGGAATGTTGGAGAATGAGGGGAGACTTGATAGAGATATATAAAATTATGATGGGTATAGATAGAGTGAATGCAAGCAAGCTTTTTCCACTGAGGCCAGGGGAGAATAAAACCAGAGGACATGGGTTAAGGGTGAAGGGAGAGAAGTTTAAAGGGAACATTAGTGGGGGCTTCTTCACACAGAGAGTGGTGGGAGTGTGGAATGAGCTGCCAGATGAAGTTGTAAATGTGGGCTCACTTTTAACATTTAAGAAAAACTTGGACAGGTACATGGATGAGAGGTTTATGAAGGGATATGGCCCAGGTGCAGGTCAGTGGGACTAGGCAGAAAAATGGTTCGGCACAGACAAGAAGGGCCAAAAGGCCTGTTTCTGTGCTGTGATGTTCTATGGTTCTAACTGACAGCTGTCATAAAAAGAAATCGAAACAAACACAGATATACATGGAAAGAAACTGGCTGAGAGGTATGATAAAAGTGCAGGGGGTTGGGCTTCTGATGTTATCAAACTAGTTCCAGGAACTGTACTGTGGTTAGTTTCGAAAAACATATCATGATTATGTAAATGTGTAGTTTGGATGAAGCTGAATTGAGACCAGTAATAATGGAGCAGAGGATCTGACCATGGGCATGTCGGAGCGTATGGCCACACTTGGGGGTTTCCCCTGGCATGTCCCTGGGTGTGACTGCAAACGGAACATTTACTTTCTGTTTTGAGCTTGGTCCGAATCTGATTGATGAGTTTGGAAGCTCAGGGTTGCAACTGCAGTGTGAACAGAGACGGCTATCTTTCATGAGGAAGGGCAGAGGATCATCTCAGACAGAACCCAGTCATGGGTGGTGGGGAGGGAAGCTACCTGATGTTTTAAAGTTTATGTGAAAGGTAAAACAATCCAGAGAACGGGTTCCCAACCTTCTTCATGCCATGGGCTCCAAGTTGGGAGCCCTGGATCTGGGAGAGTTAGGCAGCTCACCAAGAGGAGTCAGGAAGTCATTTGTTCACTGCAAAGTACCTAGCCTCTGACCTGGCATCTCTCCCCAGTCAATGCTTTCCTGGGTCTTGATAACGGAAGACTCAGCGATGCTTTTGTTTGTGACTATGATGGACACTCACCCTCTCCCTGCCTCACCTGATCTCACTGATCACCTGTCAGCTACTTTTCCTCCCCCATCCCCCCCACACCACCTTATCCTGGCTTTCACCCCTTCCCTTTCCAGTCCTGATGAATGGTCTCAGCCCGAAACATCGACTGTTTATCCCCTCCAGATACGTTGCCTGACACACTGAGCTCCTCCAGCCTCTTGAGTGTCACTCTGACTATTGCAGGCGATTGGTTGGGCTCTTGCACAGTGGAGACAAACACAGGAGTGTGACATACCCCGTATCCCGTAGCCTCACTGATGGGGGGGTGTCTAAAGCTTTATCCCACAAATTCCTCACTGTTTACAGAAGGGCTGTCCTGCTTCTTTTTTTTTTGCTCAACTTTCAATGACTCTTCCGTAATTTATCTCACTTTGTTTTGACATCAATCTTCCGGTTATCAAATCCTCCTCGCTGGCTTCCACTTTAGTCTGTTTGTGTCCTGTCCAGTTTCCTTAACTCATGTCATTGCAAACCACAGTTTAAAGTGGAGTCACAGAGCACTACCGCAAAGAAACAGGTCCTTCGGCCCATCTAGTCCAGGCCAACCCATTTTTCTGCTTTGTCCCATCTGCCCATTGTAGCTGCATCCACCACTTCTGTTGGCAGTTTAATCCACACTTGCAGCCCACTCTGAGTGAAGAAGATTCCCCTCCGGTTCCCCTTAAGTTTATGGTGAATGTGAAATACATATGACCTCCAGTTCTACTCTGATTCAACCTCAGAGGAAAACACCTTGTGTTTACCCTATCTATATCTCTCATAATTCTGTATACCTCTGTAGTTTTTAATTAACTTCCTGCTATGCTGCCACCGGGCATTTAGAGCAGCAATGAAGGTGCTCCATCTCTCTCTGTTTTGCTGTTTTGCTGTTTTCCTAATGAGTTTTTGTTTGACCATTCAGGGTTGTTAGCCCTGAGCTGAACCTCCAGACCTGGAGGACAAGTGAACCACTCTTTAGTCTGGCCTCTACCCTTTGACCTGCTTGGGGGGGGGGTGACCCTACCAAGAGCCAAAGCATAAAGCCCCAGGCTCCTGCCAACATAGCTCTCGGGGTCCTTGAGACACACAAGCCTCCTAACCCTACAATAAGGGTCCGAGGAAGCCTTCAACTGTTTGTACTAAGCTCTAACTTGGTCTGGCTCCAGCCTGATCCCAAAACCACAAAGTAAAATTTTTAATAAACAAAGTTTTAAAAAAAAACCAAAGTACTGGAGGAGCTCAGTGGGTCAGGCAGCATCTGTAGAGGGAACATCTGGGCAAGACCGTGCTTTGGGGCTTGACTGAACTCCATTATGTCTTCTGGCATCGTCGGTCTCTTGTGTCCACTCTCCTTTCGCTTCTGCAGATCAAAGGTCAAGATAAATTTATTACCAAAGTGGATTCTACCTTGAGATTTGTTTTTCTGGTAGGCAAATATAAAGAAGTGCAATCCAATTGATGAGAAGCTATAAGTTGCAAAGACTGACAAACAACCAGTATGCAACAGAATATAAATCATGCAAATAATTTGAAAAGCAAATAAGTTTGTCCTACTCCCATCGAGGAGGAGGCTATGTAGCTACATTCCCTAAACAGTAAGACTGATCAGTACTTCCACCCACTAACCCACCCCTCCACATCCCCAAACACCACTACTTTATCATTTCCTGTCAGATGTCTCATGTACAGACACTCCTGTGCCAGGCCTCATTTTACAGAAGTACAATCAGTAAACATGCATAAGCTTTCTTAAGTGACTATATTCATTTTTTTTATATTATCTCTGTGTTCTTTATCTTATTGTGGTTTGTTTTTGTCCTGCGTCAATTCCAGAGTAACGATTATTACGTTCTCCTTTACACTTGTACTGGAAATGACATTAAACAATCTTGAATTACATGACTAGTACTGAGTTGTAGAGACCTTGAAAGTGAGTCTATAGGTTGTGGAGTCAGTGTTGAGGGGATTCGGAATCAGGTTTTATATATATGTAGCCAAATTAAATATGGTGCAAAAATAGTAATCAAAAAGTAGTGAGGTAGTGTTCACTCAGAAACTGGATGGCAGAGGGGGAGGCGCTGTTCTTGATCCACTGAGCGTGCCTTTAGGCTTCTGTACCTCCTGCTTGATGGTAGAAATGCAGACAAGGCATGCCCTAGGTGAATGATAGACGCCACCTTTTTGAGGCGTGGGTCCTTGAAGAGGTCCTGGATAATATGGAGCCTAGTGTTCATGATGGAGCAAGCTGAGTTTACGACTCTCTGCAGCTCACTTCCATCCTGTACAGTAGCCCCCCTCGCCCCATACCAGACGGTGATGCAACCAGTTAGAATCCTCTCCACAATATGTATGTAGAAATTTTCAAGTGTTCTTAGTGGCATACCAAATCTTCTCAAACACCTAATGAAATATAGCCGCTGTCTCGCCTTCTTTGTAGCTGCATCGATATGTTGAGTTCAGGTTAGATCCTCTGAGATATTGACACCAAGGAACTTAAAATTACCCACTCTTTCCACTTCTGATCCCTCTCTGAAGACTGGTGTGTGTTCCTTCATTTTACCCTTTCTGAAGTCCACAATCAGTTCTTTGGTCTTACTGACGTTGAGTGCCAGGTTTTTGCTGTGACACCACTCAACCAGCTGATATGCTTCACTCCTGTACTCCCTCTCGTCACCAACTGAGATTCTGCCAACAATGGTTGTATCATCAGCAAATTTATGAATGGCCCAGTCACACAGTCGTGTGTAGAGAGTGTAGAGCAGTGAGCTAAGCACACATCCCTGAGGTGCGCCAGTGTTGATTTTCAGTGAAGTGGAGATGTTATTTCCAATCCATAAAGATTAAGGATCAAATTACAGAGGGAGTACAGAGGCATAGTTCAGAATCAGGTTTATTATCACCGGCGTGTGTCGTGAAATTTGTTAACTTAGCAGCAGCAGTTCAAACATCTCTTAAATCTCCCAAATGTATTTGCCTCCAACACCATCCCAGACACCGTATTCCCCAGGCACCCACCGATCTCTGTGTAAACAAAAAACTTCCCCTCACATCTCCTTCGAATTTACTCTAATGCATGGCCTCTGGTATTAGACACTTCGTCCCGGGGAAAATGATATCGTCTGCCAAACCTCTATCAGGTTTCCCTCAGCCTCTGATGCTCCAGGGAAAGTAACCCAAGTTTGCCCAACCTCTTGTGACACCACACACCCTCTAATCGAGTCATCATCCTGGTAAACCTATTCTGCACCCTCTCTTAAGCCTAAGCATCGATCCTATAGCATACACAGTACTCCAGATGTGGCCTAACTAGAGATTTATAAAGCTGCCACATATCTTTCTGACTTTTGAAATCAGTGCCTACAAAAAATAAAGACAAGCATCCTGTAGGCCTTGTTAACCACCCCATCGAACTGTGTAGCCACTTTCAGGGAGCTACGAACCTTGAGCTTCAACATCCTCATCAATACTGTTAAGGACCTTGTCCTGAACAGTGTACTTTCTCTACATTTGACCAACCAAGGTGCAACAGCTTCAACCATTTGGTCCCTTCGACCACCTCCCCCTGTCTTCTACAGGCAATCCAGTTCCAAATCCAAACAGACAATTCACCGTTGATCTCATGCATCTTGATATTTAGTATGAGCCCCCCCCCCCATGAGGGACTTTGTCAAACACCTTCCTAAAATCCATGTAGACAACAACCACAGCTCTACCGAAATCAGTCACCTGAGATTGCTCATCAAAAAAACTCAATCAATCAAGAACACTTCCATAGAAGCTGCCTGACCTGCTGAGTTCCTCCAGCATTTTGCATGTGTTACTCCAGTTAGACACGAGCCATGCTAGCTCTCCCTAATTAGGCCATGGTGTTCTAAATGCTCATAAATCCTATCCCAGTCAGGGTCCAGTCCGGTCCGGTCCGGAGTCCGCTTTCTGGATCTCAATCTGGTCCGAGTGCTCCAAACCCCGGGTCTTGCAGCTGTCCCTCCCGGCCCCTTTGAGCCTGTTAAGATCAGCCTGGATCAAGGAGGCACACGTGTGGCCAATTTGGCTGCAGATGTGTATAAGGGGCCGTGGGACGGAGACCGGGCGGGTGGTTTGTGTTGTATCCTGTTTTGGATATGCTCTATCTGGTTGGTCTTGTTCCCCTGCTTCTCTCCTGTGTGCCGGTCCTGCTATTCTGCCTTATTCTCCTTGCTTGTGCTGCCATGCTGTTGGTTGCCTTTCCCAATTTACCAATGTACCTGGTGGATCACTGTAGTTTTGCTGCTTACCCTGGACCCAGCTTCATACTTGTTGCCTCCGTTGGGTGGGTCCGGCTGGACTGCTGCTGCCCGGTGGGGGTTCTGCCCTTTCTTACCTGTTGCCTCCGTTGGGCAGGTCCGGCTGGACTGCTGCTGCCTGGTGGAGGCTCTGTCCACTCCTACTCATTGCCTCCGTCGGGCGGATCTGGCTGGACTGCCGCTGCCCGGTGGGGGTTCTGCCCCTTCCACCTATTGCTCCCATCAGTGGGTGGTGTGGAAGCGATGGACCATCGGATGGCTCTGTAAGAGGTAGACAAACCTGCCTGAAGCATCATGGGCACCGGCCTGCCCGTCATCACGGGCATGTGTACAGAAAGGTGTCAGTAAAGGGCTGGGAACATCGTGAAGGATCCTACCCACTCTGCTAATGGACCTTGAGGAAGGGAGACGAGGGTGGTCAGTGGCAGCAAAAATAATTTTGCAGGGAGGTGTTAGATTAGATGAGCTCAGTGTGTCTTATTGGTTTCGACACAATGCAGTGAAACGTGTCATTTTGTGTCAAGTCAAATCAGTAAGGATTGTACTTGGCTTCCCACAAGTGTCACTGTGCACGCCCACAGCTCACTAACCCTAACGGATACGTGCCTTTGGAATGCGGGAGGAAACCAGAGCACCCGGGGAAACCCACGCACCCACGGGGAGAGCACACCAACTCCCCAAAAGGCAGCGGCAGGAATCGAACGCCGGTCCTACGGCTGTAATGCAACGAGCTTACCCCCGCAGTGCCGTGCCGCCTCCCGATACTCGGTCCAGAAGCAGGAGGAGCTCCCACAGCTCCTCGTGACTAAAGGTGAGCTCGGTGCTGCAAAAAAGCCCCGGAGTCCACATTTTTAAGCAGGGCATTTTCATTTTCATGAGAACGGGTGGGAGAGTGTGGCTCTTTGAGAACGGTTTGCAATCAGTGTGCTGGCCAGGAATGAGCCAAGTTAAACCATTCATTCCACAGCTGTTGGGTGGAGGGGTGGAGGTGATGTCAACAAGGGGAACATGTTCTCACACATGTAATTCTGGACAAAGGCAGCAGTGAGTCCCTCTCAGCAGAGGACACAATCTAACCGCTCATTACAAGGTCATGCCAATTAAACTCTGCCAAGTTTGGCTGCTGACAAAGGCTCATTCTGCATTAAATCGTAGCATTTTAATAATGTAGCATGTTCAAGACTTCAATGGGGTGACTGGCAGACTTTCCCGTTAACCCCATCGACTCCACAACACTCACTTTTTCCTTCGGATTTACACAGATAATTAGGAACAGCATCTCCAGCACGATAAATCAGCTGCAGGTCTGCTGGATAGGTCATGTCGTTTGGATGCCTAGCTCGCGTCTTCCCCCGGCTGATCCCTTACTCCCGGTCGAAGGAAGGTCAGTGAGCCCCTGGTGGGCAAAGATAACAGCAAAGTCGGCCAGGGATTCTGCATTGCATCTCAGTTGTTCAAACGTTCATCTTTCATCAAAGCACTCGACTTGAAATTCTACTTCTTATCCAGCTAGCCATTAAATCAAGAAGGAAATGTCAGGCAGCACGATCACCAGCCCCCAAATCCCCCTCCCTGCAGAAGAAAATGAACAAAACGGAACAGGTACATCGACCCCCAAATCCCCCTCCCTGGACAAAAAAAATGAATAAAACGGAACAGGTACATCGACCCCCCAAATCCCCCTCCCTGCACAAAAAAATGAACAAAACGGAACAGGTTCATCGACCCCCAAATCCCCCTCCCTGGACAAAAAATGAACAAAATGGAACAGGTACATCGACCCCCAAATCCCCCTCCCTGCACAAAAAAATGAACAAAACGGAACAGGTACATCGACCCCCAAACCCTCCTCCCTGGACAAAAAAACAAACAAATGGAACAGCTAAGAAAGCTCTCCGGGCATATTGCAACCTTCTGGACTCCTCTGGAATAGGAACTGCGATGGGCCTCACTGTGACAGCACTGGAGCCCAGATGCTGACAGGTCAGATGGAGAGTAGAATGACAAATTAAACTGGCAGGCAATAGAATCAACGTACAGAAAATGCGGGAGGAACTCAGCGGGTCAGACAGCATGTGTAAAGGGAAACAAACAGTCAATATATTGGGCTAAGACCCTGCGTCAGGACTGGAAGGACACGTGGCTGTGAAAGCAGGAACACACGAGCACACAGTTGAAGTGTTGGAGAGCATCAGAGATCACAAAGGGGCAAGCAGTGAGAGAGGGTCTCACAGGACAACCGTCAAGGAGAAGAGGAAATCTTTAGGGTTGCCTCTGCAGAACAGACACAGGTGAGAGTTTCTGCAGATGCTGGAGATACGATCAACGCTCGAGGTACTCAGCAGATCAGGCAGCATTTATGGAGTCAAATGAACAATTAACGATTCGGACTGTCATCCTTCACCAGGACACTCGCAGGGGGTTGGGGGTTGTGACGGACCGTCACACAGAACTTCCATTGAAGAGAGAAGGAAAACTTCATTCCAGGGGTAACAGGGCTGTGCCTGCAGATTAAATTAAGTGCAGTTGTTCAACAAAGTGTTTCCTATCAGAATTAGTTTCTCGAGTTATAGAGGAGACCACATCAGACGGTTTCTTCCTTATAGACAACATTCTCAGAAATCAGAGAATGTTTGGACATTCCACTAATATTACAAATCCTTTTTAATCCAGTGCCTTTCTTTGAAACCGCAATGAGCTGCAAAGTGAGCTTCCTCAACTTGTCATCTCATGATAACTTTTGTTATAATATGAAACTTACGCGTCACCTGAGCAACATACATTTTTAAAAACAAATGTACAAGGAAGTTTCATAACATGAATATGATCGTACTTGCTGAAAGTACAGCTCAGAGTATACTGGAAATGAGCAGTTGGAGCAGATTTTCCAGTTCCCCAGGCCAAACTGGAAAAGGAGCTGAATGCAAATTAGTAAATTGGTTTATTGAAGTACAGTGAAAAACTTTGTTCGGCATGCCATATGTACCGAGCATTTCTTCACATCGAGGTAGCACAAGGGAAAGTGATCACAGAGTGCAAAATGAAGTGTTACAATAGTGGAGAAAATGCAGTGTAGGCAGACTGAAACTTGCAAGGCCATTACAAGGTGGATTGTGAGGTCGAGAGTCCAACTTATTGTATGGGGATGGGGAGGGGTTGGTCTGTTCAATAGTCTTATAATGGTGGGATGGAAACTGTCCTTGAACTTGGTGGTATGTGCCTTCAGGCTTTTGTATGCCCTGCCCAGTGGGTGGAGGGAAAAGGAGATGTCCGAGGTGGGTGGAGCGGCTGACGATGTCTCGTTGCTTTAGTTTCCATGGAGAGCAGGATGGTTTCTGAGCTGTGTCCACAAACCTCTGCAGTTTGTTGGGGTCTCAGGTAGAGCGGTTGCCATTCTGTAGAACATAGGACAGTACAGCACAGCCCTTCAGCCCACAATGTAATACTGAACCAGCTAAAAAATAAATCAACCCCCCTAAAAAAACTATTACCTCCTACCTACACAATGTCCATATCCCTCCATCTTCCTTAAACACCTCTTAAAAGCCTCTAATGTATTTGTCTCTGTCACCATACCAGGCAGCTCATTCCAGGCATCCACATATCTCTGAGTAAAAAAGGTTACCTCTCACATTGCCTTTGAAGCTACCCCACCTCACCTTCAATGCATTCCCTCTGATATTAGGCACTCCTACCCTGGGAAAAAGATATTCCCTGTCTACTCTGTACATCCCTCTCAATCTTCAGATCTCCCTTCAGCATGTGCCGCTCCAAAGACAACAACCCAAAAAGTCCAGCCCTTCATAATAATACTAATGCACCATCAATAACTCTCGGAGACGGGAGGTGAACGATAGGCTTTTATTAGCAACAGAAGAACCCTCGACATTCTGGAGACTGAGGGAGGAGCAGTGCCTCCAATCGCCTTTATACAGGGGTCTGTGGGAGGAGCCACAGGAGCAGTCAGCAGAGGGGTGCGTCCAGACAGATATACATAGTTTACCACATTCACCCCCCCGCCTTTGTTTTAAAAGAGAGTCCCCATGGGGCAAAGTTTCTTACAGGTATATTTACAGGTTAAGTCTATCAGGCGGTCGAGTCTGTCGCTGCGATCTACGTAGCACCGGTGGTGATTGCACCGGTGACGATGGTCCGGCCTGACTTGAGGTGCCAGCCCATTAGGCGTCAGTGATCCCTCATGCGTGTGCGAGGGGCCCGGTATGGGAGTGTCGTGAGGAGACGGTGTAGGGCTTGGTGTGCGCGGTGTCTCGTGGGTATATACCTCAGTGGGTACGGGGTTCATAGTCACCGGGGAGTGTTTGGGGTAGGGGTCTGGTGCTCCAGCTGGCACCAGGTTGCTGATGGAGACCATGTCCTCCAGCTCATCAGGTAAGACTATGTAGGCATACTGGGGGTTCGCATGAAGTAGGTGAACCCTCTTGACCATTGGGGAGTATTTATTGCTCCTCGCATGTTTCTGGAGCAGCACTGGCCCTGGGGACGTCAGCCAAGCCGGTAGGGTGGTCCCAGTGGCAGACTTCCTGGGAAAAGAAAAGAGTCGCTCATGAGGGGTGGCTTTGGTGGACGTACATAACAGGGAGCGGATGGAGTGGAGCGCCTCAGGGAGGACCTCCTGCCAGCGAGAGAGCAGCAATCCCTTTGACCTAAGGGCCTAAGAGTGTGGTCTTCCACACAGTGGCATTCTCCCTCTCCGCCTGTCCATCTCCCCAGGGATTATAGCTCGTGGTCCTACTAGTAGCAATACCCCTAGCCAGCAGGTACTGGCGCAGCTCGTCACTCATAACCGAGGATCCTCTGTCACTCTGGATATAGCAGGGATACCCGAACAGAGTGAAGAGCTGGCACAGTACTTTTATGACGGACATAGCAGTGGTATCAGGGCAGGGGATGGCAAAGGGGAACCGTGAGTACTCGTCGATACATGCCTTCTAAACCAGGAGGCATCATGGTAGCCCTCTCCTGCACCTTCTCCAAAGCCCCAACATCTTTCCTATAGAGGGGTCACCAGAACTGTAAGCAATACTCCAGATGTGGCCTAACCAGAGTTTTATCAAGTTGCAGCATAACCTCCTGACGTTTGAACACAATGCCTCTACTAATTAAAGCAAGTATTCCATTAGAGTTCTTAACAAACTTTTTGACCTAAGTAGCCACTTTCAAGGAGCTATGAACTTCAAGTCCAATCTCAGTCTGCTAAGCAACACCATTTCAGGTCCTTGCCCTTAACGTGTGCAACACCTCAAATTTATCTGGGTTATACTCCATCTGCCATTTCTCTGCCCATATCTGCAACTGATCACCCCATATTCATTACCAGCCAAGTAATAATACATTACCTAAAAGGTTTTCTATGGTGCTTTGATAAAAATTGCTGAGGTGAAGTTCAAGTTCAACTTTAGTTTATTATTATTCAGCCATAAAAATGTATAGAACCATAGAACATTACAGCATGGAAACAGGCCTTTTGGCCCTTCTTGACTGTGCTGAACCATTTTTCTGCCTAGTCCCACTGACCTGCACCTGGACCATATCCCTCCATACACCTCTCATCCATGTACCTGTCCAAGTTTTTCTTAAATGTTAAAAGTGAGCCCACATTTACCACTTCATCTGGAAGCTCACTCCACACTCCCACCACTCTCTGTGTGAAGAAGCCCCCCCCCCCAATGTTCCCTTTAAACTTTTCCCCCTTCACCCCTAACCCATGTCCTCTGGTTTTTTTCTCCCCTAGCCTCAGTGGAAAAAGCCTGCTTGCATTCACTCTATCTATACCAATCATAATTTTATATACCTATTTTATATTAAATCTCCCCTCATTCTATTACCTATTACCATAATTTTATATACCTATTTTATATCAAATCTCCCCTCATTCTTCTACGCTCCAGAGAACAAAGTCCTAACCTATCCAACCTTTCTCTGTAACTCAGTTTCTCAAGTCCCAGCAACATCCTTGTAAACCTTCTCTGCATTCTTTCAACCTTATTAATATCCTTCCTGTAATTCGGTGACTAAAACTGCACACAATACTCCAAATTCGGCCTCACCAATGCTTTATACAGATTCAACATAACATTCCAACTCTTATACTCAATACTTTGATTTATAAAGCCCAATGTACCAAAAGCTCTCTTTACGACCCTATATAACTGTGATGCCACTTTTAGGGAATTTTGTATCTGTATTCCCAGATCCCTCTGTTCTACTGCACTCCTCAGTGCCCTACCATTTACCTTGTATGTTCTACCTTGGTTTGTCCTTCCAGCCTCTCTGTTTGTACCAAGTGACTGAATCTTCCTAACTAACGTCCCATGCGGGACCTTGTCAAAGTCCTTACTGAAGTCCATGTAGACAACATCCACTGCCTTCCCTTCATCCACTTTCCTGGTAACCTCCTCAAAAAACTCTAATAGATTTGTTAAACATGACCTACCACACACAAAGTCATGTTGACTCTCCCTAATGAGTCCCTGTCTATCCAAATACTTGTAGATCCTATCTCTTAGTACTCCTTCCAATAATTTACCTACTACTGACATCAAACTTACTGGCCTATAACTTCCTGGATAACTTTTAGAGCCTTTTTTAAACAACGGTACAACATGGGCTATCCTCCAATCCTCCAGCACCTCACCCGTAGATACTGACAATTTAAATATATCTGCCAGGTCCCCTGCAATTTCAACACTAGTCTCCTTCAAGGTCTGAGGGAATACCCTGTCAGGTCCTGGGGACTTTTCTACTCTGATTTGCCTCAAGATAGCAAGCACCTCCTCCTCTTCTATCTGTGTAGGTTCCATGACCTCACTGCTTGTTTGCCTTATTTCCATTGACTACATACCAGTTTCCATAGTAAATACAGATGCAAAAAACCCAGTTAAGATCTTCCCCATTTCTTTTGGTTCCATACATAGCCGACCATTCTGATCTTCAAGAGGATCAATTTGATCCCTTACTAACAATACAACATTCCTCCAAACCAACGTACAGAACACAATACGCTTAACTTTCACAGATAACACATAAGGTAATATTACCACAAATAAATTAACAGATAACAAAGTGCATATACAAGTTAAAAAGTAAACAGTATAACGCTACTAGCTCTTCACACAAGACGAGACCAGTGTGCCTGGGAGTTCCCATCAAAGGGGAATGCCAAATTTCTAAACACGAGATTCTGCAGAACCTTGAGGGACTCAGCAGGTCAGGCAGCATCGGTGGGGAAGAATAAACAGGTTGACAGACCCTTCATTAGGACTGGAAAGAAAGGGTAATAAATCAGAAAATGAAGGTGGGGGGTGGGGAAAGGCTGGCAGATGATGTTTACTTATTTAAGGATATAGCATGGAACGGACCCTTCTGGTCCAATGAGCTGTGCTGCCCAAGCCCCTACAGCCTCATTACAGGACAATATACGGTGACCAATTAACCTACTAACCGGTACGTCTTTGGACTGTGGGAAGAAGCTCGTGTGGTCACAGGGAGAAATTACAAATTCCTTCCAGATGCACCAGAGTTCAAACACAAACTCTGAAGCCCTGAACCATAGTAATGTTGTACTGACGGTTGTATTGCCGATGCAGCTCGGGCGATGGGTGAAACCAGTTGAGGGGGAAGGTGAGTGGTTGGGGGAGGACGGATGAAGAGAGAAGCTGGGAGGTGATCAGAGGTAAAGGAATCTGACAGGAGAGGACGGTGGACCATTAGAAAAAGGGCAGCAGAGGGAGATGATATGCAGGTGAGGGAAAGGGAAAGGGGTAAGAGGGGGAGCCAAAATGGGGAATGGAAAAAGAGAGAAGAGGGGTGTAGAGAAATTTTCAGATGTGAAAGAAATCCATGTTCATGCCATCATATTGGAGGCAAGCCAGATAATATGAGATGTTGCCCCTCCGACCTGAGAGTGGTAGTAGAGGAGGCCATGGACTGATACGTTATAAGGTGATTGGAAAATCTGACTGAAGTAAGTGACTACCAGGAAATCTTGCCTTTTGTGATGGATAGAGAGAAGTTGCTCGACAAACTGGTCGCCCAATCTATGTCAGGACTGACCAAAGTACAGGAGACTGCACTGGGAGCTTTGGATTCAGTAGATAACCTCGTCAGACTCACGGTTGAATTGTCACCTCACCTGCAAGGACTGTTTGGAACCCTGAATGTTGCTGAGGGACATGCGGTCATGTGGAATAAAAATATGGAAGAAAATCTCAAACTCAGATGGGTCAAGGACGGTGGAAGCAGACTACCGATTTGTCTTTGTTCTTGCCATGAGGTTGAAGGAATAAAGGTTGCTGTTTTGTTAAACAACTGTGTCCACCATTTTGTGAGATGAAGTTGTTTGGCTTCTTCATATGTCCTGCTGAAGGGTTTCAGTCTGAATGTTGGCCGTACTCTTTTCCATAGATGCTCCCTGGCCTGCTGAGTTCCTCCAGCATCTTGTGTGTGTCGCTTGACTTGATTAATGCTTTGAAGTAGACACAATGATGCTCCAGATAATCTGATGGACTAGAGATAGTTTCCAAACAGGAGGTTATTTGTGTTTTCTGTAGTTAGATACGACATGCAGGTTTGTGACTGTTGAGGTCTGTTTCTGCTCTGAGTGATTCAAACTGGTTACTGGTTTTGTAATTGATTTTAAACATGGAGCCATAAATTACCAGTTGTCAGTTGTCAGATGTGGAAGAAGGGCAATAAATGGATGCTGGCTTGGATCAGACCAATAAGAAGGTGTAAAGGTCAGTCAGATGACCCATAGCCAATAACATCTGAACTGGTAAGGATTGAATATATACATGCAGAGGTTTTCAGGTACAAGATAGAGATAACTCTCCCCAGAGACCTACCGTCACAGGGAAGAGCCCCCATTCTGGGGACTGGGAGAAGAAAGGTTTGATCATCTGGCCAACGGAGATCCCCTATTTCACTGTTATAAATTGGAAATATAGTTTGAGTGAGTATTGGCACAGAGGAAACAGTAGAATTCATGTTTTAAGTTGTTGGCCTGGATTCAATAAAGTGCAGGCTTCCATTAATTACAAGTTTATTACTAAGTTTCCTAACTTAGATCCATTGAACAAAGAGTTGCAGGAGTGGGAGTAGCACTCGTCCCGATTGCAGGGAGATCAGTGGAGAGGGACAAGTGGACAAGAGTGACATAGAGAGCAACTCCTGTGGAAAGTGGAGAGATTAGCTTTAGAGGAAACAGAGGCATTGTTTATCTTTTATGGACATGGTATCCATGTGGTTCATTTCTAGGAAACTGAGATTCTCAATGCTCAGCAACTTTGATAAGAACAGGAGCATGTATGCCAAGCCAACTCCCTGACCAGCTGCTTTTTTTGGCTAACAAAGAAGTAAAGATTATTGTCTTGGCACCATGCTACAAGGCTGTCCGTCTCCTTCCTGTACTCTGACTTGAACTATGAAATTCTGTGGAATTCTCTGCCCAATGAAGCAGTGGAGGCTACCTCAGTAAATATACTTAAGACAAGGTTGGATAGATTTTTGCATAGTAGGGTAATTAAGGGTTATGGGGAAATGGCAGGTAGGTGAAGACGAGTCCATGGCCAGATTAGCCATAATCTTATTGAATGGTGGAGCAGGCTGGATGGGCCGGATGGTCTACTGCTGCTCCTGTTTCTTATGTTCTTATGGCCCGTGAAAGTTGTGTCATTTGTAAACATAGATGGAGGTGGAAGAGAATCTGGTTAAACAGTGATGAGTGTACAGGGAATAAATTAGAGGGTTGAGGATGCAGCCTTGTGGTGTGTCATTGCTGAAGGTAATCATGGTAAAGATGTTGCTTGCTATCCTTACTGATAATGGTCTGTTGGTCAGGAAGTCAAGGATACGGTTGCAAAGGAACATCTTGATTTGCAGGTGAGTTTACATGGAAATATCAAAGGTTCAATTTATTGTCAAAGTATGTATGTATGAAACAACTCTGATATTTGTCTACTCCAGATAACAATCAAATACAGAAGGACTCACTGCCAATCGCCCACAGGAAAGAAACCACAAAAAATGAAGGAAAACAATATACAGTCCAATAATCCCATAAACCTCAGAATATGGAAAATGTCTTTTTATCAGCATACCAGGAATGCAGCCGCACGAATTCAGTCCTGCTGTAAAGAGTGACTGCCTACCCAGGTCTGAACACTGCCGATCCGGGTTGAATGTGTCAATCCAGCTGGTAACCGTCTCTGTTGGGAAACATCTCTGACCACCTCCACATTCACCTCGTTGCTTCGATCTTCCTCACCGATTCAAAGTGTATCATGATCCCTCATTTCACTCTGGTCTTTTCCACAAGTCGGCTTGTGTTCTCGGACCTTTTTGCAACCCTCCCCCCATGCTCCCCCCATCTCCGATCTCCGGGAGGCTGCTCTCCGGACAGAGCAACACGCTGCATCCTTCAGCCGAGTTCCAAACTGTACCTCACATGCTCCAACATTTTCCGTAACACTAACAAGAAAAAAAGAAAAGCAACAGGTGTAGAAAAAGAGAAAAGTCGGATGGATTTGCTATCTGAAAGGTGTCGCCCAAGGAATCGTTGTTTGCTGGTGCCATCTTAACTGAGAGATAATGTATTGAAGGCTGAGTTGTAGTCAATAGGTAGTTTAACATAAGTGCCGTTACTGTACAGATGCTCCGGAGATGGATGTAAGACCAAGATGTCATCCACTGTAGACCTGCTCTGATGGTAGACAAATTGCAGTGTGTTGATGGAGTCTGGGAGGCTGGAGTTATTGCACCATCACCAGCCTCTAGAACTGCTTCATAATGGTGGATATCAGGGCCATAGGGCATTAGTCATTAAAGCATGCAACCTCTCTTTTAGCACCATAATATATAGGAGCAGAGTTAGCCCATTTGGCCCATCGTGTCTGCTCCTGCATTTCATCATGTTTTCTCAAGTGGGGGAGTCTAGAACCAGGGGGTACAACCCTATAATAGAAGGGTGTCCCTTTAGTACAGGGATAAAAAAAAGACTTTCTTCAGACAGAGGAGAGTGAATCTATGGAAATCATTACCACAGGAGGCTTAGTCATTGGGAAAGTCCAAAGTGAAGGTTGATAGGTTCTTAATTGCTAAGGACCTCAAAGGTTATAGGAAGGCAGGAGAATAGGGTTGAGCAGGACATTATACATCAACCATAATGGAATGACAGAGCAGACTCGATGGTAAATGACTTATTCTGCTCCTGTGTCTTATAGTATTACAATAATCAATGGGTGTCAATGGGCTGGTCATTAGCTGGTAGTATGCTGGGTCTGCGGTGGTTGGTGGGGGGGGGGGGGGAGGTATGCTTGAATCCTTTCTGAACTTTGTGTACCAGAGATCCAAAATAAAATCAGAACATGATGAGGACAGAAAGCATTGATGGGAGAAGAAGCAGAGAGACATTGCAAACCAATGACTTTCCAGTAGAGGGAACTCTCCTTCTTCAACCCATCAGCCCTGCTGGGGCACAGACCACCAAGAGCAACTCAGTCCTGGGCCAGTCTTCCAAATTGTTCCCAAGTGTAGCCAATCTTTGAAAATACTTTCTCTTCCAGGGATGAGATCTTTGGAGTTTCTATTGGTATTTTTGTAGCACAGGGTTTTTATGGGATGAGGTTGCTTGCCCAATGTCCAACTCTCCCCCTATTGCAACCGGGCTGGGGACCTTCCATGGTGGAGTTGGAGGATACCTGAGGACTCTTCAATTTCAAGTACAAATATTTTCCAATACTGCAATATTCTTGGGGAGTTGGAAATCATAAATTCTGCAGATGCTGGAAATCCAAAGCAACACAGACAACGCGCTGGAGGAACTCAGCAGTTCAGGCAGCGTCTATTGAAATATTCTTGGGGAGTTGTGTCTTTTTTTCAATTATCTGAATGTATCAGTATGTGAAAAAGAACGTTTGGTAAATTTAGGGATTAAAATAACTTGTTATGTGGTCTAATTGACAGATGCAAAAAACAGGAAGCAACAGAAAACTCGGATGTCTCCACAAGAAGAGGTCACGATCAGCCTCACAGGACTGTTAGTACCTGGCACATGCCAAGTCCATAAACTGTTGAAAGCAGTATCATGTGTAGAAGGGGTCATAAAGAAAGCATTTGGCACGTTGGCCTTCATAAGTCAACGTATTGAGTACAGAAGATAGGATTTTATGTTGAAGTTGTATAAGACATTGGTGAGACCTAATTTGGAGTTTTGCGTGCAGTTTTGGTCACCTACCTACAGGAAAGATTTAAACAAGGTTAAAAGAGTACACAGAAAATTTACAAGGATGCTGCCAGGTCTGGAGAAACTGAGTTATAAGGAAAGATTGATTAGATTAGGACTGTATTCCTTACAACGTAGAAGATTGAGAAGAGACTTTTTTGGAGATATACGAAGTTATGAGGGATATAGATAGTGTAAATGCAAGCAGGCTTTTTCCGCTAAGGTTGTGTGGGATTGCAACCTGAGGTTACGGGTTAAGGGTGAGGGGTGAGAAGTTTAAGAGGAATATGAAGGGAAACTTCTTCACTCAGAGAGTGAGAGTATGATAGGAGCTGTCAGTGCAAGTGGTGCATGCAAGTTCGATTTCAATGTTTAAGAGAAGTTTGGAGAGGTACAAGAATGGTAGGGGTATGGAGTGCTATGGTCAAGGGGAGTAAACGCTTAAATAGTTTTGGCATGGACTAGATGGACTACCGTGTTTCGTTTTTACTGTGAATGCCCTCAAGAAAATGAATATTAGGATTGTATGTGGTAACATATGTGTACTTAGATAATAGATTTACTTTGAACTTTGAATTTGCCTGCCACCAGAGTTACAATTGGTCAGGCAAACTCTGCAGAATTTACAAGCTTGTTTTAACTTCTTTTTACCTGGCCTTTACTTTCTTTTAACTCTGACGTCTGTTTTCTTTCAATTGCAGTGATTCTGCTAATAGGACAGAGCCATCTGAAACATAGAACCCCAAAGGGATGCAAAATGACACAATCAAGACTCAGTGATCTTTTACCAGCAGCAAGCAAAATCATTTACTGTATTATTAATTTATCTAATTAATTAATCCGTTTTTTTCTGGCAATCAACAGCCTGTAACTTCCCTTTGTGAGTCGTGCTTTTTAAAATGACAGTACACCTTTGCGCTTATGCTGTGTTTCGAGGGATTTGATGATCTGGAGTTCCTGGGGTACAATTCTGCAGTGGACTTGGGGATGGATCGAGGCTGCCGGTCCCAGGCCCAAAAGTGTAGACTGAACCAACGTTTGGCCTTTGCTGCAGCAGACTTGGGACCTGATTGAGGTGGTGGGCCTGCTCCCAAAAGCAGAATTGGCCATTGCTGCAGCAGACTTGGGGCCTGATTGAGGTGGTGGGGCCTGCTCCCGAAAGCAGAATTGGCCATTGCTGCAGCAGACTTGGGGCCTGATTGAGGTGGTGGGGCCTGCTCCTGAAAGCAGAATTGGCCATTGCTGCAGCAGACTTGGGGCCTGATTGAGGTGGTGGGGCCTGCTCCCGAAAGCAGAATTGGCCATTGCTGCAGCAGACTTGGGGCCTGATTGAGGTGGTGGGGCCTGCTCCCGAAAGCAGAATTGGCCATTGCTGCTTCAGACTTTGGGCCTGATTGAAGCGGCAGAGCCCAGGCCTGTGAGCAACGAATGAGTCAATGTTTAGCCATTGTTGGAAAGGACACGGGGCAGATTGAAGCAGCAGAGCCCAGATCCGAGAGTGAGGACTGAGCTGAGGTTCAGGCAATTTAAAATTCCAGCTAGATTGGAAAGGTCAGGGGTGGGGGGAGGGGTGGTGTTCAGCTCAGTGCTCCACGAGGTTTACTCTCATCTGATCTGAACTGATTCTGCTCATCAGGCTCACTATCTGGCTGCAGTGCTGCGTCTGCTCTCTGGCCGTGGTCTCACTTCCCAATTTCATGGACTCTGCAATTTCTGTTCTTGAGGAAACCATGTTGACGATGGCCTATTTTATCATGTGCCTCCAAGTACCCCAAAACTACATCCTTAGCTATCAACTCCAACATCTTCCCAATCACTGAGTTTAGACTAACATGTCTATAATTTCCTTTCTCCTGCCTCTCGCTTTCTTGAATTGTGGAGTGACATTTGTTGTACGCATTCAAATATAACACCTTCAGCCCTATATTCACCCTTTTTGATTTTGTCCACTTTTTACATTGCAGCTCATCCTGTTGACTGCAATTTTGCCCTTTCATCAGCCTCTCCTTGCAGGCAGTCTCTGTGGTGAACTACATATTGATGGTACATCAGTCTCAATTCACATTGCCTTTATTTGTAAACCAACTACCTCATGTTTAGCACTAACCCTGTGGTTCCCATCCCCCTGCCAAATTACTTTAAACCCACCCAGACACTGCAGATCAATCACAAAATTACCAAGGCACAATCGCTTTTCATCCGTGTTGTGTGTGAATTGTTATTTGCAAAAAGCATTAAGGCTAAAATGTGTCTTTGAAATAAGCTGGCTCATCTGCCTTGGTGTGTAACGTCTCCTGGACTTGCAAACTCTACCTCCAAAGATTAAACAGCAGGTGCATGGGAACACCACCGTTTTCAAGCTTTCCTCCGATTATACACTGGTCTTGGAAGTACGCTCAGTAGCTGCTTTATTAGGTAGACCTGCTTGTTATGCGATTATTTAATCTTCCAACCATGTGACAGCAACTCAGCGCATAAAGGCATGCAGACATGGTCAAAAGGTTCAGTTGCTGGTTGGACCAAGCGTCAGAATGGGGGGGCAGCACTCTGAGGATCATGTTTATTTTTATTTCCTAAGTGCCTTCAATACCAAACAGACCTCACTGCTGGGGGGGAGAGCTCTGTTCAATACAGGTTGGCACTTCCATTGTATCCTGGACAATAGACTAGCTGACTGGAAGACCGCAGACTCTTTGTGCCAGACATGGCTCTAAGCAGCACTGGGGCACCGTGGGGGAAATGTATTTGCTCCCTTCCTGTTTACCCCGTATAGCACAGATACAACACTAAGTCATGTCATCTGCAGGCATTCTCTGATGACTCTGCAATAGTTGTGTGTATAAAGGGAGGTCGGGAGAATGAGTTCAGGGCCTTGGGGGAGGACTTTGTTGAATGGTGAAAGCTGAATCATCTGCAGCTCAACATCAGTAAGACAAAGGAGATGGTGATGGAGTTTAGGAAGAGAAAGCCTGCACTGCTTTCTGTTACTATTGATGGTGAGGACGTGGATGTGGTGAGGACCTACAGGTGCACCTAGATGACAGACTTGAGCAGAGCACCAACAGTCACCTTTACTTCCCAAGGAGACTGAGGCCCTTTGAAGTATGCAAGTCTCTCCCTCACATGTACTACCAGACTGTTGTCACCAATATAGTCTTCCATGCGTGGTGTTCTGGGGCAATGGTGTCAACATGGGTGATGCCAACAGGCTCAATAAGCTGATTAGAAAGACTAGCTCTGTTATAGGAGTTAAACTGGACACACTGGAGCCTGTGGTAGAACAAAAGGACCCTACGGAAAATCCCGGCAATTCTGGACAATGTATCTCACCCTCTGCGTGCCACCTTGGCTGAACAGAGGAGCACTTTTAGTACTAGACTAAGACAACTGCACTGTTCCAAAGAGCACTTGAAGAGGCCATTCTTACCCTCAGCCATTAGGCTCTATAATAAGTCATCCTATAGCCAGGGAGGTGAGACTGTTTGAGGAAACTTATTTTTTATTCTTTCTTATGTCTCTTCTAATATTTGTATATCTGTGTACTTGTAATGCCACTGTGACATTGTAATTTCCTCTAGAATCAATAAAGTATCTTTCTGGCTTGTGGATCCACATTCTCTGGTCCCTTTGTTCAATGGCTCACTTGGAACCTGACCATTCACCACATGTCTTCCCAAAGTCCAACACCTCACACTCGCCTGCATTAAATTCCATATTGATTGGCAGGATAACAGCCAAATCAAAGTTCCCTTTCAGTACTAGGCATCATTCATGTGCCCAAGACCAGTCAGTCTCCTGAAATACGCCCTCTATTCCCAACTCCCTACGAGGAAGAAATTACTAAAGCGGAGAAAATGAATGTTTCAGAACTGTTCTCAAAGCCTATTGGAACCAGAATGAGCAACACACACAAAATGCTGGAGGAACTCAGCAGGCCAGGCAGCTTCTACAGAAAGTAGAGTTGACAGTTCAGACTAAGACCCTTCGGCAGGACTAGAGAAAAAAAACTGAGGAGTAGATTTAAAAGATGGAGCGAGGGAGAGAGAAACACTTGGTGAGAGGTGAATCGTGAAGGGAGAGGAATGAAGTAAAGAGCTGGGAAGTTGGTAGTTGAAAGAGATACAGGGCTGGAGAATGGAGGTGTCTGTTAGGAGAGGACAGAAAGCCATGGAAGAGAGAAAAGTGGGGAGGAGCACCAAAGGGAGGTGATGGGTGGGAAAGGCGATAAGGTGAGAGAGGGCAAAGGTGAATGGTTGGGGGTATTACCAGAATTTCAAGAAGTTGATATTCATGCCATCAGGTTGGAGGCTACTCAGACAGAATATAAGGTGTTGTTCCTCCAATCTAAGTGTGGCCTCATCATGACAGTGGAGGAATGGGAATGGGAAGTGGAATGAAAATGGGTGGCCGCTGGGAGATTCCGCTTTTTCTGGTGGATGGAGTGTAGGTGCTTGGCAAAGCGATCTCACCGATATGCAGGAGGCCACACCGGGAGCACCGCACAATAACCCCAAAAGGCTCATGGGTGAAGTGTCATCTCATCTGGAAGGACTGTTTGGGGCCCTAAATGGCAGTGAGGTAAGAGGCGTAGGGGCAGGTATAGCACTTGTTCCACTTGCAAGGTTAAATTCCAGGAGAGAGATCAGTAGGGAGGGATGAATGGACAAGGGAGTTGCGTAGGGAGTGATCCCTGAGTAAAACAGGAAGTTTGGGGGAGGAAAAGCTGTCCTTGGTGGTGGGATCCCATTGGTGGCGGAAGCTGCGAAGAATTATATGCTGGATGCGGAGGCTGGTGGGGTGGTAGATGAGGGCAAGTGGAACCCTATCCCTGCTAGAGTGGCGGGAAGATGAGGTGAGAGCCAAAATGAGTGAAATGGAAGAGATGTGGTTGAGGGCAGCATTGATGGAGGAGGAAGGGAAGCCCCTTTCTCTGAAGAAGGAGAGCATCTCTTTCGTTCTGGAATGAAAAGCCTTGTTCTGAGAGCAGATGCGGTGGAGACGGAGAGAGGTTGGCATTTTTACAAGTAACAGAGTGGGAAGGGGTATAGTCCAGGTAGCTGTGAGAGTCTGTGGATTTGTAACAGATATCAATAGATAAGCTGTCTCCAGAGACAGAGGCAGAGAGTTCAAGAAAGTGGAAGCTGGAAGCAAAGTGGATGAAGTTGACGAGTTCAGCATGGGTGTAGGAAACAGCACCAAAGCAGTCGTCGATCTAGCGGAGGAAAAGTGCAGGATGATCACCAGTGTGGGCTAGGAACATAGACCGAGAAACAGGCAGGCATAGCTGGGACCCATGTGAGTGCCTATGACTGCCCCTTTTGTTTGAAGGAAGAAGAAGGGGCCAAAGAAGAAATTATTTAGAGTGGGGACAAGTTTCACCAGACGGAGGAGAGTGGTGGTGGAGGGGAACTGGTTGGGTCTGGTATCCAGAACAAAAGAGAGCATTAAAGCCGTCCTGGTGGAGATGGAGGTGTACAGGGACTGGACATCCATAGTGAAAATAAGATGATGGGGGTCAGTGGACCTGAAGTTATTGAAAAGATCCAGAGCATGTGATGTAGGCAGAATGGATCGAAGTAGCGGGACAAAACAGAGTCAAGGTACTGTATGCCGATGTGAATTCAGTGGGGCAGGTTCAAGCTGAAACCTGGACAAGCCGCTTTGTGGATCTTGGGTAGGAGGTGGAAATGGGAGTTGCGGTCATGGGAACTATGAGCCGTGGCTGGGAGATCCCTAGAGTTAATTAGGTTGGCGATGGTGTGGGAGACGATGGCCTGGCCAGAAAGACATTTAATGGGAATTTTAAGTGACTACTTAAATTTGAAAAGGGAGACCCAGAAAGGCATGGCATGTGGCATGTGGCATGTGGGGGCCAAGCAGAGGTGAAGAATGAGTGTGGCATCTCCTGATCTACCCACTCCGGCAATGGGACAAGATTGGGAACCATAAACAGGTACCTCCAGGCACAACACAACCCACAAGGCTGAAGCAGAATCTTGTCATAGTTAATCCTGCAAAGGCTGCCAAACAAGAAACCAACACCAGTTTCACCAACTTAGCTTCTACATTGTAACCCCGGAGAGCATTGACCAAGAATGGACTTACTTACTGCTTGTCGAGGCGATGCCAACAACCCCTGGTCGGTAGGCATTGTTGCCTCAATCACAAATATCTCCTTGCTTCTCAACATTGTCCTGCCCCACTTTCTGCCCCACTACAACCATGCCTGAGGGAAGTATGAGAGCTATAGACTGGGTATTTGCTATTTGCAAGCTGCGGATGGTGAGGGTAGAACTAAAGAACTTGACTAAGGGTGAAGGGTGAAATATTTAAAGAGAACCTGAGGAGGAATTTCACTTAGAGTAAGTGAAGAAGTTGCCATTGGAAGTGATGGATCAAGTTCAACTTCAAGTTCATTGTCATTAAACCGTGTATAACACCTTTGTCGGGACCAAGCTGCACAACACAGTACACATAACTCAACCATGCCACATAAAGCTGCCAACCTAATAGCATGAATATTGATTTCTCCTTGTGGTAAATTTTCCTCCCCTCCCCTTCCCCCTTCTTCTATGCCCCTACTCTGCCCTCTTACCTCTTCTCCTCAACTGCCTATCCCCTTCCCTGGTGCCCCTCCTTCTTCCCTTTCTCCTATGGTCTGCTCTCCTCTCCTAACAGATTCCTTTTTCTCCACCTTTACCTTTCCCACCCACCTGGCTGCACCTATCATTCTCTAACATGTCCTCCTTCCCCTCCCCCACATTTTATTCTGGCGTCTACCCCCTTCCTTTCCAGTCTTGAAGAAGGACTCAGCCAAGTGCTGCCTGACCTGCTGAGTTTCTCCTACACTCGGTGAGTGTAGCTTCACGTGAATTCTGTAAGGGTAAGTTTCTGTACCCTGAATAACCGTGTCATGGGATTTGCCTGCATAGGATTTTGCTCCTCTTTCCAGCATCACTGATCCAAAATACCAACTGCTTCATCTTTCCACAGATGCTGCTTGACAAGCCGAGTCATTCCAAAAGTTTTGTTTTTGTTCTTAACTCAACAATGAGTTAATAACACCACAAACCAGTATAGGGAATCTTTCCCCTTCACTTTACATACTGGAATCACTGGAAACTCATTCTAATGAAAATACAGGGACTGAAATGTCTGGCTACAAATAAATAGTACGATATTGCTTTAAAATGTTACAGTGAGGGGCATGGGGAGTATCCCTCCCTGTGATAGTCAGTTATATGTGCTATCCAGCCCAGGGTTGGAGAGCGTAATCTCCCCCCGCTATGACCCTATCTGCCTGGGAAGGGCAGGGTAACGTAGTGTGAATCTGTCCAATGTGACTAAGGCTGAAACAATGGAATTTGTTTAGGATGACTTCATTCTGTTTGTGTAACTCCCTTAAGCCCATTGATTGATGTTTAGAACACATCATCCTGCAAGGAACTGTCAACAACTTCTTGTTAATTCTTGTATATGATTATCATCAAGTGACTTTTTCAGATCTCTTCACAATTATTCCCATTCCCATCTTTCTCCACAAAAGGACACTGCAGATGCTGTGGTCAAAGCAACACATACAATACGCTGGGTTGCTCCCATCTCTCTCCAAACCTTTATCATCAATTAAATGTTCCACAGGTTTTTCACACCTGCCACAGCACAAGAAGGCAAACCTCTGCAAGTCTCCACCTTTCCCATTTGCTCTGTTTCCCAAGTCCTTTGAGATCTGGTTCCCAACCCATGTACCACCGGCAAAGCTCCCTGCTAATTACTCTGTGTATCTCTCATACAATCAGAGTCTCTGGACTTTTACAGGGGATACACCTTCTGGGCCAAAGTTGTATTTCAAGTGGCAGTGTGACTTAATGTCGGGGCTATTAACAATGTAGAGGAATAGAGGGATCTTGAAGTCCACAACGATAGTTCCCTGAAAGCCATCACCGCAGCTGTTCCAAAGGTATTGGAGATGATACTTCAGTAGTTCAATAGTTCCATTTAATATCAGAGAGAGTATACAATATACAACTTGGAAATTCTGTTCTTCGCAGGCATCCACAAAAACAGAAGAGTGCCCCAACGAATGAATGACAGTAAATATGTAGAGCCCCAAAATCCCCTGCTGCCCCTCCCATGCAAAGCGGCAGCAAAGCATCGACACCTCTCCCCACTTACTGTAGCAAAAAGTATCAACACCCTCAACTCACCAACCAAGCAATTGCAAAGTCATAGAACCACCATAGAGTCCCTGTCCTGCAACGTCTACAGGGTGTTTCACACTGACCTGACCACTGCCTGGTTGTCTTGTTCAAAGCTGTTTGCTTTCAAGAACTCTTCCACCAAGCACTAGTAATGTGGCAATGTCCAGCTGACTGGGATGTTGCACAGCAATGAGGTCAAACCTATCCTCCACAACACCAGGGTCAGGTAAACTCGAAGTCCACAAACTTTGCTTCTACACAGTCTGAAGCAGCCACATGCAAAGGTGGTCATTGGCATGAGGACGACATAGCGCACACTTTTGCCCCCCGTTTACTGGGAACGTGTTTTCTAACTCATTGGACCTGCTCCTCTTTGGACCCCAGATGAACTGGAAGATGTCCTGGGTGATTACCAAGTTAGACGAGCAGGCTTCATTTGTACCAAGTACAGCAGCCCCACATGCATCACACCCAATGACCAAGTTACTGAGAGCAAACACTATTTGCATAGTCCTAATTTCCTTTCTTTCTTTTTCAATCTTTTTATTGAGTTTCATATATATATATATAGAAAAAATATAACATAATAATGAATAGGTTATGAATACAATAGACTTGAAATCACATTAATAGTATGATAACAATATCCTATTAAACATCAACAAAAATACATTAATCAATCAAGTCTATATAATTATATATGAAAAAAAACAAAAATAATCGTCAAAAGAAGAAAAAATTTGAGAATATGTGAAAAATATATATTGAGAAAAAAAACACTAAACTAAACTAACATGGGCAATAATAACAGTTTATAAGTATATGATATCCTAATTCCAGTTTGACTTTTTCCAATCTGCTCCAGCCAACTCCTGTTGCACACTCCAACCCCTCTAGCTTTTCACTCTCACATATTTACCTTCTCCATGACTCACTTTATCTTCTTCACTCTGTGGTGAACTCAGGCTCCTACCACTCCACCAAGAGGGTATTACCTAGATTATATGACCCCAGTTTTGGACTCTCAGCACAAGTACAAATACACTCAATGGCCTTTTTATTGGTTACACTGGTGGAAGTACTCATTAATGCAAATATCTAATCAGCCAATCATATGGCAGCAGCTGAATGCATAAAAGCACGCAGATGTGGTCAAGAGGCTCAGTTGTTGTTCAGGCCAAACATCAGAAAGGAGAAGTGTTATCTGAGACGCTTTGACTGTGGAATGATAGTTGGTGCCAGATGGGGTGGTTTGAGTATCTCAGAAACTGTGGGGTTTTCATGGGATTTTCATGCACAATGGTATCTAGAATTTACAGAGAATAATACAAAAAATGAAAAACATCCATGAACAGCAGTTCTCTTGGTGAAAATGCCTTGTTAATGAGAGGCCAGACTGTTTCAAGCTGACAGGAAGTTGACAGTGACTCAAATAACCATGCATTACAATGGTGATGCACATATGAGCATCACTAAATGCACAAAATATTAAATCTTTAGGTACAGGAGGCACCTAATAAAGTGGCCACTGGTTGTAGAGGATTACCCAGACTTCCCTTAATGATTTTAGAGTGACTATTTTATATTTATGACCTCTGTTTTGATTCTCAGTACAGGTACAAATATATTCCCAACAGGAAGACCCAGGGGTTAAATTCATAGTTGAAATGTAGGCATCTGTAACTGGGACACAAGAAATTTGGCATAAGCTGGAAATTCACAATGACACACACAAAATACTGGGGGTATCTCAGCAGGTCAGGCGGCATCTATGGAGAGGAAAGAACATTCAACGTTTTGGGCTGAGAACCTTCGTCGGGAATGAAAAGTAAGGAGGAGGAAGCCAGAAGAAGTTGGGGGAAGGGAATTCCTACAAGCTGACAAGTGATATGTGAAGGCAGGTGAGGGGAAGTTAGGTGGGTGGGGGAGGGGGATGAAGTGAGAAGCTGGCAGCGGCTAGGTGGAAGTGGTAAAGGGCTGAAGAAGAAGGAATCTCACCGAAGAGAGCAGCGGACCATGACACCAAGGGAAGGAGCTCATGAGGGCAGGGAGAGGAGAAAAGAACAGCTGAGAGGGCCACCAAAGTGGGGGACAATCTTCCTTCCCAGACCTTGGCCCAAAATATCAACTGTTTGTTTCCCTCTGTAGATGCTACCTGACCTGCTGAAAACAGTCAAAAAGACAAGAGATTCTGCACAGGCCAGAAATGCAGAACAACCACAATGTGCAGTTGAAAGAGAAACAGGTTTAATATTTTTTCAAAGTGCTGTGAGACATGTAATATTCTGCAATGAAGATAAATACAAGTACTTGTTTAATACCTTAGCCAAGTCCTTATTTAACACAGAATACAAACTCTTAAAATCATTTTCATTACTTTACTCACATATGCTAAGTTTTCCAGCTCTGCAATTTGCTCCTTTTTGGTAATATTATATTCCCATTATTCCAAAGCTACCTTAAATTACCTTTTACCGCGGAAAGCTTATTTCTCAGAGTAATATTAATTTATTGAAGGGGTGATCATTTCGTAAAATTTTCTCTATCTCATATTTTGAAAGTATTGAATTCACTTTCCCTTTTGTGTTTAATCGGTATCCCCCTCTGCCCACGCACTGCTGCAAGAAAGCAGCATCCCTCCTCAAGGGCCACCACTTCTAGACCATGCTCTCTTCGTGCTATGCCACTGGGAAGGAGGCACTGGAGCCTCAGACCTCACAGCACCAGGTTCAGGAACATTTGATCAGGCTCTGGGACCAGAGTGAATATCTTCACTCACTGCAACTCTGAGCTGACTCCACAATGTACAGACTCATTTTCAAGGACTCTGCAACTCGTGGTCTCAACAATGTTTTTCTAATTTGCACAATGTGTCTTCTTTTGCACAATGGTGCTTCTTTATATTTTCTTTGCATGTAGCTTTTCATAAAAGTTATAGTACTTCTGTATTTCCCTGTAAATGCATGCTATATGGTAACAAATATGCACTTTGATAATCAAATTACTAAATTTGAGGCTGTGGTTTCCAAAGCAATCTTGTTTTTCCACCTTGGGGATCTGTACAGAAGGAACAACAACTTCTGCAAGTTGCAACATGTTTTCCACGAAGAGTATCATTACGGCATTACAAATATTGATGCAGTATAGTATCAGAAGGAACCTGACAAAGGCTTGAACTTACACCTGATGCTTATTTGCAATCCAAGTGAATGAAGTGTCCCTATATGTATACAGCAAAACCCACATAGCTTGCAGGCCTTTGATTGTAAAATCTACTCTGACATCTGCATACACCCCACCCACAGTAACCACACTGTACTGTAAACACTTCAACAATTTTTGTCAATACACGCTGATATTTATGTGTTTATGCACATTTTATTCCATAGTCATACTTTAACACTTTTTATAATGCTGTTTGCATTGTCAATACACGCTGGTATTTATGTGTTTATGCACATTTTATTCCATATTCATACTTTAACCACAGTTTATTTTTATACAATTCTTTATTCTTATGATTGTTGAATGTTGTTACTTCTAGTTGCACACCAGCACAACAGCACACCACAGCAAATTCCGAATGAATGAAAATGTTTGATATTGTACTGTTCGCCAAGCCTAGCAATGACAGTATCTTGCAGGCATTCCGTTGCCAGTCAAGGTGACATCCTCAGTACACAGATGCTGGTGTTTCTCTTTTTTTTATTACAAAATCCTTTATTACAAAGATCGGTGCTATACAATATATACAAAACAGTGGCAAACACAATTACGAAACTACAAATAGACAATAGACATTACACCAAAATGTTGCCATCTCTCTCTTGGGAGAGTTTGCATTTATATAGCCCCACAGTCGCTTGTCTCAATCCTGATTGGCTACACCTTCAGTTGGCCTTTGAATGCTATTGTTTCGTAAATGCCCTCTACGAGCCTCTAAAGAAATGTGAGCCAATAGCATTCAAAGGTCAACTGAAGGGTGTAGTCTATCAGGACCGAGATGGGGGGTGAGGGGCTATATAAAGACAAGCACTCCCAGAGAGGAACACCAACCACAGCGCACTGAAGACGCCACTTCGACTGGTGATGAAACATCTGAAAGCTAATTGCCCAGCTCGGCAAACACCCCAACGTCAAACGCCTCAACCCAAGCTACCATCCATCATAAACATGAAATGTACATGGCGAATAAGGTTGATCATTGTATGGATTCTATATCAGAATGAAAACGAGCTTTCTTACAAGGACATGAAAAGATCTTGAGACACTTTTTTGAAAGAGCATTTGTTCATTTTAAAAAAAATTATTGATATACGGCATGGAACAGGCCTCTCTGGTCATTGAAGCCGTGCTGTCCAGCAACCCCCAGTTTAACCCAACCTAATCACGGGACAATTTACAATGACCAATTAACCTACCCCAGTACTGGTATGGCTTTGGAGTGTGGGAGGAAAGCAGAGCACCTAGTGTGAACCCACGCGGTCATGGGGAGAACGTACAAACTCCTTACGGGCAGCAGCGGGAAATGACCCCAGGTTGATGGTACTGTAGAGCGTTGTGCTAGCCACTGTGCTACTGTGCCACCATCTTTCCAAAAGGTTTATTACTCAACCATATTGTAAAATGAACATTATTGAAATTCTGCTTCAGGGGAGCCTGTTAGGCACAAACTGGCTGTGCTGCATTTTTAACATATCAACACAACTCCATCAGCGTCACATTGGCAGGAACTAAACTTAAATCTTTACATACAGCCTAACTAAATTGCTGCTCTTCTTTCAGTTTCATTTTCTGAAGATTTACTCTCCACCATTCACCCATGGTATAGTTTCAAATGTGAACATCTTTTATGCTAGGAATTCTAATGCCAGGTATTGGATTACTCATTTATTTGATAACACATGCCATTATTTTGTATATCATAGATACTGAAACTAAAACTGGTAAATAATTTACAGTCAGTTAATTAATAACTTTCAGGACATGAGCAGTGCAAGTTGCAGGGAAAGAGCAGGATAATGGGATTAGTTTTATAAAATGGAAGAATATTTTGTATTGAAACCACAAGTGCCTCACATCTCCTGTAACCAAGTTTCAATCTTGACATCAAGCGCTGTCTGTGTGGAGTTTGAGCATTTGCCCTGTAACTTTCTCCTCCGGTGCACCGATTTCTTCGTACATGCCTGTGATTCATGTGAATCATTATGGTCCCTCACCATCCAGAACATACACTCTTTTCCTTACTGTGCTCAGGGAGGAGATACAGAAGCATGAAGATCCATACTCATCAGCTCAGGAACAGCATTTTCCCCCTGTTGTCAGATTTCTGAATGATTCATGATCCCATGAATACTAACACATTATTCTTTTTTTAAACAATGTCTATATATTAAGTAGTTTATAGTAATTTTATGTCCTTGTCCTGTATTGTTGCCACTAAACAACAAATTTCACAAGGTACAAGACGGTGACAGTAAACCTTCTTTTACACATAGATCCCCTGATAGAATTTTGCAGACACCAACATCTTCTCAATGAGGTGGTCAGGAGGCCACGGGAAGTTAGGTGTGTTCAGGAAAGTTTCCCAATGCAACATGTAGATAAGCCAACTAGAGGACAACCTGTATTTGATCCGGTATTGGGAAATGAACCTGGTCAGATCTCTTGTTGGGCAGTGACTCTTTCTCCTTTACTATAGGACTGGAGAGGAATAGGAGCAGACAATCTGGGAAACCATTTAATTGGTGTAGGGGGAAATATGCTGCTATTAGGCAGAAACTTGGAGCATAAATTGGGAGCAGACGTTCTCAGGGAAACGTACGGCAGAAATGTGGCAAATGTTCAGGGAACGTTTGCATGGTGTTCTGCATAGGTATGTTCCAATGAGGCAGGGAGAGGATGGTAGAGTTAAAGAACCACAGTGTGCAAAGGATGTAGAAAATCTATTTCAGAAGAAAAGAAAAGCTTACAAAAGGTTCAAGAAACTAGGTACTGTCAGAGTTCAAGAAAATTACAAAGCTACTTGGAAGGAGCTTAAGAATGAAATTAGGAGAGACAGAAGGGGACGTGATTGACTAGGCAGAAATTTCAACAGTGGTTTGCCGTTGCCTTCTGTTGCTGCAGTGCTCCTCTAACTAGAGCATTTGACCTCTACTGGTGTTCTCAATTGGGAATCATACACTAGATGTCGTCCAACTAGACAATTCTCCACCAAAGCTTGGAATCCATCTCCCTGCTGCCGGAGACTTCAGTGATTTTAGATGACACCATCACCATTGGTCTGGCTATTTTTCCAGCACCAAACACTCACCATAGACAGAGCTCCTTCAGCAACAGGGTGCACCTGGACCTAAGTCCTACATGAAGGCAGAGTTGGCTTGGGTGGTGGAAGCTATATAATTGCTATTGGCATCTCCTGATATTTAGTCAGGACCCAACCACCCCATTCACCCCTTTGCCTTACATTACAAGGCCACATCCCTGGGAAATGCAGAAGAGGAAGTCAAAGAAGAAAATGTATGGACACTGTGAAAGAATTAACAGATCTAAGTGTGCGAGATATCATTGACGCTGCGTGGGATCGTTCGATGTGGAAAATCATGATCGCCAAGTGTGTAATGCGCAAGGCACATGAAGAAGAAGAAGGAAGGGCCATGAGAAGGCTTTGGCAAGCAGGATATAGGAAAACCCCAGAGCATTCTACAAGCATGTGAACAGCAAAAGGATGAGCCATGTGAGAATAGGACCAATCAGGTGCATTGGTGGAAACATATGCATGGAGTCAGAGGAGGTAGCGGAGGTACTTAATGAATACTTTGCTTCAGTATTCACCAGGGAAAATAACCTTGGCAATTGTGGGGATAACTTACAGCAGACTGAAATGCTTGAGCATATAGATATTATGAAAGTTGATGCGCTGGATCATTTGAAAAGCATTAAGTTAGATAAGTTGCCAGGCCTAGATGAGATATAACCCAGGTTACTGAGGAAGTGAGGGAGGAGATTGCTGAGCTTCTGGCAATGATCTTCACATCATCAATAGGGTCAGGAGAAGTACCAGAGGACTGGAGGGTTGCAAATGTTGTTCCCTTGTTCAAGAAAGGGAGTAGAGATAACCCAGGAAATTATAGACCAGTGAATCTTACTTCAGTAGTGGGAAATTTGTTGGAGAATATCCTGAGAGGCAGGATTTATGAACATTTGGAGAGGTATAATATGATTAGGATTAGTCAGCATGGCTTTGTCAAGGGCAGGTTGTGCCTTACAAGCCTGATTGAATTTTTTGAGGATGTGACTAAACACATTGATGAAAGTAAAGCAGTAGATGTAGTGTATATGAATTTCAGCAAGGCATTTGATAAGGTACCCCATGCAAAGCTTATTGAGAAAGTAAGGAGGCATGGAAACCAAGGGGACATTTGATTTGTGGATCCAGAACTGGCTTGCCCACAGAAGGCAGAGATGGCTGTAGATGGTTCATATTCTGCATGGAGGTCGGTGACTAGTGGTGTTCCTGAGGGATCTGTTCTGGGACTCCCCCACATTATGATTTTCATAAGCGATCTGGATGAGGAAGCAGAAGGGTGAGTTAGTAAGTTTCCTGATGTTGTGGATGGTCTGGAGGGTTGTCAGAGGTTACAGCAGGACATTGATAGGAAGCAGAACTGGGCTGAGAAGTGGCAGATGGACTTCAATGCAGATAAGTGTGGTGGTTGATTTTGGTACGTCAAATTTGAATATGATATTAATGGTAAGACTCTTGGGAGCATTGGGTGTCAGAGAGATCTTGGGGCCATGTCCATAGGACACTCAGAGCTGCTGCACAGGATGACAGTATTGTTAAGAGGGTGCATGGTGTTGGCCTTCATCAACCATGGGATTAAGTTCAGGAGCCGTGAGTTAATATTACAGCCATATAAGACCTTGGTCAGACCCCACGTGTAGTATTGTGCACGGCTTTGATCATCCTGTCATGGGTAAGATACTGGAGAGGGTGCAGAAAAGATTGACAAGGATGCTGTAACTCAGATTTGAGTGCCTGAGTTACAGTGCCTATAGAAAATATTCACTCCCTTGGAAGTTTTCATATTTATTGTTTTACAACATTGAATCACAGTGGATTTAATTTGACTTTTTTGACACTGATCAACAATAAAAGACTTTTTCATGTCACAGTGAAAACGGATCTCTATGAAGTGATCTACATTAATTACAAATATAAAACACAAAATAATTGTTTACATAAGTATTCACCCCACGTTAATATGACACACTAAATCATCACTGGTACAGCCAATTGGTTTTAGAAGTCACATAATTAGTTAAATAGAAATCTGTTTTTGGATACCTGAATGCAGTCAAGGTATTTCGACTGATTGTAGTAAAAATGCACCTGTATCTGGAAGGTCCAACTGCTAGTGAGTCAGTACCTTGGCAAAAACTACACCATGAAGACAAAAGAACACTCCAAGCAACTCTGCAAAAAGGTTATTGAAAAGCACAAGTCCAGAGATGGCTACAACAAAATTTTCCAAGTCACTGAATTTCCCTTGGAGTACAGTTAAGTCAATCATCTAGAAATTTTAATCTCCCAAATATCCATTGGCATCTCCCTAGAACAAGGGGTTTAGATGGGGTGGAGTTTGTTAGGTGAGTTCAGGAAGGTTTCTTGACAAAATATGTAGCTAAGCCTACTAAAGGAGAGACTGTACTTGATTTGGTATTGGGTAATGAACCTGGTCAGGTGTCAGATCTCTCAGTGGGAGAGCATTTTGGAGATAGTGATCATAATTCTATCTCCTTTATAATAGCATTGGACAGAGATAGAAACAGACAAGTTAGAAAGCATTTACCTGAAGTAAGGGGAATTATGAGGCTATCAAGCAGGAAATTGAAAGCTTAAATTTGGAACAGATGTTCTCAGGGAAAGGTACAGAAGAAATGTGGCAAATTTTCAGGGGATATTTATGTGGAGTTCTGCATAGGTATGTTCCAATGAGACAGGAAAGTTATGGTAGGGTACAGGAACTGCGGTGTACAAAAGCTGTAATAAATTCAGTCAAGAAGAAAAGAAAAGCTTTCAAAAGGTTCAGAGAGCTAGGTAATGTTAGAGGTCGAGAAAATTATAAGACTAACAGGAAGGAGCTTAAGAAAGAAATTAGGCGAGCCAGAAGGGGCCATGAGAAGGCCTTGGCGGGCAGGATTAAGGAAAACCCAAAGGCATTCTACAAGTATGTGAAGAGCAAGAGAATAAGACATGAAAGAATAGGACCTGTCAAGTGTGAAAGTGGGAAAGTGTGTATGGAACCGGAGGAAATAGCAGAAGCATTTAATGAATACTTTACTTCAGTATGGAAAAGGATATTGGTGATTGTAGTGATAACTTGCAGTGGACTAAAAAGCTTGAGCATGTAGATATTAAGAAAGAGGATGTGCTGGAGCTTCTGGAAAGCAAAAAGTTGGATAAGTCGCTAGGACCGGAGGATATGTGCCCCAGGCTACTGTGGGAGGCAAGGGAGGAGATTGCTGAGCCTCTGGTGATGATCTTTGCATCATCAATGGGGACAGGAGAGGTTCCGGAGAATTGGAGGGTTGTGGATGTTTTTCCCTTATTCAAAGAAAGGGAGTAGAGATAGTCCAGGAAATTATAGATCAGTGAGTCTTACCTCAGTGGTTGGTAAGTTGATGGAGAAGATCCTGAGAGGCAGGATTTATGTACATTTGGAGAGGTATAATATGATTAGGAATAGTCAGCATGGCCTTTGTCAAGGGCAGGTTGTGCCTTATGAGCCTGATTGAATTTTTTGAGGATATGACTAAACACATTGATGAAGGAAGAGCAGTAGATGTAGAGTATATGTATTTCAGCAAGGCATTTGATAAGGTACCCCATGCAAAGCTCATTGAGAAAGTAAGGAGGCATGGGATCCAAGGGGACATTGCTTTGTGGATCCAGAACTTGCTTGCTCACAGAAGGCAAAGAGTGGTTGTAGACAGGTTATATTCTACATGGAGGTCACTGACCAGTGGTGTGCCTCAGGGATCTGTTCTGGGACACCTACTCTTCATGGCTTTTATAAATGACCTGGAAGAGGAAGTGAAGGGATGGGTTAGTAAGTTTGCTGTTGTCACAAAGGTTGGGGGTGTTGTGGATAATGTGCAGGGCTGTCAGAATTTACAGCGGGACATTGATAGGATGCAAAACCGGGCTGAGAAGTTGCAATGGAGTTCAGCCCAGATAAGTGTGAAGTAGTTCATTTTGGTAGGTCAAATATGATGGCAAAATACAGTATTAATGGTGTTACATGGTCAGCAACAATGAATATAGAATTGAGTCAGGTTTTATAAACAAAGAGTAAACAAATAACTAACTTAACCAGAAGTTAACTGCTATACAGCAAATTAACAAACAGCCAAACTTTGGAATAGTCCTTAAAGTGGTAAATTCAAACACGGTCTTAAAGTGGTTTTAACTGCACCGGTCCAATGAAATAACAGCCACGCAACATACAGATGTCCTTGAAGATTTATTTTATTTCTCTCTCTCTCTCTCTCTCTCTCTCTCTCTCTCTCTCTCTCTCTCTCTCTCTCTTTCTTCAGTAGACACCGTGAAAACTACAAGAAAATAAAGGTCATAAAAGGTTTGAAACATACATCTCTCAGTCTTTTTAAGTCTCTCAAGCTAGTGTCCACCGATAAACAGGCCCAAACATGTTCGGCCAACAGAAGTGTGCTGAAATCAAATAAATCACTAAAAAGATATCCCAGTCCATATACAGACACATCAACAACATTGTACAGAATATATACATAAGTAAAACAATGACCGTGCGCCTCTTGGACCACGTGCAGAATGAGGTTATTTTAGGACCATGTGTCTCACTCTACCTCCATGTTGGTTCTGACCCATAATACCACAGTCAAGCCTTTCTTAAACTCTGGTCATGTGGCCCATTGAACTCTGTTTCTTAAGGAAAACCTTACATAAAATATTTTAAGATGATAAAATAATCATGAATTTGTGACAGAAACAGGTAAACATCTCAATGAAACATGTCTCTGAGACAGTTACACTCCCACCAAATTACTATGAGTTATGATAACCTTCATACAAAATTTTGAATAAATCTAGTAATTTCCAGAACAACATAATTTGCATTTGTAACAAACTCTGAGATCAAACTGATACTTTAGTCTCTACACACAGGCAGGTGTTTAGAAATTAGTTCCATTGAAACACATTTTATTTGTTTTCTATAAGGACAACTAATTTATGAAAAGGACGTTCAAGAATGGATGGATTGATGAGCTGTTGGCCCTCTTTTCCTAGCTTTTTATGTCCTAATTGTATTGTGGCTCTTCACATCAGTCCATCTTCATCTTCACAAACACCAAGCACTCTTCCAAGTCTCCATTCACTGCGAGGAATCTCTTCCTCTTTTACAATGACAATATCTCCAATCTTCACATTTCGTCTTGAAGAGTGCCAGCGCTGTCTGAGGGTGATGTTTGCTAGATACTCCTTCTTCCATCTACTCCAGAATTGCTCTGTCAGATATTGCACTCTGTGCCAACTTTTCCTGGCATACAGATCTGCCATAAATTTTCCTGGTGGAGGCAGCAGGACAGAAGTTTTCATGGTAAGTAAGTGGTTTGGGGTAAGTGGCTCTAGGCCACATTGATACTGTCAGTGGTGAGTAGGCAGCTGTTTATAATTGACATGGCCTCATAGAAGATGATTCTCAAAGAAGCATCATCTAATCTTCCAGCGCTCTGTAAGAGGACTGAACTTAAGACGCTCCTAGCTGTCCTGATCTGCCTTTCCCAAACACCTCCCATGTGACTGACATCAGCTATGTTCCTGGTGAATTCACATTGTTTTTCGGCCAGATAAGCCATCAATCTGTCTTTGTCCACTTCCTTTTCAGCTTTTGTCTGTTCATTTTCCGCCCCAGCAAAGTTTGTACCTTGATCTGATCTGATTTGTCTTACAGCTCCATGGATAGCTATAAAACACTGTAAAGCATTTATGAAGGCATCAGTTGTTAAATCAATAGACAGTAGGTGCAGGAATAGGCCATTTGGGCCTTCTAACCAGCACCGCCATTCACTGTGATCATGGCTGATCATACATAATCAGTACCCCGTTCCTGCCCTCTCCCCATATCCCTTGACCCCACTATCTATAAGAGCTCTATCCAACTCTCTCTTGAAAGCATCCAAAGACTTGGCCTCCACTGCCTTCTGGGGCAGAGCATTCCACATATCCACCACTCTCCAGGTGAAAAAGTTTTTCCGTGTATCTGTTCTAAAATGGCCTGCCCCTTATTCTTAAACTGTGGCCTCCGGTTCTGGACTCACCCATCAGCGGGAACATGCTTCCTGCCTCCAGCGTGTCCAATCCCTTAATAATCTTATATGTTTCAATGAGACCTCCTCTCATCCTTCTAAATTCCAGTGTATACAAGCCCAGTCGCTCCAATCTTTCAACATATGACAGTCCCGCCATCCTGGGAATTAACCTCGTGAACCTACGCTGCACTCCCTCAATAGCAAGGATGTCCTTCCTCAAATTTGGAGACCAAAACTGCACACAATACTCCAGGTGTGGTCTCACCAGGGCTCTGTACAGCTGCAGGACCTTCCAACATTTCTATGTGAATTGCCCTGGAGGACAGACAAGTGAATGTGAGACCATATCTCTTGCAGTCTTTACAACCTTGCTTAGTGTGGAATGGTCCAAAACGATCCATCCCACAGTATGAGAATGGTGGCGAGGGATCAACACGGTCAGCAGGAAGATCTTCCCCTTGGGGATGAATAAAGTATCTATCTATCTATCTTTGCGTTTCTGTTGGCCTGCGAGCTTTCCTGCAAATAACACGTTGTTTGATGTAGTTCGCCACAACTTTGCTGCCACCAACAACCCGGTAACCATTTCCTCTCAGTTCATTAAGGCTTTGTCCTCTGCCTTGGTGCTGAGTTTTTCCATGGCAGTGTGACCACACTATCTCTTGGTAGGATTACCAGATGCTTCAAGTTGAGAGGTAAAGAAGCCTTCTTTAATCACCCTCCCACCCTGAGAACACCATCTAACAATACTGTGTCGAGTTGGAACAATGAATGGTTGTGTGGCAGTTCGTCATGCCTCAGTATTTGCATTTCCTCTTTGAAGGCATCCCTTTGTGCCAATTTTACAGGGACAAGACTGGCCTTCCTTCTGTGTTCGATGTTCATGGGTTTTGCTGGTTTGGCCCTTTTTGCTAGTTGCTGGATCCAGGCAACCATATTCAATGCTGTATGCCATTTTGAGAACCATTTAAGTCTCTCCAAAAAATTGTCTTCTTTCATCAATCTTACTTGCTGGTCTTCTCTTACTTTGAGCAAATGACACTTCTCTTCTCTGAAGCAATCTAATTCATTGAGAAGTGAATTATTCTGCATATGAAGTGTCTTTAGTGTTTCAGTTAATTGATCAATCTTGTCAACATTTTTTTAGTAATTCTGCCTTCAGGTACTCTCTCTCATTCTTGACTTTGTCTGACATTTCCTGGACATTTTCCAGTTCTTCCTGGAGGAGAGATTTATCATCCTCTAAAATGTTTACTTTTTCATTCAAGCTTATAGCCTTTTGCTGGCAAGCTTTTGTTTCCTGCTCAAGCTGTGTAATTACTTAACCCTTTTCACGAGTCTCCACTCTGAGACAAAACTCTGACTGTTGAAGCTTCTCTGGCAGTGAGTGTCTTACTTGGCCCAAGTTGTAAACCTCTCCTTTCTCGACTGTAAGCATGTTCTCCAGGGACTGCACTTCCGAAGACTGTGATTCATTAACCTGGGACTTGTGGTCAACTTGTGGTATGCTCTTTTCCACAGGGTTTTTATCTCTGAAGTTCAAGGGCTCCAGTGACAGTGGCTGGTGTCAATGGTGGAAATTCCTTGACAGATACATGATAGCACAGACCTGTCACTTCTGTTGACTTGGCGACCCATGGTGTTTTGCTAACAATGCTCCAAGCCAGGTCAGTCTTGATGGCATACGGCTCATTGTCACCTCCTGTGATGACTGTCATGGTGTCAACGCTCTCGTGCAGTCATAGCTATCAGGAGTCCGACCTCACAATCCATCAGCTCTGGTATTTCCCGTGCTATTCCATTCAGATGTTCCCACCTTGTAGCCGTTTCAGGGGTGGGAATGTGGGAACGTTTGAGTGGGATGAGATCTCTGGTATAGGCAGGTGGCAAATTGATGAAACTTTGCGAGGAAAACCCTCTAACTCTAAGCCCACTAACTCTTCCACTCTGAACAATGGAATCTTTTCCCATCAGAGTGGTAAGCTTTAACTTGACTGGCTCTAATCCTGCCCCCATCTTCTCACATACCTCTTGGTCTGCAAAAGTGTTGCTACTCTGCTTATCCAGTAGGGCATACACTAGGGTCTCTGTTTTACGATGGTGATTGAAGAAATCCATACAGGCACTATCATGGATGTGCTCCCGCCATCACCTCTGTTTACGCAACAAGAAAGGGGAGATGTGTTTTTTTTCCACTTGCATAACATGAGAAGTGGGGTTTGAGCTGTTCTCCGCGGCACTTTGTTTCCATCACTGTGCCTGATTTATCCGACGCTTTCACATTTGAGATGAACACATTAGCCTTGGTGCGCTTCCTGTCTCCAGATGGCTTTTCTTCAGTCGGTGTCAAGGCATGAAAGGATGTTACAGGTTTGCATGCAATTTCTTCTTCTTGCGCCACAAAATCAGCAAACTCCTTGAAATCAGGGAGTTCCCCCGTTTGTCACAACTGCTTTGTGACACGACGATTCCAGTGAGAGGTCACCCAATCAGGGAATGTTTGGAGTATCTTTTGATTCTCTTCACAGATTTTAACACCTGAGGCCCTTTAATATGTGGCATGGCATTGCTACAGGCTGTCAGAAAATCACTGAATTCTCTCAGTTTAACTGACTCCCTTGAGCCGATCTTTGGCCAGTTATGCAGTTTATCTCTAAATGCACGCTGGATTACAAAGGGGTGGCCTTACCGAGCGTTCAAAGCCTCCCACGCCTCGTCATAGGCTTCATCATCCTTTCTGTAGAAGCTTCCTACCAACACAGATGTATTTTGTAGGTAGAACAACCGGTCAGCTGGATTGGTGCATCGCTGCTCTATCAATACCTTGAAACTTGTGCTCCACTCTATGAACCTAAGTGGATCCCCTGAGAAGACTGAGGGCTCGGGTGTAGGAAGTCTGGTGAGAACCATTGTGTCTTGTAGGGCTTGTACTAATGATGCTGCACTGTTAGTCTGTTTGTTTGTTCAATGTTATAGTTTTTACATGTTTGTTCCCCTTTAATTTCTTTATAAGGCATTGGAAGACAAGTACCCAGCTCCTCCAAGGCCTCACCTGAGTCAGCTTCAGAGTAAGCCTTAAGCTTTGTGGCTATTACTGGAAGATCTCTCTGACTTTCTAGTCTTTTAAGTTCTTGCCTTTGTACAGCAATAGCCTCCTCCATCTCCATTTCAGCCTGCTTTGCAGTAAACTGTGCCGCACACTCTGCTCTTTTTGCTGTTCTGATGAACAGCTTGAGTGGTGGCTACGAGCCATGGATTTGGACACTGTAGTCCCAGATATCGACTGGGCATACTCTCCGTCGAGCAGCATACGCAGTCTTGTGTTTTCTGCCTCAACATCAAACTCCTCTTGCCCCACTTCACTCATACGTACTTTCATTAGCCCCATCAAATCTGCTGTTACTGCCGTGCAGGAATCCACCTTTCTTTTAAGCTCAGTAGAAGGTGGCGACTGGGATCGTGTATTTTCATACACATCTCTCACTTGTGTCTCCAGCCCTTCAACAGCTTCCATCATGTCACTTAAGTCTTGGTCGGAGCACTCATCCTTAAGTTTGGTTCGTGTAGCTCCAACTTGTTCTGTCCAGCTTCCATTCAGCATGATGAATTTACTCTCCCTCTGAGAAGCCTCGTGTTGCTTAAGCTCCAGCATTTTTGGGGTTAACTTTCTTTCCCGTGAAGATTTCCTAGGTTCGACTCCCCATGAAGTAGCATTGAACATGTTTTAGAAAAAGAAACACTGTATCTATCACCAAGTTATTGCTGAGCATGTATATAACCTTTTGCAACTATGTAATGGTCAGTGCAATCCAAGGACTAATATTTGGTAACTGTTTACTCAATCAACCTCCCAATATTCCTTTGATTTATGCGTTTGAACTCTCAGATCAAAGCACCATTTGAACATTCATAACCATGCCACTAGCAAAGCAGCAACAACAATTATACTATAATGATGAATGAATCACTTTTCTCATCAATAAACCAGAATCTTAGCAAGTATTCTTCAAATTTTGCATAAGTCCACCAGGTTGTAAAGGTAGCACAGTCAAACCTGACGCCGGCTGCTGAGCCGCACCCTCTTGCAAAGTTGTCGCCTACTCCCTCTTGGTGAAATCCTGATATTCTCAACTCGACGGTGCCCGGAGCAGAACACTCCCGTTTCCCCCCGCGAATCGACAAGCCTTTTCTCCAACGACTTCTCCGGCCACACGCTGCTCCAACGATCGTGCTTCCCACCTCTCATCTTCCCGGACACGCGGCGCTCCTCACCTTGAACTCTCGACCACGTTTTCACTGTAACTGCACCGGCCCAATGAAATAACGGCCACGCAACATACAGATGCTCTTGAAGATTTATTTTATTTCTCTCTCCCTCTCTTTCTTCAGTATTCACCGTGAAAAGGGCAAGAAAATAAAGGTCATAAAAGGTTTGAAACATACATCTCTCAGTCTTTTTAAAGTCTCTCAAGCTAGTGTCCGCCGATAAACAGGCCCAAACACGTTAGCACAACAGAAATGTGCTGAAATCAAATAAATCACTAAAAACATATCCCAGTCCTTATACAGACACATCAACAACATTGTACATAATCTATACATAAGTAAAACAATGACCATGCGCCTCTTGGACCACGTGCAGAATGAGGTTATTTTAGGACCATGTGTCTCACTCTACCTCCATGTTGGTTCTGACCCATAATACCACAGTCAAGCCTTTCTTAAACTCTGGTCAAGTGGCCCATTGAACTCTGGTCCTTAAGGAAAACCTTATATAAAATATTTTAAGATGATAAAATAATCATGAATTTGTGACAGAAACATCTCAATGAAACCTGTCTCTGAAACAGTTACAGAGGTATATTCGAACTTCCCTGAAAATTGATTTCTTCGAAGACGTGACATTACTGCCGATCCTAGTCGAGTAATGCTCTGTCCAAAGGATTCACGATGAAGGAAATGAAACAACTTAAAGAAACTGACCTTTTTGCTGGAGGGTGAACGCTGCACAAACCTTCCTGATCTTGCAGGGGTTATCTCAGATCCAGGCCACTACTCCTGAACAGAGATTCAATAAGGCTGATCCTTTACAAAACCGCCAAACAACACCAACTTTACTCAATCCTTCAGGTTCCCGTTCTTTGGTAAAGTCTTCACTCTCCAATACTAGACTGTAAAGGTAAAACAAAGGTGCACCAAACCAGAAACAGCAGCAATTGGCGAAACTGCCGGCACAATGGTTTGCACCTTCAACAGAAAGTAAAAACTCCACTTTAAAATGATCTGCGTCATGAGACGAATACGCAGCAAAACTAACTAACAAATACCTAATGAACTGCCTTGCATTACAACAGGGGTTTCCCCTTATATACCTGTTGGAACATTCAATCGCGTGACCTCACACCAGTGGGAAAATTACATCATGTGACCTCACACTGGCGGGAAAATTATGTCACCTCACCATCACAAGATAATTACATCATGCTCTCAAAATACTCAATTCCATCATGGTCATTAGACAGTCACAAGATACCCACAGGGATATAATAATGGTAAGACTCTTGGCAGTGTGGAGGATCAGAGGGATCTTGGGGTCCGAGACCATAGGACACTCAAAGCAGCTTCGCAGGTTGACTCTGTGGTTAAGCAGGCATACGGTGTATTGGCCTTCATCAATCGTGGAATTCAATTTAGGAGCCAAGAGATAATGTTGCAGCTATATAGGACCCTGTTCAGACCCCACTTGGAGTACTGTGCTCAGTTCTGGTTGCCTCACTACAAGAAGGATGTGGAAGCCATTGAAAGGGTGCAGAGGAGATTTACAAGGATGTTGCCTGGATTGGGGAGCATGCCTTATGAGAATAGATTGAGTGAACTCAGCCTTTTCTCCTCGGAGTGATGGAGGATGAGTGATGACCTGATAGAGGTGTATAAGATGATGAGAGGCATTGATCATGTGGATAGTCAGAGGCTTTTTCCCAGGGCTGAAATGGCTGCCACAAGATGACACAGGTTTAAAGTGCTGCGGAGTAGGTACAGAGGAGATGTCAGGGGTAAGTTTTTTACACAGAGAGTGGGTGAGTGCGTGGAATGGGCTGCCGGCAATGATGGTGGAGGCGGATACGATAAGGTCTTTTAAGAGACTTTTGGATAGGTACATGGAGCGTAGAAAAGTAGAGGGCTATAGGTAACCCTAGTAATTTCTAAGGTAACAACATGTTCAGCATAACCTTGTGGGCTGCAGGGCCTGTACTGTGTTGTAGGTTTTCTATGCTTCTATGAACTGTAAAGAATATGGCACAGCTGTAAATCTGCCTGGAGCAGGCCATTCACTGAGTGACCAGGCGAGAAGAGGTCTAGTGAGGGAAGCCACTATGACAACTCTGGAGCTTCAGTGGCTGAGATGGGAGAGACTGTGCATACAGCAACTGTTGCCCAGGTGCTTCACCAGTCACAGCTTTATGTGAGAGTGGCAAAGAGAAAGCCACTATGGACAAAAACCCAGATTAAATCTTCGCTAGAATTTGCCAGAAGGAACATGGAAGACTGTGGTCAGCTGGAAGAAGTTTTTATGGTCTGGTGAAACCAAAATTGAGCTTTTTGGGCCATCAGACTAAACGTTATGCTCAGCGTAAGCCAAACACCACATCATTAAAAACTCACCATCCCCACTGTGAAGCATGGTGGTGGCTGCATCGTGCTGTGGGGATGCCCTGGCAGTCCTGTGGAAGTAGAGGGTGAGAGAAATGCTGGAAAATACAGGGAAATCCTGGCAGAAAACATGATGCAGTCTGCAGAGAACTGTGACTTGACAGCAGATTTGTTTTCCAGCAAGACAATGACCCCAAGCATAAAGCCAAAACCACAGAGTAATGGTTTAATAACAACAAAATTAATGTCCTGAAGTGGCCAAGTCAGAGTCCGGAGCTCAATCCAATTGAGAATTTGTGGCTGGACTTGAAAAGGGTTATTCACTCAGAATCCCCATGCAAATCATCAGAACTCAAGCAATTTTGTAAAGAAGAATGAAAAAAAATGCAAAGCTGATAGAGACCTATCCACACAGACTCAAGGCTGTAATTTCTGCCAAAGGTGCATCTACTAAATACTGACTTGAGATACCGAGGAGCAGATTGGGAGGCAGATTTTGGAAAGGTGCAAAAATAACAGGGTTCTTATCATGGGTGACTAATATTGATTGGCACCTGATTAGTTCCAGTGGTTTAGATGGGGTGGAGTTTGTTAAGTGTGTCCAGGATGGTTTCCTGTCACAGTATGTTGACAGGCCGACTGGGGGAATGCCAAACTAGATCTAGTATTAGGTAATGAACTGGGTCAGGTCACAGATCTCTCAGTGGGTGAGCATCTGAGGGACTGTGACCACCGCACCCTGGCCTTTAGCATTATCGTGGAAAAGGATAGAATCAGAGAGGACAGGAATTTTTTTAATTGTGGAAGGGCAAATTATGAGGCTATAAGGCTAGAACTTGCAGATGTGAACTGGTAAGATGTTTTTGCAGGGAAATGTACTATGGACATGTGGTCAATGTTTAGGGATCTCTTGCAGGATGTTAGGGATAAATTTGTCCCGGTGAGGAAGATAAAGAACAGTAGGGTGAAGGAACCATGGGTGACAAGTGAGGTGGAGAATCTAGTCAGATGGAAGAAGGCAACATACATGAGGTTTAGGAAGCAAGAATCAGATGAGTCTATTGAGGAATATAGGGTAGCAAGAAAGGAGCTTAAGAAGGGGCTGAGGAGAGCAAAAAGGGGGCATGAGAAGGCCTTGGCGAGTAGGGTAAAGGAAAACCCCAAGGCATTCTTCAATTACGTGAAGAACAAAAGGTTGACAGGAGTGAAGGTAGGACCGATTAGAGATAAAGGTGGGAAGATGTGCCTGGAGGCTGTGGAAGGGAGCGAGGTCCTCAATGAATACTTCTCTTCGATATTCACCACTGAGAGGGAACTTGATGACAGTGAGGACAATATGAGTGAAGTTTTGGAGCAAGGGAGAGGAGGTGTTGGAGTTGTTAAAATACATTAGGATGGATAAGTCCCCAGGGCCTGAAGGAATATTCCCCAGGCTGCTCCACGAGGCAAGGGAAGAGATTGTTGAACCTCTGGCTAGGATCTTTACGTCCTTGTTGTCCACGGGAAGGGTACCAGAGGATTGGAGGGAGGCAAATGCTGTCCCTTGTTCAAAACAGTTAGTAGAGATAGTCTGGGTAATTACAGACAAGTGAGTCTTACATCTGTGGTGGGAAAGCTGTTGGAAAAGATTCATAAAGATAGGATCTATGGGCATTTAGAGAATCATGGTCTGATCAGGGACAGTCAGCATGGCTTTGTGAAGGGAAGATCATGTTTAACAAGCTTGATAGAGTTCTTTGAGGAAGTGACCAGGCACATAGATGAGGGTTGTGCAGTGGATGTGATCTACATGGATTTTAGTAAGGCATTTGACAAGGTTCCACAGGGTAGGCTTATTTAGAAAATCAGAAGGCATGGGATCCAGGGAAGATTGGCCATGGGGATTCAGAATTGGCTTGCCTGCAGAAGGCAGAGGGTCATGGTGGAGGGAGTACATTCAGATTGGAGGGTTGTGACTAGTGGTGTCCCACAAGGATCTGTTCTGTGACCTCTACTTTTCGTGATTTTTATTAATGACCTGGATGTGGGGGCAGAAGGGTGGGTTGGCAAGTTTGCAGAGGACACAAAGATTGGTGCAGTTGTAGCTAGTGTAGCGGATTATCAAAGATTGCAGAGACATTGATAGGATGCAGAAGTGGGCTGAGAAGTGGCAGATGGAGTTCAACCTGGAGAAATGTGAGGTGGTACACTTTGGAAGGACAAACTCCAAGGCAGAGTACAAAGTAAATGGCAGGATACTTGGCAGTGTGGAGGAGCAGAGGGATCTGGGGGTACATGTCCACAGATCCCTGAAAGTTGCCTCACAGGTATATAGGGTTGTTAAGAAAGCTTATGGGGTGTTAGCTTTCATAAATCGAGGGATAGAGTTTAAGAGTCAAGAGGTAATTTTGCAGCTCTATAAAACTCTGGTTAGGCCACACTTGGAGTGCTGGTCACCTCAATAAAGGAAGGATGTGGAATCATTAGAAAGTGTACAGAAGAGATTTACCAGGATGCTGCCTGGTTTAGAGAGTATGGATTATGATCAGAGATTAAGGGAGCTAGGTCTTTACTCTTTGGAGAGAAGGAGGATGAGAGGAGACATGATAGAGTTGTACAAGATATTAAGAGGAATATACAGAGTGGACAGCCAGTGCCTCTTCCCCAGGGCACCACTGCTCAATACAAGAGGACATGGCTTTAAGGTAAGAGGTGAGAAGTTCAAGGGGGATATTAGAGGAAGCTTTTTCACTCAGAGAGTGGTTGGTGCGTGGAATGCACTGCCTGAGTCAGTGGTGGAGGCAGATACACTAGGGAAATTTAAGAGACTACTAGACAGGTATTTGGAGGAATTTAAGGTGGAGGGTTACATGGGAGGCAGGGTTTAAGGGTCGGCACAACGTTGTTGGCTGAAGGGCCTGTACTGTGCTGTACTATTCTATGAAAGGTGTGAATACTTATGCAATCAACTATTTTGTGTTTTATATTTGTAATTAATTTAGATCACTTTGTTTAGATCTGTTTTCTCTTTGACACAAAAGAGTCTTTTACTGTTGAATCAGTGTCAAAAAAGGCAAATTAAATTGACTGTGATTCAGTGTTGTAAAACGGTAAAACATGGAAACTTCCAAGGGGAGTGAATACTTCTTATAGGCACATGTTCCAGCATTTTGTGTGTGTTCCTCTGGATTTCCAGCATCTTAGAATGCCTTCTATAGAGGAGGGCAGCAAACATGAACTAGATTGGTTCTGGGTATGACAGGCCTGCCGCATGAGGGGAGATTGAGCAGGCAGTGCAGAGCATTGAGTTCAGAAGAGCAAGAGACAACTTCATTGAAACATACAAAATTCTTAGATAAATCATCTGGATAGATGCTGGAAGGCTTTGTAGAACTTGAGGCTAGAGACTCTCAGTGGTAGGTAATTTTGGACTGAAATGAGGAAAGTTTTCATCACTCAGCGATTTTCTTCCCCCAGTGGGCTTTGAAGACTGAAACACTGACTGTTTTCAAAACAGATTTCCAGAAACTGGAGGAATGAAAGGATATGAAAATCGGGCATGAAAATGGCTTTGCGGTAGATCAGCCAAGATCTGGTCAAGTAGTGAAGCAGGCTCAAAGGATCTAATGGTCTTCTCCTGCTCCTTTTTACTCTTTTCTCACGTTACTATGTACTGGCAATGAGGTAATTGTGTGACGGTATGACTGTGAGAAGCCCTAGGCTACAGACCCTTAGTAAAGGGAAGGAATTTATACCACACGTGTTTGTGCTGCTCTAGGACACGGGGAAACACAGCGCAAAGTGATGGAAGCAGACAGCTTTTCAGCTGTCTGTTGATCTCATGACCGATTTACTGCCTTTAGACATGTCACTCTGTGTCAAATCAATGACCCGTACTGGTTGGAACATAAGAAGTTTGCGTATACTTTATACAGCCTTGAGATTCGTCTCATTAGAGGCAGCCACGAAACAAAGAAGCCCATTAAAAAACAAAAGAAAATCAAACACCCAGTGTGCAGAGAGGGGGGAAAAACACAAATTGTGCAGACAATGAAAGCAAGCAGCAGCATTCAGGACTGAAGCTCACGAAGCCAGGCAGCACTGCAGCCGATGCAGGGGTCCACTGGTTGCAGGCCACAGCCTCAGTCCAGCACGGAGATGTGCAGGCCCCATGGAGCAGCCGGTCGTTTGCCTCCAACCCTGACCCTCTGACCAATTCAATCTGGCCCAGCACCTAAGTTGTCCAAACCTCACTCCCTGCCACTATGATATACCCTCAGGCTCGGGCTCGGGCTCTGCCACTTTGATTCAGCCAGTACCCGACCTTTCCAATTCAGCTCAGCTCTAAAATCAACCAAAGCTTGGATCTTTCCTCATCGCCTCACCTCAGCTCCGCTGAAACTAATTGCCTCAAAGTCCGCTCCGGCAACTCGGGCTGGCACATGCTGCAACCACCCAGCCCCTCCGAGACTCCAGCCCACACTGCAAAAATGCCAGGTCATACTCAACCCCAACAGGGGAAGCCACGGGCCACTGTTTCCAGTGATCATTTACCAGGAAAAGTGTGGGTAGAAAAGTATTTGTTTCTTTCTCCTCCAGCAAGTACTCACTGAACTTCTGCAGCACCATCATAAACTGGAATTTCTCCAGGGTTGGGAGTCCAAAATTATAGGGCACTGAAATGAGGGGAGAAATTTAACAGAAGTCTGAAAGGTAACTTCTTCACACAAATGGTAGTGAGAACCTGGAACGAGCCGAAACTGACGGAGGAAGTGGTCAAGGCAGGTACAATTGCAACACTTAAGAAGCATTCAGATGGGTACATGGAAAGGAGGGGCTTGGAGGGTGACCATGGGCAGCTGGGACTGGCAGGGAGGATGCTGTGGTTAGTACGAGGGCCTGTTTCCATGCTCTGTTACTGAATGACCCCATGACTCTCAGTAAGATGGGCACCTCCCTCTGCTCCCCCCCACCAGCACCCTCCTCCTGTCAACCCATCATCAGATGTAGAACTCAAGTTCTTAGTAATATTATTCTTTATTTGCGTAATTTGTTTTCTTTTGCACACTGGCTGTTTGCCAGTTTTTGTTCGTGTGTGAGGAACCCCTTTGGACCCTCTAAAATGCTAGCAGAGCCTTTCTTAATTAAGGGGCCCAAATCTGTGCACAATACTCCAAGTGTGGTCTGACCAAAGCCTTATAAAAACTCATTACTACATCCCTGCTTTCATATCCGCGTCCTCTCGAAATGGACACATTTTCCGTTTTTGCCTCAGATTTCAGTCTGCAGTTTGTTTGGCTTTCAGAACCATCAAGATAACTTATCATTAAAGCAAAAAGATATTTGAATTTTTCAGACCATTGACTGGGACAGAGTCTCAATCTTTTCTTTCCTTGGAACATTGTTGAATACACTAAAAAAGAGCTTTAAAGATGAATTGTTTGAGAAATTTAATCTGTTTACAGAAGGATTCCTTTTTATTAAATTTTAGAATGATGATTAATGGAACCGGAAGAAATCTAAAGAAAAGGTCCTTGCTCTTTCCTGTTTTTCAGAATGTACACCCAACCTGGCTCCTTCCTCTCCATTAGTTGAAGAGCCCTGCAGTATGCAGTGTTCGTTCCCCACCGAGCCCTTGGGGCGGCTGCAGTGAGCTTCAGTGCGTCCCTCAGCACAAACTGCTGCAGCATCCCTCCGCGCACATCTCAATGTGCCAGCAGACACGTCTTCCAGCAAGTTGGTAATCTGCCAGCGGCATTTGATGTCCGCGGAGGGATGCCGCAGCAGTTTGTGCTGAGGGACGCACTGTGTGTGTTCCCGGGGAGTCCTCTGCCCTGCAGCTGCGACGCGGGCCCCTTGCATCTTTCTCTACATCCTCTTCGCAAACCCACAGTCCGCAAGGCAGGGAGTGACTGTCTCTTCCCCACTAGTGGAAAAGGGACTCTAATTTTTGTTGACCTTCTGTCCCAGGGCCCACTTTCTCTGCGCAGTCACCTTCCACATCAAAGTCAAAGTCAAGACAGAGTAAAATTTATTATGAAAGTACATAAATGTTACCATATTCTACCTTGCAGGTATTTACTGAAAAATAAAGCAATACACTATAGATTTGGGCCCCTTAATTAAGAAAGACTCTGCTGGTGTTTCAGAGGGTCCAGATGAAGTTCACAAGAATGATCCCTGGAATGAAAGAGCAGAGGAGGAGTGTTTCGTGGCTGTGGCCGGTACTTGATGGAGCTCAGAAGAATGAGTGAGGATCTCATTTTAACCTACTGAATATTGAAAGGCCTAGATGGGGTGGACATGGGGAGAATATTTCCCATAGTGAGGGAATCTAAGACTAGAGGGCACAGCATCAGAATAGAAGGAAGTTCCTTTAGAACAGAGATGAGGATAAATTTACTTAGCCAGAGGATGGCAAATCTGTGGAATTCATTGCCTCAGACGGCTGTGGAGGCCAAATCATTTAAAATAGAGGTTGATGGGTTCTTGATTAGTCAGGGTGTCAAATGTTAGAGGAAGAAGGCAGGAAATGGGGTTGAGAGAAGTAATAAATCGTCCATGACTGGAGGCAGAGTGGAATTAGTGGGCTGAATAGCCTAATTCTAATCCTATATTTTATAATTCTGGAATCAGTCTGAAATTCAGGCAGTATTGGTGAAAGGAGGAACAGTTAATATTCCAGGTTCGATGCCCTTCAACAGAAATAGGAAAGAGAGTGAATTAATCAGAGTCAATATTTGAAGTAAATTTACGATCTAAGTACGTAAGTTTACTTTACCATAAACTATCTTGAAATGCATTTTCTAGCAGAACAAAGCAATACAATAGAGTCAATGAAAGTCCAGATAATTGGGTTTATTGTCACTGCCACATGAGACCTGTGGCTTTCTGGCAGTAGCATTGTGGACTTCAGGAAGGCTAAGATGAGGGATCATAAACCAAACCTCATAGAGAGATCAGAAGTGGAGAGTGAGCAATTTCAAGTTCCTGGATGTCAATATATCTGAGGATCTAACTGGGTCTTAACATATTGATGGAGCAGTAAAGAATGCGAGACAGTGGCTATACTTCATTAGGAGTTTGGTGAGATTTGGTTTGTCACCTAAAACATTTCAAAATGTCTACAGACGTACTGTGGAGAGCATTCTGACTGTCTGGTATGGGGAGGGAGGGGTTAATGCACAGGATCAAAAGAAGCTACAGAGTTGTAAATTTAATCCACTCCATCTTGGTACTATCCAAAACACCTTCAAGGAGCAGTGCCTCAAAAAGGCAGCGTCCACCGTTAAGGACCCCCCACCACCCAAGACATGCCCTCTTCTCACCATCAGCAAGTAGGTACAGAAGCCTGAAGACGCACACTCAGCAACTGAGGAACAGCTTCTCCCCCTCTGCCATATGATTTCTAAATGGACATTGAACCCAGGAACACTACCCCACTACTTTTATATTTCTGTTTGGCATGACTTATTTTAACTTAACTATTTAAGTTCATATTTACTTACTGTAATTCATTGTTTTTCTATAGTTATCATGTATTGCATTGCACAGCTGCTGCAAAGTTAACAAATTTCATGACATTTGCCAGTGATATTAAACTTGACTCTGATTCATACATATTTGTCTCACATGTACTGAGATACAGCAAGATACAGAGAGATACAGCGAGATACAGAGAGATACAGTGAGATACAGAGGGATAGAGTGAGATACAGAGAAATAGAGTGAGATGCAGAGGGATACAGTGAGATACAGAGAGATACAGTGAGATACAGAGGGATACAGTGAGATACAGAGAAATAGAGTGAGATACAGTGATACAGAGAGATAGAGTGAGATAGAGATAAGGAGAGATACAGAGAGATATAGTAAGATACAGAGAAATAGAGTGAGATATGGAAAGATACACTGTGACACAGAGAGATACAATGACTTTTGATACAGACAAAGAAAGCAACATTGAATTCTCCATCTTATGACAACTCACCTTGTCGTCTCCTAACCACCCCAATAACACTCTAACCTCACAAAAAAGCCACAGGATGCCTGAAATATTGAGCAGCACACACACAAAATGCTGGGGAAACTCAATGGGTCAGGCATTACCTGCAGAGGGTAATAAGCAGTTGATGTTTCAGACTGAGACCCATCCCTCCCCATTCCCTGGCACTATCGCCTGTGACTGTAACACCTGCTTGCTCACCACCCACCCGGAACCTAAATTGCCCTTCTCCCAGCTTTGTCAATTGCATCCTCGTCATCCGTAAGATCAAGTGTAGACTAGACATCTACTTTGCTGAGCACCTGTGCTCCACCCACCATGGCCATCGGGAGCTGCCCCCCCACCATTTTACTTCTTTCCCCAAGCCCTCACCAATGGCCTCCTCGCTGGTACAGGTGCGGGTATTTGGAATTGGGTTACTACTGTCCCAGGTACCAAGATACAGAGGAGAGCTTGCCCTGGGATCAGACCAGTACAATGTGCACTGAAGCAGGACAAGGCAAACCAACAACAATGCAGAATAATGTGCGACAGCTACAGGGAGAGTTGAACAGTAAGGTGCAAGAGCATAAGCAGGTAGATTGTGAGGTTAACAATCCACCTTATAGTACTGGAGGCCTGTTCAAGAGTCTGATAGAAGCAGTCCTTGAACCTGATGGCCTTTTGTATCTTGTTCCCGGTGAGGGGGGGGGGGGAGAAGAGAGAATTTCCGGATGGATGGGGTCTGGGACAATGCTGTCTGCTTTACTGAGGCAGCGAGACAGAGGGGAGGCCGGTTCCTGTGAAGCGCTGGGATGTGTCCACACCTCTCATGAGCTGAGCGGTTGCCAGACCAAGCTGTTACCTATCCAGAAAGGAGGAATTGGAAGATTTCCTGGCCGTGTCATTGATGTGGTTGGGTCCGGACAGTTGTCAATCTGAAGTGTCCAGCCCATTTTCCACATGGATAGTCCACATCTCAATGGCGTGTACACTGAACTGACCAGTTTCTGCTCACCTCGTCCCCCAATCCGTCCTTTCATCTCTCTCCTCCTGGTTTACCTACTTTCCCCTACACCCACCACAGCCCCCTTCGCCATTTTTTCCTCCTCGACCCAATCCATTGCCCAGCATCTTCACACACTGTGGTGAACTATGTGCCTGTCGGGACACCCCCCTGCTGACTGCTCCTGTGGCTCCTCCCACAGGCCCCTGTATAAAGGCGATCTGAGGCCTGACGCTCGGCCTCAGTCTCCAGGACATTGGATGATAGACACTCACTCCTGGTTCCTTCTTCCAGTCAATAAAAGCCGATATCTCGCCTTACGTCTCAGTGTGAGTTATTGATGGTGCATCACACACTACTCCCGTTGGTTATCCCTTCCACCGTTCCCCACCTCCCTCACAGTATTCCGTCTTCCTGGCCCCTCCGATTCCACTATCTGCCGCCACCCGTCACGCCCACTTCGCGTAACCAAGGTTTGTCTAAGGCGTTCTCGTCTGCCAGGAGCCGCAGGGGTTGTGAAACCGTTCCCGCTGATTCTGATCACCCGAAACATCGAGAAGTATGGGTTTACGAAAGTGAGCAAAGACTTCCCATTTCCGTTAAATTTCAGATTACCAAAACAAAAATAGACTTCGCAAAACACCAGCAGCCGCGTCAGTATTTGAAATGTAAACACGGAACTGGAAGTATCCAATCAGAAACTCCCTTTGCTTTCCGCACTAATTTACATTTACTTTCAGCTGAGCTCGGGGCAGCATCTCGGAACATCCATCTCCCCTCCCAAAATATAAATCAAAAACAAAAAAAAATGTCCGCAACATCCCTGAAATGGTATCAGGCTCCACTGGAGAGGTAAGAGAGAAAGGCGCATTAGAGGGTTCGGCATGCGCGCTGGTACCTATCGCTGCAAACTCTCAGCAAGTCCGGGGTTGTTTGTTTTGACAGTTCTGTTGCTTCGCAGATTCATGGACAAAGTAGCGATTATCAGCGTGTCGACCTACAGGGATCGCTATCTGGAGGAGCTGGAGAAAAATGCGCACCCGATGGGGAAAAGGACGGAGCGGGATGAAGGGGTCAAGGTATTTCTTCGCGGCAAAGCGATCTGATGCGTTCCCGCCCAGCCGTTAAACCTCCCAGTGCAGGGTCGCGGCTCGAAGCGTCCATTCTTATTGAGGCCGTCCGGCCCGTCGAGTTCCTCCGGCATTGTGTGTGTGTGTTACTCTGAGTTCTCTGACAACGCTCCCAAATTGCTGGAGAACTCAACAAGCCAGTCAGCACTAATGGACCGAAATCCCTGTCCCTTTCGTTTTCAGACCTAGGGAAGCGCATCGGCTCTGAACGCCGACAGTTCACTCATCTCCATTAGACGCTGCCTGACTTGCTGAATTTCTCCGGAATGTCTTGTGTGTTGTTTATGAAAGTCTCTCTGGCAACCTCAGACACGATCTACAAATGTTGACGTCTGGGCTGTGTTGATATTTTGCGGGGGCAACGGAAACCCTGACTAGAAATGTGTAAAACTAATGTGGAGGGGGTTTCCTCCTGCGAATCCAACCTCAGATTTTTTTAAAAAAAAAACATTTCTGCTTCATTTGGAGACTCCTGAGTAAAGACACAAAAGCTGCAATTCTTGAAGTGCTGGGTGAACAGAAATTTCTCTTCGCCCTCCAACTCTTCTCAGCCTTTTACCTCCTCCACCTATCGCCTCCCAGTTTCTCACATCCACATTGCTCCTCGCCAGGTGTTAGCTGCCTGCCCGTACTTCCCACCTCCCGCCTCCTTCTTATTCTGACCCCTTCCCCTTTCCTGGCCACTGTGCACTCCTTTCCACAGCTGCTGCCTGGCCTGCTGTGATCCCCCAGCACTGCGTGTGTGTTGCTCCGAGTTCTGCATCTACAGGTTTCCTCCTGTTCCCCCTCCCCTTCCATTCCAGCCTTACTGACGAGTCTTAGCCTGAAGCATCCACAGCTGCTGCCCGACCCGCTGTGTCATTCCTGTGTTTTGTTGTGAAGTCCATACGTTGCCACATTTGCTTTCGATTTGCATCAGTCAAATTTCAAGGTGAACCACTGGAAACATATGCAAAGGAGTTGTAGCTGCAGACACAAAATGCAGAGTCTTGACTTGATGACTCCTTCTCCCACACCCTGGTGATCCCTCCAGCAGATTATTTCTCCAGATCTGACTGAAGTTTTGACTAAGCGAAATAGAAAACAGTACAGACTCCTCCTGTCCACGGAGTGCCTCTTCCCTCCGTCTACACAATGTCTATATCCCTTCATTCTCTGCACAGTCATGTGGCTATTTAAGAACCCTTAAAACTCCTCTCTGGTATTTGCCTCTGTCACCCCATTCCAGGCCCCCACCACTCTGAAACTCAAACACTTGTCTTGCGCGTGTCCTCGGAACTTACTCCCTATAATGCCGTCCAGTGTTAGACATATTGACCCTGGGGTAAGATTGCTGTTCGTTCGAGGCCGACTCTTCCTGACCTCGTAGTGTTTTCGTAGCAAGATACGGAGGTAGATGGCCAGGCCTTTCTTCCGCGCAGATACCGCTGCTGCCCGGGTTTGAACTCGGGACCTGCCTTGAAGTCGAGTGCTGATGCCACCACACCAGCAGCCGGCCCATGGGAAAAGATACTCTATCTATGCCATCTGCCACTCCTCTGCCCCTGTCTGCGCCCTCCGACGTTGTCCAATGCCAGCGTATCGTCTTTGTAATGAGTTCTTTGGCCTGTGAGGGGCGCTGGGCCCGAGGTTTTATAGCACCTGATTGGTTCAATAATCACTTGTTGTTTTTCTCAAGTGACTCGCTCTTTGTAATGCGGTCTCGTTGTGCCTTCTTATTAAGTATATTTTGGTAGGTTAGGGATTCTGTCTTACTTGTATTATTTAAGCAGAAGCCCGATTAGCGCTAATTGCTGGGTTCTAGTTTTGAGAATGTTCTTTCTCGCGGTGTCGCTCGGCCCAGCCGCCGATGGTCTTTGGGAATTACGATATTGCCAGCACACATCATGACAATCTGCAGACTTAGTAACCCGGCCATCCAAATCATTTATACTCGTCAATGAGCAGAGGTCGCGGTAGTGAGGGAGCAGGCGTGTGAACGTACTGACCGATCAACAAATCCGTGCTGGATTTCTCCAATGTTAGATCGCGTCTAACCCCAGTTGGCAGTGCAGTAACCGGGTTGTTACTGACAAGCTTGTTGAGTCTTATAGATTTTCAATGGCATAAAACAGGCTTGTCACGTGACTGAAAAGCCCAGAGCAGCATGAATGAACCTTGGCTAAGTAATGAGAATAAAAAGATGGAGTGAAATATAGCTTCTCAGCTTCTAGCGGTCTGAACAATGGAGTTCTCCGTGAAATATCAGCTGGATTTCAGCTTTCCTCAGTTTATACAAATGACTGGTGTACTGAGCGCAGTTTCCAAATGATTAACCTTATGCAGCAAGGAATAGACTTCAGAATCAGAATAACTGTCACAATCTTCTCATCACTGGCGCCCCTCCAGGATGCATGTAAACCCCCTGTTCTGAAGAAAGTAGACTTTCTTCTAAAAGTCTCGGCCTGAAACATTAACTGTTCGCTCTTTGCCATAGATGCTGCCTGGCCTGTTGAGTTCCCCCAGCATTTTGTGCGTGTTTCTTATTGTAATTTATAGCTCTGAGTGCTATGGATTACAATGTTCTGCTACTGGAAAACAACAAATTTCATGACATATGCCAGTGATATTAAACCTGATTCTGGTTCTGATATTCGGCATGAGATTTGGTAGTTTCATGAAAACATAGAAATTTCAATCATTCACAAATTAAGTAAAGAATGCAAAGGTCAAATAATGAGGTGGTGTTCATCAGCCCTTCAGAAATCTGATGGTGGAGGGGAAGAATCTGTTTGTAAAATGCTGACTGTGGGTCTGTCGGCTCCTGGCTGTCCTCTAGACGAAGGCCTATCCTGAATGGTGAGGGTCTTTAATGATAGATGTAACTCCAGAGTTCAATCCGGACAAGTGTGAGGTGATCCATTTTGGAAGGACAAACCAGAAGGCTGATTACAGGATTAATGGTCAGTTACTTAAGAGTGTGGATGAACAAAGGGACCTTGAGGTTCAAATCCATACATCCCTCAAGGTCACTGCACAGGTTGATAGAGTAGTTAAGATGGCCTATGGGTTGCTCGGCTTCATTAACAGGGAGATTGAGTTCAAGAGTAGAGAGGTCATGTTGCAACTTTACAAATTTCTGGTGAGACCGCACTTAGAGTATTGTGTTCATTTCTGGTCACCTCATTATAGGAAGGATGTGGAATCTATGCAGAGGGTGCCGAGGAGATTTACCGGGATGTTGCCTGGATTGGAGAACAGGTCATATGAGGCAAGGTTAGCAGAGCTGGGACTTTTCTCTTTGGAGCGTAGAAGAATGAGAGTGGACTTGATAGAGGTCTACAAGATTATGAGAGGCATAGATAGGGTGGATAGTCAGTACCTGTTTCCCAGGGCACCAATAGCAAACACCAGAGGGCATATGTACAAAATTAAGGGAAAGAAGTCTAGGGGAGACATCAGGGGTAAGTTTTTTACACAGAGGGTTGTGAGTGCCTGGAATGACTTGCCAGGGATGGTGGTGGAGGCTGAAACATTAGGGGTGTTTAAGAGCCTCTTGGAGGCACATGGATGAAAGAACAATGGAGGCTTATGGGCCGGTAGACAAACACGAGGAAATCTGCAGATGCTGGAAATTCAAGCAACACACACAAAATGCTGGCGGAACGCAGCAGGCCAGGCAGCACCTATAGGGAGAAGCGCCGTCGACGTTTCGGACCGAGACCCTTCGTCAGGACTAACCAAAAAGAAAGATAGTAAGAGATTTGAAAGTAGGAGGGGGAGGGGAAAATGCAATATGATAGGAGAAGACCGGAGGGGGTGGGGTGAAGCTGAGAGCTGGAAAGGTGATTGGCAAAAGGGATACAGAGCTGGAGAAGGGAAAGGATCATGGGATGGGAGGCCTAGAGAGAAATAAAGGGGGAGGGGAGCACCGGAGGGAGATGGAGAACAGGCAGTGTGATGGGCAGAGAGAGAAAAAAACAACTAAATATATCAGGGATGGGGTAAGAAGGGGAGGAGGGGCATTAACAGAAGTCAGAGAAGTCAATGTTCAATGTTATGGGGTAGTGTGTGTTTAGTACTTTTTTTTAAGGATTATATGGGTCGGCACAACATGGAGGGCTGAAGGGCCTGTACTGTGCCGTAGTGTTCTATGGTTTATGGTTCTATACCCCTGTCATCCATGTACCTATCCAGGCTTCTCTTACGTGTTACAATGGAACCCGCCTCTTGCAGTTCCTTCCACATTTGCATCACCTTCTGACCAACAACATTTCCCCTCAGGAAATATCCCCTTAGATATTTCACTTTTCTCCCTAAACCTGTGGCCTCTAGCTTTCATCTCACCGAAACTGAGGGGGAAGAAAGCCTCCACGTATTCACCTACACATTCACTCATCTTTCTGTGTACCTCCACAAGATCCCCCCTCAATCTCCTGTGCTTCAGGGCATAATGTACTGGCCTATTTAACCTTTTACCTATCAAGTCCTGGCAACCTCTTCTTCAGAACCTTCACCTGTGTTTCAACTGTTCTCGTGAGCTGTGAAAAACAGAGCTACAGTTATAAATACAACTTCCTGCTCCCCTCCAAGTGTGCTTATTAGCACTTCTTAACTCTGATTCCATTATGGTCCCAGTCGTAATTAACCAATCTCCCAAGCTTCTGAGTATCCAGACGAAATAAAAATAGTTAGGGTTTGGAAGGAATAATAGTTGGAAAAATAATTAGCCTGACAGATATATAAAAAGACAGGAAACCCTTTAAGAAAAATATTGCAGTTTCATTTAGTTCATGTCCGCCCAGTTGTCCAATGACATGTTGATATTTTAATGATGATTTATCACAGCCAATAATCTCTAAATAATCTGCAACAGACTCAAATAAAGTAATACACTTTGCATGTGTTTAATGTAGTATTTTGATTCACTTATATCACTGTAAGACAATTGTATGATTCAATTACAGCAACTTGAGGAGCAGACAAACAGAAACGACAAGAGTGGTGACACAGCGCCACTCAGTGGTGGTAGGGACGTACATACAAGTCATACTTCCGTTGTGAAGTTCAAATGTCGACATTTATTCTGGAGAAAACCGTCACTAAACTGATAATTGGACGGAAAGGTTTCATTAGATGGAAATTACGATTTCTAAATTATTGCGCATTGGCACTGACTGCATACAGTATATCCATGCTAGGAAAGTTTGGAAATGGAAATTTGGTCTTACGGCAAAAAAATTGAGATGCAGAGTAAATAGCTATCCATACCAAAACAAAAACTAAATAAAACACAGAATGCAAAGGAAACAACAGATTTTGGTCAGCTCGTCTCAGGTGTTCAAGTGCAGAAATTCCTGTTTCCCAAGAACAAACCGTTCTATAATGTACTTCCATAATGTAAATGTTCCATAATTACTCCTGATGAAGGGTTTTGGCCCGAAACGTCGTCACTACCTCCTCCCATAGATGCTGTCTGGCCTGCTGAGTTCTGCCAGCATTTTGTGTTTTTATTTATTTCCAGCATCTGCAGATTCACTCGTGTTGCCATAATGTACTTTATTTGTTAGGTTTAGCAGCGTTTGTCAAGGAAAATGGCAGCTACTGACCTTATAATATGTTTTATGTATTACAGGATGTGTCAAAAATCAAACAGGAAGTGATAATGACCAATGCATAAGACCAATTTGTAAACGATGAAAATAACTCAATGAATGAGCTTAGCACTTCTTCTTCATGTGGCTTGACTGATCCCACTCAGCATTGATGATATGGTAGATGGCCAGATGCGGGTGGACTGGGAATGAAGGTTGAAAGGTCAGCGACGCTCGGAGGGACATGTCAATGAGCTCCAACGTGAACTTCTGCCTTTTCCTTAAAATGCGCCCTTTCCCTTTCTGTAACTAATATCATTTTCAGATTAAAATTTATAAAGTTCAAACATTTAATTGCATATGGTGTACTGTCTGGTATTTTGCAGTGCAGGTTTGTAACCGGGCAACACGTCACGCAGCATCCACACAGACGAGATCTCTCATTTTGGCGGGGCCAGGGGCTGTTTTCCCCTTGGCGACCACGGGCTGGTCGGACCTGAGGGTCACACATCTTGTTAAACATCTTGTTTTTTGCACCAATCTCTATAAACGCTACAGACGGATGTGCATGAAAATCTCAGGAGATAGGTGGAAAAGCAGGTAGTGTTGAAGAAAGAGAGACCCTGCAGAGAGACTTAGATTAGTTTTGGGGAATGGGCAAAGAAGAGACAAATGAAGTACAATGTTGGAAAGTGTATGCCTATGCACTTTGGAGGAAGAAATAAACTGGCAGACTATTGTTTGGATGGGGAGAGAATTCAAAATGCAGAGATGCAAAGGGACTTGGGAGTCTTTGTGCAGGATACCCTAAAGGTTCACCTCCAGGTTGAATCGGTGGAAGAAGAAGGAGAATGCAATGTTGGCATTCATTTCTAAAGGTATAGAATATAAGAGCAGGGATGTGATGTTGAGGCTCTATAAGGCACTCGTGAGACCACACTTGAAGTATTTGGGCTCCTTATTTTAGAAAGGATATACTGACATTGGAGAGGGTTCAGAGAAGATTCACGAGAATGATTCCAGGAATGAAAGGGTTACCGGGTGAGGACCATCTGGCAGCTCTTGGGCTGTATTCCCCAGAATTCAGGAGAATGAGGGAGGATCTCATAGAAACATCCCAAATGTTAAAAGGCCTGAACAGATTGGATATGGCAAAGTTATTTCCCATAGTAGGGGAGTCTAGGACAAAGGGCAGGACTTCAGGATTGAAGGATGTCCATTCAGAACAGAGATGTGGAGAAATTACTTTAGTCAGAGGGTGGTAAATCTGTGGAATTTGCTGCTACGAGTGGCTGTGAAGTTCGTCATTGGGTGCATTTAAGGAAGAGATAGATAGGTTCTTGATTAGCCCAGGCATCAAAAGGTACGGGGAGAAGGCAGGGGAGTGGGGATGAATGGAAGAATTGGATCAGCCCATGATTAAATGGTGAAGCAGACTCAATGGGCTGAATGGCCTACTTCTGCTCTATCTTATGGGCTTATGGAGATCAGAAGGTTCTGAGCTATTTAAAACCAGCCAGTCTGAGACCAACAACCATTCCATGATCAAAGTCACTTAGATCACATTTCTTCCCCATTCTGATGTTTGGTCTGAACGACAACTGAACCTCTTGACCAGGTCTGCATGCTTTTTTTTTTTGCTGCCACATGATTGGCAGATTAGATGACCAGGTATACAGATGTACCTAATGTAGCAGTCACTCAATTTTTTTTTTACTTTCTATCACTTATGTCGAACTGAATTTCAACAATTCTCATGGATGGCTTATTAAACTAATGTGTTTATTCAACTAACTTTTGAAAAATATATATTCCTTACTGTAACTTACAGTTTTTATTATAATGAATTGCAGTGTACTGCTGCTGCATAGCAACAGATTTCACGACATACAGCATGCGAGTGATATTCAGATTCTGGTCCCGAATATCACACGCACATTCCTCATGCAGCTCCTGGCATCTGGTAGGTTGGAAATGACTGCAGAGCATCGAGCATGCCAGTGGCAGTTTCACAGCAGAGCTGTCAAACTGGACTTTGCAGACACAAGAAGCTGGTAGTCCAGGTGACGATAAATCTCAACCCAGACAATGACTGTCCATTTCCCAATGAGTTAACGTACAACATGGAACAGTGCAGCACAGTAAAGGCCTTTCCTGGCTAACATTTAAACCTCCTCCAAGATCAATCGAACCCATCCTTTCCACCCAGAGCTCCATCCATCTGTCAAGTGTCCAGTGAAGTTTGTCATTTAACTACAAACATGCATGTCATGTATACAGAAACGAGACAATGTTTCTCCAAACCAGGGTGTAAAGTACAGGACACACGATAACTTATGAAGGAGAGGATAAAATCTACAGGTGAATCACACATAAATAACAAACTAAAGTGCATTAATATTTAATACGGTGAAGTACAGAGCAGGTTAACCAGCAACACTTGAAATACATTGCGGCTGGGAGTTCACAGAGCAGATTAACCAGCAACACTTGGAATACATTTTGGCCGGGAGTTCACAGAGCAGATTAACCAGCAACACTTGGAATACATTGCGGCCGGGAGCTCGCAGAGCAGATTAACCAGCAACACTTGGAATACATTGTGGCCGGGAGCTCGCAGAGCAGATTAACCAGCAACACTTGGAATACATTGTGGCTGGGAGCTCGCAGAGCAGATTAACCAGCAACACTTGGAATACATTGTGGCCGGGAGCTCGCAGAGCAGATTAACCAGCAACACTTGGAATACATTGTGGCTGGGAGTTCCCAGAGCAGATTAACCAGCAACACTTGGAATACATTGTGGCCGGGAGCTCGCAGAGCAGATTAACCAGCAACACTTGGAATACATTGTGGCCGGGAGCTCGCAGAGCAGATTAACCAGCAACACTTGGAATACATTGTGGCCGGGAGCTCGCAGAGCAGATTAACCAGCAACACTTGGAATACATTGTGGCCGAGAGCTCGCAGTGCAGATTAACCAGCAACATTTGGAATACATTGTGGCTGGGAGTTCAGAAGCCTAATGGCCCGGGAGAAGAAGTTGTTTCTTATCCTGACCATTCTTGCTTTTGTGCATCGTAGTCTGCTGTCTGATGGAGGAAAGTCAAAGAGGAACGCTGCATCGACTGGTGGATTCTGTAAAATACCATGGCGGCGCTCGTGATAAATGTCCCCTATCGATGGCCGGGAGGCCTCTCAGCTCTTCTCCCGGCCCTTTGTGGGGTTTCTGGTCCGATGCTCTGCTGCTGCCATACCAGACGGAGATGCAACTTGTCAGGACGCTCTCAATGGTGCTCCTGTGAAAGACAGTTAAGGTAGGGAGGTGGGGTGGGAGCCTTGCTTGCCTCAATGTGGAGGTGCTGCTGTGCCTTCTTGCTCCGGCAGGTGAGGTCATCCGTGACGTGAGCTCCCGGGAACTTAAATTGCTCTGCAGCAGAGACTATTCACAGAGGGGCATGGTTTGTCCATGATTTCCTCGCTCTTGTCCACGTTCCTCTCACACCAATCCACCAGCCGCTCCTCCCCCTCTCTATACTCCATCTTGTCACTGTTTTTGATAAGGCCAACAACTGGTGTGTCAGCCGCGTACTTGACACGGTTTGAGCTGAGTTCAGTTGCGGATCCTGCATGCTGGCATCTTGGTGTGCTCTGCACTGTTGCTCAAAAATGAATACTGTACAACAGAGGGCTCCTGGGGTGTCTGTCTGCAGATCCCTCAAAGTTGCCTGGGTGGATGAGAAGGTGTATGGTGTGTTGTTTTCCATTATCCTGGGGATTGAATTCAAAACCCATGAGGTAATGTTGCAGATGTGGAAGCTTTGGGGAGTGTGAAGAGGAGATGTATGAGGATGCTGCCCGGATTAGAGGGCATGTCGTATGAGGAAAGGTCGAGTGAACCAGGGCTTTTCTCTTCAGGGTGAAGGGGATGGGAGGTGACTTAATAGAGGTGTAAAAACTAACAGGCATAAGTAGAGTGGACAGCCTTGATAACTCTGCCTGTGCAGTATGTGAACTCCTCCCATGTGGGAATGGTTAATGGAGTCCCATAGGAATAACACTAATAACTGCCACTACACACTTTACTAAGAATCATGTCATTAACCTTGTACTCTGCCTTCAATTTGACTTTCTGAAGTGTGTCACTTCACATTTTTTTTCCTTTGGGCCTTGGGTTTTCCATCTGGCCCTTTCAGAACATTCGTTGAAAACTTGATACTGATCAGAAGAGATGTTATTCTTGCCCAGTCCTACCAAACTACCACTTGTGCTGATTAACAGGTCTTTTAACTCAAAACCTAAAGGCTGAGGGCTTGCTTAACAGTGAGGTATAGAGGGCTGTTCACCTTTGTCGGAAAGATGGAACATTAAGTAAAGCTTTTTGAAAGTGTCGTAGCTCTAGTCAGGATAATAGTTTGGCACGGACTAGATGGATTGAAGGGTCTGTTTCTGTGTTGTAGTGATTTGTGACTATGACTCAGAGATGGAAGATTTCGAATACACTGAACTGGTGACAAACACAAGAGGGTTTGATGCCTATACAGCTGGGAGTTGACCATGAGAGATTCAAGATTCAAGACTCAAAACTGGTTAATGTCATTTCCTTTGCACAGGTGTAAAAGAGAATGAAACAATTGTTACTCCAGATTGAATCAGCACAACAAAACACAATAATATAAAATACAGAATAATAACAATAAAACACAATAAATATAATACATAAGGTTATATAAATATACAAAGGATTTTTTATATATAAAATAAATATAATCCATAATGCAGTGTCCATTTTTAAGGACTCCATCACCCAGAACATGCCCTCTTTTCATTGCTACCATCAGGGAGGAGGTACAGGAGGCTGAAGTCACACGCTCAGCGATGCAGGAACAACTTCTTCCCCCTCTGCCATCCAATTTCTAAATGGACATTGAACCCATGAACACTACCTTTTTAAACTTCTGTATTTGAACTAGTTTTAAGTTAACTAATTAATATACATGCTTACTATACTTGTAGATAGAGTGATTGATTCTATATTATTATGCATTAGTACTGCTGTTATGATTAGTACTGCTGCCGCTAAGCTAACAAATTTCACGACATATGCCGGTGATATTAAACCTGATTCTAATTCTGATTCTGATTCTGACATAAAACCAAAGTTCAATCCATGACTCACAGAACTTCGGTAACATTCCTCCGACACCCTCGAGGAAGAGGGAGACAACTCAAACACAGAGGCAGAGGTAGAGCAGCGAAGGAGATGGGTCATCACACACAGACACCTAATCCGTCAGCAACGAGTGATAGGCAGACATACACAGACATCCTAACCGGCAGCCGCAAGAGGCAGATAGTCGGCTCTGAGCACTTGATCACCTTCATGTTTCAATTTTCTCGACACTTTAATTGCCAATTAACGGATGCTTTAATTGGTGAAATGGAGTTGATCATGGACTCACACCCGTCTCTGAGTTTCACCATGAGGCCGGACACACTTGTCTACTGGGAAACAGCAGAGCGCAAGATAACTCAATCGCGAAACTGTAAATCGCCAATCTAACAGTTCCAGAAACACATTTAAGATAAAAGGAAGATGTACAAGAAGTGAAATAAACAGTTTGGTGGACTATGGGAAGACATCGCCGGAGGAATTTTTTATTACTCCTGTTTTTGCACTATTTTTAATTTAACTATTCAGTATACATATACATACTTATTGTAATTGACTTATTTATATTTTTATATAATTTCATGTTGCATTGTACTGCATTGCTAAGTTAACAAATTTCACGACATGCTGGTGATCCTGATTCTGATTATATGTATAGACCCATATAACATATACATATGTACATAAAGTGATTCTAGATGCAGGAGTGTCTGCACATAAGGTGACTGACAGGAAAGGATAATGTACTGGTAAATGGTAGAGGAAGGATATCTGTAGACTGGCCACACCAGCAGAGTGGTTATGTAGTCATCAGCGCAATTACTTTTCAGCAATCACCGACTGGGGTTTGATAGGTTTGCTAGAGTTGTTCTGGAGGGTTTAAACTAATTTGGTGGAGGGATGGAAACTGGTATGATAGAGCTGAGGATGACGTAGTTGGTTTACAAACAGAGGCAGCACATGGTGAGACTCCTAACAAGGAGAGGCTGATGATCGGGCAAAATTGCAGCCAACAGGTGAGTTCCAGACCAAATTGAAAAGGATGAATACAGGTCTGAAGTTATGTGGAATGAGGTAGAGGATCCTGTAGCACAGTTGCAGTTTGGCATGTATGACGTTGTGGACATCATTGAATCATGACTGAAAGAAGATTATAGCTGGGAGCTTAATATCCAAGGGTACACGTTGTATCGAAAGCACAGCTAGGTAGGTAGAGGGGTAGTTATGGGTCTGTTGGTAAAACATGAAACCAAATTATTACAAAGAGGTGACATATGATCAGAAGGCGTTGAATCATTGTGGGTAGAGCTAAGAAACTGCAAGGGTAAAAAGACCTTGATGGGTGTCTAAGAGTAGTAAGTATGTGGTCTACAAATTACAAAGGGAGATAGAAAATGCAGATAGAAAACTCAGGATTGTGCTGGATTCTAAGAGGGGGAATTTCTAGAATGTCTACATTCTCAGGGTTGAGCCCACTAGGGAATCAGCTACTCTGGATTGGGTGCTGTGCAAAGAACCAGAATTGATCAGAGCTTAAGGTACAGGTAGAAGAACCATCAGGGGATTGTGATCATCATATGATCAAATTCACCCTGAAATTTGAGAAGGAGAAGCTAAAGTGATATGTATCAGTATCACAGTGGAGTAAAGTTGGCCAGAATTGATTAGAAAAGCAGATTGGCAGGAATGACGACAGGCAGCAATGGTTGGAATTTCTGGGAGCAATTTGGAAGGCACAGGACATATACATCCCAAAAGGAAGAAGCATTCAAAAGGCAGGATGACAAGAGCAGTCAAAGCCGACATAAAGGCCAAAGAGAGGGCAGAGAATAGAGCAAAATTAGTGTGAAGGGTGAGAAGTGGGAAGATTTAAAAACCAACAGAAGGCAACTAAAAAAGTCATTAAGAATGAAAAGATGGAATATGAAAGCAAGCCAGCCAATAATGTTAAAAAGGATACCAAAAGTTCCTTCAGATACATAAAGTGAAACAGAGAGGCAAGAGGGGATATCTGAATGATGCTGGAGAGGTATTAATGGAGGACAAAGAAATGGTGGATGAACAGAATAATTATTTTGCATCATCCTTCACTATCAGAGGAACTGTCAGTAAGCTGGAGGTTCAGGGGTCAGAAGTGTGTGAAGTTGCAACAACTAGGGAGAAGGTTGTTGGGAAACTGAAAGTTCTGAAAGTGGATAAGTCACCTGGACCAGATAGTGTACAGCCCAGGGCTGAAGAGATTGTGGAGGCATTAGTAATGATCTTTCAAGAATCACTAGATTCTGGGATAGTTCTGGAAGACCAGAAAATTGCAAATGTTCAAGAAGGGAGAGAAGCAGGAGAAATGCAACTATAGGCCAGTTAGTCTGACCTCAGTGGTTGGGAAGAACATAGAACATAGAACAGTACAGCACATTACAGGCCCTTCGGCCCACAATGTTGTGCCGACCCTCAAACCCTGCCTCCCATATAAAGCCCCACCTTAAATTCCTCCATATACCTGTCTAGTAGTCTCTTAAATTTCACTATTGTGTCTGCCTCCACCACTGACTCAGGCAGTGCATTCCATGCACCAACCACTCTCTAAGTAAAAAACCTTCCTCTAATATCCCCCTTGAACTTCCCTCCCCTTACCTTAAAGCCATGTCCTCTTGTACTGAGCAGTGGTGCCCTGGGGATGAGGCGCTGGCTGTCCACTCTGTCTATTCCTCTTAATATCTTGTACACCTCTATCATGTCTCCTCTCATCCTCCTTCTCTCCAGAGAGTAAAGCCCTAGCTCCCTTAATCTCTGATCATAATCCATAGGGTTAGAGTTGACTACTAAGGATGTGATTTTGGGGTACTTGGAAGCAAGTAATAAAAAGGATATAGTCAGCAGGGTTTCCTCATTCAGGCCAAATCATGCCGAAGCTGGTGGAATTCTTTGGAGAAGTAACAAGCAGGATAGACAATGAAGAATTAGTGGATGTTGTGTATTTGGATGTTCAGAAGACTTTGACAAGGTGACACACCTGAAGCTGCTTAAGAAGTTAAGAGTCCACAGTATTACAGGGAAGACACTAGCATGGATAAAGCAGTGGCTGATTGGCAAGAGGCAAAGAGTGGGAATGAAGGGAGGATCTAAAGATGGTGCCAGAGGTTTTTGTAGACCTGGGTAACCTTTTCAAGTTCATCTGTGAAACAGTTTATATCTCCTCTCCTCATGTCTGTTTTTTTAATTTTCAAACTGGCTTGGGTCCTGTCGGAGTCCAGCTGCATTCTTCACCAATGGTGGGTTCGCGCCCTTCGGAACTCGCCAAGCGGCCTGCACTTCAGTACCTCCAGGAGCGGCTTGGAAGACATGCACCTTCGGTTCCTCTCTAACTGAAGCATCGCGGCAGATCAGAACATCGGGATAATTGGTCGGAGGCCTCTGCACCGGTGATCGGTCTCTCTCTCTTTCTCTCAATGGTGAGAGAGAGCCCGATGGTTCTCAAGTCGGGGGGGGGGGACTCAAAATAAGCAATGCTGCAGAGTGGAGCAGCAAGCTGTTAGCCTCCCCTCTCACTGTGGCGGGACAATATCTCTCCCTCCTTCATTAGCGATACCGAGAGCTTGTTGAGATGATGAGGTGTTGGGATGGGCCGTAGTTTTTGATGGTCTATTGATCATGTTTTCTGGGAGCTCGCTATTGCCCAGTGGGTGCTGGGAGGGAGGTGGGTGGTTTCTGCTGGAATGAGTGGGGGAAGGCAGAGGGGGAGGGGTGAAGATTGTTGCTTTTTTTGCTGCATGAGCGTGGGTGAGGGAGGGACACTGGGGTTCTAATGGACTTCTGTCATTCATTCTTTGGGATTTTTTTTCTGTTTCGTGATGTCTGTGAAGCATAAGGATTTCGGGTTTCCACACTGTGTACATTCACTGACATTAAATTGAACCATTGGACCTTCTCTAGTCGGCTGCCGGTGACTAGTGGTGTTCCACAGGGGTCTGTCTTTCTTTTTATGTTATATGTCAATGATTTGGAAGATCGAATTGATAGCTTTGCAGCAAAGCTTGCAGGCAAAGCGAAGGTGGAGGAGCAGGCAGTTTTGAGGAAGTAGAGAGTCCACAGAAGGACTTGGAAAGATTAGAAAAATGGGAAAAGAAATAGCAGAAAGAATACAGAGTCAGGAAATGTACGGTCATGCACTTTGTTAGAAGAAATAAAAGGGCAGACAATTTTCTAACTGGAGAGAAAATTTGAAAATCCTAAGAGGACTTGCTTATCTTTGTCCAGGGTTCCCTAAAGGTTAATTTGAAGGTGGGGAGGAAGGCAAATGCGATGTTAGCCTTCTGTTTAAGAGGGCTAGAATATAAAATCAACGATATAATGTTGAAACACTGGTTAGGCCTCAGTTGAAGTATTGTGAGCAAGTTTGGGCCCCTTATCTAAGAAAAGATGTGCTGACACTGGAGAGGGTTCAAAGGAGGTTCATGAAAATGATTCTAGGATTAAATGGCTTGTCATATGAAGAGTGTTTGATGGCTGTGGGCCTGTATTCACTAGAATTCAGAGGAATGAGGGGGTGACCTGATATTAGATCTATGGAATGTTGAAAGTCCTCAATCGAGTGGATGTGAAGATGTTTCTTACAGTGGGAGAGTCTAGGACCAGAGGGACGTCCTTTTAGAATAGAGATAAGGAGGAATTTCTTAGTCGGAAGTGGTGACTCTGTCGAATTTGTTGCCACAGGCAGCTGTGGAGGTCAAATCTTTATGTATATTAAGGCAGGGTTTGGCAGATGCTTGATTGGTCCGGGATGAAGGGGTATAGAATGAAGGCAGGAGATTGGGGCTGAGAGGAAAAATTGATCAGCCATGAAATGGCAGAGCAGACTTGATGAGCCGAAAGGCCTAATTCTACTCCAATATCTTAGGGTATTATGGCCGTATTCCTGCTGCTGCCTGAAAGGAGGTCACAGGGTACATATTCCCTGTAACCACGAGGGATTCCTCGTGGTCAATTCCTCACACATTCCAAAGATGTATGGTTAGTAGGATTATTGGTCACAAAGGAACAAATGGACAGTGTGGGTTTGTTCTGCTGGCACAAACAAAAATCACAATAAAGGTGAGTGATGATAAACCTGAATCTGATCTGGGTCTCTATTGTGGACTGAGAGTGGGAAGAGGGCAGGGAGAGGGGAATCCTGGTTGGGAAAAAGGGGAAAGGAGAGGGGAGGGAGCAGGAAGCACCAGAGAGACATTCTGTGATCAATTGTCTGGAATCAAATGACCTTGCCTGGAGTCTCAGGGCTGGGTGTGTCTGCACGGATGTCAATCTTCCCCAACTCCTACCATTCCTTCTCTGTCACCTGTCCCACACCCCTCCCACGACACCGCATCCTCACCATTTCCAATGTCTTTTGCTCCTGCCAGATTTATAATCTCACTCTCCACTTCATGTTGACAAATACGCGTGCTGAAGAATCTTGCATTTTATAGGGTATGCCTGTACACCTTCTCGTCAATGCAAATATCTAATCAGCCAATCATGTGACAGCAACTCAATGCATAGAAACATGCAGACATGGTCAAGAGATTCATTTTGAGTTCACACCAAACATCAGAGTACGGAAGAAATCTGATCCAAATGACTTGGACCGTGGATTGATTGTTGGTGCCAGACAGGGTGGTGTGAGTATCTCAGAAACTGCAGATCTCCTGGGATTTTCATGCACAGCAGTCTCTAGATTTGGCAGAGAATGGTACGAAAAACAAAAAAAACTTCCAGTGAGTGCCAGTTCTGTGGGCAAAACAATGTTGTTTAATGAGAGAGGTCAGAAGAGAATATCCAGACTTGTTCAAGCAGACAGGAAGGCGACTGTAACTCAAATAATCAGTTCTGTGCAGAACAGCAACTGTGAATGCATAACATGTCGAACCTTGAAGTGGCTGGGAAACAGCAGCAGAAAACCACAAACACACACTCTGTGGCCACTTTATGAGGTGAAGGAGGTACGTATTAAAGTGGCCACTGAGTGCACATACAAAATGGATTTTGTGGGGATTTTCCACATGAAAATAGACAATGTACATGCCATGTCTCCACACTAATAATAGAGCAGCAAGTGGTTCATGTCTCACAGAACTTCGTTTGTCAGAGTTACAAACTTTCCTGTTTGGCAGAGTGCCCAGCAGTCTGCTTGTTGTTGAATACTTGCCGGAACTGTGAATTAGGCTATTAAGCTTTGTCCATATAAGCAAGGTTATATAAGCTTATATAAGCAAGGTCTTATAGCTTATATAAGCTATATAAGCAAGGTCTTAGTGAATGGTTAACTTGCAATAACTCCCTTTTCAGGCTGGAAGATAAAGTGCATAAATAACTCAAGTGGGCTTCACTGTCTTCATGTCATCATTGGTAGCAAAAGCATCTTTTGTGGTTATGATTCTAAAGTCTGAGAATTTCCTCCCTGAATCTCTCTCATTCTCCATCTCTCTCCACTACTTTAAATTTCTACCAAGGACCTTTTAGTTTTTAAGCCAGCTTCCTTTATACAGTACGTCATAGAACATAGAACATGACAGCACAGTGAAGGGCTTTAAGCCCCCAATGTTGTGCTGACCTTTTAACCTACTCGAAGATCAATCTAACACTTTCCTCCCCCATGGACATCCATTTTCTCTCTTCTCTTAAACGCCCCTGATGTATCTGCCTCTACCACCACCCCTGTTCCGTGCACCTACCACTCTCTGAGTAAAAAATCTATCTCCGACACTCACGCTATACTTCCCTTGACACATCTTAAAATTCTGCCCCCTCTAATTAGCCATATTTGCCCTGGGAAAAAGTCCTATTCAATGTATGTGTGTAGAAATGACTGAATGCCTCAGTCTCTGAAAGAAAAGGTTGGTTCTGTCAAAGTTAATCAGTGTGTTTACCAAACCGATATTTTTCAGTAAGAATACACTTGAAGCACCGACAAATGTTTCCGTTGTTTTGAAACCAGAAGAGCATTCCAGAACAGAGAGGTGCTTAGAGAGAGAGAAACCACAAACACATTTCCTGCCCTGCTGGTATCAGCCATGACCAATGCCTTCCAAAGGGTAACTAAAGCAAAGGGCCAGGGGCACAGAAAGAACTAGCTCTCTGCAAAAACTCAGTAGCAGTTTGTTCAGATGAAATAATTGCTGTGTGCAAATGTACACACTTGGCATCTCCATCAAAAGATGAGTTCAACCAGGAGACACTAGGAGTTGGCAAATCAAAAGGGCCCAAATGAAGCTTCTCCACAGAGAAAGGTAAACAGTGATAAAATGATAAGGTCATTATCACGATGTTAAAAGAGAATCGTTATGAAAATAAGTATATTAAATGAATAGATAATGATATATAAATAATTAGAACTATATGTTAGAACTCCACCAGTCCAGAAAGCCTACGGCCTTATCAAAGCTGGCAAACAACCACCGCCTCAGCTCAGATCACCAGCAGGCCTGCTCACCATGGTGTCTGACTGGCAAATGAAAGTCATTATTCCCCAAACAACTTGGATCCATATGGGTTTTCATAGCCATTACTTTGATTTAGCATAGGCATAGGGGTGCCCAATCTGTTTTTGTGTCTTGGACCCCTCTCATTAACTGAGGGGTCCTTGGACCCCAGGTTGGGAACCCTCGATTTAGAAGAAGTGAGTAGAATTAAATGGGAAGTTGTGCATGGTGAAAACCAAGCTCAGCCAGTCAGGGAAGTGTGAGGGTGAGAGGGACTGGCTGGCCCTCTTTACCATGGGAAATGAAAAATCCTCTTGCTTTAGTGGTGTTCGAATATGGAACAGAGTACATAGAAAACCTACAGCACGGTACAGGTTCTTTGGCCCACAAAGCTGTGCCGAATATGTCCTTACCTTAGAAATTACCTAGGGTTACCTATAGCCCTCTATTTTTCTAAGCTCCGTGAACCGATCCAGGCTCTTATCCACTTATCATGTTGGATAAATATCAGAGGGATAGAAATTCCACAGTGAAAATGAACCAAAATCTAGAAATTTATTTTGAATTCTTTTTCTCTTGAAATAAATGAACTGTTAAACAATTTATCATCTTGTTAATTTAAGTTGATTCCATTAATTTTTTTGTGAATGAAGTTCAAGTTTAATTATCATTCAACCGTTTACTGAACACCCCGGAATACAGCCAAATGAAACAGCATTTCTCCAGGGCCAACGTGCAAAACGCAGTCATATACAGCACAGGGCATATTTAATACATTGAAACATAGAAAATAGGTGCAGGAGTAGGCCATTCGGCCGTTCGAGCCTGCACCGCCATTCAGTATGATCATGGCTGATCATCCAACTCAGAACCCTGTACCTGCTTTCTCTCCATACCCCCGATCCCTTTAGCCACAAGGGCCATATCTCAATTAATACATACGATATAGCAGTAAACATGCAGATGCACAAATATATAGTCCAAGTCCCTGAGTGACATGTCATGCAAATTGTGCATGGGTGTTGTTGGCGAGAACAAGCAGTTCTCAGAAGCCTGCAGTCGAGCATTTGCATGTAGACGCACAGAACCCAGGTTGTTTTCCACTGAGTGAATACTGGAGGGCAGCACCAGTCAGGGGTTGGGCCAGCCCCCGACCCTGCACGGACAGCACACCATACTGCCTCCGGCAGGTCCGCGGCATGAGTTCTGGTCCTTGCTACAATGGAGGCCGTGCTGCTCCCCCTGTCAGTTTCACAAATACACCAGTGACCTGGACTTGCAGTATGTTTCCTAACTAATGCCCGATATTGTCTTGCAATCACAAAGAAGACATCCAGGCCGATCACTCGCTGTTAGACTGCACACCAATTCTGGTGCTTCTCCGGAGCTGGCAACAGCACGGTCTGCACCAAGTGCAGTCACTCCAGCTCTTCTCTTATCACTGATGGAGTCGACCTGCAGACCATGAAGTTCTAAATGCTGTGATCAGAAAAAAATGTTTTAAGAAAGTAGAACACCTTTGTTTGGCCCCGGAGAGGCAACTGCATCCAAGCACATCACCATCTTACCATGAGCAACGAGGCCCAAGGCACCAAGTCTCACAACATGTTGATGTTCCACCTGACCCTGGGATTGCAGAAGAGAAGCCTGGCCCCGTTGCCGAGCATGTCCTAGTCAGCCGGGTGCTGCCGCAGTAGCAGGCCTTTTTGGAAGAGTGCTTCCAAGTAAAACGTCTTTGAACAGAAGTCCATTAGTCCGTGGTCAGCAAGGTACTGCAGATACTGTGGGACAGGGACACAGTCGTCCATGGGTTTGTTTCCTGAGCAAGCAATCCAAACCATCGAGCAGAACATCCCATCACCAGATCTGACCAACAAGCACCAAGACTCATTTGGCTTCGAGTGAAAGGGGCCCTCAGAGTCGGTGCTTTCCTCTACAGACGACACGTGTACACTGCCCTTGGGACGGCTGTGATGGGGAAGGTCATCCACCTCTTTACAGAATGTGGATTTGCTAAGAGGGAGTGGAGGCAGATGCAGGGGTCTGGGTTCATCCCCAACAGCTGTATAAGAGAGGCCTCAGATCTACAGGCTGTTCTCAGGGCCACACACCGAGACAGACGTTAGGTGTCAGCAGGTGATCAGCTCTGTGAAAGACGTACTTTGGCAGTGAGATGTCCATATGGAAATGCTGCTGACTGGCACAGTTCAGGCTGCAGGGAGACATTCTGGAACCAGCAGCCATAGAGCTCCATACAGACAATGCTCAGGTTCTTTCTGCTCCTTCTGTCCTGAACCCACAGGTTTCATTTACTGTGGACTGTCACTTTAAAAGAGCACTTCAGTGAGGCAGGACTATGATGTTGTTCACTGACTGACTCGCAGCTTGCTTACCTTTAAAACAAGGACACAGCCGGTCACAGTCAGAAGTCGGAAGAAGAAAGAGAGAGGAGCGAACCGGGAGAAGGTAGCAGCTCCAGCCTGTCGAAGCTGGGAATTTGGAACCCTGCTATACCCACAAAGGTGGGTTGATCATCGATCCGGTCACATCGGATGTGTGGCTGTCACTTCGTATAATCCAAAGGAGTGGATTTAGGAATGTCCTGTGGGAGCACTCGAAGTTAACCCTTGCCTGGGTGTGTGATGTGGTGACCCCTTGAAGACGGCATCCCTGTGACAGATCAGTCTGGTGGTAGTTCATGTGTGGATTTGGAACGGCTTGACGGAGGATCTTCCACCACTGATATTTATTAATTACCATCACGGAACTTGTGGAATTCAACATAATTGCCTTCTCTCTACGTTTTACCTTGGATTACAAATATCTCTCTCCCATCATTTATTCCGTGGATGACTGAACTTTCCTACTTTACCATCTCAAGACTCTAAGCCTTGTTCCCCCAGGCTCGATAGTTTGGGAGTTATATTTACACACACACATAACACTGTTATCTTTTGTTTATCCTGGTTAAGTTGCTATATTATCAGTAGATACTAATAAAGATAGTGGTTTTAACATCAAAACCAGACTCCAAGTGTGAACTCTATTGCTGCTGGTTCATTTCTAAATTGTTACCGTTCGTAACAGGGCCACACACCGAGACAGACGTTAGGTGTCAGTAGGTGATCAGCTCTGTGAAAGACGTACTTTGGTCTTCCAGCCCAGTGAGATGTCCATATGGAAATGCAGTTGACTGGCACAGTTCGGGCTGCTGGAAGCTCCATTCAGACAAGGCTGTCCAGACTCCTTCTGCTAGCACACATGGATGGGCTGAGTTGCTGTACATGACAAAACCCCTTGACCATGAAAGGGAAATCACCTCAGGGAGCTTTATGAGGGACAATGGCACTATGTGTGTGGTTTATCTTAAGCTTATACTACTGAATGAACCAATCAGGAATGTAAAGGTTTTCGAGAGAGCTATATATGGTGGTGAACCCAAGTGCAGAGAAAGGCCTAGAACTAACTCACACTCAGTCTCAAAAAATAACAAGACAACGAAAACTAAATCCAAAGGCAAAATAACATACAATGATACTAGAAATCAAACTCCTAAGATTGAGCACTGAGTGCTCAGCACGGGACCTTTAAGTACAGACTTTTTGTGGAGGAATGTTGCAGGCAATAATTGGTGGTCTGAGTCTCAAAGGGACAGTGGCAGCTAACCATACTCAGGGGAACTGGACCATTGACCCTTGGATGCCTGGCGATGCTCAGCCGGGACCATGAAAATTTCTTACTTTGCATATATATCCTTACCAAGAATAAAGTTTAGTTTTGAAATAGAATAATACAATTCTATTCTTTGGGACATTGCCAGATTTTTGTTAGATGAAAAATATAAAGCCGAACATTGCGGGTTAGGAGACAAAGAAGGAGGAAATAGAAATTCAGATATCCATCATTGGTGATATAATTAAATGGGCTCTTCATCATCCTGTCCAATATTAGACCATAAAGCTATAAGACCTAGGAGCAGAATTAGACCATTTGGCCCATCAAGTCTGCTCCACCATTCAATCATCCGTCAAACTTTTTTTTCTCTCATCCTCAACCCCATTTCCCAGCCTTCACCCCGTAACCTTTGATGCCATGTCCAATCAAGAACCTATCAATCTCTGCCTTAAATACACCCAATGACCTGGCCTCCACAGCTGCAAGTGGCAACATATTCCACAAATTCACCACCCTTTGACTAAAGAAATTTCTCTGCATCCCTGTTTTGAATGGATGCCACTCTATCCTTAGGCTGTGTCCTCTTGTCCTAGACTCTCTCACCATGGGAAACATTATTTCCACATCTTCTTTGTCTAGGCCTTTCAACATTCAAAAAGTTTCAATAAGATCCCACTCCCCCATCCTTCTAAATTCCAGTGAGTACAGATCCAGAGCAATCAAACGTGTTTCGTATGTAACCCTTTCATTCCTGGAATCATCCTTGTGAACCTCTTCTGGACCCTCTCCAATGCCAGCACACCTCTTCTAAGATGAGGAGCCCAAAACCGTCCACAATACTCACCAGTGCCTCATAAAGCTTCAGCATCACGACCCTGCTCTTGTATTCTAGACCTCTTGAAATGAATGCTAACATTGCATTTGCCTTCCTCACCGCAGACTCAACCTGCAAGTTAACCTGCAGGGTGTTTGACATCAGGACTCCCAAGTCCCTTTGCATCTCAGATTTTTGGATTTTCTCTCTATTCAGAAAATAGTCTGCACATTTATTTCTACCACCAAAGTGCATAACCATGCATTTTCCAACATTATATTTCATTTGCCACTTTCTTACCTATTCTATTATTTCTAAGTCCTTGTGCATCCTACCCGTTTCCTCAATGCTATCGGCCCCTCCACCAATCTTCGTATCCACCGAAAAACTTGGCAATAAGACCATCTATTCCATCATCTAAATCATTTACTGTATATACAGCATAAAAAGAAGTGATCCCAACACCAAACCCTGCGGAACACCACTAGTCACTGGCAGCCAACCAGAAAAGGTTTCTTTTATTCCCCTCACTGCCTCCTTCCGATCAGCCAATGCTCTAACCATGTTAGTAACCTTCCTGTAATAGCATGGGCTTTTGTCCAAATATACAACTTCCATTGCATCCCCTTTCTCTATCCTACTTGTAATCTCCTCAAAGAATTCCAACACATTGATCTGGCAAGATTTTCCCAGAAGGAAACCATACTGACTTTGTACTGTCTTGTCCTGTGTCACCAAGTACTCGATCACCTTATCCTTACTTGACTCTAACATCTTCCGACCACTGAGGTCAGGCTAACTGGTCTATAATTTCCCTTCTGCTGCCTTCCTCCTGTCTTAAAGAGTGGAGTGACATTTGCAATTTTCCAGTTATCTGCCACTATACCAAAGTCCAATGAATTTTGAAAGGTCATCACCATTGCCTCTACAACCTCTACTGCCACCCCTTTCAGAACCCTTGGGTGCAGTTGATCTGGCTCAGATGATTTATGTACTCAAAGGTCTTTCAACTTTTTGAGCACCTTCTCCCTTGTAACAATAACTGCACCCACTTCTCTTCCTTCACTCACTACAACATCTGGCACACTGCTAGTGTCTTCTATAGTGAAGGCTGATGCAAAATACGCATTTAGTTCATCTGCCATCTCCTTGCTCCACGTTATTATTTCTCCTGCCTTATTTTCTAGTGGTCCTATATCCATTCTCAGCTCTCTTTTATTTTTTTACATATTGAAAAAGCTTTTTTTTCTTTTTACAATATTTTTATTCAGAAGAAAAAACAAGATTTACAGAGTGCAACACATAGATACATCTCAACATAACTTGTGTACATTCATATATTGTAATAAAATTGATCAAAATGTTATAGCATAACACATAAAGGTATACCACTCTGTAATCAAAAATTTAAAGATAGGTCATACATCATAAAAGAAATTTTTTATATAAAAAAAATCAACCCCCTACCAACTACCAAAGAAAAAAGCTGATGCATGATAATGGATAATTAGAATAAAAAACATATTTGCTCAAGAAGAGAAGATAAAAATATACATAAATGTCTGTGCACTGTTAAACTTTATAAATTGGAAAAGTAATTTAGGAAAGGTCCCCAGATATCATAAAAAGATCATTTCAAATTTAAGACTGAGCAGCGGATCTTTTCTAAATTTAAATAAGACATAATATCACATAGCCATTGAAGCTGTATAGGAGGGGTAGACTCCTTCCATTTAAGCAAGATTGCTCTCCTTGCTAAAAGAGAGGTAAAAACTAAAACCTGTAGGTTAGGAGCATTTAAAGTTATATCTCCATTTGCAATAATACCAAACAAGGCAGTAAGGGGATTTGGGTCAAATTGGACCCTAAAAAGTTGTGAGAAGGTATGGAATACTTCCTGCCAAAACTTTTTAATTTTAGGGCAGAACCAAAACATATGAATTAAAGAGGCATCAGCAGAATTGCATTTATTACAAAGTGGAGAAACATTCGGACAAGAACTGGACAGCTTCTGTTTAGAAATGTAAGCTCTATGAACCACTTTAAAAGCTTTTACTGTCTATTTTGATATTATTTGCTAGCTTCCTTTCATATTTTATTTTTTTCCCTTCTAATGACTCTTTTCGTTGCTCTTTGTAGGTTTTTATAAACACCCCAATCTTGTATCTTCCCACTGATTTTTGCTTTGTTATATGCCCTCTCTTTTGTTTTTACATTAGCTTTGACTTCCCTTGTCAGCCACAGTTGTACAATCTTGCCATTTGAGTATTTCTTCATTTTTGGAATACATATGTTGTGTACCTTCCTAATTTCTCTCAGAAATATGTGCCACTGCTGCTCTGCTGACATCTCTGCCAGTAGCTCCTTCCAATTTAAGTTGAACTCAGTCATATTGTGATCACTGGTTCCTAAGGGTTCTTTTACCTTAAGCTCGCTAATCACCTCCAGTTCATTACACAACACCCAATCCAGAATAGCTGATACCCTAGTAGACTCAACAACAAGCTGCTCGAAAAAACTGCCTCTTAGACACTCAACAAACTCACTCTCTTGAGAACCATTTCCAATCTGCATGTTAAAATTTCTCCTGTCTATCATAACATTGCCCTTTTGACATGCCTTTTCTATTTCCTGTTGGAATCTGTGGTCCACCTGCCAAACACTGTTGGGAGGCCTGTATATAACTGTCATCAATGTCCTTTTACCCTTGTACGTTCTTAACTCAACCCAAAAGGACTCAACATCTTCTGACCCTAAGTCACATCTTTCTACTGATCTGATGCCATTCTTTACCAGTAGAGCCACACCACCCCCTCTGTCTACCTTCCTACCTCCCCCACCCCCCATATAACATGTAACCTTGGACATTCAGCTCCCAAATACACTCATTGGCAATCCGTAATAGTGCAACCTTATTTTTTATTCCCCGTGCATTGAGATTTTTTTGATTCTGCATTCCTATTTTGTTACTCAGCCTGTTGGCTGCAACTAAGTCCCATCACCTGCCTGCCCTTCCTGACAGTCTGACTTTTTTACCATCCGCCCTATCCTGAGTTCCTTCACTCTGGTTCCCACCCTGCTGCCAAATTAGTTTAAACCCTCCCCAATAGCTCTAACTAACCTGCCTGGGAGAATATTGGTCCCCTCGGGTTCAGGTGCAACCCTTCACTTTTGAACAGATCATACCTCTCCCAGAAGAGATCCCAATGATCCCAGAATCTGAAGCCCTGCCCCCTGCATCAGCTCCTCAGCCACACATTTACCTGCCAAATCATCCTGTGCCTACCCTCACTGGCTCGTGGCACCGGCAGCAATCCAGAAATTACTACCCTGGAGGTCCTGCTTCTTAGCTTTCTGTCTAGCTCTCTAAATTCTCTTTTCATGGCCTCTTTACTATTCCTTCCTATCCCATTGGTACCAGTCTGTAGCAAGACATCTGGCTGCTCTCCAGAATGTTGTGAACGGGATCTGAGATGGCAACATCCCATCTGGGCGTCCCGCTCACGTCCATAGAATCTCCTGTCTGTCCCCCTCACTATTGAGTCCGCTATCACTACCGCTCCCTTCCCCTCCCTCTTTCCCTTCTGCACCACGGACAGTGCTCAGTGCCTGTAACCCGGTCTCTGCGGCATTCCCCCGGGAGGTCATCCTCCACAAAGGTAGCCAAAGCGGTATATTTGTTTTTGAGGGGAATGGCCACAGGGTAGCTCTATTCTAACTGCCTATTTTCATTTCCATTTCTCCTGAGAGTCACCCAGCTACTCGCCTCCTGCAACTTGGGGGTGACTGCTTCCCTGTAACTCTGATCAATTACCTCCTCACTCTCCCGTACAAACTTTGGAACGCCCTAAAAGTTTCAGCAGAATTCTGAAAAAGCCCATTAACAATTTTGCTCCCAAATATCAACACGAAAGTTCAGAACCTTATTGCATAGAACTCGTTTTAAGTGTGCCTTTCACATTATCGGAAACGATACAGCCAGTACAGCCTTTGGCCTGGGTCAGAGATTCGTCATCGTCATTATGTGGCGGGTCGTATGACGTGAGCGTATGTGATCTATCCATGACCATGATTGTTCTTGGCCATTTTGTTCGACAGAAGGGGTTTGCCATTCAGGGCGGTGTCCTTACCGGGTGGGTGACCCCAGCCATTATCAATACTCTGCTGAGATTGTCTGCCTGGCGTCAGCGGTCGCGTAACCGGGACTTGTGATAAGCACCTCCGACCACCCGCCACCCCCTGTTCCCCTGACCCTGATCAGGGTTGGGGTAGTGCGGCTAAGCAGGTGCTGCACCCGGCCCAAGGGTGACCTGCAGCTAGCGGAGGGACCCCGCCACCCGTGTGAGATTACCACCGTTAACACGAGAGATTCGTCCCAGAAGTGACATTATCCGTATCCATGAAAAGGGATTTTGTTGATGTCACAGTTAATGTTTAAGATACGGGCTTCGATATTTATGATAGTTTATTGTTATTCTTCAGTGCACGCGAGTAATGGAGAACGAAGTGATTGCTAGTCCGGATCCGATGAAACACAATAAATATAAATATTAAAGCAACCCTCTGAAGCGCAGTGTGTAACTTACTGTTTGAGCATGGCCGAAGGTACATACGATTAGCTTTACTCACAGGCTGATTTTATGTGTGATCCAGGTGCAGGAGAATCCGTACTCTGACAGGAAACGATTCAGTGACAAAGTGATTCTTGGCAAGAGGAACTCTGGGCGTGGCATTGAGTACACGGTGGGACCGGCACTGTCAGTAGGGGTATGAGGCGTGAAGTGTAAGCGCTGCATGGGGCCGCTCATTCTTACACTGACCGTGGATTAACTCTCCTCTCGGAAACTCAAGTGGAATGAGTCAAAATGTCACCCAGACGAAGTGAGGGGGTCAGGGTGTATGGCGTCGAGCTATTCACGTTTACTCTACTAGTCCCGATGGGTAAGTGTTTCTTAACTAACCCGGGTAATGTCCACCTTTTTTGTAATTTATATTTTATTGAAGTTTATTATGAAACAAACATGTCCATAAGATGTATTTCAGATACTGTACATATATATATCATATAATCATAATTGTCACAAATCCCCATCTGAGGTATACACAGAGAAAGGAGAGGCGAGAAGGAACAATCGAAATAAAAATAACTATGTACAAAGTAGGGAGTGATCTTTTTTACAACATATTCAATGTCCGTGTTTGAATCATAATTGCCAAAAAGTAGGAAAAATATCTTGGATGATTACCTTGGCGAAAGTATATCCAGTGGGGCTACCGTTTTTGGAAAGTATATTTACACCGCTGTAAATCGTGGTTCTGCTCAAAGTCAGCACCTGATTTGACTATTTTTGTGTGATTATCGGGTGTGATAATCCCAGGGCCGGACTGTAGCCGGTTTCACTGGGATGCCCCTGCCCTTCTTTGACAACCTCCCAACACCGTTCCTCGGTCAGTGTGTAACTACAACGAGAAGACACAGAACTGCCGGCGGAACGCCACAGAGAATGTGATCCGACTGCCTATTTCACCGCTGGCATTTGGGGCAGCAGTGAAGGTCCTCCGTCTCGGGCGGTGTTCAAGGCTTCTTCGAGGCTTCAAGGCTCGGCTTTCACTGCAGCTGTTAGCCATGCAAGTCCCACCCGAGGACTCAGGGATACCATCGTACCCAGATGTTGAAGTTTCCGTAACTATTTTGTTTTACCACTTTGGGTTGTTCGCCCTGAGCTGAACCCCCGAACCTGGAGGACTGGTGGGCCACTCTTTGTCTGGCCTGTGCCCTTTGACCTGGTTGCCATGGGTGACCCTACCGAGAACCAAAGTGCAAAGCCCCTGACTCCAGACAACATAGCTCTCCAGGTCATTGAGGCACGCAAGCCTCCAAACCCACGGCAAGGCTGTGGTCCCCTTGGAGGGATCATTGTGTTAGCAGTATCGGTGATGTTAGGAAATAATTCAGATTCTGACCCGGCGAGTATAAAGTTCCCGCATTAAGTCCTTTGGGACCAAGAAAGTCGCAGTGTTGTGTTCATTTGAAATTCTCGACCACAGAAGACAACTGAGGACAAGTAATTAAAGTACTGAAGGAGTTAGGTACATTAGGAGATCAAATGAGAACGGCCAGACTGTTTCTTCCAGCTCACAAGAAGGCGACAGTAACTCAAATGGCCACCCGTTACGGCAGTGATGTGCAGAAGAGCATCTCTGAACGCACAACCCGTCGAACATTGGATTGGATGGGCTCCAGCAACAGGCGATCTCGAACACGGAGGAGCTCAGCGGGCCAGGCAGCATCTGTGGGAAAGAGTACAGGCGACGTTTCGGGGCGAGACGTCCGACTGCTGTCTTTTGCTCCGTTTGCTGAGAATGTTTGCATTCGGACTGCAGCAGGTTAGAGTATATTAACTGTGGTTATCCTTTAAAGCGTTGTTGTGATGGACAGGAAACACTTTCAGCGACTCTTTTACCCCTCCAGTCTGCTGAAGCGTCTCAGCAACCAGAGATGCTGCCTGGCCTGCTGAGATCCTCCAGCACTCGTGCGTGTCGCTTGGATTTCCAGCATCTGCAGATTTTCTCTTCTTTGTCACTTTGTGGATGGCAAAGCGATCGTGGTCCTGAGAAAGGAGCAGTAACACGGTATTGACATTCGCCATGATCGGATTGAACGGCGGTGCAGGTTCGGAGGCCGAATGGCCCACTCCTGCTCCCAATGTCTACGGAGGCGGCGGAATGTCAAACACTGGCGAGTGTCTTTGTTTTTGTAATTAGTGAATCAGTGTCGTTTAAGCGTTATCTTTTAAATGTCATTTCGTTTTGTATCACTCTCCACCTTTAGCCGCTGCAACCCTGCGGGTACATCAGAACAGTTTGAAGGGAAGAGTGGACCATTCTGTGCTCCTACCCGCCTCTTACACAATCTCGGACCCGCAGGGTTATCTGCGGATCAAATGGAGCAGGGCCGGGAAAAGAATTGTGGAATACAGATGCATATCAGAGCAAAATAGCAACGCCAATGAATGCAACCAAGTCCTGTCTTACTCAGATCTCTATCAACACCGGGTTGTTCTTTTCCCGGAGAACGCCTCGCTGCTGCTGAAACATTTGCAAATTAACGACAGTGGCCTTTATCAATTATCTGTTAGCCAGGCGAGAGGAATCGAAAGAGGAAGGTTTAACTTAACTGTCCAGGCTGACAACACAAATGAAACTGACCACGAGGAAATAACGGGTAGGTAATTTCCCAGTAGTCTTGTTCCATTTGCTGAGAATGTTTGGGTTCGGATTGTAAAAGGGGAAATGTATTAACTGTGGTTATCTTCTAAAACGTTGCGGAGTTCGTTCTGGCGCACAGAAAACACTTTTAAGGACTTTTCCCCCCATGCCTTGCTCTCTTCTCAGCACGAAGGCCCACATATCAGGTTCAGGATCAGTTATTAAACTTTAACCGTCAGGCTCCTGAACCAACGTGGTTAACTTCACTCACCTCAACATAGATCTGATGCACAACCTATTGACACATTTTCAAGGACTGATGTTCCCAGGATCTGTCTATATGTTTATTTATTTCTCTACTTACAGAAAGTATTTGGTTATTTGTCTGTTTATTTTGTTATTGTATTTTCTCTTTGTTTTCTTTTGCACATTGTCTGTTTGCCAGTCCTTGTGTGTCGTTTTTACCCTTGATTCTGATGTGAATGCCTGCCAGAAATTGAATCTCAGGATAGTATATGGTTACATAAACGTATTCCACAATAAACTTACCTTGAACTTTGAAATTGTATTTAAAATGAGGCAGGACGAGCCCGGCAAGTTACATTCATGCAGGTTTTCAATGTACTTAAACATCACAGGAATCCTGAGGGCTAATTTACAGAATTTGACGCCTAATCACAAAAGAAGATTGGAGCATGTGTACAACACTAAAGAGTTGGCATGTTTTAAAGATTATCTCAAAGATGTGTTTTCTAAAAATTCACACTCTTCTCCACAGACTGTCTTCTCGCCATAGGTTAGAAAACTCCAAACGTTCACCGCTTTCAGACTGAAGACCTCATGCCTGAATGGCCTGCCCATTATTTGAGGCTGTGACCTTAAGCCAGTCTCCATACATTCATGCTACATCGTCCACTCCTCATGTTATATGTTTTAATGAATTTCCATTGCACTAACCTCAAGAGAACGATAGCTTTGCCCACTAATGTGCTCCTCATTGACAGATCCAGTGTCCCAAGACCATTCTGCTGCATCTTGGCTGCTCTCCATCTAAACTGCTGTCATTTAAGAGAGGATGTTAAGATTGCACCTAGCACACAAGGCATAGACCTTCTCATTTTGTACTCAAATCTTCTTACAATAAAGGCCAGCATACACGTAGCATAAACACATTCAGTAGGTCAGACCAGATCTGTGGAAAGAGGAAATGAGTTAACAGCTCAGGCTGAAGACCTTCCAAATGTTTTTTATATTTTGTATTTTCAGCATATATAATGTTGAAATTTCAAATCACTTACTGACCTTCGCCTACTGCACCTGTATGTTATTTCTGAGTTTGCATGGAACGTCACAGTTAACATTATGCTATAACAACACCAGCGACCCAGGTTCAATTCCCGTCACCATCTGTAAGGAGTTTGTACGTTCTCCCCGTGACCGTGCGGGTTTCCTCCGGGTGCCTCGGTTTCCTCCCAGGTTCCGATGACGTATGGATTGGTCACGTGGGTGTGATTTTGCACCTTGGTTGCTTGTCCATCTTTGCTGTTTCTATTGTGTTTCTTTGTATTTATTGTGAATGCCCACAAGAAATAAATCTCAGGGTAGTACACGGTGAAGAATATGTACTTCGATAATAAAGTTACATTGAACTTTTATTGGGCGACCGGGGACTCATTGGGCCAGAAGGGACTGTTATTGTGCCTCGTCTGTAAATTAATAAAAATTATAAGGACAACCAGCTCCCTCGGAATATTAAGACATTCAATCTCATACCATTTGAAAATAGTCCTCCTTCCTCTTTTCCTCCCTTGCACTTTTACACATTATATTCAACTTGCCGCATCATTACCCAGTCACAAATTTTAACTGAGCCATCATGAAACACATTTGGATTTGTGCCACAGACCACACTGCCACCAGGTTTAAGCACCATCCGCAGAGACAAAAAGAGTAAGTTTCGATACAACAGCCTCCATCAGGACTGCAAGGGAAGAGGAAAGATTGTGGTATATAACCGTCAGAAAGGGATGGGAGAAATGCTGGGCAGTGATAGGTGGTACCAGATGCAGGTAGAATGGGGCAGGGGGAGTGGATAGGAGTGATGGACAATAATCTTGGCAGACAGGGAACAGACATTAGGAAATTGCCCATTATGATTTATCATCTGGATTCTGCATCTTCTGTCTATTTTCTTTTTTCATTTTGTGTGGTAACAGGCCTTTCTGGCCCAACAAGCCTGCACTGCCTAATACACATGCAACCTATTAACCTACTAACCTGTACATCTTTCGAATGTGGGAGGAAACCAGAGCACCTGGTGGAAACCTACATAGTCACAGGAAGAACGTACAGACTTCTTACAGACGTCAGCAGGAACTGAACCCAGGTTGCTGACACTCTGATAACATTGCGCTAACTGCTTTGCTGTCATGCACGCTGAAGTGCTTTGTCTCTGTACTTCATATCACCAGCTGTCTCATATATACTAAACTCGATTCCCTTAACAACATTTCACCATATCCAGTAAGTAGCTGATACCCCAGCATGGATTCGTTCACTCTCCACCCTCCTATACCCACACTAGTCAAATCCTCCTAACCTGAATCTTGTCAGGTTAAGTCTAGTCAGATTCCTAATCTTTACTTTTTATGCGTTAAACAATCTTCATTCCAAGTCAATCTGTTACTCGCAATAGTGTGCAGTGTAATTATCAACAATCTGTCCTGTGGTGCCTCACCAAAGACTTTCTGAGGGTTCAGATAGATCACAACTAGTTTGCCCTTATCTATAATAGCAACAATGTCAGAAAATCGCAGAAGATTAGTAAAAATATCATTTCTTTTTCATAGTGTCATTAAGGTCAGCTATGACAACCCTAACCCTATCCCACCTAAGTGAGAGGATCAGAAAGCGAGTGACATTGTTTTCTTTTTCTCAGACACACCCTAAAAGTCAAAAAGTCTTTTAAGTGTTCCTTTCAACATGCACAGAGAGAGAAACAGTTTTAAAATAAACCTACATTAACCAAAGAATTAATTTTTCACTTGTACTTATATGGAAGCAGTTAATGCAAGTATGGCCACTTTATATAAAATTGTTGACTTATATATTTATAAGATGTTTATTTTTATATTCATATGTAGAAACTAAATCTAAATGGGAAATTAGCGGATGTTCCAATTTTCCCCATGCTGGACATCCCCTTCTTTCTAAATGAACGTACTGGCTTGACAATTGTTAAGGTTGAAATATCTGAATATCTTCTCACTGCTGCCATCAGGAAGAAGGTACAAGAGCCCCAGGACTCACACCACTAGGTTCAGGAAGAGTTATTACCCCTCAACCATCAGGCTGTTGAATTAAAGAGGATAACTTGATTTGCCCCATCATTGAAATATTCCTACAACCAATGAACTCACTTTCAAGGACTGTTCATCTCATGTTCTTGACATTTATCCTCATTTATTTATTATTATTGTTTCTCCTTTTTGCATTTGCACAGTTTGTTGTCTTCTGCACCCTGGTTGAACACCTTCACTGAGCCGTCTTTCATTGATTCCATTATACTTATTATTCTAGAGATTTGTTGAGTATGTCCACAAGAAAATGAATCCACGGGTTGTTTATGGTGACAAATATGTACTTTGATAATAAAATTTACTTTGAACTTTGAACTTCCAATCCTGACTTGTTCCACAGATACAGACAAGAAGAAAACGTCAGGATTCAATGACAACATTCGATATGTTACTCTTACTCTTATTTTGTTTTTCTTCTGTTTTACCATGAAGATGCATAGAGGTGAGAAGTTATGACATAGCACAGCCTACCTATACTTGAGCATTATATTTGTATGTTTTCTACAGCTTTCAATTATTTTATTAATACACAAAACTGTGTTGTTATATGGGTTGTATATTGTACTTCATCAAACTGAGATCAGTTTAGCCACATAAAAACAACATTATAAACACTAGAGAACTGACAGACACTGGAAATCCACAGCAACACTCAAAGTGTTGGAGGAACTCAGCAGGTCAGGCAGCATCTGTAGAGCAGAATAAACAGTCGATGTTTGGGTCAAGAGCCTTCAGCTGGAAAATTTGCTGAGTACAGTCATGGTCAAAGACACCAAACGACACAGCTCTACCACAGGATCGGCTAATTAGACAGGATATTTGCAATAATGAGCAAGCGTACAGGTGTACCTAATAAAGTGGCCACTGAGTGAAGGTATGTCGGTCAGTTTCTACACCATGCATGGCTTTACCACACCATCCTGTTTCTCCATGACACAATGATGATATGTGTAGTCAGTAACATTTTAACTTTTCTTTGCATGGGTTGAGTTGAGTCTCTGTTATACATGGCGCCCAAATTAGGATAGGTGTAGAAACCACTGTTGCTCATGAACCCATTATTTCCTCAATATTAACATTTCACAAAAGTAATAAAATAAAAAAATACTAATAAATGTAATAACTAAATATTAGTGCTGTGAAGTTCCTATAAAATTTAAAATGATAGAATATTCAGCAAACCTATATGTCAAATGAATCTATGATAGAGCATTTTTCTTCCAGTTAAAAATTAACTGTTCCGCTTATTCATGCTCAATGGTTACGGGATGTTATGCTTAAATTTAGAGAAGATCCCATGTTCAGTTTTTGAATCTAGCCGAGACTTTTATACATTGTGGGGACCATTTCTGAGTTATTTTACAGATGGTGGTTAATAATATATTTTATTATATGATAAGGTTGTTTTTTTACCTTTTTTCTTGCTTTTCCTAACAGCTCTGACTTTGGTAGAGGGTGTAGATTTTTTTCTGTATAACAAAATTATTATATTTCAATATTATGATTTAATTCAATTTTTATGAATACAGGGTGTTGTGATTGTAACAGTATTTCTAATACAATGTATTTGGTACTATTTTTTCTTTGACTTATAATATATATCTTGTTGTACTCTGTATTCCTCTATGCAGAAACTAATAATAAATATTGAAAGAGAAAAATTAATTAAGTAGAGTACATAATATGCATGACAGAAACTCCTTATAATCTTGACAGAAGAGAAAATTAGTTGAAATGTTAGCTGTGCAACTTTAAATGTTTAATATGTAATTATTTTGGCTGGAGTGTATCAATTCAAGGTTCTGACCAGCAACTGCTCATTGCCAAAGGGGGGCTAACATAAGTTTTTTTTTTCTTCTTAGATTCTAAACGAGCTCAAAAGCGATCAAAAAAAAGGAAATGCTTCTCAGAATGGTCAGGTAAGCACAACCATGGGGAAAGTTGAGGTTATTTTATCCATGTAGATATTTGTTTCTTGAATTGCTGCTCCTCCACGGTCTGCAAAGATATGGGCTCTCTAATATGTATTTAGAGAACACCTTGGCTCATCTGATACTGGTTATTGGCAGGAGATGTTGTATTAGTGTTAGTGGAATGGTGGAGAAACAGGATGGTATGGTAAAGCTGTGCATCAGCATTCTACATATAGTGACTGACCTACATACATACATATAGTGGTCTCTTTACTGGTACACCTGTACACTTGCTTGTTAATGTAGATATCTAATTATCCAATCACATAGCAGCAACTCAATGCATAAAAGTATGCTGACATGGTCAAGAGGCTCAGTTGTTGCTCAGGCCAGAATGGGGAAGAAGTGTGACTGTATGACTTAGTGGAGCGCCTCAGAAACTGCTGACCGTGATTTTCATGCACACCTGTCTCTAGAGCTTCTAGAGAATGATGTGAGAAACAATCACATCTGGCGAGCGGCAGTTCTGTGAGTGAAAATACCTTGTTAATGAAAGAGGTCCGAGAAGAATGGCCAGACTGGTTCAAGCCGACTGGAAAATGACAGTAACTCAAATCAACGCGTTACAGCAGTGGTGTGCAGAGCAGTCTCTCTCAACGCATGTTACATCAAATCTTAAAGTGGATGGGCTACAGCACAGAAGACCAGGAATATACACTCTGTGGCCACTTCATTAGGTACAGGAGGTACCTGATAAAGAGGCCATTGACTGTAGGACTATGGCTGGGCTTTCAGATGATCGTACTGAGGACACGGAGATGAGAATTGAAAGGCTATACATCACAATAATCACATTCCCAACACCGTGTTTGAACACAAGCAATATTCCTCTGTGAAATGGTTGTATCATGAGCTTTCTGTGTTTCATTGTGCATGACCACAACTGTTGCATATGCCTTAACTTATGCATAGTTCCCCAAAATGAGTAACATTACTGTAATACATATCATCTTCCCAATCGCAGATGGTTCAAGGACAAGGAAACAGTTTCATGGGGAAGGGCAGCAGAGGCAAGGAACTCTTTAACACAGGGTGTTAGCAAAGACTGCTGTAGCTCAGAAACAGGCCATTCGGCCTCTGGTCCATGCCAAACTGATCTTCTACATAAATGCACCTGGAACATAACCTCTCCAAACCCGTTGCTGACATGTCGGGTGCTGGGGTGGAGATACTTCTCTTCCAAAGGTGGTGTAAGGCACTCATTTCCTCTGCTAGCCTGCAGGTCACCCTTGGGCAAGGTGTAGTACCTGCTTAGCCTTCCCCTCCCCAATCAGGGCCAGGTGGAGCCATGGGGGCAGGTGGTGGGTGGTCGTACGAGCTGCTGGTGCATATCACGTCCTGGTTATGCGGCCACTGACGCCAGCAGTCAATCTCCAAAAAGCATTGATAATGGCTGGAGTCACCCATCTTGTAAAGAGGCTGCCCAGGAGAAAGCAATGGCAAACCACCTTTCTTAAAAAAATTACCAAGAATAATCACGGTCATGGAAAGACCATGGTCACCCACGTCATACAACACGACACGTAACAATGACAATGATGTTGGCAGATACAGTAGCTGGAGATCTAAGCAGCACATTGAAAACAGTAACCAGAATAGTTGAGCAAGTGCCATAAAGTTATAGACTGCTACAGCACAGAAACAGGCCCTTTGGCCCATTTACTTCATGCTGACGTGGTCCTCTAACTACTTGCACCTGGCCCATAGCCTCTACAAACCCCTCGCGGACATATGTCATGAAATATGCTGTGCAGCAGCAATATTGTGCAAGACATTAAAATTACTCTAAGCTACAGAAATAAATAACTAGTGCAAAAGTGGAATAATGATGTGGTGTCCATGAGTTTGTGGACAGTTCAGGCTCCTGCACAGATCTTTGGAATTCAGCTAATCTGTGTCCTGCTGCGTCCTTGGGCAACCATGCTTGCGATATATGACATCATGTTATCAGCAAACTTACCCATTAGACTAAGTAACAATAAAAAAATAAAATAAATAAATCACACAAACAAGGAATAGTGACGTGGTGCCCGTGGGTTCAAGGACTATTGAGGAACCTGATGGTGGAGGGGAAGAAGCTGTTCCTCAAGCATTATGTGTGGATCCTTAGGCTCCTGTACCTCCTCTGCATAAGGACAACAAATTTCACAACATATGCTCATGACAACAAACCTGATTCTGATACTAACGAGAAGAGGACATGTCCCCGATGGTGAAGATCCTTAATGATGGACACTGCCTCCCTGAGGCTCCATGCCAACATGAACCTATATTAATCCCATTTCATTCTCCCCACATTCCCATTAACTCCCCTAGATTCTACCCCACAATTTACAGTGGCTAACAAATGGGCAATCTGTGCCTCTCTGGAATGTGGAAGGAAGCTGACCCACCTGGGAAAGCATGCAAACTCCACACGGACAGCCCCAGCGCTCAGTGTTATTTGTACCTTCACCAATTAGTGGGGAAACTCTACCGCAGAATGCCTGGAAAACAAAATGATTAGATACTGTATATTCATGGAGGAGTTAGATGACTAAAGACATCACACCATCAAGAGTACTGAGGCGATCGGCTGTTATTATAAAGAATGCCGCCTCTTGCTTTCATTTTCTGCATTTCTATCTTTTGTATTATGACTGAAGTATGAAAGTTTTCCAACTAACTACTGTTTGAATGTTAGAATCTTTTTAAAGCAAATACACATTCTCCTTTTAAATGATATTTTATCCATTTGTGAATTATTTATAACCATGACAAACAGCCCAAGGAAAAATATTGCATCTGTTCTAATTAACGTAAACATGATTTGCAATTGTGGATGGTTACACTCAGTGTTCTTCCATCTTCGAGTGCTAGATGTTCACGCCAAAGTGACTTCACACATCATGGTTGACATTTAGCTCACTTCTGCTTCTGGTTTGTGTTTACCTAAAAGCCTGGTGCAGATATACAGACATTAACTGACCTAAAAGCACAAAGATAACAAAAGGAAATGGAGGTGACCACCAAAGTGACCGGCTATGCTTTGCTGCAGGATATGACAATGAAAAGCCACAAGCCTCTTTAAACTAACCCCTATAATGTTACAATTAGTAATGAATCTCACTCTTCTGCTTTTCTCAATTCAGTGGTATGAAACAAGCAACAGATTTTTTTTAGAAGGCGAAGGTGGAACAGAATGGCTAAGATGCCCCAGTTTTTTACCTTAATTCCTCAATTTAAATCCATCTGGAAATCATTGCCTGGAAATTAGATTTGGTGCACAACATCACCGTGTTCATTTTGAGTGCTCAGTTGGGTCTCTCCATTGCAAAAGAAGGACACAAGTTTTAAGATGTTCTATCCTACGCTCAGACAGAGTGCAGAAACATGGCTTACAAAGTCCCAATTGTGTTCCCACAAATTAAGTGCAACTTCCAAGACTGTTGCATAGCAACACCAAAGAGATTCAGTCCTTAAAGACTCACTTGGCTTGGCAGCTGGACAGTGGTGATGATGGAGGTAGAGGCTATAGGGGTCAAGGGACAGATTTCAGGTGACAGGGGACAGGGGTCAGGGGACCTAAAAGGGACAGGGGTCAGGGGACCTGGACTGAGAATAGGAGATGGAACTGGAGATAGGAGACTGGGAATGGGGGGGGGGCAGGGGACAGGTGACAGGGAAGAACAGGGAATGGGGGGCAGAAGGGAGAGGACTGTGACAGGGAATAGAGAACAAGAAACAGAGGACAGCTGTAAACACAGACAGGGCACAGGAAATGCAAGACAGGGAACATGGGATGGAGAATAGGGGAGATCTCCCAGATCTATTGACAGTTAAGGACAAAAGTCTTTGATCTGAAGCGTTAACTTTCATGCTCTTTCCACAGATGCTATCAGACCAGTGAAGTATTTCAATAATTTTCTATACTTTCATTTTAAATTTGCAGCATCTGCATTTTTGGTTTTCTCATTTCTGTGATCAAGATTGGCCAGGCAGGTGAATGTTGGAGGCTGAGGTGATGGAAATATGATCTGGTGCTCTAGTTGCGCAATTGTCGACCCTTGCCCCTAAAAAAACCTCACCTGGTGTGCAGGCTCAGGGTACTGATGTCCCTTTTCACCAGTTTCAGACAGCTCTAAATCAGAATCAGAATCAGGCTTAATATCAGTGGCTTCTGTCGTGAAATTTTGTTTTATTTGCAGCAGCAGGACATTGTAATTCATAATAATAGAAAAAGTGTGAATTACATTTATATATATATATATATATATATATATATATATATATGTTAAATAAGTGCAGTTTGTGGAAAAATAGAAACAAAAAGTAGTGGGGTAGTGTTCACGGGTTCAATGTCCATTGAGAAATCGGATGGCAGAAGGGAAGAGGCTGTTCCTGAATCGCTGAGTGTGTGCCTTCAGGCTTCTATACTTTCTTTCTGAAGGCAGCAATGAGAACAAGGCATGTCCTGGGTAGTAGAGGTCCTTAATAATGGATGCTGCCTTTTTGAGGCGTCGCTCCCTGAGGATATCCTGGATGCTGTGGAGGCCCGTGCTCATGATGGAGCTCACTAAGTTAACAACTCTCTGAAGCTTACTTCGATCCTGTGCAGTAGTCCCCCTCCCCCATAGTCAGCTGTTCACCACAGACAGCCAGGGCCTTGCCAAATTTTTCCTTCAGACAGCTGGGGCCAGCATCTGGAAGCCAGCCCATGTGTGGCAAAGATGTCATGGATTAATGACATCAAGCTGACTGTAAACAAAAATGACCAGATTTCCATCAGCCCAATTCCAATCATGGAGGAGACTCTGCAACTCTAGGAAATCAAAACCCACCATCAAGATTATCAAAAGGGAATTGAACTGAGGATTTAATTGGACAAATTAATGCCATGTCGCTTCCCACTGGTCTTACTTGATTTGGTTTGCTTGTATGTGGTTGCAAAGCCACCAGCAATTTTCAAGCATTCAGCAAAGAGAAAGAACTCATAATCAGTATCAGTAGTTTCTCTGTGGGGAAAGATGCACACTCAGTGGCCATTTTAGGAGTGTACCTAATAAAGCAGCCACTGAGTGTATATCTGTGGCCTCCAGCGGTTGTAGCACATCAGCTTTGAAGTTCAGAGATACTCTTCTGCACGCCACTGTTGAAACGTGAGGTTAGCTGCCTTCCTGTCAGCTTGGACCAGCCTGGACATTCTCCTCTGACCTCTCTCGTTAACAAGGCATTTTCACCCACAGGTCTGCTGCTGGCTGGATGATTTTTGATTTTTGCACCATTCCTGGCATGATACATCCAGGGGATGCTGGAATGCTCAAACCACCACCAACAACAACAATCATTCCACGGTTAAAGTCACTGAGACCACGTTTCTTCCCCATTCTGATGTTTGGTCTGAACAACAACTGAGTCTCTGAATCACTTAATAAAGTGGCCATTTCTCTATACCTTCAGCATAGAGAAATCACTCCAACTGGTATGGTGGCTACTGACAATGCTGTGTACCCTTCAACGTCCACCGAAACAAGGCTGATAAGGTTAAAGTGCCCAGGAAATGCAAGGCTCTTCAAAGAAAAGTTTACAGCTAAATCAATATGGTTTTGTGAAAAGGAAATCGTGCTTGACCAACGGATTGGGCTTCTTTGAAATAACCTATGGTGTGACTAAGAGAATTGTGAAATGTGATATGCTTAGATTTTCCGCAGAACATTATATAAATATCTGTTTCAAAGGTTATGGTGCACAGCAATGGTGCACGAGGTGACATACTGGGCCGGATAAAAGATTGGCTATCTAACAGAAAACAGAAAGTGGGCGCAAGATTTTCTCACTGGCAAGGTGTAATCTTACTAAAAGTCAAAGAGGTTTAATGGACATCTCCTACTTTTAATGTATATCACCGTCTGTTCCGATAGAGAGTGGCTGAGAGACAGAGAAAGTTTTAGATAGCATGAGAGTAATAAAGGCAGATAATGAAGAGACGAGGAGCGCAGTCAGCTGTTCAGCTGTTTTGATAACAAAGGGGGAGGGGAGTGAGGTGTGGTCCTGGGAGGTTCATGATTCTAATTCTGGAGTTTGGAGTGAGTAAGAAAGTGGCAGAGAGAGAGGTGAAGGAAGAGCGAGGTGGATAGAGAGAGAGCAAAATAGAGTGATAGAGAGGGAGAAATATAAAGATAAGCAGTAAGAGAGAAAAAAGAGAGAGGGAGTGAGGTGTACAGAGAAAAAGAGAGATTGAGAGACAGTAAGCAAGAGAGAGGGAGAAAAAGATAGGGTCATAGAGATAGAGATATAGGAGAGAGAGAGAGTTTCCAATGGATAGTAAATGGGAAGAGAAACAGAGACTTGTAGATCAGTGCGGGATTTGTCACCGTAGATATCGGTTCAGATATGATATTTGACAGAACTGGGGTGGGTAGACTCAGACCTTTTGTGTTCCTGTTAATGAATGGATTCTGCAGTTTGAAGAAGCACAGCCCAAGGATTCCTAGAGTTGCTTAAGATGTTATACTTTATCAAGGAAGGACTTTTCTTTGTGTTCCTGGAAACCCACAGCAGAGCTTGGAATAATTTTCTAATTTCAGAAGTCAGGGTCCAGGTATGTAGACACACTGACATGCTCACCAGTGGGAATTCAGCATGATCAGAACATCAGTGCTGAGGGTATTGTCCTGGGGGTAGATGCTGATGTTAGCTCACCTATCCTGCCTGTTTGTTTGGTGAACTTTGCAGGGGCAATACTTCTCTAGAGCTTTGAGTTTGCCCATGCCGCTGAAGAGTAAAGGAGAATAGAACCATTATTGCTTGGTTGCTCTGCGCTGAGTTTGATACCACGGAAAGCTGGCAGATCCCAGTGCCCACTATATTTGTGAATATAGAGTCCAGATCACCTCCCTGGTGCAACGACGAGTAGCAGATCGGAAGACCACAGGGATACAGATACCATTAATGCTTGCAGGCTTTTTCCTGTCAGGTTGCGTGAGACTCAGTCTAGAGGTCATAGGTTTAGGGTGAAAGGTGAAATAGTCAATGGGAATCTGCGGGGGAAAGTTACACAGAGGGTAGTGTAAGTGTGCAACAAGCTACAAACTAGATGACAGGCCAATAGTTCAATTTAAGAGAAGTTTGGAGAGGTATGTGAATGGAATGGGTTTGGAGTGCTATGGTTCAGGTACAGTTAGTTGGGACAAGGCCGAAGACCATGCTGTTATGAGTGATGAACAGACCTGATGGACAAAGGGGTGCGGAGTTAACCATTCCCAATCCCCCTCCTGAGAACTATGAATTATTGCTGTTGCTATGCTGCTCATGAGAGAGAGATAAAGCCCAGGTGCTGAGGACCCATCCATAGAGGCCAAGATTTATCCTGCATGCGCAATCACTCTCAGCATATCTGGAAAGGCGGCTGAGAAAGGAGACAGTTTAAATGAGTCCAGGGTTGATTTAGCAGAGACGTTTTTACCGATCTTGTACCAGGAGAGGTTAGAGGATGGTAAAGTGGAGAATAGTGGAGCTAAGGAAAGTAAGGGAGATGAAGCAGGTTTAGTGGTGTCAAGAAACAGAATTTCGAACCTGGCTCACAAGATACCCCTAGGTCGACACTTAGGAGTGAGGAAGGAGGTTATGGAGGCACAGAGTAAAGATGAGAAACAGATGAGGCAGTTAGGAGGTCCAGGGTTGGACATGGATGATCTGTCTGGCTTGACAGAGCTGTTTGCAGTTGAGGAATTTAGGTGTGTTCCCGATGATATGAAAGCTGTCCTAGATGAAAAGGATGCTGCTACCTTGCGGGAGTTTGCTGGGTTAGCAGACGAGGTTTTTTTAACCTGCAAGGTTGAGTTTACTCCGAAGGGGAGTTGCTCAGAGAGTACCTGGGAGGATCAGTGGAACTTAAAATAGGAAAAGGGGACTGGTATTGAAAGCCTAGAAGAGGCAGATGTCCCGTTTGCTTGTGTTCAGGATGTGAAGGATGTGGTGTCACAGGATACTGAACCTAGTGTTGAAGCTCAGGAAGAGTCTGAGGTATCTGATTTAGTTGAAACGGAATGCAATCCTTTTGGGTCAGATAGACTTGGTTCAGTGAAGAAAGGGTTAACCTTGGCACCGGGAGAAAGAATTGTTGGCACTTATCTTGGCAATTCAGCATTTTGAGGTCTACATCTGTGCAGCACAGAGACCATTAATTGTTTATACTGATCACAACCCTTTGGTATTCTTGGCTAACATGAAAAATAAAAATAAGAGGTTATTAAGTTGGAGTCTGTTGTTACAGGAATTCAATATTAAAATACAACATGTAAAGGGGAGTGACAATGTAATTGCTGATTGTTTATCTAGATGTTAATTTGAAAGTGTATCTGTATTATTCTTGTAGTTAAGACCACTTCTGTATTTTGTTAAACTCTGTAATTCAGTAATATGCTTTATTAGTTAATTTTCACTCTGGTGAAAATTTCCAGAAGGATGGGGGTGTTATGAGTGATGGACAGACCTGATGGTCAATGGGGTGCAGAGTTAACCATTCCCAACCCCCCTCCTGAGAACTACAAACTATTGCTGTTGCTATGCTGCTCATGAGCGAGAGATAAAGCCCAGGCAAGAACATCAGCTACAAATAAGAGAGGGGAGAGAGACTGTTGATTTATTGTATAATGACTCTTCCTGGATTATTTACCCTCCACTACAAGGACTTTACTTTGCTCGTTAACATTCCTCAGGAGATTGCAGGAGTGGCCTGATTTGATGGACACTGTCATTCAGAGTTGATGGATAGCTGAGACCCCATGAGTGGGGATAAAAAGACAGGTTTGGAGAGACACCCTTCAGACACACCAGTGGACACTGATTGAGTGTTGGGAACCCACAGAAAGGTGGGGGCATCGGAGACCGAACCAGGAGATCAGTCAGTAAAACTCACAGTGTAACGGCAGGGCCGGTGGGGACTTGTGTGTGTGTCCACTCATGCCAGAGTGACGAGTCCACCACAGAAGATCAGTCTAGCTAAAGACCAGAGGGGTCATGACTGAATGACCACAATGATACGATGGATTAAGAAAGCAACGGAAGGTTTGGCTGCTGTAGCTGTTACATTTGCTCGCTCTCTCTCTCGCTCGCTCTCTCTCTCTCCAACAATTTCAATCCAACAACCATAACCCCCTCAGCATTTATGAACTGAACTCTATACTTTCCTATGACAATTCATTTATCCCTAGACATGGATAGAGCTTGTTTATTATTGACTATTTTAATTATTCCTACACTTTTAGGTTTACTAACTTGTTTTATATGTATATTTGCATTTTTGATATTGTATTGTGTAGTTTACTAATAAACACCTTTAGTTTGGTACCACCAGACTCCAATGGAGTCTTCTTTCTCTGCTGGTCAGACACCCAGTTATGGGGTACGTATCAATGCTAACATGTATTAGATGGGCTGAAAGGCCTGTTTGGGCTGTAGTACTCTACAACTCTAGGCCATGATAGTTATTGCTGAAGATGATTTAATAGAGTTGCTGAGATCCAATGTGACCTTGATTTCCACAGAGGTCACAGCCAGAGGTCTCCCACAGAATACTTGCTATGATGGCAGCCCTGAAAAACCAGAGCCTCAAATGCATGGTTCATCAGTCAGATCTCATTGGGAAGTGGTATCTCTGAAGTGTCTGTGGAAGTCAGCATTCTACAACTTGTCCTGTGCACATCCTGAAAACTAAATAATGAGGGGGAGGGACAGAAATGAAAGAAATAAAGAAGTTAAAGACAATTTTCTGATCAGGTGCATCACTCTTCCTAAACTGGCCATAATTCCATCGGTTACAAATGTTAAGAGAGGACAAATAAATATTCATGATATTGCTCTCATTGTGTACAATATAACTAACTAATGAGCAATACCAGTATAGGTATTGGTTTATTATTGTTACACATACAGAGACACAGTGAAAAGTTTTGCCTTACCAACAGTCATGCAGACCATGTACATTGAGGTAGAACAAGGTAAAACAATAACAGTACAAAGTAGACTGGAAAGGCTGAATTAGCTGCCATTTTAATAGCTCAGCACTCTTTGTGAAAAGTGGGAAGTTGTTGTCCATGCATACTTTATCGTTTTATTGGCAAAAAGAGTCAATTAACTCATTGCATTGAATGATGCTGAACACAAGTGTTATCTTGTTCCATCACTGGAAATGCACAAGGATTTTAGTGCAAGAGATGCACGGAGATCTGAGTGATCTGCAAATGGCTAACATGCCAGTACACCAAGTCATTTGGGAAACTGGAGGAACTGAATACAAAATAAGGAAATGTGTTTCAAATGCATTAGGCATTACTGAAATTGAAAACGCTGAATTTTGTACTGGTTTGGGATGGTTAGAAAAGCCAGGCTTGTAACCTCTGAGATTTTGAACCTGGAGAGGTGACTTGAATGAAACAAATCCAATCTTAGCAACGTAGACAAAATGCTGGAGGAACTCAACAGGTCAGGCAACATCTAATAAAAAAAGTACAGTCGACGCTTTGGCCCGAGACCCTTTGGCAGGACGATCTCGATGGGTCTTGGTAGGATGGAGTCATTAGTGTCTCAAAGCTTTCCAGCACAAAAACAGGATTAATGCAGAGAGGATGTTTCTCCTTGTGGAAGAACCTAGACTCTGGGATCAGTTCAAAAATCAAGGGGCGTTTGCCTAAGAGAAAAATGAGACAAACGTTTTCCAGTCAGGGCATAATGAGTCTTTCCACCTCGCTTCCTTAAGGTGCCATTGATTCAGAGTCTTTGAATATGCTTATGGTGCTATAGACTTTGGTGAAAGGCTATCATGAGCAGATGGAAAGGCAGAGCTAAGATAATAAAGCAAAGTTAATTAGCATAATAAAATAAATAGCATAGAAAGCTTGAGGGGCCAAATGGCTTATGCCTGATACTAATTTATATATTCATGTTTATACAGCAAGTGCAATAGAATCTTCTGGAATATTCCATTTGCAATGGCAAAATATTCCAAGAATGATATGGAGGTGAAATCAAACAAAATTGATGGCAAGTCAAACTACCAAAAGCTTGGTCAATATAGTATATTTAAGAAGGGTCTTCAAATAGAAACAAACTTAGAACTTCAGAAAAAGTTTAGAGAGGGAATTCCAAAATTCCATAAGTTTTAGAATTGACCTTACGGATTGGAGGATTGCAAACGTGACCAGACTATTTTGGAAAAGAAGAGAGAAAATGGAGAATTGCCAAGCTGTTAGCCAAAACTTAGTTGGAGAGAAAGTGCTGGAGCCCATAACAAGTGACACACAGAAAATGTTGCAGGAACTCAGCAGGTCAGGCAGCATCAATGGAAGTGAAGGATTTGTTATGAGGTCTTCAGGACATTGGAATCTCTGATTCTAATGAAACGTCTCAGCCTGAAACATCAACTATTCATTTCTCTCCGTAGATACTGCCTGACGTGTTGAGTTCCTCCAGCATCTTGTGTGTGTTGCTCAGGATTTCCAGCATCTGTAAAATCTCTTACATCATTAACATCTATATTGAGGTTCATTGAGCAACACGTCTTGTTTTGCTCCAGATCATGTTTTGACTAATGTACTGAATTATAAAGGCTGTGACTAATAGAATAAACAAGGGGGAAATCAATATTTGGATCTTTGGAGGGCTTTTGATAAGGTCCCATGCATTTGCTGAAGACTTTGGTGACACACTAGGCTCTTTTTGAATATTAAGGCAACTGAGGGATGTGGGGTAGCACCGGAAAATGGAACTGAGGTAAAAGATCTTGGGGAAGCGTGGGGCAGACAGGAATGACTAGAGAGCTAACATCGGCTTCTATTCCTACTGTCCTTGTGTCCTTATGAGTTCCAGAGCTCAGCGTTAGCAGCTAAAGCTTCGCCCACCAGTGAATTTCTGGAAATGCAAAATAAAATCAGAAATTCTATTGATGATAGTTCAACTCTCAACAAACAAGAAAATTCAATGCATCAAATTTTAATTTTACTAGATTACTCTAACAAAATTTGTGACCTGATCCTTTTTCTTTATTTAACAGAAGAATCCAACGACAAGCAACCCCATGGTAATATACTCTGATGTGAACTCATCAGACTATGTAGGAATTACTGGAAAGGCAGATGAGTGGTGATACAACAGAAGAAGGTCATTTTCAGAAACTGAGTAATTATTCATAAAATAATGTCAACCTTGTTTGTATGAATTGTTTTTATTTGTTCAAACAAAATGTGTAGATGTGTTACCTACACACACTAAGGAATAATTGGCCAATGGACAAGAAATTATCTCCTGGTGCTTGTGCTCTGAAGAATGAAATTTCTTGATCAAATTAAGGAAAGCGCAATTGAGAGAATTTGTTTCAAGTCTTCAATGCATATTGTCAACATATACGTTTGGAAAGGTGTTGCATTCTCATCACTGAAACAAATATTTTCTGCCCCTGTGAGTCTCTCTCTACATCTGAGTCTACCTGAACTGAAGCCAATAGTAATTGGAGGGTGAAACTTAATTTGACACTAATTCATGCCAAGAGATTCATCTTCTACATTTTCCTAGTGTTTGGTCTGACATTACAGTAGTCAATTTCTACTGCGTCCACAACAACTTGATTATTGTCTATATTGTAATTTTTCTTGTTTAATTTTCTTTTAACTATGTTTGTATAATCACCCATTTGTCTATAAATGCTCAGTGGATTATCAGTACTTTTTATAGTTTCTTTGTCTGCAGCCTATGACATGCGATAAATTGCACTGTCTCAAAGGCTTTTCTTATCTGTAACTTAAGAGACTGTGCAGAGCTGGAAATCCTGAGCAGCACGCACAAAATGCTGGAGAAACTCAGCAGGTCAAGCTGCATCTATGGAGAGGAATAAACAGTCAATGTTTCATCAGAACTCAAAGCCTGACTGTTTGGTTCAAAGTAGTTTTCAGTACAAAGATATTGACAAGTTCTTTGTCCTTTGTCTTTCTTCAGTTCTTTCTTCATTATAGAAGATTGAGTTGGTTATTGTTATTTCCTTGTTATGGAACTTAATAAAACAACTGTAGCCACAAGATTTATGCTTCATTCTTGACTTGCAAAGTGCTTTCTGGACAATATAATCTCCAGATCCAACAAACTCAGCAGCTTCAAATCCCCAGACATCTTTGTTTTAAATCCACTGTCCAATTCCAATAACCAAGTACCATCAGATCCCAACCTCTCACCTCACTGTAGTCATCCCGTGCTGCCAGCAGATCCCATATACAGCCCTGCTCTTCGGTCGAGGCTGATTCCTTGCATCGGCACCCACACTAATCCTCTCTCCACACCACTCAACCCCATACTCACCTAGATACTGTGATCAGACATTATGAGATTGCCACACTTTTGCAACCTTGCAGTTTGAAAACTGGTAAAATGTTCCCTATGCTACAACCACAACTACACATTCTAAAGTATGTCAGCTTCTGTGAAGCACGTTGGGGTATCCTGAGTTCATATAAAGTAAACACAAGCCCTTCTTTCCTTTGGTTTTATACTTGTGTGCAGTTGTATGCCACGGGACTTGTGCCACTGGGTGCAGGTGCACCAAGCTTTAATAAAGTTCAAAGTAAAATTTGTTATCAGAGTACATACATGCCATCGCATACAACCCTGAGATTCTTTTCCTGCAGGAGTACTTGGCAAATCTACAGAACAGTAACTGTAAACAGTATCAATGGATGACAAACTGTGCAATTGCAGATAATAAATAAATTACAATAAATAATGAGCATGAAATAACAAGATAAAAGTGTCCTTAAATGAGTGCAGTTATCCCCTTTTTCTCAAGAGCCTGATGGTTGAGGGGTAGTAACTGTTCTTGAACCTGGTGGTGCGAGTCCTGAGGCTCTTGTACCTTCTACCTGATGGCCACAGTGAGAAGAGAGCATGGCCTGGGTGCTGATTGTCTGATGATGGATAATGCTTTTCTGTGGCAACGTTTCATGTAGATGTGGTCAGTGGTTAGAACATAGAGCACAGAAATCTACAGCACATTACAGGCCCTTCGGCCCACAATGTTGTGCTGCCCATGTAACCTACTCTGGAAACTGCCTAGAATTTCCTTACTACATAGCCCTCTATTTTTCTAAGCTCCATATACCTAACTAAGAGTCTCTTAAAAGACCCTATTGTATCCGCCTCCACCATATTCACTGGCAGTTCATTCCATGCACCCACCACTCTCTGTTTAAAATACTTACCCCTGACATCCCCCTTGTACCTACTTCCAAGCACCTTAAGACTGTGCCCCCTTATGTTAACCATTTCAAGCCTGGAAAGAAGCCTCTGGCTATCCACATGATCAATGCCTCTCTTCTTATACACCTCTATCAGGTCACCTCTCATCCTCTTTTGCTCCAAGGAGTAAAGGCCAAATTCACTCATCCAATTCTCAAAAGGCATGCTCTCCAGTCCAGGCAACATCCTCGTAAATCTCCTTTGCACTCTCTCTATAGTACCCACTACAGAGAGTTGGGAAGACTTTACCCGTGATGCACTGGGCTGAATCCACTAACTTTTGTAGGATTTTCCGCTCAAAGGCACTGGTGTTCCCATCCCAGGCCATAATTCAGCGAGTGGTTTCTACTTCTCAATCTCCCCCTTCTTAGTCAACCCAGTGGAGTTGGGATGTCATATTGGCATTCCAGTTTGTTTGGTCCAGCGGTCAGACAGACAGACATACTTTATTGATCCTGAGGGAAATTGGGTTTCATTACAGCCGCACCTAGAATAGTGAAGAAATATAGCAAGATAAAACCATAAATAATTAAATAATGATAAGTTAATCATGCCAAGTGGAAATAAGTCCAGGACCAGCCTATTGGCTCAGGGTGTCCGACACTCCGAGGGAGGAGTTGTAAAGTTTGATGGCCACAGGTAGGAATGATTTCCTATGCCGCTCAGTGTTACATCTCGGTGGAATGAGTCTCTGGCTGAACGTACTCCTGTGCCTAACCAGTACATTATGGAGTGGATGGGAGTCATTGTCCAAGATGGCATGCAACTTGGACAGCATCCTCTTTTCAGCCACCATCGTCAGAGAGTCCAGTTCCACCCCCACAACATCACTGGCCTTACGAATGAGTTTGTTGATTCTGTTGGTGTCTGCTACCCTCAGCCTGCTGCCCCAGCACACAACAGCAAACATGATAGCACTGGCCACCACAGACTCGTAGAACATCCTCAGCATCATCCAGCAGATGTCAGGGTGGGGATCTCAGATACTAAGGTATAGCAAGCAACAGAGCCAGTGTAAGTTGCTTGGTTTCATACACATGAGGACCATAATTGGTGTGTGGGGAGGGTGGGGTGCAGAATGGCCTGTTTCTGTGGCTCTATGGTTCCACCTGGATGGTGATTGGAATGGGGTAGAGGGGTGCTAGTTTGTGGGGTGATTAGCTCCTTCTGCCACTCACACAGGGCATATGTGTTCTTCCAGTGAATGGTCTTGGGGTCCTCATCGAGGCATTGAACACCACAAGCACAGAAACAGGCCATTTGGCCCATCTAGTTTGTGCTGATCTATTATTCCACCTAATCCCATCAACCTGCACCAGACCCTGGCCCCCATACACCCTCCATCCATGTACCTAATCAAATTTCACTTAAATGCTGAAATCAAACCCAAATCCATCACTTGCACTGGCAGCTCATTCCGCACTTGCATGACACACTGAGTGAAAAAGTGCTCCCTCATGATCCCCTTAAACATTTCACCTTTCACCCTTAACCCATGACATCTAGTTCTAGTCTCAGTCAACCTCAGTGAAAACAGCCACTTTGCCTTTACTTTACCTATACCTTCCACAATTCTGTATGCCTCTGTCAACTCTCCCCTCATCCTTCCACTCTCCTAATCTATTCAATCTTTCCCTATAACTCAGGTCCTCAAGTTCTGACAACATCCTTGTAAATTTTCTCTGCGCTCTTCCAATACTATCTCAAATGCTTTCTGATTTCCCATATTTCCTTATGATGTAGAAGAGGCCATTCAGTCCATTCACTCCATGCAGTAACCCCTTTCCCTAGTTACTTCCTCTGTGATCTATTCCCCTCACATTCCCACCATCCACATGGCCCCAGGCTCTACTCACCATTGCCAATTACCTGCACATGGGTCCTAGTGCCCTTCCCTTGGACAACATCGGTGGCGTGGAGAGGGGAGACTTGCAGCTTGGGCAACTGCCAGTCTTCCATAAAATATCCTTGCCCAGGCTTGTGCCCTGGAAACTCTCCAAGGTGCAAATCCATGGTCTATCGAGACTAAAGGAGGCCTACATACCTGCAGACTACACTTTCTCTGTAGCCACTTCATACTGCACCTGTTATTGTTTCAGCTTGTTCCACCTCAGTGCACCATGCAATGATCTGCAAGATAAGCTTTTCACTGGATGTTGGTACATGAGAAACTGATAAACCAATTCCAGCTCATTAAATACCCAAAAGGCCAGGTGGTGGGAGCAAGTTCAAAGTAATTTTATTATCAAGGTACGTATATGTCACCATATACAACCCTGAGATTCATTTTCTTGTGGGCATTCTCAATAAATCCATAATAGAATAATAACCATAACAGAATCAATGGAAAAAAACACCGACCAGTGTGTATTTGCACAGCCGTTAAACTGTGCAAATACAAATACAAATAAATGATAATAATAAATAAATCAGCAATAAATATCAAGAGCATGAGGTGGAGAGGCCTTGAAAGTGAGCCCATAGGTTGTGGGAACATTTCAGTGATGAAGTGAAGTTGAGTGAAGTTATCCCATTTGGCTCAAGGGCCTGATTGCTGAGGGGTAATAACTTCCTGAACCTGTTGGTGTGAGTCCTGAGGCTTCTGTACCTTCTATGTGGGATTCAGCCTTTCTTATTGCCCCACTCCATTATGCTGCCGTAAGGAGTTTGCAAGTTCTCCCCCTGACCACGTGATTTCTTCTGGGTGCTCTGGTTTAATCCCACGTTACAAAGACCCTCAGGGACAGTTATTTAGTTGTGGGCATGCTGTCTTGGCACTGGAAACGAGGCTGCACTTGTGGGCTGCCCAAGGATAATCCTCGCAGATTTGATTTTACACAAACAACGCATTTCACTGTATCTTTTGACGTACACATGACAAATGATAAAGCTGATCTCTTTATCGGAACACTGATTTGTGCAGACTTGCTGGTCTTCCCAGTGTGGGGAGCTCCCACGTATGAACGCTGCAGATTGACAAGGCGCAGGCTGCAGGAGTCCGTGCTGAGGGAAGCACTGAAGTTCAAGTGCGGCCACAGCAGAGGCTTTGTGAGGAAGGGCCACAGTTCAGGGCTTTGCTGCCACGGACACAGAGGGGCCAGGTCCTTGTAAAACCCTCTCAGAAGCACTTTGGTGAAGGAAGTATTCTGAGTAGCATTGACATATTGAAAGAAATGCATTGAACTGATGCTTCAACAAACGTAGGGCAAGATGTATAATGAATGCAATTATTTGATATGTTTATTACTACCATCAGGGAGGAGGAACGGGGTGGGGGAGGGGGTCTGAAGGCACACACTCAACATTTTAGTAACAGCATTTTTCTCTCCACCATCAGATTTCTGAATGGACTATGAACCAGCCCATAAACACTTCTGTTGGAATCGGTTGTTCTTTAAGTTTTTAATAAGGTATAAATTGAATTAACGAGTTTTTATCAAGACTGAATTTTGAGTTTCCCTAACGTATAACTTGTATTTTTCACAATATTTGGTGTGAGACTCTACCTACTGGTGGCAAAATGATATAAGAGTTACATAGCGTTTTATCATCTCCAACCTGGTACTGATTTATCCCTGCAAGCGGAACAAGTGCTACACCTGCCCCTACACCTCCTCCCTCACTACCATCCAGGGCCCCCAACAGTCCTTCTAGGTGTGGCGACACTTCACCTATATGGTCATTTACTGCTTCCGATGCTCCCAGTGTGGCCTCCTGTATATCGGTGAGACCCAACAGAGATTGGGAGGCTACTTCACCGAGCACCTACCCTCCACCCACCAGAAAAAGCCACCAATTGCAATTCCACTTCCCACTCCCATTCCGATATGTCAGTCCATGGCCTCCTCCACTGTCGCAATGAGGCCACACTCAGGCTGGAGGAGCAACACCTTGTATCCGTCTGGGTAAGCTCCAACCTGATGGCATGAACATCAATTTCTCAGACTTCTGGTAATTACCCCCCGTCATGACTCCCCATTCTCCATTCCTGTTTCTTTCTCTCGCCATCACCTCCCGCTGGTTTCTCCTCCCCTTCCCTTTCTCCCATGACCTTCTACCCTCTCCTGTCAGATTCCTCCTTTATCTCTTTCACCTATCAACTTCCCAGCTCTTTACTTCGCCCCTCCTCTCTTCCAGTTTCACTTATCGCTAATCACCTTCTTCCCCTCACCCCACCTTCTTACTCCGACTTCTCATCTTTTTTCCAGTCCTGATGAAGGGTCTCGGCCCGAAACATTGACTGTTTATTCATTTCCATAGATGCTGCCTGACCTGCTGAAGTCCTCCAGCATTTTGTGTGTCTTCCTCTGAATTTCCAGCGTCAGCAGATTTTTCCATGTTTGTGGTAACAGTTACGTTTTTATCTAACAGCTTTATCATCTTTCATTTTTCATTGGCTAAGTGTTAAACATGCTGCACGTGTGTGTCACCCACGAGGTTTATCTCAGAAAGCTGCCTTAACTCGGTACAAAAGTGACAGCTTCTGCAAAAATCACCACCCTAGTTCTCTTTGTTCTTAGTTCTTTAATCTTTAGTTTCATGTGCTCTGAACCCACTTCTCGTTTTAAACTTCCAACAGAAGATCGTGAAGCAATAAGTTTCTAGATCTCAGGCTCCTAAAAGAACCTGCAGATCAAAAATCACCAGAACCAACAACCAGCTCACTATTTTTGCTCTCTTTTTGCTCGGCTTATTTAAGTTAAATTTAAATACATATTTCTCATTGTAATTTATAGTTTTTAATGTATTGTTTTAATGTACTGTAAATGAACGAACAAATGTCGTATGTTAGTGATATTAAACCTGATTCTGATTCTGATAAAATATAATTCGAATGGTTTTTGAAATAAATTACACCATCTGCAGCAGGCAGTTCATAGCCCTGTTAGAATATCTGGTGGGGGGGTCTTTGGAGTTCTAACATTTACCTGCCGTTCACTCTTTGGGGCAGTCCTCTGTTTTCGTTGCAAAGAAAAAGAATTTCAGGATGTATTCTCTGACATTAAATGTACCTTTGAATCCTTTGAAGCTTTTGAAATCACTGGAAGAACAAGTAAACCTCACCCATCCGACATCAGCAGCGAACTCGGGATATTGTCCGTGTGCCTGGCACCCGAGGCCTAAATCAGATGATCTGTTCAGGTGGAAAGAATTACAAGGTAGACAGAGGAACACATTCAAGAATATGCTGAAAGCCTCCATAAATAAATGCATCGTTGCCAGTGGATTAGTGTCAATGGGAGCCTGACATCCATCGTGGACCAAACATGCTAAAAAGTTTGCTTCCATGTTGTCTGGCTCGAGGACTTCTGGGAATCTTTGGCTCACTTTGGGGTAGCACAGTGGCATCGCTGGTGGAGCCAAAGCCTCACACGGCCAGTGGCCGAGTTCAATCCCTGCCCCTGGGGCTGTGGGTGTGGAATCTGCACACTCTCCCTGCGACCACATGGGCTTCCTCTGCGTGCTCAGGTTTCCTCACACATTCCAAAGGAATGGGGGTGGGAACTGGAATTGCTTCCACCTTACATCGTGAAAATCCACAGAATGGATGCGTCACCCAGTCCCTTTGAGAAATCCTGTATCGCTGAAAGATACTCTTCCTTATCAATATTACCATTATAATAAGTTCATATTCATGTTTAATTAAATTTAATTAATCATTCAACCATCCAATGAATGGTTACCAATGAATACAGCCAAATGAAACAGCCTTCCTCTGGGGTCAAAGTGCAATAACAAGGTGTAGGTTGTACCTTGAAATTCCAAACTCTGAAAACCCCCCAAAATTCTAATTCTTTTCCCCCAAGTGCTGACATGACATGGAAACTTCCACAAGGTGCTGGAGAAGTTCTCAGTTGAAATGCAGGTCTCTGGCCAGACAGTTCTGAGAAGTGACGTCACAAATGTAATGAACAGAAGTTAATGAAAAATAGAAAAACATTGCATGAAGTTCTCAATTGTATATTGAAAGTAAGCTTTCGTCGGTTTTGGAATGAACATACACCGCTTAACAGTATGTTGATCATGAAACAAGTGAAGATCTATCACAATGAACCGAAAATTGAAGGTAATTGTGAATATTTATCAGGCTGGTCTCAGAAATTTTAGAAAAGGCACGGCATTAAGTTTTTAAAGATTTTTAAAAGTGTCTGCTTGTAGCGGTGTGCTACAAACAGCGCTAAAATTACGACACGGAGTCGGTAACTGCAGTCGAAGGAAAAAACTTTATTCGAAAACTTCAGCCTCACTTTTAAGCCTCTGTCAACCGGCCCCCCATGGCGAAGAGGCTCCAAAGCTCTGTGCTCGCAAACCCCCGTAGGCTATCTAATTGTGAGTCGGTTCGCATACGCTAGGAAATGAGCCGCCACATAACCCCCCCCCAGAACCGGCGATACACCCCCCAATGTCCACAGCCTGGGCCAGAACCTGCTTGGGAGGTCGGCCTCTGCGCCGAGGCGCCGGAAACTCGGCCGGTTGCGCCAGGTCCACATGGGCCGGCTTGAGGCGGTCCACCGTGAAAACCTCCTCCTTCCCCCCAACGTCCAGCACGAACGTGGACCCGTTGTTCCGGAGCACCGTAAACGGCCCCTCGTATGGCCGCTGCAGCGGTGGCCGATGCCCGCCCCTTCGTACAAACACAAACTTACAGTTCCGTAGGTCTTTGGGTACGCAGGTCGGGTGCCGCCCATGCTGTGAAGTGGGTATGGGGGCCAGGTTACCGAGCTTCTCGCGAAGTCTGCCCAGGACTGCAGCGGGTTCTTCCTCTTGCCCCCTCGGGGCTGGTAGGAACTCCCCGGGGACGGCCAGGGGCGCGCCGTATACCAACTCGGCCGACGAGGCGTGCAGGTCGTCCTTGGGCGCTGTGCGGATGCCGAGAAGGACCCAGGGAAGCTCGTCCGCCCAGTTGGCTCCTCGCAGGCGGGCCATGAGGGCCGACTTCAGGTGACGGTGGAAACGCTCCACTAGCCCGTTCGACTGTGGGTGGTAGGCAGTGGTGTGGTGCAGCTGAGTCCCCAAAAGGCTGGCCATAGCTGACCACAGGCTGGAGGTGAACTGGGCGCCTCTGTCGGAGGTAATGTGGGCTGGTACACCAAAGCGGGATATCCAGGTGGCGATCAGGGCTCGGGCGCAAGATTCGGAGGTGGTGTCGGTGAGCGGGACCGCCTCTGGCCATCTTGTGAACCGGTCCACGATAGTCAGGAGGTAACGCGCTCCGCGCGACACTGGCAGGGGGCCCACGATATCCACATGAATGTGGTCGAAACGCCGGTGGGCGGGATGGAACTGCTGCGGTGGGGCTTTGGTGTGCCGCTGAACCTTGGCCGTCTGGCAGTGCATGCACGTCCTGGCCCATTCACTGACCTGTTTGCGGAGTCCGTGCCAAACGAACCTGCTGGAAACCATCCGGACAGTTGTCCGGATGGAGGGATGCGCCAAGTTATGAATGGAGTCGAAAACACGTCGCCGCCAGGCTGCGGGGACGACCGGACGGGGCTGGTTGGTGGCGACGTCACAGAGTAGGGTCCTCTCACCTGGGCCCACGGGGAAGTCCTGGAGCTGCAAACCAGAGACTGCAGTCCTGTAACTCGGAATCTCCTCATCTACCTGCTGTGCCTCTGCCAGTGCCTCAAAGTCTACCCCTTGGGAAAGGGCATGAACGGTAGGGCGAGAGAGCGCATCCGCCACGACATTGTCCTTACCCGAGACGTGCCGGACATCCGTTGTGTATTCAGAGATGTAGGACAGGTGGCGTTGCTGGCGGGATGACCAGGGGTCGGATGCTTTCGTAAACGTAAAGGTAAGCGGTTTGTGGTCCGTGAACACGGTGAAGGGCCGACCTTCTAGGAAGTACCTGAAATGCCGGATTGCCAGGTAGAGCGCCAACAGTTCCCGGTCAAAAGCACTGTACTTGAGCTCGGGTGGCCGCAGGTGTTTGCTGAAAAACGCCAGGGGTTGCCAGCGACCTGCGATGAGCTGCTCCAGCACCCCACCGACTGCCGTGTTTGATGCGTCCACTGTGAGGGCGGTAGGGGTGTCCATTCTGGGATGTACTAGCATTGCGGCGTCAGCCAAAGCTTCCTTCGTTTGAACGAAAGCGGCGGCGGACTCCTCGTCCCAGGTAATGTCCTTGCTCGGACCCGACATCAGGGCGAACAGGGGGCGCATGATCCGGGCAGCTGAAGGGAGGAAGCGGCGGTAGAAATTGACCATACCTACGAATTCCTGAAGGCCTTTGACCGTGGTGGGTCGGGGGAAGTGGCGGACCGCATCTACCTTAGCGGGCAGAGGGGTTGCCCCGTCTTTAGTAATCCTGTGGCCCAGGAAGTCAATGGTATCAAGTCCGAACTGGCATTTGGCAGGGTTGATTGTAAGACCGTACTCACTCAGTCGGGCGCAGAGTTGACGGAGGTGGGACAGATGCTCCTGACGACTGCCGCTGGCTATGAGGATGTCATCCAAATAGATGAACGCGAAGTCCAGGTCCCGTCCCACCGCGTCCATTAACCGCTGGAACGTCTGTGCGGCATTCTTCAGGCCGAACGGCATGCGGAGGAACTCGAAGAGGCCAAACGGGGTGATGAGAGCCGTCTTGGGGACGTCGTCAGGATGCATCGGGATTTGATGGTACCCTCGGACAAGGTCGACCTTGGAGAAGATCCGGGCGCCGTGCAGGTTTGCCGCAAAGTCCTGAATGTGCGGCACAGGGTAGCGGTCCGGTGTGGTAGCCTCGTTCAGCCTGCGGTAGTCGCCGCACGGTCTCCAGCCCCCCGTCGCTTTGGGCACCATGTGCAGGGGGGAAGCCCAGGGGCTGTCGGACCGCCGGATGATCCCCAATTCCTCCATTCTCTGGAACTCCTCCTTCGCCAGTCGGAGCTTGTCCGGGGGAAGCCGCCGAGCACGGGCATGGAGGGGTGGTCCCTGTGTCGGGATGTGGTGCTGTACGCCGTGCCTGGGCATGGCTGCTGTGAACTGCGGTGCCAGAACCGATGGGAACTCCGCCAGGACCCTGGTGAAGTCGTTGTCGGACAGCGTGATGGAGCCGAGGTGAGGGGCTGGCAACTGGGCCGCGCCCAGGGAGAACGTCTGAAAGGTCTCGGTGTGTACCAGTCTCTTCCTGGGCAGGTCAACCAGCAGGCTGTGAGCTCGCAAAAAATCCGCACCCAGAAGCGGTTGGGCTACGGCGGCCAGTGTGAAGTCCCACGTGAACTGGCTGGGGCCGAACTGTAGCTGCACCTGACGGGTGCCATAGGTCCTTACTGTGCTGCCATTCACGGCCCTCAGGGGGGGACCCGGTGCCCTGCTGCGAGTGTCGTAACTTGTCGGAGGTAAAACGCTGACCTCAGCCCCAGTATCGACCAAAAAGCGGCGTCCCGACCTGCTATCCCACACATACAGGAGGCTATCCCGATGGCCAGCCGCCGTAGCCATCAGCGGCGGCTGGCCCTGGCGTTTCCCGGGAACTTGCAGGGCGGGCGGCAACGGCGGGCTTCTGCGCCCCACCGCTGGTGGTAGAAGCACCAGTGGTCATTGGGCCGGGGGTTAGTGGGCTCTGCGGCCGGGCCTGGACTGGTTTGCTGCCGGGAGCGTGGCTGGGTGATCTGTGCGATGGACGCCCCGCTCACCTTTTTGGCGTTCCACAGCAAGTCCGCCCGGGCTGCCACCTTCCGGGGGTCACTGAAATCCGCGTCAGACAGCAGCAGGCGTATGTCCTCGGGCAGCTGCTCCAGGAATGCCTGCTCAAACATGAGGCCTGTGTGTCCCTCGGCCAGAGACAACATCTCGTTCATTAAAGCCGATGGAGGTCTGTCGCCCAAGCCATCCAGGTGCAGTAAACGGGCAGCCCGCTCGCGCCGTGAGAGTCCGAAAGTCCTGAGGAGCAGGGCTTTGAATTCCGTGTACTTGCCGTCTGCCGGGGGCGACTGTACGAACTCCGCGACCTGGGCCGCTGTGTCCTGGTCGAGGGAGCCCACCACGTAGTAGTAGCGGGTGTCTTCTGAGGTGATCCGGCGAACGTGGAATTGGGCTTCGGCTTGCTGGAACCATAGGTCCGGGCGCTGTGTCCAGAAACCCGGCAGTTTCAACGAAACCGCATGAACAGAGGCGGCGTCGGTCATTTCTGGTCCAAAAATCGTTTGGACCGTCGGGGTCACCAATTGTAGCGGTGTGCTACAAACAGCGCTAAAATTACGACACGGAGTCGGTAACTGCAGTCGAAGGAAAAAACTTTATTCGAAAACTTCAGCCTCACTTTTAAGCCTCTGTCAACCGGCCCCCCATGGCGAAGAGGCTCCAAAGCTCTGTGCTCGCAAACCCCCGTAGGCTATCTAATTGTGAGTCGGTTCGCATACGCTAGGAAATGAGCCGCCACATGCTGATCACGAAGCAGCAGAGGTTCATTGATAAGTTTGCAGATACTGTCGCTGATGAAATTCTAACACCAGAACAAGTTTAAAATGCTGAATGTTTTAATACCTTACATAAAACCTATAAAAAAAAAGTCAAATGCAACTAGTGTGCTGTGAACGTTTCATGAAAAGATGGCATCATAGGTTGAGACTGAAATCGTGCCATTGTTTGTTGTTCAACAGCTGATTCAGGTATTCTCTGATGCTGCTGGGCTGCTTTTGTTACCCTGCACACATTATATTTTCATTATATTAGTGTTGTGTAATAATTTTCACTGTGACATACAGATTGTGATGAACAAGTGTAAGACAAAGTCTGCTTACCGGTAGCACAAAAATTCAGAGTTGGAAATGATGGCGATCCTGAACTATCTTATTATATATTCCAAAATCTGGAAAATCCAAATTCTGGAACACTTCCAGCCCCAACTTGTACCAACTTGTACCATCAGTCTCACATTGGAGAGGGTTTAGAAAAGAATCATGAGAATGTTTCCAGGAATGAAAGGGTTACCGTATGAGGAGCATCTGGCAGCTCTTGGGCTATATTCCCTGGAGTTCAGGAGAGTGAGGGAGAAACTCATAGAAACATTCCAAATGTTAAAAGGCCTGAACAGATTAGATATGGCAAAGTTATTTCCCATGGTAGGGGAGTCTAGGGAAAGGAGGACGTCCTTTTAGAACTAAGATGCGGAGAAAGAAATTACTTTCGGCAGAGGGTGGTAAACCTGTGGAATTTGTTGACATTGGCGGCTGTGGAGGCCAAGTCATTGGGTGTATTTAAGGCAGAGATAGATAGATTCTTGATTAGCCCGGGCATCAAAGGGTATGGGGATAAGGCAGGGGAATGGGGATGACTGGAAGAATTGGATCAGCCCATGATTGAGTGGTGGAGTAGACTCGATGGGTCGAATGGCTCCTATATCATTTTCATTTTTAGAATCTTTTTATTGATACATAATCTTCTACAGCTATAAAATTATACAAAATTTAAACAAATTGATATATATACAATTAATAAAGCTGAAGAAAAAAAGCTGATTGTAATATATGAAAATGAAAAACAATATTTTATAAGGAAAAGAAGGAAGAAACTATATAAAACTATAGTCTTATAGTCATACACAGGACAAGGCAGATTGCAGTAAAAATAGTCTAAGTCCCTGAGTGACATTCCTAGTGCATGGGTGTTGTCAGCAAGAACAACACAGTTACGTCTCTTTTTCTTTGTCACCCTTCATTCTCAGGGTCATCAGCTCCCCCTTCAACCTCACTCCTGCAGGGCATCTGCCGTGAAGGAACCAGCAGGCTTCAAGCATTCTTGGGATTACAAAATGGTAGGATGATCGGTCCTTTGCTTGTACAGCATGGTACTTCACCGCGACTCCTGGAAGATCCGCCAAGAGTTCAGGCGTTAGCGTGCTGCCACCAGCTTCACACGTGCCCCCATGAGGACCGGACTGCCGTTGGAAAGCGTACTGCGGATCACAGAAAACTGCTGTGTACATTCTCGCTTCTCTGTGTAACTCACACTGTATCTTGTGACTTACTCATTACGATATAGACGGCACTCATTCGGTCAAAGGTCAAAGTCAAATCCATTGTCGCATGCACAAGTAGAGATATGCCCAGGTGCAATGAAAAACTTACTTGCAGCAGCACGGCAGGCCCATGGCATCAGACAAGCATTACTGAGTCTGTCGGGGACATACAACCTCCCAGAACAGCAGTCTCATCTCTTCCACCTCTGCTTATTCTCTGTAGCCCATCTTATTATTCACTGATCCCATCAATTCACTTGCCATTACTTTGCTACTAATCTGCAGGCAGTTTACATTACAGTGTCACATTAGCGCCACCGTGACCATCAGCCTCCGTAGTATCCAGGACATCTTCAAGGAGAGATGCTTCAAAAAAGCAACGCCTATCATTAAGGACCCCGTCACTCAGGTCCTGCCCTGTTCTCATTGCTACCATCAGAAAGGAGGTACAGGAGCCTGAAGACACACTATCAACGATTCAGGAACAGCTTCTTCCCCTCTGCCATCAGATTTCTGAATGTACATTGAACCCGTGAACACTACCTCACTACCTTTTTATTTCCATTTCTGCTATTTCTGTGGCTGTGTCCTCTTGTCTTAGACTCTCCCTCCATAGGAAAAATCCTCTCCATATCCACTCTATCAAAGCCTTTCACCATTTGATCGGTTTCAATGAGGTATCCCCTCATTTTTATCAATCCTACTGAATACAGGCCCAGAGCCCTCAAACACTCTTCATATGACAAACCATTCAATAAAGTATAGCAGATGTCTTGACTTCTTTATAGCTACATCAGTATGTTGGGACCAGGTTAGATCCTCAGAGATCTTGACACGCAGGAACTTGAAGCTGCTCACTCTCTCCACTTCTGATCCCTCTAGGAGGATTGTTATGTGTTCCTTCATCTTACCCTTCCAGAAGTCCACAGACAGCTCTTTCGTCTTACTTATATTAAGTGCCATGTTGTTGCTGCGGCACCACTCCACTAGTTGGTAGAGTTTCTCACTCCTGTACGCATCTCGTCAACACCTGAGATTCTACCAACAATGGTTGTATCGTCAGCAAAGTTATAGATGGTATTTGAGCTATGCCTAGCCACACAGTTATGTGTACATAGGGAGTAGAGCAGCGGGCTAAGCACACACCCCTGAGGTGCATCAGTGTTGATCATCAGCGAGGAAGAGATGTTATCACCAACCTGCACAGATTGTGGTCTTCCGGTTAGGAAGTTGAGGATCCATTTGCAGAGGGGTACAGAGGCCCAGGTTCTGCAACTTCCCCATCAGGACTGTGGGAATGATGGTATTAAATGCTGAGCGATAGCTGATGAACAGCATCTTGATGTAGGTGTTTCTGTTGTCCAGATGGTCCAAAGCCGTGTGGAGAGCCACTGAGATTGAATCTGCCATTGACCTATTGTGGTGATAGGCAAATTACAACGGGTCCAGGTCCTTGCTGAGGCAGGAGTTCAGTCTCGTCATGACCAACCTCTCAAAAACATGTCATCACTGTTGATGTGAGTGCTACCGGGCGATCGTCATTAAGCAGCCCTCATTATTCTTCTTAGGCACTGGTATAATTGTTGCCTTTCTGAAGCAAGTGGGAACTTCCACCCTTAGCAGTGAGAGGTTGAAAATGTCCTTGAATACTATCGCCAGCTGGTTGGCACAGGTTTTCAGAGCCTTACCAGGTACTCCATCAGGACCTTCTGCCTTGCGAGGGTTCACTCTTTAAAGATAGTTTAACATCGGCCTCTGAGACAGAGAGCACGGGGTCACCAGGTGCAGCAGGGATCTTCACAGCTGTAGTTGTGTTCTCCCTTTCAAAGCGGGCATAGAAGGCGTTGAGTTCATCTGGTAGTGAATCATTGCTGCCATTCATGTTATCGGGTTTCACGTTGTAGAGAGTAATACCTTGCAAACCCTGCCAGAGTTGTCGTGCATCCGATATCGCCTCCAACCTCATTTGAAATCATCTCTTTGCCCTTGAATTAGCCCTCTGCAAATCATACCTGGTTTTCTGGTTCAGGCCTGAATTGCCAGACTTGGCTGCCACAGATCTAGCCTTCAGTAGACGACGTACCTCCTGGTTCATCCACAGCTTTTGGTTTGGAAATGTACAGTAAGTCTTTGTTGGCACACACTTTGCCCACACAGGTTTTAATGAAGATGTTAACAACTGCAGCATACTCATCCAGGTTGGAAGATGAATCCTTGAATACAGCCCAGTCCACCGATTCAAAGCAGTCCTATAGGCACTCCTGTGCTTCTTTTGTCCATACCTTCTTGGTCCTCACTGCTGGTGCTGTAGTCTTCAGTCTCTGGATCTGCCTTCGATCTGCCTAGAGCAGGCCGTCCTCAAAAACTGAGTGACCATGCAAGAAAGGGACCAGTGAGGCAGGCCACCAAGAGACCAATGAAAAACCTGGAGGAGTTACAAGCTTCAGTGGCTGAGGTGGGAGAGACTGCACGTATAGAACTGTTGCCCAAGTGCTTCACCAGTCACAGCTTTATGGGAGAAAGGCAAAGCCAGTATTGATAAAAAAAACTCTCATGAAATCTTGGTGAGAGTTTGCCAGATGGCATTTGGGAGACTCGGAAGTCAGGTGGAAGAAGACTCTATGGTCTGATGAAACTAAAATTCAGCTTTTTGGCCATCGCACTAAACAGTATGTTTGGTATACGCCAAACACCGCACATCATCAAAAACACATTGTCCCTCCCGTGAAGCATGGCCGTGGGTGCGTCATGCTGTTGGGATACTTCATTGCAGCAGGCCCTGGAAGGCTTGTGAAGGTAGAGGATAAAATGAATACAGCAAAATACAGGGAAATCCTGGAGGAAAACCTGATGTAGTCTGCAAGAGAACTGTGACTTGGGAGAACATTTGTTTTCCAGCAAGACGATGACCCCAAGCGTAAAGCCAAAACTACACAGGGATGGCTTAAAAACAATACACAGTAGTTAAGGCCCTGGAGTGGTCAAGTCAGAGTCCAGACCTCAATCCAATTGAGAATTTGTGGCTGGATTTGAAAAGGGCTATTTGCTCACGATCCCCATGTAATCTGAGCAGTTTTCTAAAGAAGAATGTGGAAAAATTGTAGTGTCCGGATGTGCAGAGCTGACAGACACCAATACACACAGATGCTGCCAAAGGTGCATCTACTACATACTGACTTAAGGGGGTGAATACTTACAGTGTACTTGTGTTTTATATTTGTAATTAACTTAGATCACTTTGTAGAGATCTGTTTTCACTTTGACATGAAACTTTTTCCATTAATTAGTGTCAAAAAAGCCAAATTAAATCAACTGTAATTCAATGTTGTAAAAAAATAAAACATGGACTTTTTGGCACTGTATATATACATACATATATGTAGTGTGTGTATGTATATGTGGACAGTGTTTACACACACAAAATAAACTGCAAAAATTCTATTTAAATCAGAATCAGGTTTAATACCACTGACATATGTCATGTTTTTTTTTGATTTGCAGCTGCATTACAGTACAATGCACAAACTCTATAAATTACAATAATAAAAATATTTTAAAAATTCAATTAACTGATTAGTGTTAAAATAGAGCAGAAATAGAGTGGTAGCGTTCATGGTTTGTTCATTCAGAGATCTGATGGCCTCGGGGTGGATCGATATCCTGAACGGTGGGTGTGTGTCTTCAGGTTCCTGTACCTCCTCCCTGGTGGTGGTAATGAGAAGTGGGCGTGTGCTGGATGGTGGGCGTCTTTAGAGATCAGTCTTGACGGATCGCCTCTGGAAGATGTCCTTATAATAGATCTGGCTAAATCTACAACCTTTTGCAAGCATTAGAGCCTTCGTACAGGGGCTGTCCTCAACCAGAACCACCCAATCAACTTCACGTTATCAGGGTAATAGAAATCACCTGAATTTATTGTTTTTTTTAACTTCCCGGTTATTCCAGTTTTACGCAATTCCAGTCCCCGCCTATTTGGCCGTCGAGCGGAGAGTTCTCGAGAAGCTGAGAAGACTGCAGATGAAGTGTCTGTTCGCTTTGGCTTTGTTTTGCTCGCTGCTGAGGGTGATCGGCACAGGAGGTGAGAAATAATGCGCCCGAAATGATGAGCGTGCTCCACGGTCATTCTCGGTTTCGCCGCGGAAGCGCTGAGACCGAAATCGGCTCCTGCCGTAAGTAAACTCGAGGAAATCTGCAGATGCTGGAAATTCAAACACACACAAAATGCTGGTGGAACACAGCAGGCCAGGCAGCATCTATAGGGAGAAGCACTATCGACGTTGGGCCGAGACCCTTCGTCAGGACTCCCTATAGGTTCTGCCTGGCCTGCTGCATTCCAGCAGCATTTTGTGTGTGTTGTTTGTTGCAGATTTCCCCGTGTTTGCTTACGGCAGGAGCTGGTTTCGGCCTCAGTGCTTCCGTTGGAGAATTTTGGGAGTAAGTGAAGAGGTTGCAAAGACTCAGCGGGTCAGACCGCATTGGTGGTGGGGGTGGGTGAGTAGGTAGGGGAATCGATCTGAAAGTATGTGAGAGAGAGACAGACTGTTGAGAGATAGGAAGGCGGTAGGAGGGAACGTTAGGGTTTTCAGTTTGCTGATTTTCAGCAGTTGTGTGTCAAGGTCATTGACCTCCAACTGAACTCTTTCACTGTCCTCTGATGCTGCCTAACCTGTTGAACGATTCCACTATTATCCGTTTTAATTCTAGACCTGTGTCCAGTGCAAATGCCCGTTATTGGGAGGAGTTCTTATCTCTACATCATACTGTATATCACCTTGCCTTGACCCCTGCCCACATTTCACCCCTTTCAAGGATGCCACGTAATTGATTTTTTTTCTTCCTAATGCCCAGCAGAAGTGAAGCAAGTTAATGGCGTCGTTGGTGAAAATGTTTTGTTGGTGTCTGGAAACAGTGCCGATCTCCACGGTCGTGAAGTTGTGTGTGAGTTCACTAGCAACAGTGGAACTGAGTTCACCATTTTGGATGTTGGACCAAACCACCCAGAGGTGAACCCAAACAAATATTTTGAAGATCGTTTACATTTTAATCTGTCCACTGGAGATTTATTATTAAGTAATTTAAGGACAAGTGACCAGGGAATTTATACTATCAACGTTGATGGTCAGGAGCTGAGAAAAATACATTTGCGAATCTCTGGTGAGTACGTTGTGTCACTGAACATTTATGTTAAGATTGGATGCTGTTCAGCTTGGACAAGTTCTCATGAACACACACTAATTGCTGCAGGAACTCTGCACATCAGTCATCATCTGTGGAGAGGAGTGATACTGATGAAGGGTCTCAGCTTGAAATGTCGCCTGTACATTCCTCTCCTTAAATGCAGCCTGACCTGCTGAGTTCCTCCAGCACTAGTGTATTGTGAGTGTTACCCCTGATTTCCATAGGATATAGGAGCAGAAATAGGCCCTTCAGCATGCAGAGTCTGCTCTGCCATTTCACCATAACCGACCCGTTTCCCTCTCGACCCCATTCTCCTGTTTCTCCCATAACCGACATGCTCTGACTAATCGAACTTATCAACTTGCGCCTTAAATGCATCCAGTGACCTGGCCTGCAGAGCCTGCAATGGCAACAAGTTCCACAGATTCACCACCCACTGAGAAAAGAAATTCCCCTCTCTCTCTGTTCTAAATGGATGTCCCTGTATCTTGAGGCTGTGCCTCCAGTCATAGGCTCCCCCACCAATGGAAACATCCTCCTCACACCTGCAATATCTAGGCCTTTCCATATTCACTAGCTTGCAATGAGATTGCCCCACCACCTTCAATTCTTCTCATCCAGCGAGTACAGGCCCAGAGCTTTCAGTTGCTACTCTTTCACTCCCGGAATCATTCTCCTGGACCTACTCTGAACCCTCTCCAATGTCAGCGTATCCTTTCTTGGAGGTCTCACCAATGCCTTATACAGGCCTCAGCATTACATCTCGTGTTTATATTGTAGTCCTCTTGAAATGAATACTAACATTGCATTTGCCTTCCTCACAACTGATTCAACCTGCACTTGAACCTTTAGGGAATCCTGCAGGAGGACTCCCAAATCCATTTGCACCTCAGATTTCTGAATTTTCTTCCCATTTAGTCTACGCCTTTATTTCTTCTACCAAAGTGTGTGCCCATACACTTCCAGACACAGTATTCAATCTGCCACCTCTTTGCCCATTCTTCCATGTCCTCCTGCAGCCTCTCAGCTCCCTCAACACTATGTACCCCTCCATCTACCTTCATATCAGCAGCAAACATGGTCACAAAATGATCAATTTCATCATCCAAATCTTTGACATACAATGTAGAAGAATCGGCCCTAACACAGACCCCTGTGGAACACAACTAGTCACCAGCAGACAATCAAAAAAAAAGGCTCCGTTTATTCCCACACATAGTGGCACATGGCCAAGTGGTTAAAGTGTTGGACTAGCGATGTGAAGGTACTTAACCACACATTGCTCCAGTCCACCCAGCGGAAAATGGGTACCAGCAAAATTGCTGGGGGTTAACCTCGCGATAGACTGGCGTCCTATCCGGAGGAGAGTCTTGTACCCTCAGTCACTTCACGCCACGGAAACCGGAAATAAGCACCGGCCTGATGAGCCTATGTGGCTCGGGACAGACTTTAACTTAATTCCCACACATAGCCTCCTGCCAATTGGACAATGCTAGAATCTTTCCTGTGATGCCCTGGACATTTGTTTAGCAGTTTAATGTGTGACACCTTATCAAAACCTTCCGAAAATCCATGTACGGTCAGATTTCGTGATCCCCCGCGGATATCAAAAAACGCGGATGCTCATGTCCCTTATTTAACCTGAATCAATGTGGTGGTCTTTAGGACCCAGCAGAACCCCGGATTTTATTGAACATGATCAGTGCGGTGGATATTAGGACCTGGTGTAGCTCTGAATCTGCAGTGTTTCTGTTCAGGAAAATAATCACGAATGCGATTGAAAATAAGGTGGAAGCAATGTAGCGATCGGAAAGAGGTGAAACGCCATCGGTCATTGGAAAAGCGTTGGGCTACAGTTGGTCAACGATCAGAACAATTTTAATGGAGCACGTGAAAGGCCCTGCCCCAATGAAAGCTACAATTATTAATAAGCAATGTAGTGGTTAAATTATTGAAATGCGTATGTTTCTTAAGTGTTTTATATGCAGAGAAAGGTAAAATATGTACTATATACTAAGAAAACAGTTTGACTAACTGACACTAAATAATTCCAGATGTACCTGTTCCGACCTCAAATCCGACTTAAAGACGGACTCAGTAATGGAACTCATTCATAACCAGGGGACTGCCTGTACTTTTAAGTCATTTCTAGATTACTTATAATACCTACTGCAATGTAAATGCTATGAAAATAGTTGTTATACTGTATTGTTTAGGGAATAATGACAAGAAAAAATTGTCTGTACATGTTCAAACAAGAAGTGCTGGTTTTTCCAGGTTTTCCCGATCCGCAGTTGGTTGAATCCGCGCACGCAGAATCCGCAGATAAGGGGGGCCAACTGTACACAACATCCACCAATTCTCTTCATCTATCCTGCGTATTATTCAAATAATTCCAACATATTTGTCATGCTAGATTTCTCCTTAAGGAAGCTATGCTGACTTTGCCAATTTTGTCAGGTGCCTCCAAGTTCGCCAAAACTACATCCCCAACAATCGTATCCAACTCTTTCCCAGCCACTCAGGTCAGGCTAACAGGCTTATGATTTCCTTTCTCTGCCTCCCTCCCTTCTTGAAGAATGGAGTGACATTTGCAGTTTTCCAGTCCTCCAAATCCATGCCAGAATCTGTTGTTTCCTGGAAGTTCATTACTAATGCCTCCATAATCTCTTCACCTACCTCTTTTCGAACGTTGGGGTATTATCTGGAAGGTCCAAGTGGGTTTAGACCTTTCTGTTTCTCAAACACCATTTCCCTTGTAATAGTGACTGCATTCACTTTTACGCCTTGATACTCTTGAACGTCCGGCATACTGCGAGTGTCTTCCACAGTGATACAAAATGCTCACACGGTTCATCCACCTTTTCCTTGTCCCGCATTACTATCTCTCCAGCGTCATTCTCCAGTGGTCCAACACTACTCCAGCCAATATATCTCAAAACGTATTGGTATTTTTGGCCAGCTTACCTACATATTTCATTCCCACCCCACCCACAAATGTTTTTTTTAGAATTGGCTTCTGATTAAAAGTGTATATCACCTTGCCTTGACCCCTGCCCACATTTCACCCCTTTCAAGGATGCCACGTAATTGATTTTTTTTCTTCCTAATGCCCAGCTGAAGTGAAGCAAGTTAATGGCGTCGTTGGTGAAAATGTTTTGTTGGTGTCTGGAAACAGTGCCGATCTCCACGGTCGTGAAGTTGTGTGTGAGTTCACTAGCAACAGTGGAACTGAGTTCACCATTTTGGATGTTGGACCAAACCACCCAGAGGTGAACCCAAACAAATATTTTGAAGATCGTTTACATTTTAATCTGTCCACTGGAGATTTATTATTAAGTAATTTAAGGACAAGTGACCAGGGAATTTATACTATCAACGTTGATGGTCAGGAGCTGAGAAAAATACATTTGCGAATCTCTGGTGAGTACGTTGTGTCACTGAACATTTATGTTAAGATTGGATGCTGTTCAGCTTGGACAAGTTCTCATGAACACACACTAATTGCTGCAGGAACTCTGCACATCAGTCATCATCTGTGGAGAGGAGTGATACTGATGAAGGGTCTCAGCTTGAAATGTCGCCTGTACATTCCTCTCCTTAAATGCAGCCTGACCTGCTGAGTTCCTCCAGCACTAGTGTATTGTGAGTGTTACCCCTGATTTCCATAGGATATAGGAGCAGAAATAGGCCCTTCAGCATGCAGAGTCTGCTCTGCCATTTCACCATAACCGACCCGTTTCCCTCTCGACCCCATTCTCCTGTTTCTCCCATAACCGACATGCTCTGACTAATCGAACTTATCAACTTGCGCCTTAAATGCATCCAGTGACCTGGCCTGCAGAGCCTCCAATGGCAACAAGTTCCACAGATTCACCACCCACTGAGAAAAGAAATTCCCCTCTCTCTCTGTTCTAAATGGATGTCCCTGTATCTTGAGGCTGTGCCTCCAGTCATAGGCTCCCCCACCAATGGAAACATCCTCCTCACACCTGCAATATCTAGGCCTTTCCATATTCACTAGCTTGCAATGAGATTGCCCCACCACCTTCAATTCTTCTCATCCAGCGAGTACAGGCCCAGAGCTTTCAGTTGCTACTCTTTCACTCCCGGAATCATTCTCCTGGACCTACTCTGAACCCTCTCCAATGTCAGCGTATCCTTTCTTGGAGGTCTCACCAATGCCTTATACAGGCCTCAGCATTACATCTCGTGTTTATATTGTAGTCCTCTTGAAATGAATACTAACATTGCATTTGCCTTCCTCACAACTGATTCAACCTGCACTTGAACCTTTAGGGAATCCTGCAGGAGGACTCCCAAATCCATTTGCACCTCGGATTTCTGAATTTTTTTCCCATTTAGTCTATGCCTTTTATTCCTTCTACCAAAATGTGTGCCCATACACTTCCAATTCAATCTGCCACCTCTGCCCATTCTCCCAGGTCCTCCTGCAGCTTCTCTGCTCCCTCAACACCATCTATCCCTGCATCTACCTTAATATCAACAGCAAACATGGTCACAAAATGATCAATTTCATCATCCAAATCCTTGACATACAATGTAGAAGAATCAGTCCCAACACAGACCCCTGTGGAACACAACTAGTCACCAGCAGAGAATCCATAAAAAGGCTCCGTTTATTCCCACACATAGCCTCCTGCCAATCAGACAATGCTGGAATCTTTCCTGTGATACCCTGGAATTTATCTTGTTTAGCAGCTTTATGTGTGACACCTTGTCAAAGGCCTTTTGAAGATCTAAGTACAAAACATCCACCAATTCTCTTCAACTATCCTGCTTATTATTCAAAGAATTCCAACAGATTTGTCATGCTAGATTTCTCCTTAAGGAAGCTATGCTGACTTTAGCCTATTTTGTCATGTGCCTCCAAGTTCCCTGAAACTACATCCCCGACAATCGTATCCCAGCCACTCAGGTCAGGCTAACAGGCTTATGATTTCCTTTCCCTGCCTCCCTCCCTTCTTGAGAGGAGTGACATTTGCAGTTTTCCAGTCCTCCAAATCCATGCCAGAATCTGTTGTTTCTTGAAAGTTCATTACTAATGCCTCCATAATATCTTCACCTACCTCTTTTCAAACGCTGGGGTATTGTCTGGCAGGTCCAAGTGGCTTTAGACCTTTCTGTTTCTCAAACACCATTTCCCTTCTAATAGTGTCTGCATTCACTTTTGCCCCTTGATACTCTTTAACGTCCAGCATACTGCGAGTGTCTTCCACAGTGATACAAAATACTCACACGGTTCATCCACCTTTTCCTTGTCCCGCATGACTATCTCTTCAGTGTCATTCTCCAGTGGTCCAGTATGTACTCTTGCCTCTCTTTTTATATCTGAAAATATATTGGTATTTTTGGCTAGCTTACCTATTTCATCTACCTCCCCCAAATGTTTTTTTAGTTGCTTTCTGCTTAAATATCTATCTCCTAATTCTCTAACTTTCTCCCTAATTTTTGCTCTATTAGATGCCATTTCTTTTGCTTTAATGTAGGCTTTGAATTCACTTTTCAGCCACATTTGTATTATCCTGCTTTAAGAACACTCCCTGTTCTTTGGGATGTATCTATCATGTGCCTTCTGAATTGCTCCCGGAAACTCCAGTCTTTGCTGCTCTGCCATCATCTCTGCTAGTGTTCCCTTCCAAAGAATTTTGGCCATCTCCTCTCTCATGCCTCTATAATTCCCTTAACTTCACTATAATACTGATATATATTAGATTTGAGCTTCTCCCTCTTAAATTGCAGGGTGAAATCTATCATATTATTGTCTGTTTCCTAAGGGTTTTACATTAAGCCCCCTAAATCACATCCAGTTGATTGCACAACACCTATTCCAGAATTGTTGATCCCCGAGGGGCTTAATCACAAGCTGCTCCAAAAACCCATCTTGGAGGCATTCCACAAATTCCCTCGCTTGGCATCCAGAGTCAACTTGATTTTCCCAGTCTCTCTGCATATTGAAATCTCTCATGACAAAAGTAACGTTGCCTTTTTGACATGCTTTTTTTAAATTTCCCGCTGTAATTTGTGCACCACATTTTTTACTATAGTTTGGAGGCCCATAAACTCCAATCAAGGTCTTTTTACCCTTGCAGTTTCTTCACACTACCCACAAAGATTCTACATCTTCTGTTAGTATGTCACCTCTTTCTAAAGATGAGATTTAAGTTTTTTAACCAGCAGAGCCACTCTGCCTACCTGCCTGTACTTTCAAGAGAGTGTGTATCTTTAGGTATTAAGCTGATAACATCGGCAGACTTTCTTGTGTTTATGTGCACCTCTTTGCCAGTCAATACAGTGAATCTCGCTCCTTTGCAGATCATTTTCTTTAATGTAGTGTAGCTATTCAACTGTCTTTTGAATTCTATAAATAAATGCCTTTGCTACTATCCCAGACAATTCCTTTCCGAGACTAGTCAAATCAAGTCAAGTTTATTGTCATTTAACTATAACTTGTATGACCATACAATGTATATAGAAACAAGACATTTCTTCGAACCAGGGTGTAAAGCGCAGTAACGCACATAGCACACGATGACTTATGAAGGAAAGGATAAAATCTACAGATGAATCACAAATAACGAACAATCTAAAGTAGATGAATCACAAATAACGAACAATCTAAAGTAAATGAATATTAAATGTTGTAAGGTACGGAACAGATTAACCAGTGACACTTCGAATACGATGCAGCAGGGAGTTCAGAAGCCTGATGGCTTGGGGGAAGAAACTGTTTCTCATTCTGACTGTTGTTTATATGCATTGTAGCCTCCTGCCTGCTAGTAGAAAGTCAAAGAGGATGCTGGATGCATGGGATCCTTAATAATACTAAGAGCCCTCTGTACTCTGTGCTCCTGATGAATGGTAGGGAGACTCCTATAATCGTCCTAGCTATTCTCACAGTCCTTTGTGGGGATTTCTGGTGCAGTGCTCAACTGCTGCCATTCCAGATGGAGATACAACTTGTCAGGACGCTCTCAGTGGTGCTCCTGTGGAACACAGTCAATACGGTGGTGGGCGTGGAGGATGGGTAGCCTTGCTTGCCTCCATTTTCTTAGGAAGTGGAGATGCTGCTGTGTCTTGTTCAGGGAGATGATGTGAAGTCATCTGTGATGTGAACTCCCGGGAACTTGGTGCACTGAACTCTCTCTACAGAGGAGCCAGGTATTCGTGGAGGGGGACGGTTCGTCTGCACCTTCCTGAGGTCCACAATGCTTTCCTTTGTCTTCTCTGCGTTCAGCGTTAGGTTGTTCTCGCACCAATCCTCCAGCCCCTCCACGTCCTCTCTGTATTCTGTCTCACATTGTTCTTAGTAAGGCTGACCGCTGTTGTGTCATCCTCAAACTGGATGACAATGTTTGAGCTGGATCATGCGACTGACACAGTCGTGTCAGCAACGTGAGCAGACATGGGCTGAGCACACAGATTTGGGGAGCGCCAGTGCTCAGCGAAGTTGGACGAGTTTAAAGTAAAATTGGATAGGTATATGGACTGGAAAGGAATGGAGGGTTATGGGCTGAGTGCAGGTCGGTGGGACTAGGCGAGAGTAAGAGTTCGGCACAGACTAGAAGAGCCGAGATGGCCTGTTTCCCTGCTGTAATTGTTATATGAGACATTGCTGCCCACGTGGACTGATTGTGGGCCTTACTGTTAAGATGCCCAGTATCCAATTGCAGAAGGAGGTGTTGAGAACAAATGAGGACGGTTTCCCCACCAGTTTCTGGGGTAGGGTCTGATGGTGTTGAACTCAACTCTGAACTGAACTCTATAACCGGCAGTCTTGCATATGAGACCCCATTTTCCAGGTGGGACGGGACAGTGGAAAGCAGGACTATTGCATTGTCAGTCAATCGCTTTGAGCAATAAGCGAACTGGAAAGGATCCAATGTAGCCAGGAGAAAAGCTTTAATGTGCTCCATGAGCAGTCGCTCAAGGCATTTCATAAACATTGATGTTAATGCCAGCCGATGATGGTCATTTTGGTAGGATACTGGCGTAGGCACGGACCTCTGCAGTAAGCCGTGGCTTCTGATTTTCCCTCACCCGGATGTGGTTCATGATGGCAACATCCTCAGTGCACTTCTCTATATCGCTGGTCACAGAATTGACACACAGGTTGCTGGAAAGTTTGGGAACCCTGTAGAATTTTCCCTCTTTCTTCATAAATATGACCTAAAGTGTAATCAGTTTTGCATGTTGTCCTAAAGCTAGATAAAGAGAACCCAATTAAATAACACAAAAACATTATAATTGTTCATTCATTTACTTATTGAGAAAATGATCCATTATTACATGTGTTTATTGGAACAAGTATGTGAACCTTTGCTTTCAGTAACTGATGTGAACCCTTGCACAGACATTTCCAGTGACTGTTGATCAGTCCCACATATCAGCTTGTAGGGCTTCAGGGCATCCCTCCTTACAAAACTGCTTCAACTCTGGAAAGCTGGCAGGCTTCCTCGCATGAACTGCTTGCTTCAGGTCCTTGCACAAATTCTAGAAACATAGCAACAGAAAACCAACAGCACAATACAGGCCCTGCGGCCCACAAAGTTGTGCCGAACATATCCCTGCCTTAGAAATTAATAGGCTTACCCATAGCCCTCTATTTTGTACAGGACGAAGGTCAGGATTTTGACAGCCATTCCACTACACAAATTTCCTTTTTAAACTATTCTGTTGTTGATTTTCTCTTGTCTTTTGGATCATTGCCTTGTTGCATTATCCAACTTTTCCTGAGCTTCAGGTAATGGACTGCTAGCCTGACATTATCCTGTAACATGTCTTGATACCATTTTGAATTTGTTGTTCCCTGAACGATTGCAATCAGTCCAGGCCTTCAGGCAGCAAAGCAGCCCCAAACCATGATGCTTCTTCCACCATACAAACATGGCAATGTGCATTTCTGCCAAAAAGTTCAACTTTTGCCTCATCTGTCCATAGAACGTTATCCCAGAATTATTATAGAACATCCAGGTGGTCTTTTGCAAACTTGAGAAGTGCAGCAAATTTTTTTGGAGAGCAGTGGTTTCCTCCGTGGTGTCCTTCCATGAGCACCATTCCTGTTCAGTGTTTTTCTTGTAGTAGACACATAAACGGAGACTTTAGCAAGTTTTAGATATTTCTCCAGGTCTTTTCCTGTTGCCCTTGGGTTCTTTTTCACATTCTTCAGCATTGCACATTGTGCTCTTGGTGTGATCTTTGCAGGATCTCCACTCCTAGGGAGGGTAGCTACAGTACTGAATTTCCTCCATTTGTAGACAATCTCTCTTACTGTGGACTGATGAACACTGGCGTCTTCAGAAATGCTTTTGTCGCCTTTTCCAGCTTCATGCATCTCTACAATTCTTCTTCCAAGGTCCTCTGAAAGTTGTTTTGATGGAGGCATGGTGCACATAAACAGATCTTTCCTGAGACGAGCTGGCTTTCTAAAACCTGGATTTGTGTGTCTTTATCATAGGGCAGGACACCTCTGCAACCCACACCTCCGATCTCATCTCATTGATTGGAACACTTGACTCTAAATAGCTTTTGTAGAAACATAGAAAATAGGTGCAGGAGTAGGCCATTCGGCCCTTCGAGTCTGCACCGCCATTCAGTATGATCATGGCTGATCATCCAACTCAGAACCCTGTACCTGCTTTCTCTCCATACCCCTGATCCCTTTAGCCACAAGGGCCATATCTAACTTCCTCTTAAATATAGCCAATGAACCGGCCTCAACTGTTCCCTGTGGCAGAGAATTCCACAGATTCACCACTCTCTGTGTGAAGAAGTTTTTCCTCATCTCGGTCCTAAAAGGCTTCCCCTTTATCCTTAAACTGTGACCTCTCGTTCTGGACTTCCCCAACATCGGAAACAATCTTCCTGCACCTAGCCTGTCCAATCCCTTTAGAATTTTATACGTTTCAGTAAGATCCCCCCCTCAGTCTTCTAAATTCCAGTGAGTATAAGCCTAGTCGATCCAGTCCTTCTTCATATGAAAGTCTTGCCATCCCAGGAATCAATCTGGTGAACCTTCTTTGTACTCCCTCTATGGCAAGAATGTCTTTCCTCAGATTAGGGGACCAAAACTGCACACAATACTCTAGGTGCAGTCTCACCAAGGTCTTGTGCAACTGCAGTATAACCTCCCTGCTCCTGTACTCAAATCCTTTTGCTATGAATGCCAACATACCATTTGCCTTTTTCACCGCCTGCTGTACCTACATGCCCACCTTCAATGGCTTGTGTACAATGACTCCCAGGTCTCGTTGCACCTCCCCTTTTCCTAATCGGCCACCGTTCAGATAATAATCTGTTTTCCTGTTCTTGCAACCAAAGTGGATAACCTCACATTTTTCCACATTAGCCCAGAGGTTCACATACTTTTTCCAATGAACACATGTAATATTGGACTTTTATTCTCGATAAATACAAGTTTTTGTGTTATGTATTTAATCGGGTTCTCTTTATCTAGCTTTAGGACTTGCATAAAGATCTGAGCACATTTCAAGTCATGTTTATGCAGAAATAGAGAAAATTTTACACGGTTCACAAACTTTCTATCAACACTGAGGTTAACATGGTTGCCATAGGTAACAGTCTCCCTGAACATTCTCCAGTTTGTATTATCAAGGCAGTCCTGCAGTGTAGAGATTGCACCCTCAGGCCACATTTTCACCAGTTTTGAAACTGGTTTGACCGGTTTGATCACTTGTTTGTATACTGGAATTAACATTACAGATTGGTGATCTGAGCGTTCAATGTGGGGTTGAGAGACTGCTTTATAGGCAGTTTAGAATGTTAATGTTATCAGGTAGCAGATTCGACACCCTGGTGGAATTCAGGTCTTTAGGTTTGCATGGTTAAAATCACCTGTAATAATGAAGATACCGTCAGGGTGTTTGGTTTGAAGGAAACTGATTGCACTGTAGACCTCATGCAGTACCTTGCTGGTGGGGGGGGGGGGGGGGGGGGCTGCAGACCTGAAAAAGCATGTGCAAGCAGGGAGGCCTACAAACGTGACTCAGTTACACCAGTTCTGTCGGGAGGAATGGAACAGCATTCCAGCAATTTACTGTGAGAAGCTTGTGGAAGGCTACCCAATACGTTTGACCCAAGTTAAACAACTTAAAGGCAATGCTACCAAAGTGTATGTAATCTTCTGACCCACTGGGAAAGTGATGAAAGAAATAAAAGCTGAAATAAATCATTCTCTCTACTATGATTCTGACATTTCACACTCTCTTAAAGTAGTGATCCTAACTGAGCTAAGGAATGTTTTCTCGGATTAAATGTCAGGAATTGTGAAAAACTGAGTTTAAATGTATTTGGCTAAGGTGTATGTAAGCTGACTTCAACTGTACATAGACACGACCTCTAGCTGTTCACCTCCTGCTTAAGAATGCTGAGGACTCGATCCAAGATGTTCTGCTCCAGGCCACTGGAAGGCAACATGCCACCCAGGAATCTTGTTCTCAATCGCAGAACCTCCTGTCTGTTCCCCTAAATGAATTGCCTATCATCACAGCGTGTCTCTTCTCCCTCCTTCCCTTCTGAGGCAAACTCACTGCCAGAGACACGATTGCTGTGATGTTGCTCCGCTCGATCTCCAAAGTGATACACTTGTTGTTGAGGGGGATGGCCACAGGGGTACTCTCCCTTTCTGTCTGTCACTTAGTTTCCTGTGTCCCACAACTAGGGTGTAACTACCTTGCATCTATCAGGCCTTTCAATCTCCCAAATAATCTGGAGTTCATCCAGTTCCAGCTCCATCTCCTTAACGTGGATTGCAGTTGTAGTAGTCAGGGACACAGGAGGTCTCCCTGTCTCCCCACATCACGCAAAAGGAGCATTTCACTATCCTGCCTGGCATCTCTGCTGTCCTAGCAGAGCAGATATAAAGAAGGGAAGGGAAAAAAACAAACTTTACTCAGAGCTTCTCATTTTGCCTTTTCTAACTGAAGCCTCTCTTCGTTGAAGCCTTGAGTTAAAGCCTCATCCCTCTAACTCTGTCCACTCAGACAAGAGCCACTGCGCTGACCCGTCTTCTATTAATGTCCTCTTGCGAATCAATCCCAAATGCCGAAATTCTTTTTCTTAACAAAAACAGAGGAGTGCTCCAAAGAATGAATAATGGTTAACTGTTAGAACCCCAAAGACACCTCCCACCGAGCACTCAAGCTTGCAGAAAAGCATCAGTAAAGACACAGACTTGCAGTATCCCAAAGACTACTCGTTCACCCAGTAATTCGACATATCACAGGCTCTCTCTCCCTAATAAGGGAAAAAGAGGTGTCCCCATTTTATAGTGAGGGGGGAGACATAACTAAACAACTTGTTGATTTATGGTGTTAAAAGTCCGTTGTATCGCTCTTTCAGAGCTCTGTGCCTCTGGATTCACAGTCTCCAGCAAGTCCGCCGCTTCCAGTATTCCTTGCTGTCCCGCAACGCATCAGCCAGTGGCACCAGCCACGAGGCAGCCCATCTGCAGAGCCACGAGGCGCGCGAGCCTTTCAGGCTGCGTCCTTGGGATATTGACCAGCGGCCAGTCGTGAGGCTCTGAGAGCGGGTCCCATTCCCGCTAACAACCAAAGTCAGAATGTAACTCCGGGTCAGGGTCTTCAAAAGAACCTCGAAAAGGGGGGAGAAAGAGAAATATCAAAGATAGAAATAAAGCTGTTTCCAAAGATGCAAGCAAAGGAGTCGCCATTTAGCGCCTACATCAGTAAGCTCCGCCCTCTACTCCCTGGTTATGCGACCTCTGATGACTGGCAGACAATCTCTGAAGAGTATTGATATTGGCTGGCGTCACACGTCTTGTAAAGACACTCCCCACAACGAGGCAATGACAAACCACTTCTGTAGAAAAATCTGCCAAGAACGATCATGGTCTTGGACCGTGATTGCCTCCTTGTCTGACACAGCACAGAATGATGATGACAAGGAGCAGAGAATTGTAAACTCGTGGCAGGGAATAGCGAAATGGTGGCTCTGAATGAGTTCGCTAAATTTCACTTTAAGCTACAGTTTGTGACTTGGACCAGTTGAGCCTGTTACAGACTTTTACTGCCTGGTGCCCTTTATCTCGTCTCCACATGTCCGCCCCCTATCTCTCTGTAGCACAGATCTCAAAAGCCGAATTGCACGAAGCTCAGCTCGAACAGAGGTTCTGATGCTGCAAAGGGCGTACTTCACTCTGTGTATACACAGCGCACACAGAGTGTGGATCTTGGGGGGGGTGGGGGTGGTGAGGCGGGGAGATAAATGAGAAATAGTATAAGGATAATGAGAAGTTTTGTGGAGCATCCAAAAGTGTATGTCGGTTTGTGATAAAAAGAAAGTTAGTTCTGAAGTAACCCCAGCCAACATAATTGTGTGAATACTTTCTCTCGACAGTCTGAACTGCCCACGGGCAAAGAGATTGGGAGGAATTGGGTGACCAAGACAAGGGATTCTCTCTGAATGAGGGGTTGGTTCCTGGCCGCAGACAGGAATGGAAAATGCAACAAAGAATTATGTGTTTAGGGCAGGAGGTTTAGCAACTTCGCTCTGTTATCACATGGCCTCTCCAAAACGGGTGGTTGTGGGCATCAGAAGGAACCAGCAAAAGAGATTCTCCAGATGCTGGAAATCCAGAGCAACAAACACAAAATGCTGGAGGAGCTCAGAAGGTCAGGCGGTATCTATGGAGAGGAATAAACTGTCAATGTTCCAGGCTGAGATCCTTCATCAGGACTGGAGAGGAAGGGGGAAGAGGTGGGGGAGCTGGAGGAGTACAAGCTGGCAGGTGATAGGTGAAACCAGGTGAGGGGGAAGGTGGGCAGGTGATGGGTGAAGGGAGATGAATAATGAGCCAGAACTGGATAGGTGGAAGAGATAAAGGCTTGAAAAAGAAGGAATCTGATAGGAGAGGAGAGTGGATCATGGGAGAAAGGGAAGGATTGAAGGACCCAGAGGGTTTTGGGCAGATAAGCAGAGAAGGGGTAAGAGGGGAGCCAGAATCAGAAAAGGGGGGGGGGAACTAACTATGGACTTTTTGGTTAACTGGTGCCCTGTATGATCTGGGCATCCCAACACCAACAGCACCAGCCAATGCAACTGATCTTCCAGCCTAAAATGGATCATTTAGGGGGTCTGTTCAAACAATTTGGTGTCTTCTTAACCCACATCAAGGGGATACTGAGTCAATTAGTGGAACCGCCGGGGTTGGTGGTAGAGACTGGGACTTTGAAGGAGATCTGAGACAGACACTTGGGTGATAGAAAAATGGAGGGTGATGTACAAGGGAAGGGTCAGATTGATCGTAGAATAGGTTAAAAGGTCAGCCCAACACTGTGGCCTCCAAGAGGACCACAACCTTGCTGTGGTTTGGAGGCTTGCGTGCTCAGTGACCCAGAGAGCTACGTCGGCTGGAGTCAGGCTTTGTGCTTTGGCTCTTGGTAGGGTCACCCATGCCAAACAGGTCAAAGGGTAGAGGACGGACTAAGAGTGGTCCATTGTCCTTCAGGCTCAACAGCTCAGCTCAGGGTGAACAACCCTGACTGGTGAAACAAAACTGTTACTGAAGGTGTCCTCTAACCACAAGTGGGTGAGGCTGGGCAGGGGTGGCACATTCCCTTCTCTGCAGCAGATAAGTGGTCACTGCAACATCTGGCAGCTTTTATGTTAACATCTCTGCCTCACTGTTCCATGTTTGGTTAACCAGACTTGTGTTTAATTGCAGGCCATTCCACGGATGACACTGTGATGACTGTTCTGTCGATCTCAGCCCTGGTGTTTTCTTCACTTTATCTTATTGCATTTTTTTCTCTGAACATCTGGAAGATAAAATCAAATAGAGGTATTCCATTGCCCGGTTTACACTTTAATGTAAATGTGCAGGCATTGCTTGTAAATCTTGACGAATGTTAATAACAACTGGCAGAGGGGCAAATGCTTGCAGGCTTTTTCCACTCAGTTTGGGCAAGACTCGGAGGTCACAGATTTAGAGTGAAAGATAAAATATTCAAGGGGCATCTGAAGGGGAGCTTCTTTACTCAGAGGGTGGTACGAGGGTGAACAAGCGGCCAGTGCAAGTGGTAGAAGCGAGTCCGATTGCAACCCTTAAGAGAATGTTAATGGGGCGGTACGATCGTGTAGTGGTTAGCACGACGCTTTACAGTACAAGCGACCTGGGTTCATTTCCCGCTGTTGCCTGTATGAAGTTTGTGTGTTCTCCCCGTGACCACGTGGGTTTCCTCTGGGTGCTCCGGTTTCCTCCCAGATTCCACGGACGTACTGGTTAGTAGGTTAATTGGTCATTGTACGAGGGGTGATTGATAAGTCTGTGGCCTAAGGTAGAAGGAGATGAGTTGTACAGCTCTCGTTACATGCACATGCAGATCAACTCTTTGAGTGATTATGCAGAAAGTTTGAAGTTAATAACTCAGGGTGATTGATAAGTTCGTGGCCTGAAGTAGAAGGAGATGAATTGCCACATTCCTGCCATCAGTCCAGTATGGTTCAACATGAATGGACAAAAGAGCATCACAACACAGAAACAGGCCCAACGGTTCCAAAACATGACTTAACAACTACTCCATATCACAGTAACTGTGAAATCTGATGTGCAATGTCTTTCAGACACCAAACACCACCTGGATGATACTTTTCACCCTCTTACCCCTTGTCCTAAACTTAAGCTCTCTAAAGTCTCCCACTATTTACGTTCCTCCTGATTTGCACATCTTGAATTGGGCTCCCCCCTCACCCTCCTCCTCTCCAAGGAGAATGAAACACTGTTAATGTGGAACGCTGCAGGTCAGTGTCACTGGTTTATTGGCGGACGGTGGCGGAGCTGCGTGGCCTCAGTCGTAGCGAGGACTAGGCCTCAGTTGCGCTGTTGACAGCCACACGGGTGAAAGGCGTCAGTCGGTGCGCTCCACTAGGGGGCAGTGTGGCACGGTGTCCAAGCAGGGGTCAGTACCACCCACACCTCCCCCCCCCCCCCCCCCAAGTGTTCCGTCAGAGGTAGACAAGGTGTATTGTGTTTAACTTCAGATTTCTGCAGCATTTACGGACTCAGTGTCTTGGAATATACATATTTTTTGTGTGACTGTATTTTACTTGTATCTTACATTTGCTTGCTACCTTCTTTGTGCTGTGTGTGACTGTTGGTATTGCATTTTGCACCTTCGCCACGATGTAACGCTATTTCGTTTGGCGGTATTCATGAATGACAACTAAACTTGTACCCAGACCAGCGTAATAACTTGATCCCTTTAGGGTGTAATGACTGGAGCTGCACTTGTTACTGTAGCTGAGGCCTAATCAGTGATTATAACAATGTACTACTTGCTCGCTGGCCTTGTATTCCATGCCCAGGCTACATAGAACAGAGGACAGTACAGCACAACACGGCATCGGCCCTGCAGCCTGCAATGTTGTGCAACCTACCCCAAGATCAATCTAACCCTGTTACTCCTGCACATCCCAAAGCTCTCCGTTTTTCTATCATGCACACGCCCATCTAAGAGTCTCTGAAGTGTCCCTGACATATCAGCCCCAAGCACCACCCCTGGTGCAGGGTCTAGGCACCCTCCAGAGGCCCTCCGTTGGTTGGGGTTGACCAGGGAAGTTGCGTCCCAGCTTTCTACGGGATACGCTAGCCAGGGCAGCATGACACGGAGAGCGAGCTGTGGCCCATGTGACAGGCTCCCCAACTCCACGCTGCTGATGAATCCAAAGGAACGGCAGAGACCATTGCAGTTTGGCACCAGCAGAAGTGGCCAGTCAGTGTTGAACTCAACGTCAGTCTCCCCTATGAGTGAGAATAACTGCAAGGCAGCAGAGGCTGGAGATTTGAGTTCTTCTCCCAGATGAGCTGTCAACCACAGCTACTGAGCTCCATTTGCTCAAAGGCAACCACCATTCTCTGTGTAAGCACAACCAGTATCTCGCCTTACAAGGCTAATATAGAAAAATTTCCCCATAGCAAGTGTCTAAAATTAAAGGACATAAATTTCGAGTCAAGGGTAAGAGGTTTAAAAGTGATTTGAGCAAGAATATTTTTCAAAGCAAGAAGTCCTTCTGTCTTATTGACTATCTTATCTACCTGAGTGACCAATTTCAAAGATCCTGGCCTTCTGCACTGAGCTTTATTCTCTCTGTTCCTTATTAGGTTCATTATGCACTTTATCAATTCAGGCATATGTTGACCCATCTGCAGCTTGATACCTGTGTCCTTTTCTCCGTAGAATCACCAAAGTGCAAATGGTGGATGCATGTCCTGTATGCATGTAACATCCTGCAATTTGTTTTCATCCTCGCTGCCTGCAGTTACACGACTCATTTTAAAGGTTTGTGCACAAATTTTATTCATTTCCATAAAAATTGACCCACTTCCAAACCTCTGGGGAGGTTTGGAACGGACAAGTGCCTTGTTCAGTGTATTTCTGTATGGCAGCTTCATCGGGACCACCAGCTCCTGCAGCTCTCGATCCCGTAGCCGAGGGAAGAGAAACGTGCTGGGGTTTCCACTTCAGTAATGGTGAGCAGTGCCACACCCCAGCTTGCCCATCAAGATCACATGTTGCTTGTAAATATGGGAATTTTTAGTTTTATTAAGCTGTACCACATGCATTGTAGATATCTGTTTTGCATGGACTGGAATAGCTTCGCAATCTCGTTGTCTGGCAATGGCAATCAAGTTCTATTCTGATTAATGAGATGCTGCCACGCCCAGTGTGGCTGAGTTTAGTATCAATAGATAGACTGATGTGCACATTGGGGATCTGAACTCCCAAAAGGCATTTGATAAAATCCTTATGTTGAAACTCGTTGAGTTGACAGTTTATTGCTATTGACGTGAGCAGACAATTGACTCGGGATAGGAGTGTAGAGTTATTTGCAGGCGGAGGGGGTTAGCAGGTTTGCAGACGATACAGAGTTTGGTGATTTTGTGGATAGCTTTGAAAAATGGCAAAGGACATCGATTGTTTGTGGGGGTTAGCAGGTTTGCAAATGATACAAAAATTGACAATGTTGTGGTTAGTGTAGAAGACTGGGAAAGGACATAGATCATTTGCAGAAATGACAGGTGGCATTTAATCTGGCCAAGTGTGAATCTGTGCACTTTGGGAGATGACATGTAAAATGTCAGTGCACTGTTAAGGGCAGGACCCTAAACTGTACAGAGACAACCTGTGGTCCAAGTCTGTAGGTGAAAGTGGCCTCAAGCTGATAGGATGCTAAAGAAGGCATACAACATGCTTAATCAGTAGAGGAACTGATTTCAAGAATTGTTGCAGCTTTATTAAACTGTGGTTAGGTTGTGTGTGGAGTACTGCACTTAATCCTAGTTGTCCATTCCAGAGAAGAATGCTGAGGCTCTGGAGAGGTTTACCAGGATGCTGCCTGAAATAGAGGGCACACCCCATGAGGAGAGTCTGGAGAAAAATGGGTTGTTTTCTCTGGAGAGGCTGAGGGGAGAAGGTTAGGAGAGGCACGGGTACATAGCTGGTAGCCTTTCCTTCGGGTTGTAATACCAGAGGGCATGCATCTAGGGTGAGAGTTGAGACATGATCACACCAAGGAACTCATGAGACTCCCTACCCGTGGGAACAGCGGAGGTTACATTAGGGTACCCGCCATCACCCTACTGGGGGTAAACAGATGAGCCACATATGAACACACACAACACACACAAAATTCCAGAAGTTAGGCAGCATCTGTGGAGGGGAGGAGAATAAAGCAGTCCAGAAACCTTCATTAGGATTCTTCAGATCTGGATGAATAGTCTCGACCTGAAACGTTGACTGTTTATTCCCCTCCTTGGATGCTGCCTGGCTTGCTGAGTTTTCTCCAGCATTTTGTATCTGCTTCTCAAGATTTCCAGTGACTGCAGAATCTCTTGTTTATGGACAGCAATGAAGCCTTTCCGGTGCTCCTCATGATGGAGCTAGAAGAAATCTGTGGATCGGGAACCATCTATATGAAGGAAATGGCCAGTTCGAGTTTTGGATTGAGACCCTTGATCAGGATTGGAAGCAAGAGTGGAGATGGCCATTATAAAAAGATGAGGGGAAAGGGGTGAAGTAAGAGCTGGCAGGTGATCGGTCAATCCAGGTGAAGTTGGGACGGTGGGGCGGAGAGAGTCATATGTAGATGAGGTAGGGGGCCTTGCCAGTGTCACCTACATCTGTGGAACTAATATCTAACTACTGTTGGGAAATAGGATTGTGCTGTCTTGTTGGTTTAATTTCTTAAGTTCTGCATAAATTGTGAACTCTTACTGTTGGTCTTTACTCTAGGTTCTGATTCTCTAAACGCGGCTACAGCATGCATTTCATTTCTCCTATTTTTTACTTTGACTGTACCATTTATCACTCGAAGATCTAACTGCCAGCGCATTGGCAGATTCAACATCAATACCGGTGAGAAGCAGCTCAACTGTTTTATAAAATTTCCAGTCGTAGTGAAATCCAGCTCTCTTATCATCATGTCCTCTGTCTCTAGCATTTATTTGGAATCTCATTCAATGTGCACTTCACACCATCATGATTGGCATCTCGATTGGGTTCCTCATCAAAGACATCCATCAGAGAAGTGAGTTGGCTGTTTCTCCATACTGTTCATGATCCAGCAGATACAGTCACTCAAAGACTATTAGCATAAGTCCCTGCGTGGCCTGGCCTGGCCTGATGGTTGACAGATTGACATAAAGTGTGAGGTGCAGTTTATGTAACACAGTATAATGCTACTGGCACTGTTAAAGTAACACAGTGATATAAATATGTGAAACAGCAGCAACAGAAGATGAGAAGTGACCAGTGCAGGACAGGAGTGTGTCTGAGTCACAGCAATTAGAGTTGTGTGTGTAAGGGCAGGAAGGTTTCTCCCTTAGGTTGGTTCATCGCGAGATGAGTATCTGCTACGTGCTTGTTCTTGCAGATACATGGCTTCAGGACAACATGCCACACCTTCAGACCACTCAGTGACTTATGTTCATAGTATTTTGTGACTGGATCATAACTCTATGTACTGTGTGTGACTCTGTGTAGAGTGTTTTGCACCTTGGCCCCGGAAGAACGATGTTTTGTGTATGGTTGAATGACAATTATACTTGAACTTCTATCTGCCGTTGCTTGAGGGCACAGCAGTTAGTTGTGTCTCAACCCGGGGCACACTTGGACATTGAAATACCCCACGCAGAGTGCGTTCCTCCTCTGTTCACCTAGTGCTTCATCCAAGGGGTGGGTTCACTGTTCCGAAGAGGCCTGATTAATGAGTTTGTGGAGCATAGAAGAATTTGCTCCGCAAACTCATTAATCAGGGTCTCCTGATTGAGGAGGTTTTGTTCATTTGAAATCGGAACTACAGTCCTTATTTCATGAACTGATCCCACTATGTTACTTGTCGATGGACAAGGTGACATTAGATTTTGGACATGTCCTGTGAGTCCAAATATTGCTTAACCACTTTGGTATGTCCATAAGACATAGGAGCAGAATTAGGCCATTTGGCCCATCGAGTCTGCTTCACCATTCCATCATGGCTGATTTATTATCCCTCTCAACCCCATTCTTCTGCCTTCTCCCATTAATCTTTGACACCTTGACTAATTAAGGACTTAACAACATCTGCTTAAAATGAGGGGATTGAGTGTATAAAATGAGGGGATGTTTGCCAACAAGTTAGCAAGTGAAGTTCCAGGGAGTTGTTGTTCTATAGAGCAGGAAGTTCCAGATTTCATGAATGAGTTTAATTGCTGAACAAAATAATTAAACATTATTCATAATAGTCTCTGAATGATCACCCAAACTGGACACTAAATTGGATATTAACAGGTGTGAAGGGAATGTGTCTGTGGCTGAGGTGTTGATACAAGAATCCGAGGTTCCATTTTTTTGGTTGAAGAGGATGCAGGCATCCGTTTTGGAAGGGCTGGTAGCAATGAAGTGAGCCTGCACCTGAGATGAGATGGGACTCCTGTCCTAACTGAAGCATCTCAGAGGCTCCTCATGATGCCTTGGATCTCCTGGACAATACTAATATTTATGTCAGGCTGCTGCTAGTAGACTACAGCTCAGCGTTTAACACAGTCATTCCTACAGTTCCTCTCAAAAAGCTCCAAAACCTGGACCTCTTTACCTGCCTCTGCAACTGGATCCTCGACTTCCTCACTGGAAGACCATGGCCTGTGCAGATCGGAAATGGCATCTCCACCTCACTGATAATCAACACTGGCGCACCTCAAGGGTGTGTGCTTAGCCCACTGCTCTACTCTCTCTCTATACCCATGACTGTGTGGTTAGACACAGCTCTAAAGCCATCTATAAATTTGCTAATGGCCCAACTATTGTTGGGAGATTTTCAAATGGTAACAAGAGGACGTACAGGAGTGGGGTAGATCAGCTGGTTGAGTGGTGTTGCAACAACAACCTTGCACTCAACGTCAGTGACACCAAAGAATTGATTGTGGACTTCAGAAAAGGAAAGACATGAGAACACACCAGTCCTCATAGAGGGTTCAGAAACGGAGAGAAATTTCAAGTTCCTGAGTGTCAAAATCTCTGAGGATCTATATTGGGCCCAGCATATCCATGCAGTTACAAAGAAGGTATGACAGCGGCTATATTTCATTAAGAGTTCGAGGAGACATTCGCAGATTTCTATAGATGTACGGTGGAGAGCATTCCAAATGGCTGTATCACTGTTTGGAATGGGATGGGGGACACTGCCCTGGATCAGAATAAGCTGCAGTCATGGGTGTAGAGAGAATAGAGCTGTGGGCTAAGCATGCATCGTTGAGATATGCCCGTGTTGGCTGTCAGAGAGGAGGGGATGTTATTTCGGATCTAAAATGAGTGGTCTCCCAGTGAGGAAGTCGGGAATCCGTTTTGCAGGAGGAGCCCAGGTTCCAGAGCTCTTTGATTAGTACTACGGGCTTTGAGCACTGAACAGTAATCAGTAAACAGCAGCCTGACGTTTGAGCGGAGGCAGGAGGCAGTCTGTCTTTCCCAGGTTATGTAGCGATTGTGGGGGGTGGGAGAGGGCAGAAGAGGGAGATAATCAGCTTTTGGGGGTTTATTAAGGCACAGTCTGTGATGGAGTGGAGAGAATTACCTTGGGCACCTGTTACCTCCCCTGTCATCTCTCCAGCTCGGCTGCCTCTCGGCAACCCACTGCTCCCCTCCCCCCTGCCGTAATTGGAGCAGCAGCTGGACAGCGGTGAGCTTCATTGTGGAGGTACTGGGGGTCAGTGGTAGGGGGAAGTGGGTCTGCTTGGCCCAGCCAGGGGAAGATTGGCTGTCCGCAGAGGGTCACAGCATCGGCACAGTTTCCGATCAGCAGCTGAAGTTACTGATGATTAACTCACTTCTTCAAATGGCTCTGTTCAGGTTTTGATGTTGCCATTTGGAGACGTCCCATTGTGTATGTCTGTGATATGCGTGTGCTAGATTACTCAGTGTCTTTGCTGTTCTGTATTGTCAGATCAAGGACGTATCTTCCACATCTGGATTGTGCTCATCGCCTCAGTGGCCGAATATACAGTCAGCTTTTTCCTGGCCTTGATGTTCAATTCCTGTAAGTATCAAAATGATCAGAACCTTCAGGTCACAAACCAGGAGCGGGAAATCAAAGCTGCTCACACAGAATGCTGGAGGGACTCGGTCACAACAAAAGCTTTCCCCAGGGTCCCACTGCCCCTTCAGGTCGGGGTTATGGGGAAACCTCCAGCACGTTGCCCCTGCCCTCGTCCCTGACTGGCTGCTGTCGTTCAGGAGGAGCTCTGGCCTGTATTTTTCCGTTTCTACTGGAAACTCCTCAGGGAGTCATTGGCGTTTTTGTCATAAATAGACTATAAGACGTAGGAGCAGTTTAGGCTATTCAGCCCATCAAGTCTGCTCTGCTGCTCCACCAGGGCTGATTTATTATCTCTCTCAACCCCATTCTCCTGCCTTTCCCGGCAAAGTACCACAAATACACACATATTGAGCAAGTTAATCTGTGTAAAATAACAGTATTGCACACTAGTCTAGCACTTCCCTAGTCATTTCTTGCCAATCAGGCGTTGCAATAGAGTTGTGTCCCATCCCACCCTGGCATCAGCGGATCACCTTGCCTTTTGGGAGTAGAGTATGATTTTTATTAAGGTCCTGCCTGACCTCATCAGAATTCCATAGTGAAGAAAGACAAAGTATCGATCAAAAGTATTGTCAAAGCACCCAAAATATTTTCATTGCCTAGATCCTCCTTATGGACTTTGAGTATTTTCTATCTGTAGTGCAGAGGGCTCTTGGTTCTATTCTGTGAGACAGTGGTAAAACTAATTTTTCAGCCCAGTAAGCCTGAATCCTGGAACAGGGCAATGGGGAAATTAAAATCTGGTGAATTAAGTAAAAGAATCCAATGTAAATACTGATGTATATAAAACTGAAGGAGTTCATCGTCTTTCAAGAAAAAGAATCTGCCATCCTCCCGGGAGACTGCTGGAAATCTGCAGGAATGCGGAGCTCCGGAACTTGCTGGCCGAGCTCCAGTGAACCTCTTGTCGCCAGGTGCTGCACGGGCAATCATGGACAGCAAACGTGAATTACTTCTGTCTCCACAGAGGCTTCCTGACCTGCAACTGCCCGAAGCCATTCCTATTTTTAATGCACCTTTTAAAATAATTTCAAATTGGTACCTCAGAAATATCATTTTAGTTTTGATGTTTCAGAGTGATGGGGGAAGGAAGGACTGTGCTGTTAAGGTTTCCTGGGATAATGTGGACGAGGCTTAATTTGTCCTGTTTCACCATTGTATCCTCAGCCTTGCACAGCCGGATTCGCCCTTGGGGCGGAGAGAGTGCAGGCAGAGCTTTCCATTCCTCCCCCAGGGAATATCCGGCCTGTGCCATTCCAGATGGTCAAATTCCTGGGGTAAATGAAGGTGAAGTCCAGGGGCTTTTGTCGTTTCTCTTCTGGAGATTCCACGTTGGGGAGCGAATTCAAGAAGTTTTCCATCTCGTAGGGTCGGGTCAATCAATGAAGGGAAGGGGTGGGTGAAGCCGGTGCTGTGTCCATCAGGGGAACGTCTGGGAGGAGGGCAGGAAAGGAGGGTTCTAGAAAGGGGGAGATAAATGAGCTGAAGGGCACTTTGCACCTGTGGTCTCTCCTGTGTCGAGGCTTGGTGTCACTCACAGTCCCAGGATGGGAAGGTGAAAGAAACCTTCCCCATGGGGAGCAGATATGGGAAACTGGGAAACGAGTTGCTGTTCAAATGTCTGTCCATTCATTTTAAGTGTTTGGACATTCAGCACACAGTCCAGTTTTCAATCTTTCAGCTGGGAGCAGGCAATGGGAATGTGACGGCAGACCCTGTCTTGGGGAAAGCCTTGGTCTTTAAAGGCAAGTAACAAGAAGGCACATTTCCTGGCCCGGCTCCCAGTGCAGGGCGGGGGCCTGTATCCTGATTCTGCGCTCATTGAATGCAGGAAATTCCATCAGTCACAAGAATGGGGGAGCAGAATTTCCTGTTTCCTCTGTGCAAAACACCTCAGGGAAGTTACTGTGGGACTCTGTGCATAAAGTAATTCTTCCATTGATTGTTATCCCTTTCCCACTGTATGACCCCGGACCTTCCCCGGTCTGTAAGCCAGAGATCCTGTCTGCAATCTATGTTAAGTCACCAAGAAGGGGTCAAATTCTCAAGGGTAAATGAGAGAGTATTGAAACTTTATTTGGTGACTGTTGGTGAGACAATTAATTGAAATACTGAATATCCATAATTATTGGATCATTTTCTTTATTATAGGGAGAAATAAAATCAACATTAATGGAAAAGGACCACAGGTATTTTGTTAGTATTAATTCCAGCAATGTATTTTATGCAGTAAAGCTCATTTAATATGTCATAAATTACTGACACACAGCTACAAATTTGTGCACATTGAAATTTTCCCACTCTGCTTATACAAGTCAGACATTGATACTCACAATGCAATACGTTAAGTCAAATCCAATCACATATATCTGACACACTCACAGAAATTACCCCAGAGGCCAACTCTGGATTGTGAATATTTATATATATATATAGTGCCTATGAAAAGTATTCACCTCCCTTGGAAGTTTTCATGTTTTATTGTTTTACAATATTGAATCACAGTGGATTTAATTTCCCTTTTTTGACACTGATCAACAAAAAAAGACTTTCATGTTAAAGTGAAAACAGACTTGTACAAAGTGATCTAAATATAAAACACAAAATATTGATTGTGTAAGTATCCACCCCCTTCAAGTCAGTATTTAGTAGATGCACCTTTGGCAGCAATTACAGCCTTGAGACTGTGTGGTTTGGTCTCTATCAGCTTTGCACATCTGGACATTGCAGTTTTCCTCCATTCTTCTTTACGAAACTGCTCAAACTCTGTCAGATTGCATGGTCAACCTCATCCTATTACTGCAATTTTTGGCTTACCAATGGTGGATAATAGTTATTTATCCCCTTCAGCTCGATGGATGATTGGATTTGTTACATTAATGGCTAGAAGATTCATTCTATTGAACTGGAAAGAAATTAATCTCCCAACTACATTTCAATGGTTTTCCCAAACTATATCTTGCCTGAGTTTAGAAAAAATCAGAAGTGTCATTTTTGACCCTTCGGTCAAATTTGAAGAAACTTGGAGACCATTTATTCAACATTTTCATGAGTTAAATTGACCTTTCCCCAACCATTTTCTTATCACCTTTAGTTATTTGGTTAGAGGTGTGGAGTTATTGACACTACAGTGTATATCTGATATGATACAATAGCCCATGTTGGTTCAGTTGGTGGTTGTTAGTTTTTTTTTGGGGAGGTTTATTTTTGTAAATACAGCATGAGTTTGGGGGTTATTATATATGTGTTATTAATTGTATTTGCATTCCAACCTTATTAATTATGTACTCTCAAGCTCTCTGTATTTGTTGTTTTTTTCCCTTGTGTTTTGTTTGAAAATTAATAAAAAGATTTAAAAAGAAAGAAGAAGATTGCATGGGGATTGTGAGTGAACAGCCCTTTTCAAGTCCAGCCACAAATCCTCAGTTGGACTGAGGTCTGGATTCTGACTTCAGAACATTAACTTTGTTGTTTTTAAGCCATTCCTGTGAAGCTTTGGCTTTATGCTTGAGGTGATTTTCTGCTGGAAAACACATCTCCCAAGTTGCAGTTCTCTTACAGACTGCATCACAGTTTTCCTCTGGGATTTCCCTGTATTTTGCTGCATCCATTTTACCCTCTACTTTCACAGTCCTTCCAGGGCCTGCTGCAGTGAAGCATCCCCACAGCAGAATGCGGCCATCACCATGCTTCATGGTAGACGGTGTGTTTCTGATGATGTGAGGTGCTTGGCTTATGCCAAACGTAGCATTTAGTCTGATGGCCAAAGAGTTCAATTTAGGTTTCATTGGACCATAGAACCTTCCAGCTGACTTCAGAGTCTCCCACATGCCTTCTGGCAAACATTAGCTGAGATTTCATGTGAGTTTTTTTAACAGTGGCTTTCTGGTCGCCACTCTCCCCATGAAGCTGTAACTGGTGAAGCACCCGGACAGCAGTTGTTATTTGATTTATTAGAGCCTTTGTACCCCATGGCTCCTGTACCCTACCATAACTTTCCTGTCTCATTGGAACGTACCTATGCTGAACTCCACTCAAATATCCTCTTAACATTTGCCATATTTCTTCCATACTTTTCCCTGAGAACATCTGCTCCCAATTTAAGCTTCCAGTTTCCTGCTTGATAGCCTCATAATTCCCCTTACTTCAATTAAACACTTTTCTAACTTGTCTGTTCCTATCTCTCTCCAATGCTATTGTAAAAGAGATAGAATTATGATCACTGTCTCCAAAATGCTCTCCCTCTGAGAGATCTGACACCTGACTAGGTTCATGAGTTTTTTTTCAATAGTGGCTTTGTCTTTGCCATTCTCCCACAAAGCTGTGACTAGTGAAGCACTCAGGCAACAGTTGTATGCGCAGTCTCTCCCATCTTAGCCACTGACGCTTGTAACTGCTCCAGAGTAGTCATAGGTCTCTTGGTGGCCTCCCTCACTAGTCCCCTTATCGCACGGTCACCCAGTGAATGGCAAACTTACAGCTGTGCCGTATTCTTTCCATAACTTGATGGTTGACAGCTGTACTCCAAGGGATATTCAGTGACTTGGAAGCTTTCCTGTATCCATCTCCTGATTTATGCTGTTCAGTGACCTTTTTGCAGAGCTGCTTGAAGAGTTCCTTTGTCTTCATGGTGTAGTTTTTGCCAAGGTACTGACTCACTAGCAGTTGGACCTTCCAGATACAGGTGCATTTTTACTACAATCAGTCAAAATACCTTGACTGCATTCAGGTATCCAAAAACAGATTTCTATTTAACTAATTATGTGACTTCTAAAACCAATTGGCTGTACCAGTGATGATTTAGTGTGTCATATTAAAGGGGGGAGGGTGGGTGAATATATATGTAATCAATTATTTTGTGTTTTATATTTGTAGTTCATTTAGATCACTTTGAAGAGATGTGTTTTCATTTTGACACAAGAGTCTTTTTCTGTTAATTAGTGTCAAAAAAAGCCAAATTAAATCTCTAATTCAATGTTGTAAACAATAAAACATAAAAACTTCCAAGGGACTGAATACTTTTTATATGCACTATATATAATTTTATGTATTGCACTGCACTCTGGCACAAAAAACCCCCACAAATTTCGTGACATGTGAGTGATTATAATCCTGATTCTGATTTGGGTCTCGATTTTGGACTGAAAGTGGGAAGGAGGCAGGGAGAGGAGAATCCTGGTTGGGAAAAAGGGGAAGGAAGGGGGAGGGAGTGGGAAGCACCAGAGAGACGTTCTGTAATGACCAATAAACCAATTGTTTGGAATCAAATGACCTTGCTGGTGTCTCAGGGATGGGTGTGTCTGCATCCCCACCAGCCCTGGCGTTCCTTCCTGTTCCACCCTTTCCACACCCTCCTGCAGCGCTCCATCCTCACCATTCCCAACATTCTTTGCTCCCGCCAGACTTGCAAACCTGCTCTCCATGTTGATAAATACAGTCTGTGCAAAGGTTTTTATATATGCCTCAGACTTTTACTGCAGAGTACTGCACAGATTCTCCCACTGTCTCTCAGTTCCTGTGTCTGAACACATTCTCTATGAAGGTAACAGAGATTAACCATCATCTTGACCTTTCACAGTCTCTCATTTTGTAAATAGATGTTGTTTTGGCCTTCTGTGCTTTCGTATCTCCCTCCTTCACTTTCTCTCAGAATTAGAATCAGGTTTATTATCAATGACATGCACTCGGTGGCCACTTTAACGTGTATGGCTGTACTACTGCTCGTTAATCAGATATCTAATCAGCCAGTCATGTGGTAGCAACTCAGTGTATGAAAGCATGCAGACATGGTCAAGCAGTTCATTTACTGTTCAGACTGAACATCGGAATGGGGGAAGCAATGTGATCTAAGTGACTTTGACTGTGGAATGACTGTTGGTGGATTGAGTATCACAGAAACTGCTGATCTCCTGGGATTTTCACACACAACATTCTCCAGAGTTTAAAGAGAACGGTGTGCAAAATAAAAAAAACTAGCATCCAATGAGTGGCATAAATGCGTTGTTAATGAGAGAGGTCAGAGGAGAATGTCCAGACTGGTTTAAACTGACAGGAAGCAACAGCAACTCAAATAACCACATATTACAACAGTGGTGTGTAGAAGAGCACCTCTGATTGCAGAACATTTTAAAATCTTGAAGTGGGTGGGGTACATACTCAGTGGCCATTTTATTAGGTACAGGAGGTACCCTATAAGGAGGCCTCTAAGTGTCTGTTGTGGACAGACACGACAGGCACATTAAAAAAAAATTATGAATGTAACAATAAGAAATACTAAAAATAATTAAGTAATGTAAAAAGTGAGGTCACAGGTTTGTGGCCTGTTCAGAAATCTGGGGGCAGAGGGAAAGGAGTCGCTCCTAAGATGTGAGCGTGTGTCTTTGTGTTCCTGTATCTCCTCTCTGATGGTCCCAATGAGGAGAGGGCATGTCCTGGGTGTTGGTGGCCCCTCAGCCACCTTGAAGCATCGCTTATTGAAGATGTCCTCTGGTGGGGTAGCCAGTGCCCATGATGGAGCTGGTTTTGTTTACCGGGTACTACAGGCTTTTCTGATCACGTCCATTGGCGCCCACACTCCAGACGGCAATGCAACCAGGCAGAATATTCTCCGCGGTACACCTGTAGAAACTTGCTAGAGTCTTTGCTGGCGTACCAAATCTCCACAGACTCCTAATGAAGTATAGCCGCTGACATCCCTTCTCTGTGATTGCACCAATGTGTTAGGTCAAGGATAGATCCTCAGAACTGGAACCCAATCAGTTTCTGATCAGTGTCTGGTCTGTCTGCATTTGTCATGCCATTTTACAATTTCACTTTCTCTGTGTTCAGAATGCTGAAGAACTGCAGGTTTTCAGAACCTGTCACACAGAAGCTGCTGGATCTCTACATCCTGATTAGAATGGGCTGAACGGTCTGCTTTTGGATGCCACTGCCTTGGAAAAACACTATCTGGTATGACTGAACATTTCGATCCTATGGTTCCCAACTCAGGTCACGGCATAATTTCAGTCCGTTGGCTGGGAGTGTCCATCTCTGACAATCCGGTGAAGATGTTTCTCCATGCTGGTTGAGAAAGTGAAAATGGGGATGAATTTGATTAGTCTCAACTCAGGACTCGGGCTTAAGCCAGAGAAGAGACGTACCAATCAGTCCAATCCTCGAGCTCCCAACTCAGGACTCTGACTCAATCCAAAGAAGCCACACAGTACCGACTGATTTTGATCTGTTGGCTTCTGACTGGGAATGTCCATCTCTGACAATCTGACAGAGTTTTTACGAGCAGCAGAAACTTTATTCCAGGTTCTGTGTGGGAAGAGGCACAGAAGTGTAGACTCCCCCAGCAGTCAGCCCTGTAAGGAGAGAGTCAAACTTGTTATTAAAATACAATCAGGGACCAAAAGACAAAATGGTGGCAGCTTGGAATGTGGAGATAATATACAGATGTGCCATGAACACACATGTGTTTGTTCCTGCCCTCCCCAAAATGCTACACCTGCCCATTCACCTCTTCCCTCACCTCCATTCAGGGTCCCAAACAGCCCTCCCAGGTGAGGCAACACTTCACCTACAAATCTGCTGGGGTTTACCTATTGTGTCCAGTGCTTCCAATGCAATTCTGGCACCTTCCTCCTTCCCTTCCAGTCTTGATGAAGGGTCTCGGCACAAAACGTCAGTTGTTCATTCATTTTCATAGGTGCTGCTGCCTGGCCTGCTGAGTTCCTCCAGCATTTTGGGTGTATTGATTTGGATTTCCAGCATTTCCAGAATTTCCCATATTTAACTTTGAGATTATAAGCTGGTGAAGAGTGTTTAGTGTGTGCATGTGCGTGCGCGTGTGTGTTTTGCACGAGAGGCTGTTGGATCTGTAGTTGCCACTGCCATTGTACAAATCAGAGTGTTAAGTTGTTGATGAGTATTCTGCTTTTCTTTGTACCACTACATTATTAATTGATTGACTTCCTTTTGTATTGTATGTTTTATATGACAAATAAATCTATTTATCTATCCCTTTAACGTGTGTACGCTGCTTGCTTTGTTTGCAAATATATTTTCGAATGCCCTTGCTGGAAAATGCAGGAAAGTACACAAAGCAAATTTTAAAATATTTTCATTACAAGCACAGTTCTTTTCTCTCCTTTTTTTGTTATCTCTTGAACGTGCTTCTTTTTCAAAAAATATACTTTATACACATTATACTGTCAAAAGAATTGAGACATTTTTCACCATCAGTTTAAATAGAGAAAGCTTTTTCTCACAAAGCATCAACATCACTTATGTTCCCTCCTCAAAGAATCCAGCTGTGAAGTGTTTGGCAAGCAGTTCCACAGTGCCTCCGTGTTCAGTGGTACCAGGGCCTTGAACAGGCTCTTTCCATACCGGCCTTTTAATAGCTGATCTGAGTTTTCCTGCAATTTTTTTATTTCAAAAAAGTAAACTTTGTTCATAAAAAATACAGTATATTCAAATCAAAAACGTAAATAAGATAAATAAATAAATTAAATTAAATAATTAGATGATTAAATTAGAATTAAATAAGATAAGCTATAACTTTATTTACCCTGAAAAAAATTATTGTTGCAAGGTTACTCAGTCAAACAGTTATTCTTTAAAACACAAAATGTAAGCACTGAGGTACAAAAAATACAAAATGTGCATTAAAAAGTAACAGTGTAAAATACAGATGTGCAACGAAACCGTATACTTGAGGAGTTGTAGAGTCTCAGAGTCACAGGGAGAAAGGATCTCCTGTGGCGTTCAGTGCTCCATGATGGAATCAGTCTGTTGCTAAAGGTGCTCCTCTCCTTGTCCAGTGTGGCGTGGCAGGGGTGTCCAAAATGCTCCGTAGCATCGACAGCATCCTCCTCTCAGACACAACCACTGAGGGATCCAGTTCCACCCCCAGAATGGAACCAGCCTTCCTGGTGAGCTGACTGATCTTCTTGGCCTCAGCTGCTCTCACCCCGCTGCCCACCACTGAGCCGTAGATCATCTGCAGCACAGCACTGCTGACGTTGAATGACCGGAGCCTCCTCAGGAACGACAGTTGGCTCTCCCTTCTTGTACAGACCCTCTGTATTTTTAGTCCAGTACAGTTTATTGTCCAGGTGAGTTCCCAGGTCTCTGTAGTCCCGGATGAATTCCACATCTGTTCCCTTGATGGAGATGGCAATACAGGGTGTTTTCACCTTCCTGAAGTACGGCACCAACTGGTTTGTCTTGGTAATTAAAAGACTAGCTTTATTTGTCACATCGATATTGAAGCAACAGGAAAGTGTCGCTCGCTTCAATGACCAACGCAGTCTGAGGTTGTGCTGGGGGGCAGTCTGCAAGTGTCCGGCACCAAAATCGCTTACCCACAACTCACTAACCCTAACCTATACGGCTTCGGTTTGTGGGAGGAAACTGGAGCACCTGGAGGAAATCTGTGTGGCCAAAGGGAAAACAGACTCCTTACAGTGGCAGGAATTGAACCCCAATCATGTTTGCTAGCGTTGTAAAGCGTTAGGCTAACTGCTACTCTCGGGTGCTGCCTATGGAAGATGCTACATTCATAACACCATCCAATAAAAGAAGCTTTCCATACATTTGCAAGTGTTAGTACACTCTGAATGGGGTACTAATGCCGCAGATGTAGATACTCTCAGGAATCTGGGAGGCTTTTACACAAAACTCAGCACCACAAAGTCCCCACAATACCTTTGCATTGCTTAAGCCAATCTCCAGTGCAAACCTCAGCACACACAATAACACAGTGATATGGTTAGCAATACGCCTTTTGAGGGCCCAGGAAATTGAATAAATCCCTAGATCTGGATTTTCTTGGAACAGTGGTGGTGGGGGGGGGGGGGGGGAGCTTAGGCCTGAGGGTCGGCCTCCTGGGTTAGTAACGGAGCCCCTGTGAAATTGGGTGTGCACAGGGTCGCATTGAGGAGGGGCAAGGGGGAATTAGTGCAGGGGGGGAGTGTAGTCAATGTTCTCCTGGGCTTTGTGTGGTTCAAGTAGGCCTCAGGAACCATTTCAGATATCCCGCCTCTCCCGGAAGTTCTGGGAGTCTCCCGTGTGTTGATAGCGGCTCCCTGATGCCCGCAAATTAAATACCATATCCTGGAAATCGATTTTTTTGAGAGGGGGAGGGAAAGGAAGAGGAAAAGGGAGAGCGACGGGAGTATCCTGATTGGTCCCTCTTCATGCTAAGTAGACCTATCAGTTTTCTCTGTGGGGGGGCTTCACAGTCGACCTCTCTCTCTCTTTCATTGTCCATCAGTTCAGTTTAGTGTCCTGCTGCGTCCTGGCAGAGTGTTCAAAAAAAGAAAATATTAAACGTACTTCACCCCAGACTACACTAAAGTGAACTCCTGCCTAATAAGGGTCAAAAATAATGACAGTGTTGCTCGCTGCACTGTTTTAAACAGTGACTTTTCCATTGCCCATGGTGGGTTAAGTGATTGTAAAAGACATGTTGAGGTGAGTTTAACAGGTGTCATTTGTTCGTTAGCATAGCTAACGTTATTGAAACTCACTGGCTGGGCTGCTAAGGAGCGACTTTATTGATGTCCTACGTGATGAGGCCAAACTCCCTGTAGACTTGCTTAAAGTTGTAATGGAATTTTAAAAAATGACTCTATGATAAAATAAGTACATATTGTAATGTCACATTTTCTGCATATACCCAACTTGGTTTACAGATTAGACAAAATCACTAAAGGAAGTATTACATACACCCTTGGAGGTCGACCGGGGGTGGGCGGGGGGGGGGGGGGCGGTGCTACCTCCCTGAAATGAGTTTTTGCATGGTGGGATGTCTGCCATCTAAAACAGTGTTCAGTGTAAGACAAGTGAACTGACTGCAGCAAACAGGAGTTGCATGCCACTGAAAAGGTAGAAATCACGTGATGGAACTATGGAAGAAGAAGTGGTGCTGTATTTGAAGGGGGTGGTGGAGAGCCTGGGCCCGGTGACTGAGGGCCTTCGGCCTACTTCCCAACCAGAAGCGGAGGGGGTGGGAGAGCTGCGTTGGCATGGTAGCTTTCAATAGGGATTGGAGTAAGCAAAGGGTTTTCCATGGGTGAAAGGTAACGCACGTCTAGAGCAGGGATGATGGACAGATGGTGTGCATGTGTCCAATGTGGCACAAGGAAAGATTGTTAGCATGTGATATGCAGTACTGCCCCTCGATTCTTTTGTCTGCCTTGTTAGTTTCAATCTGCTTCTGATATACGTTGACAAACAAGAGAAACTCTGCAGATGCTGGAAATCCGAACAGTCGACGTTTCGGGCTGAAACCCTTCGGCAGGACTGGAGGATTTAAACTTCCTCAGGGTAGGCATCCCCAAAAGGTCCACTCTACTCTTTTCCTAGATGCTGACTGGCCTGCTGCATTCCTCCAGCATTTTGTGTGTGTCACTCAGATTTACTTTTATTAATTTAGTTGATTAACTTAATTAATAGAAATGATCAAGGCCTGTAGAGTTGTTTCCTGCCGGCACTGGGATCAGTGGAAAGGGAAGGGGGCACGTGACAGAGGGGATCAGCGGAAAGGGAAGGGGGCATGTGACAGAGGGGATCAGCGGAAAGGGAAGGGGGTACGTGACAGAGGGGATCAGTGGAAAGGGAAGGGGGTACGTGACAGAGGGGATCAGTGGAAAGGGAAGGGGGTACGTGACAGAGGGGATCAGCGGAAAGGGAAGGGGGCACGTGACAGAGGGGATCAGCGGAAAGGGAAGGGGGCACGTGACAGAGGGGATCAGCGGAAAGGGAAGGGGGTACGTGACAGAGGGGATCAGCGGAAAGGGAAGGGGGCACGTGACAGAGGGGATCAGCGGAAAGGGAAGGGGGCACGTGACAGAGGGGATCAGCGGAAAGGGAAGGGGGTACGTGACAGAGGGGATCAGCGGAAAGGGAAGGGGGCACGTGACAGAGGGGATCAGCGGAAAGGGAAGGGGGCACGTGACAGAGGGGATCAGCGGAAAGGGAAGGGGGCTCGTGACAGAGGGATTGGTTTTAGAAAGCAAGGTTCCATTTCACGGGGCACCTCGGGTGGGACCAGGCAAGGGGGTGGATTCCACATGGACACCCATCCCATCGGGCAGCAGTGTTGCCACAAGGACGCAGGGGAGAAGGGAGAACTCGAGCAGCTTGCTGAGAAGAGAGTGGGCCGGTAGAAGTGATGGATTGGGGAAGCAAGCTTCAGGGAAAATCAGGGTCCAGTAAATAACTAAAGGAAGGAGAGATGCAGAGGGTGGTTGAGTAAAATATAAGAGAAATAAACCGGTTATAGCGAGAGGCTCAAATGTTTTTCAGGAAAACACCAAAAAGATCATAAGATACAGGAGCAGATTAGGCCATTCAGCCCATTGAGTCTGCTCCACAATTCCATCATGGCTGATTTATTATTCCTCCCAACCCCATTCTCCTGCCTTCTCACCATAACCTTTGATGCCTTGATTAATCAGGAACCTCTCAACCTCCACCTTAAACATACCCAGTGACATGGCCTGCACAGCCTCCAGTGGCAAAGAATTCCACAGATTCACCAACCTCTGGCTAAATAAATGTTCCCTCATCTCTCTTCTAAATGGGCGTTCCTCAATTCTGAGTCTCAATCCTCAGATTGTTCCACTATTGGAAACATCTTTGCCACATACAGTCCAGCTAGGCCTTTCAATATTCAATAAGTTTCAATGTGATCACCCTCATTCATTTGAATTCCAGTGAGTACAGGCCCAGAGCCACCAAACGCTCCTCATGTGTTAACACTTCCATTCCCGGGATCATTCTCATGAACCTCCTCCAGAGCCTCTCCAAGGCAGCTCAGATAAGGGGCACAAAACTGCCCCCAGTGCTGCAAGCGTGGTCTGACCAGTGCCTCAGCATTACACCCTTGCTGTTGAATGAATGCTCACATTGCATTTACTAGCCACTGGCAACCAGCTCCCTTCATACCCACTCGCTGCCTGTTGCCAATCAGCCATCTCATGCCAGTATGTTTCCTATAATACCAATGGCCCTTACCTTGTTAAACAGCCTCACGTGCAGCACTTTGTCAAAGGCCTTCTGAAAATCCAAGTAAACAACATCCACTGACTCTCCTTTGTCCATGGTGTTTGTTATTTCCCCAACAAATCCCTCAAAGATTTCTAAATGGACATTGACCTGATGAACACTATCTCAGTACGTTTTGTCTACACTACTTATTTTAACAGAACTATTAAATAGACATGCTTACTGTAAATCAGTTTTTTTCTCTATGTATCAGGCATTTCATCATGCTGCTGCTGTAGAGTTAGCAAATGCCACGAGATTCGCATGATATTAAACCAGGTTCTGGTTCAGAATGAATTCCCAAAGGGAATGCTTGAATTGTAATGAATCACAAACATACATTCGGGATTACTGAGCTGGACAGGACGAGGAGGTAAGTTTGCCGGACCGCACAGCGGTGGGAAGTGGTGAAATCAAGTTCAGGGTGGGGGGGGGGGGGTTATGATGGAGAGTAAACAGGCAAGTGGAGGCTTCGTGATTGGAATGGAGGGATGGTAGTATTGAGAAGAGGGCGTACCCAGGGCACCGCATTTTGAGCGTCCATGATGGAGCTAACATGATTTGCTTCAGTCAGAATTCACTTTCCAGCACTCAGCAACTCATGTTCTCAGTATTCATCTGTCTATCGATGGTTCCTAAGGTTGTGATATCCAGGGGTGGGAGTGGGGATAAAGAAGGCGTAACGTACTCCTCCCGTTAGCCTGAGGACACCCATTCCCGATTACCATCAGATAGCGGGAAACGTCTGTAATATTTCATCTATCTTTAATTTCGATGATCAGGGGAGAGCGCGAACGCAGTCCCCACTACCACAAATTGTGCAGTCGAGTATCCCGCATTTGGGGATATCGCAGGCGTCAGCACACCCGGAGTGCAATGGGATAGCTCGTCCCGGAACCTCGGCCCTCCTGATCACCGACGGTTCCCTGCCAGGTAAGTATGTTTGACCAGTCTCCCACACAGAGAGCCAACGAGAGGCACAACTCCTTAATATCAACACGAGCTCAGTTACTTTGCTACTGTGTACCCACATATAGACTACAAAGAAGGAGCAACTACATCTGTTGTTTTTATTCTCGTTCTAACCTAGCGTTACTTTTTAAGGTTTCACGCCTTCTTTTCGCCTTGGCTATGTGTATATCTTCCTTAAATGGAAGCAGCCCCCGACGTGCGGTTCCGAAGCTGCCTGCTGCGTGTCGGACCACGCCTGGGTTCCGTTCACAGGAGGCATGCGCTTGTGCGGGGTCCAGTCTCCCGTTCCCAAACAGGAGGAAATGCTGGAAATGCGAGCAACACACACAAAATGCTGGAGGAACTCCGCAGCATCTATGGAAAAGAGTACAGTCAACGTTTCAGGCCGAAACCATTCCGCAGCCCCGAGGCTGGGAGGCACCGGCTTGTATCAGCCAGCGCTCCCTTGAGTTCAGCTCAGCTCACAGAGAGCCGGGGCTGTCGGAGTGTCTGCTCTCATTTTAGACCAGTCGTTTGAGGTTTCATTGCGGAATCGGGCTATTTTACGTTTGCTATTCTGACATTCAACACCCACGCACATTTTTTTTTCTTTTTTGTATTTGCACAGTATGTTGCCTTTGGCAATATTTCATTCCATAGTGAGACAGAGGGAAAATCCAGCTGAAATTACAAACGTGTAAACGGGTAGTGGCTAACATAATAAACCAGCACAGGGTTTCCAAGTCACCCTCCACCCTCACTAAATCCTTTGGGTCTTTCATCTATCACCTCACAACTTCTCACTTTAATTCCCCCTCCCAGACCACTTGCCTTTTATTCTCCGGTGGGATCGCTCTGCTCCTGAAGAAGGAGCCTGTGGCCTATCACTGTAAGGTGGGGGCATTTGGGAGCCAATGTCCTTTTTTGCATTCTGTGTGGGGGGGGAGTTTGGGTGGTTGATGATCATGTTGCCTTTCGTTTTTTATTGGCGGAGTTGCTATTTCTCTTTGAAGTGACTTCCAGGGTTTTTCTTTGTTTGGTGGTGATCTGAAGAAGAATCTCAGAGTTGTACACTGCACACATACTTTCATAATAAAGTAACCTTTGAACCCCTTACCTACTACCGCCTGCCAGCTCTTACTCCTCCCCCTCCCTTCACCCCCTCATTCTGGCTACTGCCCCCTTCCTTTTCCAGTCCTGATGAATGTTCTCTGTTTATTCTCCTCCAGGTTAGGGTCTTCAAAAGAACCCTGAAAGGGAAAAATGGAGATATTAAAGATAGAAATAGAGCTGAAGATGCCAGCAAAGGAGTCGCCATTAGGCACCATTGTCCTAAGCTCCGCCCGCTGTAAATGTTGTCTACATGGCATTTATGAAGGCATTTCACGATGCCCCTCATGGTGGCTGATCCGGAAGATTCCCCCTCCCAGACCACTTGCCTTTTATTCTCTGGTGGGATCGCTCTGCTCTTGAAGAAGGATGCATTACGTGGTGACAGTCACTCGGATTCAGAATTGGCTTGCCTATAGGAGACAGATGGCAGTGGTTGTTGGTGTTCTGGGGGCATTGGTACAGGGACCTCTGATATATATAAATATCATGGATGGGTGGATTAGTAGGTCTGCAGATGACACAGGTTTGTGGTGTTGTGGACAGTGAAAAGATTGCTACGAGATACTGCAGATCTGCTGTTGTGCTGCTGTGCAGACTCTACCGGCTACTTAGGGAGTTCACAGCTGTTACCGTCACAGCGGTGTACATTGCTATTCACCACAGGCTGATACTGAACTGGCTCTGAAGGAACTGTACGAGACCGTCAGCACGCTGGAGACTGCACACCCAGAGGCTGCCTTTATCGTAGCCAGTGACTTTAATAGAACGTCGCTGATTAAAATTTCTCCAAAGTTTTGTCAGCACATCCAGGTGAGCACTCGGGGAGATAACACACTCAACCACTGCTACACTTCCTTCCGCAACGCTTACAAGGCGCTTCTTCATCCAGTATTTGGAAAATCAGATCACTCCTCGATCCTGATATTGCTGACATACAGGCAGAAGCTGAAACAAGGGCCAGTCATTGTTAAAACCATCCACCGTTAGTCTGACCAATCGGTCCCCATGCTACAGGACTGCTTTGATGACGTCAGCTGGAATGTCTTCCATCATGATGATGTCTTCGAGTTCATGGATGGAGTCAAGTGCTTCATCCAGGAGTGCACTGACGATGTTGTCCTCCAGAAATCAGTCAGGGTCTTCCCAAATCAGAAACCCTGGGTCAATAATTCCATGCGAGCAGCACTTAAAGAGTTTATGTTGCCAGTAATCAGCTGGAGCTCAAGAAAAGCAGCTACGATCTGGGCAAAGTTATCAAGGCAGCAAAACGGCAATACAGGGACAAGATTGAGTCAAAATTCTCGGTGAACAACACACGTGGCTTGTGGCAAGGACTGTATATCATCACAGACTTCAAAGCCAAAAGCAGTGGTGTGACCAACATTTCAGCCTCTCTCCCAGATGAGCTCGATCTTTTTTACGCTCAGTTCATGTTGCTAACTCTGAGCCTCTGAGGAAAGCCGCCAATGCAACCTGCAACTCGGTCATCTCTGAGGCTGAAGTACGCAGATGTTTCCAATGAGTGGACAGTCACAAGTCATTCCAGGACGAATACTCTGGTCGTGCATGGCACAACTGGTAGGTATGTTACAGATATTTTTAATCTTTTCCTCTCCCTATGTAGAGTACCTGCCTGCTTCAAAACTTCCAATATCATCCCTGTACCAAAAAGACCAAGTAACACGTCTGAACGACTGGCGTCCTGTCGCACTCACCTCAATAATAAGAGAGGCTGGTAAGCAACTGCATTTGCACCATGCTACCACCCAAACTGGACTCCTTTCAATTCGCCTACAGACACAACCAATCGACAGATAACTCAATAGCCACTGCTCCACACACCATCCTTGCACATCTGGAGAAGAAAGATGCCTAAGTGAGAATGCTATTCTTGGACTACAGTTCAGCATTCAGCACCATAATATCCTCCAGGCTGGACAGGAACCTCAGAGACCTTGGCCTCGACCTGCCTTGTGCAGCTGGATCCTGGACTTCAATATAGACAGTAGGTGCAGGAGTAGGCCATTCAGCCCTTCTAGCCAGCACCACCATTCACTGTGATCATGGCTGATCATACACAATCAGTACCCCGTTCCTGCCCTCTCCCCATATCCCTTGACCCCACTATCTATAAGAGCTCTATCTACCTCTCTCTTGAATGCCTCCAGCGACTTGGCCTCCACTGCCTTCTGGGGTAGAGCATTCCACATATCCACCACTCTCTGCTTTAAAAAGATTTTCCGCATCTCTGATCTAAATGGCCTACCCCTTATTCTTAAACTGTGGCTTCTGGTTCTGGACTCACCCATCAGCGGGAACGTGCTTCCTGCCTCCAGCGTGTCCAATCCCTTAATAATCTTATATGTTTCAATCAGGTCCCCTTTCATTCTTCTAAATTCCAGTGTATACAAGCCCAGTCACTCCAATCTTTCAACATATGACAGTCCCGCCATTCTGGGAATTAACCTTGTGAACCTTCGCTGCACTCTCTCAATAGCAAAAATGTCCTTCCTCAAATTTGGAGACCAAAACTGCACACAGTACTCCAGGTGGGGTCTCAGCAGGGCCCTGTACAGCTGCAAAAGGACCTCTTTACTCCTATACTCAATTCCTCTTGTTATAAAGGCCAGCATGCCATTAGCTTTCTTCACTGCCTGCTGTACCTGCATGCTTGCTTTCATTGACTGATGTACAAGAACACCTAGATCTCGTTGTACTTCCCCTTTTCCTAACTTGACTCCATTTAGATAGTAATCTGTCTTCCTGTTCTTGCCACCAAAGTGGATAACCTCACATTTATCCACATTAAACTGCATCTGCCATACATTTGCCCACTCACCTAGCCTGTCCAAGTCACCCTGCATTCTCATAACATCCTCCTGACATTTCACACTGCCACGCAGCTTTGTGTCATCAGCAAATTTGCTAATGTTACTTTTAATTTGTTCATCTAAATCATTAATGTATATGACTTCCTGTCAGATCGCTGGCAGGTGGTAAGAGTGGGCTCCCTCACCACTGCCTTTTTGACCCACAAAACAGGAGCCCCTCAGGGCTGTGTCCTGTCCCCTCCTTTACTCCCTATACACCCATGACTGTGTCACCACCCACAGCTCTAATCTGCTAAATAAATTTGCTGACGACAGTACAATGATCGGCCTAATCTCAAACAATAACAAGGTAGTCTACAGGGAAGGGGACATCTCTCTACACAGTGGTGTTAAGAAAACAACCTCTCCCTCAATGTCGCAAAAACAAAGGAGCTGGTTGTGGACTACAGGAGGAATGGAGACATCAATGGATCTGGGGTTGAGAGGATGAACAGCTTTAAGTTCCTCAGCATTCACATCACCAAGGATCTCACGTGGCCTGTACACACCAGTTGTGTGTTGAAAAAGGCACAACAGCGCCTTTCACGTCAGACGGTTGAAGAAGTTTAGTATGGGCCCCCAAGTCTAAGAACTTTCTACAGGGGCACAATTAAGAGCATCCTGACTTGCTGCACCTGCCTGGTATGGGAACTGTACTTCCCTCAATCGCGGGATTCTTCAGAGAGCGGTGCGGACAGCCCGGTTCATCTGTAGTTGTGAACTTCCCATGATTCAGGACATTACAAAGACAGGTGTGAAAAAAGGGCCTGAAGGATCATTGGGGGCCCGAGTCACCCCAACCACAATCTATTCCAGCTGCTACCACCTGGGAAATGGTACTGCAGCATTAAAGCCAGGACCAACAGGTTCTGGGACAGCTTCTTCCACCAGGTCATCTGACTGATTAATTCATGCTGATACGATTGTATTTCTGTGATACATTGACTGTTATGTTGTACATACTATTTATTATAAATTACTATGATTGCACATTGCACATTTAGATGGAGATGTAACAAAGATTTTTACTCTCCATGTATGTGAAGGATATAGTTGATGACATTTAATCTGGAAGTGCGTGAGGTGATGCACACTGGGAGATCAAATGTAATGGGGAAGTACACGATTAATGGCCGGACCTTTTAACAGCATTGATACACAGAGGGATCGAGTGGAACCAGATCATCGCTCCCTGAAAGTGGCCACAGAAGTTGATAGAATACACCCAAAGTGTAGAGGAACTTGGTAGGTCAGACAGCATCTCTGGAGAGGAATAAACTGTCAAAGTTTCAGGCTGAAATCCTTCATCAGGGCTAGAGAGGAAGAGGGAAGAAGGGAAAATAAGGAAGGGAGAGACTACAGGCTGGTAGGTGTTAAGTGAACAGCTGTGGGGGACGGTAGGTGGGTGATTGAGGTGGGATGAAGTGAGAAGCTGGGAGGTGGAAGAGGTAGGGGGCTGAAGGAGAAAGAAACTGATTGGAGAGAACAGTGGCCCATGAGAGAAAGGGAAGGAGGAGGGAAGAGGAGCCAGAATAGGGAATGGAAAAAGAGGGAAAGGGGAGGTGAAGAAGGTGTATGGAATGTTTACCTTTATTTGTTGAGGCATTGAGTTCAAACTCAGGAAGTTATGTTGCAGCCTTGGGCTGCGTGTGGAATAATGCATTCGATTCTGGTCGCACCATTATGGGGAAGACATGGAGGCATCAGAGAGAATGCAGAAGTGGTTTACCAGGATACCGGCTGGATTAGAGGGCAGGTGCTACAAGGACAGTTTGGACAAACTGGAATTTTTTTCTCTGGAGTAGGAGAGGCTGAGGGAAGACCTGACAGAAGTTTGTTTATGAAATTACGAGCACATATGTTGAAAGGACAGCTGGTGACGTTTTATCAGGGTTGAAATGTCTGTGAGTGCAAGCATTTGAAATGAGAGGAGGAATGTTTTAAGGAGAGTGGTGGATGTCTAGGGTTCTCTGTCAGGGTGGTGGTGAAGATGAGTAATATAGGTACATTTAGGAGACTTCCATATGGGCATATGAATATGGTGAGACAGGGAGGTGGAAAGAATAAGTGTAACCAGATGTCACAAACTTAATTAAGGGCCTGTTCCATTTCTGTACTGTTCTAGAATCTCATTTTGATGTCTGGATGTCACCAGTAGTGCCTGGATTTATTGGGAAACTGGGATTGCCATCAGTAGCTGACATCTGTTTTATAAATAGAGTACCTGGTAAGGCTCTGAAAACCTGTGCCAACCAACTGGTGGGAGTATTCAAGGACATTTTCAACCTCTCACTGCCATGAGCGGAAGTTCCTACTTGCTTCAAGAAGGCAACAATTATACCAGTGCCTAAGAAGAATAATGTGAGCTGCCTTAATGACTATCACCCAGTAGCACACACATCTACAATGATGAAATGCTTTGAGAGGCTGGTCATGACTAGACTGAGCTCCTGCCTTAGCAAGGACCTGGACCCATTGCAATTTGTCTATCACCATAATAGATCAATGGCAGATGCAATCTCAATGGCTCTTCAAACTGCTTTAGACCACCTGGACAACACAAACACCTATGTCAGTATGCTGTTCATTGACTATAGCTCAGCATTTAATACTATCATTCCCACAATCCTGATTGAGAAGTTGCAGAACCTGGACCTCTGTACCAACATCTGCAATTGGATCCTTGACTTGCTAACTGGAAGACCACAATCTGTGCAGGTTGGTGATAACATCTGCTGCTCCCTGACGATCAACACTGGTGCACATCAGGGGTGTGTGCTTAACCCACTGCTCTACTCTCAGGATACCCATGACTGTGTGGCTAGGCATAGCTCAAATACCATCCATAAATTTGCTGACTAAAATTTATTTTATATGTTGAAAAATCCCCAAATTCGTTAAATAATTTTAGCAAAGCAGGAATAGATTTGTTAGGCTTAGATATATAAACCAATCAATCGTCAGCGTAAAGAGAGATCTTGTGCATGGTCTCATTCACAAAAATCCCATGAATATTTTTGGCTTCACGAACAGCAATAACAAGGGTTCTAATATTAATTTAAATAACAAAGGACGTAATGGACAACCTTGTCTTGTCCCCTGTGATAGCTGAAAAAATGGAGACCTACAGTTGTTAGTGACAACAATAGTGCAGAATACCATCTAAATGGGGAGAAGGTGCACACATCAGAAGTGCAAAGTGACTCTGGAATCCTCGTGCAAGCCTCCCAGAAGGTGAATTTACAGGGTGAGTGTGGTAAAGAAGGGAAATGCAATGTTGGCATTTATTTCGAGGGGAATAGAATATAAAAGCAAGGAGATGATGCTGAGCCTTTATAAGACACTAGTCAGGCCGCACTTACAAGTATTGTCAAGTTTTGGGCCCCACTTTTCAGAAAGGAGGTGTTGTCATTGGAGAGAATCCAGAGGAGGTTCACGAGGATAATTCTGGGAATGCAGGAGTTAACGTATGAGAAGCGTTTGGCAGATTTGGGCCGGTACTCACTGTAGTTTAGAAGAATGCGAGGGAATCTCATTGAAAGCTACCAAATTGATGCTTTCAAGAAGGAGCTAGATAGGTATCTTATGGATAGGGGAATCAAGGGATATAGAGACAAGGCAGGAACCGGGTATTGATAGTAGTTGATTAGCCATGATCTCAAAATGGTGGTGCAGGCTCGAAGGGCTGAATGGTCTACTTCTGCACCTATTGTCTATTGTCTATTGTCAAATGTTGAAATGACTAAATAGGGCAGATGTGGAGAGGATATTTCCTAAGGTGGGGGTTTCCAGAACTAGAGGGCACAGCCTGAATATTGAGGGTTGACCCTTTAGGACAGAGGTAAAGAGAATTTTTTTTAGCTTGAGAGTAGTGAATCTGTGGAATGCTCTGCCGCAGACTGCGTTGGAGGCCAAGTCCATGCGTATAGTTAAGGCGGAAGTTGACAGTTTCCTGATCGGTCAGGATACGTAGTACATGGCGAGAAGGCAGGTGCATGGGGTTGAGTGGGATCCGGGATCAGCCATGATGGAATGGTGGAGTGGGGGGCTGAATGGCCTAATTTTCCTTCCACAGTCCAAAGACATACGGATAGGGTAATTGGTCATTGTAAATTTTCTCATGATCAGGTTGCGGGGGTTAGATTGGAGTTGTCAGGGGTTGCTGCAGTAGTGAGGCTTGAAGGGCCTATTCTGCGCTGCACCACTCAATAAATAAATAAATAAATAAATCTCTCGACTGTTTCCCAAATTCACGACGCTCTAATCCAGAGATGAGCGTGCTGCCCATTGAGCTACAGGTATCCGGATCCCGTCTGGTCTGTATCACTGAGGGAAGAAAGGGGCCTGATTTGCTGTTGTTCTGTTGTTGATATTGTTGCTTGTGTTAGTCATAGAACCCTACAGCACAGAAACAGGCCCTTCAGCCCATCTAGTCCATGCACAACTATTAATCTGACTAGTCCCATCCATATGCCTCCATACCCCTTCTATCAAGATACCTATCCAAATTGCTCTTAAATGAACCTGCATCCACCCCTTGTGCTGGCAGCTCATTCCACATTCTCACTATCCTGAGTGCAGAAGTTCCCCCTCCTGTTCCCCTTAAACATTTCATCGTTCACCCTTAACCTATGACTTCTAGCTGTCGGCTCATCACACCTAGGTGGGAAAAACCTGCCTGCATTTACCCTACCTAAAATCCTAAACTAATCAACCTCTCCGTATAACTCAGGTCTGAGGAATGTCTTTTTGTAATTTTTTTCTGCACTCTTTCAATCTTATTTACATCTTTCCTACAGGTAGGTATCTAAAACTGCAGATAATACTTCAGATTAGGCCTCACCAATGTTTCAAACAATTTCAACATAACCCGAGTTCTTCCAGCATTGGATGTGTTGCTTGGATTTCCAGTATCTGCAGATTTTTTTCCTGTTGTGATCCCAACCCGTGTACTCAATACATTGATTTATGAAGGTCATGTGCCAAAAGCTTTCTTTATGATATGTGCAACCACTTTCAAGGAATTATGGATCTGTATTCATAGAAGCTTGTTCGATTGCACTCCTCAGAGCCCTAACATTCACCGTGCAGGTCCTGGATGGTCCTCACAAAGTGCAACACCTCATACTTGTCTACATTAAATTCCATCTGGCATTTTTCAGCCCTTTTCCAGCTGGTCCAGATCTCGTTGCAAGTTCTGAAAGTCTTCTATACAGTCCACATCACCCCCAAACTTTGTGCCATCCACAAAATTGCTGATCCAGTTAACTATATTATCATCCAGATCATTGATATAGATGACGAACAGCAACAGATTCAGCTCCGATCCCTGCGGCACACTACTAGTCACTGTCAGAGAAGCAACCGTCTACTACCACTCACTGGCTTCTCCCATGACGCAAATATCTAATCTAATTTCCTACCTCATCTTGGATGCCAAGTGACAATGTTCTTGACCAACCTCCCATGGGGGTCCTTGTCAAATACCTTGTCAAACCCACAACCTAGAGGAGATGTGAGCCTGTACCTCAACTCAGAATAAGGCAGAGATTGTTGTATTTCTGGCCTGGATATTTTACTTTGAAATGCTATCACTGAATTCAAGAAACTAGTTGGAGGATGTCTCTTTATGGTAGATATAAGGTACAGAAATGTCCTGCCTTGAAAGGACCAATAACTGGCTATCCTTCAGCAACTCCCACCACTGCTGAAGTTTTGGTGTAGGAAATTATTAAAACCCTTTGACTTGATATTTTATATGTACATATTCTGGATATTCAAAGTATTCTAGAATGGCTCCTGCAAACAGAATGGAAACAGACATGATCTACTTACAGAGTAGTTACTGGCATGGTTAGAGCATTGGCGGATTGGTAGGATGCAGTGAGTGGGAATAAAAGGATCCTTTTCTGGTTGGCTGCCAGTGACCAATGGGGTTCCACAGAGGCTGGTGTTGGGACTGCTTCTTTATGGACTGTATATCAATGATTTAGATGATGGAATAGATGGCTTTGTTGCCAAGTTTGCAGGTGATATGAAGATTGGTGGAGGGGCAGGTAGTGTTGAAGAAACAGGTAGGATGCAGAAGGACTTAGATTAGCAGAATAAGCAAGAGAGTGACGAGTGAAATACACTGTTGGAGAATGTATGGTCATGCACTTTGGTAGTAGAAATAAGTGTGTGGACTATTTTCTAAATAGGGAGAAAATCCAAAAATCTGAGATGGAAGAGGACTTGGGAGTCCTTGTGCAGAATACCCTCAAGGTTAACTTGCAGGTTGAGTTGGTGGTGAGGAAGGCAAATGCCATGTTAGCATTCATTTCAGGAGGACTAGAATATAAGAGCAGGGATGTGATGCTGAGGCTTTATAAGGCACTGGTGAAGCCTCACCTTGAGTATTGTGAACAGTTTTGGGCAAAGAAAAGATGTGCTAGGATTGGAGAGGATTTAGAGGAGATTCACAAGGATGATTCCAGGAATGAAAGGGTTATACAAGTTTGATAGCTCTGGGTCTGTACTTGCTGGAATTTAAAAGGATGGGAGTGGGAGGATCTCATTGAAAGCTTTTGAATGTTTAAAGGACCAGATAGAATAGATGTGGAAAGAATGTTTCCCTTGTTGGGGAGTCTAGGACAAGAGAACACAGCCTCAGGATAGGGGGTGTACATTGAAAACAGATGCAGAGAAATTTATTTAGCCAGAAGATGAGGAATTTGTGGAATTTATTACCACAGACAGCTGTGGAGACCATGTCGTTGGGTGTATTTAAGGCAGAGCTTGATAGGTTCTTGATTGAACACAGCATCAAAAATTAGCAGGAGAAGGCCAGGGAGTGGGGTTGAGGAGGGGGGAAGGGATCAGCCATGATTGAATGGTGGAGCAGACTCGATGGGCCAAATGGCCTAATTCTGCTCCTATGTCTTAGGGTGGCTTTATTTAAGTGAGTCAAAAAGTAAGGAAGTCCTGAATTGTGAATTTGATATTAGCATTTTGGAAAATGATGGGTCATCTCGTGAACACGTGTTGGAATTCTCTGTTTCCTGAGTTAAATTGTGAATATTCTGGATATTAAAGGGAACTAAACTATGTGTGAGCCACGGGTACATCAGGCATGATATAACTGAATGGCAGAGCAGGGTCGCGATCGTAATTTTTTATTTATCACTAATATACAGCATATTGCCCCAATAAGACTGAATTTAGTATTTCAGTTTCACATTTAGTGTGGAGCCCACCCTGAGTTTGACGTTCACCATTTCCTGTTGCTGTTTTCCGCTCAGCTCGATCTCCGTCAGTCGGTGTCCCGGTCCTGGAGGATTGAGGATCCCGGCATGTTCGAGATACCGGTCGGAGGAACCTGAGACTCTGGAAACGTCCCTCAATCCACCGGGAGTTTCGGCTCCCGCTCGGCACTCGGACATGTTGTTACTCCTTCTCCAGTTCGTGCTCGCTGTGGTGAACGCGGAAGGTGAGGGGCCGGGATCCGGGACGGTTCATAGAAACATGGGAAACCGGGATTCGGGACGGTTCATAGAAACATGGGAAACCGGGATTCAGGGACGGTTCATAGAAACATGGGAAACCGGGATTCGGGACGGTTCATAAAAACATGGGAAACCGGGACTCGGGACGGTTCATAGAAACATGGGAAACCGGGATTCGGGACGGTTCACAGAAACATGGGAAACCGGGACTCGGGACGGTTCATAGAAACATGGGAAACCTGGACTCGGGACGGTTCATAAAAACATGGGAAACCGGGACTCGGGACGGTTCACAGAAACATGGGAAACCGGGACTCGGGACGGTTCATAGAAACATGGGAAACCGGGACTCGGGACGGTTCATAGAAACATGGGAAACCGGGACTCGGGACGGTTCATAGAAACATGGGAAACCGGGACTCGGGACGGTTCATAGAAACATGGGAAACCTGGACTCGGGACGGTTCATAAAAACATGGGAAACCGGGACTCGGGACGGTTCACAGAGAGGTGGGAAGCCGGGACTGGTCGGGACGGTTCATGGGAAACCGGGATTCAGGGACGATTCATTGATCCAGCGCTCGGAACCGTTAGCTTCGGCGAACCCGGCGCAGTGCGCATGCTCCAGACCGCGCCAGTTCCGGGTGTGCGGGACACAAACAAAGTCTCGGCCATGTGGGACTGGCTGTGAATGGAGTGGGGATGTTGGGGAAGAGAGTCGGTTCAGGTAGTGGAGATGTTGGGGAATAGAGTCGGTTCAGGTAGTGGGGATGTTGGGGAATAGAGTCGGTTCAGGTAGTGGGGGTGTTGGGGAATAGAGTCGGTTCAGGTAGTGGGGATGTTGGGGAATAGAGTCGGTTCAGGTAGTGGGGATGTTGGGGAATAGAGTCGGTTCAGGTAGTGGGGATGTTGGGGAATAGAGTCGGTTCAGGTAGTGGGGATGTTGGGGAATAGAGTCGGTTCAGGTAGTGGGGATGTTGGGGAATAGAGTCGGTTCAGGTAGTGGGGGTGTTGGGGAAGAGAGTCGGTTCAGGTAGTGGGGATGTTGGGGAATAGAGTCGGTTCAGGTAGTGGGGATGTTGGGGAAGAGAGTCGGTTCAGGTAGTGGGGATGTTGGGGAAGAGAGTCGGTTCAGGTAGTGGGGATGTTGGGGAAGAGAGTCGGTTCAGGTAGTGGGGATGTTGGGGAATAGAGTCGGTTCAGGTAGTGGGGATGTTGGGGAAGAGAGTCGGTTCAGGTAGTGGGGGTGTTGGGGAATAGAGTCGGTTCAGGTAGTGGGGATGTTGGGGAATAGAGTCGGTTCAGGTAGTGGGGATGTTGGGGAATAGAGTCGGTTCAGGTAGTGGGGATGTTGGGGAAGAGAGTCGGTTCAGGTAGTGGGGATGTTGGGGAATAGAGTCGGTTCAGGTAGTGGGGATGTTGGGGAATAGAGTCGGTTCAGGTAGTGGGGATGTTGGGGAATAGAGTCGGTTCAGGTAGTGGGGATGTTGGGGAATAGAGTCGGTTCAGGTAGTGGGGATGTTGGGGAATAGAGTCGGTTCAGGTAGTGGGGATGTTGGGGAATAGAGTCGGTTCAGGTAGTGGGGGTGTTGGGGAAGAGAGTCGGTTCAGGTAGTGGGGATGTTGGGGAATAGAGTCGGTTCAGGTAGTGGGGATGTTGGGGAAGAGAGTCGGTTCAGGTAGTGGGGATGTTGGGGAATAGAGTCGGTTCAGGTAGTGGGGATGTTGGGGAATAGAGTCGGTTCAGGTAGTGGGGGTGTTGGGGAATAGAGTCGGTTCAGGTAGTGTGGGTGTTGGGGAATAGAGTCGGTTCAGGTAGTGGGGATGTTGGGGAATAGAGTCGGTTCAGGTAGTGGGGATGTTGGGGAAGAGAGTCGGTTCAGGTAGTGGGGATGTTGGGGAATAGAGTCGGTTCAGGTAGTGGGGATGTTGGGGAATAGAGTCGGTTCAGGTAGTGGGGGTGTTGGGGAATAGAGTCGGTTCAGGTAGTGGGGATGTTGGGGAATAGAGTCGGTTCAGGTAGTGGGGATGTTGGGGAAGAGAGTCGGTTCAGGTAGTGGGGATGTTGGGGAATAGAGTCGGTTCAGGTAGTGGGGATGTTGGGGAATAGAGTCGGTTCAGGTAGTGGGGATGTTGGGGAAGAGAGTCGGTTCAGGTAGTGGGGATGTTGGGGAATAGAGTCGGTTCAGGTAGTGGGGATGTTGGGGAATAGAGTCGGTTCAGGTAGTGGGGATGTTGGGGAATAGAGTTGGTTCAGGTAGTGGGGATGTTGGGGAATAGAGTCGGTTCAGGTAGTGGGGATGTTGGGGAATAGAGTCGGTTCGGGTAGTGGGGATGTTGGGGAATAGAGTCGGTTCAGGTAGTGGGGATGTTGGGGAATAGAGTCGGTTCAGGTAGTGGGGATGTTGGGGAATAGAGTCGGTTCAGGTAGTGGGGATGTTGGGGAATAGAGTCGGTTCGGGTAGTGGGGATGTTGGGGAATAGAGTCGGTTCAGGTAGTGGGGATGTTGGGAATAGAGTCGGTTCAGGTAGTGGGGATGTTGGGGAATAGAGTCGGTTCAGGTAGTGGGGGTGTTGGGGAATAGAGTTGGTTCAGGTAGTGGGGAGGATAGGGAAAAGCCATCGGAAAGGAGGGGTCGGTGAGGGCGGGTTGGCGGTAGGAGGTCGGAAGGAAATGAAAGGGATCGGAAATGGAGGGTTCGCTGAGGGCGGGTTGGCGGTAGGAGGTCGGAATGAAGTTGAAAGATCTGGAAAACGGGGGAAAGAAACATAATATTGGAATGATTTCAAGTGGTGGACAGGAATGGCGGGATATTCTGGAAAATAAAGGAAAGAAGACTTCAGGGTATTGTTTAAATTTGACCCGGAATAGCCTTCTATCAATCCCATTAAATTTAACTGAAAAGTTAAATCGGCCAAAGCGGACACAGGCCAGTCCGAAACCGTTCAGCAGCACTCTGCTCTTTTCCATAGATGCCGATGCCTTGCAAAAAGTTAAACCAAACTTTGATAAAGTATTGTCAATGTGAGGTCAGAAGCAATACGTCGGCATCGTACTTCTCTTACTAAAGATACTTTACTGATTGATAAAAAGAAGTTTGTGATGTTCATAACAAATCTGGTGAATTGTACTGCTCAGACATCTCGTCGCACTGAGGAAATTAAACTTACCGCGGAAGCCTCTGGAAATATCTGATAACGGGTGTTATGCGGGAAGCTAAATAAAGCTCTGATGGGTGGGGTGTCTGTATTTCTCTCCTCGTGAAGTTACACAATGGGTTTAAAATACTGCAGTGGAATGCGAGAAACCTGATTTCGAATAGTTAAGACTTTCAGAAATTTATTTGATTTATCAAATTCACCTGATTATACTTATTTCAGGAAACGTGATTAGAAACATAGAAAACCTACAGCACAATACAGGCCCTTCCGCCACAAAGCTGTGCTGAAATGTCCCTACCTTAGAAATGACTAGGCTTACCCATAGCCCTGTTCTAAGCTCCATGCGCGTATCCACCGTTGCTGGCAGCCCATTCTAAGCTCTCACCACTCTCTGTATTAAAAACTTACCCCGACTTCTCTGTACCTACTCCACAGCAACTTAAACCCTTGTCCTCTTGCGGCAACCATTTCAGCCCTGGGAAAAAGCCTCACACGATCAATGCCCCTCATCATCTTGTACACCTTAATCAGGTCACCTCTCACCCTCGGACGCTCCAAGGAGAAAAGGCCGTGTTCACTCAACCTGTTTTCATAAGGCATGCTCCCCAATCCGGGCAACATCCTTGTAAATCTCCTCTGCACCCTTTCTATGGTTTCCACATCCTTCCTGTAGTGAGGTGACCAGAACTGAGCACAGGACTCAAAGTGGGGTCTGACCAGGGTCCTATTTAGTCGCAAAAGTACCTCTCAGCTCCTAAATACAATTCCACACTTGATGAAGGTCAATATACCATATGCCTTCTTAACCACAGAGTCAACCTGCTTTGCGTGTCCTATGGACTCGGACCCCAAGATCCCTCTGATCCTCCACACTGCCAAGATTCTTACTGTTAATGCTATATTCTGCCTTCGTATTTGACCTACCAAAATGAACCACTTCACAATTATCTGTGTTGAACTCCATCTGCCACTTCTCAGCCCAGTTTTGCATCCTATCAACGGCCCTGCTCTGTAGGCTCTGACAGCCCTCCACACTATCCACAACACCTTCAACCTTTGTGTCATCAGCAATCTTACTAACCCATCCCACCACTTCCTCATCCAGGTCATTTATAAAAATCATGAAGAGTAAAGGTCCCAGAACAGATCCCCGAGGGACACCACTGGTCACAGACCTCCATGCAGAATATGACCCATCTACAACCACAAAGCAATGTCCCCTTGGATCCCATGCCTCCTTACTTTCTCAATAAGCCTTGCATGGGGTACCTTATTAAATGTCTTGCTGAAATCCATATATACTACATCTACTGCTTTTCCTTCATTATTGTGTTTAGTCACATCCTCAAAAAATTCAATCATGCTCGTAAGCAATGACCTGCCCTTGACAAAGCCATGCTGACTATTCCTAATCATGTTATACCTCTCCAAATGTTCATAAATCCTGCCTCTCAGGATCTTTTCCATCAACTTACCAAACACTAAAGCAAGACTCACTGCTCTATAATATCCTGGGCTATCTCTACTCCCTTTCTTGAATAAAGGAACAACATCTGCAACCCTCCAATCCTCTGAAACATCTCCCATCCGAAGAACATTGCTAGAGGCTCGGTAATCTCCTCCCTCACCTTCCACAGTAGCCTAGGGTACATCTCATCCGGTAACAGCGACTTATCCAACTTGATGCTTTCCAAAAGTTCCAACACATTCTCTTTCATCATATCTACATGCTTAGGCTTTTCGATCCGCTGCAAGTCATCACTACAATCACCAAGATCCTTTTCCATAGTGAATACTGAAGTAAAGTATTCATTAAGTACCTCTGCTATTTCCTCCGGTTCCATACACCTTTCCCACTGTTACGCTTGATAGATCCTATTCTTTCACGTCTTATCCTCTTGCTCTTCACACACTTGTAGAGTGCCTTGGGGCTTTCCTTAATCCTGTCCACCAAAGCCTTCTCATGGCCCCTTCTGGCTCTCCTAATATCCTTCTTAAGCTCCTTCCTGTTAGCCTTAGAATCTTCTAGATCTCTAACATTACCTAGCTCTCTGAATCTGTATGCTTTTCTTCTTGACTAGATTTATTTGAGACTTTGTACACTACGGTTCCTGTACCCTGGTACAACTTCCCTGTCTCACTTGAACCTACCTATGCAGAACTGCACACAAATATCCCCTGAACATTTGCCACATTCCTTCTGTACTTTTCCCTGAGAACATCTGCTCCCAATTTAAGCTTCCAATTTCCTGCTTGATAGCCTCATAATTCCCCTTACTTCAATTAAATGCTTTTCTAACTTGTCTGTTCCTATCTCTCTCCAATGGTAAAGGAGATAGAATTGTGATCACTATCTCCTAAATGCTCTCCCACTGAGAGATCTGACACCTGACCAGGTTCATTTCCCAATACCAGATCAAGTAGAGTCTCTCCTAATGTATACTTATCTACATATTGTGTCAAGAAACCTTTCTGAACACACCTAACAAACTCCACTCCATCTAAACCCCTTGCTCTAGGGAGATGCCAATTGATATTTGGGAAATTAAAATCTCCCACCATGACAACTCTGTTAATATTACACATTTCCAGGATCTGTTTCCCTATCTGCTCTTCGATATCCCTATTACTATTGTGTGGCCTATAAAAAACACCCAGTGAAGTTATTGACCCCTTCCTGTTCCTATCTTCCACCCACAGAGACTCTGTAGACAATCTCTCTGGGAATGGTACCATATTTATATTTTACAATAAGGATTATATTGTAACATAGAGAAGTGATGAGTTTTCTATACTTAGAAGCTTGTGTTTGGATCTATATAGGGGACAGAAAGCCAATTTTAGGAGATGGAATTTTGGTAAAGTAAATTGGGAAAAGTTTAAGGTTTTATAGAACATAGAAGATAGAACATAGAACAGTACAGCACATTACAGGCCCCTTGGCCCACAATGTTGTGCCAACCCTCAAACCCTGCCTCCCATATAACCCCCCCTTAAATGCCTCCATATACCTGTCTAGTAGTCTCCTAAAGTTCACTAGTGTATCTGCCTCCACCAGAACAGATCCTTGTGGGACACCACTGGTCACAACCCTCCAATCTGAATGTACTCCCTCCACCACGACCCTCTCCCTTCTACAGGCAAGTCAATTCTGAATCCACCTGGTCAAACTTCCCTGGATCCCATGCCTTTTGACTTTCTGAATAAGCCTACCATGTGGAACCTTGTCAGATGCCTTACTAAAATCCATGTACATCACATCCACTGAACTAACCTCATCTATATGCCTGGTCACCTCCTCAAAGAACTCTATCAGGCTTGTTAGTCACAACCTGCCCCTCACAAAGCCATGCTGACTGTCCTTGATCAGACCATGATTCTCTAAATGCCCATAGATCCTATCTCTAAGAATCTTTTCCAACAGCTTTCCCACCACAGACGTAAGGCTCACTTGTCTATAATTACCCAGACTATCCCTACTACCTTTCTTGAACAAGGGGACAACATTTGCCTCCCTCCAATCCTCCGGTACCATTCCTGTGGACAACAAGGACATAAAGGTGCTAGCCAGAGGCTCAGCAATCTCTTCCCTCACCTCGTGGAGCAGCCTGGGGAATATTCCGTCAGGCCCCGGGGTCTTATCCGTCCTAATGTATTTTAACAACTCCAACACCTCCTCTCCCTTAATATCAACATGCTCCAGAACATCAACCTCACTCATATTGCTCTCACCATCATCAAGTTCCCTCTCAGTGGTGAATACCGAAGAGATGTATTCATTGAGGACCTCGCTCACTTCCACAGCCTCCAGGCACATCTTCCCACCTTTATCTCTAATCAGTCCTACCTTCACTCCTGTTTCCCTTGTACATATTGATTGTTGGAATAAAGAAATGCAAAGTTGTATACCCCTTGAGAAGATTACTTTACCCTTTGGAATGAATACACTATGTTCACTGAGATCTGGCAACCATATTTGGATTACTTAAATGCCCAAATTGTTTAACCTTTTTATTTTATTTTAAATTAATATATCCCTTATTATAAGCTAGTTTCTTTAATTTGTATTTTATCTGACTCTGACAGCTGGATGCCAACTCTTTTTCTTTTTTTTCCTCTTTCTTCTTCTCTCCTTTCTTTCCTCTGTCTCTTATGCTTTTCCCCCCTCTTTTTTTCTAAATGCGGAGAGATGGTGTTGGGATAGGGGTTCTTTTTTTCCCTCTTGGACTTATTAATGAATTTGAATTAATTTTTTTTGATATGTATTAATTGAGTCCTTGTATTCCTTCTTTTAAAAATTTAAACAAAATAATTTTTAAAAAAGAATTTGATTGCTCCTCTTTGAACCTTGCACTTGTTTGTGATGCAACATATGAATCATTTGCAACAGAATCTGTGGTTACGGCTTCCGTTGAGGACTCAGTGGGTAGCCTCATCTGGTCGGGTAAATGCTGAAGTGAAGCATCAAAGAATACTGTCTCAACACAGGCAAACGGGCTGAAGAGCCTGTTTCTGTGCTGAGAATTTATGACCAGGTACTGGATGCTCACAATGACTGTGAGATACCTGCCTTCCATGGGAACGGATCCGATGTCCGTTGTTCTGTGGGTGAGGTGGGAAATGTTGAGCCATTTGCGATATCAGAAAGCTGGAATTTCTGGTTGGGCAGGTCTTGGGAGAAAAGCTGTGCAAGGGTAGAGGGCCAAGTGGGGATATCAGGATCAGATGGAGGGTAGATGATGAAAAATCATACTGAGATAGAAAAGATGGGAGTTGAGAAGAGGGAAGCATGAAAGGCCTGAGATTTGTCAGGGAAATGAGGAGACAATATACTGTATTTACTGTAGATGAGTAAAGGATTTTCAGTGCTCCTCAGTAAACTGCAAAATACTGCATTAAGCCTTTTTACTTGCTTTTTCATAGAGATCCTGGTCTCCCCACTATAAGAAAAATCCTCTCAACATCCATTCATTTAGGTCTTTCACTATTTAATAGGTTTCATTGAGGTCACCCACCATTCTTCTAAACACCAGTGATACAGGCCCAGAGTGATCAAGTGCTCCTTGTGCACCATAACTACAGCCCAATATTCCAGTCAACATCCCAGTGAATCCCCTCTGCATCTTCTATGTTGTTACCTCATCCTTTCTGCAGTGTGGTGGCCAGATCTGTATAAATATCTCACCAATAATTTTTGTATTTCACAGGGCAATCTACATTGGAGGTTTACAGCTCACCTGGAAGTTCGGTGACTTTTCCCAGAGTAGATGAGAAGGAAGTGAACATTGCTGAGGTTTTTCATTGGGATAAACTCCAAGAACACCCAGGAAAAGAGACCTCCATGAAACCAGTTCTCCAGTTTCATGTGGGATCCACAGAACCTTCCGTAATAAACAAATATACTGGGCGCATCGACTTCTGCCGATCCAACGGATCATTTGTCTTCAGCAACCTGAATTATGCAGATGATGGTCTTTATAGACTTTCCGTCAATCTACGAGCAATCATTATTCGATATGTCCGCCTACGTATAATGGGTACGTCTCAAATAAGCTTGTATTTTTGTCCCCATTCTGCTATATTTTAAAGGGTTAAACCTGCAAAGCACAGTAGTGGAATTTTTCAAACAGCATTCCTGAGCAAATCTTGCAGATACGAAGCGGGACTGCTGCCTGTTGAACCTTGGGTGTCATTGTCCAAATGTAAAAAAAATGCTGAGATTCTCTCCTTCACCTACGATCACGTTAGGCCTCGAAGTGAAGTAGAAAGTTGAAAATCGAATGTATTATATACGCAGGTACAATGAAATTCACAGCCACACCACAGGCACCAATATCTGCTTGCTGATTAGAGATCGAAATAATGACCTGCCCAGGGTAGAAGATGAAAGACTGGTTTGTTTAAGGCATCCACACATGCACAAGTCTCAGCAAAGTTTCTGCAACCACCTCCTGGTTCTTATTTGCCCTCCAGGTCTAACATGAGAATGCAACTGAGGGAAATGTTAATCAATGAGGATTAATCAAAGAGCCGGCTGATTAAATGACAAACAAGGGTGAGGGTGTTATCTGACTAACTCCAAATGCTCTCTTAGTCACTGTTTGTGCATTTTACAGTGTCAGTGAAGGAGGCCGAAGGGGTTGGGGGAGGAATAAGGGATGGAGTATAAACTGGCAGGTAATAGGTGAAACAAGGTGAGGGGTAACGTGGGGAGTGGCAGAGGGGGGAATGATGTCAGAAAGTGGAGAGTGACAGGTGGAAAAGGTAAAGGACTGAAGAAGAAGGAAGCTGATAGGAGAGGATAGTGGACTGTGCAAGAAGGGAAAGGAGGATGGTTATCAGAGGGCAGTAATGGGCTAGTGAGAAGAGAGAAGGTGAGAGGGAAACCAGAATGGAAAAAGAGAGGAAAGGTGAAGGTGGAGAAATTGACTGAAGTTAGAGAGCTTAGAAAAATAGACGGCTATGGGTAAGCCTAGTAATTTCTAAGGTAAGGACATGTTCGGCACAACTTTGAGGGCCGAAGGGCCTGTATTGTGCTGTATGTTTCTATGTTTCTTTGTTAGTTCAATGTCCTTGCCGTCAGGTTGGAGGTGACCCAGACTGAATGTGAGGTGTTGCTCCTCCAACCTGAGAGTGGCAGTAGAGGAGGCCATGGACCAACATGGTGGGATGTGAATGGGAAGTCCTATTGAAATGGGGGACCACTGGAAAACATCACCGTTTTGTGGTGAAGATGCTCGACAAAGCAGATCCCAACTTATGTAGAGGAGGCTGCACTGGGACCACCAGATACAACACAAGACCCTGACAGACTGGCAGGTGAAGCGTTGCCTCACCTAGAGGACCTTTTGGGGCCCTGAATGGTGAAAGGGGAGGTGTAGGGGCAGGTGTAACACTTGCCACGCAAGCTGGGATAAGTGCCATGATGCAGATTAGTAGAGAGGGACAAATTGACAAGCCAGTCACGCAGAGAGAATCCCGATGGAAAGTGGTAAGTTGGGCGGAGGGAAGTGTTATGAGTGATGAACAGACCTGATGGACAATGGAGAGCAGAGTTAACCATTCCCAACCCCCCCCCCCCCCCCGAGAACTACGAACTATTGCTGTTGCTATGCTGCTCGTGAGAGAGAGAGAAAGCCCAGGCAAGAACATCTGCTACATATAAGAGGGGGACAGAGACTGCTGATTTACTGTATTATGACTTCTACAAGGATTATGTACCTTCTACTACAAAGACTTTACTTTGCTCATTAACATTCCCCAGGAGATAGCAGGAGTGGCCTGATATGATGGACACGGTCATTCAGAGTTGATGGATAGCTGAGTGGGGATAAAAGACAGGTCTGGGGAGACATCCTTCAGACACACCAGTGGACACTGACTGAGTTTTGGGAACCCACAGAAAGGTGGGGGCTTCGGAGACCGAACCAGGAGATCGGTCAATAAAGCTCACAGTGTTACAGCAGGGCCGGTGGGGACTTGTGTGTGTGTCCACTCATGCCAGAGTGACGAGTCCACCACAGAAGAACAGTCTAGCTGAAGACCAGAGGGGTCATAACTGAATGACCACAACAATACGACGGATTAAGAAAGCAACGGAAGGTTTGGCTGCTGTTGCTGTTACATCTCTCTCGCTCTCTCTCTCTCTCTCTCTAACGATTTCAATACAACCATAACTACTTCAGCATTTATGAACTGAACTCTATACTTTCCTATGACAATTCATTTACCCCTAGACATCGATAGAGCTCGTTTATTATTGATTATTATTATTCCTACTCTTTTAGGTTTATTACTGCTAACCTGTGTTATATGTATATTTACATTATTGGTATTGTTTTGCTTATTTTACTAATAAACACTTTTGAATATAGTACCAACAGACTCCAACGGATTCTTCTTTCTCTGCTGGTCAGACACCCAGTTACGGGGTACGTAACAGAAGGGAATGGTGTGCTTAGTTGTAAATGGTGAAAATTATGGAGGATATTGTGCTGGGCACATGGCTCATGGGGTGGTAGGTAGGACAATGGGAACTCTCTCCCTGTTATAGCAGCAGAAGGGTGGGGTGAGGGCAGGTTAATGGTGGTGGAGGGAATCCTCATTCTTTGAAGAAGGAGGACTTGTCAGTTTTCCTGGAATGGAAAGTCTAATCATTAGAACAAATGTGACAGAGACAGAGAAACTCCAAAAAAGGAATAGCATTTTGCAAGCGACAGGATGGGAAGATTTAGTCAAAATAACAGTGAAAGTCAGTAGGTTTGCCAAAGAAATAGGTAGTAGGTAATATGTTGCCAGGGATACAGACAAAGCTGTAGGTAGTAGGTGATCTGTTGCCAGGGATACGGACAGGGAGATCACGAAAGGAGAGAGAGGTGTCAGAGAAGGGTCAGTGTAAGTTAGAGGCAAAGTTGATGGAATTGCTGAGCTCAGCTTGGGAGCATGAAGCATTAGCAGTGTAGTGCAGGAAGAGCTGGGGATCATTCTCAGTGTAGGTACGGACTGGATTGTTCCACATAGTTGACGAAGAGACAGGACAATGCAGGTGCCCATGGCTACACCTTAGGTTTGTAGAAAGAGAAACCGGTGAGCATGACAACCGACTCCGCCAGATGGAGGAGGGTGGTGGTGGAGGGGAACTCGTTAGGTCCGTTATCCAGAAAGAAGCAGAGAAGTATAAAGCCTTGCTGATGGAGGACTGCACAGACTGGACATCCATAGTGAAAACAAAGTGATCAGGGCCAGGGAACTTCAAGTGATCGAGAGCATGTAAAGTGTCACAGATTTAGGCAGGGACTGAATCAAAGGGGACAAGATGGAGTTGGGTTATGCAGTCATGAATGCAGTGGGGGCTGGACCAGGTTTGACTGGGAATTGGTTCTTCTGGGACAGTCAGTTTGATTATTCTGCGTAGGAGGTGGAAACAAGTAGTGAGGGGTAAGGGGGCTATAAGACCATAGGATATCAAAATAGCATTAGGCCTTTTGGCCCATTGAGTCAGCACCTCCATTCAATCATGGCTGAATTATTTTCCCTCACAACCCATTCTCCTAACTTCTCCTTGTAGCCTTTGATGCCCCTACTAATCAAGAACCTATCAACCTCTGCTTTAAATATACCCAATGACGTGGCCTCCACAGCTGTCTGTGACAATGAATTTCACAGATTCGCCACCCTCGTCTATAGAAGTTCCTCCTCATCTAAAGGGACATTCTGTATTCTGAAGCTGTGCCCTCTGGTCCTAGATCAGTAAAGGAGTTTCAGTTCCCCCCAGTAAACCTGCAATATGTTCCATTAAACTTTTCTTCCTGTTGATTAGATACTGAGATAAAAGCTGGAATTCTGGAAATCTCCCAGGGGAAAACACGGAAGAGGTCTCGGCCCTCTGGTGTTAGATTCACCCACTATCGAAAGCATCGACACAACATCTTTCCTATCTCGGCCTTTCAATATTTGATAGGTTTCAATGATTACCTCATCATTCTACTAAACTCCAGTGAGTACAGGCCCAGAGCCATCAAACGCACCTCACACATTGACCCTTTCATTCCCAGGATCATTTTCATGAATCTCCTCTGGACCGGCTCCAGTGTAGCATATCCTCTCTTAGATAAGGGGACAAATCTGTTGACAATCCGCCAAATACGGTCTGACCAATGCCTTGGAAAACCTCAGAATTATATCCTTCCTGTTATATTCCATTCCTCTTGAAATGAGTAGATTGCATTAGCTTTCCTTACCACTGACTCAACCTGCAGGTTAACCTCTAGGGAAACCCGCACTAGGACCCCAAGTCCTTTTGCATCTCCAATTTCTGAATTTACTGCTCATTTATAAAACAATCTATTCTTAAATTCATTCTGGCAAAGTGTGGTTGAGGTCGGTGGCCGTGGATGGGAATTTCCAACCAATCTCACCATAATTTTATAAATATCTGTCAGGTCATTCCTCAGCCTCCTGCATTCCAGTAAGACTAAACCCAGCTTATCCAATCCTGCAGTGACAGGGAGAGTCATGATAACTATAGCCCTGGTGAATCCCCTCTGCACCCGATTGTTACCTCATCCTGCAGGCAATGTCACCAGTACTGATTCAGAACCTGCTCAGGGCTCGGATGCTGGTTACAGATCTGGTGAAGCTGCACCCTACAGTGAAGCCAGGCCAGGCTTTGAAGGAGGCATTAAAACCACAAGTAAGATACAAACAACAGCTAGAGACACACTTCAATAATTCCACCAACTCCTGACGCATCAGGTCCACCACTGCCCTGCAAACAGCAATGCCCCGCCAGCTGAAGAACTGAGCAGCTTTCCTGAGTTGACCAGGGACAACAGTGAACCGGTGATGAAGGCCTTGATACCTGAGGAGGACACAGTGCAGACCCTGAACACACATGAAGTGAGCCGTACTCCTCACAGTATCAACACGTGCAGAGCAGCTGGACTAGACAGCATACCGGGGCAGGTCCCTAGTGACTGCATTGACCAGCTGGCAGAGGCTTTTACTGAAATCTACAACCTCTCTCTGACCCCTGCTGCGGCCCCTACATGCTTCAAAACGCCTGCCACCATACCAGTCAGCGGTAACTTGTCTCGACCACTACAAACAGGATGCACTCGCTCCCATAGCTGCCAAGTGTCTGCAGGGCCGGTTGCAGCCCGCATTAAGAATGCCATCCCTGCCACTCTGGACGGGCACCAGTTTGCCTAGAAAGCAAACAGTTCAACCGAGGACATCATCTCCATCGTACTGGTACACTTGGAGCACAAGGACACCTACTCCAGAAAGCTTTTATTGACTACCGTTCTGCCTTCAACACTTTACTCCCCAAAAAGCTGATCATTAAACTGCACAGTCTGGGACTCAATACATCAATTTGCATCTGGATTCTGGACTTTGCACCAGACAGTCAGCCTAGGCAAGTACACAGCAAATCTCCCCGGCCCGGAATGTTGGGGCACTTCAGTACTGAGCCCACTCCTTTACACTCCCTTCCCCTGTGACTGGGCCCCTCCCTATCCCACCAACTCCACCAAATTTACAGACAACACCACAGTAACTGGAGTAATTCAGTACTGAGCCCACTCCTTTACACTCCCTTCCCCTGTGACTGGGCCCCTCCCTATCCCACCAACTCCACCAAATTTACAGACAACACCACAGTAACTGGAGTAATTCAGTACTGAGCCCACTCCTTTACACCCCCTTCCCCTGTGACTGGGCCCCTCCCTATCCCACCAACTCCACCAAATTTACAGACAACACCACAGTAACTGGAGTAATTCAGTACTGAGCCCACTCCTTTACACTCCCTTCCCCTGTGACTGGGCCCCTCCCTATCCCACCAACTCCATCAAATTTACAGACAACACCACAGTAACTGGAGTAATTACAAATAACCAGGGAACAGCATCCGGAGAGGAGGTGCAGAAACTCTCTGAATGGTGCAATAACCATAACCTCTCACTCAACATTAAAAAACTAAAGAAATGATCATTGATTTCAGGAAATCAAGGAAATATGGACAAGCTCCATTACTCATAAGCGGTGAAGCAGAGGAAAGGGTCCCTAGCTTTATGTTCCTGGGAGTGAGCATCACAGAGGATTGGAGGGTTGTGGATGTTGATCAAAGGCAGGTCATGCCTTATGAGCCTGATTGAATTTTTTGAGGGTGTGACTAAACACATTGATGAAGGAAGAGCAGTAGATGTAGTGTATATGGATTTCAGCAAGGCATTTGTTAAGGTACCCCGTGCAAGGCTTATTGAGAAAGTAAGGAACCATGGGATCCAAGGGGACATTGCTTTGTGGATCCAGAACTGGCTTGCCCACAGAAGGCAAAGAGTGGTTGTAGACCGGTCATATTTTGCATGGAGCTCAGTCACCAGTGGAGTCCCTCAGGGATCTGTTCTGGGACCCTTTCTCTTCGTGATTTTTATAAATGACCTGGATGACGAAATGGAGGGATGGATTAGTAAGATTGCTGATGACAAAAAGGTTGGAGGTGTTGTGCATAGTGTGGAGGGCTGTCAGAGGTTACAGCGGGACATTGATAGGATGCAAAACTGGGCTGAGAAGTAGGAGATGGAGTTCAACCCAGATAAGTGTGAGGTGGTTCATGTTGGTAGGTCAAATATGATGGCAGAATATAGTATTAATGGTAAGACTCTTGACAGTGTGGAGGTTCAGCGGGATCTTGCGGTCCGAGTCCATAGGACACTCATAGTGGCTGCACAGGTTGATTCTGGTTAAGAAGGCGTATGGTGTATTGTCCTTCATCAATTGTGGAATTTAATTTAGGAGCCGAGAGGTAATGTTGCATCTATGTAGGACCCTAGTCAGACCCCACTTGGAGTACTGTGCTCAGTTCTGGTCGCCTCACTACAGGAAGGATCTGGAAGCCATAGAAAGGGTGCAGAGGAGATTTACAAGGATGTTGCCTGGATTGGGGAGCATGTCTTATGAGAATAGGTTGAGTGAACTCCTCTTCTTGGAGTGACGGAGGACGAGAGGTGACCTGATAGAGGTGTACAAGATGATGAGAGGCATTGATCGTGTGGATAGTCAGAGGCTTTTTCCCAGGGCTGAAATGGTTGCCACAAGAGGACACAAGTTTAAGGTGCTGGGGAGTAGGTACAGAGGAGATGTCAAGGGTAAGTTTTTTTTACTCAGAGTGGTGAGTGTGTGGAATGGGCTGCCAGCAATGGTGGTGGAGGCGGATACGATAGGGTCTTTTAAGAGACTTTTGGATAGGTACATGGAGCTTAGTAAAATAGAGGGCTATAGGTAAGCCTAGTAATTTCTAAGGTAGGGGCATGTTCGGCACAACCTTGTGGGCCAAAGGGCCAGTATTGTGCTGTAGGTTTTCTATGTTTCCATATTATTTTACATGTAGCCATTGTGTTTTCATAATTGAATTGTCAGTTTGCTGTTTTGCATTGAATGGAGAAGCACTGCCATCTCGATGGCCTCAGCAATGACAATAAAGCCGGGACTGTGTACAGTACTCCACGTGTAGTCTCACCAATGCTTTGTTTTGTATTTCACAGGGCAAAATACCACCGAGGTGCACAGTTCACCTGGAAGCTCAGTGACATTTCCCGGAGTAGATGGGAACGAAATGGACATTACTGACGTTTTTCATTGGGAAAAACTGCAAGAAAAGAGACCTCCATGGATCCAGTTCTCCAGTTTCATATTGGATCCACAAAACCTGCCGTAGTAAACAAATATATTGGGCGCATTGACTTCCTCTCGTCCAACGGATCATTTGTCTTCAGCAATCTGACCAGTGCGGATGATGGTCTTTATAGACTCTCCGTCAATCTACAAAAAACCATTATTCGATATGTCCGCCTGCATATAATGGGTACGTCTAAAATAAGCTTGTATTTTTGTCCTCTTTCTGCTGTAGTGAAAAAGGGTTAAACTGCAAAGTGCCTCAGTGGAATTTCCCAGACAGAACCTGAGCATATCGTGCTCCCTGGAGAACTGTGGGTCCAAATGTAAAAACAAGACTGAGGTTCTCTCCTTCACCCACTGTCATGTTCGCCTTGAAGTGAAGTAGAAATTTGAAAATCAAGTGTGCACAGGTGCAATGAAGTACATGCAGCAACACCATAGGCATTGGTAATCAGCCTCCACAAGAAAAACATAAATTATATACTTGACCTAACTGGTACGTCTTTGGACTGTGGGAGGGAACTGGAGGACCCAGGGAAAACCACACATTCATGGGGCGGACATCGAGAGACTCCTAACAGAATGGAGCCAGAATTGAACTCCGAACTCCAGGATACCCTGAGCTGTAATAACATTACACTCTCTTACGCTACTGTGCACAACGTTTACAGGAAAGAGCACAATTAGAACAAAAAAGTGCCCGTTGTTGTTACACTGAGGTAGTGATTGGAGTTGTGCAGGTTAGTTCAAGGATCAAAAGGTTAAAAGGAAATAAATTTTCTTGAACCTGATTGTGTTGGATTTAAGGCTTCAGGCTTCTGCACCTCCTGCCCAGTTGTAGCTGCAAGAAGAAGGTGTGGCCTCGATGGTGGGGAACTTTGATGGATGTTGCCTCCTTGGGACAGAGCCTCTCAGAAATACTACCGACGTTTGGGAGGGGTAGGGCTGTGATGTACAAAGTAAATCCAATTAAACCTCAATACAACAGAAACAAATGCACAACTTAATGCGTTTCCCCCCCCCACCCCCCCGTTGTGGGTAACCATCTCACTTGAGCATTTGCGACGATCATAATCCAGCATCTTCCCATCCCTGTCTTCCCATACTCACCATCACACCTGATGAGTAGGTTAAGGAATAGATGTGACATTCCTGTCACTTGTTCTCCTGAGACCGTGTTTTCGATTTCTGACAACATGACGGATGTGTGACCTGACTCTGTGTCCTCTGTGTCACCGCTGCAGGTAGCCTCTAACCACAGAGGTAGCTCTCAATCTCTGATCAGAACCAGCAACTAACCCGACCTGCTGTTACAAAACAGCTCTCTGAATTACCGTGGGCGGCATGGTGGTATAGTGGTTAGTACAACACTTTACAGAACCAGTGACCTGGGTCCAATACCTGCCGCTGTCTTTAAAGAGTTGTACATTCTCCCTGTGACTGCATGGGTTTCCACTGTGGGCTCCAGTTTCCTCCCACAGTCCAAAGACCTACCAGGTGGTAGGTTAATTGGTCATTGTAAGTTTGTCCTGTGATTAGGCTACAATTCAATAGGGGGTTTGCTGGGTGGCATGGCTTAAAGGGCCAGAAGAGCCGAGTCCATGCTGAATCTCAATAAATAAATAACAAATAAATATCTGCCGACTTCTACATATGCAGTTTTTTCTAAAAGTTTCTTTCTAAAATTATGCCAAATCCTGTGACGGAAAAGGATCAAAGAGATGACCCTACTCATTTCCTTGGGCTAATGACACTGGACACCAAGCTGTTATTACGACACCTCTCCCATGTCATATGGTCTCTCAATGAAAACATGAAGAATTCAGTTGCAGAGGGAGGTTCAAAGACACACAAGTTTTGACATGATAATGGTGTTGAGCACAGAACTGTTTTCACTGACCCCATTATTAAATTACTAGGTGAATTATTGGTGAAATGTCAGAAGATCTTGTGATTCAGGGATTATGTTGTGGAAGTTTGTTTTCTCTCTAAGAAGACTCTTTAATCTGCCTGTTCCTGTAGAGATTAAAGATACAATCACACTGTGGACAAACTGACATGCCATTGATCCCATTCCAGTTAGTGTTAAATTGATGGTAAATCCCCCAGTCATCACAAAATATCCGAACTTAAAAATGAGCTCATTTATCAGTCTTTTGTCAAAATCTCCATCTGGGAATATTTTGTCATCAGTGTCAGATTTATTATCACTGGCATGTGTCGTGAAATTTGTTAACTTAGCAGCAGCAGTTCAATGTAATACAAAATATGGAAAAGGAGGAGGGGAAAAATTAATTAATTGTGGTGTATATATAATGAATAGATTAAAAATCGTGCAAAAACAGAACTAATATGTATTTTAAAAGTGAGGTAGTGTTCATGGGTTCAATATCCATTTAGGAATTGGATGACAGAGGTGAAGAAGCTGTTCCTGAATCACTGAGTGTGTGCCTTCAGGCTTCTGTACCTCCTACCTGATGGTAACAGTGAGAAAAGGGCATGTCCTGGGTGCTGGGGGTCCTTAATAATAGACGCTGCTTTCTGAGCCACTGCTCCCTGAAGGTGTCCTGGGTACTTTGTAGGCTGGTACCCAAGATGGAGTCTCCCAGGGTCAGTTGCTGGACGGTAACAAAAGCCTTGTTATCCCGAGCGCTTCCAGAAGTGACTGTGGAACTTACACCTGTGATGTCACCAACCCCGTCAGCTCTGTCCAGTCAAACTACTCGCTAACTATTCACGGTAAGCTTGTTTGTGGATGACATCATGAGGGTACAGTTCATCATCACTGCTGGTGCTGAACTTCTGAACACAGTCTGTGCAAATCCGTTGTGGAGCAGAGAGAGCAAAAGTCAATCAAAGATCTTTTTAACTGTAAATTATAAGCAGTTTGGTGGAATATGTATTGAAAAAAAAATTCCCGCTGAAAATGGGAGTGTTTTATCTGTTTCCTCGATCCGTAGAAGCTGTCTCTTGGACAATGAACAGGATGGTGATGGGACATCCAAGGCTGGGTTGCGGGAACCTGGACTGTTTCCTCACAGTGAGGTGGGCAGGCAGAGCCCATTGTGGGTCAAATCACAGTAACAGATCCTTCAGCCCATCATGCCATGCTATCCATGTAGAATTTATCCATGATAATCCCATTTGTCCCCAATTGCTTAGCAATCATTTGTGCCTTATTGTCTCAACTACTGTTCAGTGAGATCTGAACTATGATGTTCCAGTGTCTGAATTAACTCAAGGTCATAAGACCACGAGACATAGGAACAGAATTAGGCCATTTGGCCCATTGAGTCTGCGCTGCCATTCAATCCTGGTTGATTTATTATCCCTCTCAATCTCATTCCAATGCCTTGCTATATAACTGTGTTCTAAACGTACATACCGATTCTTGTAAATTTCCTCCTGGTTCCTCCACATGCCAGCCCTCCTCTCCTGAGAATAGTGATAGGCTGAGGTATAATTCCCTGGTTACACTCACAAGATGCTGGAGGAGCTCTATGGAAAAGAGTAGAGTCAGCGTTTCGAGCCGAGACCCTTCGGCAGGACTGATGTCGGAGGGCCGCAGAGATCACAGAACTACAGTCCGCAAATTAGTGTATTCGGATGAATCAAGGCCAAGGGAAGCAGACAAACCAATTGTTTTGCTTTCAGTCCTGAGGAAGGGTCTCGGACAGAAATGTCAACTGTACTCCTCTTTGTGTGTGTTGCCTCCTTCCCTGGTTCTTCAGTTACCTGGGACTATTGTAGGTTCAAAATGTTGGAGATGGACAGCCCTGTGGTCAGAGCTGACTGACATGGCCACGTACCAGTGAAGATTGCAGGTTGGTGATCAGGAGCAGGAGCAGGAGGTCAAACTGCTTTCTTTCCCTCTCACGGGCTCTGATATCAATTAGCACACCCCTTTGTGGCAGTGATTGACTCAATGAGTGCATCTTCTGCTCAATTAGCATGCCAGACCAGCCTTGGTATCTTGTTGGCTGCAGAATTCTCCCCGAATATCCTGTGACGTCTCGCAGTGTGGAGGAGATCCCCTGCATATGCTTTGGGGGCATCCTACCAGCAGAGCACTATAATCAGATGGAGCAGTTGAAACGTGTCCCACACAGGAGCCTTCAGAGTTCAAAGCTGAAAGTAAATTTATTAGCGAAGTACATGTGACCCTCAGGCTCAGCCAGAGAGCTTCTGCCCCGCCATTTACAACCCTGGATTCATTTTCTTGTGGGAATACAGATTAATCCATAATAGTGTAATAGCCATAATGGAACCATGAAAGACCACACCAACTTGGACATATAATCAGTGTGCAAAAGACAACAAACTGTGCAAATACTAAAATAAATAAATAAATAAACATCAGGAACCTGAGATGAAGAGCCATTGAAAGTGAGTCCATACGTTGTGGGAACATTTCAATGATGGTGCAAGTGAAGTTGAGTGAAGTTATCCCTTTTGGTTCAAGAGCCTGATGGTTGAGGTTGTTCCTGAACCCGGTGGTGTGATTCCTGAGGCTCCTGTACCTTCTTCCTGATGTCAGCATTGAGAAGAGAGCACGTCCTGAGTGCTAGTGGCCCCCGATGATAGATGATGCTTTCCTGCAAGAACAATTCACATAGGTGTACTCAATGGTAGAGAGTGAGCCATGATCGACTGGGCTGTATGCACTTCATTTTGTAGGATTTTCCATTCAAAGGCACTTGTGTTTCCATACCAGGCTGTGATGCAGCCAGTCAATATACTCTCCACCACACATCTATAGAAGTTTGTCAAAGTTTTAGATGTCATGCTGAATCTTCAAAAACTCCGAAGGAAGTAGAGGGGCTGCCATTCTTCATAATTAGACTGACACGCAGGGTCCAGGACAGGTCCTCCAAAATAGTAACACCGAGGAATTTAAAGTGGCTGACACTCTTCACCTCTTCACCTCTGATGAGGACTGGCTCATTGACCTCTGGTTTCCTTCTCCTGAAGTCAATAATCAGCTCTTTGGTTTTGCTGACATTGAGTAAGAGGTTGTTATGTCACCACTCAGCCAGATTTTCCATCTCTGTCTTATATGCTAATTCATCACCACTTTTGACAGTGGTGTTATCAGCAAACTTGAATATGGCATTGGAGTTGTGTTAAATCACACAGTCAGAAGTATAAAGCGAGTAGATCTGTGGACTAAGCTCACAGCCTTGTGGTGTACCTGTACTGATGGAGATCATGGAGGCGATGTTGTGGCAAATCAGAACTGACAGGCTCTGCAAGTAAGGATATCAAGGATCCAAGCACACAAGGAGGTATTTAGGTCAAGGTCTTGAAGCTTATTGATTATTTTTGAGAGGATTATGATATTGAATGCTGAGCTGTATTTGATTCTGATGTATCCACCTTTGCTGTCCAGATAAGCCACTGGGTGATAATCATTGGGACATGTTGCCATGTTCTTCTTGGGCACCGGTATAACTGAAGCCTGCTTGAAGCAGGTGGGTACCTCAGACTGCCGAAGGGCGAGGTTAAAGGTCTCAGTGAATACTCCAGCCAGTTGATCAGCCAGGCTCTGTGCTTGGGCTGAATACTTTTCGTGGGTTCACCCTCCTGAAGACTACTCGCATGTTAGCCTCTGAGATTGAAATCACAAGAACATCAAAGCCTGTGGGAGTTTGTGAAGGTTCTGCCATGTTTTGATGGTCAAATAGAAGGCATAGAGCTCATCTGGAAGTGAAGCCCTGATGACTCCTATGTCATTTAATTTAATTTTATAAGAGGTGATAGTATTCAAGTCCTGCCACAACTGTTGAATGTCCTTCGCTGATTCGAGTTTAGTCTGAATTACCACTTGGCCTGTGAGATGGCTTTCCAGAGATCGTACATTGACCTCTTGTAACTTTCCTAGTTACCAGTCTTGAATAACTCTAGTAAGGTCCTCAGCAGGTTGTGCATCTCATGGTTCATCCAGGGCTCCTAGTTGGAGAAGATTCTGAATGATTTTGTAGGAACACTGCAACTGTTTTAATAAAGTCCATGACAACCATGGTGTATTTATTCAAATCTACAGATGAGACCTTGAACACAGCCCAATCCACCAATTCAAAGCAATCCCATAGACACCTCTCTGCCTCCCCGACCACCTCTTTGTTGTCCTTGTCTCTGGAGCTTTGCTTTTAGCCTCTGCCTGCATGCAGATAGGAGAAGGCAGCCAAGTGACCAGGTTCCATGATCTGGGCATGGAACAGTAGGCATTCTTATAATAGAGTTCTAGTGTGTTGGGATCTCTCATGCTACAGGCTATATGCTGATGATAACTGGGCAGGGTTTTCTTCAAACAAGCCTGGTTGAAGTCCCTGACTTCATTTAGCCTGTATATATCCTTGACTATGATATGAAATGCATCAGGAATTGTGTGCAGACGTATTCCAAAACTGCGGTTTAGATTACTGTTGTTTAGATGTTGTTGCGTACTCTGATCTTCACTTCGACATCTCCCATTCCCCTTTGAATAGCACTGAATCAGAAGGGCTGAAGCCTGTCTCCAAAATTTAAAGAGGCACGCCTTACTGCAGCCTTGAAGAAGGCTGGCACTCTTAGATGTGCCATTTTCAGATAGAAATCAATCCATGCTCCCGTCTGACACCTCAACTTGTCAGAAGACACATGAGGTTCACACTTAAAAATGTTGATAGATTCTTAGTCGGGGCATGAAGGGGTATGGGAAAAGGCAGGAGACTGGGGCTGAGAGGGATATGCATCAGCCATGATGAAATGGTGGAGCAGACATGATAGGTCAAAAGGCCTAAGTAGTGATAGAGGATTTATTGGTTGGGGGAAAGAAAAGAGTTTCTATGGACGAGAACGAGATTCCCAGCTGGCATGTTGCCTTCCCGGTGCCAGGGTCAGGCATTCTTAGGTGAGAGCACAAGCAGCCAGAGGCTATGGTCCACATCAATACCAATGACATGAGGTGAAAGGGTGACAAGGTCCTGTAAAGTGTGTTCAGGGCGTTGGGTGCTGAGTTAAAGAACAGGACTTCCTGAGTTGTGAACTCAGGATTTCTACCTGTACCATGTGCTGGTGAAGCCAGAAATAAGATCACACAGTTTAGCCTGGAGCTATGGAGATGGTGCAGAGGGAGAGCTTCAGATTGTTGGATCACTGGGCTCTCTTCCAGAGAAGGTGGGAACTGTACAGAAGGGAACGTTTCACTTGAAATGAAGCGGGTGCTAATATCCTTGTGGAAAGGTTTACTGGTGCTACATGGCGAGGGGAATGGGGGGTATAACTAGAGTTGTGGGGGGGTGGAACCAGAGCACCAGAAGAGATAAGGGAGTGGTTGTGGAGAAAGATGTTGTTAAGCCGACATATAAAGTCAGGAATTAAAAGATTGAGCATGGTGGGACTAATGTTCTGAGTTGCGTATATTTCAATGCAAGGTGGAAAGGTAGGATGAGCTTGGGGCATGGATCAGCATGCGGAATAATGACATTGTAGCCATTAGTGAGACTCGGGTACAGCAGGGCCAGGACTAGCAGCTCAATATTGCAAGGTTCTATTGCTTTAGACGTGATAGAGCAGGAGAGATTAAAAGGGGAGGAGAGGCATTACTGCTCAGGCAAAGTATCATGATAGTTCTCAAACAAGACAGATTGGAGACATTGTTTACTGATATTATATGGGTGGAACTGAGTAATAGAAATGGGATGACCATGTTAATTTGGATTGTATGTATTATAGACCACAGTCCGTGGGATTTAGAGGAGCAAACCTGTAGAGAGATTGCAGACGGTTACAAGAAATCATCTGGTGATCATAATGCCATTGATTTCAAAGTAGTTCTGGAAGAGGACAGGTCTGGTCCTCAGGCTGAAATTCTAAATTGGAGAAAGGCTAATTTTGATGGTATCATAAAGGATCTGGCAAATGTGGATTAGGACAGTTAGTTGTCTGGCAAAGGTGTACTTGGCAAGTGGGAGACCTTCAAACATGAAATTTTGAGAGTACGGTTTGTACGTTCTTGTCAGAATTTAAGGCAAGGGTAGCAGGTTTTTGAGAGATGTGTATCGGTTAAGAACAAGAAGGAGATGCACAGCAGGTATGGGTAGGAAAGAGAAGATGAGGTGCTGGAGGAGTATAAGAAATGCAACATGTAAAAAGGAAATCTAGAGGTTAATTGAAGCCATAAGTTTGCTGCAGCAAGCAAGGTGAAGGGGAATCCCATGAGGGGAAATCAGACGGTGGTGGGAGTGTGGAACGAGCTGCCAGCAGAAGTGGAGGATGCGAGTTTGATTTCAACATTTAAGAGAAATTCGGATCAGTACATGGATGGTAGGGGTATGAGGGGCTATGGTCCAGGTGCAAGTCAATGTAACTAGGCGGATTAATAGATCAGTGTGGAGCAGATGAGCCGACGGGCCTGTTTCTGTGCTGTGGTGTTCTATGACTCTGTGACTCTATAACAGATCCCTGCAAAGTACCACTGCTTACTGTCCACCCAGCAGAATATGTTCCAGCTACAACCACCCTCTGGGCAAGCCAATTCTGAATCTACACAAATAAGAGTCCTGACAAATGTTCTCCGTCTGTTTACTCCTTCCCATAGATGCTGTCCGGCCTTCTGAGCTCCCCCAGCATTTTGTGTGTGTGTTGTCTGATTCTACATGGTCAAGTTCACCTGGATCCCATTTCTCCTGACTTTCTGAATGAGCCTACCATGGGGAACCTTATCGAATCCTCACTAAAATCCATATACACCACATCCACTGCACTAGCTTCACCAATATCCTTTATCACGTCCTCAATTAATTCAATCAGGCTCATGAGGCATGACAAGCCTCATGCTGCAAAAGAGCTGGACAATGATAATCACCAACAAGAGAGAATCTGACCATCTACCCACGACAGTCAATTACATTACGACTGTGGGTCACCCACCATTTGTCTGCTGGAAGTCACCGCTGAACAGACACTCAGCTGGGTCTGTGTGTAAGTGCTGCAGCTACAAGACATCCCAACACCTTTCGACCATCTACAGGGTTGAAGTCAGGAGTGGGATGGTATACTCTCATGGTCCTAGATAAGTACAGCATCAACTCCGCAGCCCAAACACCACCATGGACTCACTGCCAGGGAGAGCTCGAGTGATGGGAAGTGAATGGTGTTCTTGCCAGATGTGCTTAGACTGCAATTGAATTTTTTCAGAAATATCAGAAAGCATAAGCTTGATCTAATAGGTAGAAAGTTGAAGGACTTCAAACAGTTAGATTGGTGCAACAAGAAGTGTGGTCATTTTCTCTGGAAATCCCTTCATTTTTCTAACCTGAAAACTTTTTGATTGCAGGTCTTCTTCTAGCAGATATTATCATTGTGGTATCATCGATTGCTGGAATAATATCTTCCACAGTATCATTAACTGGATTGAGCAGAGAGTTGATACAAGGTAGATGTTAAATCTCTGTTCTTAGAAACCCATGGGTAACCAGTTAAATTAATCTGACCAATTTATATTTTTGAGCAAATGTGTGGTTGTGGGATTTTCATTGCATTCCAAAACTATATAGGAAGTAATCATTGGTTTATTTTTTTCCTGTCATTGCTAAGTGTACTCCATCTCACAGTTGAGTGATATTGGAATTGGTTTATTTTTGTCACATTTTCCGAGATATAGCAAAGAGCAAACCACCTTGCAGATGGTTCATACAGATCAAATTATTACATGGTGCATTGAGGTCATACAAGATAAAACAATAACAGAATACAGAATAACGTGTGACAACTACAGGGGATGTGTGGTACAGGTGAACAATAAGGGGTAAGGTGAAGTCAAGATTCCATCTTATATTCCTGGGGAAATATTCAATTGTCTTATTATGGTGGGATAGAAACTGTCCGTGAACCTATTGTTTCAAGCTTTTAGCGGGCAGAAGAGAGAATGGCCAGGGTGGATGGGTTACGGATTATGTTGGCTGGTTTACTGAGACTGTTGAGAAGGTCCGTGGAAGGGAGGCTGCTTTCTGTGACATGCTGAGCTGTGTCTACAGCCCACAGCAGTTTCTTGCAGTCTTGGACAGAGCAGTTGCCATCCCAGCTGTGAGGTGTCCAGGTAGAATGTTCTCTCGATACAATGGTGAGGGTCAAAGGTGACGTGCCAAATTTCTTTAGCCTCCTGAAGAAGTAGAGAGATTGGTGAGCTTGCTGGTCATATACTCTATATGGTTGGACCAGGACAGGTGTAGCCCTCTCACCGGGCTCATATACAATCTTGGCTTGTTAGCCAGCTCTGCCAACAGCCTCGTGACTCAGTGGTGAGAAGGCCACCTTTCATAATCACTGTACGTCTAGGGTCTGTATGATTTGGGGTTCAGCTGAACAGGAACATTGTGATATTCTGATTGAAGAATCCTCGATTTCAGCAAATGCTGTGTAAATGCTGCCTGTATGCAATTATCAGTTGGCAAGAAATTACAGATCATGCACAGCATACAATTACAAAGACAGTGTATTTACTAATTTCAGCTTGATCAAGCAGTTATATGAGAAAGAAAAGAAAGAAAAAACATGACAGGATCCATTACAATTAATCCAGTCTAAATGTGCACATAACGTTGGCGCTTGTATTGTCTAAAAGTTGGGTATGACTATTATTCATGCTGCTAAACTCTCATCATCAACCACTGGTAGAGCTTCCCATCTTGGACTTCTTCATTTCGTGAAGCACATCTTTCCATGGGATTGAATCCTGCAGCTGTCTCTCCCAATCTTCCCTTCTCTGCATCTCCTACCAAAAAGTCCACAAACCCCACCGCTGTCCATCACAAATCTCTCCCCACCCAGCTCTCTCTAGAACCTTCTCCTGATTTGCTCTCTCAAGATTCCTAAGTTGAACATCATAGTCCCTTATCTTTAGCTGAAACTAAAGCATTCAACCCGCAGGACGCATTGCTTTACTGTAAGCTGCTAAATGAAAGTGTCTACAGCATTAGAAGAAGAAATCGTAACCAGGGCATTACACAGGCTATTGGCAATGTTCACCACTCGGAGGCTGAGGCTCTCAACCCTGTTCACTCCAAGTGAGTGTCTCATGGGTGAAATACATCCTCGGGGTGTGGTCTGAAGCCACTTCTCAAAAGCAAATTAAAAACTGCAAATGCTAGAAATCTGAAATAAAACAGTGAATGCAGTGTGGATTTATGAGAGCGTTGGTCATAAACGCAAGAAAGTCTGCAGATGCTGGAACTCCAAAGTGTTACGAGAGTATTACCAGACCCTGAGGACTGTGTTACAGAGAGTAGGTGGGCAGGCTAGGACCTTAATCCTTGGAACATAGGGTACTGAAGGGTGATCTCAGAGGCATATAGAATTATGGGAGGAATAGATAGGATGAATGCACCAAAAATTTGAGGGCTTGGTTTTAGAGTAACAGGAGAAAGGCACACTGCAGCGGTTCCCAACCTTTTTTATGCCATGGAACCCTACCACTAATTGAGTGATCATAAACCCCAAGTTGGGAACTCCTGATCTAAGGGGAACCTGCTGTATAAACACTGGTGGTGTAGCACAGCTCTAGCGTGGATGCCATATCAGACCACTGGCACTAACTTGAGGCCTAGCTGTGACCAAGATTACACAGCTCACCCTGCTGTGTGCCAATAAACCAGTGACTCCGACTTGCAGCATACCACATCAACAGTGTCTTGCAATCTCAAGAGAGTAACTAAGATGATTACTTGCTTGACAGTATTATTTATTGACTAGAGCTGCACCTTCAGGAAAAAACCTCTCCTATCCTTTGGATTTCTGGGAGTTAATTTATGCATCCATGCTCTGAGCAGATCTTTATAATTGAATATTTTTGAGGCCTTCCTTTGAATTTTATTTGATTGTCCCTGAGGTGCTGTAAATGGAATAGGTCCTTCTGTTGACTTCATGTCACATTCCCAGATCCAAGTTCTCTCTTCTCCTCTCTCCCATTGGGCAGGAGATACAAAAACCTGAAATAAAGCAAACTCAAGGATAGTTTCTATCCCATTGTTATCTGTCATCTGAACAGATTTCTTCTCTGATAATATGGACTCTTAAACTCATAATTTATCTGGTTGTAATCTTATATAACCATATTACAGCACAGAAACAGGCCATCTCGGCCCTTCTAGTCCATGCCGATGCCTACACTCACCTAGTCCTACTGACCCGCACTCAGCCTATAACCCCCCATTCCTTTCCTGTCCATATACCTATCCAATTTTACTTTAAATTACAATACCGAACCTGCCTCTACCACTTCTACTGGAAGCTCGTTCCACACAGCTACCACTCTCTGAGTAAAGAAATTCCCCCTCGTGCTACCCATAAACTTTTGTCCCTTAACTCTCAAGTCATGTTCTCTTGTTTGAATCTCCCCGACTCTCAATGGAAAAAGCCTATCCACGTCAACTCGATCTATCCCCCTCATTATTTTAAATACCTCTATCAAGTCCCCCCCCCCTCAACCTTCTATGCTCCAAAGAATAAAGACCTCACTTGTTCAGCCTTTCCCTGTAACTTAGGTGCTGAAACCCAGGTAACATTCTAGTAAATCTTCTCTGTACTCTCTCTATTTTGTTGATATCTTTCCTATAATTCAGTGATCAGAACTGTACACAATACTCCAAATTCAGCCTTACCAATGCCTTGTACAATTTTAACATTACATCCCAACTCCAATACTCAATGCTTTGATTTATAAAGGCCAGCATACCAAAACCTTTCTTCACCACCCTATCCACATGAGATTCCACCTTCAGGGAACTATGCACCATTATTGCTAGATCACTCTGTTCTACTGCATTCTTCAGTGCCCGACCATTTATGATGTATGTCCTATTTGGATTATTCCTACCAAAATGTAGCACCTCACACTTATCAGCATTAAACTCCATCTGCCATCGTCCAGCCCACTCTTCTAACTGGCCTAAATCTCTCTGCAAGCTTTGAAAACCAACTTCATTATCCACAACGCCACCTACCTTAGTATCATCTGCATACTTACTAATCCAATTTACCATGCCATCATCCAGATCATTAATGTATATGACAAACAACATTGGACCCAATACAGATCCCTGAGGCACACCACTAGTCACCGGCCTCCAACCTGACAAACAGTTATCCACCACTACTCTCCGGCATCTCCATCTGGCCACTGTTGAATCTATTTTACTACTTCAATATTAACACCTAAAGATTGAACCTTCCTAACTAACCTTCCGTGCGGAACCTTGTCAAAGGCCTTACTGAAGTCCATATAGACAACACCCGCTGCTTTACCCTTGTCAACTTTCCTCGTAACCTCTTCAAAAACTTCAATAAGATTTGTCAAACATGACCTTCCACGCACAAATCCATGCTGACTATTCCTAATCAGATCCTGTCTATCCAGATAATTATATATACCATCTCCAAGAATACTTTCCATTAATTTACCCACCACTGACGTCAAACTGACAGGCCTATAATTGCTAGGTTTACTCTTAGAACCCTTTTTAAACAATGGAATCACATGAGCAATACGCTAATCCTCCAGCACCATCCCTGTTTCTAATGACATTTGAAATATTTCTGTCAGAGCCCCTGCTATTTCTACACCAACTTCCCTCAAGGTCCTAGGGAATATCCTGTCAGGACCCAGAGATTTATCCACTTTTATATTCCTTAAAAGTGCCAGTACTTCCTCCTCTTTAATCGTCATAGTTTCCATAAACTCCCTACTTGTTTCCCTTACCTTACACAATACAATATCCTTCTCCTTAGTGAATACCGAAGAAAAGAAATTGTTCAAAATCTCCCCCATCTCTTTCAGCTACGCACATAGCTGTCCACTCTGATTCTCTAAGGGACCAATTTTATCCCTCACTATACTTTTGCTATTAATATAACTGTAGAAACCCTTCGGATTTATTTTCACCTTACTTGCCAAAGCAACCTCGTATCTTCTTTTAGCTTTTCTTAGATTACACCTTATTGTTTAACCTCACTGCACTTTCTCTATAGATTTTACACTTTGTTATTGATTTACTCTCCCTCAATGCACTGTGTAATGATCTGATCTGTATGAACAGTATGCAAGACAAGCATTTGACTGTATCTTGGTACATGTGACCATAATAAACCAATACTATCACTACACAACCATGTTCAAGAACAGCTAGTTATCTGCTGCTGTGTACCTGTGATGCTGCTGCAAGTTTCTGTTACACCTGTGCATACCTGCACCTGTACATCTGACAATAAATTTGACTTTGACATCCAATAAACTGTCAACATATATAGTATAATTCTCCGGAAAAAAATAAGAATAAACCATGGTCCCATGGAGAACGTACATACTCCTGACAGGCAACGGCGTGAATTGAATCCAGATCAGCAAGTGCTTGCATTGTGAAGTGTAAAGCACTATCCACTACACTTTATAAACTGTACCACACTTACAGAGGTTCTCCTTTGTGCTGTCCTCCTGCTCCTGATAAGAATGAGCGTCCAGGCCTTCAGTACCCTCACCGTGACGATGTAGTCTTTTGCTTAGGAGGTTCTACTGATCCATAATCAATGTAATGTACTCTTAACTCCACAAACTAGTACTGTTACCAGGACCTTGGCCTTTGCAAGTTGGACTGTTCACCTTCTCACTGTAATGCAGCATTGAGCGGATTCCAAGTATTCTAACAAGTGTCTGCATTTCTCTACAGGACCACAAGAGCCTCTATTTATGTGTAATGCTCTATCTCTCGTTACCATCTCTATTGCCCTCATTTCCCAGATTGTAATAAAAGGTAAGTGCTAAATATTATTTGTTATTGACATAAAACTGGTCAGTTCAGGCAAGGAGGAAAGCAGAAATGTGTAATTTTATCATTACAGTGTTGTTATTTTCACTAAACCTACAATGGAGGAGGTCACCCTCTGTGATATGGACCGACCCACTGTTGTACTTTCAGCAACACTTTGACGCGAATCACATTTGCTCTGTCAGGAACTGGAATGTTGGTAACTGGGTCCAGAATGGAAAATCAGACTGTGCTATTCTTCCGGTGGCAGAGTTAAGAGGCTCTTATGTAGGATGTAGAGGTGTCCTCCGAATGCACTCCACCATTCAGTAAGATCATGGCTCGCCTTACACCAACTCCATTCTCACTGTAGGAGTTATGGTCTAGCTACATAACGTGCTGCTCAGTCACCCCTGGAGGACTGTAGGTGAGGAGGTTCTCACTGAAACCTGTTAAATATTGAAGGGCATAGATAGATGTATGTGGAGAGGATGTTTCTATAGTGGGAGGAATCTAGGATGAGAGGGCACAGCCTCAGAATAGATGGACATCCATTTGGAACAGATTTGAGGAGGAGGGTGATAAATCTGTGGAATTCAATGCACAGACAGCTGTGGAGGCCAAATCATTGGGAGTATTTAAAGTGTAGTTTGATAGGTTCTTGATTAGTAAGGGTGTCAAAGGTTACAGGGCGAAGGCAGAAGAAAGGGGTTGAGAGGGATAATATCTCAGCCATGCTGAAATTGCATGGCATGCTCAATGGGCTGAATGGCCTAATTCTGCTGCTATGGTCTTATGTTTCTGGAGACCATTCATTAGATAGAAACACAAAATAAGTAAACAAAATGATAACTGAGTTCAAGGAGTCAAATTATGATCCAAAACAACACATAATTAGTTGTTAACTTTGGGGATATTTGATGAAGCTCTTTAATACATTATGGGAAATTGTCAGGTAGATTGGAAGCAAGTATTTCTATTCGTTTGGGAGTCAAAGACCAGAGATGTAGAGCTGAACAAAAACAGAGCTAAGATTTCAGAGTGAAGGTAAGGAAGGGAAAGAGATGACAATACACTGAACTTGAACTTGAGATGCTGGAAGTATCAATGGATAGATCAGTTCCTAAAGGAAGATCAGCTGTTACCGTTCAATGGCGATTGGTGGAATTTTGAGTAAAGGTATAAAGGGATAGGGAGATGTGTGTGGAGTCAGGTAAGGAGCAGACGTACACTCATTCTGTGCGTAGCAGGTTCAGTGGGTTAAATGCCCTGATCATGTGTAAATCTTTATGTCTTCCTGGACAATCCATCACCATTTTCTCGAAGGAACTGTCAGACGCAACTAGAGATGATCTTTATAAAGTGTGAAGGAGTGTTGGTGAATGATAATTGTGCACGATGCTCATTTAAATTCCTTCATTTATTGTGGGTCATACCTCCAGGAGCTGCCTCTGTACCAGTCGTTGTTTTATGTGTTGTGTTTGCCCTGCTGGCTTTCAACCTGTACTTGACTATCCGCTTTTGGAACTTGGGCTGCCAGTGTATCAGAAAGTTCTTAGACTGCACAGGTGAAGAGAAGATGATTTATCAGAGAAAAAAAAATCCCATCTGTAAATGTTGAAACTGTCCTAATCAATTCTACCATTGCACTTACCAGATTTGCGAACTTTGATGAACTTCTGTGGCATCGTGAGTTCTGTCACTGTGCTCATCTTTTCCTTCATCATCCTTGCTGAGGAGATTCAGCAAAGTGGTGAGTTTACCAACAGCCCCTCAATGTCTTTTGTTTTAATTCTATGGATTGTGTTCAGCTTTGCGAAGTCTCCACTGTAAACAGCTGAGTGACAGAGGATAGGAAAGGCTGGTCCAGGCTGACTGAGACTTGGGGAAAATTTAAGTGATCTCATTTATCTACTTAATTCCGTACCGCTGCCGGATTCAGGAGGGAGGCAGCCAGCTTCTGGACTACTGATCCAGAGAGGCATGGGAGCCTGGAAATTACATTCAAGTAGGTAAATGAATTTTAAATAGTGTTGAGAAACTACGTTTTAAAAATACAAATTTCCTGAGGTTCAATAATGTCTTTGAGAGGCTGGAGACAACGGGGACATCAGCAATTTGTGATGTACCATACCCCGACAAACAAATAAATCGAAATAAGTTAACCTCATTACAGAGGGCACAGTGAAGCAAAGTTTTCCACGGATCCTGTTCTGTTCACGCTCATTGAGTCAACCTTGTGTTGCAGAGTGAGAACAGGCAGATTTCCACTCATTATAGAATATCAGATGAAAGGTCTTGCCTAAACCAGTCAGAGTGAATATTGGAGAGAAGTCAGAAAATATTCTCTGAAACTGGTCTCAGGAACATCCCCGACAGGTCAATGGGGAAGGACGGACAGCTCACACTCACCCTGGGATCAGGAACATCCCCGACAGGTCAATGGGGAAGGACGGACAGCTCACACTCACCCTGGGATCAGGAACATCCCCGACAGGTCAATGGGGAAGGACGGACAGCTCACACTCACCCTGGTCTCAGGAACATCCCCGACAGGTCAATGGGGAAGGACGGACAGCTCACACTCACCCTGGGATCAGGAACATCCCCGACAGGTCAATGGGGAAGGACGGACAGCTCACACTCACCCTGGTCTCAGGAACATCCCCGACAGGTCAATAGGGAAGGACGGACAGCTCACACTCACCCTGGGATCAGGAACATCCCCGACAGGTCAATGGGGAAGGACGGACAGCTCACACTCACCCTGGGATCAGCGACATCAGCTGATGTGTAAAAGTTGGCCTGTGGTCTGGAATGTTTGGACCCCGGATCAGGTTCCCTTTGTCAAAATTAATCTTGTTGTTGTGGAGTGTTCTAACATAGAATCGTGTTATTCACTGTAGCTCATTAAAACAGCACTGGTAGAATGTGTATCCTTACATGGTCCACCTGGTTTATTCTCACTCTCCTGCCTGCTCTTAATCTTCTCAGTGTTTCTCTGTCATCTTTCCCCTGAGACCAGACCTTGGCTTGAACCTCATATTAATAGACAATAGACAACAGATGCAGAAGTAGACCATTCGGCCCTTCAAGCCTGCACCGCCATTTTGAGATCATGGCTGATCAATTACTATCAATACCTGGTTCTTGCCGTCCCCATATCCCTTGATTCCCCTATCCATAAGATACCTATCTAGCTCCTTCCTGAAAGCATCCAGAGAATTGGCCTCCACTACCTTCCGAGGCAGTGCATTCCACACCCCCACAACTCTCTGGGAGAAGAAGTTTTTCCTTAACTCTGACCTAAATGACCCACCCCTTATTCTCAAACCATGCCCTCTGGTACTGGACTCTCCCAGCACCTGGAACATATTTTCTGCCTCTATCTTGTCCAATCCCTTAATAATCTTATATGTTTCAATCAGATCCCCTCTCAATCTCCTTAATTCCAGCATGTACAAGCCCAGTCTCTCTAACCTCTCTGCGTAAGACAGTCCAGACGTCCCAGGAATTAACCTCGTGAATCTTCGCTGCACTTCCTCTACAGCCAGGATCTCCTTCCTTAACCCTGGAGACCAAAACTGTACACAATACTCCAGGTGTGGTCTCACCAGGGCTCTGTACAAATGGAAGAGGATTTCCTTGCTCTTGTACTCAATTACCTTTGTAATAAAGGCCAACATTCCATTAGCCTTCTTCACGGCCTGATGCACTTGCTCATTCACCTTCAGTGACTGATAAACAAGGACTCCTGGATCTCTTTGTATTTCTCCCTTACCTAACTCTACATCGTTCAGATAATAATCTGCCTTCCTGTTCTTACTTCCAAAGTGGATAACCTCACACTTATTCACATTAAACGCCATCTGCCAAGTATCTGCCCACTCACCCAGCCTATCCAAGTCTCCCTGAATTCTCCTAACATCCTCATCACATGTCACACTGCCACCCAGCTAAGTATCATCAGCAAATTTGCTGATGTTATTTTCTATGCCTTCATCCAAATCGTTAACGTAAATGGTAAACAGCGGTGGTCCCAATACCGAGCCCTGTGGCACCCCACTAGTCACCACCTGCCATTCCGAGAAACACCCATTCACCGCTACCCTTTGCTTTCTATCTGCCAACTAGTTTTCTATCCATGTCAATGCCTTCCCCCCAATGCCCTGAGCTTTGATTTTACCCACCAGTCTTCTATGTGGGACCTTATCAAATGCCTTCTAAAAATCGAGGTACACTACATCCACTGGATCTCCCCCGTCTAACTTCCTGGTTACATCCTCGAAAAACTCCAACAGATTAGTCAAGCATGATTTACCCTTGGTAAATCCATGCTGGCTAGGCCCAATCCTATCACTGCTATCTAAATATGCCACTATTTCATCCTTAATAATGGACTCTAGCATCTTTCCCACCACCGATATCAGGCTGACAGGTCGATAGTTCTCTGTTTTCTCCCTCCCTCCTTTCTTAAAAAGTGGGATAACATTAGCCATTCTCCAATCCTCAGGAACTGATCCTGAATCTAAGGAACATTGGAAAATGTTTACCAATGCATCCGCAATTTCCAGGGCCACCTCCTTTAGTACCCTAGGGTGCAGACCACCTGGACCTGGGGATTTGTCAGCCTTCAGTCCCATCAGTCTTCTCATCACCGTTTCCTTCCGAATGTCAATCTGTTTCATTTCCTCTGTTACCCTATGTCCTTGGCCCATCCATACATCTGGGAGATTGCTTGTGTCTTCCTTAGTGCAAACAGATCTAAAGCACTCATTAAATTCTTCTGCCATTTCTCTGTTTCCCATAACAATTTCACCCAATTCATTCTTCAAAGGCCCAATATTGTTCTTAACTATCTTCTTTCTCTTCACATAACTAAAAAAAGCTTTTGCTATCTTCCTTTATATTCCTGGCTAGCTTGCGTTTGTACCTCATTTTTTCTCCCCGTATTGTCTTTTTAGTTAAGTTCTGTTGTTCCTTAAAAACTTCCCAATCATCTGTCCTCCCACTCACCTTAGCTCTGTCATATTTCCTTTTTTTTTAATGCTATGCAATCCCTGACTTCCTTTGTCAACCACTGTGGCCCCTTTCCCCCCTTTGAATCCTTCCTTCTCTGGGGGATGAAATGATTTTGCTCCTTGTGCATTATTCCCAAGAATACCTGCCATTGCTGTTCCACTGTCTTTTCTGCTAGGCTATCCATCCAGTCAACTTTGACCAGCTCCTCCCTCATGGCTCCATAGTTTCCCCTGTTCATCTGCAACACTGACACCTCCGAGCTACCCCTATCCTTCTCAAATTGCAGATAAAAGCTTATCATATTGTGATCACTACCTCCTAATGGCTCCTTTACTGCGAGATCGCTTATCAAATCCTGTTCATTACATAACAGTAAATCCAGAAAAGTCTTGTCCCTGGTCGGCTCTCGTACAAGCTGTTCCAAGAATGCATCACGTAGGCACTCTACAAACTCCCTATCCTGTGGTCCTGCACCAACCTGATTCTCCCAGTTCACCTGCATGTTGAAATCCCCCACAACTACTGTGACATTACCTTTGCCACATGCCAATGTTAACTCCCTATTCAACTTGCACCCAATATCCATGCTACTGTTTGGTGGCCTGTAGACAACACCCATTTGGGTCCTTTTGCCCTTACTGTTCCTCAGTTCCATCTCTACTTCTCCTGACCCTATGACCCCCTTGCAAAGGACTGAATCTCATTCCTCACCATCAGGGCCACCCCACCCTCCCTGCCCACATTTCTGTCCCTACGATAGCACGTATACCATTGTACATTCATTTCCCAGGTCTGATCTCCCTGCAGCCATGTCTCTGTTATCCCAACAACATCATTGTTACCCATTTGCACCTGAGCTTCAAGCTCATCCGTCTTATTTCTGACACTTCGTGCATTCAGATATAGAATTTTTAACCCATTTCTCCTCTCTCTGTTTGAATCGCTGCCTATTGTGCTTAACCCAGCTCTCCGAACTCCCATCGGGCTATACACCCCTAGAATTTTGTTCTCCTTCCTAAATTTACTTATTCTTTCAACACATTTAGCTCCATGTTCTGTCAGACCATCCCTCTGTACATGAGTCCTCCTTATCACTTGTTCCACCCCACCTTTCTCTACTGCGCAATTAATATTCCGGAACCATGTAGTCCCCACCTGTCCTTTATTCTTCCTCTCGCTATCCTCTCTCGCATTCTGGATCCCCGCCGCCTGCAAATTTAGTTTAAACCCCCCCCCCCCCCCCAATAAGCACTAGCAAACTTCCCTGCAAGAATGTTAGTACCGCTCCAGTTCAGGTGTAAACCGTCCCTTCGGAACAGATATTAAGCTCAGTACTTTCTTGGGAGTTGGGCTTGAACCAACAATTTACTACCAAGGAGGCAAGAGCCTCTGGGACCCAGACAATAGTTGCTGAATGAGGAAAATTACTAATCTATTCCTGTCACTAATCAAAGAGAAAAAAGCAAAATGTTATTCATCAGGCCTGGGAAGGAGGGATCGGTCAAGCTCCCTATCATGATTAATGATATGGTAGTGGATCATGAACAGCTGGTGCCTGAAAATCCAGTGAACACAGTTCCTGTGACACTTTGTGAGAAGAGGAGGATTCCTCTCACAATACAGAGTTGTACAACACAAAACAGGCCCTTCGGCCCACCGTCCGTTTCAACATTTTCACCATCTACACTCAACCCATCTGCCTGCATTAGGACCATATCCTTCCACAACCCAAGTATCCATAAGACCATGAGACATAGGAGCAGAATTAGGCCATTCAGCCCATCATGGCTGATCCTGGATCCCACTCGACACCTGCCTTCTTGCCATATCCTTTGACATCATAACCGTCTGGGAAATGATCAACTTCCACCTTAATATGCACAGACTTGGCCTCCACTGCAGTTTGTGGCAGAGTATTCCACAACTTTACTACTATCTGGCTAAAAAAAATCCTCCTTACCTCTGTTCTAAAGGGTCGCACCTCGATTTTGAGGCTGTGTTGCCTCTACTTCTGGGTACCTCCTCAGAATGTAGAAAACATCCTCTCCTCATTCACCCTATCTGGTCCTTTCAACATTCGGGAGCTTTCAATGAGATTTCTCCCCACCCCCCTCAAACCCCGCATTCTTCTGCATTCCAGTCAGTGCAGGCCCAAAGCTGCCAAACCCTCCTCATGTGTTAACCTTTCATTCCCAGAATCATCCTCATGAACCTCCACTTGACTCTCTCCAATGACAACACTTTGTTTCTGAGATAAGTGGCCCAAAACTGTTGACAATACTCCAAATGCAGCCTGACAAGTGTCTTATAAAGGCTCAGCATTATCTCCTTGTTCTTATATTCTGTTCCCCTTGAAATAAATGTCAACATTGCATTTGCCTTCTTTACCACAGACTCAGCCTGTAAATTAACCTTCTGGGAGTCTTGTATGAGGACTCCTAAGTCCCTCTGCACCTCTGATATTTGAACCTTCTTCCCATTTAGGCAATAGGTAATGGCAGCAAGACTAAGGAGACTTAGGAGGAGGGAAGCAGAGGTCCATGAGTCAGTCCTCATCAGGGCATTAGAGATGGAGAGGATCAGTAACTCTAAATTCCATGGTGTTTTCGTTTCAGAGGACCTGCCCTTGGCCCAGCATGTAAATGCAATTTTGGATAAAGCATGACGGCGCCTCTACTTCCTTAGGAGTTTGTGCCGATTGAGTACGACATCGAAAACTTTGACAAACTCCTATAGATGTGTGGTGGAGAGTATATTGACCGCGTGCATCACAGCCTGGTATGGAACTAAAAAAAGCTTTTGGAACACTGGCCTTCATAAATCAGTGTATTGAGCACAGGAGATGGAATGTTATGTTGAAGTTGTATAAGACATTGGTGAGGCTTACTTTCGAGTAAAGTGTGCAGTTTTGGTCACCTACCTATAGAAAACATGTAAATAAGGTTGAAGGAGTACAGAGAAAACTTACAAAAATGTTGTCCGGTCTGGATGACCTGAGTTATAAGGAAAGATTGACTTTACTCCTTGGAATGTAGAAGATTGAGAGGAGATTTGATAGAGATATACAAAATTATGAGGGATCTAGGTAGGGTAACTGCAAACAGGCTTTTTCCACTTAGGTTGGGTGAGACTACAACCAGAGGTCAAGGGTTAAGTGTGAAAGGTGAAAAGTCTAAGTGGAACACAAGGGGAAATGTCTTCACTTAGAGGGTCATGAGAGTGTGGAACAAGTTGCCAGCACAACCGGCACATGCAAGCTCGGTTTCAACGTTTACAGGAAGGTTGGACAGGTACATGGATGGTAGGGGGTATGGAGGGCTCTGGTCCCAGTGCAGGTCAATGGGAGTGGACAGTTAAAATGGTTTGGCACAGAGTAGATGGGCTGAATGGTCTGCTTCTATGTTGTACTTTTCTAAGACTCTGTGACTCTTAAGTTGTTACTGCACGTGATACTTGTCAGTGGGTTAAAAGGAGAGCACTCTCTGAGAAGCCAACTGTCCACATTAAAAGGGTGGGGTGAGGGTGGGGGAGGCTAGACCTACTCAAGTACATTTCATCATCATTGAAAGTAAGCATGCAGGGGCAGCAGGCAGTGAAGAAAGCTAACGGCATGTTGGCTTTCATAACAAGGGGAGTTGAGTATAGGAGCAAAGAGGTCCTTCTGCAGTTGTACAGGGTCCTGGTGAGACCACACCTGGAGTATTGTGTTCAGTTTTGGTCTCCAAATTTGAGGAAGAACATTCTTGCTATTGAGGGAGTACAGCGTAGGTTCACGAGGTTAATTCCCGGGATGGCAGGACTGTCATATGTTGAAAGATTGGAGCGACTGGGCTTGTATACTCTAGAATTTAGAAGGGGATTTGATTGAACATATAAGATTATTAAGGGAGTGGACATGCTAGAGGCAGGAAACGTGTTCCCGATGTTGGGGGAGTCCAGAACCAAAAGCCACAGTTTAAGAATAAGGGGTAGGCCATTTAGAACTGAGTTGAGGAAAAACTTTTTCACCCAGAGAGTGGTGGATCTATGGAATGCTCTGCCTCAGAAGGCAGTGGAGGACAATTCTCTGGATGCTTTCAAGAAAGAGATAGATATGGCTCTTAAGGATAGCGGAGTCACGGGATTTGGGGAGAAGGCAGGAATGGGGTACTGATTGTGGATGATCAGCCACGATCACATTGAATGGCGGTGCTGGCGTGAGGGGCCGAATGGCCTACTCCTGCACCTATTGTCTATTGTCTATTGAACCCCTGCCACAGCAGCAATGCTATCAATTTTAATTACCACCTATTCAGGTCTATTGTCAATGGAAATCCCTTTACAAAAGCTGACCAAGATCACACACAGAAGTTAGTTATTAATGGGACCCTCAAGTGCTATAATAATTTCTTGGGAGAAGCTGTGAAAGAAAGGCATTCATTGGTGTATCAAATAACCTGTTACCCCCAAGAATGAGGGCTGATCAAAACAATGAGTGATCTTTTAAAACAACGATTTGTTTATGTTGACCATCACACCTCACAGGGATGGTGACCGTGCTATCCCTAACCTTGTACAATCTAAACAACAGACTGTCACCCCAAGGATCGCCAATGCCCAGGATGATCCAGAATGGGAGGAGGAAATGAGAACTGAGGAAAGCGCTCCCACTGTGGGAGGGAAAGTATGAGTGAGCCTTCCAAATGCTGTGGTTTACAAGGAGATTGTAGAAACTGGAGACAGTAGCACATACTGTGTATCAATCAGTACAAAGGCAAGATGATCTGTTGTGTTTAAACAGGGAGAAATTGACCAAACGAGAATGATTTACATTTCTGTAAGATTGATAATGACAGGCACTTTGTTGTCTTCCAGGTGAAAACAGCACTGGAATTAGTCCTGTCAACAACATGGACTTTACCCTGAGGAGGGGTCATTGTCTGGACATACAGGAGACTAGTTACAGAAGAAGAAGACATCTCTCGATAAAAGACACACACATTGGTGAACTATAACCACAATGAACTGTGATCCAGTTTGCACTAGTCAAAATAAGGTATAGGTCTGGGGAATAACTAGTGGACGTAAACTCATCATAATATTAGTTGCGCTCATAGTACAGCTTATTCTAGCTATTGCTTACTTAGAATTCGTATTCTAATCCTACTGCTTAAATAATTACTTTATGATAGGTCCAGTTAAACTGTATTTACCATAATGCTTGTATAATTTTTGCAGACAAGAAGGAGGTGTTGCACTTTGGTTAGATCTTCCAAGTAGGTTCTACACAGTGGGTGGTTAAGCTACAGAGGGGTGCAGTAGAGCAAAGGGATCTGAGAATACAGGTTCATCACTCATTGAAAGGTAGACAGGGTCATAAAGAAATCTTTTGGCACATTGGCCTTCGTAGATCAAAGTACTGAGTACAGGCCTAATTTTGACAATTGTGTGCAGATTGGCCACCTGCTGCATACAAGAACACTGAGGGGCAAGTGATCATAACATGATCAAATTCAGCAGGAAATTACAGTGGAGTAAAGGCAACCACAGAGACATGAGAGAGGAGTTGGCAGGAATTCACTGGAATTCAACCCTGGAATGGATGACAGCAAAGCAGCAGTGGCTTGAATTTCTGTAAGCAACTCATAAGCCATAGGATATTAACATCCCAAAGAGGAAGAAGTATTCCAAAGGCAAGATGACACAAACCTGGCTAACAAGAGAAATGAAAGCCAACACAAAAGCAAAAGAGAGGGTACATAAGACAGCAAAAATTAGTGGTAAGTTAGGGGATTGGGAAGCTATGAAAAACCATCAGAAGGCAACTAAAAAGTTATTAAGAAAGTAAAGATGATTACAAAAGTAAGCTAGCCAATAATCTTAAACAGGATATCAGATATTTCTTCAGATACATAAAGTGTAAAAAAGAGGTGAGAGTGGATATCGTCTGCTGGAAAACGATGCTGGAGAGGTAGTAATGGGGGATAAGGAAATGGCGGACAAACACAAACAACCACTTTACATCAGTCGTCACTGTGGAAGACACTCGCAGTGTGGTGGAAGCGGTATCAGGGTCACGAAATGAGTAAAGTTGCCATTTATAGAGAGAAGGTTCTTGCGAAACTGGAAGGTCTGAAAGTAGGTAATTCACCTGGACCAAATGGTGTACCCCAGGGTTTTGAAAGAGGGGGCTGAAGAGATCGTGAAGGCATTTGTAATATTCTTTCAAAAATTACTAGATTCTGGAATGGTTCCAGAGGAATGGAAAATTGCAAATGTCACTCCACCCCTCAAGAAGGAAGAGAGGTAGAAGAAAAGTAACAATAGGCCAGTTAACTTGACCTCAGTGGTTGGGAATATGTTGGAGACAATTATTAAGGATGAGGTCTTTTATCATGAACCACCAAGTCTTGGGGTACTTGGTAGCTCATGATAAAATAGGCTGTAGTCAGCACGGTTTCCTCAAGGAAAAATCTGGCCTGACAAATCTGTTGGAATTCTTGAAGAAATAACAAGCAGGATAGACAAAGGAGAATCAGTTGATGTTGTGTAGTTGGATTTTCAAAAGGCCTTTGACAAGGTGCCGCACATGAGGCTGATTAACAAGCTATGTTCCCATGGTATCACGGGAAAGATTCTGGCATGGATAAAGCAGTGGCAGATTAGAGTGGCAATAAAGGGAGCCTTTTCTGGTAGGCTGATGGTGGATAACGGTGTTCCCCAGGGGTCTGTGTTGGGACCAATTATTTTTATATTATATGTCAATGATTTGGATGCTGAAATTGATGGCTTTGTTGCAAAGTTTACAATCAATATAAATACAGGTGAAGGGGCAGATAGTTTTGAGGAAGTAGAGATGCCACAGAAGGACTTAGACTGATTAAGAGAATGGGCAAAGAAGTGGCAGATGAAATACAGTGTCAGGAAGTGTATGGTCATGCACTTTGGTAGAAGAAATGAAAGGGTTGACTATTTTCTAAATGGACACATGATACAAAAATAAACTGAGGCACAAAGGGACTTGTGCAGGATTCCCTAAAGATTAATTTACAGATATAGTCTGTGGTGAAGAAGACAAATGCGACATTAGCATTCATTTCAAGAGGACTAGAATATAAAAGCAAGGATTGAGACTTTATAAAGCACTGGTGAGACCTCACTGGGAGTACTGGGAACAATTTTGGGCCCCTTATCTTAGAAAGGATGCGCTTAAACTGGAGAGGGTTCAAGTGACGTTCACAAAAGTGATTCCAGGTATGATTGGCTTGTCATATGAAGAAAGAGTGTTTGATGGCTCTGGGCCTACATTCACAAAAATTCTGAAAAATGAGGGGTGACCTAATTTAAAGTTATTGAAAGGTGAAAGGCCTCATTAGAGTTAATGTGGAGAGGATGCTTCCTATGGTGGGAGAGTCTAAGATCAGAGGACACAGCCTCAGACTAGAGGGGTGTCCTTATAGAACAGAGATGAGGAGGAATTTCTTTAGCCAGAATCTGTGGAATTCTTTGCCACAGGCAGCTGTGGAGGCCAAGTCTTTATGTATATTTAAGAAAGAGGTTGGTAGGATTCTTGATTGGTCAGGGCGTGAAAGGATACGGGGAGAAAGCAGGAGATTGGGGCTGAGAGGAAAAATGGATCGGTCATGATGAAATTGTGGAGTAGAATCAATTGGCCAAATAACCTAATTCAGCTCCTATATCTTTTGTCTTATGGTTTACCTGCAGGAAAGATGTAAATAAGGTTGAAAGAGTACAAAGAAAATTTACAAGGATATTGCCAGGACTGCATCAGCTGACATGTTAGGCTTGGACATTATTCCTTGGAACATAGAAGAGTGAGGGGAGGTTTGATAAAGGTATTCAAAATTATCAGGATATAGGTAGTATAGATGCAAGCAGGCTTTTTCCACTGAGTTAGGGTGGGTCTAAAACTAGAGGTCATGGATTACTGGTGAAAGGTGAAAATTTTAAGGGGAAATGTCTTCACTCAGGGGGTCATGAGAGTGTGGAATGAGATGTGTGATCGTAGGGACATTGAGGGTCATTGTCCGGGTGTAGGTTGATGGCGTGAGGAATTTGAATGGTTTTGGTATGAACTCAATGTGGCAAAGGGCCTGTTTCTTTTCAATGACTAATGTGCCAATGAGAAGTCAGTGAGTGGAGTGTTAAATATGATTCCTCCTTGGTACATGCTAAAATAAAATGGAAGCCTGTAAGACAGAATGGTGTTCGCTTGGAGTGGGTTTGTTTTGAGGAAGTACTACAGAACCAGTCCACAGCAATGCTTTGAGGAAGTTAAGGGAATACAAGTCTACAGGGAGTGGTGAAGAATATGTTTATCTGATCAGAAGAGACAAGTTTGGGTACATCTGGCCCCACTAATGGATAGGAAAGTACCAGCGTAAGTGGTGTTGAAAGGTTGAAAAAGGGATGCTTACTTTATGCAAGGGGAAAGCTTTGTCTTAGGCTAGATCATGGCTAAGATTAGGGACAAAAACACTGAGCCAGAGTTAGAGTTAGCAAGAGAGAGGAAAAAAGATGTTTAAAAGATTGTTGGATGTGGCTCCGCTCCACCATTGCAGAGATTGGTTTGTTTAGTAGATGATGAGTATTATTTTGATTTCTATACTGCTCCTACTGTAGTCATTTCTGCTTAACATTTTTCTAGTAATGAAGTGTTTCTTGTGGTTAAACATGTGAGGTGCCTCCTTTGCAAATGCAAAACCCTGAGCTGAATAGGAAAAGTACATGTAATGAATTTTCAAATGATTTTTGTTATAGCCACAAAGCCACCAATATAACATGAAAAATTAGCAGAAACACTTTCATAAACTAGCAAAATGTTAAGCAGAAAGTAAAACAAATGTCTACAGTAGGAGCAGTATAGAAATCAAAATAATACTCATCATCTACCAAACAAACCAATCTCTGTGATGGCGGAGGGGAGCCACGTCCAGCAATCTTTGAGACGTCCTTTTTCCTCTCTCTCGCTAACTCTGACATATAGAATGAAAAATTGGCAGAACCAACACTAACCCCTGCGGAACACCACGACTCACTGTGTCAGTTGAACGCAGCAGGCCAGGCAGCATCTATAGGGAGAAGCACTGTTGACGTTTCGGGTCGAGACCCAAAATTTTTTCTGTCAATTGTGTGTGAATATCGGATATTCAGTGATAACAACGGTAAATACTGTATTTAGTTTAGCACTGCCATGAATATTTTTTTTGCAATAAACATCATGGATAATCATGGCACATAATGATGACAATGATGATGAAACATGTCTTATTTACTATATATTAGTCAAAGTATGTTATTTATGTTAATCTGTGGGATACTATATTTTTAAATTATGTTTACCACGTACAGCTCGTTCAGAATGTCAGGTACACCAGCAAAGAGACAAGAATGCTCAAATGAAGAGAGAAACAGCAGAGATTTTCCAGAGTGGTTGAGTGAAAGAATAAAAGATGGATCTTTTGGTCTGAAGTAGTATTGTGCATTATACCCTTCCCTGTTATCCCCCCGCAAAGTTCAAAGTAAATTGATTCTTAAAATAAATATATGTCACTATATCCAACCCTGAGATTCATTTTCTTGTGGGAATATTCAATAAATTTCAGGATGTATATTGTATAATATACATTAAATGTAAAAATAGACATTAAATGTACCTATTGAAACCTATTAAATCCGAGATTCAATAAATGGAATTAATGAAAGAAAGCACCCAACTGGACAGACAACCAATGTGCAAAAGACAACAAACTGTGCAAATACAAAAGAGAAAGAAACAAATAATAAATAAATAAACAATAAACATTGAAAACATAAGAATCAGAATCAGGTTTATTATCATCGGCATGTGTCGTGAGACGAGGAGTCCTTCAAAGTCCATAGGTTGTGGGAACAGTTCAGTGATGGGGCGAGTGAGGATTTAAAACGTCGTTCCCGTGATAATGGGTAATTATCACCCATTGGTGGATTTATGATTAGCAGCCATTCACAGCAGGTAAATAATGTCCAGAGGGTCAGGACAACAATGTGACCTCTGACCCGGACAAGACATGGTTCAGTACGGGAACACTGAGTGTCAGCAGTTCCAGTGTGACAGATGAAGTCTTCCGGGACGTTTAAAATTGTTGACCATGTGGGCAATAATTCTGCATTGGTCACAAAAGCAGGGATGCTGATAACACTCAGCAAGTCGAACAATATCTTATGGTAATCTCCATTTTCCCAACACTTGCAGGTATTTCTTTTTCAAATTCTCCGCTACATTTCTATCACTTACCCCTGATTTCTTTTAGTTTTTAAAGCTGTGTCACAAAAATAGTGGCTTTTTTGGCATGTGGACCTCTGACTTCCTGCTCTAACTCTTCGGTCTTGATGACATTGAGTGAGAGGTTGTTGATGTGACACCACTCAGACAGATTTTCAATCTCCCTCCTGTATGCTGATTCATCACCACCTTTGCTTTGACCAGCGACAGTGGTGTCACCAGCAAACTTAAACATGGCGTTGGAGCTGTGCTAAGCCTCACAGTCGTAAGTGTAAAGTGAGTAGAGCAGGGGGCTAAGGACACAGCCTTGTGGTGCACCCATGGCAATGGAGATTGTGGAGGAGATGTTGTTGACAATCCGAACTGACTGGGGTCAGCAAGTGAGGAAATTGGGAACTAATTGCACAATAGTGGAGTGAGGCTAAGGTCTTGAAGCTTGTTGATTAGTTTTCAGGGGATGATAGTATTGAACACCAATGTGTAATCAATAAAGAGCATCCTGATGTTTATCTCTGCTGTTCAGATGTTCCAGGGTTGAGTGAAGAGCCAATGAAATGGCATCTACTCTGGACCTGTTGGCAAAATGGAATAGATCCAAGTTGCTTCTCAGGCAAGAGTTGACACGTTTCTTCATCAGCCTCTCCAAACACTTCATCACTGTGGATGTAAATGCCACTGGACAATAGACATTGAGCCAGGTTACCGCGTTGTCCTGAGGCATCGATATAATTGAAGCCTGCTTGAAGCAGGTGGACACTTCAAACGGCCAAAGTGAGAGGTTAAAGATATCGGTGAGCAATCCATCCAGTTGACCAGCACAGTTCTTTAGTACGCAGCCGGGTACCCCGTCCAGACTGGCAGCTTTCTGTGGGTTCACCCTCCTGAAGGATGCTCTCACATCAGCCTCAGAGACTGAAAACACAGGGTCATCGGGAGGCTCTGGGAGTTCGTAAAGGTTCTCCATGTTTTGATGGTCAAGGCGACCATGAAGGCACTGAGTTCATCTGGAAGCAAAGCCCTGGTGTCAAAGTTCAAGGTTCAAGGTTCATTTTATTGTCGATGTATTTACAATACACCAGACCGCCTTCCCACAGAAAAAGCAGTTACAATAACAATCCCTGAACCTCTGCCCTACAGAAAAAACAGTATAAATAACAATCACCGACACCCTCTCCTGAAAAAAAAACAGCAACAATACAATCCCTGACCCCTTCTCCCACAGAAAAGAACAGTGACAATAACAATCCCTGACACCCTTCCCTGCAGAATAAAACAGCAATAATACAATCCCTGACCCCTTCTCCCACAGAATAAAACCTCCGGTCTCCATTGGGAGTGATCCCTGACCCTCCGGCCTCCATTGGGAGCGATCACTGACCCTCCATTCTCCATTGGGAGTGATCACTGACCCGCCGTTCTCCATTGGGAGCAATCACTGACCCTCCGTTCTCCATTGGGAGCAATCACTGACCCTCTGGCCTCCATTGGGAGCAATCACTGACCCTCCGGCCTCCATTGGGAGTGATCCCTGACCCTCCGGCCTCCATTGGGAGCGATCACTGACCCTCCATTCTCCATTGGGAGTGATCACTGACCCGCCGTTCTCCATTGGGAGCAATCACTGACCCTCCGTTCCCCATTGGGAGCAATCACTGACCCTCTGGCCTCCATTGGGAGCAATCACTGACCCTCCGGCCTCCATTGGGAGTGATCACTGACCCTCCATTCTCCATTGGGAGTGATCCCTATGTCCCAATGGTCCCAATGCTGTTGTCCCAGTGGCCTCCATCCGGAGTGCTTGCTTCAATCTTTCTCACCACTTCGAGATGGAGTCGCTCATGACCCGACGTCCTGTCCTTGGTTTACTTCATGAGTCAGCTTGTGTTCTCGGTCCTTTTCGAGTTTTTGTCTCTGATCTCCACGAGGCAGCTCTCCTGACTTAGCACAGCACTGCATCCTTCGACTGAGATCCAAATGTACACCACAGGCACCGACAGTCTCCATAACACAACCAGTACAAAAAGTATATGAGCAAAAGTGAAATAATTCAGAGGATTTTCTATCTGAAAGATGTCGCCCGAGGAATTGTTCGTATTTCCGATTCCTTATCTCTTGGTCTCGAGAAGTATGAGGTGACAGCACTCAAGCCCTTTCTTGGCCGATTTTTAGCAGTTAGTTGCCATCATAAACAGCTGCATTATTATTGTAACATTTATCTAAACGTTGGTCGGCGAAGAGCTAATCAGCTGTAATCCCTTTATTCTCAGGAACACAGTCCCTCTATACCTAAACCTAATGAGACAGCCTGTTCTATATTTCATGTGTGGAGAGTGATTACACACTTCAATTATTTACTCAACAAATGCTCTGACTCCCATACAATCCCTATCTGAGTCCCCATGTGCAACCACACTCCATTCCTTCTCTTTATATTCATTGGCCGCAAGACTATTGAATGGTCCCCGAGACTCTTCAACTCACAATCAGACAATAAGATATTGGAGCAGACTTAGGCTACTTGGCCCAACGAACAGCCAAATTAGACCTGTGGCACTGAATTCTACAGATTCACCACTCTCTGGCTAAAGAAATTACTACTCATCTCTGTTCTGAATGGACGTCCCTCTACTCTGAGGCTGCATCCTCCTGTCTTTGACTCCCCAGTCATAGGACACATCCTCTCCAAATCTGCTCATTCAATAGATTTCAAAGAACTCGCCCCTTATTCTTCTGAATTCCAATGAGTATAGGTGCAGAGACATCAAACGCTCCTCATATGATAAACCTTTCCATTCCAGAAGCATTTTTGTGAGTCACCTTTGAACCCTCTCCAACGTCAGCACACTCTTTCTTAGCTAAGGAGGCCAAAACTGCCTGCCGTACTCCAAGTGAGGCCTCACCAGGCCTTAAAAAGCTTTACATTACATCCTTGATTTCATATTTAATCCTCTTGACATGAATGCTTACATTGCATTTGCCTTCCTCATCACCGACACAACCTGCTATTAACCTTTAGGGAATCCTGCACGAGGACTCCCAAGTCCCGGGGGTCACAGTCTTCTTCATTATAGCCTTGACAGTTATTCTCTGCCAGCCCTGCACTTTCTCTGAAGCTGTAACACTTTATTCTACATTCGGTTGTAGGTTTGCCTTATTCTCCCTCTGCTGTAACGAAATGATCTGTATGGATGGCATATCACACATTTTTATCCTTCCTCTGTGACAGGAATGAAACAATTTACCAATTAATTTACTAGTGCTGTGCTGAGCAGTGTTGCAGAGGCCCCAGTCATCACACTGACTGGCTCCACCATCAAGCCAACCATGCACAGGAAGTGCATTTGATGTCTAAGGTACTTCCCTTAATCTTGCTACCTTATATATCTGCAGGGAGAAACACAGACACAAGGTAACCATGGAAACATTCATCTTTCTGCTAAGTCTGACAAAATGAACTTAACAAGTGGCAAAGGGCCCCACTTCCAAAGAGTTCATGATTCAAATTTCAAAGTAAATTTATTATCAAAGAGCTTATACGTCACCATATACAACTCAATTTCTTGCGGGCACTTACAGTAGAACAAAGAAATATGAGAGAATCAATGAAAAGCTGCACACAAAGGGCATAAAGGACAATCTATGTAAATACAAAATAATAACTACACAAATAAATAGATAAATAATATTGCTAAAATGATTGTGGTGTCCATGACAGTGAATCCAGAGGTTGTGGGTCAAAGGTATCCACGCTGGTTCAGGAACCAGATGGTTGAGGGGTAATAACTGTCGCTGAACCTGACATAAAGCTCCTCTATCTCCTACCCAATGGCAGCAGCGAGAAGAGAGCGTGGACTGGATGGTGAGCACCAACCGAGTTGGATATCCAGGAGTTCGTTAAATGAGGAAACTGGGACATGGAGGAAGGGAATTCTGTCCTGGTTCTTTCTTTCCAACAATACCACAGGCTCGATAGGGCACCTCATTCATATTATGCGTACATTCTGCACCAGTGGAAACTCCAGAACATCTTTTGTCTTCCAGACACCCATGTTTGCAGAAACATTGTCAGTTGTAGGCCCCAAGCTCTGGGTTTTGGGGGTCCAGGCGACACTGCAGTCCAAGGGCAAGGCAGAGTGTTTTAGGGCCTGCATCTATACTGTACTGCCAGACCCAAGACTCAGGGAAGACAATAGGGAAACATTGACAAGGGAACAGACAGATGTTGCCTCCCTGGTGCCAGGGCCTATTAAAAAGTTGTTCATACAGGCCAGTCTGTCACAGGAAAATCCCTCTCCACTACTGAGCACATCTACATGGAGTGCTGTCACAGGAAAAGCATCAAAACCTCAAACCATCCAGGCTATGCTTTCTTCTTGCTAATACCAAAGGGCAAGAGGTACAGGAGCATTACATCCCATGCCACCAGGTTTAGGAACAATTACTACTATCGGCTCAGATAAATTCACTCACCTCAACACTGAACTGATTCCACAAACTATGGGCACGATCTCAAGGACTCTACAATTCATGTTCTCAATTTTATTTGTATTTGCAGTTTGTCTTCGTTTGCACATTGGCTGCTTGACCGTCTTTGTTTGTGTGTAGTTTTTCATTGATCCTATTGTATTTCTTTGTAGCTACTGCGAATACCCACAAGAAAATGAATCTCAGGGTTATATATGGTGATGTTTACATACTTTCACTATCAATTTACTTTGAACTTTATGTTGAGGAGGGAGGGTGATGAGTATGAGACAGGATCCTAACAATGGCAATGCCCAAATCCCTCCCACTGCCAGCTGCCGCTGAGAAGAGCTGGGGAAAAGCTGGAGGGTGGGGGTGGGTGGTGGATTCCCTGGGCACTGGGGCTAATAGAACCCACACGTCCCAGATGGATTGCACCTCATTACCTGGACATGTTCACACGGACGTAGGAGAGGACTACCCTCCGTCTGCCAAAAGAAGCAGGGATGCCTAGTGGGCATCCACTTTAATTCCACTTGGCATTCCAATGTGTCAATCCATGGCTTCCTCTACTGTCAGATGGGACCACACTCAGGCTGGAGGAACCACATCTTATATTCTGTTTGGGTAGCCTCCAACCTGATAACATGACTATCGATTTCTTGAACTTCCAGTAATGCCCCCCAACTTCCTCACCATTCCCCATCCCCTTTTCCCTCTCACCTTATCTCCTTGTTGCCTGCCCATCTCCGGTGCACCTTCCCCCCTTTTTTTTCTTCCATGGCCTTAAGTCTTCTATCAGATTCCCCCTTCTCTTTCACCACTCAACCTCCCGGCTCTTTACATCATTCCCCCCCCCCGTTTTATCTGTCGTTTTGTTTCTCTCTCCCCTCCCCGTAAATCTACTCCTCGTGTTTTTTTTTCTCCAGTCCTTTCGAAGGGTCTCGGCACGAAACGCCGACTGTACTTTTTTCCACACGAGCAGCCTGGCCTGCGGATTTCCTCCGGCACTTTGTGTGTGTTGTGGGGATTTAACTTCGCTTGGTAGAGAACAGGACAAGCTGAGCGTAAGTTCGGGGGGGGGGGGAGGGGGAGGGTGAATCAGGGAGGGAATTTGCTTCACAAATACATTGGTGCAAATAGATTGGTGCAAAAATCAGGAACTACCGGAAAATAATCAGCTGAATGAAAGCACTTTACCATTCCAAAAGTGACGCAGCAGCCCCGCACCGCAGCCCCCGCCCCCCAGAGGGCAGAAAACCTAGAAAGTGCACGCGCATTGAAAACTACTATCAGTCGATGAGTTTGGTTTCCTGTAGGCGAAGTTACAGTTTTGTATCTGCAAGAACATTTGTTTTTTTTTGGTTAGCAGCTGGTCTCTGGCGCCGCGGTGCGAGAACAGGACGAGATCCCCGGGCTTTGAAGGGTCCCTGACTTCACTTTAGGTTTGGGGCAGCATCGGCCCCGGAGTTTAATCGGTCACTGAAGATGTGGACGATCGCCTGCCTGTCGCTGCTGTGGCTGCTTGGAGCGTCCAGTAACGAAGGTAAGGAGTCTCCGTTTCGGCTTTGCAGCCGCATCGCCACTTGGAATTCCGCTCGGCGGCATGACTTGTAAAAGTTTTCCGCGTGGGATTTCTGCCGGGGGTGTTCAACCCCGACAAATAAGTTGCAATGACCCGATTTCAGACTTTCTGTGCACACTGAGATGTTTTCTATTGTCTGCTTGTATTTTGTTTAGTGAATCTCGGAGAAAGTTGTTCTTTAAGAGGACGGAGTGCAAACTGTGGAACGTGCCAACAAGTGGTGGATGAGATTTATGTAGAATAGATAACGAGGAAAGAGAACTAAACTTGAGGGCGTTAGCCAAGCCTCGAGTTTTGGATTTTAATTTTTGTATATGTGGACTTAGTCTGGTTTACGAGCAGTGAATTAGTGAATACAGAGACCTGGCTATTCTGTGCTGTGTACTTATTAAAGGAAAGGAAAGGGACGTCGCATTAGAGTAACATTGTAAATAAATTCCAGGTGAGGCGACACTTCACCTGCGAGTCGGCTGGTGTGGTATACTGCGTCCGGTGCTCCCGGTGTGGCTTTTTATACATTGGTGAGACCCGACGCAGACTGGGAGACCGTTTCGCTGAACACTTGCACTCTGTCCGCCAGAGAAAGAGGATCTCCCAATGGCCACACATTTTAATTCCACGTCCCATTCTGATTTTTGAATTTTTTTAACAAAATAGACTTTATTCAAAAATAAAATTATATACAATTAACCATTCAATGACTTTCAATTCTTTACAACTGTTTCCATTAGTCTTTACATTTTCACACTTTTCGCCACCCATTCTGATATGTCTATCCATGGCTGTCCTCTACTGTCAAGATGGAGGAACAACATCTTAATATACCAGCTGGGTAGTCTCCAACCTGATGGCATGAACACTGACTTCTCTAACTTCCGTTAATACCCCTCCTCCCCTTCTTACCCCATCCCTGACAGATCTAGTTGTTTTCTCCCTTTCTTTCTCCCGAGGCCTTCCGTCCCCCGACCCTTTCCCTTCTCTTAGCTTCATCCCACCCCCTCCGGTCTTCTATCATTTCGCATTTCCCCCTCATTTTGTTCCACCAGCATTTTGTGTGTGTGTTGTAAATAAATTGTTTCATTAAGCAATCGACATTTAAGTAACTCATTATAGATCACATGTAGCGTTTGACGTCACCACGCCGTACGTACGGGTGACGCCGCTGCCTGCTCCAGGGGAGGGGGTTCTGTGCCCCTGTGTTGAGTTGCTTCGTGAGGGACAGGACGAGGAAATGCATTTCAAACATTTTCACATTCGGCAGGTGATGCACCATCAATAACTCACACTGAGACGTAAGGCGAGATATCGGCTTTTATTGACTGGAAGAAGGAACCAGGAGTGAGTGTCTATCATACAAGGTCCTGGAGACTGAGGCCGAGCTTCAGGCCGCAGGTCTCCTTTATACAGGGGCCTGTGGGAGGAGCCACAGGAGCAGTCAGCAGGGGGCGTGTCCAGACAGGCACATAGTTCACCACATTCACCCCCCCTTTGTTTGAAAAAGTCCTCATGTGGCGAAGGTTCTTAAAAGTCAAGCCTATCAGGTGGTCGAATCTGTCGCTGCGATCTACGTAGCACCGGCTGTGATCGCATGGATGCCGGCGACATTGGTGATTGCACAGGGGACGGGGGTTGCGCGTGTTCCTGCCCACTAGGCGCCGGTGATCCCTCATGCATGTGCGAGGTGCCTGGTATAAATGCGTACGAAACGCCCGGTATATAAGTGTCGTGAGGAGTCTGTGTAGGGCCTGGTGAGCACGGTGTCACCTCTGGTGCAGGGTTCATAGTTACCGGAGAGCCTTCAGGGTAGTGGTCTGCTGCACCTGCGGGTGCCAGGTCGCGGATGGAGACCGTGTCCTCCCGCCCATCAGGTAAGACCACGTAAGCGTACTGGGGGTTCGCATGTAGAAGGTGAACCCTCTCCACCAGCGGGGAGTATTTATTGCTCCTCACATGTTTCCGGAGCAGCACTGGCCCCGGGGACGTCAGCCAAACTGATAGGGTGGTCCCAGTGACAGACTTCCTGGGAAAAGAGAATAGGCGTTCGTGAGGGGTGGCATTGGTGGACGTACATAACAGAGAGCGGATAGAGTGCAGTGCCTCAGGGAGGACCTCCTGCCATCGAGAGACCGGCAACCCTTTTGACTTAAGGGCTAAAAGTGTGGCCTTCCACACTGTGGCATTCTCCCGCTCCACCTGGCCATTACCCCGGGGATTATAACTCGTGGTCCGACTGGTAGCAATGCCCCTAGCTAGCAGGTACTGGCGCAGCTCCTCACTCATAAAGGAGGACCCTCTATCACTGTGGATATAGCAGGGATACCCGAACAGAGTGAAGAGCTGGCGCAGGGCTTTTATGATGGACGTGGCAGTGGTGTCGGGGCAGGGGATGGCAAAGGGGAACCGTGAGTACTCGTCGATAACACTGAGAAAATAGACATTGCGGTCAGTGGAGGGAAGGGGGCCCTTAAAGTCAACACTCAAGCGTTCAAAAGGGCGGGTGGCCTTGACAAGTTGTGCCGTGTCAGGACGGTAGAAGTGCAAATTTGGCAGTCCCTGGTCATCGTCCTGATGCCCTCCAGGGAGTATGGCAGGTTCCGAGCTTTCACAAAATGGTAAAATCGGGTGACCCCCGGATGGCAAAGTTGTGCATGAAGGGCGTACAGCTGGTCGAGCTGTGTGCTAGCACATGTTCCCCGGGATAGGGCATCAGGGGGCTCATTGAGTCTGCCAGGCCGGTACAGGATATCATAGGTGTAGGTGGAGAGTTCTATCCTCCACCGCAAAATCTTATCATTTTTGATCTTGCCCCGCTGTTGGTTGCTGAACAGGAACGCAACCGAGCGCTGGTCGGTCAGCACGGTGAACCTTTTGCCAGCAAGATAGTGCCTCCAGTGCCTAACAGCCTCCACTATGGCCTGGGCTTCTTTCTCCACCGCGGAGTGCCGAATTTCGGAGCCTTGGAGGGTGCGAGAAAAGAATGCTACTGGTCTGCCTTCCTGATTGAGGGTAGCAGCCAGAGCGAAATCGGAGGCATCACGCTCCACTTGGAATGGAGCAGTCTAGTCCACTGCATGCATCGTAGCTTTGGCAATGTCCGCTTTAATGCAGTTGAAGGCCGCGCAGGCCTCAGCAGAGAGGGGAAACGAGGTAGACTTGACCAGGGGGCGAGCCTTGTCTGCGTAATGGGGGACCCATTGGGCGTAATAGGAAAAAAAACCCAGGCACCGTCTGAGGGCCTTGATAGTGGTGGGAAGAGGGAGTTCTAACAGGGGGTGCATACGTTCGGGATCAGGGCCAATAACCCCGTTTTCCACGACATACCCAAGTATAGCAAGGCGGGTGGTTCCAAACACACACTTGTCCCTGTTATAAGTAAGGTTCAGAGCTGCGGCCACTTGGAGAAATCGTTGGAGGTTGGCGTCGTGATCGGGCCTGTCGTGACCACAGATGGTGATGTTATCCAGATAGGGAAATGTGGCCTGCAGTTGGTACTGGTCCACCATCCGGTCCATTTCCCTCTGGAAGTCAGAGACACCATTCGTGACACCGAAAGGGACGCGCAGGAAGTGATAGAGCCTGCCGCCCGCCTCGAAGGCGGTGTAGGGGCGGTCCTCTGGGCAGATGGGGAGCTGGTGATAAGCGGATTTCAGATCTATTGTCGAGAACACCTTATACTGAGCAATCTGGTTGACCATATCCGCGATGCGGGGTAGGGGGTATGCGTCAAGCTGCGTAAACCTATTGATGGTTTGACTATAGTCCACCACCATCCTATCTTTCTGCCCAGTCCGAACAACAACTACCTCGGCCCTCCAAGGGCTTGAGCTTGGCTCAATGATCCCCTCCCTGAGCAGCCGCTGCACCTCCGACTGAATGAAGGCCCTGTCCCCCGCGCTGTACCTCCTGCTTTTGGTTGCCACAGGTTCACAGTCGGGGGTCAGGTTGGCGAACAGCGGTGGGGGAGGGACCTTGAGAGTGGAGAGGCTGCAAGTGTCGGTAGCGCAGCTGTCGGCCTGTTTCTGGATGGGATGTGTGTGCCCGTGTTTGTGTGTGGTCAGTAGCGGGGTATGTGAAGAAGTCCCACCAAACTGAGGATTCCGGACTGTGAGTGGTGGGAGGGGCCCGTCGTATACCATAGTCACACTTTCGAGATGGCTCTGGAAGTCCAGCCCCAATAGCACAGGTGCGCACAGATTAGGCATGACCAGCAGTTCAAAGTCCCGATATTCTGTGCCTTGCACCACCAAAGTCGCTACACAACCCGCCCGGATGTCTGCGGACTGCGACCCAGAGGCCAAATGGAACCTTCGACTGACCGGCCGCGTTGCGAGTCCGCAGCGTTGCACTGTGTCCGGGTGAATAAAACTCCCAGTGCTGCCCATGTCAAACAGGCATCCAGTCCAGTGCCCCTCCACCTGGATGTCCATCATGGACCTTGCGAGCTGGTGTGGGGCGCTTTGGTCGAGGGTTACAGTGGCCAGAGACCCGGTCAGCATTGGAGGGTCGGGGGCGGGGCGTGCTGACGCCGACAAAGATGGCCGCCCACATCCGGGATACCCAGTAAGCATCGGAGGGCCGGGGGCGGGGCGTGCTGACGTCGCCAAAGATGGCCGCCCACATCCGGGGTACCCGGTCAGCATCGGAGGGTCGGGGGCGGGGCGTGCTGATGTCGACAAAGATGGCCGCCCATATCCGGGCATGCAAGATGGCGGCCCCCATGTCTCACCCGCAGCGCTGCACTCCGCTCGAGGTTGAGACTTACAGACCTTGGCGAAGTGGCCCCGCTTTCCGCAGCTGGAGCAGGTCGCTTCTCGCGCTGGACAGCGTTGTCGAGGATGTTTCTTTTGGCCACAGAAATAACACACAGGCTTCTGACGGGCCACCGCCGTGGTCAGGGTCTGGGAGCTCGTGGAATCGCGACTGGCGGCGGCGTTGGCGAACTCGCTCCCGGGAGCCGGCGGTGGCGGGGTCTGAGGCGTCCACGGAACCGGCGGGGAATCGCGCGGCTGGACGGCGTCGGCGTAGTGCAGTGCAGCTTCCAGAGCGTTGGCCGTCTCTATCGCCGAGCGTAAGGTAAGGTCTGAGTTTTCCAGCAGCCGCTGGCGCATGTACACTGACCTCAGACCCATCACAAAGGCGTCTCGCACCAGCAGCTCCGCATGTTGTTCTGCCGTGAGCGTCTTGCAGTCGCAAGCTCGGACGAGTGTCTGTAGTGCTCGGAGAAACTCAGCGCACGATTCGCCAGGCCGCTGTTGCCGGGTAGCTAAGCGATGTCTTGCGTAGACGTGTTCACCGGCCGCAGGTACTGTCTTTTGAGGGCGTCCAGTGCCCCATCGTAGGTCGGCAGGTCCCGGATAATGGAGTAAACTTTGGAGGAGACCCTCGAGAGTAGGATTCTGTGCATAACGGCGGGTTCAGTCGCACGAAGCTCCGCCAAGTATGATTGAAAGCATGCAAGCCAGTGTTCAAAAGCGAGAGCTGCGTCAGGGTCTTGAGGGCCCAAATCCAACCGGTCCGGACGCAAAACGGGTTCCATGTTTTAAAACTTCCAGTCAATAAAATTGATGCACCATCAATAACTCACACTGAGACGTAAGGCGAGATATCGGCTTTTATTGACTGGAAGAAGGAACCAGGAGTGAGTGTCCATCATACTATGTCCTGGAGACTGAGGCCGAGCGTGAGGCCGCAGATCTCCTTTATACAGGGGCCTGTGGGAGGAGCCACAGGAGCAGTCAGCAGGGGCGTTCACCACAGCAGGTAGATTTGACGTTTTTTAAAAACTTATTTTTATTGAACACAAACAAAAACGCTAAACATGTGCAAACAGAGCCGGGAAATCACACATCAGCAGCAACAAATATATAACTATTAATTTTAAATATACAAATAAACAAGAAAATCCACTCTAAATACTGTTGGACGGAAGGAACTCTATCTAAATGGAGTCACAAAACAGAAACCTTTACAGAGATAACCCAAAACATAGATAGAACATAGAATAGTACAGCACATTACAGGCCCTTCGGCCCACAATATTGTGCCGACCCTCAAATCCTGCCTCCCAAATAACCCTCCACCTTAAATTCCTCCATATACCTGTCTAGTAGTCTCTTAAATTCCACTAGTGTATCTGCCTCCACCACTGACTCAGGCAGTGCATTCCACGCACCAACCACTCTTCGAGTGAAAAACCTTCCTCTAATATCCCCCATGAATTTCCCTCCCCTTACCTTAAAGCCATGTTCTCTTGTACTGAGCAGTGGTGCCCTGGGGAAAAGGCACTAGCTGTCCACTCTATCTATTCCTCTTAATATCCTGTACACCTCTATCATGTCTCCTTTCATCCTCCTTCTCTCCAAAGAGTAAAGCCCTAGCTCCCTTAATCTCTGATCATAATCCATACTCTCTAAACCAGGCAGCATCGTGGTAAATCTCCTCTGTACCCTTTCCAATGCTTCCACATCCTTCCTATACTGAGGTGACCAGAACGGGACACAGTACTCCAAGTGTGGCCTAACTAGAGTTTTATAGAGCTGCATCATTACATCGCGTCTCTGAAACTCTGCCCCTCGACTTATGAAAGCTAACACCCTATAAGCTTTTTTAACTACCCTATCTACCTGTGAGGCAACTTTCAGGGATCTGTGGACATGTACCCCCAGATCCCTCTGCGCCTCCACACTACCAAGTATCCTGCCATTTACTTTGTACTCTGCCTTGGAGTTTGTCCTTCCAAAGTGTACCACCTCACACTTCTCTGGGTTGAACTCCATCTGCCACTTCTCAGCCCACTTCTGCATCCTATCAATATCTCTGTGCAATCTTCGACAATCCTCTACACTATCTACAACACCACCAACCTTTGTGTCGTCTGCAAACTTGCCAACCCACTCTTCTACCCCCACATCCAGGTTGTTAATAAAAATCACAAAAAGTAGAGGTCCCAGAACAGATCCTTGTTGGACACCACTAGTCACAACCCTCCAATCTGAATGTACTCCCTCCACCACGACCCTCTGTCTTCTGCAGGCAAGCCAATTCTGAAACCACCTGGCTAAACTTCCCTGGATCCCATGCCTTGGTGGGGATGATGCTAGAGTCCATTATTAAGGATGAAATAGTGGCATATCTAGATAGAAGTGATAGGATTGGGCCTAGCCAGCATGGATTTACCAAGGGTAAATCATGCTTGACCAATCTGTTGGAGTTTTTCGAGGATGTAACCAGGAAGTTAGATGGGGGAGATCCAGTGGATGTAGTGTACCTCGATTTTCAGAAGGCATTTGATAAGGTCCCACATAGGAGATTGGTGGGTAAAATCAAAGCTCATGGCATTGGGGGGAAGACATTGACATGGATAGAAAACTGGTTGGCAGATAGAAAGCAAAGGGTAGCGGTGAATGGGTGTTTCTCAGAATGTCAGGTGGTGACTAGCGGGGTGCCACAGGGGTCGGTATAGGGACCACAGCTGTTTACAATTTACTTCAATGATTTAGATGAAGGCATTGAGAATAACATCAGCAAATTTGCTGATGATATTAATCTGGGTGGCAGTGTGACATGTGATGAGGACGTTAGGAGAATTCAGGGTGACTTGGATTGGCTGGGCGAGTGGGCAGATACTTGGCAGATGACGTTTAATGTGAATAACTGTGGGGTTATCCACTTTGGGAGTAAGAACAGGAAGGCAGATTATTATCTGAACGGTGTAGAGTTAGGTAAGGAAGAAATACAAAGAGATCTAGGAGTCCTTGTTCATCAGTCACTGAAGGTGAATGAGCAAGTGCAGAAGGCTAATGGAATGTTGGCCTTTATTACAAAGGGAATTGGGTAGAAGAGCAAGGAAATCCTCTTGCATTTGTAAAGAGCCCTGGTGAGACCACACCTGAAGTATTGTGTACAGTTTTGGTCACCAGGGTTAAGGAAGGACACCCTGGCTGCAGAGGAAGTGCAGCGTAGATTGACGAGGTTAATTCCTGGGATGTCAGGACTGTCTTACGCAGAGAGGTTAGGGAGACTGGGCTTGTACACACTGGAATTAAGGAGATTGTGAAATTTTCCTATCCTCTCTGATTCTATCCTTTTCCATGATAATGCTAAAGGTCAGGGAGCGGTGATCACTGTCCCCCAGATGCTCACCCACTGACAGTTCGTTACCTAATACTAGATCTAGTATGGCATTCTCCCTATTTGGTCTGTCAACATACTGTGACAGGAATCCATCCTGGACACACTTAACAAACTCTGCCCCATCTAAACCCTTGGAACTAATCAAGTGCCAATCAATATAAGCGAGTTAAAGTCTCCCATGATAACAACCCTGTTATTTTTGCACCATACAGTCTTTACAATTTTCTGGTTCTGGGAAGTTTACAGAGTATTAATGTATAGCTTGAAGTTTGATGTAAAAAATATAAATGAAGGTTTCTTATTGCTGTATTTGCATTAATGGATATAAAATTTGCTGTAAATTAACAAAAGATTTATGTTAAAGAAATGATCCCTATGAGATTTGGTATTAGTAAACTCAAAACATTTTCAAAACAAAAAGTAAAATCCACATTAATATATTGATCTATAAATTGACAAATATCAACCTAAAATGTTTTAACATATTCACAATCCCAAAACAGATGAAATAAATCCTCTGGATATAAACCACAAAAAGAACTGTTAGTTTCAATATCAGAATTAAACCTTGTCAAATAAACATTGTTTGGATAATATCTATGTATAATTTTAAATGAAATGTCTTTAATTTTATTCCTCAATAAAAATTTATTAAATAAGCCCCAAATACTCCTCCACCTTATATTTCCCAAGTGACTATTCCAAACACTAACAGCCGTAGGAATAGAAGTAACGTCTTTTTGTAACAAACTTCTAATACCCTTATTATTTTTTTAAAAGACAAAGGAAAACAAATCTTTCCTACAGCTGTACTGGACGGATCCAAGTTGGGTAATTCAACTACCAAATATGATGCATTTCTAAACACCATAATTACACCAGAGGGAATTGCATCCATAACAACAGCAAATTCTTTTGGAGTCACAGGAAATTCAAAGGTGGATAAAAACTCAGTATAATTCAATAAAGTACTGCTTGAATTAAATAACTGTTTAACTGACAAAATATTATCAAACCAATTTTAATAAAACAAAGATTTATTCTTATTAAGTTATGTTGTGGTTATTCCAGATAAAATAACTATGTGGAGAAAAATTGTAAATCAAAGACCAAGATAAAAGTATCTGTTTATGAAACTGTGATAAATGGAGAGGAACTTTGTCTATTTTGTAATTACATAAAAGAAAAAATTTCAATCTAGCAACCTGGGAAAAGACAAATGAAGGAATACAGTTCCATATAGAAGTGGGATTATGTTAAAATTGTTTAATCCAATTAATTTTAAAAGTATTATTAAGACAGTCAAAATCAAGAAAATTTAGACCCACCCCCCATAACTATTCATGACAGCAGATTTTTTTAATATAATGATTAAACAACATGGTGTCTATCGATTTACAGATTTTTTTAAAATTGAAGTATAAGGGGAGAGCTATATATATAATACTGGAAAGACCTGCTTTACAAAGCAAAACCCGGCCTTTCAAAGATAAGTCCCTTTGAAGCCACTGGTTTAATCTTTATTTGATTTTGTCTATAAGAGGTTGAAAATTATCCACACACCTTAAGTATTCATTCTTTAACAATAGTTATCCCCAAAAATGTAACTTTGTCTTTTACTGGAATATTATTAGTTATAGATTGAGTGCAACCTTTAAGAGGAAACAATTCACATTTGTGAATATTTAGACAGAGGCCTGAGGCTTTGGAAAAAACAGAAATACAATTATTACGTACCCCGAGACTGGGTTAACAGACCAGCAGAAATGGAAAGATACGTTGGAGTCTGGTGGTACTGTAACTTGTTACATATTCAGGCAACAATAAATATATGAGTTCGGCAGGGGTTTATATAACAGATAACACGTTTATTAAACACTGAAAACAAACCCCCCAAAAGTAAGCAAACACTAACGTAACCGGAAATCAGCTGCTGTGCGGCAGCTTAAACAGTTCTTAAAACGATGTTGCAAAAACAGTTTTTTAAAGTAGTATTGCCAAAAGTTCGAAATGCTCACAGTCCATTCAAAAGGAGAGACTTTTTAAGATGATTTAAATTCTCTTTCACATCGTTTTGCTTCGATTCCCGACATCGAGCTTCCCATGAAGGATTTACGAAATGAAATGGCTTAAAGGCACTGACCTTTCCTTTATCACTGTCCTCAATCTTCTGCTATCCCGCAGAGATTAACACGAGAACAGTCAACGAATTCCTTTCGAATAAAGATTAAACAAGGTCGAACCTGTTTCACCGTCGAAATAGATTCTCCTCGATCTTTTATCTCCCGAGCTCCGATCCTCACTCTCCACTGATTTCACAACTAGCAGTATTGTAAAGAAACTGCTGGCAATGACCTTTTAAACTTTAGGCATTAGATAAAAACTTCATCCTTCAACTAAACTGCGTCATCACATTAAATCACGCAGTGGCATGAACTCAACATGGGAAATCCAGCCACGAACTGCCCCTGCTCACAGGGTGGGGTCTTCCTTTTATACCCTGTATATATAAAAATAAACCCTGTCACATGATCTCTACTGGCGGGAAAATGACGTCACTCCACCATCACAAGACTATTACCTCAAGTCCAGTTTAGCTTCAACCCCAGTCACGTGACAAGGGTACCACTGTCATGTGTCACGAATGCGTAACAAACTAAAGGTGTTTATTAGTAAACTAGACAATACAATAACAGAAATGCAGATATACATATAAAACAGGTTAGCAATAATAAAAACAGAAGTGTAGGAATAAGAATCAACAGTAAAAAAAACAAGCTCTATCAAAGTCTAGGGGTAAATGAATTGTCATAAGAGAATATAGAGTTCAGTTCGTGCTGAGGTAGTTGGTTGCAATGTTGGAGAGAGAGAGAGAGAGAGAGCGAGCGAGAGATAAACAGCTGCAGCAGGCAAACCTTCTGTTGTCGTCTTAATCTGTTGTACTGTTGTGGTCATTTGGTTATGACCCCTCCGTTCTCAGCTGGATAGTTCTTCCATGGTGGACGCGTCACTCTGGCATGAGTGGATACACACACAAACCCTCACCGGGCCTGCCATCACATTGTGAGCTTTGTGACCGATCTCCTGATTCAGTCCTCTAAGCCCTCACCTTCCTGTGGGTGCACAACACTCAGTCAGTGTTCACTGGTGTGTCTGAGGGGTGTCTCCCCATACCTGTCTTTTATCCCCACTGATGGAGTATTAGCCATTCATCAACTCAATATGTCCATGTCCATCAAGCTAGGCCACTCCTGCTGTCTCCTCAGGAATGTTAACGAGCAAAGAAACGTCCTTGTAGCGATAGGTAAATAATCAGTGAAGAGACATAATACATAAATCAGTCCTCTCTCTCTCTCTCTCTTATTTGCAGCAGATGTCTCTACCTCTGTTCTTCATCTCTCTCTCTCATTAGCAGCATAGTTCCCAAGGGGGAAGGGTTAACTCTGGACCCCATTTCTATCAGGTCTGTTCAGCACTCATAACACCCCCATCCTTCAAAGAATACACATCCCCACCTTCAAGATCATTACCGAGTAGGACGTCCGCATCGTCCACGGGTAGTTCCGACCGCACCCCTATTTCGACTGGTCCAGATACCAGGTCACATTTCGGAAAGATCTTGTGCAAAGGTACGGCCTCAGTCCCTTTTAACACATTTCCCTCCCCAGTCTTGGTCTCAGCACCGAATTCTAACACCTTCCTTAGGATCAATGACTGGCCAGCCCCAGTATCTCTCCAGATCCACACAGGAACTGGGGTTTCACCCTCCTTCACAGATACCGTCCCTTCCGAAATAAACCTCTCATGCCCCTCTTGGGCTCTACCTAACCTCGCTTTCCTCATCGGTCTGCTGACTGGCTCAATGCAACCAGTCGGAGTTGTCGCCTTTCCTTTTCCTGTCTCCTTTGGAGCAAAGCACTTAGATGCTATGTGGCCAGATTTCCCACAATTATAACACGTAAAGCTGGGTAGCTTTTTGCCAGCCTGCTTTTCCTCCTCCTTGCCTTTTCCGGTAGTCCCCGGCTTATTCTCTGCCTTAGCCGGTGGGCTTTCCCTACCGTCCCTATTGCCTCTCTGGCAGCTCTTACTTTGGGGGAAACTTTGTCTTGTGGGTTAAGGCATACTGGTCTGCTAACTTGGCAGTCGCAGACAGAATCTCTGCCTCCTCCTCAACCAAGTACGTCTTCATACCTTCAGGGACACAACCTTTGAACTGCTCAATCAGCATTAGCTGTAGCAGTTTGTTATAATCCTCAGTGACCCCTTTCGAGGCGCACCAACGCTCACAATATATTTGCATCTCGCGGGCAGACTAAATACGTGCGGTCCCACGGCTTTCTCAAGTTCCGGAACTTCTGCCGGTATGCCTCTGGCACCAACTCGTAACTCCTCAGTATAGCCCTTTTTACTTCATCATAATCTTTAGCCTCCTCCATAGACAATGCTGACTAGGCTTGCTGAGCCTTCCCCCCAAGTACACTCTGTAACAGAACAGCCCACTTCCTCTTAGGCCAGTCCTGATTCATAGCAACTTTCTCAAAATGGAGGAAGTACCTATCGACATCCATTTCCTCGAATGGGGGTACCAACTTAATCTCCTGACCAATCTTGAACCCCTTGTTTGGGTCCGCTTCCTGGCCCTCTGCCCTCGATGCCTTTAACCTTTCTTTTTCCAGCTCAAACTGCCTCTCTCTTTCCCTTTCCTCCCTCTGCCTTTCAGCCTCTTCCCACTCCAGCTTCCTTATCCTGAGCTCATTCTCCCTTTCTTATCCTCCTCAGCCAACCTTAATTTTTCCAACTGTAGCTGAAGCTCACCCTCAGTTGGTTTACGCTCAGGGAACAGCTCCAATACCTCTGGCGGGAACAACTCCCGGGATACATAATACACAGCTATTGCTCTCTGTATCTCCAACTTTCTCATCGCCGGTTTCACCGCCGAGAGATTCAGCTGTCTCGCAATACTCAACAATTCCACCTTTCTGGCATCCACTAATGCCCCCGAAGTTGGGTCCTTTAAAAATTTGTCAATCTCCATCTCTGCTGGTTTCCCTTCTGGTTATCCACACAACCAGATCAGATAAGGGACTTCTATCCCGATTCACCGGCCCCCCAATTTGGTAATCAAATCCCGGAGATGAGGCCCCAATTTGTCTGGGTTAACAGACCAGCAGAGATGGAAGGATAAGCTGGAGTCTGGTGGTACTGTAACTAAATGTGTTTATTAGTAAACTAGACAATACAATATCAAAAATACAAATATACATATAAAACAGGTTAGCAATAATAAAAACAGTAGTGTAGGAATAATAATCAACAGTAATAAACAAGCTCTATCAAAGTCTAGGGGTAAATGAATTGTCATAAGAGAATATAGAGTTCAGTTCAGTTCGTGCTGAGGTAGTTGTTGTGTTACAATGTTGGAGAGAGCGAGAGAGGGAGAGAGCGAGAGATAAGCGGCTGCAGCAGGCAAACCTTCTGTTGTCTTCTTATTCCGTTGTACAGCTGTGGGCATTCAGTTATAACCCCTCCGTTCTCAGCTGGACAGTTCTTCCGGGGTGGACTCGTCACTCTGGCATGAGTGCACACACACACAAGTCCGCACCGGCCCTGCCGTTACACTGTGAGCTTTACTGACCGATCTCCTGGTTCGGTTCTTGAAACCCCCACCTTCCTGTGAGTGCACAACACTCCTTCAGTGTCAACACACACAAAATGCTGGTGGAACGCAGCAGGCCAGGCAGCATCTATAGGGAGAAGCGCTGTCGACTATCTTTCAGTTAGTCCTGATAAAGGGTCTCGGCCCGAAATATCGGAGCTTTGAGACCTTCCACAAAATGCTGGTGGAACACAGCAGACCAGGCAGCATCTATAGGGAGAAGCGCTGTCGACTATCTTTCAGTTAGTCCTGATAAAGGGTCTCGGCCCGAAACATCGGAGCTTTGAGACCTTCCACAAAATGCTGGTGGAACGCAGCAGGCCAGGCAGCATCTATAGGGAGAAGCACTGTCGACGTTTCGGGCCGAGACCCCCTCGTCAGGACTAACTGAAAGGAAAGATAGTAAGAGATTTGAAAGTGGGGGGAGGGGAAAATGCGAAATGATGGGAGAAGACCGAGGGGGTGGGGTGAAGCTGAGAGCTGGAAAGGTGATTGGCAAAAGGGATACATAGCTGGAGAAGGGAAAGGATCATGGGATGGGAGGCCAAGGGAGAAAGAAAGAAAGGGAGCACCCATGTTGAGACTTTATAAAGCACTGGTGAAGCCTCACTTGGAGTATTGTGTGCAGTTTGGGCCCATTATCTTAGAAGGGATCTGCTAAAAATGGAGAGGGTTCAAAGGAAGTTTTCGAAAATGATTACAGGATTAAATGGCTTGTCGTATGAAGAGTGCTTGATGGCTCTGTGCATATGTTCACTGGAATGTCTAAGAATGAGGGGTGACCTAATTTAAACCTATCGAATGGTGAAAGGTTTTGATACAGTGGATGTGGAAAGGATGTTTCCTTTGGTGGGAGTGTCTAAGGCCAATATAGCCGCAATATAGAGGGGCATCCCTTTAGAGTGGAGATGAGGAAGAATTTTTTTTTGCCAAACAATGGTAATCTGTGGATTTCTTTGCCACAGGAAGCTATGGAGGCCAAGTTTTTAATGTATATTTAAGGCGAAGGTTGATAGGTTTTTGATTGGTTAGGGCATGAAGGGATTCAGGAAGAAGGCAGGAGTTCGGAGTTGAGAGGAAAATTTGATCAGTCACGATGAAATGCAGAGCGGACTCGATGGGCCAAACAGCCTAATCTTGCTCCTATCACTCAGCAACCTCCGATTTAACTGGAGCCCAATCACAGGACTATTTATTGAATTGACTTTATTACTTGCATCCTTCATGTACATGAGGAGTAAAGATCTTTATGTTACACCTCTGTTCAAATGTGCAATGTGTAATTATAGCAATTTATAATAAATATTATGTACAACAGGATAGTCAATATAACATAGAAATACAGTTGTGTCAGCATGAATTTAGCAGTCTGATGGCCTGGTGGAAGAAGCTGTTCCTGAGCCTGTTGGTCCTGGCTTTTATGCTGCGCCGGTACCATTTCCCGGATGGTCACAACTGGAACAGTTTGTGGGTAGGGTGACTTGGGTCCCCAATGATCCTTCAGGCCCTTTTTACACACCTGTCTCTGTATATGTACCCACTGCCTAATGGTAGCAATAACAAGAGGGCATGTCCTGGATGATGGAGGTACTTATTGACTGAGTTGAACAGTGGGCTAAGCACGTCTGTGAGGTGCGTCAGTGTTGATTGTCAGCGAGGTGGAGATGTTATTTCTGATCCACACAGGTTCTGGTACTCTGTTGAGGAAGTCAGTGATCCAGTTGGGGAGGGTGGTACAACAGCCCAGGTTTTGGAGCTTTTCAATCAGAACGGTGGGAGTGATTGTGTTAAACACTGAGCTATAGTCAATAAACAACATCCTGACGTAAGTATTAGTGTTGTCCAGGTGACCAAGGCTACAGATCAAGTCGCCCTACACAGCCTGGTCCTGAAACTGCAGTAAAATGTCCAATAACATCTGTTCATGTAATATTACTCCTGTGCTGTAGTTGTCTCACTTTCACCTGCTCGACAGTTTAAATGATTATATTTTCTTTTTATTCTAATCAGCTGAAAGGGAAGAAGTGGTTGGTGTCCTTGGCTCATCAGTTTTACTGGATCCTAAAATCACCGTTGATTCCGGCAAGAATGAAATCCTTTGGACTTTCAAAGCCAGCAACGAAAGCCAATATGATATTTTGGATCACGTCCCAGGTGTTGCCACATCGGAACCAAGTGAACAGTTCAAGGACCGTTTACAATTCAGCGCTTTGAGTGCTGCACTGACGATAAGCAGATTAAATGCCCGTGACCAAGGAGATTACACCTTCACTGTTGATGGGAACGAATTGAAAATAATGGAGTTGCTTGTCATTGGTAAGAAGTTTCAGATATTTGTGCTGTAGTGTGTGACTTATTAATGGCAGAATCTGCCGTAGAAACTATGATCTGTGATTTTTATTTCCATCAAAGTCTAAGCAGGATAACCTCTGCTGTGTCTCATCAACTGAGTCATCGGAGAGACATTGAAACTGGTGATATAAAAACAGCAAAATTTCTGCAGAGAATCTGATTCTCCTCTCATCACACACAGTCTTACATTTTTTAAACATAAATAAAGTGATAAATGAATAACCACAATTTCAATCGCTATAATTACCTAAAGATTTCTAACATATTGAATATTTGTAGAATTACATATTTACAATAGTCATGCACCCCAGCTAGTAGAATCCTTTTGAAAGCTTCTGAGCAAAATCTCCAAACACCCAAAATACATCTCTTTTGTTAAGGTGCTGAAGGATGGCTCTCTGAATACAGAACTAGCCAGAAAATTTTAGAATTGAGATGCGGAGAAATTACTTTAGTCAGAGGGTGGTAAATCTGTGTAATTTGTTACTGCGAGCGGCTATGTAGGCCAAGTCATTGGGTGTATTTAAGGCAGAGATGGAGAGGTTCTTGATTAGACAGGGCATCAAGGGGTATGGGGAGAAGGCAGGGGAGTGGGGATGACTGGAAAAATTGGATCAGCCCATGATTGAATGGCGGAGCAGACTCGATGGGTCGAATGGCCTACTTCTGCTCCTATATCTTATGGCCTTGTGGTCTAACATTAACTGACAAAACAGACCTGTCCTGAACTATGCATCGTGACAGGGAAACACTTTAACATTGTGATAATACAGAAAATGGCCACTAAATGACTTCCCTGATCACACCCTGAGGATTTAAATAACCACCAATCAACATGAAAATTCATGATTTGTCTTCCCCGGTACAGAATCAGAATGTTTCAAAAGCCGGAAAGTCTGGGAAAGGGTGAGCAGTTTCAGGTTCCTGGGTGTCAACACCACTGAAGATCAATTACAAAGAAGGCAGAACAGTGGGTATGTTTCATTACGAGTTTGTGGAGTCTTGGTATGTCATCAAAGACTCACACAAATTTCTACAAATGTACGTGGTGAGCATTTTAACTAGTTGCACCACCGTCTGGTATGGAGAGGCGACTGCTCAGGATCAGAAAAAGCAGCAGCAAGTTGGCCAGCCAGCTCCATCATGGACACTAACCTAGTATCAAGGACACCTTCAAAAGGTGATTCTTCAAAAAGATGGTATCCATCATTAAGGAGTCCCATCACCCAGAACGTGCCCTCTTCTCAATGTCACCATCAAAGAGGAGGTACAGGAGGCTGAAAACACACACTCAGTGTTTCAGGACCAGCTTCTTCCCATCTGCCATTACATTCCTCAAGGAACAATGAACATATGGACACTACCTCAATCTTTTTTGATTTTTACATGTATGTATTACAATGTACTGTTGCTGCAAAAGAACAATTTTCACAACATATGCCAGTGATACTAAAGCTGGTTCTGATTCTGATTCAATGAACAATTTCAGTCATATCATTTGAAGGTGGAGGGGCAGGTCTTGTTGAGGAAGCAGAAAAGCTCCAGAAGGACTTTGACAGATTTGGAGTTATGGTAGGTGGTCATGCAATTTGTTGTAACTGTAACAAGTCTGATCATGACACAGCCCAATGCAGTGATCTGCAAGGTCGGCAAACAAGAGGTCACAAGACAGCCGACTGCCAGGAAGGGAAATGCTACAACCTGTGGAGAGGCGGCCATATTGATAGAGACTGTTCAAAACATGTTGGCACCGAGGCACAGGTAATAAAACGGGGAGCTGACACTGAGAATGCCCAGACAAATTTCAGTGTGTCAGGATGAAGCATGTGTAGGAAATCAGTGACCAGGCAGAGGGAACACCAAACAGGAGAGGAAAAGGCAGAAAGGGGAAAGGAAATCTGCTGACCACTCACCAACCTCGGGAGACGGGGGCAGCACACAGACCATTAGCCATTACCCAACACCAGCTCTGGGAAACAGGGGGTTGTACGTTGACCTCTGACCCCCTCAGCTCCTGGAGACTTGGAACCATCACCCCTCCCTTCCAGCTCCAGGAGTCCAGGAGCACACCCCAGCTCAGAGAGGTAGAGGGTATGGGTTGACCAGTGCATGTTGTTGAAAAGTGAGCAGCGACCAACGTACCCTTACGCACGCAACCAGCATAGCCACACTTGTGGGAGGATCATCCTCAGTAACTGAGCCCACAGTGTGGCAGTTCCCCAAGTCCATGGGCATGATGGCTCAGGCTGAGTGACCTGGACGTGAAATGTAATTCAGGAACTAATCACAGGCAGGGGTAACTAATCATTACAGGAGTGAGGGCTAACACACTCTACAACTACCAGAGTTGGTTATGATCTGTCTGTGTGGTTGGGGGCAATGATTGGGGCAGTAATTTTTCTGGCCTGGAATTCTGTTACAGGGTGACAACTTCTCAGTCACCCAAGTCAGAGAGGTGGTTGGTGGGTGGCTCCTTGTGGCATACACAATGTACTGAAACACTCTGCTCTGGTTAATGAACACGTACACCTCACCCGTGCGGAGCGAGCGGCTGGCCATCCTCGAGCCGCTCCCACCACTGCCGGTGACATCACAGCTGGTCATTCTGGTTGGTGACATCATCGATGCAGCCGGTAGTGCCGACAACAGGCTGGACAGCACCTCCAGATTCCTGATGGAAACAGTTAAAACAGACAAGCTGCACAATGCCTTCAGCTCCCCTTCAGAAGGATGGTGATGGGTCACTGACTGAGTTGTACTCGGCTACGTGGGACGGGAAGTGTGGAGTTTGCAAAGATTCAGCATGACATCGAAAACTCTGACAAACCTCTATAGATGTGTGGTGGAGGGTGTATTGACTGGTTGTGTCACAGCCTGGTCTGGAAACACCAATGCCTTTGATTGGTAAATCCTCCAAAAAGTATCGGATATGGTCCAGTCCATCATCGAGGAAAGCCCTCCCAACCACTGAGCACATCTACACAGAGTAATGGAGCAGCAAAGTAGCATTCATCATCAGGGACTCCCACCACCCAGGTTGTGCCCTCTTCTCATTGCTACCATCAGGAAGAATTACAGGAGCCTCAGGACTCACACCACCAGGTTCAGGAACAGTTATTACCCCTCAACCATCATCAGGCTCTTGAACCAAAGGGGATAACTTCACTCGCCCCATCACTGAAATGCTCCCACAACCAATGGACTGGCTTTCAAAGACTGTTCATCTCATGTTCTTGATATTTATTGCTATTTATTACTGTTATTATTTCTTATTTTTATATCTCCGCAGTTTGATGATGTCTTTTGCACATTGGATGGGCAATTTTACTTTGATTAATTTGTGTTTCTTGTAGTTGCTGTGAGTCCGCAAGAAAATAAATCTTGTTGTTGTATATGGTTCCATATGTGTACTTTGATAATAAACTTGCATTTTGAACATTGAATAATTGGAGTGAACTGAGAAGGTAAAACAGAAATTGAAACTGTTGGGAGGGTGCTCCCTATTGATACCTGGGAAGAACCTGGTCATCAGGTATGAGGGACTCTCAGGGCTGCTGGACTTGGTGCAAGTGTTGCCCATGCCCCACTCCTCCAGCTTGGGAATCACCCGAGCTGTTTTCAGGTTCATCTGGGGGTCCGAGATGGAGTGGGTGAGGCACAGATCACAATGCACAAATCCCTGTATAACGGGAGCAAAAAAGTACCCAATGTGTCCCTCATCCTGTTGACCAACTTCTTGTGTGTCTGCATCAGGCTGTGTGTGGAACCTAAATACATGGGCACCAGGTACCACCACGTGCTGAGGTTCTGCCTGTCCCCTGTGTTGCCAAGGTGTTGAAACTGAGTGATGTTCCTGAAAGAACAAAGTATTTTGAAGCCAGTTGTGGGGCCAGTGTAGATCAGAAGCACTGGGATCTGGCTAGTTTGGGTACATTGTGAGAGTGTCAGATCAGCCAAAGTTGATGAGGGGTTTGAGGTGGGAGGCTGGGCCAGAAAGAATTTCCACAACATTCTTGTCCGAAAGACAAGTTCCTGTAACCCCAGTAAAGAGTGGCTCAATATCTATTCAGTAGTATTTTCTCATTTGCTGTAGTTTCACAAAGTTCCCTGTTTAAGTGTTTCACAGCCACCACATTTTAAATGAGTACAAATATTTTTATTAACAGATAAAGTTAAAGAAGAGTTTGGTCTCCTTGGCTCATCGGTTTTACTGGATCCTGAACTCAAAGTTGATCCCAGCAAGAGTGAAATAATTTGGACCTTCATCGGCAGGAGCATTTTGCATCATGTCCCAGGTCACAGCTTAGTGGAACTGAGTGACCAGTTCGAGTTTCGTCTGCACTTTAATACTTCTAATGGTGCTCTGACTGTGAATGGAGCAGAACATGGTGACCAAGGAGATTACACCTTCATGGTGGATGGACAAGAGCTGAGAATAATACAACTACACCTCTTTGGTAGGTAGTTTTATGTTTCATAGAACGTAGAACAGTACAACATAGTTCACACTGTTGGCCCACAATGTTATGCTGTCCTTTTAACCTATTCCAAGATAAATCTAACTCTTCCCTCCCACATAGACATCCATTTTTCTTTCATCGGTGTGTTTATTCATGATGTGAATGGGTATAGAATTCACCATAGGTTTTTTCAATAGGTACGTTTGATGTCAAAGAAATGTATACAGTATACATCCTGAAATTCTTTTTCTTCACAAACATCCATGAAAACAGAGGTGGGCCTCAAAGAATGAATGACAGTTAAATGTTAGAACCCCAAAGCCCCCCCAGCTCCACCCACTCAAAGCAACGACACCCACCTCTCCCAGAAGCAAAAAGGCATCGGCACCATCCACCGAGCACTCAAGCATGCAGCAAAGCATCAATAAAGACACACGCTACTCATTCACCGAGTAATTCGACATGCCACAGGCTCTCTCTCTCTCTCCCTTCCTAATAAGGGAAAAGAGGTGTCCCCATTTCATACTTAGAGAGGAGACATAACAAAACAATTCACTGATTTATGATGTTAAAAGTCTGTTGCGTCACTTCTTCTGAGCTCTGTACCCAAAGAACTCAGGTCTCTGGGCAAGCAGCCAGCTTGCTGCTTTCAATATTCCGTCCCCCACAACGAACCCGTTTTCTGCGGCAGCACCGACCTCAAGTCTACCCGCCTGCACAGCCATGTGAACCCGGGAACCTGAAGCACTATCCTTCTAGGCCGTGTCCTTGGTATATTGAAAAATGGCCAGTTGTGAGACACCGAGAGCGGGTCCCACCACTGCCGGTGACGTCACAGCTGGTCATTCTGGATGGTGACATCATCGATGCAGCCGGTAGTGCCGACAACTGGCTGGACAGCACCTCCAGATTCCTGATGGAAACAGTTAAAACAGACAAGCTGCACAATGTCTTCAGCTCCCCTTCAGAAGGATGGTGATGGGTCACTGACTGAGTTGTACTCGGCTACGTGGGACGGGAAGTGTGGAGTTTGCAAAGATTCAGCATGACATCTAAAACTCTGACAAACCTCTATAGGTGTGTGGTGGAGGGTGTATTGACTGGTTGTGTCACAGCCTGGTCTGGAAACACCAATGCCTTTGATTGGTAAATCCTCCAAAAAGTATCGGATATGGTCCAGTCCATCATCAAGGAAAGCCCTCCCAACCACTGAGCACATCTACACAGAGTAATGTAGCAGCAAAGTAGCATTCATCATCAGGGACTCCCACCACCCAGGTTGTGCCCTCTTCTCATTGCTGCCATCAGGAAGAATTACAGGAGCCTCAGGGCTCACACCACCCGGTTCAGGAACAGTTATTACCCCTCAACCATTGTCAAGCTCTTGAACCAAAGAGGATAACTTCACTCGCCCCATCACTGAAATGCTCCCACAACCAATGGACTGGCTTTCAAAGACTGTTCATCTCATGTTCTTGATATTTATTGCTATTTATTACTGTTATTATTTCTTATTTTTATATCTCCGCAGTTTGATGATGTCTTTTGCACATTGGATGGGCAATTTTACTTTGATTAATTTGTGTTTCTTGTAGTTGCTGTGAGTCCGCAAGAAAATAAATCTTGTTGTTGTATATGGTTCCATACGTGTACTAAACTTGATAATAAACTTGCATTTTGAACTTTGAATAATTGGAGTGAACTGAGAAGGTAAAACAGAAATTGAAACTGTTGGGAGGGTGCTCCCTATTGATACCTGGGAAGAACCTGGTCATCAGGTATGAGGGACTCTCAGGGCTGCTGGACTTGGTGCAAGTGTTGCCCATGCCCCACTCCTCCAGCTTGGGAATCACCCGAGCTGTTTTCAGGTTCATCTGGGGGTCCGAGATGGAGTGGGTGAGGCACAGATCACAATGCACAAATCCCTGTATAACGGGAGCAAAAAAGTACCCAATGTGTCCCTCATCCTGTTGACCAACTTCTTGTGTGTCTGCATCAGGCTGTGTGTGGAACCTAAATACATGGGCACCAGGTACGACCACGTGCTGAGGTTCTGCCTGTCCACTGTGTTGCCAAGGTGTTGAAACTGAGGGATGTTCCTGAAAGAACAAAGTATTCTGAAGCCAGTTGTGAGGCCAGTGTAGATCAGAAGCACCGGGATCTGGCTAGTTTGGGTACATTGTGAGAGTGTCAGATCAGCCAAAGTTGATGAGAGGTTTGAGGTGGGAGGCTGGGCCAGAAAGAATTTCCACAACATTCTTGTCCGAAAGACAAGTTCCTGTAACCCCAGTAAAGAGTGGCTCAATATCTATTCAGTAGTATTTTCTCATTTGCTGTAGTTTCACAAAGTTCCCTGTTTAAGTGTTTCACAGCCACCACATTTTAAATGAGTACAAATATTTTTATTAACAGATAAAGTTAAAGAAGAGTTTGGTCTCCTTGGCTCATCGGTTTTACTGGATCCTGAACTCAAAGTTGATCCCAGCAAGAGTGAAATAGTTTGGACCTTCATCGGCAGGAGCATTTTGCATCATGTCCCAGGTCACAGCTCAGTGGAACTGAGTGACCAGTTCGAGTTTCGTCTGCACTTTAATACTTCTAATGGTGCTCTGACTGTGAATGGATCGGAAAATGGTGACCAAGGAGATTACACCTTCATGGTGGATGGACAAGAGCTGAGAATAATACAACTACACCTCTTTGGTAGGTAGTTTTATGTTTCATAGAACGTAGAACAATACAACATAGTTCACACTGTTGGCCCACAATGTTATGCTGTCCTTTTAACCTATTCCAAGATAAATCTAACTCTTCCCTCCCACATAGACATCCATTTTTCTTTCATCGGTGTGTTTATTCATGATGTGAATGGGTATAGAATTCACCATAGGTTTTTTCAATAGGTACGTTTGATGTCAAAGAAATGTATACAGTATACATCCTGAAATTCTTTTTCTTCACAAACATCCATGAAAACAGAGGTGGGCCTCAAAGAATGAATGACAGTTAAATGTTAGAACCCCAAAGCCCCCCCAGCTCCACCCACTCAAAGCAACGACACCCACCTCTCCCAGAAGCAAAAAGGCATCGGCACCATCCACCGAGCACTCAAGCATGCAGCAAAGCATCAATAAAGACACACGCTACTCATTCACCGAGTAATTCGACATGCCACAGGCTCTCTCTCTCTCTCCCTTCCTAATAAGGGAAAAGAGGTGTCCCCATTTCATACTTAGAGAGGAGACATAACAAAACAATTCACTGATTTATGATGTTAAAAGTCTGTTGCGTCACTTCTTCTGAGCTCTGTACCCAAAGAACTCAGGTCTCTGGGCAAGCAGCCAGCTTGCTGCTTTCAATATTCCGTCCCCCACAACGAACCCGTTTTCTGCGGCAGCACCGACCTCAAGTCTACCCGCCTGCACAGCCATGTGAACCCGGGAACCTGAAGCACTATCCTTCTAGGCCGTGTCCTTGGTATATTGAAAAATGGCCAGTTGTGAGACACCGAGAGCGGGTCCCATTTCCTCAAAGAACCAAAGTTAACATATAACTCTAGGTCAGAATCTTCAAAAGAACCCTGAAAGGGAAAAATGGAGGTTAAAGATAGAAATAGAGCTTTTTCCGAAGATATGAGTAAAGGAGATGCCGTTAGGTGCTATTGTCCTCTTAAGCTCTTAAGCAATTGTATTTTCCAGTTGAGCCTAAGTTGGGTGACTCACTTGATCAAATAAACACTGAGCTGTCAGATATTGAATGCAGCTGTCATTCTGTGAGTACCTGTCATCCCAAGGAGCAGTCCGTTCGGGATTTGATCCAGCACTCATTGCTGCACTGGTGGGATGAGGGAAGAAGAACTGTTTGTCAAACTTGAGGCTTGGGTTTTCTGTTGGAGAGAACAGAAGGAAATGGTTGTGAAGTGAAAGTGTGGATGGATGGAAAAGGTGAAGAAATGGAAAAAGTAGCAAGAGAAGGGATGGGAGGGGAGGGAGGTACAAAATGCATCAGATTAGTGTGGGAAATGGGGAAAGGGGCATGACGTGATGATGGAAGAATTTTCAATTCTTCCTTAGAATAACAATTATAATAACTATTTATAGAGCACTTTTTATCCAGATTATGTAGTTCATACTGGTTTGTAATGTACAAATACACATAAATGTACAAATACAAATATACTTGTACAAATACAAGTGCAAATATGAAAAACAAAATAAAACTTAAATTAACATATAAATTAAAGGAAAACCGATGTTCTTTACAAACAAGGTTAAATAAATAGATTTTAAGCTGTCATTTAATGTGTTAACTGAGTCTGCATCGCTTATAGTTTTAGGTATTGAATTTCACAGTTTAGGAGCGTAGTTCAAAAAAGCTGACCTGTATAATTTCTTCTGAGGAATGTTTTTAAATTGAAGAGTCCAGTGGAAGAAAACCTGGGAGTTTGAGCAGGATTATAAAAGGAAAGTGGTTCTGTGATGTACTCTGATCACAAACCATTCAGAGTTTTGAAAACAACAAAGATAATTTTAACATCTATTTTGAAAGATACAAAAAGATCCTGGAGCTGCCAAATTCTCCCCTCACTCCCCCAGTTCTTAACAGCGTGTTTGTATTGAATTTTTCCATTCTGTTTGGTAAGTCCAGGTACTGAGATAAGGACTAGAATTTTGGGAAACTGACCAGGGAAGAAAATGGAGGATATAAAAAGGATTAAGATCGGTGTTATTTCTTTAGTGGTTTGAACGGGGCACGACTGCGGAAGGGCGTGGAGGTTGTGGTACATATTTGTACCAACAAAGTGGAGGATAAATGCGGGGCTGAGGGATTGGAGCAGAGGGCAGGGATTCAGATTTATAGATCATTGGGACCTCTTCTGGGGCAGATGTGACCTGTACAAAAATCTGAGGGGGACCAATATCCTGGCAGGGAGGTTTGCTGAGGCTATTGGGAAGAGTTAAAACTAGAATTGCTGGGGGGGTGGGAACCGAACTGAAATGATGGAAGAAAGGGAGGTTGGCTCACAAACAGAGAAAGGTTGTGGACAGTGTGAATGGGAGGATAGGCAGATGATAGAGAAGGGACGCACTCAGATTGATGGTTTGAGATGTGTCTATTTTAATGTGAGGAGTATTATGAATAAAGTGGATGTTTAAAGCGTGGATCAGAACTTGGAGTTATGATGTTTGTGGCCATTACAGAGACTTAGATGGTCCAAGGGCAGGATGGCTTCTTCAAGTGCCAGGCTTTAGATGTTTCAGAAAGGAGAGGGAGGGAGGATAAAGAGTTGGGAGCAATGCACTGTTGATCAGAGATAGTGTCAGGGCTGCAGAAAAGAAGGGAGTCAGGGAGGGGTTGTCTATGGAGTCTCTGTGGGTGGAAGTTAGGAATAGGAAGGGGTCAATAGCTCTGCTGGTTGTATTTTATAGACTACCCAATAGTAACAGGGACATCGAGGAGCAGGTAGGGAGACAGATTCTGGAAAGGAGGAATAATAACAGGGTTGTTGTGATGGGAGATTTTAATTTCCCAAATATTGATTGGCATCTCCCTGGAGCGAGGGGTTTCGATGGGGTGGAGTTTGTTAGATGTGTTCAGGAAGGTTTCTTGACACAATATTTAGATAAGCCTACAAGAGGAGAGGCTGTACTTGAACTGGTATTGAGAAATGAGCCTGGTCAGGTGTCAGGTTTCTCAGTGGGAGAGCATTTTGGAGATAGTGATCAAAATTCTATCTCCTTTACCATAGCATTGGAGAGCGATAGGAACAGATAACTTTAATTGGGAAAAGTTTAATTGGAGTAAGGAGAAATATGAAGCTATCAGGCAGGAACTTGGAAGCAGAAATTGGAAACAGATGTTCTCGGGGAAATGTACAGAAAAAATGTGGCAAATGTTCAGGGGATATTTGCATGGGGTTTTGAGTAGGTAAGTTCCAATAAGACATGGAATGGATGGTAGGGTACAAGATACATGGTGTACAAAGGCTGTTGTAAATCTAGTCAAGAAGAAAAGAAGAGCTTATGAAAAGTTTAAAAAGAAACTAGATAATGATAGGATTCCAGAAGGTTATAAGGCTAGCAGGAAGAAGCTTAAGAATGAAATTAGGAGAGCCAGAAGAGGTCATGAGAAGGCCTTGGCGGACAGGATTAAGGAAAACCCCAAGGCATTCTACAAGTATGTGAAGAGCAAGAGGATAAGACCTAAGAGAATAGGACCAATCAGGTGTGACAGTGGAAAAGTGTGTATGGAGGAAATATTGGGGGTACTTCATACTTGCTTCAGTATTCTCTATGGAAAACAATCTTGGCGATTGTAGCGATGAATTCCAAAGGACTGAAAAGCTTGAGCATGTAGATATGAAGAAAGAGGATGTGCTGGAGCTTTTTGAAAGCATCAAGCTGGATAAGTAGCTAGGACCGGATGAGATGTACCCCAGGCTACTGTGGGTAGCAAGGGAGGAGATAGCTGAGTCTGTGGCAATGATCGTTGCATCATCAATGAGGACAGGAGAGGTTCCGGAGGATTAGAGGGTTGCGGATGTTGTTCCCTTATTCAAGAATGGGAGTATGGATAGCCTAGGAAATTATAGACCAGTGAGTCTTACTTCAGTAGTTCATAAGTTGATGGAGAAGATACTGAGACACATTATTTATGTATATTTGGAGAGGCATAATATGATTAGGAATAGTCAGCATGGCTTTGTCAAAGCCAAGTTGTGCCTTACAAGCCAGATTGAATTTTTTGAGGATGTGACTGAACATGTTGATGAAGATAGAGCAGTAGATGTAGTGTATATGGATTTTAGCAAGGCATCTTATAAGGTACGTCATGCAAGGTTTATTGAAAAAGTAGGGAGACATGGGATCCAAAGGGAACTTGCTTTGTGGATCCAGAACTGGCTTGCCCACAGAAGGCAAAGAGCGTTTGTAGATGAGTCACATTTTGCATGGAGGCCGGTGACCAATGGTGTGCCTCAGGGCAGGGATCTTTTCTGGGACCCCTACTCTGTGATTTTTAGAAGTTACCTGGATGAGGAAGTGGAGGCATGGGTTAGTATATTTGCTGATGGTTGAGGTTGAGGGTGTTGGGGATAGTGTGGAGGTTGAGGTTGAGGGTGTTGGGGATAGTGTGGAGGGCTGTAAGAGGTTACAACGGGATATTGAAGGGATGCAAAACTGGACTGAGAAGTGACGGATGGAGTTCAACCCAGAAACGTGTGAAGTGGTTCATTTTGGTGGGTCAAATATGATGGTAGAATATACAAACCCCATTTCCAGAAAAGTTGGGATATTTTCCAAAATGCAATAAAAACAAAAATCTGTGATATGTTAATTCACGTGAACCTTTATTTAACTGACAAAAGTACAAAGAAAAGGTTTTCAATAGTTTTACTGACCAACTTAGTTGTATTTTGTAAATATACACAAATTTAGAATTTGATGGCTGCAACACACTCAACAAAAGTTGGGACAGAGGCATGTTTACCATTGTGTTACATCACCTTTCCTTTTAATAACACTTTTTAATCGGTTAGGAACTAAGGATACTAATTGTAGTAGATTAGCAATTGGAAATTTTGTCCATTCTTGCTTGTTATAAGACTTCAGCTGCTCAACAGTCCGTGGTCTCCGTTGTCTGATTCTCCTCTTCATGATGCGCCATATATTTTCAATAGGAGATAGATCTGGACTGGCAACAGGTCAGTCAAGCACCTGCACTCTGTGTCTACAAAGCCACGCTGTTGTAGCCCGTGCAGAATGTGGTCTGGCATTGTCCTGCTGAAATAAGCATGGATGTCCCGGGAAGAGACGTCACCTTGATGGCAACATATGTCTCTCTAAAATCCTGATATACGCCTCAGAGTCAACGGTACTTTCACATACATGCAACTCACCCATGCCGTGGGCACTGATGCACCCCCATACCATCACAGATGCTGGCTTTTGCACCTTTCACTGATAACAATCAGGATGGTCGTTTTCATCTTTGGCACGGAGAACTTGACGCCCATTTTTTCGAAAACTAGCTGAAATGTGGACTCATCTGACCACAGCACACGGTTCCACAGTCTTTCGGTCCATCTGAGATGGGCTCGGGCCCAGAGAACTCACCGGCGTTTCTGCATAGAGTTGATGTATGGCTTCCTCCTTGCGTAATACAGTTTTAAGTTGCATTTCTTGATGCAGCGATGGACTGTGTTAAGTGACAATGGTTTCCCGAAGTACTCCCAAGCCCAGGTGGCTGTAATTGTCACAGTAGCATAACGGTTTCTTAGGCAGTGCTGCCTGAGGGATCAAAGATCACGCGCATTCAACAGTGGTTTCTGACCTTGCCCTTTACGCACTGAGATGTCTCTGAATTTTTTCACAATATTATGTACTGTAGATGTTGAAAGACCTAAATTTTCTGCTATCTTGTGTTGGGAAATGTTCCTTTTGATCTGACTAACAATTCTCTCACAAATTTTGGCACAAAAGAGTGAGCCACGACCCATCCTTGCTTGCAAAGACTGAGCCTTTGATGTATGCTACTTTTATACCCAGTCATGATACCTCACCTGCTACCAATTAGCCTGCTTAATGTGGAGTCTTCTGAAGCGGTGTTACTTGAATATTCTGTGTACTTTTCAATCTTATTTTAACTCTGTCCCAACTTTTGTTGAGTGTGTTGTAGCATCAAATTCTAAATTTGTGTATATTTACAAAATAGAATTAAGTTGTTCAGTAAAACTATTGAAAACCTTTTCTTTGTACTTTTGTCAGTTATTTTTGTTTTTATTACATTTTGGAAAATATCCCATCTTTTTCTGGAAATGGGGTTTGTAGTATTAATGGTAAGACTGGTGGTAGTGTGGAGGATCTGAAGGATCTTGGCGTCTGAGTCCATAGGACACTCAAAACTGCCACACAGGTTAACTCTGTGGTTAAGAAGGCATACGCTTCTTTGGCCTTCGCTAATCGTGGAATTGAGTTTAAGAGCTGAGAGGTAATGTTGCAGCAATATAGGACTCTGGTCAGACCCCAGTTGGAGTACTGTGCTCAGTTCTGGTCGTCTCACTACAGGAAGGATGTGGAAACCATAGAGGAGATTTACAAGGATGTTGCCTGGATTGTGGAGCATGCCTTATGAGAATAGGTTGATTGAACTCGGCCCTTTCTCCTTGGAGCGAGAGAGGATGAGATGTGTTCTGACTGAAGTGTACAAGATAATGAGAGGCATTGGTCATGTGGATATTCAGAGGCTTTTCCCCAGGGCTAAAGTAGCTAGCACGAGAGGGCATAGTTTTAAGGTGGTTGGAAGTAGGTACAGAGGAGATGTTCAGGTTAAGTTTTTTCCGCAGAGAGTGGGAAGTGCTTGGAATGGGCTGCTGGCGGTGGTAGCAGAGATCTTTTCAGAGACTCCTAGATGGCTACGTGGTGCTTAGAAAAATAAAGGGCTCTGGGTAAAGCCTAGGTAGTTCTGAGTTTGGGACATGTTTGGCACAGCTATTTGGTCCAAAGGGTATGTATTGTGCTGTAGGTTTTCTATTTATATGTTTCTATGTCTCTGTTTATGTTTTTGAAATCCATACAATGCCCACAATGATCACATTTATCTTCTTGTTTAAACCCTGCTTCTGACATAAACATTCAGCCCCTGGAGAAGGTGCTAAGTTAGTTAGTTAGAAGGTGACCAGTGAGAAATATTTTGAGTGTTGCTGATAAAAAGGCAACAAACCTGAGGATGTTCTCTGAAATAACAAGACCAGAATATTGAAAATAAGGCTGAGATGTCAGGGTATCGAAGATCCCTGTGCAGATAGATGGGTTAATGATGGAGTGTGAGGGAGAGGATAATTCCTCAGCCTACTAAATGTACACCTTCCCCTTCCTCCTGAGGTGCCGTGTCTGATGGTTTCCACGCCAGTGCCTGTTTCATTGATTTCAATGTTTGTTCCTCATGACAAAAGTCAGTAAAGCATTTCCATGTGTGAGGCTGCTCAGTCCCACTGGGAAATCAGCAAGAGTTCTTGGAGCTGGTGGTAATTCTGGGATGAAAGGCAGTCTGGTCTTTTACTTATTCTATTGTGGGTATTATTTTAATATAGATTTACTGAGTATGCCCACAGGAAAATGAATTTCAGGGTTGTACTTTGAATATTGAATATTAATGTTAGTGAAGTGTATTGAGAATTTGGAAATTTGTGCTTTGCTACAGCAGGGACCAGTGCAGAGTGTGAACATGAAATTTCAACTTTCCCTTTGCCTTTCCCCCAGCAGAAGCTGCCTGGCCCTCTGAGATCCTCCAGTTGATTTTTGTTCCATATTCCAGCATCTGCAGTGTCTCCATTTCTAGAACTCTGAGTGATCCTTGGGTGGAGAAGCAGAAACTGTGGGCAGTTTTCTAATTCTAGGAATTGTCGATGTTTTGGTCAAAGCCCTGCATTGAGCAGTTTTAAGATACTTGGATCAAATTATTTTCAATTATTTTCAGTTGTTGAGCTTATAGAGTGGAGGCAGATTTAATAGTAAATCCAAAAAGGAATTGGATGAAATTTGAAGTTGATGGTGGGGGAAAGAGTCAAAGCCGAATTTATTGTCATTTGCACAGGTTCCTCTATATACAGGTGCAATGAAAAAGTTATTTACAGCAGCATCACAGGCACATTGCTTCAGATGCAGTGTTCACAAGATAAACATAAATAAATTAGACACATTTATGGTGCATAAATATGGTAAGTACACAAAAACTATCAGTTGTCTATACCTGTGACCATGTTCGATATACTCAGTGATATCTGTCTGGTCTGCCAGCTTGAACTCAGTCACAAGGCTAATTATGAGCTTGCTGAACTTATTTACATTTATAATAAGAACTGAAGCCTGGTTCTTGTTTGAATTAATATTTGCTATATTGACTTCAGAATTATTTCCTAACAAGCTCCTTTCTGTGTTGTGATTCTGTATTCTGTTTCCTTGTCAGCTTCAGATTTATATGTTTATCACCTGTGGTGTAGTTGGTGTTGAAATGTGTTCCTGGGATCCTCACTATCAAAGTCCACAGTTCAATTAATTATCAAAATACATCTATGTCACCATATACAACCCTGAAATTCATTTTCTTGCGGGTATTCACAGTAAATACAAGGTACCAATATAGTAATGATAAATAAGTAATACATAGCAAGAACATGAGATGAAGAGTTCTTGAAAGTGATTCCATAGGTTGTGGGAACAGTCCAGTATTGGGGTGAGTGAAGTTCTGTGAAGTTATTCCCTCTGTTTAAGAGCCCAATGGTTGAGGGGTAATAAATATTCTTCAAGATGGCAGCAGTGAACAAAGAGACGAACGGAGGTCTTTAATCATGATAATATCCATGACATTGCAGGATTTTCCGTTCAAGGGCATTGGTGGTTCCATATCAGGCTGTAATGGAGCCAGTCAATATACTCTCCACCACACATCTTTTGAAGTTTGTCAGAGTTTTAGATGACATGCCAAATCTTTATAAGCTTCTAAGAAATTAGAGGCACTGCCATGCTTTCTCTGTCATGGCACTTGCATGCTGGACCCAGTACAGGTCCTCTGAAATGATAACACTGAGGAATTTAATGTTGCTGACTGTGATCTCCCGATGAGGACTGACCCATGGACCTCTGGTTTCCTCCTGCTCTAGTCAATAATCATCTCCTTGTTCCTGCTGAGACTGATGGTGAGGATTTTGTTGTGGCATCACTCAGCCACATTTCCAATACTCCTCCTGTACACTGATTCATCACCATCTTTGATTTGAAATATTGATAGTGGTACCATTAGCAAACTTATGTAAGACCTTGGGAAAGGTCTCACTGCTGATGCATTGGTTTTCCTGTAGCAGCAGTGTTTGGGTTATGGCTAGAAATAACGGGCTTTGGAATGTGCACCGTCCAATGAAGGGAGTTTGTTTCTTGTGTGTCTGAGACTGAGGTGATGTGTCTTTTATTTGGCAGAAGATGGGGAGAGAAAATGTCAGAAAAGAGTGGACTAGGAGTGGGGCCGGGGGTCAATGAAACCCAGGGAAATCGATAAGGGACCAGTGGAAGGGAAACTGTGAGCTCCTAGTTGCGCACGTTAGACTGTTTTGTTAAAATGGGCCCTTTTCTTTTTGCTTTACTTTGCTAACCCTTTAGTCAAATGAAGAATTATAAAGCTAAATTCTTTAATTACATATGGTGTACTGTCTGTTATTTTTTGGTACTGATTTGTAACAGGCTAGCACATCATGTAGCAATCATGCAAACAGGAGGTTTTAGACCTCAATCTCGTATGTTTGGTGTGGCAAGAGATTGTCTTCCATAGACTTACACATCTAACTGGTTACAATTGTGGGGGCTCATCTGGGATTGATTTCATTGGATGCTGTGTGATTGTCCTGAGCATTGAACCAGAGGGTTGTGTGTTTAAGTCTGTGCTAAACTATTGTCCGGTAAAGAGATTACGATACGTGTGTATGATTGCTGCCAGGTTTGAGCTGTGGTATGCATCCACAGGGTTACCGGTAATGATTGCATGCATGCTGAGTTGGGTAGATACTTGTACTCCTGATGAATTGTTAATTTGACTTTTCAGTATTGTTAAAGCTGAAGGCAAAGTTATGCTTGTGAAGCGGAGATTTGATAAAATAGCGGGCACAGACTTTCTTTTCATTCAGACTAGCACTAATATAATGGCAGTGGAATAGCCTGCTACAATTGTGGTTCCAGGAGAGGGGGGGGAGGCTGTGGACTGTCCATACTTTCCGGGAGGAAGAGAGTGTAGGGGAAAGGGCCAAATTGTACGTCGAGTCACCCATAGCTGGGGATGGAGACTTCAAAGACAGGGTTCTCTTGTTTCTGTGAGGGGAAGGAGTGGTCTGATTTGGAAGGTCTAATGAGTCCCTGTCCCCCAGTAAAGAGTGAGAAGTCTGAGTTAATATCTACCCTTACCTCTCTGGTGAATAAATGGAAAAATGCCCACATTCAAAGTCCCAGCTATCGTAGGCTCCACTTATTCTCAGGTACGAAGCCCACCCCTAAAGGGGAGGAGGAGTATGAGAGGCAGACCTCTCAGTCATTAGATGAGTGACAGAGCTCTGATGACATAAAACGACAGTGATTGGTTGAAAGTTTCAGTGGGCAGACTTGGAGTGGGGCCAGGAAATCGATGGAGGACCAGTGGAAGGGAAACCATGAGCTCAAATGTGTGCCCATTAGACTGTTTCATTAAAACAGGCCCTTTTCCGTTTAGTTTACTGACCCTTTAATCAAATTAAGAATTGTAAAGCTAAATCATTTAATTGCATAGGGTGTACTGCCTGTTATTTTGTGGTACTGATTTGTAACAGGGTAACACATCATGCAGTATCCTCACAAACAGGAGGTTTTGCACTTCAGTTTCATACATTTGGTGGGACCAGAGATTGTCTTCCTTAGACTTATGTCAGAAAGCTGACAGAACCTGAGGGTTACACTTAAATATACTCAGTGACCTGTTCTCCACGGATGTCTGGGGCAACAAATTCCTCAGACTCACCACCCTGAACCGAAAGAAATTCTTTCTCCTTTCTACTCTATTCTGAGGCCATGCCCTCTTTTCTGTCTTGTCCATTCAATATTCGGTAAGTTTCAATGAGGTCTTCGTCATTCTAGACTCCAGCAAGTACAGGCCGAGAACAATCAAATGCTCCTCATGAGTTAACACTTTTGTTCCCAGAATCATTCTTGTGAACCTCCTCTGGGCCCTCCCCAATGCAAGCATGTCTTTTCTTAGATAAGGGTCCAGAACTGTTCATAGTACTCCAAGTGTGGTATGACCAATACCTTGTAAAGCCTCAGCATTACATCCTTGATTTTGTATTCTGGTTATCTTGAAATGAGTGTTAACATTGTATTTGCCTTCCTCACCACTGATTCAACCTGCAAGTTAATCTTCAGGGTATCCTACACAAGGACTCTGAAGGCCCTTTGCATCTCTGATTTTTGAATTTTTTCCCATTAGGAAAATAGTCCACACCTTTATTCCTTCTACCAAAGTGCATGACCATCCACTTATGCTATATTCCAACTGCCACTTCTTTGCCCATTCTCCCTGTCTCTCCAAGTCTTTCTGTAGACTTCCTGCTTCCTCAACATTATTTGCCCCTCCACCTATCTTTGTATTAGCTGCAAACCTGGCTGCAAAGCCACTTATTCTGTTATCCAAATTGTTAACATTTAACATGAAATGCTAGCAGCTGTGGAACACCACTTGTCACTGCCAGCGAACCAGAACAGGTCCATTTTATTCTGACTCTTGCCCTCTTGCCAATCAGCCAAACTTTTATCTATGCAAGTATCTTTCCTGTAATTCCATGGGCTCACTCTTATGTTCTTAAGCAGTCTCATCATTAATAGTGAACTCATCTTCTCAACCACTGCAGTCAGGATAACTGGCCTTCTACCTCCCTTCCTCCATAAAGAGTAGAGTGACATTTAGAATTCTCCAGTCTCCCAGAACCATTCCACAATTGAGTGATTCTTGAAGGATCATTCCCAATGTTTCCACAGTCACTTCAATTCAGCCTGAGTCACCTCCTTCAGCCAGAGACTCATTCCACCGAGATGTAACACTGAGCATCATAGGAAGTCATTCCTACCTGTGGCCATAAAACTTTACAACTCCTCTCTCGCAGTGCCAGGCACCCTGAACCAATAGGCTGGTCCTGGACTTATTTCCACTTGGCATGATTAACTTATTATTATTTAATTATTTATGGTTTTATATTGCTATATTTCTTCATTATTCTTGGTTGGTGCGGCTGTAACGAAACCCATTTTCTCTCGGAATCAATAAAGTATGTCTGGTTGACTGATTTCTTCTGTTCATGCATATTTCTCCTAAAGCTCCGCTTGCAATACTGAGGTTTTTTAAAACATTCTACCTTTCTTTTATCATTTTGTTTTCTCCTACTTCTCATCCCCATTTACTGCAGTGCCTGACCAAATGCAGGATTGAGGATACTTTTGAAGAACTTATTGTTCAAGAAGAACAGACACAATGCTGGAGGAACTCAGTAGGTCAGGCAGTATCTATGGATGGGAATACACAGTTGTTTCAGGACTGGAAAGGAAGGGAGAGGGAAACTGGTTCAGGGTGTCTGACACTCCAACCAGAAATAATTAAATGATAATAAGTAAATTATGCCAAATGGAAATAAGTCCAGGACTAGCCTATTGGCTCAGAGTGTCTGACACTCCGAGGGAGGAGTTGTAAAGTTTGATGGTCACAGGCAGGAATGACTTCCTATGACGCTTAGTGTTACATCTCGGTGGAATGAGTCTCTGGCTGAATGTACTCCTGTGTCTAACCAGTACATTATGGCGTGGATGGGATTCATTGTCCAAGACTGCATGCAACTTGGACAGCATCCTCTCTTCAGACACCACCGTCAGAGAGTCCAGTTCCACCCCCACAACATTGCTGGCTTTACGAATGAGTTTGTTGATTCTGTTGCTGTCTGCTACCCTCAGCCTGCTGCCCCAGCACACAACAGCAAACATGATAGCACTGGCCACCACAGACTCGTAGAACATCCTCAGCATTGTCCGGCAGATATTAAGGGACCTGAGTCTCCTCAGGAAATAGAGACGGCTCTGACCCTTCTTGTGGACAGCCTCAGTGTTCTCTGACCAGTCCAGTTTATTGTCAATTCGTATCCCCAGATACTTGTAATCCTCCACCATGTCCACACTGACTCCTTGGATGGAAACAGGGGTCACCAGTGCCTTAGCCCTCCTCAAGTCCACCACCAGCTCCTTAGTCTTTTTCACATTAAGCTGCAGATGATTCTGCTCGCACCATGTGACAAAGTTTCCCACTGTAGCCCAGTACTCAGCCTCATCTCCCTTACTGATGCATCCAACTACAGCAGAGTCAGCAGAAAACTTCTGAAGATGGCAAGACTCTGTGCAGTAGTTGAAGTCCGAGGTGTAGATGGTGAAGAGAAAGGGAGACAAGACAGTCCCCTGTGGAGCCCCAGTGCTGCTGACCACTCTGTCTGACACACAGTGTTGCAAGCGCACGTACTGTGGTCTGCCAGTCAGGTAATCAATAATCCATGACACCAGGGAAGCATCCACCTGCATCACTGTCAGCTTCTCACCCAGCAGAGCAGGGTGGATGGTGTTGAATGCACTGGAGAAGTCAAAAAACATGACCCTCACAGTGCTCGCCGGCTTGTCCAGATGGGCATAGACACGGTTCAGCCGGTAGACGATGGCATCCTCAACTACTAGTCGGGGCTGATAGGCAAACTGAGGGGGTTCTAAGTGCGGCCTAACCATAGGCCAGAGCTGCTCTAGAACAAGCCTCTTCAGGGTCTTCATAATGTAGACTCCTCCACTGGGATGTAGACCATCTGGTCCAGATGACTTATCTAACTTAAGATATTTAAGCTTCCCTCGTACCTTCTCCTTAGTAACAGTAACTACACTCACTTTCTGCCCTTTCTTTGTCCCACTTTATTGTCTCTCCAGCATTATTTTCCAGCATCCAATATCCACTCTCACCTTTCTTTTATTCTTTATACACCTAAACATAACTTATGCTATCGACTTTGACATTTTGGCTAGTTTATCTTTCTTTCTTTTTTTTTAAACTTTTTTTATTGCATTTTTAAATGGTTACAAAGTATGAAAAAACAATGTATATAACCCTTACCCCCTCCCCTTAACCCCTCCCCCCTAACTGCCCTATAGAAAAAAAAAGAAAGAAAGAAAGAATGCCTGGTTGTTGGAAGATCTCCACATGCTCCATGGAATTCGTAATAACTTTAATATGTATATTTATTTCTTTCCCCTAATAACAAATTGTTTCATCTTCAGAGCATCTATATATTTAATCCTGTCTTTTGTAAAAAAGCTAGTTTATCTTTCATCTTTTCTTACTTTTTAAAAAATTTACATTATTTCATTTTTAAAAATCTATATTTTTAAAATATAGCACAAATTTTGTCTTTAACTCTCATTGTTACCTATGGTGGCCTCATCCTCCCTTTAGAATACTTCATCATTGGGACGTATCTGTCCTGCACCTTCCTAATTGCCACCAGAAACTGTTCCGCTGCCATCCCAGATAATGACCTCTTTCAACCAACTTTGGCCTGTTTTTCTTTCAGGCCTCCGTACTTCCCTTTACTCCACTGTGATATTGATACATTTCCCTCCCTCTCAAACTGCAGGGTGAATTCTGTCATATTATGATCACCGTCTCCCAAGGGTTCCTTTAACTTAAGCTCCCTAATATATTTTGATTCACTACACAATGCCCAGTCCAAAATTCCTTTCCCCTACTGGTATCAACCACAAGTGGTACTGAAAAGCAATCTCATAGGCATTTTACAGATTCCCTCTCTTGGCATCCAGCATGATCCTGATTTTCCCAATCTACCTGTATCTTGCAGTCACCCATAACATTGTCCTTATTACAGATACTTTTTATCCTCCATTGCAATTTAAATCCCACATCCTTCCTGCTGTTTGTAGGCCTGTATATAACTCTCATCTGGGTCTTTTTACCCTTGCAGTCTCTTCACTCTACCCACAAGGATTCCACATCCTTCATTGCTATGTCCCCTTTTTCTGATGATATGATTTCATTTTTAATATTAGAGCCACCCCACTCCCTCTGCTTACCTGCCTGTCCGTTCGATGCAAGGGCTACCCTTGCATGTTCAGCTCACAGCTATGATCTTCTTTCAGCCACATCTCAGTGATGACCACAAACTCGTATCTGCCAGTCTCTAACTACGTGACAAGATCATCTGCCTGATTCCGTATATTGTGTGTATTCAAATATATCATCAGCAGTCCTGTATTCATCACTCTTTTTGATTTTTTCCCCCCATGATACATTTCACCTCATCCCACTGACTGCAATTTTGCTCCATCCTCTGCCTGTTTTTACTGTCCGTTTTACTGCACACTGCATCTAGTTGTATACCAACTGCCCACTTAGTTTAAACCCTCCCAACAGTTCGAGCAGACCTGACCACAAGGATATCGGTCCCCCTCGGGTTCAGGTGCAACCTGTCCTTTTTGTGCAGGTCATATCTTCCTCAGAAGAGATCCCAAAATCTGAATAATCCATTCTTGACGTGTATAACGATGCATTGTGATGAATGATTCTCAGAGTAGAGTCAGTTGGTGTCGGCCTGGGTCACAGATCGGTGAGATTAGACGGGGGTTGGAACATCCCCTTCCCGGCAGGAAATTATGGAACATTATGGTTGTTGCATCATTTGTCATCCACTGTCCATGAGATGTTTAATGATTTGAATTTAATTTTATTTTCAGGGTTTTCCTTCAAGGATATTATACTGATTGCTGCATTGACCGCAGGACAGGTGATTTCTGCACCATCTCTTCGTTCAGCCGTGTTACTGGACCAGTGGGGGTGGAAAACCCTCGGAGGTATCTGTCATTATTTAATTTGCTTTTGCAAAAACTTTCAGACACCACCCAGTAAACCTGAATGAACTTTAACATAAACAAGGGAAAATGTGGGAAGTCATTTCACCACTGAGCCCCCCCCCCACTTCCCCTCTGACCTGTGACCTGTGGGTGAAATTGCCCATTTTTTCCCAGTTTTGAGGTGCTTTGCAGTGACACGGAATACCTGAAACAGTCCTGGAGTCACCTCTGACCAAACTGCAGAAGATATTTGGGAGAAGTGGCCATGAGAGGAGCTGTCTTCATTCACTCGTGTTTGCTGCGTTGTGTTGTCTCGTCTCACTGTGTCACCAAGTCTGTTTAGAGGTGGGACTGAGGGAAAGATGCCCTTTCATCCTGATGGTGGCTCTGCCTTTGGAAACAGGGGCCTCATTCACACAGAGGGCAGAGTTGTGAAGGGAGTTCTACTCCCCATCTAGTGTCAGGGGGTTTGAGCAGTTGTCTCTCAGACCTGCTGGTGAGTGTACAGTACATGTGGCTCTTTCTTTCAGACTTGCTGGAAATTTCTCTTGGGTGATTGCAGAGGTTTATTTTCAATGAACTACTTTCTAATGCAGTTTTCCACATGGATCACCTCTGTCTTCCAGAACCAAAGAAGATGCAACACCTGCTTTATTACCTCTTCCCTTTCCCCATTCCTGGCACACATATAACCCCTCCAGGGAAAGCAGTGAGTGACTTGTACTTCCAATTCTGTGTCCTCACAGCAGTTTCCTGCACATTGGAGAAGCCATTACAGGTTGTGTGACCACTTTGCAGAACACCGAGGGTAACAATGAGCTTCCAGTTGCCAATCACTTTGGTTTTCTCTCTGATTTCCCATCTTTAACCTCTTCCCCAGTTCCAGCAAAGCCCATTGAGGAGCAGCATCCCTTATTCCACATTGAGTCCCAAGAGCTGCAATAATGAATTCATCAATTTCAGATAACCAGCCATTCCAGTTTATGTTAGAACTGACCACTTCTGATACAAGATCAGAGTGTGTGACCATAACTCTGTTTTCCACTCTCCACAGATGCAGAAATTGAAATCCGGAATTCTTTTTTATTCCAAATTTCCAGCAACTGCAGTGTATCGTACACCATTGTTTTTCTTTCTCTTGTATTTCTCAGGATTTCTCTCACTCTTCTCTGTGACTAGAAACATCAAATCTCTGCACAAATGCTGCTTCTACTGCAGTGTCCCTCCAGCATTTTCTCTGATACACTCAGTGACCACTTTATCAGCGGCCTCCTGTACCTAATAAAGTGGCCACTGAGTGTGTGTTCATGGTCTTCTGCTGCTGTAGCCCATCCACTTCAAGGTTCGATATGTTGTCTGTCAAAGATGTTCTGCTGCACACCACTGTTGTAACACGTGGTTATTTGAATTACTGTCACCTTCCTGTCAGCTTGATACAGTCTGGCCATTCTCTGACAAAACATTTTCAGCCACAGAACTGTCACTCACTGGATGTTTTATTTTGCTTTTTGGACCATTCTCTGTGAACTCTGGAGACTGTTGTGCATGACAATCTCAGTAGATCAGCAGTTTCTGAGATCCTCAAACCACCACATCTGGCACCAACAATCATTCCACAGTCAAAGTCACTGAGATCACATTTCTGCCCCATTCTAGTGTTTGGTCTGAATAAAAATTGAACCTCATGACAATGTTTCATGCTGGCGGAACACAGCAGGCCAGGCAGCATTTACAGGAAGAAGCACTGTCAACGTTCCACCAGCATTTTGTGTGTGTTGCTTGAATTTCCAGCATCTGCAGATTTCCTCATGACAATGTTTGAATGCTATGATGCATTGAGCTGCTGCCACATGATTGGCTGATTGGATATTCACATTAACGAGCAGGTGTACCTAATAAAGTGGCCACTGAGTGTATTTCAGATTCTCAACACGTGGGGTTTTCCAGTCACTGTATTGTTTTGGACACATTGTGTTCAGCTCCAGTCACCAGGCAACTGGATGGATTTGAATGACCAGATAGTGATGTTGCCATGGCTGAGCTGCAGGATTTTGCTTTTATTTAAATACAGAGAGGTGACGATGGGAGATTTCAAAGTAGGAGGATCAATATCTGAGGAGAAGGAACCATTAACAATGTCAGTTAACATTTGCCCTGGGAGAGAAGTTGGCAGTGAAGAGGATCAATTGAACAAGAAGGGCCAGGATTAGAACGGGGATGGTACATCAGATTTCGAAGTACATTTATTATCAAAGTATGTGTACGATATACAACATTGAGATCCGTCTCCTTACAGGCAGCCACAAAACAAAGACACACAATAGAACCCATTAAAAAGAAGACTGTCAAACTCCCGATGTGTAGAAAAAAATGCAAACAATAAAATTAAACAGATAACATTCAGAACTGAAGTTGATGAAAGTGAGTCCACAGACACGAAGCCTGACACAGACTCACGGTGGCTTTGTAGATAAACTGAAATTAGAACTGAGATGGGATAGAATCCGGTGAGAAAGAAATGCAATTTCAACACCAGGGCAACAGGAACATTTGGGAACATTGATCCAGGGGGCAAAGGGATGGGAGGGAACCACAGAGACAGGTGGTCAGTCTCAGTCACACCCATTGATGGGCATCTAACATGTTGTTGGAGCAAAATTACAGAGACAAGAGCAAATCAGGGATTATTCTTGCACTTCAGGTTAAACTTTGAACAAATAACTTAGTGATGGGGAGGAAGACCGATGATGCTGAATCAGGTGCAGCTGGATCTGATGGTTTAAAACAGTTCTCACCAAGGACATTTACTGTTATGTCTTTTACATTTGGGGAGATGAGATGGAGGGTTTGCCATTGGTAACAACTGGGGTGAGAGAGTAACAGTTAAAGTGGGGTCAACGGTGGGATTGTGATTGCTTCCTGAGGTGCTAGCATTGATTGATGTCCAGAATGGCCTCCAGTGTCACAATCAGTCTGCATAGATTGTTAACGGCTTTCATATTCTTGTTTTATTTCTCCACAGGATATTTGGGAAACACATTTTATTTTCTAAGCGTGTGCATCTGTAATACCTTGTCACTTACTGCCACATATATTGGATTAATTTATTGGTTTGTGGTTAAAGGTATGTGACCAACATTCTTATGATTCATGATTGTTTAATTCAAAATTGTTTAATGTAGTTTCATTGTACACAAATGTTGAGAACAAAGTGAATATTATTCTGGAATGATGCAGCTAAATAATAATAGTTTAATAACAATAATATTTTCACTTCAGAACTCATGGTACTGAGGTGGAAACAGATCAACTCTAATCCTGAGGGGTTGCTGATGTGCCGGATTTGATTGAGGTTTAATTGTGTTCATACAATGATATCACAGTGTCAGCACACAGAGACCAGTAGTTTATTGTCTCTGGGTTAGTTTCCTGGAGTCTCTACCCAGTTCCCATCATGAGAGATTCCAGTGGGATGCTCAATATCAGCCTCTCAGGACAAGCTGAGGGGAGTAACTACAGGACCCACATCCCCCAAACCAGTGCGAGGGAAGTGTTGCATTTTCAGAAGTCTGGTCTTGGCCATTTAAACAAGTGATGGGGACTTCAGACGGTGTTACTGAGGCTACATTTACTCACTGAGAGGAGACCATGGCAGGTAGTCAGGAGCATCTCCAAGTTCCAGTCTAACGACACTGCAGTTTCCCGACAGGAGGATGTTGCACAGGAAATGACATCACCAGTGTTCCGGATGTGGAAACCCCATTAGGGTGTGAGGGTGACCACTGTACACAGCACACTATTGAATGGTGCTTTGTAAGGGAATTTCTGTGGTAACGTTTCTCAGTCCCAACGTGTGGAAATAGCTTCCATCTACCATTAAAATCTTAAACTCCAATTACACCTGAGTAAACGGCAGGGAATACAGTCCTGGTCTGTGTAATCTCTGATAATTTAACACTCCAGTACACCTCTGCCTTCGGATGAGACATGAAACCAAGGAACCATTTATGTTCCCTGGGAGAATGTAACGGATCACCTGGTGCTATTTCTTAAAGAGAAACAAAGTTCTCACCAGTGTCCAAGAAAATAATTCTCCCAACCAGCATCACTAAAGCAGATTTAGCTTGGCTGTCAGAGGCAGAGGTGGCAATGGATGACAAATAGTGTACTGCAGTGATTGGTGCCCGGTCCCCTGTTGTTTGTCATTGACGTTAACGATTTGGACAAAAATGTAGGTGACATGATCAATATATCTGTGGACAACAGCAAAATTGGTGTGATAGTGGACAGTGAAGAAAGTTGTCTCAGTGTACAAGACCAAGATCATCTGTATCAGTGGGCAGAGGAATGGCAGATGATAATTAACTTTGGACAAGTACATAGTTCCCTGGAAGTGGTGACACTGACAGACAGGATTGTAAAGAAGGTGCGTGGTGTGCTTGCCTTCATCGGTAGGGCATCGAGTACAAGGTTGGGACGTCACGTTACAACTGTACAATCTACTCATGCCACACCTAGATTATTCTGTTCTGAACTTGTAGACACACATTAGAATCAGAATCATGCCTATTGTGTTGTGAAATTTGTTAACTTAGCAGCGATGCAATGCAATACATAATATAGAAGAAAATAATAACAAATATCTAAGTTAATCAATTACCGTATATGTATATTGAATAGATTAAAAATTGTGCAAAAAAACAGAAATAATATATATTTAAAAAGCGAGCTAGTGTTCATGGGTTTAATGTCCATTTAGCAATCGGATGGCAAAGGGGAAGAAGCTGTTCCTGAATCGCTGAGTGTGCCTGCAGGCTTCTGTACCTCCTACCTGATGGTAACAGTGAGAAAAGGGCATGCCCTGGGTGCTGGAGGTCCTTTATAATGGACGCTGCCTTTTCAAGACACGGCTCCTTGAAGATGTCCTGAGTACTTTGTAGGCTAGTACCAAAGATGGAGTCAATGAAATTTTCAACCCTCTGCATCTTCTTTCAGTCCTGTGCAGTAGCTGACCCCCACCCCCTCACCAGACAGTGATGCAGCCTGTCAGAATGTGATTAGACTAGAAAGAGTGCAGAAATGATTCACCAAGATGGTGGGCAGAGTTAAAGTAGATTTTTCACTGTGGCTCCCATTCACAGAATTTGTCTGAATTTTTTCAGTCTACGTACATCAGTGAATAGATATGCAGAGTCAAAGCAGCTGTCAGAAACACTTCCATTTCCGTCATCAAGAGTGATTGAATTGGTGACAGTGACTGACATGTCTGACTGTTCGATCTACAGCTTTTTCATCTCTGGGCTGCTGACCACATCATGAAATGGGGGAAATTAGGCTGTAGTCATGTTGAATGCTGCCAGTCAGGAATTTTCACCAGTGAAGAATTGGCATCAAGCTCCAGTTATGAGCAGCAGATGCTATGGAAATTGGTCAGAATTGGAATGGAAATTTCAGCAACTTTCTGTGAATTTTATGGGTTTCTCCATAAACAACTGTTGTGGATGTTGGGAGAAAGAAACTATTGACCTTAATGAACTCCTTAAGGTCTGGCCATTGGAACCAGAAGGAGCAGCCAGTGCAGAAATTGGCAGCAGGTGACATGTAAGGACTGGGCTGGAGACCCACGTGGAAAATAGAGTGGGCACAGTGAATTATTCATTCTTGCCTGACACTGCAGTTCAGAGTCTTGTTAATCTATACAGGATCTGCTGGTGCAGGTCTGGGTCACAGGTTGGCACACTGGGTGGGACTTGGCATCTTCCCTTCACTGGGACATCAGTGTAAGAGTTTGGTTGTTGCAACCACTGGAAGTTTTCTTTGACATTTCTCTGGAGCTTTGTTACATGTTTGCTTATTTGATGTATTTTTAATTGCAGGCCTTTCACCGTTGGACTTGGTTGTGATTTGTGTGATGATCGTAGGATTGCAGCTTTCCTCATTTTATATCAATGTACTTTGGCTTTTGACCAAGATCAAGGAATTACTGAAAGGTATCTGTCATTGTTTAATACACACTTGGATATAAATTTGCAAGCAAGTGAATTGTGACATTTTCAAAAGAAAAAAATAGCAAATTAAATCTTGTCTGAATTATCAATGCCTTGTCCCAACTCTTCCATACTCTACATTTGGGTTTAGTTTTTATTTTCATTCCAGTTATGAGCTGATGTTTTGCAGTGACATAGAATGCCTGGAGATTTTTACATAGTAGGGGAATTAAGGGTTATGGGGAAAAGACAGGTCGATGGAGTTGAGTTCACAGATAGATCAGCCATAATGTTATCGGATGGCGGGGCAGGCTTGATGGGCTGGATAGCCTACTCCTGCTCTTAGTTCTTATGTTTTTATGAGATATTTGGAAATTATTTCTTAACTGACTCCAGAGGCTTCTTTAATAGAAAGGACCCTGCGATAGTCTCACTCTTTCATTTATGTTTCACATTGTGTTGAACTTCAAGGTAACAACTTCAACTACTGCACAGAGTCTTGCCATCTTCAGAAGTTTTCTGATGACTCTGCCATAGTTGGATGCATCAGCAAGGGAGATGAGGCTGAATACAGGGCTACAGTGGGAAACTTTGTCACATGGTGCGAGCAGAATCATCCGCAGCTTAATGTGAAAAAGACTAAGGAGCTGGTGGTGGACTGGAGGAGGGCTAAGGCACCAGTGACCCCTGTTTCCATCCAAGGGGTCAGTGTGGACATGGTGGAGGATTACAAATACCTGGGGATATGAATTGACAATAAACTGGACTGGTCAAAGAACAGTGAGACTGTCTACAAGAAGGGTCGGAGCCGTCTCTATTTCCTGAAGAGACTGAGGTCCTTTAACATCTGCCAGATGATGCTGAGAATGTTCTACGAGTCTGTGGAGGCCAGTGCTATCATGTTTGTTGTTGTGTGCTGGGGCAGCAGGCTGAGGGTAACAGACACTAACAGAATCAACAAGCTCATTTGTAAGGCCAGTGATGTTGTGGGGGTGGAACTGGACTCTCTGACGGTGGTGTCTGAAAAGAGGATGCTGTCCAAGTTGCATGCCATCTTGGACGATGTCTCCCATCCACTCCATAATGTATTGGTTAGGCACAGGAGTACATTCAGCCAGAGACTCATTCCACCGAGATGTAACACTGAGCATCATAGGAAGTCATTCCTACCTGTGGCCATCAAACTTTACAACTCCTCCCTCGGAGTGTCAGACGCTCTGAGCCAATAGGCTAGTCCTGGACTTATTTCCACTTGGTATAATTTACTTATTATCATTTAATTATTTCTGGTTTTATTTTGTTATATTTCTACTCTATTCTTGGTCAGTGCAACTGTAACAAAACCCAACTTCCCTCAGGATCAATAAAGTATGTCTGTCTGTCTGTCTGTCAAAATCAGTTTGGAGCTGAGGATCGAGGGAAAGGTTCCCCCATGATTGTGACAAGTTTGGGAAGGAGTAGGATTGTCTCCCATGTGTCTCACTTGGATACTTACAACAACATTTTTATTCAACGGCAGCTTTCAGCTCTTTGGCTTTTAACCCCAAGTTCCTTTCCAGCATATAAAACATTGAAGCTCAAATTATTGTTATTCCTTCCTCATGTCCTCATTCAGAAACTTCCTGACCAAGTCCTTAGATTCATAGAGTCATAAAGAAGTACAGACAGTAACATCTGATCCATACCAAACCATTTTAAACCGCCTGCTCCCATCATTCTGCACCGGGACCATAGCCCTCAATACCCTTACCAACCATGTGCCTATCCAAACTTATCTTAAATGTTGAAATCAAGCTCATATGCACCTTGTGGCTACAGCTCATTCCACACTCTCAGGACCCTCTAAGTGAAGAAGTTTCCTCTCATGTTCCCCTTAAACTTTTCACCTTTTACCCTTAACCCATCACCTCTGGTTGTAGCCCCACCCAACCTCAGTGGAAAATCCTTGCTTGCATTTACTCTATCTATACCCCTCATAATTTTGTATACCTCTGTCAAATCTCCTGTCAATCTTCGGCATTCCAAGGAATAAAGTCATAACTTAATCACTCTTTCCCTTTATCTCAGGTCCTCCAGACCCAGCAGCATCCTTGTAAATTTTCCTTGCACTCCTTCAACCTTATTTACATATTTTCTGTTGGTAGGTGACCAAAACTGCACACAATACTCCCAACTGGGCCTCACCAATTTTGTATAAAACTTCAACATAACATTCCACTCCTGTACTCAATATATTGATTTAAGAAGACCAGTGTGCCAAAAGGTTTCTTAACGACCCTGTCTTACTTTGATGCCACTTTCAACCAATTATGGTCCTCTATTCCCACACCCTTTGTTCTACCACACTGGTCAGTGTCCTACTGTATAAGGTGTACCCTGGTTGGTCCTCCCAAAGTGCAACACCTCGCACTTGTCTGTGTTAAATTCCATCTGTCATTTTTTTTTTTTTTTTAAGCCCATTTTTTCCAGCTGGTCCAAATCCCACTGCAAGCCATGATGGCACTCCTCACTGTCCACTACATTCGTAGTCTTGGTAGCGGCCGCAAATTTACTGATCCAGTGAACCACGTTATCAGCTAGATTGCTGACATAGACAACAAACAACAACAGACCCAGCACCGATCCCAGCGGAAATAAATTTTCAACACAGATTATAGTTCAAGAATAGTAGCAAAACCTCCAGCTCCTGGCGTTAATATAATGAAAAGTACTGTGAAGCTTCAGAGGCAAATTGCACAATAATATGTCAGCAAGTCACAGGGAACAATAATGATGCCAGTGACCCTGGACTGAACATAGAGTTTGGTTTGAAAGGAGGAGCACAAGTGCAGAGTTTCAGACAGGGAAAGTCAGAGTTTGGTCTTTGTGTTAAATCAAACACACACACCAGTGGTGGAGAGATGAAGATCAGGAGTTCACGGGAGAAGAGAGTTACAGAAGTGCAGAAATTTCAAAAGCATCTAGACTAAACTGTTGCAGAACTGGGTCAGGGAATGTGAGGTATAAAGATTTACTGGGATCTGAGAGCGCAGATGAGATTGAGCTTTTGCCTGAGTGGGATCCAGTGCAGGTCAAATAGTCTGAGATTTACATTCATGAGGCAAAAGGTGTTGAGGAAATAGTTGGAGCTGTGGCCTGTCATGTCCCAGGATCTGAGCACTTTGAACAAAGTGCCGATATTTATACTTCATACTTTGTTTTTAACTTCCCAGAATTCGCAACACTCATGAAAGGTTCTACTAGATTGTAAAATAGCAAATGTTACTGTTCCATTCAAAGCAGGGAAGTCTAGTCTGCTTCCTGAATGTCTGTTGTAGGGAAAATGTTTGCAGCTATTATTTAAGGCATTATGACAGGACACTTGAATCAATGAAGATCAACATGGTTTTGTGAGAGGAATATCATGTTTGATCTATCTGTTGGCCTTTTTTCGCAGTGATAACGTGCTGTGGGTAAAGGTGGATCTGCTACGTTTAGATTTCCAGTGAACATTTACTATGGTGTCATATCAAAGGTTATTGTGGAAAATGTAAAATTATGGTGAAGAAGGCTGGCTGAAAAACAGGAAAAAGACAGTCGGCATAAATGGGTCTTTTCTGGTTGTCTGGATGTAAAAGTGGATGCTGCTGTGTTTGGATCTGGGAACAGAGATTTTCATAATTTTCTGTAATGTTCTTGCTCAGGAAGATGAAGATACCAATGATATGATGGTTAAATTGGACACCAGTATGAGTCACCAAAGATGCTACCGATGCACTGTGAAGAGCTTTCTAACTGGTTGGATCACCGTCTGGTGTGAGGGTCACTGTACAGGATCGGAATAAGCTACAGAAAGTTGTGAACTCAGTCAGCTCCACAGTGTCCAGACTTACAGGAGGACTGGATCCATCCAGTCCCACGTAGCCAAGTACAACTGAGCACTTTAATTTTCATTGAAAGTGGCATCACAGTAAGACAGGATTGTTAAGAAACCTTTTGGCACATTGGTCTTCTTAAATCAATATACTGAGTACAGGAGTGAGATGTTATGTTGAAGTTCTAAACGAAATTGGTGAGGCCCAGTTTGGAGTATTGTGTGCTGTTTTGGTCACCTACCAACAGGAAAGATGTAAATAAAGTTGAAAGAATGCAGAGAAATTTGCAAGGATGTTGGAGGACCTGAGTTATAAGGAAAGATTGAATAAGTTAGGACTTTATTCCTTGGAATGTAGAGGACAATGACAGTGGGAATCTTGAAGTTGGGTGTGGGGTGGGGGGTGGTTAGTGGTTGGTCTATGAGAGGGGTAATGTTGGAGGTTTAATAGGTGGAAGATCAGTCCTGTCAAATTTGTTAACATTCAGTGCCAGAAGGGAGATTTAATGAATGGAAGATAGGCTTCACGGATAAGTTTAATGTGGGGAGGTAGTGAGATAAAATAGACTGAGATAAAATTTCATGAATGGGACAACAAGGACAAAGAGAAAGGAGAGAGGCTGATGAATAGTCAGACCCACAAGTCTCCATGGAGACAGGAGTCTGATGACACTGGGATCAGGAACAGAAAACAAGTTGCTGGAGAATCTCGGTGGGTCAGCAGCATCTGTGAAGGTAAAGGGGTTGCACACACAAAATGGTCCTGCCGAAGGGTTTCGGCCCAAAACATCGACTCTACTTTTTTCTGCCTGGCCTCCGAGTTCCTCTAGCATTTTGTATGTATTCCTCAGATTTCCAGCATCTGCAGATTTTCTCTTGTCTGAGGTAAAGGGGTTGCGAACATTTCAGGTTGAGACCTGATGCAGCTTGTTTTATTTTTACACAAGCATTCACGGTTTGGTTCATATTGTTGAAAAACATCAATGTGATGACCTGGGGGATAACTTTGGATTCCAGTTCATCTTCAAACAGTTCAGTGGGGAAGAGCTGAATCTATTTGTGATTAGTTAAACCAGTTTATCAGACAGGGTGTTCAGGCCTGTTAATCTTGAGTGTATAGTGATGGAAGTTGTGCCAATGGGCAGAGTCTCAGGTGAATGAGTTATAGTTATAATGGGGAAAGGGATTTGGTGATATGAAGAGGGTTTGATTCAACACCTCAGTAACTCCTGCAATGTGGACTATAAGGTTGGGAATGTGAAAGAGCATTTGTGAGGGAATTGAGAGAAATTCTTTTTCAGTAGTGTGGGGTGTGAAGAGGGTGGGAATTTAGGTGGTGGGTGTAAAATAAGAAACCAGCTCTTCCACCCCCCCCCCCCCTTTCTTGAGAGCAATTGGAAATGAACAAAAACCACTACAAGAGAGGTGTCCTTGGATCGTGTGCACTGCTCACTACTGGATGTCCTGGACAACCTCTCCCCTTATCTGTATGAAATATCCCAGCATTTGGACAGTTCAGCCTGTACCCTTGAGCTGTTTAGTTTCAATGTTGGAATAAGCCACTGCCTGATGCTGTGAGCAGCTGTTCCAGTCCTCGGCATCAGAACAGGATTCACAGTCAAACAGTGGAACCTCAGTGTTACAGCTGGGGTTGGTTTTTGTTAACACTGGCAAATTGATGTCAGTCTCAGCCCTTGAGATCATGAGGGAATACAGCAGAGAATATCGACAGTGGCTGTTGCCTTATCTGCTGGACATGTCCAGAGGGAATCTGCAGTCTATCTGTTTCCACATGCACAGTCACTGGCTGAGGGTTTATCTAAGTTATCAAATCTGAAACAAATCCTGGTAGCAGCCACAAACTATGTTTTGTGACTCTCTGAGCTCCCCATTTGCTGCAGTGGTGAGTGAACTCCTGAACCTCCTTCAATCCAAAGCTCTGACATCTGATCCATTTCAGAGTTGTTTGGGTTGCTTGATGTTTAGGACATGCAATATCGTCACCAATCGAAACAACCTGAGTCAAGCTCTGTTACCGGGACATTTGTCCATCGATGCATGTGTTAAATCATTTATATTGTGTGGTTATCAAATGTTGTAAATTTCTTTTTATTTTTGAAAAGGTTCTAAGATGACCACAATTTGGTGGAAGTTGAAAGCCGTCTGTGATGTTGTCCTCATTAATTGTTTCATCATTGCCTGGATCATCAGCACTACGATTTTTGGTATGTGGTCAAATAAACTTGTATGAAAGTGATGAACACAGTTCTCTGCAGGGTGGTTGGAATGCATTGAGTATCTCAGTCAGTACATTGTAAGATGCTTTATCAGGACCACCAGCATCTGCAGTCCTCAGCCCCACAACTGGGTGACAATGCGCATTATGTATGCATCAAATAGCCACATGCACGTCAATGTTCCCTCCAAAAGAACAGTATTCTTTCCTCGAATGTACCCCGACCATATCATTGATATCAACAAGAACTCCCTGTTGCAAAAGTAATGGCAAAAATTAGTGGACAAAGTGTGGAATGGAGCCAGTAAGCAATTGTACCCACCCACCCCTGCAAGGGTTAACAACTGGGCCCAGTTATCCGAAACTGATGAGTTGATTTTGAATTTGGGTGATTCAGTGAGTTTCCAGTGAAATATTGGGACAACTCCATGACCAATCATTGTGGATGTCAGGAGAGTCAAACCATGGACCATGTGGGATGTCTGGCTGCAGTGTCATGCACTTCTCAAGGTGTGGCCATTGGAACACCAGAAGATGCAGCCAGTGCAGAATATTGACAGCAAGTGACCAGGATAGATTAGACTGCAGGGAATAATTCAGGTCTGGAATAACAGGTCAGCATGTTGTTCTCCCAGATCGGAGGCCATGCAGAGTCAGTTGGTTCAGTCATGTAGACAAAGTTAGCAAGTCTGGGCAGAGGTTGGTACATTTTCTGCCCTGTGGAGATAAGTGGAATAGTTTGGTTCTTTGCATCAATAGGCAGCTGTTATGGTCATTTACCTGATGAATTGTTATGGTTACTCATTTGAATTTCTTTGTAATTACAGGCCTTTCCACTGTGGGAATTGTCAGTATCATCTTGTCAATCGTACTGCCAGTTCTGATCGTATTAATTCTGATGAGTCAGTCCTTGGTCACAGGTATCTGTCATTGTATTTTCACATTTGTGTATCAACTCCAGTCACATCTCCAAAAAATTTTAGACTCATTTTAATAAAAAGATAGAAAAGAAAAAACCCTGAATAATCTTCAACCCCACCGAACCCTCTGGATTCCCGTGATCTGTGGAATGAAATTGTCTGACATTTTTCCCAGTTATGAAATTCTGATTTACAATGTCACCACACTGGAATGATTCTGGAGTCACCTCTGATCTGACTCTGATCTGGTCTTTAGAAAAAGTAGTCTGGAGAGGAAGGTGTCTCAGCTCACTGGTGTTTGATCATGGTGGTGTCAAATTTCAGCATCATATCAGGTTGGTGTAAAGGATCCCAATGATGGTGAGGGGAGTGAGTGAGTGTTTGGGGCCTTTCTCATCCTCAATACAGTTGGGTGGGGGAACGCCTCTCTTGCTTGGATATTTGCATCAATTTTGTTTTCAACAGCATCTTCCAATCAATTAATGCAAGGGAACACCACCTTCTCCCTCTTCCTCCCCAAGTTATAAACCATTCAAAGTTCAAAATATTGACATTCCTTCCTCATGGCCTAACTTTTGCCAGTCTTGGCTAAGTTCACTTTGAGAATAACTGAACCACACAGACTATAGTTATCCAAGAACGGTACCAGTAGCTACTGGTGTTTGTAGTGTAAATGTTCTCTGCTGACTCACAGACTAATTACCAAATGAAGTCTGTCACCGAGAGACAGGAATCAGGAAAAGGGCCGATGACCCCAGGTTTGGTCAGGGAGTTGTGTATTAAAGAAGAGTTTAATGGATCAGGGAGGGATAGAGAGCTTTATTGGGGGTAAATTCAAGATAAGGAACAGGACAGCTCAAAGCACAAAGTGATGACGATCAGGTTGTCTCAGGTGGACGGGAGGAAAGGGATGCAGAAATACAGAAGCTCGTAGACTGAGAGAGATGGGGAGTGAAATGTAAAGTCAGAGGGGTCTGAAAGAACAGATCAGCATTTTAATATTGAGCCATTGTCTGAGGGAGAACCACGTGGGACAGTAAACTGGGTACATTACCATCACCAGGGAAGAGATACTGAGCACATTGTCAGAGCTTCCATCTGCCGAGTCCCAGGTCAAGATGGACTTCAATCTGGGATCTAAAAGAACAGGCTAGTGTTATAATTTATGATCAGTATCTTCCATCTGCCAAGTCTCAGACCAAGACTATCTCTGGCTTATTCTCTTAAACCCCAGGATGAAGTCACAGTTTATGAATCAGTATTAATTGTCTCAAGTTCTCTTAATTGGCAGAAGGTTCCACTAGATTTGAAATCCATTTGTCACTCCTCAGCCCTCTTCCCTAAATTGTTGAAATCCACCTGCATCCCACGATAACCTACTTCACTATGAACAACACCACCTAATTCTGTGCCATCCACAAGCTTCAGATTCAGATTCAGTTTATTGTCATTTAGAAACCACAAATGCAATGCAGTTAAAAAAATGAGACAACGCTCCCCCAGAGTGATAGGACCAAACAGACTACACCAGAAAATCCACGTAACGTTTGGCAATTCCCAATCCAGAGTCCGGAGAGGCTGCTGAGTATTAATATCGTGCTACCATCTAGCGCGTTCCCCGGAAAGGAGCTCCATGTCTCCAGCAAGACGTGCACAATACCACATAATTACAACATATAGTTACAACAGTGCAAACAATAGCATAATTGATAAAAAACAGACTACGGGCACAGTAAAAATAGTCCAAGATGTTAAAGGACTGTTAAGTTCAAAAGAAATCACCACAGTTTCCACAAGTCCCCAGGGTCCCAACAGACTCGCCATCCCACGCCGGCGGCAGAAGGGAGTACCCCCGCTATGGATTTCCAAGGCGCCGCCCAACTCAGCCTCGCAGATGCAGCACATAATGAAAGCTCCGTTGAAACCAGTCTCGCAGACGCAGCACACACCGAAAGCTACCTGAGTCCGTCGAACCTCCGTGCCGAAGACCATCCCCTCCAGCTCAGCTTCTCCGAGCATCATCCTCTGCCGAGCGTATTAAGACTCCCCCGCCAACTGCCATCGGCAACGCGACCCCGAGGACTAGGGGCCTGTTCTTCCCAGCAGAGTCCCGGACCTCACAGCAACAGCAGCAACGAAGAAGGTCTTCCTGGAATTTCCCGATGTTCCTCCGTGCTCCCACGTCCGTTTTCAATCGATTATGATTGTGCACGGCACCCCACTTCACAAATAACAGATAATCAGCTCCGGAGTGGCTGCTGCAAGCTGCGTCGCGCCGCCATCTTGGATCTAAACTTAATGATCAAGCCTTGTGTATTTGCATCCAAATCCCTGATAAAAATATCAAATAACAAAAATCCCAACACTGGTACCTGCATCACACTGCTGGTCACCAGCTTCTATTATGGAAAATAATTTTCAACCATCGCCTTCTACTTTCACCCTCAGAGCCAGTTTTGAATCCCCCTAGAACCCTGAGGATTCATGTCAGGATCATGTCGAAATAGGTAACATTCATTGTCCTATTTATCCTTTTGGTTATCTCTTCAAAAAAAACTCAACGATTCATCAACCATGACCTCCTGTACATAAAGCTATGATGTCTCCTCCTAATCAGATTCTGTCTAATGAAATCCTGGTAGATCCTATTGCTCAGAATTTAACTTCCCCACCACTGATGTCAGGCTGACCGGGCTGTAGTTCCCGGGCTTGTCCTTGCTGCCCCTCTTAAACAACAGACCAACACCCAGCATCACCATGAGAACAACAGAGGTTCCAGTGGGAGGCTCACCATCCCCCTGTCAGGGTAAACGGACAGGGAATATCTGTGGCTTTACCAGCATCACCCACGTTCTCAGAACCAGTGTGGAGGAAGTGTTGCACCCTGTACTGGGGGGAAAAAAATGATTCTGTTAACCAACATCACAAAGCCAGCTTTTACATGACTGTTTGTTCAGCCTTGCTCAGTACAAACTGAGTCTCATTCCCTCCAACAGTGACTGCACTTAAAGTACTTCACTGTCTGGACCAGAGACTGGTAAAAGATGCTGTGAGATTACAGGTTCTGTTTCTCACATGGAGAAGTTCACTCTGCCCCCGCTCACAGGAGTTGGCTGAATTTTTCAGTTCCTGTGTGACATCATTGAAACAATATGAAGAATGTGAAGAGCTGTCAGACACACTCCTGTTCCTGGCACGATGCAACATCAGACCCTGATATCTGAAATAAAGTCGCTGGTGACAATAAGTCTGATGTGCAGGTGTCAGTCAGCTGTCTGGGCATCACAAGGAGACTTTCTCTCCTCGAATGTGCCCCTGACCAGATTGTGGATATCAGCCTGAGCTCCTCTGGATAAATGAGTGGGAGAACTTTAGTGACAAAATGTGGAATCGAGCCAGAGGTTGAGAGTTTCAGTGACTTTCCAGTGAAATTGTGGGGTAACTCCATAACCAATTGTTGTGGAAGTTGGGAAAATCAAACCCTGGATCATGTGGGTCAGTGTAGTGCACTCCCAGAGGAGTGGCCATTGCAACACCAGAAGGAGCAGCTGGTGCAGAATATTGGCAGGAGGTGACCTGGAAAGATTGGACAGCTGATCAGGATTGGGAATTGTCTGTTCTAACTTGGAACAACAGTGAAGCATCTTGTTTTCCCACCTTAGAGGACATGCAGTCAATTGATTTAGAGTCGGTAAGATAGGACAGAGGTAGGCACATTCCTGCAGGGTGAAAGTGGAACAGTTTGGTTGTTTGCAACATTGTGCAGCTGTTGTGGTCATTTCTCTGGTGAATTGTTACATGTTTTCTTCTTTGAATTTATTTTCACTTGCAGGTGATTCCATCAAGGATGCTTTAGTTGTTGGCCTGATGTTGCCATTGGTGAATGTTATGATAATCGTGTACTTGATGTGCAAGAAGATTTCTAATAAAGGTATGTGACTTTGTGTAATTTACCTTTATGTATAAGCTCCAGTCATTTGTGCCAGTCATAAGCTCCAAGTAATTTGTGACTAATTTTAACAAAGACATTAATGAAATGAAAAACTTGAAAAATCATCCCCCCTTCCCCCACAGACCCCCCCCCCCCCCCGACACACTGTGACCTGTGGGATGAAACAGCATCATTTTTCACCCAGTTGTGAAGTGTTGGTCACAGTGATACCATCTCTTACCTGACTCCAGAGGGATCTTTAGAAGACTTCGGGTTGAGAGGAAGCTATCTCAGCTGTCTGGTGTTTGACACGTGGTGTTCAACTTCAAAATGAAATCAGCTGAGGAATGAGGGACAGAATCCCCTTTATCCCAGTGATGGAGAGGTGTTTGCATGATAGGTATCCCTCTGACCCTCGATAGAATTCAGTGTTGGGAGGCCTCTCTCCGATCTTTCCTGGATATTTGCAATAGTTTTGTTTTCAGGCACTTCCCAGTTAGTCAACACAAGGGAGCACATTCCCCCTTTTCCTCTCCAAGTTGTAAACTATCCAGGGTTCAAAAGGTTCCATTAAACTGGACAATTGATAATATATGAATGCTTTATACAAACTCAGCAAAAAAACGACAGGAGAGTATGGGTGAGGGTGATGTGTGGGTGTGAAACTTGGCAAGGAGATGGGGTAGAATATAGAGACAGATGAATCTGGAGACAGATACAATTGTCAGTACTGGAGTGATGTGTAACATTTCGAAGGGTTGATCCTGTGGGCAGATTGAAGGAGCAGAGACAGATGTATGATCTCGATCACAACCATCACGGCATCCTGATAAGTTGCTGCAAAAGTTAAAGGATGGAACTAAGGCATCATTTTTATATTCAATATAATCTTTTAAAAGGCATTTTGATCAAGATTGGAGCCGGGGTGAGGTTCAGTGGAAAACAGCCAATTTTTCAGGCAGGACAAGAACTCTCAAACTTGAGTGAATGGATCTGGAAGATGTGTCGATGGGGAATGACGGGTGAGAGAGATTTGAACAGGGTGGGAATATGGGGAGGGAGCAAAACAAGAGGTCAACTCAGCACCACTTTCTCAAGAGCAACTGATCATGAACAATAAATACTGGACCCACCAGCAACACCTGAATGAGTCACAGTTAGGTTTATTATCACTGACATATCGAGTGAAATTTGTCGATTTGTGGCAGCAGTACAGGACAAGACATAAAAATTGCTCTGAGTTACAACAGTAAATGAACAGTGGAAAATGAATTAAAGGAGACACAGGATGAAGGAGAGGAATCCCGAGGATCGAAATCACCAGTTAACAGTGAATCTCCCCGGCATCCTCTGCCCACGTCTACATAAAATGTTCCAGCATGTGGACTGTTCAGCCTGCACCCTCATGGAGTTCAGTTTTCAATTTGAACCACACTGTCCGATGCCATTGAACAGCTGGAAACAGTGATGTTGTGATTCTCTGTATCAGAACAGGCTGTACTGTCAGACATGGAACTCAGTCATTGGCAAAATGTTTAATTGCCGTCCTCCAGGTCACTGGATAATTCAGCAGAACTGATTTACAGTGGCCTGATATCCCATCCACTGGATGTACCCACGGACAAACTACAGAGTAACTGTCATTTCCACATGTGATGCCTGTGGGTCAGTAAGTTAACAAATGTAGTGTTTCCAGAGGGAACCAGAAGATGCTTTTGGTCCCTCCCTGGTCTCTCCACTTGTTGCCAGTGTGTGAGAGCTCTCTGAACCTCCTTCAGTCCAATGCTTGAATGTCTGGTCCAGTTCTGAGTAGGCCATTTGGCCCTTCGAGCCAGCACCGCCATTCACTGTGATTGTGGCTGATCATCCACCGTCAGTACCCCGTTCCTGCCTTCTCCCCGTATCCCTTGACTCCACTATCTTTAACAGCTCTATCTCTTTCTTGAAAGCATCCAGAGAATTGGCCTCCACTGCCTTCTGAGGCAGAGCATTCCATAGATCCACAACTCTCTGGGTGAAAAAGTATTTCCTCAACTCAGTTCTAAATGGCCTACCTCTTATTCTTAAACTGTGGCCTCTGGTTCTGGACTCCCCCAACATCGGGAACATGTTTCCTGCCTCTAGTGTGTCGAATCCCTTAATAATCTTATATGTTTCAATCAGATCCCCTCTCATCCTTCTAAATTCCAGTGTATACAAGCCCAGTCACTCCAATCTTTCAACATATGACAGTCCCGCCATCCTGGGAATTAACCTCGTGAACCTATGCTGCACTCCCTCGATAGCAAGAATGTCCTTCCTCAAATTTTGAGACCAAAACTGAACACAATACTCCAGGTGGGGTCTCTCCAGGACCCTGTACAACTGCAGAAGGACCTCTTTGCTCCTCTACTCAACTCCCTTTGTTATGAAGGCCAATATGCCATTAGCTTTCTTCACTGCCTGCTGTACCTGTCTCAACTCAATTGTGTTACACACATTATGTTGTCAAAGGGGCTGTGACTCGTGATGTAGAGGTGAGGAGTGAGGGACCACTCCTCACTGCACACACGTGGCTCCTCCATGGAGAGAGTTAAGGGCACCACGTTTCTGAGAGTCACATAACAGATGATCTCACATCATCCCTCATCACCACCTCTTTGGTTAAAAAAGCAGAGCAGCATCTCCATTCCTTGAGGAGATTGTGGCTAACCCCCACCCCCATCCCCCATGACAACCAGTTTTCCCAGGACCCCAGTCGAGAGTGTCCTGACCGGCTGCATCTCTGTCTGGTTTGGGAATTGCAAGGCATCTGACCACAAACCCAACAAAGGATCACAAGTGTTGCTGAGAGGATCACTGGGGTCTCTCTCACCCAGTAGATATATTTATCAGGAGTGTTACACACACAGGGCACTTAGCATTTTCAGTGATCCCTCCCATCCATCCAGTAATCTATTTGAACCCCTATCATCAGGCAGGAGATACCGTAGCATTAGGACAAGAACTGTTGGGATGAGAAACAGTTTCTTCCCCCCCAGGCTGTAAAACTATTGAACTTCCTGCCACCACCCAGGTCTCATTGTGTATGGAGCACCAGTAGTGTTATACTGTTTACTTTTCAGTTGTATTATATATGCACCTTGTTATTGGTTAATTTATTTGTGGTGATATTACTTTGTATTATGCACGTGAGTTACATGTACTGTGTTGTGAACATTAATCCAGAGGAAAGTGGTCTCATTTGATGGTATACATGTATACGGTTGAATGACAATAACTTGAAAGTTGCTCATTAATCCTGATGAAGGGGAGGTGAGAGAGTGGTGAAGCCCCTCCTCATGACATGGATTTTAGCAAAGTTTTGTTAAAGTTCCTCATGGCGTACTCAAGAAACTAAATGTCCACGGGATCCAAGAAAAGATGGTGGTGGAATAAAAATTGGTTGAGAGGGAGGAAGCAAACAGTGAGGATCAATGGGAGATTCAGTGTCTGGAGGGCCATGTGTGGTGAGTTAAGCAGGGCTCAGTAATGGGTCCCTTGTTGTTTAAGGTTCATGTCAATGATTTGAACTTGAACTGAGGAACACGATCAGGAAGTTTCCTGTTGATCACAATATCAGCAGTTTGGTTGACAGTGAAGAAGAAAGGTCTGGGTCACAGGAAGATATCACTGGTCTCCTTGGATACACAAAAGAGGAAATGGTATTCAGTCTGGAAATGTTTGCAGCAGTGCTTTTGGAGAGGGAAAACTAGGCAAAGGAACAAACAGTAAACAGAAAACTAAGGCATGCAGAGGAACTGACAACTCTCAATGTTCACGTGCACAGATCCCAGAAAGATGGGTTGCTAGGTTACCTGGTTTCTGTCAATTGCAGTAGCGTAAGTGTGATAGACATGATGTAGATGTGGAGAGAAATGGTTTCAAGGAGAGGTAATCAGGAATGGACAGCTGAGTGAACTGGCATAGATGGGCTGAATGGCCTCCTTCCATGTGGTAATGAAAGTGGGGTCTTGCCTTTTGTTTTGTGCACAGAGCTGGTGATGGGAGATGTGAAAGGGTGAGGATCAATACCTGAGGAGAGGGAACTATTAGCAATGGCATTAACATTGGAACCAGGAGTGGAGGTTGGTGATGAACAGGATCTAACAGAAGGAGGGTTGAGCATGAAAAAGAAATGGACAGAATCCAGACTCAATGTAATTTCAACACCAGGGCATCGAGGGACATTTGGGACTCAATGTGGATGGTTCTGAATTATGTACATTTCTGCCAATCACGTTACCCTACACAGGCCCCTCTGGGATTAACTAAAACCAGCATTGTGAGCCTGTCTGAAGCTCGGATCAGCAGCCCGGCTCGGGTCCTGTGCTCGTCCAGAGGTGATGGCAGGGGCATGGCAGTGGAATACTCCAAATCTCGGTGGGCTGGTTTAAGGCGACCTTCTGAAATATGTTCAGGTTTCTCCCTCTTATCTATGATAAAAGTCTTTTCCCTCCATTCCAAAACGCAGAATGGGCCATTGTAAGGGGGCCTAAGGGGATGTTGGTTTGCATTAGGGCAGACAGAAACAAACGAGGTGGAATGTAGGTCAACAGGAACCCAAGAGTGATTTATTTTGTAGCCTGGGAAAAATACTCACTCAGGACAACCAATACCTTTTTGGGTCTTTAATTCCTTTGTCTGTTTCAGATATTAATGCAGGAAGAGGCATCAAAATAAAAACGACAAAATGAATTTAAAGAAATGTACAGTTCCTGCTGTCACAATCTCAGCTTAACTTCGGTCCACAAACTTGTGTGTCAACTAGTTACGTATGTAGTATGAAAATGAATTAAACAAAATATACAAAACCAATACGGTAGTGGCAATTCAAAAAAAAATACAAACAACATTAGCATCCCACCAATGCTGTACCTTGTACACAACATCCAATATATCAATAAATACATCTCATTTTAACTAAAATGTCGCTCAGTTTGAAACATGTTGTCCTTGCTCACGGTACTCAGCCAAAAAGGAACTTCACACAACCACACCATCCTGTGCCGATACCTTACTCGCGAAAATCAGGAAAAACAGCTCCCAGCACTCGATGTTTGTCTTTGCAGAACATTGTAACTCTTCTTTCGACTACACGTACATAATGACGTCACTGCTTCTCTTAAAGGCACAGGCAGCTATTTTATCATTACCAGGGTGAATGCACAAGTTCATTTTTAACAGTAAAATATACCATTCAACAGACACCTGGTTACATTCTCCCCTGCATACAGATAAGCATCCTTGATTACAGGCGGTCCCTGGGTTATGTACGAGTTCCATTCCTGAGTCTGTCTTTAAGTCGAATTTGTACGTAAGTCGGAATAGGTACATCCAGTATTATTTAGCGTCAGTTAGTCAAACGTTTGTCTTGGTATGTAGTATATATTTTACCTTTCTATGCATATAAAACACATAAGAACTGTACAGTATGTATTTCAATAATTAAACCACTATGTTGCTTAGTAATAATTGTAGCTTTCATTGGGGCAGGGCCTTTCACATGCTCCATTATTCTCACTTTATCCTTTAAAATTGTTCCGATCGGTGACCGATTGCAGCCTAACGCTTTTCCAATGACCGAAAAGCTCTCCTCTTTCCAATCGCTTCATTATTTCCACCTTACAATATTTTCAACCATGATCATTTTCCGTCAATGGAACAGATACAGAACAGTACGTACTGTACTGAACACCGCGGGTGACGCGACATGAGCTGCCCCGGGTCCTAAAATCCACCGTACTGCGACAGGTTAAATGGGACCAGTGGGGGCGGTGCTGACCCAAATGTATAACTAAAACATCTTAAACATAGTAATACAGTACTGTACATAATAATACCGTAATAATAAAAGTAACTACATACGGTTGCATCGATATCTTGTATACCGGAAGGGGCATTCATGAGGTAACATTATGATGGACCTGGTGCAGGGGAGTCAGGGTTTGATTCTGCTGCTGGAGAGGACAGGTTTACTACTGGAGTCAATTTCTTGAAGTAGGCATCAAGGAAGGTTTGTACACAGCTTTTCTTTTCTTCGTCATAAATGGCTTTGTAGCAGCTGAGGTTCTCGGTAAATGCACAGTAAACTTTGGCGAACCTCTCTTATTTAGGATCTTGCTCCTCTAACTTTGCCATCCCTGCTTCAATGAGTTGAAAGGCTTCAGCTAACTTTTTTGTTGCAAACTTTTTGATTCTGGTGTTCCTAGGTCACAGTCTTTTTTCTCAAACGCTCTCATCTGCAGCTCTAGTTCCATAAGGTCTTCATTGGTCAGTTCTTCGGCATGGGAGACAAGCAACTCTACATCATTTTCACTGATGTCTAACCGCAGTTCATTCCCAATATCAACCACAGCTTGCCTGGCTTCGGCGATGTCATCAGCTGTAAATCCCTGAGAAGCATACACAAACTGGGGGCACAATTTAAACCACACTCCTTTCATATTTGACTGCTTCACTTCATCCCAAGAATCAGCAATATTTTTGATGACATCATAGATGTTATAATCCCTCCAGAACTCCCCTGAGCTCATCACATCATCTTGGGTAGCCCTGACTGCTTGTGAGAAGGTCCGCTATAAATAATGGGCCTTCAAGGAGGCTATGACTGCCTGATCCATGGGCTGAAGTAGTGATGCGGTGGGGGGTGTAAAAATATGACTTTTATATTGGGATGAAGGTCATCTAAAGTGCTTGGATGTCCAGGTGCGTTTTCAAGCACAAGGAGAATCTTGAAAGGAATTTTCTTGGCCAAGCAATAACGTTCAACAGCTGGAACAAAATGGTTCAAGAACCAATCTTCAAAGACGGCAATTGTAACCCAAGCCTTTGAATTTGCCTTCCAAGTAACGGGAAGAGATGCCTTAATGATATGGCGAAGTGCCCTCAGATTTAGGTAGCGATACACAAGCAAAGGCTTGAGCTTGAAATCCCCGGATGCGTTACCCCCAAGCAATAACGTTAGCCTATCCTTTGATGCCTTATGCCCTGGTGCGCTTTTTTCCTCTTTCGAAATGTACGTCCTTTCAGGCATTTTTTCCAAAATAAGCCAGTCTCGTCTACATTAAATATTTAGTCTGGCAAATAACCTCCCTCTTCAATCATTTTTTAAAACATTTCAGGAAAACCACTCGCAGCACTTAAATCGGCACTCGCTGCTTCACCTTGCACTTTAATATTATGTAAATTTGCCCTCATTTTGAAACGATTGAGCCAACCCCTACTCACAACAAATTTTTCATCACAAGCACCTTCACTTGCTGTGCGTGCAGCTTTTAAATCATGGAAAAGGCTTCGAGCCTTTTCTTGCAGTAAAGTAAGGCTAATAGGAATATTACGCCGATTTTGATCGTCTAACCAAATTAACAATAGCCTTTCCATTTCAATAATTAAACCACTGCGTTGCTTAGTAATAATTGTAGCTTTCATCGGGGTAGGGCCTTTCACATGCTCCATTATCCTCACTTTATCCTTTAAAATTGTTCCAATCATTGACCAACTGAAGCCTAACGCTTTTCCAACGGCCGATGGTGTCTCACCTCTTTCCGATTGCTTTATTATTTCCACTTTTTTTTCAATCGTGATCATTTTCCTTTTCTTTGATGCATCACCAACACTTGCATCAGATTTACGCTTTGAAGACATGGTTACAAGGGTAATTACAAGCAAAATTTAAGCCACATGCAAAGTCACACATTCAGCACAGTGTCAACAGCAACGTGATCTGACCTAAAATGGCAGGACAGCTTTCCACAAGGCGACGAACTGCTGTAGCTGTGCAATGTTTTCATCAGCGTCACAACGTAGTGTGTGTGTTCGTTACTACGAACCATTGTACTATATTTACAGTAACTCGTACTTACGAACGGCCTGCCACAAAGCCTGTTACATTGAAAATCCAAGTTGTCCATAAGTCGGACGTTCGTAACTCGGGGACTGCCTGTACTCGCTCACTGCAAAGGTATTTTTAACCTCTCTGAATGGAACTGAACCTCGACCGGCCAGTATCTGTGACACTGCTGCAGGACTTATGGAGGCCACATCTCGGACTGACCTTGGTTTGTGATGTGGGTTAGAATGCTGTCCAGCATTTACTCTTTTACTCCTGTGGGGTACTACAACAGGAGGACCACCAACATCTGACCCTGTATCATCAGTCACAGGTCCTAGGGTCTCAGTTCCAGACATTCTTACAGTTCCAGAAGATATGCTGTCAAGGCTGGAGTCAAGATTCTGTACACCCTGTTCTGACACATCTTCTACCAATATCACAACATTCTCTAAATCCTCAGAATCTGATTCATGTCCCGGGGACAGGAGTTTATAGTCTCCTTTGAGGAGCTGGGGTGGGAAGTGTCTCACAGCGCCTGATGTCTATCTACCCTGTTCACCCTCTTGATAGGCCTCCACAGTGTGTGTACTGTCTAGTATCTACACCAGGCTGTAGACATCTCAGCTAGCACAAAATGCGGACAATTTTTGATCCACCATGACACATCCTCGTGCATGTCCACCCAAAAGCATCTGCTTCTCAACAAGTGTGGAGTAGGCTCTATGCCTTGATGCCCCATAGAGTCATGTACATACCCAAACACTTTACTCCTCAAGCTGGTAGGTAGCAGAAGCTGATAACACTCCCCGTGCTTCTCATCCTCAACTGCACGATACGGTAACTCCTTACGCTCCCTGATCAATACGTGGGAGTGGGAACTCTCATCAGTACACGGGAGTGGGAACGCATCATTATTGGTCTTAAGATTCAGTCTCCAATAATCTACACAGTCTTATGCTAACATCAGTCTCCACTACGAAAGGGTGTGTGAAATCGGCAAAGGTGAGGATGGGTGAAATGGCTGGCTTTTATTTGAGCAAGTCAGTTTGACATTCTTCTCTCCAAGACTGTTTTAACAGCTGGTTTGTTTTACCAGGACTCCCTGTATTAAAACACAAATTCACTACATCTTACAGTGGACTTGCAATCTTTGAGAATCCCTGAATGAGCTGTCTATAAGAACTGCAGAAGTTAAATGATCTTAAGTCTTTGACTGTAGATGGTAGTGGCCATTGCTGAACAGCCGAGACCTTCTCAGGATCTGTGCCTATCCCCTTGGTTGATGTCTCATGTCCTAAGATCTTTACCTCTGACTGCAGAAAATGAAGTTTTTCTAACTTTACCTTCAGACCAGTTTCCTTGAGGTGCTGAAGCTCCGTGTCAAGCCTCTCCAAGTGTCCCTGGAAAGTCTGTGAATGCATCAGAATATCATCCAGGTACACAAGCATAATTTGGAAGATTCAGTGATTCATGGTTGCCTGCACGAGTCTTTGAAAAGTCACCGGCCCATTGCAGACCCAAATGTCATGTGAAGATATTCATATAGAGCAAACGGGGACGAAAATCAGTCTGATGCCCATCACACTCCTCTACCACTACTTGGTGGTAACCACTCGTGAGGTCTATTGTCGAGAAAAATCGCGCTCTCCACAGAGCATCAAGACTCTCATCAATACAGGGGACCCGGGAACGTGTCCTATTTGGTCTTGAGATTCAGTCTCCAATAATCTACACACAGTCTTATGCTACCATCAGCCTTCTGTACCAACACTACAGGTGAGGCATACACAGGAATTAACTGAATTTCATGCTTGACCTTGTCAGTGTACCCAAAGTCTTCATCTTCATCTGCAAAGATATCCAGGTACTTAACCAGTAAAGCTCTGAGCTGAGCTTGTTTTTCTTCACTACCCCAATGTCGAGCTTGTCTAGAATTGACTTTAACTTGTGGTTACTACCCTCCTCCTTTACACCAACAGTCACTTGTTCAGTGCCAGCTGAGATCCGCTGAAATCTTACAGCACGTTGCTGATCACTATCTACACACTCTAACTTTGACAGTATACCCAGTTGGGTCTTCGTAAGAGCCACACATCCTCTTGAGAGAGGTTTAAAACCTGAACTGGTACTGTACGACTACGAGAGTCAACGAGCATGGAGGGGTGGTGGTGTTAAATGGCTCAGGTAACAACTTACTGTCACAACCAGCATCTCCAGTGGCCTTCCTAGCCACAATGGTAACTACAGATTCAGCAGGTATGTGCTCAGTATCTTTTCCTGATACTCAGACGATGACTTTCTTTTCAGTAGTTCACATCTGCACTTTCTGGAAATCATCTCTCCAGCCAGAATCCAACTTTCCTTCGAGAGTCATGTCAAATCCTGCAGAGACAAGTTGACAAGTAGACAAATTGTCTACATTAGCTTGTAATGTTCATATACCATGCACGGTACTGGTTGTTCAGTTTTAACAGGATCCCTGAATTCTAGAAAGCCACAATTAGATATTTTCACACCCATCACTTGAACCTCCAGCTCTATATGCCCAAGGTAAGGAATATCAAGACTGTCAGTGGCTGTTAACCTAAGCCAGCCAGCAGTGGACAACATATCCTCATCCTCTCCATTCAAGTGTTCTCGAAAGAGCTGCTCAGTCACGGTGCTCACTTGACTACCTGTGTCCAACAGACAACGGACAGCGACACCTGATATCTTAAGCTCAATGATAGTACATGGACCCATGGCAAATTGCAGCAACTGGTCACGGGATGGCTGTACATTATCTATGAGGTTGCCCCGAATTGCCGACTCACAACAACCTGAGGGCTGGAAGATGCCGGCTCTACATCCCTTGTACTTCACTTCCGTGGGAAATTCTTGACCACATCCCCCCCCCCCCCCCCCACCTGACTCTTGAGACATACTGGTTGCCCATCCTCTGTGAATCTAGGCTGCAACTTGGGTCTACTGCTAATAGCATATGCAACACCTCTCTGTACAGTAAGTTCTTTCACTGCTTGAGTCAACTCACTAGTGGCTTTGCCCTGCTCTGTGACTACTTTATGGACATCGTCTAGAGTGACAGACTTGGATTCCTGAGCTTTCGGAGGTGAGCACTGTGCCTGGCTACTGACTCACTTTGACTTTACAATCCTTGCATTTCCTGACGACTCTTAAAAACCACAGATGAGCCTTCCACTGGCCTGAGCATGAGTGGAACGGTTCAGTAGAAAATTGAGCTCTGGCTAGGGCATGTGAAAACTCTCTATGTCTTAGAAGCTATGCAACAGCTGGGGTGCACTATGCTTGTCTCTGAAAGCCTCCCTGAGACAGGTGAACAAGTCATCAGCCTGGTCATCACTGCACATCAGTGCTTCTTCTAGAGCTGCACCCCTGAGCAGTGACATAACAAAATCATACTGATCCCGGTCAGTCTAATTTCCAGCATGAAGTACACAATCGACTTCTTCAATAAAGTCATCAACAGACCTCGCATCTTTCTCAGCATCCCCCGAAACTGGAGAAATGTGTCTTTCCTTTGGAACGTATACATAGGACCTTTTGCTTAATTTATCAACAGTTGCCATGGCTTCCTCGTGCCAACCAGGCATCTCTCTAATTTGTTCATTGAATTCAGGTTCAGTTTGCTCATCCTCTGAATGTAACATTGTGAAAACTCAAGTCATTAAAGGGTCTCTACAACAAGCCTGGAAAAGGGGTTGCTGACATCGCCTGCAGAAAACACGATGACTTCACGGCCGCAGTTGCTCTGGATCACCGTCACAGTTCTACATCCTGGCTTCAGTCCCTGATGTCCCAACCCGGCACCAAGACTCTACCATGGTCTCCACGTGATACCGTCTCACAGGAACGACTGTCCTGTCCTTCACCACTACCCTGTTATGTATTGTATATTGTACTGCATAGAACCCTCCAAACTGGCTTGGAATTACCCCACTGCTGGTACCAAATTTTGTAGCCTGAGAAGAATACACACTCAGAACAACAAGTACTTTTTCAAGTCTTTTATCAAAAGCTTAACTTCGGTCCACACACTTGTGTATCAACTAGTTACATATGTAGTATGAAAATAAATAAAACAAAATATACAAAAGCAATACAATAACATTAGAGTCCCACCATCCTGTATCTTGTACACAACATCAAAAATATGAATAAATACATCTCATCTTAACTCAGATCTATATTCACTTTGGCACACAAGTGCTTAACTTCCAAACATGTACAGGCTAGAAGAGCCTTTCTGAAACTTTTTGCTCTGGAGGAACCCTTAAATTAATTTTCAGGTCTCAGGAATCTCCTGATAAAAATTATTATATCTACAGCTCAGTACGTTAGTGTGATCAGTAAGTTGCAGATATAATTATCCAAAAAAATTGTCAATGCTCTTTTCAGTAGAGAATAAATTTTTAGCCAACCTTTGTTGAAGAAGCAAGCAGTTAAGCTTAGCTTACCATTCTTGAAATTAATCTCTTTCTTTCCCTTTCATAACTTTTAAAATTTCACAAGGCAAACGTAACAAATTTCTGTTAAATAACTGTCGTAAGTTAGTAAACTGACTCAAGGCTCAGAAAATTTAATAGAGATAAGGGTTGTAAATAGATTTGAATTAATGCTATTTACAACATGAAAATTTATTGACTATGTTGAATAGTAAAATTACTAAACACCATAAGCCAATGCAATATGAATAAAAATACAGCCTAAGACACAATTTTATACAATATTTTGAAAAAACATTTTCATTCTAAGTGACATTTTGAGGCTCAAATATCGGCCTGGCATGTGAAACCTGTGCTTGCTTTTTGCTGCACAAATACTCAATTCTGGGTCAAACTTGAGATAAGCACACACAGATTTCACCTTCAACTGAAAGGAAACGATCTCTATTCTTGCTTGTGTTGCTTGTTAAACAAAAGAAAGCTTGCTGACACATGTAAGAAGTTGAAAACTGCAGCAAAATGTTCATTGCTTTCCAATGAATGGCAGGATACTCTTCTTTCACAGAAATCCGGAACTTGTCCAGGGGCAGGTCAGTAAATCCCATCTTGAGCGCACGATCAGACGGCATCTCACAAAGTTCCTCCTCTTCTCTCAAAGTCAAGTTCTCAGGCTGAGCAGGAGATTCAGAGAAAGGGTCCCTCACCCTGTCATACACTTGTGTTGAAAGGGAGGAAAAACACTGTTCAGGTTTGTTCTGCAGTTATTCCAGGGGGTTTTCAATAAGACTTGAGACTTTCTGATCCTTGCTCACTCTCAAGCCCAAGCAGCACTGGAAACATTTCAAGATTTCCTTTTGCAACATGATTTTTCCAAAGATTCAGTTCCTTTTAAATACAAAATTTTTGTCATTTTAAGTCAAACTATTTTCTCCAGCACCTTGCAGAGACTCGTTCAACTGGTCCATATGATGAAAAGTGTCTGCTAAGTAGGCTAGTTTCTGCAGACATCCTTCATCGTCAAAGCACTCAGCAAACCCTGGCCTACTATTTTCTTGCAAGTGCTCCTGCAATTCACCTTCCAGCTCAGACATCCTGTTGAGAACTCTTCCCCTGCTCAGACCCCGGATTTCTGTATGTGGAGGAGATCGGTGTGCTCCTTGTCCAGGCTTTCACACTTTTTTAAACATTCTCAAGTAAACTGGTCTTTGTTTAATAAGGTCAACCATTTTTAAAGCATCATCCAGAACTTTTTCATTTCATCTCCAAGAGTTTTTGACATCAGCACTTCTCTGTGAAGAAAGCAGTGTGTTGTGACAACGTCAGGATTTTCTTTTTCACAAGAGAAATGAAACCTCTCATGGAGCCATCGAGGGGCACCATCAATACAGATGCCAACACGGTTCCTCCAAGACAGACCTTTTGTTTCCAGATATGAAGACAAAACATTAAATATATCTTGGCCTTTGCTTGTTTTGGGCAGCTCTTTACAACAGAAAAAGTTCTCTTGAGTTTCACCATTTGCAAATTTTATAAGTGCTACAACATGACATTTATCAGTCAAATCTGTTGACTTATCACCTGGGATAGAGAAGCTGTTGTTTTTCACTTCGTCACACAAAACCTCTTCAGCATCATGTGACATGTCATCAACACATTTACTTATCGAACTGTTTGAGGGTGGCCGCCTTCTCGTCCGAACAAAATCCATGTTGGAGCCCATTCTCGAGCTACTATTTATGGACAACCGTGCTCGTCTCACGCACACAGAGGACATGCTACAGGCTACAGTCACTCAGTTCACCAAGGCTGCGAGGGCTTTGGGGTTAACGGTCAGTCTGAAGAAAACAATGATCCTCCGTCAGAAGCCCCCTGGTGGGGTTTACAACTCATCTCGGATCATCATTGACAACCACCCTCTCACCACGTTCACCTACCTGAGCAGTGTCAGATCCAATGATGCTACGATAGTAAGGGACGTTGATGATCGACTTGCCAGAGGTAGCAGTGCCTTCAGATGCCTCCAGAAACGTGTGGAAGAACACCGGCTGAGTCTGTCCACAAAAATCCAGGTGTACAGGGCTGCCGTCATCACAACACTGTTATACGGCTCCGAAGCCTGGGCCTTGTACCACAAGCAAATCCAGTTGCTCAAGTACGTCCATCAGTGCTGCCTCTGCTCCGTCGTGGGTATCAGCTGACCGGATCGTGTCTCCAACAATGAGGTCCCGGAGAAGCTCAACGTCCAAGCATTGAAGCCACTTTGCTGCTCAGGCAGCTCTGTTGGCCAGGACACGTCTCACATGGACAATTCCAGGTTACCAAAAGCTGTACTCTACAGAGAACTCTCTCAGGGAAAGAGAGATCACCGTGTCCTGCACAAGAGGCACAAAGACCAACTTAAGCAGCAGCTCTCTCAGACAAATATCGAGGTGAATGAGTGGCAGCAGCTGGCTTGTGACAGAGACCGCTGGAGAACACCGATCCGCAGTGCAGACAAGAATTTTCAGGAATCCAGAAGAGCGACTGCTGAAGAGGAGGAGACGCAGGAAGGACGCAGTAAGTTGTTAGTCACAGACTGAGCTCAATGGAATAGGACAACTTGGATCACCGGTCCATGAAACACCCATTGATAAATAGCTTTCATTGTAGAGACGGGCTTTTTGTGTCCATTGTTGCACGAGTGCAGTGAAATGATTCAAAATATTGTAATTCAAAAATCACCACATTGGAACATCAGACATGTCTGTAAACCACGGGGGTTAGCAAAATATAAAAATGGGTTTGTCCATTCAAAGTGCTGAAAATAAACTTCATGCTCCTCATCAACCTACTGTCCTCCCCTCCATGCAGTACAGCGCTCACCAATTTTCAGCCTACGTTCCACCCTTCCGTGCAGTACAGCCTCACCATTTATCAGTCTACTGTCCATTCCTCCGTGCAGTACAGCATTCAAAAATAATCAGCCTACCACACTCCTCTGTACAGTACAGTGCTCACCGTTTATCAATCTACCATCCTCCCCTCTGTTCTCAACAACTGTCAATGGCCAAAGAAACACGGCCCTACTCTGCACTGCCACACTGGGCTGAGAGACCTCTAATGAGATTGCTAACAGGTCTGCTCGGTCACTGCCAACCACTGTGAGTGTTAGCATCACACGTTGCACGGACTTCCAAAATCAAAGTTTATTTTTTCAATCACAAACTCTCACGGAATCCTGGTTGAGAAAGATTGATGGAGGGGCTCGTAGTGTTGAGGAAAAAGGGAGGCTGCAGAAGGATTTAGACAGATGAGGAGAATGGGCAAGAGAGTGGCAAATGAAATACAATGTTGGAAAATGCATGGTTATGCACTTGGGTAGTAGAAATAAATATGCAGACTATTTTCTAAACAGGGAGGAAAACCAAAAATCTGAGATGCAAAGGCACTTGGGAATCCTTGTGCAGAACACCCTAAAGTTTATCTTGCAGGTTGAGTCAGTGATGAGGAAGACAAATGCAATGTTAACATTCATTTCAGGAGGACTAGAATATAAGAGCAGGGATGTGATGCTGAGGCTTTATAAGGCACTGGTGAGGCCTCACCTTGAGTATTGTGAACAGTTTGGGGCTCCTCATCTAAGAAAAGATGTGCTGGCATTGGAGAGGGTTCAGAGGAGGTTCACAGGGAGGATTCCGGGAATGAAAGGGTTATCATATGAGGAACGTTTGATGGCTCCGAGCCTGTACTCACTACAATTTAGAGGAATTTTGAATTTTGAAAGGCCTAGACAGAGTAGATGTGGAAAGGATGTTTCCCATGTTGGGGAAGTGTAGAACAAGAGAACAACCCCAGGATAGAGGGGCATCCATTTGAAACAGAGATGGGGAGAAATTTCTTTGGCCAGGAGATGGTAATTTGTGGAATTTGTTAACACAGGCAGCTGTGGAGGCCAGGTCGTTGGTTGTATTTGAGGCAGAAATTGATAAATTGTTGATTGGCCAAGGCATTAAAGGTTACAGGGACAAGGCCAGGGAGTGGGACTGAGGAGCGGTAAACAAGATTTAGCCATGATTGAAATGTGGAGCAGACTCCATGGGCCAAATAGCCTAATTCTTCCCCTATGTCTTATGGTCTTGTAGCCTTCTAAACAATAATTATTGAACCTATCAGAGTGAATGAATTAAAAATCTGGGTGAAGGAAAAGTGTCCCTTGGATCTTATGGTGGACAATCCCTCAGACATGTATCACTGGTTACCGATGGACTTCCTGGACAACCACTATCCTTATCCATGTTAAATGTCCCAGCATCTGGACAGTTTAGTCTGCACTCACATTGAGTTCAGTTTTTTCTTGGACCAGAGCACTGTTTGAAGCCTTGAGCATCTGGGTGTGGTGATGGTTCAGTCCTCAACAACAGAACAGGCTTCACAGTGGAACTTCAGTGCTGTAGCTGGGGCTGGGTGTTGTCACCACAGGCAGGAAGTCACTTTTATTGTCATTTCAACCATAACTACTAGTACAGTGCATAGTAAAAATGAGACAACTTTTTTCAGGACCATGGTATTATATGACACTGTGCAATGGGATGGTAGTCATTGAGGCAGGACACTGAAGACTTCTTCGGCACGGGGATGATGGTGGCGGCCTTGAAGCACGTTGGAACGGTGGCGCTGCTCAGGAAGATGTTGAAGATGTCAGTGAGAACATCTGCGAGCTGGTCTGCACATCCTCTGAGCACTCTACTAGGGATGTTGTCTGGTCCAGCAGCCTTCCGTGGGTTGACCCTGCACAGGGTTCTTCTCACGTCGGCCACGGTGAGACACAGCACCTGGTCATTCGCAGGAGGGGTGGACTTCCTCGCTGCCATGTCATTTTCCGCCTCAAACCGGTCGTAGAAGTTATTCAGCGTATCTGGGAGGGAGGCATCACCCGTACAGGCAGGTGATGTTGTCCTGTAATTAGTGATGTCCTGGATGCCCTTCCACATGCGCCGTGTGTCGCCGCTGTCCTGAAAGTAACTGTGGATTAGCTGGGCATGTGCATGGTTTGCCCCTTGGATGGCCCGGGACAGTTTACCCCTTGCTGTTGTTAGAGCTGCCTTGTTGCCTGCTCTGAAGGCGGAGTCACAGGTCTTCAGCAGCGCACGCACCTCTGCGGTCATCCATGGCTTCTGATTAGCGCGTAAAGTGATGGTCTTGGATAGAGTATCATCATCAATGCACTTGCTAGTCATTGGTGCCGTGTACTCCTCTGAGTTGGTAGAGTCGCCATCAGTTGCAGCCTCCCTGAACATGTGCCAGTCAGTGGGCTCAAAACAGTCTTGAAGAGCAGAGATGGCTCCTGCTGGCCAGGTTTTCTCCTGCTTCTGAACTGGTCTGGAGATCCTGATGAGTGGGCTGTATTCTGGGATTAGCATAACAGAGATGTGGTCTGAGTATCCGAGGTGAGGGGGGGTCTCTGTTTGTGTAACCAGGTCCAACATGTTCTCCCTTTCATTTAAATTGAAACCTTCACCATCTCTAGAATAATACAAAGCTGATTTGCAGTGGATTGTTACCTCATCTGCTGGATACGTACACAGGGAGACTGCAGTGTATCTGACAATTCTGCATGTGCAGACACTCAATAAGGGATTACAGAAGTTATCAAATATGTGTTTGTGTTTTTCTGTTGTTTCCTGGATTCTCTGCTTGCTGCCAGTGTGAGAGAGATCCCTGGACTTTCTTCAGTCCGGTGTTCTGATTTCTGCTCCATTTCTGAACTGGTTGGGTTTCCCTGTGTTTAAGAAGCCTGACTGACTCAGGGTCCATCTTCATTACCAAGAACACATTGTAAATCGATGCTTATGTGAAATAATTTATGTAGATCTGTTACTATGGCTTTCAAACTGATTGATTTTCATTTATCCAAAGATGGTGATAGATTGAGAAGATGGATACCTGTCTATAATGTTGGTTTTCTCATTGTCGTCATCATTGCTACAATATCCTGGATGGTGTTTAAAGGTATGTGCTGAAATATTATTCTGTATTTTCATGTAAATGATGAACTCGGTTCTCTGGAGTTTGTTTGGAATGAAGTGAGTATCTCAGTCAGGATGTTGTGAACTGCTTTACCAGGACCACCAGCACCTGAAGTCCTCAGTCCCACAGCTGAAGTCCTTTCCCACAGGGGGATCTGCTGGAGGTTTAGACTTTAATGGCATTTCACTGATGCTCATGGAACTGAAGGCAAAATGTTGTCCTGAGCAGACAGTTGCCTCAATGGGACAAGGCAGAGTGTGGGGATAATTTGCAGGAGATTACGTGGCTCATGTTGGGAGAATGTGACTAATGGTGTCCTGCAAGGATTTGTGTTTGGATTACAACTTGTATCAGATTGACTGAGGGGTGACAGTTTGCAAGTCCACATTTCCCAATGAAGCAGGAAGTGGGAGCAGTTTTGTGGTCAACAGGGATTAATAGAAGGGAATGAGCAAAACCAGGGATAAATGCCACTCTACAGCCAGACAAAGACATGTGTGCATCAGGATTCTGACAAGTCATTAATAGGTCTTGGAGACAGAGAGGAATCTTGTGTCCCAAATCACAGGAGGGAGTAATTGGTCTTTAAGGATTCTGGTGGACATTTGCAGAAACTAGGGCTGTGCTAAATGGATCTGAGACAATTAAAGTGTGAAGTAGTTAAAGTTTACAAGAAGACAAATTTTACAAGAAAAAGAGCTTTGACCAGCATCAGAAGTTTGGAGAGGAGGGGACATCAATCTGGTTCATTTCTTGAGGATAAAAGGCAGCAGGTGACAGTTTAGTGACCAGTCGCCAGTCAGTGTTTGGGATTGATTAGTGAGAGCAAGTTAAAGGAAGGCAGGGACAAGCACAGTGTCCATTGTCTCAGTGGACATCGTCAGAGTGGTGATCTTGAGGCTTTAGCTCTTCAAATGCAGGCTTCACTCAGAGAAAGCAAAGAAAAGACAAACTTAAGTTGTTTTTCCCTTCTCTTCTTTGTATATGCCCAGTTAGAACAGTAGAGATGCCAGGCAGGATAGTGAAATGCTTCCCTTGTATGATGTGGGAAGGCAGGGAGACGTCCAGTGTCCCTGACGACTACAACTGGGAGAAGTGCATCCAGCAGCAGCTTCTAACAAACAACATTCAGGAATTGGAGCTGGAACTGGATGAATTCCAGATAATTCATGATGCTGAGGGGGAGATAGATAGGACGTATCGAGAGGAAGTTACACCCAAGATGCAGAACACAGGAAACTGGGTGACTGTCAGGAAGGAAAAGAGGTTAAGGAACCAGTGTAGAGTACCCTTGTGGCCATCCCCTTCAACAACAGGTATGTCGCTTTGGTGAAAACAATACAGAAGGGACGGTTTGTTCCTGAACTGGAGAGAGAAGGTTTGTTAATGCTTCATGGTGGGATTAAACTGGAGTTGCAGGGAGATGGGAACCAGAGTGTCAGAACAATCAGTGGAGAGGTTGTGGAGGCAGATGTTGGTAAGACCACAGATGAAGATCAAAAGATTGTGCATGGTGCGACTTGTGTCCTGAGCTGCATATATTTCAATGCAAGAAATATTGCAGGAAAGGCTGATAATAGTGATGACTCGTAGTGTTCCACAGGGACCGAATCTTTTTACGTTGTATGTCAATAATTTGGATGATGGAATTGATGGCTTTGTTGCAAAGTTTGCAGATGATATGGAGACAGATGGATTGGCAGGTCGTTTTGAGGAAGTAGAGAGGATACAGAAAGGACTTAGACAGATTAGGAGAAGGCCGCAGAAATAGCAGATGGAATACAGAGTTGGGAAGTGTATTGTCATGCACTTTGCCAGAAAAAGTGAAGAGAAATGTTCCTAAATGAAGAGAAAATACAAAATAATGAGGTGCAGTGAGGTTTGAAAGTGCATGTGCAGGATTCCCTAAAGGTTAATTTGCAGGTCGAGTCTGTGGTGAGGAAGGCAAATGGAAGTTTAACATTTATTTCAGGAGGACGAGAATAGAAAAACAAGGATGTAAAGTTGAAACTTTATGAAGCACTGGTGAGTATCGTGAGCAGGTTTGGGCCCGTCATCTTAGACAGGATGTGCTGAAACTGGAGAGGGTTGAAAGGAGATTCACGAAAATGATTCCAGGATTGAAAAGCTTTTCATATGAAGAACATTTGATGGCTCCAGGTCTGTATTCACTAGAATTCTGAAGAATGAGGGGTGACCTCATTGAAACTTATCGAATGGTGAAAGGCCTGGATGTAGTGGTTATGGAGAGGATCTGTCCGATGATGGGAGAATTGAAGACCAGAGGACACAGCCTCAGAATAGAGGGAGGTCCTTTTAGAACGGAGATGAGGTGGAATTGTTCAGACAGAGAGTGGTGAATCTGTGGAATTCTTTGCCACATGCAGCTTCAGAGGCCAAGTCTTTATGTATGGCTTATTTAAGGAAGAGGTTGATAGATTCTTAATTGGTCAGAGCATGAAGGGAAACTGGGAGAAAGCAGAGATTGGGGCTGAGAGGAAAATTGGATCAGCCATGATGAAATGGCAGAGCAGACTCGATGGACCAAATGCCTAATTCTGCTATTTCTTATGGTCTGAGTATAAGGTCACGGGGGAGATAGAGAGTCCTGGTGCTGCTTGAGGGCATCTGGGACTAGGAAACTTGGGGCAAGAACTTTAATTGCAGAACATTGGTTTGTTCCAGTGTTTTCCAACTGGGAATCCCTTTTCCTGGAGTGAAAAAGGAATAGCACACACTGTACAAATGTAACCGGGCACTGTGGGTGCCAGTCACCCTCATTCCCCATCATTTCCATGTCAGAGACACGTGATGCCATTCCCTATTCAACACTCCCCTCTGGTGGACCTGCAGGGTAACTGCATCATGTGTTTTTGGCCACCCCTGACTATTGGATTCACTATGGCAGCTCTGAACTGGGACACCTGCAGCTATTAATTACTGATCTTTATCCCTCAGGGCTCCCAAACACCCTGAAAGCAACCATTTGTTGTGGTCGTGGTACATATTGGTACCAATGATATAGCTAGGAAAGGGAAGAGGTCCTGAAAATAGACTACAAGGAATAAGGAAGGAAGTTGAGAAACAGGACCTCAAAGAGAGTATCCTTGGGATTACTGCTTGTGCCACGTGACAGTGAGTATAGGAATAGAATGAGGTGGAGGATAAATGCGTGGCTGAGGGATTGGAGCAGGGGACAGGGATTCAGACTTCTGGAACATTGGGACCTCTTTTGGGTCAGGTGTGACCTGTACAAAAAGGACGGGTTGCACTTGAATCCAAGGGGGCCAATATCCTGGCGGGGAAGTTTGATACAGTTTGGGGAGAGTTTAAACTAGAATTGCGGGGGGGTGGGAACTGAACTGAAGAGATGGAGGAAGAGGTGGTTGGCGCAAATAGAGAAAGCTTGGAGACAGTGCAAGAGGGAGGATTGGCAGGTGATAGAGAAGGGACGTGCTCAGACCGACGGTTTGAGGTGTATCTACAAACCCCATTTCCAGAGAAGTTGGGATATTTTCCAAAATGCAATAAAAACAAAAATCTGTGATATGTTAATTCACGTGAACCTTTAATTAACTGACAAAAGTACAAAGAAAAGATTTTCAATAGTTTTACTAACCAACTTAATTGTATTTTGTAAATATACACAAATTTAGAATTTGATGGCTGCAACATACTCATCAAAAGTTGGGACAGAGTTAAAATAAGATTGAAAAGTGCACAGAATATTCAAGTAACACCGGTTTGAAAGACTCCACATTAAGCAGGCTAATTGGCAGCAGGTGAGGTATCATGACTAGGTATAAAAGTAGCGTCCATCAAAGGCTCAGTCTTTGCAAGCAAGGATGGGTCGTGGCTCACCCCTTTGTGCCAAAATTCGTGAGAGAATTGTTAGTCAGTTCAAAAGGAACATTTCCCAACGCAAGATTGCAGAGAATTTAGGTCTTTCAACATCTACAGCACATAATATTGTGAAAAGATTCAGAGAATTCAGAGACATCTCAGTGCGTAAAGGGCAAGGTCGGAAACCGCTGTTGAACGTGCGTGATCTTCGAGCCCTCAGGCGGCACTGCCTAAGAAACCGTCGTACTACTGTGACAATTATAGCCACCTGGTCTCGGGGGTACTTCAGAAAACCATTGTCACTTAACACAGTCCATCGCTGCATTCAGAAATGCAACTTGAAACTGTATTACGCAAGGAGGAAGCCATACATCAACTCTATGCAGAAACGCCAGCGAGTTCTCTGGGCCCGAGCTCATCTCAGATGTACCGAAAGACTGTGGAACCGTGTGCTGTGGACAGATGAGTCCACATTTCAGCTAGTTTTTGGAAAAAACGGGCGTCGAGTTCTCCGTGCCAAAGATGAAAACGACCATCCTGATCGTTATCAGTGAAAGGTGCAAAAGCCAGCATCTGTGATGGTATGGGGGTGCATCAGTGCCCATGGCATGGATGAGTTGCATGTATGTGAAGGTACCATTGTCTCTGAGGCATATATTAGGATTTTAGAGAGACATATGTTGCCATCAAGGTGACGTCGCTTCCCGGGACGTCCATGCTTATTTCAGCAGGACAATGCCAGACCATATTCTGCATGGGCTACAACAGCGTGGCTTTGTAGACACAGTGTGCGTGTGCTTGACTGGCCTGCTGCCAGTCCAGATCTATCTCCTATTGAAAATGTATGGTGCATCATGAAGAGGAGAATCAGACAACGGAGACCACGGACTGTTGAGCAGCTGAAGTCTTATATCAAGCAAGAATGGACAAAGTTTCCAATTGCAAATCTACTACAATTAGTATCCTCAGTTCCAAAATGATTAAAAAATGTTATTAAAAGGAAAGTTGATGTAACACAATGGTAAACATGCCTCTGTCCCAACTTTTGTTGAGTGTGTTGCAGCCATCAAATTCTACGTTTGTGTATATTTACAAAATACAATTAAGTTGGTCAGTAAAACTAGTGAAAATCTTTTCTTTGTACTTTTGTCAGTTAAATAAAGGTTCACGTGAATTTTGTTTTTATTGCATTTTGGAAAATATCCCAACTTTTCTGGAAATGGGTTTGTACTTCAATGCAAGGAGTATTGTGAACAAAGAGGATGAGCTTAGAGTGTACATCAGTACTTGGAGCTATGATGCTGTGGCCATTACAGAGACTTGGATGGTGCAGGGACAAGAATGGTTACTTGGAGTGCCGGGCAATAGATGTTTCGGAAAGTAAAGGGACGGAGGCAAGAGAGTTGGGAGCATGGCACTGCTCATCAGTGATGGTGTCATGGCTGCAGAAAAGGAGGAAGTCATGGAAGGATTGTCTGTGGAGTCTCTGTGGGTGTAAGTTAGGAACAGGAAGGGGTCAATAACTGTGCTGGGTGCTTTTTTATAGAGCACCCAATAGTAACAGGGACATTGAGGAGCAGATAGAGATACAGATTTTGGAAAGGTGGCATAATAATAGGGTCATCGTGTGTGGGAGATTTTAATTTCCCAAATGTTGATTTGCATCATTCTAGGGCAAGGGGTTTAGATGGGGTGGAGTTTGTTAGGTGTGTTCAAGAAGATTTCTTGACACAGTATGTAGATAAGCCTACAAGAGGAGAGGCTGTACTTGATCCAGTATTGGGAAATGAACCTGCTCAGGTGTCAGATCTCTCAGTGGGAGAGCATTTTGGAAATAGTGGTCACAATTCTATCTCCTTTACCATAGTATTGGAGAGGGATAGGAACAGACAAGTTAGGAAAGCGTTAAATTGGAGTAAGGGGAATTATGAGGCTATCAGACAGGAATTTGGAAGCATAAATTGGGAACAGATGTTCTCATGGAAATGCACAGCAGAAATGTGGCAAATGTTCAGGGAATGTATGTGTGGAGTTTTGCATTGGTACGTTCCAGTGAGACGGAAAAGATGGTAGGGTACAGGAACCGTGGTGTACCAAGGTTGTTGTAAATCTAGTCAAGAAGAAAAAAAAAGAGCTTATGAAAGGTTCAAAAAGCTAGGTAATGATAGAGAGCTAAAAGATTATAAGGCTAGCAGGAAGGAGCTTAAGAAAGAAATTAGGAGAGCCAGAAGGGGCCATGAGAAGGCCTTGGTGGGCAGGATTAAGGAAAACCCCAAGGCACTCTACAAGTATGATAAGAACAAGAGGAAAAGACGTGAGAGAATATGACCAATCACATGTGACAATGGAAAAATGTTTATGGAACCGGAGGAGATAGCAGAGGTACTTAATGAAAACTTTGCTTCAGTATTCACTGTGGAAAATGAGCTTGACGATTGTAGGGATGGCTTACAGTGGACTGAAAAGCTTGAGCATGTAGATATTAAGGAAGAGGATGTGCAGGAGTTTTTGGAAAGCATCGTTGGGTAAGTGATCCAGACTGAACGGGATGTACCCCAGGCTACTGTGAGAGGCGAGGGAGCAGATTGCTGAGCCTCGGCAATGATTTTTGCATCATCAATAAGGAAGGAAGAGGTTCCAGAGGATTGGAGGGTTGTGGATGTTGTTCCATTATTCAAGAAAGGGAGAAGAGATAGCTCAGGAAATTATAGACCAGTGAGTTTTACTTCAGTGGTTGATAAGTTGGTGGACAAGATCCTGAGAGGCATAATATGATTAGGAATAGTCAGCATTGCTTTGTCAAAGGCAGGTTGTGTCTTACGAGCCTGATTGATGTAACACTTGCCCAACCGGCAGGTATATGTCTAGGGGGAAAAATTCCAGCCGCTCTCCAACCCTGCCTCCCGTAAACGCAGGTGCTGTGGAAATCAAGTTAATGCAGCAACGCACACACAATATCAAACTCACACCAGATACCGTTATAGGATATACTTTAAAGATTTTACTAGAACTAAGTGATTACGAAAGTCACAGTATATATGAAAGAAAAGAAAAGAAAGTAAAAGGCACCAAACTTATCAGAGTTCAGTCAGTTTAGTGCACATGGTTGGAGCGCAACCATCGAACCGTTCGACCCCTCATCGCTTGCCTCCGACCTCCACGTCCTTGCACCTGGGACCACCCCAGTGGTCAACCGAGCAGTGCGGCACACGTCCACCTTCTTCAGCGTCTTTTTCCTCACTCCCCGAAAAAGACCGCGAAAACCCCGCTCCCTGACCCACAAGACAAAATAACATTCCCTCATTGGTCAACAAATGAATACAATCCCCGTTATCAGCAATTCTAAAACTAAACAAACTGCTTGAAGCTTCGAGAATGCTCTGCAAGACAACACTCTCTCACCAGTCAGCATAACAAAGAAGCAGTTTTACTTTTAACAAAGAAGCCATTTTGATTAACACGCAATACATTGAATTTTTTGAGGATTGACTAAACACATTGATGACGGTAGAGCAGTAGATGTAGTGTATATGGATTTTAGCAAGGCATTTGATAAGTTAACCCATGCAAGGCTTATTGAAAAAGTATGGAGGGATGGGATCCAAGGGGACTTTGCTTTGTGAACCAGAATTGGCTTGTCCACAGAAGGCAAAGAGTGGTTGTAGACGGGTCATATTCTGCATGAAGGCCGGTGACCAGTGGTGTGCCTCAGGGATCTGTTCTGGGACCCTTACTCTTCCTGATTTTTATAAATGACCTGAATGAGGAAGTGGAGGGATGGGTTAGAAATTTGCTGATGACACAAAGGTTGGGGGTGTTGTGGATAGTGTGGAGGGCTGTCAGAGGTTGCAACGGGACATTGAAAGGTTGCAAAACTGAGCTGAGAAGTGGCAGATGAAGTTCAACCCAGATAAGAGTGAAGTGGTTCATTTTGGTAGGTCAAATACGATGGCAGAATATAGTATTAACTTTAAGAATCTTAGCAGTGTGGAGGGTCAGAGGGATCTTGGGGTTTGAGTCCTTAGGACACTCAAAGCTGCTACACAGGTTGACACTGGTTAAGAAGGCAGACAGTTCATTGGCCTTCATCAATCTTGGGATTGAGTTTAGGAGCCGATTGGTAATGTCACAGCTATATAGGTCCCTGGTCAGACCCCACTTGGAGTACTGTGCTCATTTCAGGTCACCTCACTACAAGAAGGATGTGGATACTGTAGAGAGAGTGTAGAGGAGATTTACAAGGATGTTGCCTAGATTGGGGAGCATGCCTTATGAAAGCAGGTTGAGTGTACTTGGCTTTTTCTTCTTGAGAGGTGACCTGATAGAAGTGTATAAGTTGATGAGAGGCATTGATCGTGTGGCTGGTCAGAGGCTTTTTCCCCAGGGGTGAAATGGCTAGCACAAGAGGGCACAGTTTTAAGGTGCTTGGAAGTAGGTACAGATTAGATGTCAGGGGTAAATTTTTTACTCAGAGAGTGGTGAGAGTGTGGAATGGGCTGGCGACGATGGTGGTGGTGTCTTTGAAGAGACTCCTGGATCGGTACATGGAACTTAGAAAAATAGAGGGCTATGGGTAACTCTATGTAATTTCTATAGTAAGGACGTGTTCGGCACAGCTTTGTGGGCCGAAGGGCCTGTATTGTGCTGTAGGTTTTCTATGTTTCCATTTATTCTACCGGTGCTGATTTTCTTTCCCCCTCCCTCCACTCCTTCCCGTGACTCTGCTGATTCTCTGTTTTAGTTTTGCCATTTGAGTGAGTGTGGTGTAGATTTCCCAGATCTGTATCTGGATTCCGGGGTTCTGGTCTCAATCCCCGTCCCCACAAAGCCTCCGTAACACTGGCCGTGTGGAGCTGGGTCATTTGTCAGCCATGAACAGTTCGAGGGACTAAATCACCTGCTCCTGGAATTAAAAACTGAATCTACTGGGAATCCTCAGCAAGTAGCAGGTGAAGCACGGACAAGAAATAGGTTGCAGGGAAATAGGGGGGTGGTTGGGAATGGGGTTGATGAGATTTGCTCTGAGAACTGACAAAGTGTCAGTGACGTCCCTCTGTATCATGAGGAAATATGAAACCAGCATCACTCATCAGCTTGTCGGTTTCTGTCACACTGCTTTTTGTTCGGCCTTGCTCAGTATAAACCACGTTCCACATCCCCTCCCACACTGACTGCACGAGATCATTGGCAGAGATCTGCTCTTGAACAGAGTGTGATGAAAGGTGTGTGAAATTGGAGAAGGTCACTGCTGTCCCTCTTCACAGGAAATTAGCTGAGTTTTTCAGTTCATGTGGGCATCAGCCTTCTGTTCAAGGGGCAGCATTCTCTCCTCTTATCACCTTGATTTGGTTACAGACACAGTAATTCAACTGTTTTTAATTGCAGGCCTCAGACCAGAGGATGTAGGAGTTGCCGTTACATCGATGGTGGGACTGGTGTTTGCTACAGCGTATGCTATTATATTCACGTGCTGGTCAAGGAAAGAATACCCAGGTACCTGTTATTGTCTAATTTGCATTTCAGCAGAAATACCGAGTGACTCATGTTGACAAAATGAACTCCTCCCACAACCCCCCCCCCATCCCCACAGAGTCTCTGGATTCCTGTGATACCCAGAATGCAATTGTCCTACATGACTGACCCGTTGAGATATGAAGTGGTGCCAAACCATTTAAACCCCCATTGACCTGCACCAGGACCATAGCCCTCCATACCCCCACCGTCCATGTACCGATCCAAACTTTTCTTCAATATTGGAATCAAGCTTGCAAGCTCCACTTGTGCTGACAGCATCTTCCATGCTCTCACGACTTTCATGTTCCCCTTAAACTTTTCACCTTTCACCCTTAACCTGTGAACTCTTGATTGTTGTCCCACCCGACATCAGTGGAAAAGGCCTGTTTGCATTTACCCTGTCTCTACCCCTGTCAAATCTCTCAATATTCTACATTCCAGGGAATATAATCCTAACCTGACCAATCTTTCCATATCACTCAGGTCTCTCAGAGTGTAAATTTCCTCTGCACTCTCTCAACCTTGTTTACATCTTTCCTGTAGGTAGGTGACCAAAACTGCACGCAATACTCCAAATTAGTCCTCACCAACGTCTTGTACAACTTCAACATAGCATCCCATCTCCGGTACTCAGCACTTTGATTTGTGAAGGCCAAAGTGCCAAAAGTTGTCTTTATGTCTCTATCTGCCTGTGACTCCACTTGTCTGCAACAAATTCCATCTGCCATTTCTCAGCCCATCTTACCCCTTCCTCATGCCACCCTGCCAGAGATAGGATCCCTCGTCCTCACCTACCACCCCGCCAGACATCACATCCAGCACATAATTCTCTGGAGCTTCTGCCATCTCCAACAGGATCCCACCACCAAGTACATCTTTCCCTCCCCCCCCCCCCCGCCCATTTTCTGCTTTCCACAGGGAAGGCAACTCCCTTGTCCATTCATCCCTCCCCACTGATCTCCCTCTTGGCACTTATCCTTGCAAGTCCCTCACTATAATTCGGGGCGCCAAACTGTCTTTCCAGGTGAGGCGACACCTGTCATATACTGTATCCTATGCTCCTGATGTGGCCTCCTTTATATCAGTGAGACCTGACGTAGACTGGTATCCCGTTTCACTGAGCATCTACGCTCCATCTGCCAGAAGAAGCGGGACCTCCCAGTGGCCACCCATTTAATTCCACTTCCCATTCCCATTCTGATATGTCAATCCATGGCCTCCTCTAGTCACGCTGAGGCCACACTCAGGTTGGAGGAACAACAACTTATATTCCGTCTGGATAGCCTCCAACCTGATGTCATGAACATCAATTTCTCAATCTTACGGTAATGTCCTCCACTCTCCTTCACCATACCCTGTCCCCTTTTTCCTCCCTCAGCTTTTCTCCTTGCCTGCCCATCACCTCCCTCCGGTGCTCTTCTCCCCTTTTCTTTCTTCCATGACCTTCTGGGCTACTGCCAATTCCACAGGACTCAAGGCAGGCAACTGCTTTGTATCCAGAGCTGTCATGTTACAATAAACTTGTGGAATGGCACAACCCGAAGCTCCCAAATGATCCACAGCTCTATCCTGCCACAACCTTGCTGCTGATTTCCCTGTGGTAGAAAGCTGGCACATTGCTTTAACACCAGAGGCAGGAACACTCTCCCACTCTCCGTCCATTTCCAGAACCTCATGTGACCATCGAGACAATGAATCCACATCAATGTTCTGATTCCCCAGCCGATATTTCAGGCTGAAATCATAAACAGACAATGCTGCTGACCAACGGTGACCCGTGGCATCCAACTTCACCAAGGTCAGGATTGTTGTCTGACCTCACCTCCAACTTGGCACCATATAGTTAGTCACCTAACTTATCCACCACAACCCAATTTGTGTGCAGGGTAGTTTCATTCAGAGGGTGACAAAAGCAATATGTCTCAACCCTTTGCCATGGTCCTGATGTAGAACACCCCCTAAGCCCTTGGTGCTGGTGTCAGCATGCAGGACATACGGCAGCTGGGGGTTTGCAAAGGCCAACACAGGTGCTTTAGTCAGCAGCTCTTTCAGCAGCTGAAAGAATCTTCACATTTAGCATCCCATCTTTCCCTGAGAGGCTCTGAAGGGCAAAGATAAACATTACCTTTTTCTCCTTTTGTTCTCCTCCCTTTATTCCCCGGGGGGGGGAGGGTAACCACACAGAAGCTGATTCAAAGGGTGGCTTACTTTGGAGTAATCCTGCACAAATCTCTGGTATAACTCACAGAATCCAAGGGATGAGCGTAGAGCTCTCACATTCTTGGACCTTGGCCGTGTGGTCACCGCCTCAACCTTGGACAGATACATAGCTATTCCATCCTGAGAGATTACATGCCAGATGTAATTGACAGACATCTTGCAGAACTGGCATTTGTCCAGTGACAGTTTTAACCCTTCAGTTTTCAGGTGGTCTGGCAGCTTCAGTAGCCTCATCTTGTGTTCCTCCAGTGTGGAATCGAACACTATGAGATCATCCATGTACACCAGTACCTCAAGCAAGTTTATTGTCCCAACAGTGTTCTCCATGGCATGTTGGAAAGTAGCTGTGCTCCTGAAATGCCCTGGGGCATTCTCTCAAACTGAAAGAATCCAAGTGGACATCTGAATGTTGTCTGCTCCTTGTCAGCTTCACTAATGGGTATCTGATAATACCCACTCCTTAGGTCCAGCACACTAAACCAATTTGCTCCAACCAGGCAGGCCAGAGCACCCTCGATCCGTGGAACAGTATATTGGTCAGGGACTGTACGTCGGTTCAGTGTCCCAATAGTCAACACATTTTTACCTTGACACATGAGGACTCCTTGATAATTCCAGCTTCCTTCAGTTTCAGCAGATGCTGAAATGTGCAGTGTTGGAGATCATATCTTCTGAAATCTGGTGTGTCCCTCACTCACGGCACCAACTCCTCATCACCAATCTCCAGTAGAACTTCCCATCCTGGACTCCTTTGAATCACACCTTCCCGTCGGATCGAATCCTGCGGCTGCCTTTCCCGATCCTCTCCTCTCTCCATCTCCCCCAAAAGACCAAGAACGCCACCAGTGTCTGTCACAAATGTCTCTCCACCCACATTTTTCCAGAACCTTCTCCCAATTCCACCATCCTGATTGGCTGACTGGTAGGACCATGTCAATTGCTGAACTTGATCACTGGGATAATACTACTGAGCTTATTTACAGTGGGGTCTTGTCTCATTGGCTCAGTGTGTACACAGAGAGACTGCAGTCTTCCTGCCATTTCCATCTTCACGGCCTGAGGATAATGGATACCCAGGTTTTACAATATATTTCCAGAACTAACTGCAGGTCTTCAGTCTCTCTGGGGATCTCCACACACTGACAGTGGAGTGAACTCTCTGACACTCCCTCACTGCATTGCTCTGACACCTGGTCCTTTTCCAACCTGGTGGGATTGTCTCATGTTTAGGACATTCATTATTTCAGCCGACCTGACCAATCCCAGTCCATGTCTGTTACCTGGAACACTTGTCCACTGAAACATATGTAGAACTGTTTGTGTTGATCGGTTTTGAAACAGTTCGAAACAGTTCTAATGTTGTTGTTCATTTCTCCCTGTGGACTCTAGACGACAAGCAGTGGTGGTGGTGCCTGAATACTTGTAACATTGTGGCTCTTGTCTTCATCCTCACTGCCCTCATTTGCTGGATTGTGTCTAAAGGTATGTGCACAAATATTTTTAAATTACATTAAAATGGTCGCTGTGGTGCTCAGTGCAGGAATTTGATGGAATGTTAAATTACATGCAGAGATTACAGAAACCAGGGTGCACTAGACAGTTAAGGAGTGCAATAATTACAGTGCACTGGACGGTTTGGATATGAAGTAGTTACAGTTTTCAGGATGTGAACAGTGACTGACTGGTTGATTAGAAACTGTTTCTGCTGGTCAAGGTGTTCAGGATTTGGAAACTTCAGTACACCCAACCAGCCCAACAACAACCATTGACTCTGCTGGTGTTGCTTTGTTCCCCTTCACCCAGCTCCTTCAGTTGACTCTGCTGATCTCCATTTCAGTGAGGTGTGGATTTCCCAGAGCTTCATCTGGACCCTGGGATTCCAGTCCCAGTCCCCACCCCACAAATATCAGTCACTTTATCCATGTGAAGTTGTCTCACAGGTCCCCCTTGGTCCTTTTGAACAGCTCAGGCTCTCAATCACCTGCTCCTGTTCCAGGTCTGTGATCATGTGCTGACCACGAGAGCCTTCCGAGTGTGTGTCACTGTCCAGCTATCACCAGGAAATGGAGGGTCAATCTCACCAATCACCATCTCCGTGACTTGTAAATGCCTGTCACTGGGTTACAGCTCAATAATGACCAGATAGTAATGGTATCAGGTATCAGGTGAAGACAGGGAGGCAGTTTATTGTCACTGGGTCAGTATCCTGGAGTCCATCCCAGTGTTACCATGAGAACAGCAGAGGTTCCCGAGGGACACTCACCCTCACCATCTGAGGACAAGCAGATGTGGATCTGGTCTGACAGATCGAGAGAATATGGCCGGAATAAGAGGGTGGAGAGAGAAGGTGCAGATCAAACTCTGGCAGGAGACGGGTGGATCCAGGTGAGGAGGGATAATGTTCAGATATAGGAGGGGAGAGTGGGGTTCACACCAGAACGGGAAGGAGACAGGTGGATCCGGGTGAGGAGGGATAACGGTCAGATATAGGAGGGGAGAGTGGGGTTCGCACCAGAACGGGAAGGAGACAGGTGGATCCGGGTGAGGAGGGATAACGGTCAGATATAGGAGGGGAGAGTGGGGTTCACACCAGAACGGGAAGGCGATGGGTGGATCCAGGTGAGGAGGGATAATGGTCAGATATAGGAGGGGAGAGTGGGGTTCACACCAGAACGGGAAGGTGACGGGTGGATCCAGGTGAGGAGGGATAACGGTCAGATATAGGAGGGGAGAGTGGGGTTCACACCAGAACGGGAAGGCGATGGGTGGATCCAGGCGAGGAGGGATAATGGTCAGATATAGGAGGGGAGACTGGGGTTCGCACCAGAACGGGAAGGTGATGGGTGGAAATGGCAAAGGATAGAAGGTGATTGAATCTGATTCGAGGGGAAAGTAGAACATGGAATGGGGGGGGAGGGGAAATAGTGTGTGTGTGTGTGTGATGGACAGATGGAGGAGTGGGAGAGGGGAACCAGTCGGGGTGGTGTGTGTGTGTGTGTGTGATGGACAGATGGAGGAGTGGGAGAGGGGAACCAGTCGGGGTGGTGTGTGTGTGTGTGTGTGTGTGATGGACAGATGGAGGAGTGGGAGAGGGGAACCAGTCGGGGTGGTGTGTGTGTGTGTGTGTGTGATGGACAGATGGAGGAGTGGGAGAGGGGAACCAGTCGGGGTGGTGTGTGTGTGTCTGATGACAGATGGAGGAGTGGGAGAGAAGGGGAAAGAGTTATCTGACTGATGGAGAATGAGGAGAGAGGGAAGGACTATCAGGGTTGGAGGAGGAGGGAGAAGGTGAGTTAGTGAAGGAGAGAGAAGGTAGTGTTAGCATTTTCCTTTTGCAGTGTAATTAGTGCTGACTGTGTAGCTGTTATGGATGACATAATCTTGGTGTGTGGGGAATTTTACAAGTTTCACATGTTTACCTCTTTCTGGGAACTAGTTTTGTGTTTGCATTTAATAAATTAAATGCATTTAAATGAACAAGAGAAAATCTGCAGATGCTGGGAATGCAAACACACACACAAAATGCTGGAGGAACTCAGCAGGCCAGGCAGCATCTATGGGAAAGAGTACAGTCAACGTTTCTGGCTGAGACCGTTCAGCAGTCTTCTCAATTTGATTGTTTGTCTGTCTGTGTTTGTGTGTTGTTATTCGTTGTTTCTATTGTATATCTCTGTTCTACTGTGAATTCCTGCAAGAAAGTGAATCTTAAGTTAGTAAATGGTGACGTGTGCATATTTTGATAATAAATTTACCTTGTTGTGTAATTAACTTGTTGCTTTGTCTCATAAATGCCATTGGACAGATGACGGTGTTAAATGTACGTTTAGACTGGGAGTGGGTGTGGAGAATCTGTGTGAATTTACTCAGTGGGTTCACTTCTGTACATTTCAGATCAAAGCTGCAAGACCAACATTTCACTCTGGATCATATTGACTCTATTAGGGGTCACAGTTATTATAACATTGTCGAGATCCTTTCCAGTTTGCAGTAAGTATCAAAATCAAAGCTTTTACTAAAGATCTCAATCACTGTGAAAACTTTCCCCTGGTCTCACGATCACTTAAGATTTTAAAGGGAGCAGTTGAGGGGAATTCTCCAGCACATTATCAAATCTGTCCTAGCTGGCTGCTGTCAGTCGGGAACAGTTCTGGCTCAGATTTTGCTGGATTCTGTTGGAGGTTCTGCACAGAGGTGCTGGGATCTCTGAGTAGGTGAGCTGATGGGGTTTGGGACTCCTGATGGACTGTGGAAGTCCAGAACTTTCAATTTGAGTTTGAGTGATTTCCATCTGTGCCTGCATGGAAATTATTGGAGAGAATTCAAGTCATGGGAGTTGTGTATGATTGGAGAGATCAGGATCTGATTAGAGATTGTCAGTAAGGCCCAATGTCAAGAAAACCGTATCTCTCTAATCTGAGGAGATGGCAAAGAAGATTGCTGGAGGCATTGTGATAGAAGTTCTCCATGTGGACTTTAGTAAGTCATTTGACATGGTCCCACATGAGAGGCTGATCCAGAAGCCTAACATACCTGGGATCCAAGGTGATCCAGCGAAAGGGATCCAAAATCAGCTTGGTGACAGAAGGCAGAGGTTGTGTTGGAAGAATGTTTTTTTCTGATTTGAAGTCTGCAGCTAGTTGTGTACAGTAGTGAATGGTTGTAGGGCTTCTGCACATTGTGATATTGACTTAGTTATGAGTGTAGGAGGTATGATTAGTAAGTTTACAGATGAATGAGAATTGGTGGTGTTGTGGATGGTTAGGAAAGTTATCCAAGTCTGCAATAAGGTGTGGGTCAGACGGAAAGTTGGGTAGTGTATTAGCAAATGGAAGTTAATTCTGACAAGTACAAGGTCATCCATTTTGTAGAGTTGAAATAGGACTTGGACATCTGCAGTACATGGTAGAAATGTTGAGCAGAGAGACTGAGGATTCCAAGTTCATAGCAACACACACAAAATACTGGAGAAACTCAGCAGGTCAGGCAGCAACTATGAAAATTAATAAACAGTCGATGTCTCAGCTGAGACATTTAATCAGGACTGGAAAGAAGGGGGAAGAAGCCAGGAAAAGGAAGAGGGGAAGGGGAAGGAGAACAAGCTCGAAGGTGATATGTGAAGCCAGGTGGGTGCAGGAGGGGGATGCAGGAAGATGCTGGGAGGTGCTAAGTAGAAAGGGCAAAGGGCTGGAGAAGGAACATGATATGAGAAGAGAGAGGAAGAAAGGAAAAGAAGAGGGGTAATAGGCAGGTGAGGAGAGGGGAGCACAGTGGCAAATAGAAGAAGGAAGGGGAGGGAGGAAAATTACTTGAAGTCAGAGGAATCAGTTTTCATGCCATCAGGTTGGAGGCTATCCATATGGAATAGGAGGTGTTGCTCCTCCAACCTGAGAGTTGCCTCATCATGGCAGTGGAGGAGACCATGGACTGACAAGTCAGAAGGGAGACTGGAATTGAAATGGTTGGTCACCGTGATGGTGGATGGTGCAGAGAATGATCTGCTGGATGCAGAGTTCCATGGGTGGGAGGTGAAGACAATAAGAACTCAGGCAGTATTAAGGCACTGAGATGATGTGTGAAGGGCAGATGCCTGCAAAATGGAGGAGATGCGAGTGAGGGAAGCGTCATTTGTGGAGGAAGGGAAACCCTGTTCCTTGAAGAAGTGGGACATCTCTGATATCCCAGAAAAGAAAGCACCACCACATGGACACAAAGGAACTGATAGAAGGGAACGGCATTTTTACGGAAGACAAGTTGGGAGGAAGTACAGCGAAGGTACTGTGGGATTCGGTAGGTTTACAAAATATATCAATAGACAGCTTATTCCCAGACATGGAGACAAAGAGATCAAGAAAAGAGAGAGAGAGAGAGATGTGTCAGAAATGGACCAAATGAATTTAAGGGCAGGGTGGAAGTTGGACCATGATTCCAAGTTCATAGATCTCTAAGAAGGAACATTGGTTGACAGTGTGGAGAACATACATGGCATGCTTTTCTTTATAATTTGGGACACCAAGCAAGGTCAGAAATAGAAAGACAGGCCGGATGAATTCATGGCTGAGATGCTGGAGCAGGGGGAAAGGTTTAGGTTCTTGGGATTTCTTCTGGGGATGAAAGCAACCTGTACAAGAGGGACAGGTTACACTCGAACCAGAGAGGGGCCAATATCCTCGCAAGAACGTTTCGGGGTGGGATAGAACTCTGAGCAGGAGCAACACCTGGGATAAAGCAGTAATTTACAAGAGCAAGTTTTGTGTTCAGGATAGCCAGGATATCAGGATAAAGAGAAGGAAAAGAATACTTAGTCAAATTTTCTTCAAGTATGTTAAAAATAAAAGAGAGATGAGATTAGATATAGGACCGTGAGAAGATGAGGCAGGAGAAATAATAACGGCGGACAAGGAGATGGCTGATGAAATAAATGAGTATTTTGCATCAGTCTTCACTGTGGAAGACACTAGCAGTATGCCTGATGTTGTAGTGTGTGAAGGAAGAGAAGTGGATGCAGTTAATATTACAAGAGAGAAGGTGCTCAAAGAGCTGAGAGACCTAAAGGTATATAAGTCACCTGGACCAGATGAACTGCACCCTAGGGTTCTGAAAGATATAGTGTTAGAGATTGTGGTGGCATTAGAAAAAATCTTTCAAAAATCATTGAACTCTAGCATGGAACTAGAGAGCTGGAAAATTGCAAGTGTCACTCCACACTTTAAGAAAGGAGGAAGGCAGAAGAAGGAATTTATAGACCAGTTAGCTTGACCTCAGTGGTTGGCAAGATGTTAGAGTCAATTGTTTAGGATGAGGTGATATCACAGGACAAGATAGTACAAAGTCAGGATGGTTTCCTTCAGGGAAAATTGACTGATGAGCCTGTTGAAATTCTTACAAGTAGGATAGATAAATGGATGCTGTGGAAGTTGTATCTTTGGACTTTCAGAAGGCCTTTGACAAGGTGCCACACATGAGGCTGCTTCCCAAGTTAAGAGCCCCTGATATTACAGGAAAGATACTAGCATGGTTAGAGCATTCTCTGATTGATAGGAGGCAGTGAGAGGGAATAAAAAATACTTTTCGCTTGGCTGCCAGTGACTAGTGGTGTCTTCTTTTGATGCTGTATATAAATTATTTTGATGATGGAATAGATGGCTTTGTTGCCAAGTTTGCAGATGATACGAGGATTAGTGGGGAGGGAAGTAGTTTTGAGGAAACAGGTAGAATGCAGAAGGACTTAGACAAATTAGGAGAACGGGCAAGAAAGTGGCAAATGAAATACAATGTTGGAAAATGCATAGTCATGCACTTTGGTAGTAGAAATAAATGTGCGGACTATTTTCTAAATGGGGAGGATATCGCAAAATCTGAGATGCAAAGGGACTTGGGAGTTTTTGTGCAGAACAGCCTAAAAGTTAAATTACAGGTTGAGTCAGTGTTGAGGAAGGCAAATGCCATGTTAGCATTCATTTCAAGAGGTCTGGAATACAAGAGAAAGGACGAGATGCTGAGGTTTTATAAAGCACTGCTGAGGCCTCAACTTGAGTATTGTGAACAGTTTTGGGCCCTTCATCTTAGAAAAGATGTGCTGGCATGGGAGAGGGTCCAGAGGAGGTTCAGAAGGATGATTCGAGGAATGAAGGATTATCGACTCGATGGGCCAAATGGCCTAATTCTTCTCCTATGTGTTCTGGTCTTACGGACAGAGGTACAGATAAACGAGGAGGGGATGTTGCCTTTTGATCAGGGAGGACATAGCATCAGTGATTAGGATTGACATCCTTGGAGGTTCGTTGAGTGAAGCCGTATGGGTAGAACATCATTTCAAACTCCTGGGAGTGCACATCACACACACCCTCTCATGGTCCCAGAACACATCCTACACGGCAGGAAAGCTCACCAATGCCTCATTTTTCCGAGGAGTCTGACAGAGCTGGACTTTGCACATCCATACTCACGTCATTCCACAGTAGGGGGCAGCCTAACAAGCTGCATCACTGCTTGGTACGGAAACTGCACTGCGGTGAACAGGAAGCTCCACGATGGAGAGTTAAAACTGACCAACCCGTCACTGGACCCAGCCTACCTGCCATCAATGACATATCGTGTGTAGAGTACGGTGTGGGAAAAGGATCAGTAACATCATGAAGGATCACACACACGCTGCTCATGGACTGATTGTCCAACTCCCATCAGAGAGGAGGCTACTTAACATTCACAGCAAAACACACAAGATGCCAGAGGAACTCAGCAGGTCAGGCAGCAACTATGGAAATTAATGAACAGTCAATGTTTCGGGCTGAGAGCCTTCTTCTGGGTTGATGAGAAAGGGGGAAGATGCCAGAATAACAAAGTGGGGGGAGGAGGAGGGGACGGAGGCCAGCTTGAAGGTGATAATTGAAGCTGAGTCGGTGGGAATGATAAAGGATGAGAGTAGAAGGAATCTTATAGCAGAGGAAAGTGGACCAGAGGAGAAAGGGAAGGAGAAGGGAACCCAGGAGAAGTGATCGGCAGGTGAGAAGGTAAAAGGCCAGAGTGAAGAAGGGAAGGGAAGGGAAAAAATTACCAGAAGAGGAAATTGATATTCATGCCATAATGTTGGAGGCTACCCAGATATAAAATAGTCCCTCCCCACCCATCCCTTCCCAGCACTTAACCCTGTAAGCAGCCTAAGTGCTACACCTGCCCATTCACCTCCTCCCTCACCTCCATTCCCTCTAGTGAGGCAACACTACACCTGTCCATTCACCTCCTCCCTCACCTCCATTCCCTCCAGTGAGGCAACACTACACCTGCCCATTCACCTCCTCCCTCACCTCCATTCCTTCCAGTGAGGCAACACTACACCTGCCCATTCACCTCCTCCCTCACTTCCATTCCCTCCAGTGAGGCAACACTACACCTGTCCATTCACCTTCTCCCTCACCTCCATTCCCTCCAGTGAGGCAACATTACACCTATCCATTCACCTCCTCCCTCACCTCCATTCCCTCCAGTGAGGCAACACTACACCTGCCCATTCACCTCCTCCCTCACCTCCACTCCCTCCAGTGAGGCAACACTACAACTGCCCATTCACCTCCTCCCTCACCTCCATTCCCTCCAGTGAGGCAACACTACACCTATCCATTCACCTCCCTCACCTCCATTCCTTCCTGTGAGGCAACACTACACCTGTCCATTCACCTCCTCCCTCACCTCCATTCCCTCCATTGAGGCAACACTACACCTGATCATTCACCTCCTCCCTCACCTCCATTCCCTCCAGTGAGGCAACACTACACCTATCCATTCACCTCCTCCCTCACCTCCATTCCCTCCAGTGAGGCAACACTACACCTGTCCATTCACCTCCTCCCTCACCTCCATTCCCTCCAGCGAGGCAACACTACACCTATCCATTCATCTCCTCCCTCACCTCCATTCCCTCCAGTGAGGCAACACTACACCTGTCCATTCACCTCCTCCCTCACCTCCATTCCCTCCAGTGAGGCAACACTACACCTGATCATTCACCTCCTCCCTCACCTCCATTCCCTCCAGTGAGGCAACACTACACCTGTCCATTCACCTCCTCCCTCACCTCCATTCCCTCCAGTGAGGCAACACTACACCTGATCATTCACCTCCTCCCTCACCTCCATTCCCTCCAGTGAGGCAACACTACACCTGCCCATTCACCTCCTCCCTCACCTCCATTCCCTCCAGTGAGGCAACACTACACCTGCCCATTCACCTCCTCCCTCACCTCCATTCCCTCCAGTGAGGCAACACTACACCTGCCCATTCACCTCCTCCCTCACCTCCATTCCCTCCAGTGAGGCAACACTACACCTATCCATTCACCTCCCTCACCTCCATTCCTTCCTGTGAGGCAACACTACACCTGCCCATTCACCTCCTCCCTCACCTCCATTCCTTCCAGTGAGGCAACACTACACCTGTCCATTCACCTCCTCCCTCACCTCCATTCCCTCCAGTGAGGCAACACTACACCTGCCCATTCACCTCCTCCCTCACCTCCATTCCCTCCAGTGAGGCAACACTACACCTGCCCATTCACCTCCTCCCTCACTCCATTCCCTCCAGTGAGGCAACACTACACCTGCCCATTCACCTCCTCCCTCACCTCCATTCCTTCCAGTGAAGCAACACTACACCTGCCCATTCACCTCCTCCCTCACCTCCATTCCCTCCAGTGAGGCAACACTACACCAGCCCATTCACCTCCTCCCTCACCTCCATTCCCTCCAGTGAGGCAACACTACACCTGCCCATTCACCTCCTCCCTCACCTCCATTCCCTCCAGTGAGGCAACACTACACCTGCCCATTCACCTCCTCCCTCACCTCCATTCCTTCCAGTGAGGCAACACTACACCTGCCCATTCACCTCCTCCCTCACCTCCATTCCCTCCAGTGAGGCAACTCTACACCTGCCCATTCACCTCCTCCCTCACTCCATTCCCTCCAGTGAGGCAACACTACACCTGCCTATTCACCTCCTCCCTCACCTCCATTCCCTCCAGTGAGGCAACACTACACCTGCCCATTCACCTCCTCCCTCACCTCCATTCCCTCCAGTGAGGCAACACTACACCTGCCCATTCACCTCCTCCCTCACCTCCATTCCCTCCAGTGAGGCAACACTACACCAGCCCATTCACCTCCTCCCTCACCTCCATTCCCTCCAGTGAGGCAACACTACAGCTGTCAATCCGCTGGGGTTGTTTATTGTGTCCGGTGGCCATGGACTGACACGTCGGATTGGAAATGGGAATGAGAATTATGTTTGGCCACTGGGAATTTCCGCTTTAGGTGGATGGAGCAGAGGTGCTCAACGAAGGGATCCCCCAGTTTACAACCGTCTCACTGATGTACAGGAGGCCACACTGAGAACACCGGACACAATAGATCACCCCAGCAGATTCACAGATGAAGTGCAGCACTTATGCATGAACATCAATTCATTCTTCTGGTGATATTTCCCTCGCCCTCCCTTCTACATCTATTCCCCACTCTGGCCTTTCACTTCTTGTCACCTGCCTATCACTCCCCCTGGGTCCCCACCTCCTTCCCTTTCTCCTGTGGTCCATTCTCCTCTCCTATCAGATTACTTCTTCTCCAGCCCTTTACCTTTCCTACCCACCTGGCTTCACCTGTCAACTTCCAGCTTGCCCCTCCCCCCACCTTTTTATTCTGGCATCATCCCCCTTCTTTCTTATTCCTGAAGAAGGCTCTCAGTCCAAAACATCAACTGTTTATTCATTTCCAAAGATGGTGCCTGACCTGCTGTGTTCCTCTAACATTGTGTGTGTGTGTCATTTTGGACTTTAAGCATCTGCAGACTCGCTCATGTTTACGTAGCATCCACGCCAGGACCACCAGACTCAAAAACAGTTACTTTCCCCAAGCTGACCGACACCTCCACCCGCTAACTCCACCACTACTTTATTATTTCCCATCACGGACATTATGTATAACCCAGTGCCACTTTATGGATATACAATCAATTTATGCATTTAAGCTGTCTGTGTATTTATAGATATTTTGTGTATGTTATTATTAATAATGTGTTCTTCATCTTCTGTATTTTTTGGTGCTGCATTGGATCCAGAGTAATAATCATTTTGTTCTCCTTACACTTGTGAATACGAAATGACATTGAGCAATCTCTCATCTTTGAAAAGTTTCCTGAGACCTAGACAGAGGGTGCAATACTGGACCTCCTCTTGGAGAATGGGGCAGGGCAAGTAACTGAGGTGGCAGTCAGGGGGCACTTTGGCTCTGGTGACCACAGTTCTTGTAGTTTTAAGATGGTGATGGAAAAACAAGCATTGGTCCACATGTTAGGGTCCAAAACTCAGCTGTGTTAAATTTGTGGGAATTAGGCAGAATCAAACAGGGGATTGAATTGGATTATGTGCATTTTTATGTGGATAAATTCTCAGGGTTTGACTGAGTATATCATCAGACTGTATGGGAGCTAGATAAGAGATTGTAGAGGCCGTTGAGAAATTTGCTTCATTTTTACAGGTGAAACTCCCAAAGACTGCAAAGTGGCTACTGTCATTCCATTGTTTAAGAGGAGTAACAAGAAGCCAGGGAATTACTTGAAAGAGTAACTAAAGATGTCGATGAGAGTAGGGCAGTGGATGTTGTCGACTTTGACCTTTGCAATGTGTTCACGGTCCCACTTGGAAGTTTAAGTCCCATGGAATCCAGGGAGAGTGATCTGGGTGAATTCAAAATGATTTTTTAGGTAGAAATCAGGGGTTGTTTAAAGGTTGTGTCTGGGAATGGAGACCAGTGATTAGTGGTGGGCTCTATGGGTCAGTGTTGGGACCCTTGTTATTCATTATTTACAGAATGATTTGGATGTGAATACACAAGGCTTGGTCAGCAAATATGCAGATGACACAAAATGAGGAGACGTTGATGATCGTGAGAAGGTTATCATAGATTGCACAGTGATACTGATCATTTACAGAAGTGGGCTGAGAAGTAGCAAATAGATTTCAATAGAGATAAGTATAAGTTATTGGATTTATTTTGGAATGTCAAACCAGTGTGGGACTGGTACTCTGAATAGTCGGACACCAGGGAGGGTAATGGAACAGAGAGACCTCGGAGTACAAGTACATCGTTCACTGAAAGTGGTGTCACAGGTAGACAGGGTGGTGAAAGGGGCATTTAGCATGCTGACCATCTTCAGTCAGAACATTGAGTAGAGGAGTTGGGACATTATGCTGCAGTTGTATGTCATTGGTAAGGCCACACTTGGAGTACTGTGTACAGTTTTGTTCAGCCTGTTATAGGAAAGATGTAATTAAACTAAAACGAATGCAGAAAATATTTTCGAGGATATTGCCAAGACTAGAGTTATAGGGAGAGTTTGGCCAGGCTAAGTCTTTATGGACTGGAACATGGGGGAATGAGGCCTTGTAGAAATGTCTAAAATAATGAAAAACATAGATAAGGTGGATGGAATCAGCCTTCCCTAGGGAGGGGAGCCCAAAACTAGGGGGCAGAGATTTCGGATGAGAGAGGAAAGATTTAACAGGGATCTGAAAGAAACTTTTTCACGCAGAGGTTGGTGAGTAGATGGAATGAACTGCTAGAGGAAATGGTTGTGGGAAGTACAATCTTTTCATCTGGGAAATACTTGGATCAGTACATTCAGGGACAGTGCTTGGAGGGATATGGGACAAATACAGTAAATTGTTACGAGCTGGGAGAACAGTGTGGTCAGCATGGACTGGTTGGGCTGAAGGGCCTGTACCCGTGCTGTATTCTCTATGATTCTACATTGCAACTTTACAAAACACTGAATAGGCCAGACTGGGAGTACTGTGTGTAGTTCTGGTCACAACACTACAGGAAGGATGTGGTTGCACTGGAGAGAGTACAGAGGAGATTCGCCAGGATGTTGCTGGATTGGAGGAGTTTGGTTCTGGGGAGAGATTGCATCGGCTGGGCTTGGTTTCCCTGGAGTGAAGGCAGCTGAGGAGTGACCTTTATAAGCATACAAGGTTGTGAAAGGCACAAATGGGATAGAGAGTGAAAATCATTTCCCATGGTATGTCAGGGGTATCAAAAACAACTTTAGGCTGAGAGGAATGAGATTTGAAGGAGATGTGTGGGATTAGTTTTTAAAATAGAGAATGATAGACGTCTCGAACATACTGACAGAGGAGGGCATGTTATGTTTAATATTACAAGAAGGATTTAGAAAGGCATTTAAATAGACATGGTTTCAAAGGGTTTAGACCTCCTAGTGACAAATGGGATTGGTGTCGATGGTCAAAAACTCAGCATGATGAGATGGGCCAAAGGGCCTGTTTCTGTGCTGTACAAATCTGTGACTCAGCTGAGAATAAATGGTCGGTTAAAATAGCAAGAAATAATCTTCAACAATGTACATCATTCATCTAGAACTTATAAGGGATTATTTCATTCATTACAGGTAGAAATGAAGGAACTAGTGAGAACAACCGTGCTGAAATAGAACAGGTATTTTGTTCATATAAATTCCTGCAGTTTTCTTGTGTTCAAACAGTTTGTAAATTCACTGTTATTTCTCCCTCTCTCAATTCACACATGTATAAACTCACTGGAATCTTCCTGCTGTATTTATAATACCACTCTCTCTCATTTATTGACACATGGGTCAGTGGGAATCATGACCTCTGTTACTGTCGATAATATCTGGTTAAATTTAATTTAATGGACGGTATCCCTTAGTGTTTCATGACATTCTTGTTTGGACACGATTATGGATATTTATCATTTCTCCCAGTCTGTGTCTGGTTCTGCAGAAAGTGGTTGTCTCTGTCTGACCCCTTTGTAACATCAATTATGTCTAATTAGTCACCTCTGCCTCTCCCTCGTCCCACCCCCCCCCCCCCACTCTGCCCGTCACTCTGTCCCATCTTTATCTCAGTGAACAAAGTGAAGATTTGTCATCATGAATAACAAACACATTCTGTCCATTTTAGGATCTTGGAGAAATGCAGGAATTACAAATTCTCAGACCAGGGCGTGAAGTTGAAGCTGAAAAACATCCGGTCAGTTAGAAGGGAGACGGCAGCCTTCAGTTCCAGAGGTGACTGTGAGGGCAGGTTCTGTGTCCCTGCTGTAGACTGGAGCCTGGAAAATCCTTCCCTCCAACAGTGGGAACATGGTGCTCTGCAGCTGTAACTTGTCTCACCCTGAGTGAGAACAACACTGCACTCATTTCAGCTCTCAGCTTCCGGTGAGAAATTCAATCCTTGATCATCTGGCAAAATTCTCATTGGCACCGGAATCATTTTAGGGAACAGGAAAGAGGAGTCCAGAGGTACTCGGTTCACAAGAGCTGATGGGTATGATCACAAACAAGAGAGAAGCTGGAAATGCAAGCAAACACACAAAATACTGGAGGAACTTAGCAGGCCAGCAGCAACTGTGGAAAATAGTTGAATCGATATTTTGGGCTGAGACCTTTCAACGAGTCTGAAAGAAGATGAGGAGTCAGAATAAGAAAGTGTAGGGAGGGGAGGAAGAACCACAAGGTGATAGGTGAAACTGGCAAGGGGAAGGGGTGAAGTAAAGTGCTGGGAAGTTGATTGGTTAAAGAGATTCGGGGCTGGAGAAGGGGAAAGTGATAGGAGAGGGCAGAGGTCATGAACGAAAGTAACGGGGGAGGAGCACAAGAGCAAGGTGATAGGCAGGTAAGGAGATAAGCTAAGAGAGGGAAAAATGGGAATGAGAAATGGTGAAAGAGAGCGGGCGTGGGGGGAGGGGGCATTACCGGAACTTCAAGAAATCCATATTCATGCTATCAGGTTAGTGACTATCAAGACAAAATATAAGGTGTTGCTCCTCCAGCCTGAGTCTGGTGTCATTACGACAGGAGAGGAGGCCATAGTCTGACATGTTGGAATGGGAAGCGGAGTTAAATGATTGATGTGAAATCAGGGATGCAGTCAGCAGTGAGCTGGGGGGAAACAGACTCCTAAGGCTGTGAACTAACTGGGGGAGCCTGGCTGGGATTGTCGGTGTGGAGAAGTGGAAAACTGCACTGGTTGGATGGAAGAATGAGAATCAATCTAAACTCAATGTGTAAGTGAAATGGTTGTGATATCAGGACAGCTCAATGCATCGGAGTTGTGGAAGCAGGGATAGAGGTGGTAGTGTTTTCATGGAAATCCTTGAAGGTTGACAGACTAGTTGATGTGGTTAAAAATTCAGGGGCAGCAGGCTGAGGGTAGCAGACATCAACAGAATCAACAAACTCATTCGTCAGGCCAGTGATGTTGTGGGGGTGGAACTGGACTCTCTGACGGTGGTGTCTGAAAAGAGGATGCTGTCCAAGTTGCATGCCATCTTGGACAATGACTCCCATCCACTCCATAATGTACTGGTTAGGCACAGGAGTACATTCAGCCAGAGACTCATTCCACCGAGATGTAACACTGAGCGGCACAGGAAGTCATTCCTGCCTGTGGCCATCAAACGTTACAACTCCTCCCTTGGAGTGTCAGACACCCTGAGCCAATAGGCTGGTCCTGGATTTATTTACTGGATTAACTTATTACTATTTAATTATTTATGGTTTTATATTGCACTATTCTTCCTGGTGCGGCTGTAATGAAACCCAATTTCCCTCGGGATCTTGACCTCACAATCTACTTCACCTTGGTCTTACAGTTATTGTCTGCCTGCACAGCAATTCTCTGTAATTCTGCATTCTGTTATTGTTGTACCTTGTACTACCTCAATACACTGTTTAATAAAATGATCCATTCAGGTATCACCATACCAACTTTCTGATCCTTTGATTTATTCAGTGACAAAGAATGGAACAATAAGGATATTGAGGGATGCTGACACATCTTATAGTACAGATTCAGCCCCCGCTGGAATACTGTGCTCAGTTACATGTAGCTTACTGTATGAGGACATGAGAGATGATGAGAAGAGAATTACTTGAATAGTCACAGGGTTGGAAGACTTCAATTCCATGGGGATAATGGGAATTGAGGAACTGCTCCCCTGGGGAGAGAGGATTAAGAGAGGATTTGATGGAGATGTTCTAACTCTCAATAGGATTTCATGTGAAGAAACAGTAATCTGTAGCAAAAATGAATCTTCCAGGACAAGACATAAGAGTGGATGAAAAGGGCAAATTGGAAAATGTTACCAAGCACAAATGAGAAGTTTCACAATAGTGGCTCTTTCCCAACTTCCCAAAGCACCTCCCATCCAGTGAAGAATATTTGGGTCCGTGGGAACTGATGTTAGGAAGGGCATGAAGAGTTACAGGGAGAAGGCAGGAGATTGAGGCTCAGAGAGAAATGGATCAGCCATGATGAAATAGCAGAGCAGACTCAATGGGCCAAATGGGCTAATTCCACTCCTTTACTGTATGGGTCTTATGGTAATGTAGAGAGTGCTGTAACCAATGTCCAGCTAACAAGCTCCCACACATGGCAACGTGACCACATCATCTGCTTTAGTGAAGTTGATCCAGGGATAGTTTGATTGCGCTGTTTTCCCCGAGGTGGCACCATTGGTTTCTTCACATTGACTGGGAAGGCTGCAGAACCTCACGTTACATCAGATCACGTCCACACGACACACCCTCCCTGCTCCAGTGGAACCACTTGGCCTGGAGTGAGATTTCAACCCACAGCAATCTGACCCAGAGGTGTAACAAAAACATGTCAACATTCACTGCTTGATCTTCACTGCTGCAGCAGCAAGAGATCCGCAAACAATGGAGGCCCCGTACACGTGTTAACGGTTCTAAAAATCACTTAATACTTTATTTACAATTTTCAGTTTTACAAAGACAGAACCTATTGAAGATGTACAAAACAATACACCACTGAGCACATTTACAAGCAGCGTTATCACAAGAAAGCAGCATCCATCATCAAGAATCCCCCAGCACCCAGGCCATGCTCTCCTCTCACTGCCACCATCAGGCAAGAGGTACAGGAGCCTTTGGTCCCACGTCACCAGGCTCAGGAACAGTTATTACCCTGCAAATGGCACGCTCCTGAACCAGTTAGTATAAAGTGACATATATGTACTTTGATCAAAACCTCCTGACTTTTGAACTCAAGTCTCAACTAATAGAATCAAGCATTCCAAAAGCCTTCTTATCCACATTATTGGCCTGTGTAGCCACTTCCATAGAGCTGTGAAATTTGATCCCAAGGTTTCTCTGCTCAGCAGCACTGTTAATAATCTTGCCCTTAACAGTGTACTCCGTGTTTTCATTTGTCCTACCACAGTGCAACAGCTCTCATTTATCTGGGTTAATCTCCATCTGCCAATTCTCTGCCCATATCTGCAACTGATCTGTATCATGCTGTACACTTTGCCAGTTTTCTACACTATCCACAACTCCATCAACCTTGGTATCATCTGCAAACGTATTAACCCACCCATCTACATTTTCATCCAGGTTGTTTATATACATTACAAACAGCAGAGTTCCCACCAGAGATCCCTGTGGAGCTGCACTAATTACAAACCTCCAGCTCAAACAAGTCCCTTCAACAACTAACCTCTTTCTTCTCAGTGCAAGCCAGTCCTGAATCCCAACAGCCAATTTCCTGTGCACCCCATGCAATTTAATCTTCTGGATTAGTGTTCCATAAGGGAAATCATCAAAAGCATTACGAAAATCAACATAGGCAACATCCACTGCCCTACCTTCATCAATCTCTTTTGTCATCTTTTCAAAAAACTCAGTCAAGTTAGTAAGACACGACCTACCCCTCACACACCCTTCCTAATTTGGCCTTTGGATTCCAAATGCTCATAAATCCTATCCCTCTGAATTTACACCAGCAATTTCCCTTCAACTGACATGAGAGCCTCCGGTCTATAGTTCCCATGATCTTCCCTTTTTCCCTTCTTAAACAGAGGTACAACATCAGCCATGTGCCAGTCCTCCAGGACCTCACCTGTGACTCGAGTGGACATGAAGATACTGGACAAGGCCCCAGCAATTTCATCTCCTGCCTCCTTCAATAACCTGTGGTACACACCATCAGGGACTGGGGACTTATCCACCTTAATACTCATTAGGAGACCCAACACCTCCACAACCGTGACCTCTAAATGCCGTAGCATATTGATACACTCAGCACTGATCTGCTGGTCATCCGAGTTCTTTTCTCAGGATTCACTGTCTCAATCCATCCTGAGCCTAGAACAGTAAACAGAGAACTACTTCTAAGGTTTTTTTTGAAACACCAACTAGTAAATAATTAATGTAAACATAATCACTATAAATAACATGACATGATGTGACATGAAAATACCAATGGTAAGATATAAAATATTACAAATGGTTGCACTTAATGATTTTTCTTCTCTACCACACTGAGCTTTTAACTTTTCATTATAATTCCTGGCACATCTGGTTCTACACAAGTGGTTAATCTTGCTCGCAAGCTATCCTTAAACTCGAAATATTACTTATCCTGTATGAGACTGAGAAGTGATCTTTCAGATGTGTATAAAATTGAGGGCATTGATGGGATGGATGGACACAGTCTTTTTCCAAGTGTTGGGGAATCAAGAATCAGAGGATAGAGGTTTATGGGGAGAGGGAAGAGATTTAATAGCAACTTGAGAGGCAACCTTTTCACACAAAGGGTGGGTGGTATCTCTGTGAAATGAGATTGCAGAATAAGTCATTGAAGTGGGTACAATAAGAAACTTTAAAAGCCAGTTGAACAGCTCCATGGATAGGAAGGGGTTAGGAGGTTACGGATCAGCTCTGAAGGACTTTTTGATCAACATGGATCAGTTGGGCCGAAGGGCTCTTTCTGTGCTGCCCCAGTAAACATTGTCAATCCCCTTCCTTGGCTCCACCTATGTGAAGTGTTCAGCCAGTTAACTCTGGTCAGATTCCATTTCCACATATTCCTTTCAAGATTGAGTCAAGACCTGATTTAATCTGTCCAAGAGGGGAAAGGGATTCATTTTTGACTTTGAGCTAAAAATTGTAACTCAGAGTGAGGGAGGCTAAGATCTAAAGATGAGATGACTGGTGACAATTGGAGAGGGTGCTTTAATACGACGGTCACACTTTATTGTTCTCATTTTGCTGTTCAGCACATTTGGTCACATTAGTGGTTTCCTGTTTTCCTTTCTGCTCATTCTCTGCTTTGAGTTGCTGCTGTTCTACTGCACATCATCACAAGGCTTTGGGAAACATAAATGGAAACGGAAGATACAGTCTGTGGCACATCAACCCAGTGCTTTCTGAAGCATATGTGTTCACTGAAAACCTACATGGAAAGAGGTTAGAAACTCATTGTCCCCAATAATCACCAATTTATTAAAGTGAAAACTATTATTGACCTGAGGTTGGGAGGGGGTGGGGGAGAATCTTCCTGCAAGTTGAGATCAGAGGGGAACCAGACCTTTGGGACAACATCAGCACCAGCATGAGATCAGACCAGCTTTCCAGCAAGGTGTGATTGACAAGAGAGTGGCTGAGTCTACAGAGTGAAACATTGCCTCACCTGCACCATAACAGTTACTGACGCCTGTTGCACTGATCATCACCCAATCTGCTCAGTTATCGAGCCACAGAGTCGGAGAAGACAGAAACAGATCCTGAGCCTTCCAGGTGGTGCAGTGATTAACAGGAACTCCTGCAGTTCAGTGCACTGCATTCTGTGATCACTATGCTCTCTGCCTCACTGGGAAATGGGTGAGGCTCTGAGGAAATTGTTGTAGGGTTTCTGGAGCTGTGTACACTCTACTGACCTTGAAAACAAACCCAAGCCCAAACCCTGTGATATTCCCACTGTGGGAATGGTGAGAGACCATTTGGATTGTCAGGGCAAAGTCCTACGTGATGACCCAGTCTTACACATTGTAGATTGAGCCTGGCCACAAAACAGGGAGAATCCCAGACATTGCTGAGCCAAGCCTACCCAGTGGGTTGCACAAGATGCAGTTGTAGTTCTGTGTTCTATTTTGGCTGCTGTACTAAAGGAAACTTGTTATTAAACTGGATTGAGCACCGAAAATATCTATAAGGATATTGCCAGGATTGTGGGACTGAGTTACAGGATGGGACTTTATTCCTTGAGACTGAGAGGTGAAGATATAGATGCATAGAAAACCATGAGGGGCAGAGATAGGGTGAATGTCCTTAGTCCTTCCCCTAGGGGTGGGTTATCATGAACTATACACAGAGGTTTATGGTGAGAGGATAAAGATTTAATAGGAACTTGAGGGACAACGTTTTACAGAATGGGTGATCCGTCAGTGGAATGAGCTGCCAGAGGAAGTGGTTGAGGCAGGTACAATAACAGCTTTTAAAAGACAATTGGACCATTACACCGATTGGGAAGATTTGGAAGGATATGGGCCAGAAGCTGGCAAAGGGGACGAGCTTGCAGGGGGCACCATATCAGCATGGACCATATGGGGGGAGGGGGTGAGGTGAACAGAAAACACACACTGTCAATAATGCTGAAGGTCACAATGCTTGTTCACTCATACAATCAGCCAGCCTCAACTAGTTACCCCTCTCCTTCAGTTACCTCGTTGCCTGTGGTCAATGTTCCCTCTGACTTGTAATGACCTGTGCACAAAGATCCTGAGCTGTGTGATTTTTTGCCCAGTGACAATGTGTACGCACTGAAATTTTAAGTGGAAGTAAACCGGAAGCTATTCTAAGGATAATAAATGATCAAGTCCAGTTTGTTGTTCAATGCTTAAAAGAAATAAAATAAAATAACTGTCAACACACACAGGGACTCAGCAGGCCAGGCAGCTTCTACAGAAAAGAGGAGAGTCGACATTTCAGGCTGAAACCCTTCGGAGAGTCCTGCTCGGATTTCAAAGATGCACTTAATGTCAAAGAAATGTATACGATATACATCCTGAAATTCTTTTTCTTTGCAACCATTCACAGAAACAGAGGAGTGCTCCAAAGAATGAATGGCATTTAAATGTTAGATCATTTCTTTTTCTCTTTGTTTTTAGACAGGGATGTCAAGGGGGGAAGAGTTAAGGGGGGGGGGGTAGGGCTGATATTATATCATTCTATTATTCCTTCATTCTATGTAACTATCTTAAAAATTGAATAAAAAACTTTGAAAAAAATGATAGGACCCCAAAGCCCCCCCAGCTCCCCCCTCCCACGCGTAAGCAGCAGCAAAGCAACAACCCCTCCCCACCGGCAAAAAGAGCATCGGCACCCCCACCGAGCACTCAAGTGTGCAGCAAAGCATCAATAAAGTGCAGACTTGCAGAATACCAAAGACTACTCATTCACCAGGTAATTCGACATACCACAGGCTCTCTCCCTCCCCAATAAGGGAAAAAGTGATGTCTCCGTTTCTCAGTGAGAGGGGAGACATAACAAACAGCTCACTGATTTACGATTTTTAAAGTCCGTTGAGTCGCTTTTTCCGAGCTCTGTGCCCAAAGAACTCAGGTCTTCCGTCTCCCACGACACAGCGACTTCCTGCAGAGGCACCGGTCTCGAGTTCACCAGGATCCAGGGCCAGGAAATCCCAAAACTCCGAGGGAGAGCTAATCTTCTAGGCCGCGTCCTTCATATATCGAATAATGGCCAGTTGTGAGACCCCGAGGGCGGTTCCCATTCCCGCAATGAACCGAAGTCAGCGTGTAAATCCAGGTCAGGGTCTTCAAAAGAACGCAGAAAGGGAAAAATAGAGATATTAAAATAGAAATAGAGCTGTTTCTGAGATAGCAAAGATAGAAATAGAGCTGATTCAGAAAGGAGTTGCCGTTAGACTCATTCTCCCCTAAGCTCCTCTTTCTGTATTTCCAGCATCTGCAGATTTTCTCCTGCTTGTGGTTTAAATAACAGTCAAGAACTTTGATCTCCTCTGGGTTGGACCATTTTCACTCTCGTCCATCTTAACTCTCAGAAAACATACAGTATCTATCGGGCCTGTAGCGGGTTCTGAAGGATTTTCTCGCTGGAGCTTTTGCAAACCCTCCTATGTGATTTGCTTGCTAAATGGCGCTTTACAAAGTCAAGTTTACAAATGTCACTCCACTTTTTCCCACTTGGAAATTCTCCAGCCACTTTTCCATCGCGACAGTGCACGCAGGTAACACCAGTTTCTGTATTGTACATAAATATTTCTCGTAGCTGCACGTTCCTGACCTCATGAACTTTCAGAGCTGTTTCATTAAACCATTCCACTTTAAATGAACTAGTAGTTCTTTTGCGCTTCACGCCTTTTGTTTCTTTGGAATTCGACAGAGTGAATCAATAAATTCTTCAGTAAAAACCGTATACACACCAGTTCCAAAATCTGCAGACAAGTCATCACCATCTCCACGTTGTCAACAACGTCCGCATCAGAAACCGGAAACGGAAATGTGATCGTGAAATATATTTAACAGCCAATGAGGTACAGGGTGACAACCTTCCGTGCACAGTTTAAATTTCTTTGTGCGCGGGTTGTAGAAGATGTGAGTGCACACACACATCAGTGTGAACATTGCGCCGTGTTTAGATCTGTTCTCTTTTGTTTTGTGGACCTTGCAGTTTGTTAGTTTGCGGTTTTGAAATCAAATATCGGTTACTTTCCACTGCTCTGCAGTGACAAAGATGATTAGGAACACCGATACCCGTAGGTTCCCTTCCATGTCGCTCCCGCCCTTCGTCCTGAAACCTAGTGCAGCTCCCTCCTAATCACTGGGTCTGAACCCTGGAATTACCGCCCCAAAAGCACCGTGAGGTCCCCTTTACCAGAAGAACTGACGGTTCACTCCCGCCTTATCAAAGGCATGAACGGTCCAACAAAACTGGCCACGTCGCCGAATCTTCTGAACTCAGTGAGTCCGAAGAGTTACGAAACACACACAACATGTGAGACGAGCTCAGCAGGTCAGGCAGTATCTACCGAGAGAAATAAAACGACAAGTTGCGGACAGATCTCAGCCAGAAACGTCGGGAATTTAGCTCCTAGTGTGATCACCCATAGCGGTGATATCAAGCAGAAGGTTCTAGACAAAGAACGATCCAAGCAAGACCGCAACGGTGGAGCTGGCGGAAGATAATGACACAGCGACAGTGAAAGCGGTGGAAGGCCCCAGTCACTGGACCCTGACTCTGATCTGTCAAGGACCGTGTGGTAGCTGCCTGTGGATCGGCCTCCCCACTTTAAACAAAGTCACACACAGGCGTTCTCCATGATGGGAGTTAACCCTAACATCCCGGAGTTGACCCCTCAGGAGAACATCATGTTCAAAGTTCAAAGTAAATGAACTATCTAAGTACGGATAAACAATCCTGAGGTTCATTATGTTGCGGACACTGACAGTGAATACAATGAAGCACAATCCAATCGATGAAACATCACGCACCACAAAGACGGACAGACAACCAGCGTGCAAAAGACAACTAATTGAGCAAATACAAAAAATAGGAAAAAACTAAGGAATAATAGTAAGTAAAACAAACAATAAATACCGAGAACACGAGTTAAAAAATCCTTGAAAGTGAGTCCGTTGGTTGTGGGAATAATGTTGGGGGAGTGAGGTGAGTGAAATTATCCCCATTGTTTCAGGAGCCTGATGGATGAGGGGTAATAACTGTTCCTCATCCCGGTAATCTGGGACCCGGGGCTGCTTTACCTCCCTCCTGATGGCAGCAGCGAGAAGAGTACGTGGCCTTTCCCTCCAACCTGATGGCATGATTTCTCCTCCCGGTAACCCAATTCCCCACATTCCTATATTCCTCTGTCTGACCTTTAACTTCATCACTCTCCTATTACTGGCCCCTGTGTTCCCCCCTCCTTTCCTTTCACCTTTGGTCCACTTTCCTCTGCTATCGAATTATCTCTTATCCGGCCCTTGACCTTTCCTACCCACCTGGCTTCTCCTATCACCTTCCAGCCAGACTCCTTCCCCTCCTCCCACCTTTTACTTCCGGCATCTCCCCCCTTCCTTCTCAGTCCTGACGAACGATCTTGGCCCGAAATGTGGACAGTTTAATCATCTCCATGGATGCTGCCTGGCCTGTTGAGTTCCTGCAGCATCTTGTGTGCGTTGCTGGTTAATGGAAGCTGCTTTCCTGCGACAGGCGGAGTTGCGAAGCCCCGTACATTTTACTCTTGGGGAAAGCTACTGCCTGAGTTGTAACAAATGGTTTTAGTTTCAACAAACCTGAGCACGTCTGTCCCACACTGACCCCGTCAGCTGTTCTCTCGGCACCTATTCAGTGAATGACGGGAACAAGGGACACTGCAGAGTCTCAGCCTTTTCCAACGATGCCGGATCATAGTAGACGGGGCCAAGGGGAAACACAAGAGATTGTGCAGATGCTGGAAATCCAGAGTAACGCAGACAAAATGCTGGAGGAACTCGGCAGGCCAGACAGCGTTTATGGAGAGGAATAAGGAGCTGACGTTTCGGGCAGACCTTTTATTTTGATGGCTCTGGGCCTGTACTCACTGGAGTTTGGAGAAACGAGGAGAGATCTCATTGAAACCGATGGAATATTGAAAGGCGTAGATAATGTGGAGAGAAGGTTTCCTGTAGTGGGGGAGTCTAGGACCAGAGGGCACAGCCTCAGAATACAAGGACCTCCTTTTAGAACAGAGGTGAGGAGGAATTTCTTTAGCTGTGGATCTGAGATGTTGACCCACCGCCGGTCTTCAATCGGGGGTCATCAGTTCACCCGTCCCAAGGAAGTTAGTGTTGACAGATCCCCGAGAAATGTCCGCTCCGAGATGTGGGAGCTTCGACTAGGCCGGGCAACGGGTCATTTCCACTATTCCGCCGAGACTGCGGTGCGGGGCCCGTAGATTGCGGAAAGTGGACATCTCCCTTCTGCGGGTTTTGTCCCGACACTCCCCACAGGTTAAAACACTAACCATCAAAGGTTAATGTTGGGTTGTTGAGGCGGAACCCCACCCGCTCCCGGGACCCGAGACTGGATGAGTATCACTGCGGAGTTGTGAAACTCACTGACAGTGGCCGAACATTCGCCCCGTGAACTCAACGTCCCTCAATAGTTTAACACAGCCCGCAGCACCATGCGGTTTACAGAGGCTCCTGGAGTGTGCGGTCTCGCTATTTTCGCTTACCTCTCCGCTGTTACCGGTGAAAATCACCGCGGTTAACCATCGCGATTCTGCATAGTAGCGTTTATTTGGGATGTAGACGTGTCTGAGGAATTATCTGGGATAATCCGCCCGTTCAGTGAACCAGATCCGTAACTCCCGCGTGTTCAGCACTTGGGTTCTGTTTGGAAATTGGGTTTGTGTCAATAGCATAACGACAGGAAAGTTTTCCAAATAGGCTCCATGGGCCGATCGGCCTCCTGCGCTGTCTGATTCGAATCGGAATCGCTGTTGGCTGAATCAGAACTGTCCGGGTAATCCCGGGGCAGGAATGCAGCCGGTTCTCCCCGGGATGGACCCGCACCTGTTCCACAACCTCCCGACCCCGGCGCTGTCCACCAGTCAGTGTATAACGGTGACGGGAAGGTACAGAATTATCGCGCCGCTGGTCCTTCCCCGGGGACCGGTGGATCGTAACACTGGATGTCCCGGACTGGGACTGTTGTTGGGGAACGGCTCAGACTCAATGGGCCGGAGAACAGAAAGGTCCCACATTAAACCCAGCGGGTCCAAGATCATTACAGAGCGGTGGTGAGATGTGTGAAACACCGACAGGATTTATTTCAGTTAGTTACACTCTGCAGCCCAAACAGTGCTTGTGTTTATTGTTTAAATGTCGCCACTTTATATTACAACAATTCCCATCTCCACCTTCAGCCGCTCTCACACTGAGGGTGCATCAGGACAGAGTGAATGGAACCGCCGGCCAGTCCGTGCTCCTGCCCGTCTCTTACACAGTCCCGGACCCACACGGGTATCTGCGGATCACATGGACCAGAGGCGGGAACGCTAGTGTATGTGTGGAATATACCTGCTTCTCGGGGCAAGAATGTCACCTCAATGACAGTAGATCGCACATCACTGTCTCCGACCCGTATAAACACCGGGCGCTGCTTTTCCCGGAGAACGCTTCACTGTTACTGAGAGACCTGCAGATCAACGACAGTGGGATTTATGAATTATCCATCAGCGACTCTATGGGAACTACAAAGGGAAGCTTGGTGACGGAACAACTTCCCAGGGTAAGATCTTTCGTTCGTTATCTGCCGTGCTGTATGGCGTGGGCGATCACGGTCCCTCCATGACCATGATTGTTCTTGGCAATTTTTTTCAACAGAAGGGGTTTGCCATTGCCATCTTCTGGGCAGTGTCTCTACAAGAGGGTGACCCCAGCCATTATCGGTACTCTTCAGAGATTGTCTGCCTGGCGTCAGTGGTCGCGTAACCAGGGCTTGTGATATGCACCGTCTGCTCGTACGACCACCCACCACCTGTTCCCGTGGCTCCACATGTCCCTGATCCGGGGTGAAGCAGGTGCTACACTTTGCCCGAGGGTGACCTGCAGGCGAGCGGGGGTAAGGAGCGCCTTACACCCCCTCTGGTAGAGACGTATCTCCACCCCGCCACCCTCAGGTTTTTAAAACTCAGGGTAACACCCCTCCTATTGCATCAACATTTCTATCAAAATCAGCAATTTTGAGCTGAAACTTCAGAACAGTTTAATGACCCTGGCTGAGCTCTTCTCCTTGTGCACAAGTAAATAAAGTGTGATTGACAATCGAGTGGAAGTTGTAAAATAACTGCCCAATAGCGCGTATGCGGATATCTGAATGAATTTGACATGAGATGTGTAATCATACAATCGTTCATTATTTTTTACTACTCACTGTGAATATTACATGCTATTTGTGAATCAATGAGATATTTTATCATTGTGTTTATTTCCTGTTTCACTATTTATCTTTTTGCCAAAAGAAATGTAATGCTTCACGTCAATCCAATCAAAACATTGCACTTTTGTAGCAAGATCACCCTAATTTTGTATTCCATCCTTCTTTCTTATGAAAAGGTAGCAATAATTTTGCTTTTCTAATTGTTGTATTTGAAAATTCACCTTGTGTTTTATTTCTGAGGGGGCCTGATCTCCCTAATCCTGAATATTCATTCGCCTGACTCCATTTTAAATTCCAGTGTGACTATTCAATGGTTCAATGGTTGAAAGGTTCCATTTAATACCTGAGAATGTGTAACAATGTATGTACAACCTGAAGTTCTTACTCTCCACAGACATCCTCGAAACAGAAGAAAAATCCCAAAGAATGAATGACAGAAATAACATAAGTACCCCAAAGCCCCCACCCCTCCTGTGCACAAGAAGCAGTGTCAGCCCTCCCCCTTCCCTCACTTATTCTAGAAAAGCATCAGCATTCCCACCACCCAGCATGCAAGCAACAGGAAAGCCCCAGAGAGAGACCATGGTCTACAGTCCATCAGAAATTACTATTCATCCCAAAAATTTCACATCCCTCAGGCTAGCTCCCTCTCACTAACAAGGAGAGAGAGATATCACTCCTTCCACAGTGACACGGGAGACAAACAATCACTGTTTACATGTTACACTCTGTCTGTTGTGCTGCTTTTATTTTGACTTCCCGCAACTCGAGAATCGGCAGCAAACTCTCACTCACCATCCAGAGAGAGAGCATGATCACTCGAGTGCAGGAGCCTCCGACAGCCATACTCGCTGTCTTGATGTTCTGGCTCCCTGCGACATTTCAGTTCACAACACCAGGAAGGAATAGGGTCACCATCCAGAGAGAGAGCATGATCACTCGAGTGCAGGAGCCTCCGACAGCCGTACTCACTGTCTCGATGTTCTAGCTCCCTGCGACATTTCAGTTCACAACACCAGTGAGAAATAGGGTCCACAGGGCCATGCTAGGCTGCACCCCAAACACGCCCATCTTCAGGCTGCACATGGAGATACTGAAAACATGAACAATCGGCGAGCTCCAAAACCAGGAACTTGCTGCCATGCAGAACCACAGTTTTGGTGCAGCTGTAGGTCACGAACTGTGACAGGACCCCTGTCCTTTGAAAAGGAAAACAGATACATTAGAAGAACATGAGCTGTTTCGCTGATGGACTGGGAGAGGTTGCCTCACACTATTGTTGAGCATTCATCAACTGAACAAGGTCAGGGAACTCACTATACAGCTTGTAATTAATCAAAGCTCGCAGTTTATTGTCTCTCACAAAGCAGCAATGTAACTATATTGACCCCAGGCTAAAATATGAATTCTACTGTTTCCTCTGCACCAATTCTCACTCAGAAAACCTTTCCAATTTTATGACACTGAAATAAGGGATCTCTGTTGGCCAGATGTTCGATCCTTCCTTCTCCCAGGCCTGGTATGGAGATTCTTCCTCATGATGGTTATTCTCTGGAGTTATTGCCAATAGCGCAGTTGAAGTGTCCATTTTCATGTTCATTCCTTATCAATTCAAATGCAGCATTCCAGCGTCTTTGGGCTATGGCCACACTTAGACCGGATAAATCCATAACTGAAGCTTTTTCTCTTCGTTTTGACCCTCTGTCCACACTGAAATGGTGTTTTCTTCCCCAGAAAATGGAGCTTTTCTAAAATGCTCTCCAGTGTGTGTAAATCTGAAAACGCCAGCTGGGCAGTGTAGTGTGTATGGGGTAACCAGAGGTTTTTAAAAATGCTGTAATGACGTGCCGGAACAGATGGTAGCAGCAGCGCGGCATTTCATTGTTTTCTTGAAAGCAACCTCCAACACCACAGCAACAATGGGGGACGGATTCACATTGTCCACTGCTTTGCTAACTTTGTAGTTGTTTACAACTCACAGAAGGAGCTCAACTTCATTGTTTGTCCAAACGAAGAAGTCCAGTCTGCTTTTTCCAGTGGAGGTTTGCTTTGTATTCCTCGAAGACGTTGTTGAAAACTTTCTTTCGCTGTGCTTGTAGGTACTCTAGTTTCTGACCAATGGAAATAGCACAACGCCGCCATGGAAACGGAAATAGTATACCGTTTCCTCTTTGCTTGTTTTATGTAGATGTGTCCTGTGCATGCCCAGTAGGAGCAGATTCACCCAAATACCCGTTTTAATGCGGACGGAGGTATTTTCAAAAATGCCTGGTGTGGACACCTATCATTTTTACGTGAAACCGGCATTTTCAAAATTATCTGGTCTAGTGTGGACATAGCCACAGTCATGTCTGACCTTTTTGTTGGCTCTGCTCCAGGCCAGCATCCATTAATGCCCTCTTCCCAGCAAGTGACAATGGTAATTCGTGGCTCTTTGTTCTCAATCAGCGAGGAGCTTGATTCACGCAAAACAGAAACTGACTCCAACAGTCAAAAACTTGCATGTTGTATCCAACCAAAGAGCATCTCACAAATAACTTCTCATTTGGAAATGACCTCTAGTCCAGCAGATTACCTGAAGCATCATGATATCTTCTTTAAAACACTGACCAAACCAAGTGACTGCTGCAAACTGGAGGATGTTAAACAATTCCACAAAATGACAGGCTCCATCTCCAAGCACAAGGCAGGAGCAAAGACATTAGATCTGTCAGCTGCATCTGTCCCCGACGCATTCGTGTTTGATATTTCCTTCCGTATTTCAAATCCACTATGGCCGACATCTCCCCCTGTTGACCCACAGAAAACTCTGGGGATCACACTACTGTTTATATGTCTGAGTGAATACAGGACAAAAGGACACCAGCACTCATGACATCAAATAATACAGATAAAGATTTAAAAGCATGAGGAAACACGATAAAAAGTTTTACCCACATTCACACCATATATCAAGGCATTTAACAGCAATCGACGGTACTTAAACATAACTTCATGGTATGAAGACAAACAAAATCACCAAAAAGAGATTCAGAATGGCATGTGAAATGCAAACACTTAGGTTATTAAAGTTGCCATTAAAAAGACTATAAGAACTTGTGAAGCAATGCATATCCAATAACAATTAAACACCAGTTCCAAAACTTTACTCCCAAAAGGGACAGATTCTGCTAAACGTCATTAGCTAAACCCACATGATCTTTAATAGCCCTGGATAACTCATTGCATTGTTTAATAACAGCTTCATTATGGTCAATAACTCAATCCCGCTCTGCGGTATAATGAAATATTTGGTTATTGATAGGTTAAGTAGATAGAGAATAATCATAAGAAACAATCTCACTGTCTGTAAACTCGTTAGTAAATAAATCCTCCAGATAACCCGAATGTTCTCCTTTTCAATGACAAGCACCAAATTTACACTCTTTATAGGTCGGAACCTCATCACACAAAACGATAGCAACACTTGGCATTGTGATGGTTGTGGTATCAGTTGTCGTCATTCACAGAATGGAGTGAGGTCTATATGGAAAATCTCAGAGCTCCAGATCCACTGGGATTGAGTTACCTGGGGCACATGATAATCCATAATCTTATTTCTGATTTGTGTCCACATCAGCAATACCATTACATTCACAATAACACATGGTGTCCCACTGTTATCCTCGTACTCTCATCTTTTCCCACTATTACCATTATTCAACCACAAATATCAACAGTCAGTCTCATTTACATCACACAACCTCATCTCAGTCCTTCACAAATTCATTCCATGTACTTGCAATCTTCAATAGAGCCTTTGATCATTATGAGGCCACGCATTAGTAGTATTCCAACACCAAACACTTCCGAACACTTGTAAATAAAAACATCAAGAGCAGTTTCTGTAGTTATGTAATTATCTGATATCTCCATTAAATTCAAGGTTTCTATCCCCTGTTGTATTTCCAGTGTATCTGAGGATGAACACAGTCTTCCGTCTGCTTCTATCCTCCATTGTCTTTGCTTTGGTTAAGGCAATTGTAAAGATTGCTTTGCCTTAACCCTCCTTTTTTGATACCAAGTATGAAGTGGACTACCTTAACCTCTGGGTACAAACAGAGGTGGCCACCAAACTCACGATGATGAGGATGGAGGGTGCAACTCCTCCATCCTCATCATCGTTGATTGCCTGAAAAATAAATCTACGAGTATCATCATCTCATTGACCATCTTCAAGTGATTTGAACTGGTTAATATGATATCAACCTAACTTACTTGGAGCAGTCTGGATTTGATGAACTGATGGACTGTCTCTGTCAACGACATCATATGGTCCCACAAATCTCGAAGTTGTAAAAGGGACTGGTTGATGTACTGAGATCATAACCTTCTGTCCTATCTCCAACTCACTCGGTTTTGTTCACACATCAAAATAAGCTTTACTCTGCTGTTTTGTCCGTCCCATGTTATGGGCTGCAACATAATGGGCTTCCCTTATAGTGTCGATGAATTGTTGAACTCGCTTGTCCTTTACAATACTATCACACTCAGGTTCCGATAAATCTAGCCCAACCAAGAATTCTAACCCTCTCATTAGTCTCCCGCTCTTCAACTTCAAAGGTGTAAAAAGAAGCTTGAGTGGTATGGATTACCACATGGACTTGGGGTAAGACATTGACCCATATGGCCCTGTGTTGCTTAGCCATTTTAGCTAACATTCTCCTTAAAGTTCTGTTCATCCGTTCAACAATTCCACTGATTGGGGTCGATAAGGGATAAGAAACCTCTGCTTTACCCAAACAGTCTCATCAGATTTTGCATCACTTTTACAGTGAACTGAGGCCCTTGATCTGATTCTAAACTCTTTGGTAATCCCCAATGAGTAAAGACTCTCTTGCCAAACTTGTCACACTTGTCAGGTTGTGGTAAACCTAATCAGGTCACCCAAGTGGCTCCACTACAGCGTATTCCTGCATTTGGTGAACCCTTTTCTAAAGTTATTGTGGATAGTGTTGGCCCATTGCCAAAGACTAGAGCTGGTCATCAGTAGTTGCTAACCATTATGCGTACAGCATCTAGATCTCCAGAAGCAATACCTCTCAGGAATATCAAAGCTCCAACTGTGTCGAATGCTCTCATAAAATTTTCCACCCTATTTGGTTTGCCAAAAGAAATCCAGTCCGATCAAGGAAGAAATTTTATGTCAGGGTTATTCCAGCAGGTAATTTACGAACTGGGAGCCAAACAGATTACGTTTTCTGCACACTATCCAGAATTGCACGGGGCTGAGAAAGATTCCATTCTACCCGCAAAACCATGATTAGGACCTTCTGTTTTGAAAATGAGAAGAATTGGGATGAGTGAGCTCACTTGCTTCTATTTGCAGGACATGATTCTGTGCAAGAGTCCCGAGGCTTTAGCCCCTTAGAGCTTGTGTTTGGGCACCAGGTTCGAGGTCCTCTTGCATTGTTAAGAGAGCAATGGATCAGCAATGACCTGCAAATAAATTTGTTGGACTATGTTTTAAAGTTCAAGGGCAGATGGCAGAGAGCTTGTAACCTAGCTGGGGAGATTTTAAAATCTGCTCAGAGTAAGATGAAGACCTGATATGATAAGAGAGCCAGAGCTAGGACACTTAAGCCAGGAGATACGGTGATTGTCTTTTCCCTGTGCAAACAAATCCTCTGTAGGCCAGATTCCATGGTCCTGTGAAATTGTGTCCAAGGTCAATGATGTCGATTATGTTGTCAGAACTCCAGATAGAGGGAGGCCAACGCAGCTCTGTCACATTAACGTGCTTAAGCCGTACTATGAAATGCCAACTGGAGTTGTAGCAGCTGCTGTGAAGCCGGACGGATCTGGGCTCTCTGAAGATTTTCCGGATGACCCTTCTGAGGTCCACTTTAAACCAAACATCATTCCGGCTAGATTGCCAAATTCCATTATTTAGAAAACGTTGATGAAAAACTGGCTCATTTACAACCAGATCAGCAACAGCAAATGAAGCAGTTACCATGAAATTTCAGGATCTGTTCCCTGATTCCAAAAAGAACAACAGTGGCCCCACATGGTGTAGATGTTGATGATGATAAACCTATAAAACAGCATCCTTGTCGCAGGAATGTGGAAAAGTGTAAACCTGATGATCACCAAATTGAGTATCTGTTAGAAAATGGTATTATTAGGCATTCTTCTTCAGATTTGAGCTCATGCTACCTAAACCAGATAGTAGGGTCAGGTTTTGCACTGATTACAGGAAGGTGAATGCTATAACGAAAACGGATGCTTATCCAATCCCGAGAGTAGATGATTGTGTAGACAAGGTTGGAAAAACTAAGTTTCTTACAAAAATCAATCTGTTAAAAGGGTATTGGTGTGTTTCATTAACAGACAGAGGTAGAGAAATTTCGGCATTTGTAACACCTTCTGGGTTTTATGAATACAACATTCTGCCATTTGGAATGACAAATGCTTTTGAAACATTTCAGAGAATGATTAATTCTGTAATTCAAGGGTTAGAACACACAGCTGTCTATATTGATGACTTGGTCACAGGAAATGACACATGGGAAGCCCATATCTCCGCAGTAGAAAAGCTGTTTGAAAGGCTCTCAAAGGCCAACCTGACAGTTAACTTAGATAAGAGTGAATTTGGCCAGGCCACTGTGACCTATCTTGGTTACGTTGTAGGTCAGGGCAGGTTGGCTCCTGTTCAGGCAAAGGTTCAGGCTGTCTCTGAGTTTCCCATTCCATTTGGTAAGAATGCTCTCTGAAGATTTCTAGGACTGCTCAGGTATTGCCTCAAGCTCTGTAAGAACTTTGCTGATATTGCCCTTCCATTGACTAACATCCTGAAGAAGGGTGAGAAGATTGTTTGGACAGAGCCTTGCTGGAAGGCATTTGACAAGTTGAAGGCCATCTTGTGTCATCAACCGGTGCTCAGGTCACCTGACTTTGAAAAGCCATTCTCCATAGCAGTGGATGCCAGTGACGAGGCTGCAGGAGAAGTGTTATTACAAAGGGATGATCATGATGACATCCTGTGGCATACTTTTCAAAGAAACTCAATAAACATCAAAGAAATTATTCCACAATAGAGAAGGAATGATTGTCACTTGTTTTGGCTTTGCAGCATTTTGATGTTTACACCTGTACGGCTCAGTAACCACTTGTTGTAAATACAGATCATAATCCATTGGCGTTCTTGAGTAAGGTGAGAAACAAAAATAGGAGGTTGTTGAAATGGAATTTGATTTCCCAAGAGTATGATATCACAATAACTCACATTAAAGGCAGAGATAATATAATTGCAGATTGTCTTTCTAGGTGTTAAGATTGCAATGTACTTTTGATAATGAAGTGAGATGATTAATGTATGTAATATCTTGTATTGCCTCTTGAACATGTTGAGTTACGTGGAAAATATTGGGATTGAATGGAATCTGATATTTATGCCCCTGCAATATGTTATGTTGATCGGTAGAGTGAGATATGGTAATTGTATATGCATTGTTTCACATGTTGTACTTTGTAGCTAAAACTTTGCTCTTACAGATCAAAATTTCCCTTCTTGCAGGGAGTTATTAGATGACAATGTTGTTTTGATTAACCGTAAGCGTCATTTAGGTTCGCCTGAACGGGGCGTGGGAGGGCATCATTGAGGGGCGCCTGGAGGAGGCGTAGGGGTGGGGTCATATATAAAACGAGTGGAGGCTTTTTCTATTCAATTCAGAGAGGTTTCTGAAAATTTCTGCAGCAAAGCGATGCAACGTACTGTGAGCTACCGGCGAGAGAGTGAGTTGAGTTGAGTGAGTTGAAGAGATCACTACAGCAGTGGCCGTTCCCAATATTTCTCCGTCTCCACAAGATTGTGATAATTTGCGGCACACAGTGCATATTGGATATGTGACTGTCAATTTGTATGATCCATACTTGGATTTCTGGAGTATTCTGTGGCAACCACGTTTTGTTGATCCATACATGGATTCGGGTGTGTTACGTGGCGACCACTTGTGTTAAGGTATACTCCGTGACTGTCACCTTGTGATATCCCTACGTGGATCTTGGAACTTAGGTGTCACTTTGTTATCCCTGCGTGGACTCTAGCATTTCAGTGATGACCTCTCGACTTCTGGAATCTTCTGTGACTGTCACCTTGTTATCCCTGCATGGATCCAGTCTGTTATGTGACAATCACTTGTCCTCTGGAATTTATGAACCCTTCCTCACAGACACCTATACCTGTTCCCGTGGATTCCGGAACTTTCTGGATAGCCATCCGAGCACTCTGTTTGAGTGAGACTTGGGAAGAACTGTTTCCAGGCTTCCACAGTTTGTGAGCTAAGATTGCACTGTTAATTTTTGGTTAGGGAAGCAATTGTTTTAGTTGTCTATATATTGGGTAGATCTTGAAAATATATTTGTTTAACATTAAAATCTGTGTCTGTGGTCTATGGCTGCTGGCAGATAACATGTAGGAGATTGAACTGAGCTAAGGGACAGTGTGCAAATGGTAAAGAGGATGTTGAGGGATCGATCCTCAGTGAGTTTGAGTTATCACTGGGCAGGAATGGGAGGAGAGGACACTGAAGAAGATTTTCCATCTATAATATAAAAAATAGAATGGAACCCAGCAAGGTTAAACACATCCATCTGCAGAACAAATAATATCCTAATTCAATGATTCAATGAGGTTAAAGATGCAAGTTAATCAATGAGGAAAGCACTTTTGATGTAATGTGCGTGGATCTTAGTGAGGAATGAGATTTGAAATCCTGATGTGGGCTGATACTATCGTGTGGTCGGGTTGGAATGTGACAGATTTGAACATCAGAAAATTGAAAAACAATATGGATTTTGGAGCAGCAAGAGAATGATGATGGGAGCAGAAATTTGCAAAGACTGTGGTTATCTTCGGGCTTGGTTTCATACAGTGGGGTGAAAATGGAGATTCAATAGCAGGTATGACAATACCTGAAGAAGAAACTATTAAAAATGTCAGTAAACATTGAGACTGAAAGGGAAATAGGTAGATTCAAATGAGTAAAGTGGGCAGCGGTAGGTGTATATGTGTGTGTTTTGTGTTTATAAATGACATAGAGACTTTTTTGATGTTGCGCTTGGAAAGGAGGTAATACAGAATCGCCACCATTGAGCACATCGACAGAGCGCTGTCACCGGAAAGCAGCATCCATCATCAAGGACTTCCACCACCCAGGCCGTGCTCTCCTCTCGCTGCTGTCATCAGGTAGAAGATACTGGAGCTTCAGGACCCACACCACCAGGTTCAGGAACAGTTACAGGTGTCCCCCACTTTACACCACTTGGCTTTTCTGAGAGACCTACATTTGTACCTGTTTTTGCTAACCGAAAAAAATCTGAAGAGGATTTTTGCTTTTACTAAGAAAGGCACCCACTTAAAACTTGTGTTCACCCTGAGAAAGACCACCATGACCGTGAAGCCTTGCGCGGGCAGATGTGTGCGCATGCGTATACATGCATATTTTTTTCCACAAATCAGTTTTTGGCTAAATCTTCCCGATTCTGGTAAGTGAAACGACACTGTACATACATTATTTCTACTTCATATAGAAAAAAGGTGCCCGTGTTAAACTTGTGTTTACCCCGAGAAAGACTATCATGACCGTGAAGCCTTGCATGGGCAGGTGTGTGCGCATGCGTGCACGTGCCGATTTTTGGTATGATTTGTTAGGTTATTTTTTGGGTCTGGGAACGCGCGAAAAATTTTCCCATTTAAATTAATGGTAATTGCTTCTTTGCTGTACGCCATTTCAGCTTACGAAAAGTTTGATAAGAATGCTCTACTTTCAAATAGCAGGGAAAACCTGTATTACCCTTCAACTATCAGACTCTTAAACCAGCGGGGATAACTTAACATGAAAAGATCTGCAGATGCTGGAAATTCAAGGCAACACACGAAATTCTGGAGGAACTCAACAGGTCAGTGCCTTCTGCACCCACGCTGAGCTCATTGATTTCATCAACTTTGCCTCCAACTTCCACCCTGTCCACAAATGTGTTTGATCTATTTCTGATATCTCTCTCCCCTTTCTCAATCTCTCTGTCTCTATCTCTGGAGACATTCTATCCATCAAGATCTTTTAAAAGTGGTGGATACGTGGAATGCACTACCATTGACAGTGGTGGAGACGAATACCACAGGGTCTTTTAAGAGACTCTTAGATAGGCACATGGACCTTAGAAAAGTAGAGGGCTATGTGGTAGGGTAATTCTGGGCCATTTCTAAACTAGGTTACATGGTCAACACAACTTTGTGGGCCGAAGGGCCTGTAATGCGCTGTAAATTTCCATGTTCTATAATCTCACAGCTACCTGCACTATAGCTCTTCCCACTCTGTCACGTAAAAATTGTCATCTACTTGTCTCCATTCTTCCATCTCCACAGCATCTGCTGTCAGGATGAGGCTTTTCATTTCAGAACTAATGAGATGTCGGCCTTCTTCAAAGAAAGGGGCTTTCCTTCCTCCACCATCAATGTTGCCCTCAACCGTATCACTTTCATTTTGTGCACTACTGCCCTCACCCCATCCTCCCACCACAATACCAGGGATAGGGCCTGTTGTCCTCACCTACTCCCCATTAGCCTCTGCATCCAGCACATAATTGTCCGTAACTTTCACCATCTCCTACGGCATACCAGCACCAAGCACATCTTCACACCCCCCCCCCCCCCGCAGCACCCCACTTTCCGCTTTCTGCAAGGATCACTCCCTATGCAACTCCCTTGTCCATTCATCCCTTCCCAATGATCTCCCTCCTGGTACTAATCCTTGCAAGCAGAACAACTGCCACATCTGCCCCTACAACTCTTCATTCCTTCTATTCAATTGTCTTCTGCCCTCTCCTATCAAATTCCCCCTCCCCCAGCCCTTTATCTCTTTCACTAATCAACTTCCCAGTTCTTAACTTCACTCCGTCCCCCTCTCACCTTGTCCTTCTTCCTCCCCTCCCCCCACCTCTTCCAGGTGTAAAGCCCTGGTTCACACCTTTACTGTTGTGTTGCAGGTATTTCATTCAGCAGCTCGGCTTTCAGCCTGGTTAGGTCATTGTTGAAGATAAGGGATGATGTGGAATGTGTGCCAGGAGATCTTCTTCATGAGGGACAGTAAGGTTGTGCTTGGGTTTTTTTTGTTCGAGAGGAGATGAAGAGGAAGGTGCTGGGGAGAACCAGCCGTAACATACGATCTGGTGGGAGACCTGTTTGTTCAAGATGAACTGCGAGCGACGTTCAGAAGATGTGTGTCCTTTCACGTTGACCGAGGGCCCAGTGCGTGAGTGACAGAGAAGTTCAAGATGAGCTCCAGCTTGTGCACATTTGACTGTTTAATTAGAATGGGCTTTTTTCTTTGTGTTATTATTTACTAACCCTTCATTTAAGATTCATAAATATAATTCCTTTAATCATACGCAATGTACTGTCTGTTATTTTGTGGCATTAATTTGTAACAGAGTAGTAATTGACACAGCACCCACACAGGTCTGGGGTGGGATCAAGCACGCCTCAATCTGACGAGGTCGGTGGGGCCGGAGGTTGTCTTTCTTAGACTTACGCAGCCTAGGAAACCGGGGTGTTTCACACGGATTTCTCATCTTTTTTCCAGTCTTGATGAAGGGTCTCAGCCAGAAATGTTGACTGTTCATTCCTTTCCAAGAGAGATGTCTCTTTGACCTGGTGGTGATCAATTCTTTGGATCTGGTTCACCAGTTACCAGTGGACTTCCTGGGAACCCTCTCTCTCTGTACTTCTAAATGCCAAACCATTTCTACATTTCAGCCTGCTCCTCGTACATGGAAGTTTCAGTTTGAATCACAATGCCGGGAAGCATCCCAGTGTAGTGATGTTCCAATATTCAGTTTCTGAACAGTATTCACAGAATAACAATGTAGTTTCACTCCCAAGGCTGGGATTAGTTATTGTCAAGACCATATCAATTGATCATTGACAATGGGTTCTTATTTCATTTGCTGGATGGGCACATGAAGAAACATCAGTGTAGTGGCATGCACATCAGACTGGACTGCAGACAAGGAAAACCCCAGGTTATCAAATGTGTTTCCAGAAACTACAACAAGCTAGTTTTATCCCTCCCAGTGACTCCACACCTGCCCATGTCATTGAGCTCACTGTAGCTTCTTCATTCCCATGCCCTGACATCTGACCCATCTGTGAGATGGTTGGGTCGCATCATATTGAGGAGGCTCGATACCAACCTGACCAACTGAGGTCCATTTCCATAACCTGCAACACTTTGTTTGTTAATCCTGTGTTGAATCATTTGTGTCGATCTGTTATTTCAGTTTCCATACAGCTTTAATGTTGTTTATTTCTCCACATGGAATCTAGGAGACAAACGCTGGGGATGGTCCCTGAATGTCTGTAACGTTGTGTCTCTTGTCTGCATTCTCATTGCCTTCATTTGCTGGACTGTATTTAAAGGTAAGTGCAAAGATATTCCTTATTAACATGAAAATGCTAAACTTGGTACAGTGTAGAATGTTGGACCGGATAAATACCTCAGTCAGTACATTGTCGGCTGCTTTTTCTGGAACAACTACACCGACATGCTTTGGTTCAGTGTAGCAGTTTATGAAAGATCAGATTGTGTATTGGAACATAGAAGGCATTTGATAAATCCATCATCAGAACAATTTCACAAAGTGGAAGACATTGATAATTGGGTCAGTGCATGAACAAATAGGTCACTCGCAGGAGGCGGAGGATAAGGATAATTTGCAAAGATGTAAGTAATAGTGTCCCGCAAGGAATTGTGGGTCTGCAACTTTTCACATGCTGACTCAGGCGATTAGATAGAGTCATAGAAGTAAGTTTTCCAAAGATGATATTCAACAGGGTGGATGGTAATGTTACATCAGAGAGACTAAAAGGTGACGTAGGCTTAGAAAATGTAGAATCCTCAAGTAGAGTTAAGAAACTTCAAAGGCAAAAAATACACAGATAGGAGATAAATACAGGCCTCTGTACAGCAGTCAGGATGTAGGGTACAAATTACAGAGGGAGCGAGAAAAGACGTAAAAATTTCAAAAAATTTTTAGCTCTGAATCCTTGCCAGAAGGGTTCAGTAGCCATCATTTATAATATGATCATGAAAATACAGCCAGGAAAAATTAAAAAGGAATGGGAAAAAAAACTTCATTATCAAATACCCACTGAGCAGTGGGAGAAAATTTTACAATTAGTCAATTCTTCTTCTATTTGTGCTAAACATGCCTTAATACAATTTAAGGTTGTACACAGAGCTCACATGTCTAAGGATAAACTTGCTCGATTTTATTCTAATGTTAATCCAACCTGTGACAGATGTCATTCCGAAGTCGCTTCATTGACCCAAATGTTTTGGTCTTGCCCTTGCTTGCAAAATTATTGGAAAGATATTTTCGGTATTATTTCAAAAGTTCTGAATATTGAATTGCAACCGCATCTGATTATTGCAATTTTTGGTTTACCAATGGTGGATAATAGTTGTTTATTCCCCTCAGCCCTGCGGCTGATTGCATTTGTTATGTTAATGGCTAGAAGATCTATCCTATTGAATTGGAAAGAAATTAATCCTCCAACCATATTTCAGTGGTTTTCTCAAACTATTTCTTGTTAGAGTTTAGAAAAAATTAGAAGTGTTGTTTTTGACCCTTCAATTAAATTTGAAGAAACTTGGAGACTGTTAATTCAACATTTTCATATGAGCTAAAATGACTTTTCCTAAGCCTTACTTTTATTATCCTTAATTATTTGGATGGAGGTATGGCGTTATTGACACTTCTGTGTATATTTGACAATGCAATGGCCCATGTTGGTTAGGTCCTTTTTTCTTATTTACTCCTTTTTTTGTAATCACTATGAGTTTGGGAGGTTATTGTATATGGATTATTATCTATTTGTATTTATACCTTAACTTATTAATTATGTATTCTCAAACTCTCTGTATCTATGTTTCTCTTATGTTTGTTTAAAATTAATAAAAATATATAAAAAGAAAGAAAAATTTCATTATCTTGGGCATGGGGAATTTCAAAATCCAGGTAGGTAGGGAAAATCAGATTGGTGCTGGATCCAAGAAGAAGGAATCTGGAGAATCCCTGTGAGATTCAAGTTTAAATTTAATTATCATTCAACCATACATGAATACCCATGAATACAGCCAAACGAAACAATGTTACTTCAGGCCAATATGCAAAACACAGTACCAACAGTCACACACAACACAAGCCCACATATAGCACATATAATATAACAGTAAGGTACAGTCACAAAAAAACAGTACCTAGTCCCTGAGTCCATAAATGTTGCAGCAGTCTGCAGTTGAAGACAATATAGCTTGTCTTCGCCCAGCGAACACTGGAGTTGCACCACACCGCCTTCCGAACCAACTCCGATGCCTCTCTCCTGGATGGGTTAAGGCCTGGTTCTCACTACAACTGAGGTCACACAGCTCCCCCACCATCAGTCCCACCAATAAACCAGTGAACCGGACTTGCAGCGTTCCACGTTACCAATGTCCAACAGGTCCTGCAATAACAAGAAAAGTGACTAAAACAATCACTCACTATTAGACTGCACAACTCCTTCACACACCAACTCTGACATCTCTCTGTAGCAGGCAGCAACATGGCACACACCAAGTCCAGCTCCCTCAGTTTCTCTACCAAAGAGCAACTCACTGATGGGGTAGACCTGTGGTGTTTTCAAAACATGAGAAAAAGCCTCAGCTGCCTCAATGACTCTCGCCCAGTGGCACTCACATCAACTGTGATGATGTGCTCTGAGGAACTGGTCATGGCAAGAATCAACTCATGCCCAAGCACCTGGGCCCACTCCAATTTGCCTATTGCCACAATAGGTTTACAGCAGATATAACCTCACTGGCTCTCCAGTCAGCCCTGGATCACTGGACAGTAATGCTTACACCAGTCTGCTGTTGGTTGACCACAACCAGTGTTCAACACAATCATACCCTCAGCTCTAATCAAACAACTCCAAACCTGGGCCTCTGTACCTCCCTCTGCAACTGTATCCTTAACTTCCTCACTGGGATTCCACAGTCTGTGTGGATCAGGAATAACACCTCCCCCTCACTAGCAACAACACTGGCGCACCTCAATGATACAGACTTCACCCACTGTCCTACTCACACTGCACCCGTGACTGTGTGGCCAGGCACAGCTCAAACACCATTGATAAATTTGACAATGACACAACTATTGTCATCAGAATTTCAGATGATGACAAGAAGCCGTGCTGGAGTGAGATAGTTCTGCTGGTTGAATGGTGTTGCAGTAACAACCTTGCACTCAATGTCAGTAAGATCAAGGAGCTGACTGTGGACTTCAGCAAGGGTAAGTCAAGGGAAGACACACCAGTCCTCATCGAGGGATTGGAGGTGGAAAGGATGAGCAGTTTCAATTTCATGGGTGTCAACATCTCCGAGTATCTATCCTGGGCCCGACAGATTGATGCAATTACAAAGAAGGCACAACAGTGGCCATATTTCATTAGGAGTTTGAGGAGAATTGGTGTGTCACCAGAGACAATTGCAAATTTCTACAGATGCACCCCGGAGAGAATTTTAAGTGACTGCATCACCCTGTGGTATGGAGTGGCCATTGCACAGGATCAGAAAAAGCTGCAGAAAGTTGTAAACTCAGTCAGCTCCACCATGGGCACCAGCCACCCCAGCATCCAGGACACTTTCAAATGGTGATGCCTCAAAAAGGCGGCATCCATCATTGATGACCACCATAACCCTCAAAATACCCTCTTCTCATTACTACCATCAAGGGGAGATACAGGGGCCTTAAGATACACACTCAGTGCTTTAGGAACGGCTCCTTCTCTGCCATCAGATTTCTGAATGGAGATTGAACCCATGAACACATTCACAGTGTTATTCCCTCTCATTTTGCACTATTTATTCACTTATTTTACACATATTTTTTCTAATTTTATGACTATGTACTGCAATGTAATGCTGCTGAAAAACACAAAACCTGAGTCTGGTTGTTACTCGTGGACACTGAACCGGGGAGCGGTTCAGCTACTTGTGAAAGTGAAAGCCAGATAGATTCATTTTGTGAAATGAACCGTGTATTCAGAAAGAAGGGTAGGTTACGCCACTCGAACCTGCTCTGTCATTCCATGAGATTTATCACAATCAAGGACTCTGCCCGGGGTCTGCACACCCTCACAGGCGGTCTGGGGAACGGGTTTGGCAATCATACTTGGTCCAGACAATTAGTGTTTGATGGCAGCAGTAGTTAACTCCCTTCCTCTTATTTCAGTCTTGTTGAGACTTGATCAAAGCCAGAGCAACATCATTGCTCCCCACTGGTTCTGGAAAAGAAAACAACCATTTAGACTGACACTGTTGGAAGTGATACTTACTTAGTATTAAACTATTACCACCGAGCCACTGTTCCCTTGTTAACTTTAGTTTGAAAGTTCTAGTTAATGGCCCTGTTGGCCAAGCATTTATTCTATTTCACTTATTTCTGCACATTTCCTGTTAAAAGTCAGTCAGCTGTTTAATAAGATTCAAGTCCTAGGCCTCAATACCTCCTTGTGCAATTGGATCCTCGATTTCCTCACTTGCAGACCCCAGTCGGTCCGAATTGGCAACAAAATCTCCTCCACAATCTCTACCAGTACAGTTATACCAGCAGGCTGTAGGATTAGCCCCCTGATCTACTCACTTGACACTTGTATCCCTTGTACAGAAAAGCCCAGAAACAGTGGTGGATACAGCCCAGTCTATCACCAGTAAAGCCCTCCCCACCACTGAGCACATCGACATGGAGCACCGTCACAGGAAAGCAGCATCCATCATCAAGGACCCCCACCCTCTAGGCCGTGCTCTTTTCTCACTGCTGACATCTGGAAGAAGATTCAGGAGCCTCAAGACCCCCCAAACATCAGCGATTGAAGCAGAGGGGTAACTTCACTTGCCCGAGCACTGAACTGTCCCCACTCAACTGGACTCACTTTCAAGGACTCTTCCATCTGATGTTCCTGATATTTGTTGCTTATTTATTCGGCAGTATTATTGTTTTTCTTTTTCTCTTTCTTTTTGTATTTGCACAGATCTGTCTGAGCTTTTTTGCAGTTGGTTGATGTCCATCGTGTTAGGTGTGGTCGTTCATTGACTCAGTTCTGTTTCCTGTATTTTCTGTGAACACCTGCAATAGAGTGAATCTCACGTTTGTATCTGGTGTCAAGTATTTATTTTGATAATAAACTTACTTTAAACTTTGATCAGCTTCAGTGAGTCTCTCGCTGTACCTGGGTCATAGCTGATGTTCACAGCATCTCATGCAACAAATAACCAGGACACAGCATTCCAATTCTCTTTTAGCAACAAAAATTTCCACTTTTGTATTAAATGGCCTTTTGCTTTTTAGCGGACTGAGAGGTATTTGATAAATCATGAAACCCTTTTTACCGGGCGTCTCTGGAAATGCAGCTTGTCAGCTGCTCGTTAACAGCCACGGAACTCCACGGTGAGAAACCCACCTTTCCGGTTTTGTATGTCTAGGGTGTAAACGACCTTTGTCCCACCAAATCAGTGAGGCTGGGATGTCTCGCCCACCCAGACCCCAGTTTGTGTGAATTAATGTCCTCTGCAAGAATTAACAAATCATACACTGCATATAATTATAAAGAACTACAATTAAGAATGTTAAGCAAACATTTATTGAGGGAAAGAAAGAGAAAAAGCAAAAAGGGCCCATTATACTTGTACAATCAAATATGTACACAAGTGGGGCTCATCTGTAACTCACTCACAGGACCTTTGATCTGCATGAAAGCACACACGACCTTCCGAACGTCTCTCAAAATCCATGTCGAACAAACGGGTCCCCCACGAGAGTGCTGGTCCTTCCTCCTTGAAGCCATTCATCCACACAGAGCACCTTGTCTCCCGTACAACCCTGCCTAGGCCTGCGCCCTGAAAAACTTCCAAGGTGCAAATCCATGGTTTCACGAGACTAACGGATGCCTACTCCTGGAGTAACCAATATCAGCTGCATCAGTAGAAAATGAATCTTCAGTATGGATACATCAGAGCTTGGAGTTTCTAAACCTTCAGGGATAGTGTTTGATACTTTAGTATTTACCTTGATACACTGATAGGAACATATCGTCTCCAAAACATCAGTCCGTTCCTTTACTAGGTCCGTATGTAATTTTAATTCTTTTCTTCTCTTTTTGAATAACCGCTGATTTACTTTCTGAAAATCTTCCTGTCCATCACACTCTCACTTGAAACGTCCATCTTCTCCACTAGTGTAACAGGTCACTTCTCTCGTCAAGAGACCCCACTCAGGAGCCGCCCTCGCCTTGATACGTCCCACCAGTGAGTCCAGCTTCCTATCGGCCGTGTCAGGCTTGGTGACAGCACCAACCGATATCACCCGAAATTCCTCCGCTCTCAGATTTTTCCCAATGTCCTGTAACCCCTGCGTCTGTGGCATCAGGGTTCACTCTAACAACAGAGGCCACTACTGAGGACTCTGCCCCACTGTCGGAAGCCTCCCGCTCCTCCATTACGTTCTCCTCCTCTCTGACTTCTGTGAGTAACTCGGTAAAAGATGGCTGAGTTAATCGAATACTTCGAGCAATCATGACATGTGACAGCGCGCCCTTCACAACTTGCTCGATCATCAAACAGTTTCTCCCAGACAAGTTGAATGCTCCCTTTGCGGCACCAAAAGGCAGCAGCTTCTCCAGCTTGAAAATGTGGACAGACAACTACCCTCCTTCCTCCTGAAATGTGTTCCTGAATTTCATCCGAAGATCGGCTGCACTTCCAGCAGAGCCAGAAACATCTTCCACAAAATGCTGGAGGAACTCAGCAGGCCAGTCAGCATCTGTGGAAGAGTACAGTCGACGTTTCTGGATGAAACCAAACCGTCAACTGTATTCTTTACCATAGATGCTGCCTGGCCTGTTGAGTTCCTCCAGCATTTTGTGTCTGTTGCTCGGATTTCCAGCATCTGGAGATTTTCTCTTGTTTCCAAAAGCATCTTCCAGAGCTTGTAGGTAATTAGCTGACATGGCTAATGGATTTCCTTCCTTGAGGAACTTCACTATATCAGCCGCCAATCCTTCAAGCTCTCTACCAGCCGCTGTCTTTTCATATTATCTGAGCACAGTCATTCATCCCGTAACTGAGATGTCTGCTCAGCCCAAGCCTCATATTCTCCTTCCCCATTGGGTGTGGGCTTGACTCCAGAGAACACTCCCAGCCTGCAGTAACCTTGGCTCTCACCAGGTACACCTCTGCATTTATCAGCCAGTGATATAGTAGCCAAAAAGAGCTCAGGATTTAAATCAACAGCTGAAGGAATCAGTAGACCTCTCACATCAGACAACTCCTTTCCCTCACTCCGCAGAAACAAGAGCAATTTTTCTTTAACGTCCCCACTCTCAGCTATGGGAAACACGAATTCCAATTGGGCACCCTCTCCTCCACTCTCCTCTTCTCTGAAAGTATAGATGGCCTCTCCTGGGACCCCATTCCTGTTACGTCAGCACTGGTCTGAACTAACACCACATCTTTCCCCTCCGTTTGGTCAAATTGCCGCTTCACGATCGTAACTTTCCCTCATGCTCCAACAGTACTTAAAACCCCAATCAACATTCATCTGGGCTGTGGAAGCACAGACAAATCTTACTCTGCTGTGCTGACCACTGCATTGGTGCTGCTTCATGTACCCATGCTGAACTCATCAAATTCATCAGCTTTGCCTCTAGATTACACCCCGTCCTTAAATTCACTCAGTCCATTTCTAATAGCTCCCTCCCCATCTCCAGAGACACCAATATCTTTAATAAACCTACTGATTCCCACTATTACCTTAACTATACCTCTCCCACGCTGTCTCCTGAGTGAAAACTGTTTTTCATTTCTTTGTTAGCCTGAAGTTTTGTGCCATTAACTCAATCCACCCCACCCCCACTGAGATTCGGAGTTATTTCCCTCACCTATTGCTGTCTCAATTGTCACCCATACCCAATAGGCGTGTTGGTGTTTGGGGCTCTCCAGAATAACCCCCATAGGGTGATTGCTCCATTCCTATTTCCAATCCCACCAGGACGTCCACCAGCTGTGATACTCTCCCTGATTAGCAATGCCACTCCCCCATCTCTTTTACCTCCTCCCTGTCTCATTTTAAACATCTAACTCCTGGAACATCCACTAGCCTTTCCTGCCCTTGTGACAGCCAAGTTGCAACATCATAGTTCTATGTACGGACCTTTGATCTAAGTTCACCATCCTTGTTCCTGATACTTCTTGCATTAAAAAAGGGCACACTTCAGTTTTGCTGTGTCAACTGCCTGTCCTTCCTCACCATTTCCCTATATCCTGTTTCTGCCTGTAAACTAATTGCCCGTCCTCTGACCCAGCCTTTCTCAACCTTTTTGCCCTGGAGGAACCCTTGAAATAATTTTCAGGTCTCAGGGAATCCCAGTATAAAAATCATTATATGTACAGTTCATGGTACATTAGCATGAACAGCAATTTGTAGATACTTACTTATTACTATTAATTTTATTTTTTCTTCTGTATTGTGTATTGCATTGAACTGCAGATGCTAAGTTAAGAAATTTCACATCACATTCCGGTGAAAATAAACCTGATTCTGATTCTGATATAATAATCCAAAATAATTCTCAATGCTGTTTTGAATAGAGAATACATTTTTAGTTTACATTTCTTGAAATTAAACAAGAAAAAGCTTGCTCACACATAAATGACAGGATACTCTTCTTTCACAGAAATCCAGAACTTATCCAGGGGCAGGTCAGTAAATCCCATCTTGAGTGCACGATCAGACGGCATCTCACAAAGTTCCTCCTCTCTCTCAAAGTCAAGTTCTCAGATTGAGGAGAAGATTCAGAGAAAGGGTCCCTCACCCAGTCATACACTTGTGATGAAAGGGAGGAAAAATACTGTTCAATTTAGTTCTCAGTTCTTCAGGTGATTTTCAATAAGACTCCAGACTCTCTGATGTCCTTCCTCACTCAGGCCCAACAGCATTGGAAACATTTCAAGATTTCCTTTTGCAAAATAATTTTTCCAAAGATTCAGTTTCCTTTTAATTCTAAGAATCTTATTACTTGAAGTCAAAACATTTTCTCCAGAGCCTTGCAGAGACTTGGTCAACGAGTTCATATGAAGGAAAATGTTTGCTAAGTAGGCTAGCTTCTGCAGCCATTCTTCACTTAGCAAGATGTGTCTATTTTCACAGTTTTTATTTTAATAAAGGGAACCATAGGAAGACATGAGGGGTAGATTGGCTGTGACAGGTTGGGAAAGTACTTCAAATGAATGTCAATTTAGACAGAAAATGGCTCAAACTCAAAGAAATTATACATAATTTGACACAAATATACCTGCGTCAGGGCAGAAATATTGGTTCAATTTGAATTACAGGAGACATTAAAGATGGATCTGGAACAAAGGAAAGGTAGTAAATCTGGTGATTGGGAACATTAGAATTTTTTGGAGTCATAGAGCACTACAGCACAGAAACAGGCCCTTCAGCCCATCTCGTCTATGCCAAACTATTAATCTGCCGAGTCCATTGACCTGCACCAGACCACAGCCCCCCTTACCCCTCTCATCCATGTACCTATCCAAATGACTCTTAGATGTGGAAATTGACCCTGCATCCACCACTGGCAGTTCATTCCACACTCTCATCACCCTCTGAGTGAAGAAGTTTCCCATCATGATCCGGTTAGACATTTCACCTTTCACTCTTAACCCATGACCTTAGTTGTCATCTCACCCAACCTTGTATTCACCCTGTCTATGTACATTCTTCATAATATTGTATATCTATCTCAATCTTCTACATTCTAGGGAATAAAGTACTAACCTATTCAACCTTTCCCTATAACTCAGGTCCGTAAGATCCAGCAACATCCTTGTAAATCTCCTCGGCACTCTTTCAATCTTCTTTACATCTTTACTGAAGATAGGTGACAAAAACTGCACACAATACTCCAAATTAGACCTCACCAGTGTCTAATACAATTTCAACATAACATCCCAACTCCTCTATTGATTTATGAAGGACAATGTGTCAAAGGGTTTTTAAACAAACCTAAAACCCTAACTACCTGTGATGTCACTTCCAAGGAATTATGGATCTGTAGACTGAGACCCCTCTGTTCTATCACAGTGCACTACTGCTCACTGTGTAAGACCTACCCTGGTTGGTCCTCCCAAACTGCAACAACTTGTACTTGTCTGCATTAAACTCCATTTGCCATTTTCCAGATCCCACTGCAAACTTTGATAGTCTTCCTCGCTGTCCACTACACCCCCAAACTCAGTGTAAGCCCTAAATTTGCTGATCCAGTTTACCACATTAACATCCAGATCATTGACATAGATAACAAACAACAATGGACAAAGCACTGATCCCTGTGACATTCCCCTGTTCACAGGCTTCCAGTCAGAGAGGCAACCATCTACTACCACACTCTTGCTTCTCCCACAAAGCCGTCTAATCCTATTTACTACCTTATCTTGAATGTCGAGCAACTGAAACTTCTTGACCAACCTCCCATGTGGCAGCTTGCCAAAGGCCTTGCTAACATCCATGAAAACAACACCCACTGCCTTGCTGTCATCAGCTTTCCTGGTAACTTACTCAAAAACTCTATAGATTGGTTAGGCACAAATTATCACACACAAAGTCATGTTGACTGGGCATAATCAGTCCCTGTCTATCCAAATATATCTGGTCCCAATATCTTCCAATAATTTTCCTAATATTGATGTCAGACTCACCAGCCTATAGTTTCCTGGCTTTTTCATAGAGCTTTTCTTAAACAACAGAACAAAGTTACCTATCGCCCAATCCTCCAGCACCTAAGGATGTTTTAAATATCTCTGCTAAGGCCCTTGCAGTTTCTGTACTAGCCTCTCACAGGGTCCAAGGGGACAGATTATTAACCCTGGGAATTTATCCACCTTAGTTTGCCTAAAGACAGCAAACACTTCCACCTCTGTAATCTGTGTAGGGTCCATTAACTCACTGCTGCATTGCCTCACATGTGTAGACTCTGTGCCTCGCGTCCATCCCCCAAAACAGATGGAAAAAAATCCATTCAAGATCTCCTCTATCTCTTTTGGCTCCTCAAATAAGTGACCACTCTGATGTCCCAGAGGACCAATTTTGTGTCTTTCTATCCATTTTCTCTTAACATATCTGTAGAATCCCTTAGGATTCTCATTCATCATGTCTACTAGAGCAACCTCATGTCTTCTTTTACCCCTGCTGATTATCTTCTTCAGTGTTCTCTTGCATTTCCTATGCTGCTCAAGTACCTCATCTATTCCTGGTCCTATACTTGCTCTGCACCTCCTCCTTTTTCTTAACTAGGGCTTCAATATCTCTTGATATTACCAAGGTTCATAAACTTGTTGTCCTTGCCTTTTATTCTTATAGGAACATACAAACATTGTACTCTCAAAATTTCACTTTTGAAGGCCTCTCTCTTACCAAGTACACTTTTGCTAGAAAGCAACCTATCCCAATTCACGTTGGCCAGATCCTTTCTAACACCATCAAAACTGGCCTTTCTCTAATTTAGAATCTCAACCCAAGGACCAGACCTATCCTTTTCTATAGTTACCTTGAAATTAATGTCATTATGATCACTAGATGTAATGAGCTTCTGCCACCAGCTTTGTCTCATTCCATAATAGTAGATCTCGTATCACATTCTCTCTATTTGGGACTTCTATGTATTCATTAAGGAAACTTCCCTAAACATATTTGATAAGCTCTTTCCCATCGAGTTCTTTCACAGCATAGGAGTCCCAGTTACAATGCGGCAAGTTAAAATCACCTACTATCACAACCTTATGTTTCTTGCAAAAGTCTGCGAATTCTCTACAAATTTGCTCCTGTAAATCCCGCAAACTGATGGTTGGTCTATAATATAATCCTATTATCGTGGTCATACATTTTTATTCCCAATTCTATCCTCAGAGCCTCACTGGACGAGCTCTCCTGTCTATCCTGACTGAGCACTGTTGTGACATTTTCCCTCACGAGTAAAGCCACCCCTCCCACTTTATTCCCTCCTGCTCTTTCACATCTAAAACAATGGAACCCCGGAACATTGAGCTTGTCCCTTCTGCAAACAAGTCTCACTAAAGATTACAATGTCATAATTCCACGTGCTGATCCATGTCCTAAGCTCATCTACCTTTCTTACAATACTCCTGGCATTGAAATATACGCAGCTCAGGATATTAGTCACTCCATGGTCCTCTAGACTTAACAACTTCCTTCTCCACAACTACTCCATTATCTGTTCTGGTGCTGTGGTTCCCATCCCCCCTGCAACTCGAGTTTAACTCCTCCTGTGCAGCACTATCAAATCTTCCTGTGAGGATATTAATCCTCCTCCAGTGTAGGGGCAAACCATTCCTCCCGTACAGGTCCAACCTTCCCCAGAAGAGAGCCCAATTTTCCAAAAGGGTCAATTCCTTAAAGGATCAGCCAAAAATTGATAAAGAGAAAATTAAGTGAGTGTAAATCAGCTTGAGGCAGAACAGGCTGACTCGATACGTGAAAAGGAAAAGAGTGGATGGCAAAAATACCTCTCTCACATAAACACACGCACGCACACATTCTCCTTTGACCTCTCTCATTAACAAGGCATTTCACCCAGAATATCTGCTCACTGGATGTTTTATTTTCTTCCCACCATTCTCAGTAAACTCCAGAGACTGTTGTGAGTGAAAATCCCAGGAGATCAGCAGTTCCTGAGATACTCAAACCACCCCATCTGGCACCAATGATCACTCTATGATGGAAGTCATTTTGATCATATTTTCTTCCCCTTTCTGATGTTCGAACTGAACTGATTGACCATGTCTGTTATGAATTGAGTTGCTGGCACAAGACTGGATGATTAGATATTAGCATTAATGAGCAGGTGTAGAGGTGTGTGTAATGTTGTGGCCACTGAGTGTATCATGAGGAAGCAGAAAAGGCACATTGATTCAAACAAAGACTTTATGTCTATCTGCATGAAAGAGAAAATTCTCAGAAACAGCGAACTGAGGATCGTCTGATGGAGTAATAGGTATCAATACTGAAGAAGTTAATGAGAGTAAAACTCGTCAAAACCCATTGGATACATGACCTACAATCAAAGGTTTGAAAGTGCTGGGTAACTGAGATAGTGGATCCTCTGGGGATCATCTTAAATAAACATATGTCTTCTGTAGATGGATGCAGGTAAACGTGGCCCATTTCAAAAAGGAGCAAGATAGAAAATATGGAAGTTCTAAATCTGTTAACCTGAAATCAATATTTGGGGAAAATCCTGGGATATTATACAATATTATGTTGTTTAGAAAACAGTCAGCATTAACATGGGATTCCTGAAGGGGAAATCATGCTGTGGTGTAAAAAGTCCCACAATAGGTGAGTGAACAAGATTCCCCCACTTGGAATTGTGGGATGGCATATACCAGTGAAGATTCAGAGATGAATGTTGTTTCTTTTGTTTCTCAAACACCTCTCAGTCCAGTAAAAATGAACAAACTATTCAACAGGAGAATGGAAATTTTCTGCACTCAGAGGACTGTAAACATTTGTAGTTCTCTGTCTTGGTAATTTATTGCATTAGAAATTGTTAAAACTGAAACATATGATGTTTTATGAAAAGGTGGAATCTTGAACTCATAATCTACCTTGCTGTGACCTTTCACCTTGCTATCTACATTGCACTTTCTCTGTAAAGCTTTATTCTGACACTGTTATTGTAACACCTCAGTGCACAGTGTAATGAATTGATCTGTACGAAGAGTATATGAGACAAGTCCTTTACTTTATTTGTGACAATAATAAACTAATTTACCAGTTTCATGCGAGGATGATCGGAACTTCAACCATGACCTTGTGGACTGACACAGCAGGTTCCAATGTCATAAACTACCCTTATTCCTCAATACATTGTTCAGTCCCATAATCAGACTGAGTCTACCTTCCTTTCATTTTCACAGGTAGCTGAACCACTCCCTGGTTCAATGTTCAACGTTTATGATTGGAAGCTGTTGTTGATTTTACTCTCCACACATCATCCAGTCTCAGTGCTCAGAGTCCAAAGTCCAGGAATCTGAGACTCTGGAAACTTCCCTGAATTGTCTGGAAACTTCGGCTCCCGGTCGGTGCCCGGACATGTTGTTGCTTGCTCTTCTCTTCACGCTGGGAGTGTTTAACACAGAAGGTAAGGAGATAGTTTACACTCAGTCAGGACACGGGAATGGTTTAGACAGATATCCAGATGGGACATCCCCACTCCAGCACTCAATATCACAGCCCCACCCAGGGACAAGATGGCACCCGCCTGTCATCTCCTCAACGGACTATCCAGGCAGCCTCCTCCTGTACTGTCATGTGGAGGCTAGACACAGATCAGAGGTACAGCACCTCTTATTATTAGAACATTGGAAAGTTTTTGACAAGAACAGGCCATTCTACCAGCTTACCAAATTCCTATTCACACGGTGTGTTGAACTACTATCAACTACGTAACTAGGTAGTTTGTTCAATGTGTCTGCAACTCACTGTATAAAAAAATGCTTCCTGATGTTAGTCTGAAATCTCCCTTTAACCAGTCTCCACCTCGTCCTCACTGATGGATTAATTTTAAAGTAGCAGCTGGCATCCACCTTACTTACACCCTTAATGACCTTGAACACTTCTATCATGTCTCCTCTTGTTCTACATCTACTTGGGCTAAAACAATTCAGTTCCTTCAATCTTTCTTCATAGTTCATTTTCTGCAGACCTGGAATGAGTCTTGTTGCCCATCTCTAACCTCTCTCCTGTGCCTTTACATCCCTCACAGTATATGGAGACCAAAATTGTTCTCCATTCTCAAGGTGTCGCCTCATAAGCACATTTTACAGCTAAAGGAGAACGTCTCTAGACTTGAAATCCACTGAGCGCATTTTATAGGCCAACGTTCTGTAAGCCTTCCTAATCACTTCTGTGCATTGTCTAGATGTGGATAGTGATGAGTCTACCAGGGTGCCCAAACCCGCTCATACAGTGCACTTTCTGACTCAAGAACCCCATTGTATGTTTATATCTATCATTTCCACTCCCTATATATATTTTACATTTATTTAAACTAAATTTCATCTGCTGTTTATCTGCCCACATCTGGATTTTGTTTAGATCCAACTGTACTGATCCTGCTGCCTGAATGTTATCATGTTGTTACGTTCTGAATGTTATTATGTCTTGGCAGTCTCCAGCCTGATGGCATGAATACTGATTTTCCCAGCCACCGCCCCACTGCCCCTCTACCTCACCCACCAGCCACCAGCCCCAAAATACTATCTCATTTTCCTTCCCACCCTCTCCATCTGTCTATCACCCACACATTCCTCCATTTGGTTTCCCTCCTCACCTCCTTCCATTGATTCTGTCCTGTCCAATCAGATTATTCATCCTTTCCTCTGTTCAACCTATCAGCTCCCTGCTTCTTACACCATTCCCACTTTTCATCCTCCTTCACCTGCTATTCACTCCCCCCATACCTGGATCTACTCTCACCTACCAGATTTTGTTCCACCCCTCCCACCCCACATCTTATAGCTCACTCTCCGCACTTTCTTTCCACTCCTAATGAAGGGTCTCAACCGGAAATGTCAACTGTCTATTTCCCTCCATAGATGTTGCCTGACTCCAGGTGATGGGTACATCACATCAAACCATGGGGACTTATCAACCTTAATGTTCTTCAAGAGACCCAATTTTTTCTTTATCTGAAAATGCCCTGGTGTATTAGCCCAGTCCACACTGATCTTGCTGTCCTCCTCATCCTTCTCCTTGGTACACGCTCCATCCTTTATCCTTACGGCGATGTCTTCCTGGCAGCTTACAAAACCAATAGATATTGCTTTTTATGAACTACCATTGCTGGTATCTGCCACCTATGATTTTTCTTTAAGAAACATGCTTTTGAACTGTCTAAACAAACTGGTAATTTTACGATCTCCTGAAGGATTCTTAGTCGCTTAGCTTCAGTCCATCCCCCTACTGGGGCGTAGCTCACCAAAGTCCTCTGTCCTGGGCCAGTGATTCAAGTATTCCCCAGGTGTAGCCCATCATATGTCTTTGTGGCAAAGATGTTTTTCTCTCCCAGGGATAAGGTCTTTAGAGCTTTTGTTGCGGTGTCTGTAGCTCTGGGTTTTTAATGGGATGGGGCTGCTGGCCCGATGCCAAACCCCTCCTTTCTCAGCCCAAGCTTGGGACCATCCATGGCAGTTTCCCAAAGGATTCGGCTCAGATTGATTGATTGGTTGGTTGATTTAACCATTGATCAATTCATCAATTGATTGAATTTGCACCTTTAGTTTACTTTTGCACATTGGTTGCTTGTCAGTGTTGGTTTTTGTGCATTTTTCATTGATTCTATTGTTAATTCATTGTTCTACTGTGAATGCCTGCAAGAAAATGAATCTTAGGGCACAAACTAGTTTCTGGGCTGACTTTGGTTTATTTCTTATAATTTTCATGTTGGTTCTTGTAAAAGTTATGTTTATGTTTAATATATTTTCTCCTTGTGAACACTGCTTATATTATGTATCAGTGTTGACGCTGCAAGTAAGTTTTTCATTGCGGCCGTGCACAGATGTACATGCACAGTGACGGTCGAATGGGTGGGAGCTCAGAGTGTGGGTGAAGATATGAAACAGCAAATGGCAGAAAGCATTGATAAGGACATGAGAAAACAGGAGCTGTTAAGGACAGAAAAAAAATAATAGGAACTGTAGTTGGCCATCCAGCCCATGAAACTTACCATCATTTAATCAGACCATGGCTGATAGGCCCCAGGCTTCATCTGACATTTTGTATATTCTTTAATTCCCTAATCATCCAGAAAATCATCTATTTCCTCTTTAAAAGGCAGAGTCTCCATTACCCTTTGGGGTTGAGTATTCCAGTGAGTCTCTGCCTTCTCTGAGAGGAAATTCCTGTGTGCGTCAGTTTTAAATCAGTTGCCCCTAACCTGCCTGGCCTGCTGAGTTCCTCCAGCATTTTGTGTGTGTTGCTCGGATTTCCAGCATCTGCAGATTTCCTCTTTTTGTGATTTTAACAGTGTCACTCTGTTTGAGATTCTGTCACTGCGGGAAATATCTTAACATCTTCCTTGACATGCCCAGTTCTTCTACCTGCAAAGAATATATATGCTCTGTCCACAACCGGTAGGAATTCTGGGTGGCCAGCCATTTAAATTCCACTCCCCATTCCCATTCTGACATGTCAGTCCGAGGCCTCCTGTACTGCCATGATGAGGTCACTCTCCGGTTGCAGGAGCAATATACCTTGGGGAGGCACGACAGAGCAGTGGCTAGCACAATGTTTTACCGTACAGGCGACACAGGTTCAGTTCCTGCCACTGCCTGTAAGGAGTCTATACGTTCTACCGGTGACTACATGGGGTTCCTCTGGGTCCTCTGGTTTCCGCCCACAGTCCACGGATGTGCTGGTTGGTAGATTAATTGGTCATTGTAAATTGTCCCGTGATTGGACTAGGATTAAATCAGGGGAGTGTGACTCGAAGGGCCAATTCCACACTATAGATCACTAAATAAGTAAATAAACCTTTCGGGTATTGGTAACATGTATTAATTATATAGAATCCTGCAGGACAGAAGCCTTGAAAGTTTTGTAGTTCATGTCAGAGGAAGCCTGGATCACCTTTTTGGTTCAGAATGTTGGAAGTTTAAGGTTTATGGGACAAACACAGGCAAGTAGTATTAGCTTTAGATCAGCAACGTCTGAAGATGGGCCAATATGGAGGATGGATTTTTGTTAGGTAGACAAGATTGTTTATGAACTAAATGCATTTCTGTCAATCTTCACAGAGATTACAAGAAGCTAAGGGAGTGAATCACTGAATGGAATTTGTATTAATAAATAAAAACAGACTGGAAATGTAGAAATAGCAATCGCTGTAAAGAACTGGTACTGACAAAACTAATGGGATTGAAGGTGACAAATCCTAAGACTCGATGACCTAAATTCAATAGTTTGAGAAAGGTAATTATGAAAAAGGTGGATTGTGTTTCTGGTTTTCCAGACTTCCATGAATTCTGGATGGCTCCTGTGGATTGGAGGGTGGCAAATGCGAACACACAAAGAAAGAAAGAAAGGAGACAGAAAGCAGGAAACGATAGAGTTGTTGGCATCAGTAGAAAGAAAATGTTGGAATTAGTGACAAAGGATGTGAACCATTTGGGAAAGAACAAAAACAGAGAACATTGGTAACATATGAGACCAAGTAGGTCAAAGCAGATTCTGCCTCTCTGTCTGTGTTATGTGTCACTAATCACAGGTCTAAGGCATATCGTGACCACCTGACCAGGCTGTTCCAACGGAGAGAAAATCAGAGCCAAATCATAGATGGATGACTGGTAGAAATGGCCAGTTCTGATACAGCCAGGAACAAGTTACCAAACGTTGGGGAATTCAATATTGAGTCTGGAAGGTTGCACTGTGTAACACTATGCACTCGTTGTAACAGGGCAGGAGGCTGTAGACATTGAGGTCAAAGTACTGAAGTGGCAAGCAATAGAGAATGGCTGCTCTCTGTGGATTGAACACCGGGGATCCTAAAGGGATCACACAATGTGCTTTTGATTTTCCCAGTGTCGAGCACTGAATGCAGTCACTCGATTGGGGGAGGTGCAAGTGAATCACTGATCACCTGAAAAACTGCTTGTGCCTCTGAATGATGGGGATGGAAGTGGAGGAAATATAAACTGCATACCCGGAGGGTGCAGAAGAAAATGCCACAAGATGGCAAGTGGTTGGTGAGATAAAAAAAGCAGAAAATGCTTGAAATACTCAGCAAGTCAGGCAGTATCTCCAGGAAGAGAAAGTTACAACTTGAAGACTGACTATTTCAAGCACTTTTTTAAAGATTTCCAGTATCCGCAGTACTTTATTCTTGAAATGGTTAGTGTGGAGAGAGATAAGCCAAGGAGTCAGAAAGAGACCAATATTTCTGAACTGCTGAAAGGAGGAAGGGAAGATGTGCCTGATGGAATTTTGCTGGAGCTGGTGGGAATTGTGAAGGATGTGGAGACCAGTGGGGCAGAAGCTGAGGAGCAGGACAGTTTCAGTAGCTGCTGTTTTCATGGGTGAAGTAATATTACACAAAGACCCAATTGTTTTCAGGCCAGAGGTGATTATAGTTAGTTACTCCATGTGTGATGGCAGAGGGATATGAATAGGGAAGTGCTTGCAGATTTTTAAGTTAGTGTGGGATTATCCTTTACTGCTGCCAGTCCTGATAAAGGGGAGTAGTAATAGAAACATAGAAAACCTACAGCACAATACAGACCCTTCGGCCCACAAAGTTGTGCACAACATGTCCCTATCTTAGAAATTACTAGGCCTACCCATAGCCCTCTATTTTTCGAAGCTCCATGTACCTATCCAAAAGCCTCTTAAAAGACCCTATCGTATCCACCTCCACCACCGTTGCTGGCAGCCCATTCCATGCACTCACCCACTCTCTGCGTGAAAAACTTACCCCTGTCATCTTCTCTGTACCTACTCCCCAGCACCTTAAACCTGTGCCCTCTTGTGGCAACCATTTCAGCCCTGGGAAAAAGCCTCTGACTATCCACACAATCAATGCCTCTTATCATCTTATACACCTCTATCAGGTCACCTCTCATCCTCCGTCGCTCCAAGGAGAAAAGGCCAAGTTCACTCAACCTATTCTCATAAGGCATGCTCCCCAATCCAGGCAACATCCCTGTAGATCTCCTCTGCACCTTTTCTACGGCTTCCACATCCTTCCTGTCGTGAGTTGAGCAGAACTGAGCACAGTACTCCAAGTGGGGTCTGACCAGGATCCTATATAGCTGCAACATTACCTCTCTGCTCCTAAATCGAATTCCACGATTGATGAAGGCCAATACATCGTACGCCTTCTTAACCACAGAGTCAAGCTGAGCAGCTGCTTTGAGCGTCCTATGGACTCGGACCCAAAGATCCCTCTGATCCTCTACACTGCCAAGAGTCTCACCATTAATGCTATATTCTGCACACTCCTCCCTCTCTGATAGTGATTGGAAGTGTGGGGTGGGGAAATCGTGCTGTTGGTAGTACAGGCTCTTCTTGGTGTTATGTCAGTGGGAAATCTTCTGAGGGAAGTTCCTCATCCTAACCATATCGAGTCATCTTATCTGCTAAATCATTCCAATCCATGTCTCCACATCCTCAGGATGTGCTGGGGCGGCCCACAAGTGTCGCCACACATTCCGGAGCCAACACGGCATGTCCACGATGTCCAGCAGAACAACACAAGCAACAGCAACAACATCAAATCAAAACTACAACAACAAAACAAGCCCCTTCCCCCTTCCCAGTCTCTCACGCACACCGGACAGGTTGCGTCTGGGTTTCCAGTCTCCAGTCCCTGTTCTGTACTCACAGACACACAGTCGATGAGTGTGTGAAATAGAGTAAACTGTGCAAATACAAGCAAAATAAATAATAATAATAATAATAATAAATAAGCAATAACCATCGAGAACCTGAGATGAAGAGTCCTTGAAAGTGAGTCTATTGGTTATGAGAGCATCTCAAAAGACGGGGCAAGTGTGGTGAACTATGTGCCTGTCTGGACATGCCCCCTTCTGACTGCTCCTGTGGCTCCTCCCACAGGCCCCTGTATAAAGGCGATTCAGGTCTAATCCTCTGCCTCATTCTCCAGGATGTAATATGATGGTCACTCACTGCTGGTTCCTTCTTCAGTCAATAAAAGCCGATATCTCGCCTACGTCTCAATGTGAGTTATTGATGGTGCATCAGCAAGTAAAGTTGAGTGAAGTTATCCCCTTGGTTCAAGAGCCTGATGGCTGAGGGATAGTAACTGTTTCTGAAACTGGAGGTGTGAGTCCTGAGGCTCCTGTGCCGCCTTTCTGATGGCATCAGCAAGAAGAGAGCCTGTCCTGGGAGGTGGAGGACCCTGGTACTGGATGCTGCTTCAGTGGTAAATTGAACAGATGGCACTTGCCCATTAGGTGTTCAGGGTTGGGGGAACACGAGTTTGACAAAACCGCCACATCGGAGCACCAGCAACAGTTGCTGGTTGTGAGCAAAAGTCACCTTCACCTTTGAGTTGGTGAGCAAAAGTCGCTCACCTTCACCTTTGGCTTTTCCAAATCAACGGTTCAGTCCTTATGGAAAATCAAGAAGCCTTTCTGTTTGATCATTGTATCTGGCATGCTGGGAGAAAGCCAAGTCTCACTCAGACATAGAACACAACAGTCCCTCATTTCCCTCCGAGACAGCAATCTTGTGGTCAGGTTCTCAGTTTTGGTCTCCAGTGACTGCACGTTTGCAAACAAGATGCTGGGTAGAGGAGACCCCACCCCTTTGTTTTTCAGCCTTGCTTGGAGACCCCCCCCCCCCACCAACCTGCCTCATTTCTGGCTGTACTGCTGAACCCTCATACGCTTAAAGGTGCCCGACCTGCCTGGTCTGCCAAGACCTTCAAATTGCACCCACGACTTTACACCCATGTCTGTGCTGACACACACAGCTCCAATCTGCTGATCAAATGACAAGACATTGATCGGCCTTATTACTAGGGTGACAAGACAGCCTACAGAGGAGAGGTGAACACCCTGACACAGTGGTGCCAAGAATACAACCCCTCCCTCAATGTCCAAAACACAAAAGAGCTGATTGTGGATTACAGGAGGAATGGAGACAGGCTCGCCCTGATCAACATCAATGGGACTGCAGTTGACAGGGTGAGTAGTTTCAAATTCCTCAGTGTACACATCACTGAAGATCTCACATGGACTGTACACACCGGCTTTGTGGCAAAAAAGCACAACAGCATCTCTTCCACCTCAGGTGACTGAAGACGTTCAGCGTGAGCCCCCCAATCCTCATGATCTTCTACAGGGGCACCATTGAGAGCATCCTGACTGGCTGTATCACCACCTGGTACAGCACCTGCACCAACCTCAATCGCCGGGCACTTCAGAGAGTGGTCGGTACGGACAGCCCAGCACATCTGTGGATGTGAACTTCCCTCCATTGAGAACACTTACAGTGGCAGGTGTGTGAAGAAGGCCTGGAAGATCATCGGGGTCACCAGTCACCCCAACCATAAACTGTTTCAGCTGCTTCCATCTGGCAGACGGTACCACAGTGTTAACGCAGGACTAGCAGGCGATGGGACAGCTTTGTTCTATTAATCAGTAGACATATGAATTCATGTCTGTATATTGTGATGGAGTCATAACACAAAGAGATCTTTGTGTTACAAAGATCTTTGTTAAAGATTTACTCCCTTGCGTTGTGGGATGGATATAAGATTTTAAATAAATTCAAATTCAAATTCAAATCTGTAGGTCATTAAGTTGATTTAAATTGACATTGCTTAGAGGGAAGTTACATGCTGTAGCTTGCCATTCTGTTATAAAGTTATCAATCCATGTACAGACATTGCCTGATCTCTTGGGCATTTCCAATATTTTCCATTACATCCCTCTCTCTTCATCTCCCCACTCTGTCTCTGCCTCTTCCCATCTCCCACCCCCTTATTCTTTCAGCCTTCCTCTTTCCCATTTCTTTCTGCCCCGTAATCTGTTCCCTCTATCCCTCTCTCTCTCGCTCTCTCACAATCTATCTGCACTTCTGCTGTTCCTCTCTGTGCACCTCTCTCTCTCTCTCTCTCTCTTAATCGATCTGTGTCCCCTCCATCACTCCCTGTCTCCCACCACCTCCCTCCTCACATTCCCCTCACCCTGCCATCCCCTGGAGCAGCTCAATCTCTGAGTACTGGAGCTGAGGTAACTGTAAGAGCATCGGGAGGGACAGTGGGAGCAGGAGTAGGCCACTCGGTCTCACAAGTCTACCCCTCCATTCGATACGATCTGCCCCAGGCCTCAGCTCCTCATCTGTGTCTTTTGACACCAATTGAACACTCAAGTCTGTCATTGATTCTGTTGTGGTTATTATTCTCTGGATTTATTGGGTATGCTCACAAGAAAATAAATCCCAGGGTTGTACATGGTGACACATATGTAATTTAATAATAAATTTACTTTGAACTTTAACTTTATAACGGAACTGGCTAGTTTAAGAGAAGTTTGGATAGGTACGTTGACAGTAAGGACATCAATTGTCATGGTCCTGGTGCAGGTCGATGGGAGCAGGCAGTTTAAATTGTTTTAACATGGACTAGATGGGCTGAAGAGCCTGTTTCTGAGTTGTACTTCTCTATGACTCTAAACACAGACAGTGTGTTACCTGAAACTGTTGAAACTAAGCCCTGACAGTTTCAACATGACTCAAATGGTCGGAACTCCTGTATCAGTGCGTTGGTAAGTTAAAGGCCTGATTCCTCATTGTCTGTGAGTCCAGAACAGGGACTGGGGCTAGGAAACCCAGACACAGCCTGTGCTAAGTGTGTGAGTGAGTGGGAAGACGGAAAGGGGAAGTTTTGTTGTTGCTTGTGTTGTTCTGCTGGACATCGTGGACCTGCCGTGTTGGCTCCGGAATGTGTGGCGACGCTTGTGGGCTGCCAAGAACTTCCTGAGGTTGTGTTGGTTGTGATTGCAGCCGAATACATTTCACTAACGAGAAAATCAGAGCAACACACACAAAATACTGGAGCAACTCAGCAGGCCAGGCAGCATCTCGGAAAAGTGTACAGTCGACGTTTCGGGCCGAAACTCTTCAGCAGGACCCTTTGGTCTGAACAGAGAAGGGCAAGAAATGGATGCCAGCTTGGACCAGAGCCAATAAGAAGGTGGTGACGGTCAGTCAGATGACCCGTAGCCAATAACACTGTAATGCAACATTAGAATTGTTCAGGAATGAATAGAAATGCAGATGCTTCAAGTGCACTGGCAGAGATAACTCTCCCCAGAGACCCAGGGAGGAAGCTCGGCACACTGGCGCTGAGGGAAAACCACTGGTGAAGCACTTTTCAACGTCGCTCAGGGTAAAGTTTCGGACAGGAATTTAACTGATCACAAGAGCCTGTAGCAGTTGCCTGTCTGACTGAGGATTTGATAGACAGTCGGCACAAATGTGAAACGGAGTGAGATATATCAGAACAGGAAATCTAAAGGCATTGTGAGGAGGTGGTAAACATTAAAGAAAAGCTGACGCAGAGATGCAGAGATGCATGGATGGTGAATACGAACCAGTTTCAGATGAAGTGTGAGAAACTGGTTAAAGAAAAGAGTAAACGGGAGGAAGCCGAACAGGGAGCTGAGAGCCAGGTGGAGGAATTAAACAAACAGTCGAGTGATTTAAAAGCAGCTAAAAATGTGATTGAGAAATCAGTAGATGAAAAGAAAAGCAACAGCAGGGACCATGCAAAGTGTTCAAAGCAAGTACAAAAGCTGCAGGGCCAACTTGCTGCCCAGAGAGGAATAGTATGTCCGTTTCGATCTGAAAGCGGGGAGCTGGATGATTACGCTACACCGCTCGGGGTACAGCAGCTGAGGATATAACATACACTACACCGCTCGGGGTACAGCAGCTGAGGGATATTGCTGAGGATATAACATACACTACACCACTCGGGGTACAGCAGCTGAGTGATATTGCTGAGGATATAACATACACTACACCACTCGGGGTACAGCAGCTGAGGGATATTGCTGAGGATATAACATACACTACACCGCTCGGGGTACAGCAGCTGAGGGATATTGCTGAGGATATAACATACACTACACCACTCGGGGTACAGCAGCTGAGGGATATTGCTGAGGATATAACATACACTACACCGCTCGGGGTACAGCAGCTGAGGGATATTGCTGAGGATATAAAATACACTACACCGCTCGGGGTACAGCAGCTGAGGGATATTACTGAGGATATAGCATACACTACACCGCTCGGGGTACAGCAGCTGAGCGATATTGCTGAGGATATAACATACACTACACCGCTCGGGGTACAGCAGCTGAGGGATATTGCTGAGGATATAACATACACTACACCGCTCGGGGTACAGCAGCTGAGGGATATTGCTGAGGATATAGCATACACTACACCGCTCGGGATACAGCAGCTGAGGGATATTGCTGAGGATATAACATACACTACACCGCTCGAGGTACAGCAGCTGAGGGATATTGCTGAGGATATAACATACACTACACCGCTCAGGGTACAGCAGCTGAGGGATATTGCTGAGGGATATAACATACACTACACCGCTCGGGGTACAGCAGCTGAGGGATATTGCTGAGGATATAACATACACTACACCGCTCGGGGTACAGCAGCTGAGAGATATTGCTGAGGATATAACATACACTACACCGCTCGGGGTACAGCAGCTGAGGGATATTGCTGAGGATATAACATACACTACACCGCTCGGGGTACAGCAGCTGAGAGATATTGCTGAGGATATAACATACACTACACCGCTCGGGGTACAGCAGCTGAGGGATATTGCTGAGGATATAACATACACTACACCGCTCAGGGTACAGCAGCTGAGGGATATTGCTGAGGGATATAACATACACTACACCGCTCGGGGTACAGCAGCTGAGGGATATTGCTGAGGATATAACATACACTACACCGCTCGGGGTACAGCAGCTGAGGGATATTGCTGAGGATATAACATACACTACACCGCTCGGGATACAGCAGCTGAGGGATATTGCTGAGGGATATAACATACACTACACCGCTCGGGGTACAGCAGCTGAGGGATATTGCTGAGGATATAACATACACTACACCGCTCGGGGTACAGCAGCTGAGGGATATTGCTGAGGATATAACATACACTACACCGCTCGGGGTACAGCAGCTGAGTGATATAACATACACTACACCGCTCGGGGTACAGCAGCTGAGGGATATAACATACACTACACACTTGGGGTACAGCAGCTGAGGGATATTGCTGAGGATATAACATACACTACACCGCTCAGGGTACAGCAGCTGAGGGATATTGCTGAGGATATAACATACACTACACCGCTCGGGGTACAGCAGCTGAGGGATATTGCTGAGGATATAACATACACTACACCGCTCAGGGTACAGCAGCTGAGGGATATTGCTGAGGATATAACATACACTACACCGCTCGGGGTACAGCAGCTGAGGGATATTACTGAGGATATAACATACACTACACCGCTCGGGGTACAGCAGCTGAGGGATATTACTGAGGATATAGCATACACTACACCGCTCGGGGTACAGCAGCTGAGGGATATTGCTGAGGATATAACATACACTACACCGCTCAGGGTACAGCAGCTGAGGGATATTGCTGAGGATATAACATACACTACACCGCTCGGGGTACAGCAGCTGAGGGATATTGCTGAGGATATAACATACACTACACCGCTCGGGGTACAGCAGCTGAGGGATATTACTGAGGATATAACATACACTACACCGCTCGGGGTACAGCAGCTGAGGGATATTGCTGAGGATATTACATACACTACACCGCTCAGGGTACAGCAGCTGAGGGATATTGCTGAGGATATAACATACACTACACCGCTCGGGGTACAGCAGCTGAGGGATTTTGCTGAAGATATAACATACACTACACCGCTCGGGGTACAGCAGCTGAGGGATATTGCTGAGGATATAACATACACTACCCCGCTCGGGGTACAGCAGCTGAGGGATATTACTGAGGATATAACATACACTACACTGCTCGGGGTACAGCAGCTGAGGGATATTGCTGAGGATATAACATACACTACACCGCTCGGGGTACAGCAGCTGAGGGATATTGCTGAGGATATAACATACACTACACCGCTGAGGGTACAGCAGCTGAGGGATATTGCTGAGGATATAACACACTACACCGCTCGGGGTACAGCAGCTGAGGGATATTAGGAAAGATTTCAGGACATATATCAGAATCAGAATGAGAATCAGGTTTATGATTACTAGCATGTGATGTGAAATTTGTAAAGTTAGCAGCAATAGTTGAATGCAATACATAATCCAGCACAGAGAGAAAAAAATAATACATTATAATAAAAAGTTATGTAAATCATTTATGTATCTTGAATAGATTATTTAAAAATGTGCAAAATCAGAAATACTGTACATTAAAAAAAGTGAGGTAGTGTCCAAAGCTGCAATGTCCATTTAGGAATGAGATGACAGTGGGGAAGAAGCTGTTCCTGAATCGCTGAGTGTGTGCCTTCAGTTTTCTGTATCTCCTACCTGATGGTAACAGTGATAAAAGGGCATGGCCTGGGTGCTGGAGGTCTTTAATAACGGACGCTGCCTTTCTGAGACACCGCTCCCTAAAGATGCCCTGTGTAGTTTGTAGGCCAGTACTGAAGATGGAGTTCACTAGATTTACAACCTTCTGCAGCTTCTTTTGGTCCTGTGCATTAACCCCTCCATACCAGACCGTGATGCAGCTGTCATAATGCTCTCCACAGTACAACTATAGAAGGTTTTGAGTGTATCTGTTGACATGACAAATCTCTTCAACTCCTAATAAAGTATAGCCGCTGTCTTGCCTTCTTCATGCCTACATTGATGTATTGGGACCGGGTTAGATCCTCAGAGATCTTGACACCCAGGAACTTAAAGCTGCTCACTCTCTCCACTTCTGATCCCTCTATGAGGATTGGTATGTGTTCCCTTGTCTTACCCTTCCTGAAGTCCACAACCCTTTCGTCTTACTGATGTTGAGTGCCAGGTTGTTGCTGTGGCACCACTCTACTAGTTGGCATATCTCACTCCTGTACGCCCTCTTGTCAGCATCTGAGATTCTACCAACAATGGATATATCGTCAGCAAATTTATAGATGTTATTTGAGCTGTGCCAAGCAAAATAGTCATGTGTACACAGAGAGTAGAGCAGTGGGCTAAGCACACACCCTTGAGGTGCACCAGTGTTGATCATCAGTGAAGAGGATATGCTAACACCAATCCGCACAGACTCTACGGATCTCTGGGGATGATCCTAGGGAACTGTTCCATGAATTTACTTACCAGAAAGCAATTCCTGGTCTCAGTATTGCCAAGGAAAGGTGATTGATTATAACGTGCTTGCATCTGAACATACACTTCACTTTGCCAGAAACACTGCGACATGCTGGGGGAACAAATAATGAGTTAAATAATGTGGTACTGACTGTTCAGGGTAATAACAACGGGAACCCAATCGATGAGTTGTGTAAATGTTCCCAGAGGAAAGGAGAACATACACTGCATTTGCGTCCTCTCTGTGGATGGTGTCCCGAGGGGTGTACGGATCAACATTAGATCGAGATCATTTCGAACCAGAACCACAAACAGATGGATAAGTACATTAGTGTCTCATATCACCAACAAATCTGGAAAGATGTTTGAACTGTTTGATCCCAGTGACCCTACACATATTGAGGCACAAGTACTGAGGAAAATGAATGGAGCATGGGAGAAGGAAGTACAGGAGTTCGATGTTAACTTTGGGAATAATTCAGAGGCAGCTAAAGTGTTTTCACTTCAAGAAAATACACAGGGTATCGTGTGGGGAAACGCAGGTCAGGGTAGAAGCCAGCAGAGAGACTGTAAAAGGGAAGTAACACAGTGCTGGATTTCCCCCGTACCCAATTGGGGAAGCTGTTGTTGGGGGCAGGATAATGCTGAAATCTGCTGTTTAGCAGAGGTAACTTGGGCCATTATGCCCGGAACCCCACAGCGGACAGTTCATATGATCAGAATCCCAACAATAATCAGTGATTGGTGTTACTGAAGGGTCAGAATATGTTGGAATTTTGGTTAATGTGGGGATTTCATGCTTTAGACTTGTTCAATGTTGTTTACCTGAGCATGATGAATAACTTTAAACATTTCTTTGTTTACAGTCTTAGAGTAACACAGTTCCTCAATATTGTTGGATTGTAACTCAATATATTTGGTAATGATTTAATCCTCACAGAAAGAAGATTTTCAGAAATGTTTTAATCTGGGAATGATTTGCATGTTTTAATTACGTGTAGTGTGGCCACTTGTGAATTCACTTGTGAGGGAGGAAGAGTGAGAGAAAGTGTGTGTGTGTGTGTGTGTGTGAAATAGAGAGAGAATGCAAAGGCTGTTTTTGAAGAGACTGTGCCTCTAAGAGTTGGTATCAATGTGGTATGTGACAGGGGCACCCAGCCAGCAGTTTTTCCCCCTTTCCTCTTTGGTCCTTTGAAAAATGTGTGAAAACTTTTCATGGAGAGAATTAACTGCTGATTTGCAGTTACTGGCAAAGATTCGCAGGGATGAACAGTACAAACATGGATTCTGGATATGAGATGCCCATATTTCAGAGGGAAATGGGCATTCAGGAAAACTGTTTACGAGTGGACAGTTAAATCTGGAACTAGAATTTAACATCTTGGAAAGACTGGAATATTTGGGAAGCAATTCTACAAACAAGAGAACATTTGCAGACGCCAGAAATCAAAGCAACACACACAAAATGCTGGAGGAACTCAGCAGGTCAGGCAGCATCTATGGGAAAGAGTACAGTCGATGTTTCGGGCAGAGACCCTACTTCAGGACTGAAAAAAGAGATGAGAAGTCAGAGTAAGAAGGTGAGGGGAGGGGAGGAAGAAATACAAGGTACTGTATCAGGTGTGATGGGAGTGTGGAATGAGCTGCCAGATGAATTTGTAAATGGGGGCTCACTTTTAACAATTAAGAAATTTAGGGGAAGCTATGGCACTGGTTCCGCTTGCAAGGATAAGTGCTGGGATGTGTAATCATACAATCGTTCATTATTGTCTGCTCCTCAATGTGGATATTACATGCTATTTGTAAATCAATGAGATATTTTGTCATTCTATTTATTTCCTGTTTCACTGTCAGACATGAAGATTTCATTGGAATTGATTTTTCTTTTTGATAAAATAAATGCAGTGTTTCACACAGATCCAATCAAAACATTGCACAGTTGTAACAAGACCACCCTACTTTTGTACTCCTTCCTTCTTATGTTAAAGGTAGCATTATTTTTGCTTTTCTAGTTGTTGTATTTGAAAATTCACTTTGTGTTTTGCTTCTGAAGGGGCCTGATCTCACTAATCCTGAACATTCATTAGCCTCACTCCATTTTAAATTCCAGTGTGGCTGTTCTTCGATCATATTCCAATTACTATATGGTCCTCACTCTGTAACCATTCTTTATCCTGCCTTAGGATTCTTTTGTCTTCTTGCAGTTTATTTTCCAACCTAATTCCTTTCATTGTGGTCATTCATGCAACTCTAACCAAGACTAAATGGAAACCCAAGAGATTCAGCCGTTGCTGGAAATCCAGAGCACACATAGAAAATACTGGAGGAACTCAGCAGGTCAGGCAGCATCTGCAGACATAAGCAGTCAATGCTGGGGTGAAATCATTCTTCAGGAGTAATTGTGCCCCTTTACTCGTTCTTCATCCAGCAAAACTATAAAATGATGAATTATATTGTTTCCCTGTTTTTGCACAGTAACAAATCTTCTGTCTATGCTAATACATTTTTCTCAATTGGATGAGCTTATGGTGTGTGATTTTTCCTTAATGGGGTCTCCATCCCTCTGGAGATAATGAGAAGAGGGCATGTTCCAGCTGGTGAGGATCCTTAATGATGGGTGTCACTGTCTTGAGACACTGCCATTGGAAGTTGTCCTCGATGGTGGGGAGGTCTGTGTCCGTGATGATTCTGATTGAGTCTACAACTCTCTGCATTCTCTTTCCCCTCATTCCCACTCACTCTTCCCATGCCTTCCCTCACATTTATAAGTTCATGGCTGGCATTTTACCTTCATACAACTCTCCTGCACTAATCCCATGATTCTCTTCATATTTAAAATCTTTCTCTTTCTTTTTTGAATGGATTATACTCAATGATGAAGCCCTTGTGTGAAGAAGCTTGTCGTTTCTGTACTGAGTAGCCAACCCCTTATTTTGAGGTTGTGGACTCCCTTGAAAATGTAATCCTATTTTTAGCAAATTTAGTAAATCTTATTTGGATTATATTTTGTTGTTTAAAACTCTGGCAAGTACAGACCCATTCTGGTTAACCTCTCCCCGTTCAACAAGCTTGAAAGAGCTTTCGAAAGAATGCACTCCAAAACTCAAGCCAACTGTCATAGCTCCACAACTGATTTTTAAAACTTAAAAATAATTTTTCATAATATAACATATATAGAAAAAGATTTGTTGCAAAAAGAGTATTGTAATTTATTTTTAAATTCTTAGTATCATCTATTCATCATATTCAGTAGTTTTAACTACTCTTAAACACATCACAACTGATGTGGCCCTCTAAGGTGATAGTCAATGTTTGAGGGGCTTCCCCACCCAACTCTGCCCCTCCACATGTGGTGGCAGAAGGAGCTTAGACTGTGATCTTTCCCCACAGAGCCTTTGCATTGTTTGCACTGAGCCTCAGCACAAACTCCCACAGCCTGGAATGTGTCAGTCAGGAGCATTCCCACACGGAAGCATTGCTGAGAATCCCTACCACCCATCCCACAAACTCTTTGACCCACTACTGTCAGGAAGGAGGTGCAAAAGCATCAGGAGTAGGACTGCCCGACTGGGTAACATCCGACGCTGAAGGCTAATTTCTTTGAAGTTACTGACAGAGAACGCCATTCCCACAAAAACAGTTTTTGTTTTACCGTCCCAGTCTGCTCCAGCCATTTCTGTTACATACTTCAGCAACTCCAAACAAGATGTCCGGCTCCTTCAGGTCGTCGGACCTGATAATGATTGTGACATTAGATCGGTCCAGTGACCTTGCTCTGACCAATGATGGTGATTCAGATGGTCATAGATGCCGATGAGTTTGTGAACTGACCATGGATCTGAGCACAATACAGTGACAACATGCATGTTGAATGAGGTTTAGACCTGGGTACATCCATCTCCTGACAACACCACCTCTCTTTTCCCTTCTTTCTTCCTGATTCTTGCCAAAGGTTTCTAAACAGCACACAAGCAGGGGAGAGTGAGCACCCGTGCCTGAGACCAGAATTGATCGGGAAGCTCTCTGTTTCCCACCGATTGATCTGGACTGAACTACAGATGTCTGTGTGGAGCAGTCTGAAGCAAATCCTGACCACGCCAAACCCGTTTTGGGGAGCATTTCTATTATGATCCACCCTGCGTGGTGAAGTCCTGAGTGATGGGCATTCAGAGTTTTTGATCAGGATTTCTCCCCTTCCATTGTAAACACCCGGGCTATCCTCCAGTTCATCTGGATATGCAGCATGGAACGAATCCGACAGGTCGCCGTGCACAATTCCCCAGAGAAAATTGCACCAAATGTTCCCTTCATTCCGATGACCGCCTTTGTGCGTGGCTACATCTAGTTGTGCGTGGATCTGAAGCACGTGGACACCGAGTGACAATGTGCCGAGGTTCGACCCATCATTGGTGTTGTGGCCGATGGGTTTGCCCTGTTCTCCGGACACATACCCACGCGAGACAGACATCCGGTGCTGCTCGGAGATCAATTTGGTGAAAGACTCCCTTAGACGTGTCTGAAAACTGTTGATCTTCCAGCAACAGCAAGAGGTGGAGAGTGAAGAAGTAAAGGCATCTCAGAGAGAAGCCAATTTTTTTAACTGATCAGGGAGAAGAGGCTAGACTGCGCAGGCGTGTAATGTAGCACACCAAAGGTTTAAAAAAAGACCGCCATATACAGCGGCCATCGTCGTAGCAGCCATTGTCGGAGTGGACTGAGTCAGAGTGGGACGGCTTTGGCTCAACAGGCTTCAGCGTGAATAGGCAGAGGCGAGGGTGGGTTCCGGTAAGTTTTGTTTTGTTTGTTTAGAGTAGAGAGAATGCCAGGCAGGATGTTGGAATGCTCCTCTTGCAGGATGTGGGAAGTCAGGGAGACCGGAGGTCTCCCTGACAATGACACCTGCAAGAAGTGCATCCAGCTGCAGCTCCTAACAAACCCCGTTAGGGAACTGGAGCAGGAGCTGGATGACCTCCGGATCATTCGGGAGAATGAGGAGTTTATAGATAGTAGCTACAGGGAGGCAGTTACGCCAAAGGAGCAGCACACAGATAATTCCCCCTTCTCCTTCGTCAGGTGAGGGAAGGGGAAGGGGCAGGCAGAGCAGGGCTCCCCTGTGGCCATTCCCCTCAACAACAAGTATACCGATTTGGATACTGCTGGGGGGGGTGGTTTACCTGGGACAAGCTGCGGCAGCCGGATCTCTGGCACTGAGTCTGGTTCTGCAGTGCAGAAGGGAGGGGGGAAGAAGAGGAGAGTGGTAGTGATAGGGGACTCGATAGTTAGAGGTACACACAGGAGATTCTGTGGTCGTGACAGGGACTCCCGGATGGTTTGTTGTCTCCCGGGTGCCAGGGTCAGGAATGTCTCTGATCGCGTGCACGGTATTCTGAAGTGGGAGGGTGAGCAGCCAGATGTCACGGTACACATCGGTACCAATACTGTAGGAAGAAAGAGTGAGGAGGTCCTGAAGAGTGAGTATAGAGAGCTTGGTAGGAAGTTAAATAGCAGGACCTCGAGAGTGGTAATCTCAGGATTGCTACCTGTGCCATGTGTCAGTGAGGGTAAGAGTAGGATGCTCTGGAGGATGAACACGTGGCTGAGGGGCAGGGTTTCAGATTTCAGGATCATTGGGACCTCTTCTGGGGCAGGTGGGACCAGTACAAGAGAGATGGGTTACACCTGACCTACAGGGGGACCAATAACCATGCAGGGAGGTTTGCTAGTGCTGTTGGTGGGTGGGGGGGGGGGAAGGTTAAACTCGATTTGCAGGGGGTTGGGAACCAGAGTTCCAGAGCAGACAGTGGAGTGGGGCTGAAAATAAATGAAGTTAAAGTTTCATGCAAAGTCACAAATAGAAGGGTTGTGTGAGGTGGTAATAATCTTCTGAGGTGTATTTCAATGCGAGGAGTATTGTGAGGAAGGCTGATGAGCTGAGGATATGGATTGACATGTGGAATGATGACATTGTAGCCATTAGTGAAACTTGGCTACAGGAGGGGCAGGATTGGCAGCTTAATATTCCGGGGTTCCGATGTTTCAGACATGATAGAGGCAGAGGGATGAAGGGTGGGGGGTTGGGTGGCATTGCTAGTCAGGGAAAATGTTACAGCAGCGCTCAGGCAGGACAGATTAGAGGGCTTGTCTACCGAGGCCATATGGGTGGAGTTGAGAAACAGAAAAGGTATGACCACATTAATGGGGTTGTACTATAGACCACCCAATAGTCAGTGAGAATTGGAGGAGCAAATCTGCAGAGAGATAGCAGACAACTGCAGGAAACGTAAAGTTGTGATAGTAGGGGATTTTAATATTCCATGTATTGATTGGGACTCCCATACTGTTAAAGGTCTAGCATGAGGAAATCTGCAGATGCTGGAAATTCAAACAACAACACACACAAAATGCTGGTGGAACACAGCAGGCCAGGCAGCATCTATAGGGAGAAGCGCTGTCGACGTTTCGGGCCGAGACCTGACGAATAGATGCTGCCTGGCCTGCTGTGTTCCACCAGCATTTTGTGTGTGTTGCTGTTAAAGGTCTAGATGGGTTAAAGTTTGTAAAATGTGTTCAGGAAAGTTTTCTAAATCAATATATAGAGGTACCGACTAGAGAGGATGCAATATTAGATCTATTAGGAAACAAGTTAGGACAGGTGACGGAAGTGTGTGTAGGGGAACACTTTGGTTCCAGTGATCATAATTCCATTAGTTTCAACTTGATCATGGATAAAGATAGACCTGGTCCTTGGGTTGAGGTTCTAAACTGGAAAAAGGACAATTTTAAAGAAACGAGGGAGGAACTGAAAAGCGTGGATTGGGACAGGTTGTTCTCTGGCAAGGATGTTGTTGATAAGTGGGAGGCCTTCAAAAGAGAAATTTTGAGAGTGCAGAGTTTGTATGTTCCTGTCAGGATTAAAAGCAAAGTGAATAAGGATAAGGAACCTTGGTTCTCTCAGGATATTGGAACTCTGATAAAGAAGACGAGAGAGATGTATGACATGTCTAGGAAACAAGGAGCAAATAAGGTATTTGAGGAGTATAAAAAGTGCAAAAAAATAGTTAACAAAGAAATCTGGAGAGCTAAAAGAAGACATGAGGTAGCTTTGGCAGTCAAAGTAAAGGATAATCCAAAGAGCTTCTACAGGTATATTAAGAGCAAAAGGATAGTCAGGGATAAAATTGGTACTCTTGAAGATCAGAGTGCTTGGCTATGTATGGAACCAAAGGAAATGGGGGCGATCTTAAATGGTTTTTTTTTCATCTGTATTTACTAAGGGAACTGGCATGGAGTCAATGGAAATAAGGCAAACAGGTAGTGAGGTCATGGAACCTATACAGATTGAAGAGGAGGAGGTGCTTGCTATCTTGAGGAAAATCCCCAGGACCTGACAGGGTATTCTCTCAGACCTTGAAAGAGACTAGTGTTGAAATTGTAGGTGCCCTGGCAGATATATTTAAAATGTCGGTGTCTATGGGTGAGGATTGCAGGATAGCTCATGTTCTGTTGTTTGAAAAAGGCTCTAAAAGTAATCCGGGAAATTATAGGCTGGTAAGTTTGACATCGGTAGTAGGGAAATTATTGGAAGGAGTACTAAGAGAAAGGATCTACAAGTATTTAGATAGACAGGGACTTAGTAGGGAGAGTTAACATGGCTTTGTGTGTGGTAGGTCATGTTTAACCAATCTATTAGTTTTTCGAGGAAGTTACCAGGAAAGTGGATGAAGGGAAGGCAGTGGATGTTGTCTACATGGACTTCAGTAAGGCCTTTGACAAGGTCCCGCATGGGAGGTTGGTTAGGAAGATTCAGTTGCTAGGTATACATGGTGAGGTAGCAAATTGGATTAGACATTGGCTCAATACAAGAAGTCAAAGAGTGGTAGTGGAGGATTGCTTCTCTGAGTGGAGGCCTGTGACTCTTGGTGTGCCACAGGGATCAGTGCTGGGTCCATTGTTACTTTTCATCTATATCAGTGATCTGGATGTTAATGTGGTGAATTGGATCAGCAAATTTGCTGATGGTACAAAGATTGGAGGTGTAGTGGACAGTGAGGAAGGTTTTCAAAGCCTGCAGAGGGATTTGGATCAGCTGAAAAAATGGGCTGAAAAATGGCAGATGGAGTTTAATACAGACAAGTGTGAGGTATTGCACTTTGGAAGGAAAAACCAAGGTAGAACATACAATGTAAATGGTAGGACACTGAGGAGTGCAGTAGAACAGAGGGATCTGGGAATAGATACAAAATTCCGTAAAAGAGGCATCACGTGTAGATAGGGTAGTAAAGAGAGCTTTTGGTACATTGGCCTTTATAAATCAAAGTGTTGAGTATAGGAGTTGGAATCTAATGGTGAGGTTGTATAAAACGTTGGTGAGACTGAATTTGGATTATTGTGTGCAGTCTTGGTCACTGAATTACGGGAAGGATACTAATAAGGTTGAAAGAGTGCAGAGAAGGTTTACAAGGATGTTGCTGGGACTTGAGAAACTGAGCTACAGAGAAAGGTTGAATAGGTTAGGACTTTATTCTCTGGAGTGTAGAAGAATGAGAGGAGTTTTGATAGAGGTACATAAAATTATGATGGGTATAGAGTGAATGCAAGCAGACTTTTTCCACTGAGGCCAGGGGAGAAAAAAACCAGAGGACATGGGTTAGGGGCGAAGGGGGAAAAGTTTAAAGAGAACATTGGGGGGTGGGGCTTCTTCACACAGAGAGTAGTGGGAGTGTGGAATGAGCTGCCAGATGAAGTGGTAAATGTGGGCTCACTTTTAACATTTAAGAAAAACTTGGACAGATACATGGATGTGAGGGGTTTGGAGGGATACGGGCCGGGTTCAGGTCAGTGGGACTAGGCTGAAAAATGGTTCGGCACAGCCAAGAAGGGCCGAAAGGCCTTTTTCTGTGCTGTAATGTTCTATGGTTCACAGTGAAGCGCCTGTAAGGGATGTGCCGGCACACTCAGGCTGTATGAGGATGTGCCGGGGACACACTGAAGCTCAGTGCAGCCAGTGTAAAGACTCGGTGGGGAAGGACCACAGTCTGGGATCTTTCTGCTCCCGGACGGGGAGGGCCTGAATCGACTCGGGTCATAGTGTGTCATCTGAGGGAAACACGGACGGCAGTTTTTTCAACAGAGTTAACACTGCAGAATATCTTAACCATATGATGAATAGGATGTAATTTTAAAAAAATCTTTTTGTGTCTATTTTATTGTGAACAAAGATCATTTATGAAATTAAAAACATTCCTAAAACAAGTTTTATTCGTCCGTGCAAACTCTGGCTCCTCCTCCTTCTCGATCACAAAGCAGGAAATTGAAACTGAAACGAGCGAAGCAGGAACTTAAAATCATTAACAAACAGTTTAACAGTTGTCGAGTTCAGCTTTTTTTAAATCAATTGTTATGAGTTCGTGTGCGGACCCTCCTCTGCTCCCTGTCCGCCAGCGAACGGGGTCAGTATCCCGGAGCAGGTCCGGCAGCGACCGGTCGGGAAGAGGCGTGGATCGGATGAGCGTCGGGCACAAGAATCGTCAACCCCGGGTTGAGAAGTTTATGTCGCTTCTCAGTCTCCGGATATTTTCACTCGTTCGCCTTTTCTCGCTTCTGCTCCAGCTTGGTGTGGTCGGTGCCGAAGGTAAGGGAATGACTTCAGATGTGAATCCGAGAGCCACAGTCTCCATTCCGCGCTCGGAGACTGTGGTGTCCCCACAACAGATTGCTGACTGAACAAGCTTTTTCTTTCGGGAAACTGCAGCTTTGCAAGCTGAAGTCTGTTGTCCGAGGCATAAGTATACAGAGTATAAATAAATGACACGGCCATTCGCTTTTTTTAACAGCACAGTACATTACAAACATGACAAAGATCATTTGTTCACGTGACTGGAATTAGACACAATTTACATGAACAAATAAACACAACACACTGGTGCCAGCTGAGAGAGAGAAGGAGGTAGTGTTCGGGGTTTTCAGTTCAATTCCAGACCCTGACTGTAATGGTAAATTGGAGGGACATGTAAAACTTTCCTTTTGCACGTCATACTGAACTCCCGCGACATCAGTACATTGAGGTGGTACAAAGGAATATGTACAACAACGGAATGAGGTATGAAGTGTTAGTTCCCCAGAAAGCTCAGTGTAAGCAGACTGTGAGGTGAAAGGGCATGATGAGGTCAATTGTCAGGTCAAGTCTCCATGTTATCACTAGGGAATCATTCCAGGATCTCGGAGGAAATCTAATCGCCATAAATATTGACACGTGTTGGGAATTTGCTGTAAACACAAACGCGTCCTAATGAAGGGTGTCGGCCCGAAACGTTGACCGTTTATTCATTTCCACAGAGACTGCCTGACTTGCTGAGTTCCTCCAGTGTTTTGTGTGTGTTGCTAGGAATTTGCTGTTGGTGAGATGGCATGACATGCATTTAAATATTTAATAACGATAAAGAATTATATAAAATAAATTTAGAATTTAAGATAAATACGGAAGGAAATGTGTATAAATACACAAATACCAACATCTATTCACAATATATTATACACTGGAATTTAGAAGGATGAGAGGGGATCTGATTGAAACATACAAGATTATTAAGGGATTGGACACGCTCGAGGCAGGAAACATGTTCCCGATGTTGGGGGAGTCCAGAACCAGAGGCCACAGTTCAAGAATAAGGGGTAGGCCATTTAAAACGGAGTTCAGGAAAAACTTTTTCACCCAGAGAGTTGTGGATCTGTGGAATGCTCTGCCTCAGAAGGCAGTTGAGGCCAGTTCTCTGGATGCTTTCAAGATGCTTTCAAGAAAGATTTAGGTAGAGCTCTTAAAGATAGCTGAGTCAAGGGAAATGGGGGGAAGGCAGGAATGGGGTACTGATTGTGGATGCTCAGCCATGATCACATTGAATGGTGGTGCTGGCTCAAAGGGCCAAATGGCCTCCTCCTACACCTATTGTCTATATTGTAAACAGCATTCAAAAACGTAGTTCAAAGTATTTACAATGCAGTATTGAGGTAATGGATGGATGTGCAGCTAAATCAAATGATTAATCTGATTAACTACCTGGGGAAGAAACTTAAATTGGTGTGAAGTTTTTGTTCCAATCATCTCAAATCAGTGGGTAAATTGAATTGATTTTATTACTTACATCCTTCATATACATGAGGAGTTAAATTCTTTACGTTGCACCTCCATCTGAGTGTGCAATTTATAGTCATTTATAATAAACAGTACGTACAACAGGACAGTCAATATAACATAGAAATACAACTGTATCAGCATGGATTAATCAGACTGATATCCCGGAGGAAGAAGCTGTCCCAGAGCTTGTTGCTCCTGGCTTTAATGCTGCAGTGCCGTTTCCTGGATGGTAGCAGCTGGAACAGTTTGTGTTTGGGGTGATTCGGGTCTCCAATGATCCCTCAGGCCCTTTTTACGCACCTTTCACTGTAAGTGTCCTGAATAGTGGGATGTTCACATCTACAAATGCACTGGGCTCTCCACACCACTCTCTGCAGAGTCCTGTGATTGAGGGAAGTACAGTTTCCAAACCAGGCAGTGATGCAGCCAGTCAGGATGCTCTCAGTTGTGCCCCTATAGAAATTTAGACATTGAGGGATATTGTACATTGATGTAAATATTTTGTACATAAATTTAGACATTTATGTACAAAAATATAGACATGGAGGGAGAGGTTATTTTCTTGACACCTCTGTGTCAGGGTGATGACTTCTCTGTAGGCCGCCTCATTATTATTTGAGATTCGGCCAATGTGTGGTAATGTCAGCAAATTTAATTAGCAGATTGGAGCTGTGGGTGGGGACACAGTTATGGGTATACAGAGAGTAAAGGAGGGGGCTTAGTACACAGCCCTGAGGGCTGCTATGTTGAGTGTCAGAGGGGCCGAGGTGAGGGAGCCCACTCTTACCACCTGCTGGTGATCTGACAGGAAATCCAGGATCCAGCTGCACGAGGCAGGGTGAAGGCCGAGGTCTCTGAGCTTCTGGTTGAGCCTGGAGGGATTTATGGTGTTGAATGCTGAACTGTAGTCTAAGAACAGTGTTCTCACGTGTAACACCCAGGCTATCGCTTGTGTATGTCTCGGGGAAAATCCGTCCACCCGCCAAACCAGCTCTCCGGTTTGTGTGGATGCTGTGAAATGCACACTGATACAAACTCGCACTCACAGTATCAGACCGCACACCATGTACGTTTACAAAGTACACTTTATAAATCTTCCTAAAACTAGGTAATTAATGAGGTCAGAAGTTTTTCTTGAGCCTGGTGGGATGTGCTTTCAGGCTTTTGTATCTACTGCCCAATGGGAGAGGGGAGAGGAGAGAGTATCCGGGGTAGATGAGTCTTTGGTTTTGCTGGCTGCTTTCCAGAGGCAGTGAGGAGTATAAACAAAGTTCAGAAACTGTTGTTGAACATTGAGGTGTCGTTCTCTGGGCTCCTGTACCTCCTCCCTGATGAGGGCTTGTCTGGGATTGTCGGTGTCCTTGATGATGGAATTCCCAGAAGTTTCATTTTGATTTTTATGTACCGTACTGTGCAGAAACCTCAGGCATATTTATATCACTAGAATGCCTTTGACTTTTGGACAGTCCTGGAGTGATATGGATTGCGTTGTACTACTGACAAAAACAAAAACTAATTTTGTGGCGTTTGTGAGTGATGATGAACCTGATTCTGATATGGGTCTCTTTAGCTGACTGAGAGTGGGATGGGGGCAGGGAGAGGGAAGGGAGTGGAAGCCCCTGAGAGATATTCTGTAATGATCAGTGAACCAGTTGTTTGGAATGAAATGCCCTTGCCTGGTGTCTGAGGGCTGGGTACATATGTAACTGTGCCATCCCTGCCCCTGGCAGGCTTTCTCTGCCACCTGTTCCATACCCTTCCTGTGGTGCTCTACCCTCGCCATTCCCAACATCCTTTAATGCCACCAGATTTTAAACTCACTCTTTGCTCCTCGTTGACAAATGCAGTACTGTGCAAAACTCTGAGGCACCCTAGAATAGATATGTGTCTGAGACTTTTACACAGTACTGTCAGTGTGTGTGTGTGTGTGTGTGTTCAATTCTATTCTATTCAATTTTGTACAAAGATGTCCAGTCAAACTCTGACAATCAGACACACTCGGGTCATTGGTGCTGGACTGTCAGAATCAGAATCAGGTTTAATATCACCAGTATATGTGGTGAAATTTGTTGTTTTGTGGCAGCAGTTCATTGCAGTACAGAGCGATAAATCTGACGGTGGAGGGGAAGACTACCAGACCTTCAGGACAATCGGGTGTGGTTCAGTGTTAATGCCCCAACAGACTTTTTGGTTGAGGTGTTTCACAGTATTATAAATTCTCCACAGAATCTGTTGAGTGTCGGGGAGAGTGAAACCTGGAGAGCCTCGGGGATAGTGTGGGAATCGTTACCAGGCAAACCGATCCCAAACCGCTGGAATATCTGAATGGTTGATTGTGAATGATTGGATTTTTATTTTACCTTTAGTGCCCATTAGGACAGAGACTGCATAACAGTATGTGTGTCCTCTTCTGATTCGTCCTGACATGCAGTGGGGAATGGGTTCAGTTCTCAGGTCTTGGTCCATGGAACCTCCAGACCCTGGAAACTTTGCCCTTGGGTCAGTAGGAGGCTTCACCTCCTGTTCAGTGACTGGATGTTGTCTGTCACTGGCCTTTTCCAGCTGCCATTCCCACCTCTGTGTTCAATGCACAAGGTAAGGAATTGAGACAAAGAATTAATGGATTTCAAAAGAATTTAGAGAATAAAGTTTAATGCTCGAAGTACGTTTATTATCAAAGTACTTATGCAGAATACAATCCTGAGATTCATCTTCCCACAGCCAACCAGGGAACAAAGAAACACCATGGAACCCATTCAGAGAAAACATCAAACACCCAAACGGCAAAAAACGAGCGAACAACACACAGAACATTAAACATCCAACCACAGAGCCTAGAAACAGTCCAGGAATGTTCCGGTTAGTTCAGTTCAGTTCAATTCTGTGCAGTGTTGTTCATTGACTGCAGGCAGCAGAGCTGATCCGATCAAAATGGGAAAAAATAGCAATGAAATGAGAGCAACCAGAAACCGAAACCCACACAACATGAACTGCAGATTCTAAACAAGTCCAGCCCACAAACTGTGCAGATCAAACCTTGTCCAGGGTCAAAGACTCCGGCACCTTCCTCCAGCAGCAGTGAGCGAGAGGGAGAGGAAAGCCGGTCAAACGTTCTGAACACCTGCTCGCCTTTTGCTCTCGTCTTCGTTGATTTCAATCTTACTAGATGCTTTCATCTTGGCCTCAAGCTGCACACTCCACTCCAAACCTCATCAAACTCCCTCAGAGACTGCAAAGTGCCAGATCACACAATCGGCCCAAAAACTCACCGTCAAAATGTAAATCACAGGTTCCAATCCCATGCAGTTTAGTAGAATTATATTTGAAAGAAGAAGGAGTAAAGGAATTAGTTCTGTGAACCATTTGAAGGACATTGCCATTGGGCACGTTGCTTGCTAACGCCATCTTCTATGGTCGATCCAATGGTGAGAAACATAAAAAGGCAGAAAAAATAGCAAACCTGAGGATTGGGAGTGGTTTTAGCAACTGAGGGGAAAAATACAATGGCAAGGGAGAAATAGCACAAGATCGAGCTTGCGGGTAACGTAAACTGAGTGTAAAAGCTGCTATAAACGTGTGATGAGAAAAGGATGAGAGAAGGTCAATGTACATCCTTGTGGGCAGAAAGAGGGAAATGAAAAGTGAAGATCAAAGAAATGGTCCAATTAGATTTATTTTCGGTTCTGCCATTACAATGAAGATACAAACATCTCCCTGGTAATGATGGTGAACGAAAGGAATGGTGAGAGGGATGGTACAAATACTCTTGACTCCTGTGAATTGCCCCCAGTGTGTAGTTGAGTGCTGGGATTTGGGAGAGTTGAGATGAACAATCAATGAGATGAATGTGGAATTGGTGTAAATGGGTGGTGGGTTGTTGGTGGAGACTTGGTGTCTGAAGGTCGATGCTGTGTCTCTCTCTGACAATGACTAACTGTGATCACATTGTGGACTCCGAATGCAGGACATGAATTTGCAGGAAGTGCAAGTTAGTCACTGCTTCACCTGGAAAGACAGTTTGGTTACGTGGGTGGTGGGAAGGCGAGAGGTTAAAGGACAGGTGTTACATTTGAAAACTGCAGATGCTGAAAATCTGAAAGATAAACAGGAAATTCCAGAAAAGCTCCAACAGTTCAGGCAGTATCTGAGGAAAGAGAAACAGTCATTGTTTTCTGTCTGCAAACCATCATCAGTAACTGTTCAGTGTTTCCAGCATTTTCTGTGTTCCATTTTGGGCATTGCATCTCCTGTGGTTGTATGGGGAAGCACCCCAGGATACAGAAGTGTTGATTGGGGTGGAAGAGTGGACTAGAGAATCCCTTTGTGAGTGATCCCTTTGAAAAGCTGAAAGGAGATTGGATGGGAGTATGGTTCTGCTGAAATCCTGGCATCAATTGTGAGGGATAAACTCGTAAAGGCTGATGGAGGAGAAGGTGAGGACCAGGACACCTTTGCTAATGCTCTGTCCAAGAGGAGAACAGGGTGAAAACAGATGTGTGCGATTCAGTCAAGGGCCTTACCTTTTGAGGTGAAGCCACTGATTGGGAGGAAGGAAGACCTTTCTGAGGCAACTGCAGAATGATCATCACTACAGCAAATGCAGTGACTTGTGTTACATCCCCCATGGGTATCTTGTGACTGTCTTATGACCATGATGTAATTGAGTATCTGGTGAGCATGATGTAATGGTCTTGTGATGGTGGGGTGATGTAATTTCCTGCCAGTGTGAGGTCATATGATGTAATTTTCCAGCCAGTGTGAGGTCACGTGATGACATGTTATCAATAGCTATAAAACTTGAAAGCCTACTGTGACACAGGAGTTTTTGTATTGAGACCTTGTTTAAGTTGTCAGCTACCCTGTTATGCTGCGTATTTGGTTTCATTCCACAGTTTTGTTTTAAAGTGGGGTTTTACTTTCTATCTTAAGTCTTAAAGGTTATTGATGGCAGCTTCAACAAATGTTGCCAGTTTTGGTTTGATCTACCTTTGCAATTCAGTTGGAGAGTGAAGAATTTATTGAAGTATGGGAACCTAAAGGATCGAGTAAAGTTGGTGTCGTTGATGGTTTAGTACAGGATCAACCTTACTGGATCTTCGTTCTACGAAGCAGTAACCTGCATCCGAGATAACCCCTGCCTTGTAAGAACAGAAGGGGTTTGGGCAGTGTTACTGGCCAAGGAAAAGGTCAGTTACTTTAAGCCGATTTAATTTCCTTCATCGTGAGTCTTTTGGGCAAGGCATGTTTCGGCTGGGATCAGCAGTAACATGACGTCGTCGAGGAATTTGTTACTTCAGGAAAGTCTCTCCTAATTGACTGTATAAATCATTTGGACTTTCACATTTACCACTTTAAGAACTGTGTTCACATTTATTGCTTTAAGAACTATTGGAGTTGCCGTATAGCAGTTAAATTCTGGTTAAGTTAGTCGTTTGTTTACTTTTCATTTTTGTTGAGCTGAGTTTAATAAATTGTTTACCTGTTTATAAAAAATCTGTCTCAATTCTATATTCATTGTTGCCAGAGATGTACTGTGACAACTGGGCGCTCGTCTGGGATATGTTCCATTTTTGAGATTCAGTGCTTGTTTAATTATTGATCTGATTTGGATACCCAATTTTTTTTTGTTTGATTGGTTTGTGGGTGGTATTCGGCAGCAATGAAACATAGAAAATAGGTGCAGGAGTAGGCCATTCGGCCCTTTGAGCCTGCACTGCCATTCAGTATGATCATGGCTGATCATCCAACTCAGGATCCTGTACCTGCTTTCTCTCCATACTCCCTGATCCCTTTAGCCACAAGGGCCAGATCTAACTTCCTCTTAAGTATAGCCAATGAACTGGCCTTAACTGTTTCATGTGGCAGAGAATTCCACAGATTCACCACTCTCTGTGTGAAGAAGTTTCTCCTCATCTCAGTCCTAAAAGGCTTCCCCTTTATCCTTAAACTGTGACCCCTCGTTCTGGACTCCCCCAACATCGGGAACAATCTTCCTGCATCTAGCCTGTCCAATCCCTTTAGAATTTTATACGTTTCAATAATATCCCCCTTAATCTTCTAAATTTCAGTGAGTATAAGCCCAGTCAATCCAGTCTTTCATCATATGAAAGTCCTACCATCCCAGGAATCAATCTGGTGAACCTTCTTTGTACTCCCTCTATGGTAAGAATGTCTTTCCTCAGATTAGGGGACCAGATCTGCACACAATACTCTAGGTGTGATCTCACCAAGGCTTTGTACAACTTCAGCAGAACCTCCCTGTTCCTGTACTCAAATCCTTTTGCTATGAATGCCAACATACCATTTGACTTTTTCACTGCCTGCTATACCTGCATGCCCACTTTCAATGACTGGTGTACAATGACACCCAGGTCTCGTTGCACCTCCCCTTTACCTAATCGGCCACCATTCAGATAATATTCTGTTTTCCTGTTCTTGCAACCAAAGTGGATAACTTCACATTTATCCACATTAAATTGCATCTGGCATGAATTTGCCCACTCACCTAACCTATCCAAGTCACCCTGCATCCTCTTAGCATCCTCCTCACAGTGAACACTGCCGCCCAGCTTTGTGTCATCTGCAAACTTGGAGATGCTGTATTTAATTCCCTTGTCTAAATCATTAATATATATTGTAAACAACTGGTGTCCCAGCACTGAGCCTTGCGGTTCCCCACTAGTCACTGCCTGCCATTCTGAAAAGGTCCCGTTTATTCCCACTCTTTGCTTCCTGTCTGCCAACCAATTCTCTATCCACATCAATACCATAACCCCAATACCATGTGCTTTAAGTTTGCACACTAATCTCCTGCGTGGAACCTTGTCAAAATCCTTTTGAAAATCCAAATATACCACATCCACTGGTTCTCCCCTATCCACTCTACTAGTTACATCCTCAAAAATTTCTTTAAGATTCGTCAGACATGATTTTCCTTTCACAAATCCATGCTGACTTTGCCCAATGATTTCACCTCTTTCCAAATGTGCTGTTATCACATTTGATAACTGACTCTAGCATTTTCCCCACCACCGATGTCAGGCTAACCAGTCTATAATTCCCTGGTTTCGCTCTCCCTCCTTTTTTAAAAAGTGGGGTTATATTAGCCACCCTGCAATCCTCAGGAACTAATCCAGAATCTAAAGAGTTTTGAAAAATTATCACTAATGCATCCACTATTTCTTGGGCTCCTTCCTTAAGCACTCTGGGATGCAGACCATCTGGCCCTGGGGATTTATCTGTCTTTAATCCCTTCAATTTACCTAACACCACTTCCCTGCTAACATGTATTTCCCTCAGTTCCTCCATCTCACGAGACCCTCGGTCCCCTATTATTTCCGGAAGATTATGTATGCCCTCCTTAGTGAAGATAGAACCAAAGTAGTTATTCAATTGGTTTGCCATGTCCTTGTTCCCCATGATCAACTCACCTGTTTCTGACTGTAAGGGACATACATTTGTCTTGGCCAATCTTTTTCTTTTCACATATCTATAAAAGCTTTTACAGCCAGTTTTTATGTTCCCTGCCAGCTTTCTCTCATAATCGTTTTTCCCTTTCCTAATTAAGCCTTTTGTCCTCTTCTGCTGGACTCTGAATTTCTCCCAGTCCTCAGGAGTGCCGCTTTTTCTGGCTAATCTGTATGTTTCTTCATTGGAGTTGATACTATCCCTAATTTCCCTTGTCAGCCATTGGTGCAGTACCCTCCCTGGTTTATTCTTTTGCCAAACTGAGATGAACATGCATTGTTGTAGTTCATCCATGCGATCTTTAAATGCTTGCCATTGCACATCCACCGTCAACCCTTTAAGTATCACTTGCCAGTCTATCTTAGCTAATTCACGTCTCATACCTTCAAAGTTACTCTTCTTTAAGTTCAGAACCTTTGTTTCAGAATTAACTATGTCACTCTCCATCTTAATGAAGAATTCCACCATATCATTGCTCAATACCCAATCTAGAATGGCCTGCTCTCTAGTTGGTTCAGAAAACCATCCCGTATACATTCCAAGAAATCCTCTTCCTCAGCACCCTTACCAATTTGGTTCACCCAATCTATATGTAGATTGAAGTCACCCATTATAACTTCTGTTCCTTTATTGCACACATTTCTAATTTCCTGTTTAATGCCATCCCCAACCTCACTACTACTGTTAGGTACACAACTCCAACCAGCGTTTTCTGCCCCTTAGTGTTATGCAGCTCTATCCATATCGATTCCACATCCTCCAGGCTAATGTCCTTCCTTTCTATTGCGTTAATCTCCTCTCTAACCAGCAAGGCTATCCCACCTCCTTTTCTTTCCTGTCTATCGCTCCTGAATATTGAATATCCCTGGATGTTGAGCTCCCATCCTTGGTCACCCTGGAGCCATGTCTCTGTGATCCCAACTATATCATATTCATTAATAACTATCTGCACATTCAATTCATCCACCTTGTTACGAATGCTCCTCGCATTGACACACAAAGCCTTCAGGCTTGTTTTTACAACACTCTTAGCCCTTATACAATTATGTTGAAAAGTGGCCCTTTTTGATTTTTGCCCAGGATTTGCCTGCCTGCCACTTTTACTTTACACCTTACATCTTTTTGCTTCTACCCTCATTTTACACCTCTCTATCTCTCTGCACTTGTTCCCATCCCCCTGCCACATTAGTTTAAATCCTCCTGAACATCAGAACTTCCTTGACTTATTTCTATTTTCCTCTTCCTCGACCATAACTCTTTGGTTTCCTTCCCCTTGCCAACTTAGTTTAAACCCTCCCTAACAGCAATATTAAACAATCCCGCCAGAATATTAGTACCCCTTAAGTTCAGGTGTAACCCATCATTTCTGTATAAGTCATGCCTTCCCCAAAATAGATCCCAGTGATCTAAGTATTTGAAGCCATGCCCCCTGAACCAGTTACTTAGCCACACATTCATCTGCTTAATTCTGCTATTCTTACAATCATCAGCGTGTGGCTCAGGCAGTAATCCTGAGATTATTACTCTGGAGGTCCGGCTTTTTAATTTTCTTCCTAGCTCCCAGTAATCTTCCTTCAGGACCTCCTCTCTGTTCTGTCTATGTCATTGGTACCAACATGTATCAAGATTTCTGGTTGCTCGCCCTCTCTCCTGAGAATACTCTGGACCTGATCTGAGATATCTCGTACCCTGGCACCAGGGAGGCAACACACCATCCGGGTATCCTTGTCCGGCTCGCAGAATCTCTTGTCTGTTCCCCTCACGATGGAATCCCTTATTACAACGGCATTTCTCCTTGCTCTCTTAATCACGGCACTGGGCAGAGTGCCAGAGTCCTGTTCATTGTGGTCTTCCTCTGTCAGGTCAACCTCTCCATCAGTATCTAAAACTATATATCGATTCCTGAGGGGGCTGTCACGGAGGTGCTGTCCACTATCTCTCTATAGGTACTATCGATCACCTCCTCACTTTCTCTAATAAGCTGAAAGTCAACAAGTTGTTGCTCCAGATCCCTCACACGATCCCTAAGGAGCTTCATCTCATTGCATCTGGAGCAGATGTATTCCTGGGGGAGGCTGGGAGTCTCCCAAGGTCCCCACATCTGGCACCCCAGGCACAGCACTAATCCTAAATGCATACCTCTAATGCTGCTGTTAGCTCTAAATAAATAAACCTGTAACCTACCACTTTACTGTAAGACTCAACCATCACAGGCGACTTTCTCAATGAATATTGACGACTTTCTGGCATCGCCAAACCTGGAGTTATTAGCAAAGGTGAAAAAGAATGATGTATCTGAGATTGCTAGTAGGTTGGACTTTAAAGGTATTTCGAAGGCTACAACAAAGCCTGTAATTCAGAGAAAAATCGCGTCACCCGATTGTATATTCGGGTGTTTTTGATGAAGCGATATTAGATATGTTTCCAATAAGTAAACTAGAGATTCAGTTACAAATCGAACAAATGAAGTTAGAACAATGTAAAGCTGACTTGGAACTAAGTTGGTTAGAAGCTGCAAATAATCAGAGGGAACTTGAAGCCAAAGAAGCTGAGAGAAAGAGGGAGTTCGAGCTAGCGATGGAGAAATTAAGGTCCGAGAATCAGTCCCCTGCTTCTAGGAAACAGTTTGTTGCTAGCCAATAAGTTGTATTAACTCCTCCATTTAATGAAACAGAAGAGGATATTATTTCCAACATTTCGAAACTTGCTCTGATTTCAGAGTGGCCGACAGAGAAATGGCCAGTGATGTTACAGAGTGTAATTAAAGGCAAGGCACAACAAGTTTATACAGCTTTAACTGCTGAGCAAGCACTTGATTATGATATTGTGAAGCAGCATATACTGAAAGCGTATGAACTAGTTCCAGAAGATTATAGAGAAAGATTCAGAAATTTGAAGAAATCTATGGAAAAAAGCTTACGTGGAATTTGCCTATGATAAAGCTGTGTGTTTTGAGAGATGGGTTTCCTCTAAAAATGTGAATGGGGAGTATAATAAATTGAAAGAGTTGATTTTAATGGAGGGATTTAAAAGGAGCATCCCTATTGAAGTAAGAGCATATGTAAATGAGAGGGACACTGCTACATTGCAGGAGTCTGCTAAATTAGCTGATGAGTATGCCATAATCCATAAGAGTAAATTTCCTCAGGGTAGAACTTTTAAAAGGAAAAATAGCACAGAGTCAAGGTAAGCTAGAAATTAAATCAGAAGTTAGTGAGAAAGGTAAGGAGGAAAGAAAACGTGAAGGAAAGACAGTTTGGTCCCATTTGTAATTATCGTGAGAAACTTGGTCACGTAATAGCTAACTGTTTCCAATTGAAGGAGAAGGAAGCAGTCCCAGATGCTTGTGTGCAACACTTTGAAACACTTGTGAAGCCACAGGGTTCGATAAATACAAATGAAGCTTTGTCAGAGTCTGACCAAGTTAAGGAGAGATATGATCATTTTATAACTGAAGGATTTGTATCCTTGAAAGAAATTAAGTATATGTTAGAAAATAATATTATTAGACCTTCTAATTGGAATTGGAGTTGACCTTGTGTTATGGTGCCTAAGTCAGACGGTAGTATTCGGTTTTGTACTGACTACAGGAAGGTGAACGCTGTAACGAAAACAGATGCGTGTCCAATCTCCAGAGTGGATGATTGTGTGGATAAAGTCAGAAAATCATTTTCGGACAAAGATTGATTTATTGAAAGGGTATTGGTGTGTTCTATTGACGGATAGAGGTAGAGAGATTTCTGCATTTGTAATCCCATCTGGGTTATATGAATATAATGTTCTTCCATTTGGGATGAAGAATGCCCCAGGTACTTTCCAGCAGATGATTAATTCTGTGATTCATGGGTTTAAAGATGCAGATACCTATATTGACGATTTAGTTACAGGAAATGATACTTGGGAAGCACATGTTAATGCAGTAGAGAAGCTATTTGAAAGGCTTTCAAAAGCTAACTTAACTATTAACTTAGCTGATAGTCTGATAATTTGGTCATGCCACTGTGACTTACCTTGGTTATGTTGTAGGTCCGGGCTTGGTTAAGAAAAATGGTTAAGGAAATAAATCAAACGCCAATTTAGCAACAAAGGTTTGATGTTACAGGAGTGTAATATTTGATAACTCTTATTAAAGGCAAAGATAATGTGATTGCTGACTGTTTATCTAGATGTTGAATGTACAATATAATTTTTTTATGGAGTATGTTAAGGTGTGGGAAACAAGTATGGAAGTTATGGAACCTATGACAATTAAAGAGGTGGAAGTACTGGCGCTTTTAAGAAATTTAAAAGTGGATAAATCTCCGGGTCCTGACAGGGATATTCCCCAGGACCTTGAGAGAAGTTTGTGTAGAAATAGCAGGAGCTCTGACGGAGATCTTTAAGATGTCATTAGAAATGGGGATTGTGCCGGAGTATTGGTGTATTGCTCATGTGGTTCCATTGTTTAAAAAGGGTTCCAGAAGTAAGCCTAGCAATTATAGACCTGTCAGTTTGACATCAGTGGTGGGTAAATTAATGGAAAGTATTCTTAGAGATGGAATTAATAATTATCTGGATAGACAGGATCTGATTAGGAGTAGCCAGCATGGATTTGTGCGTGGAAGGTCATGTTTGACAAACCTTATTGAATTTTTTGAAGAAGTTACGAGGAATGTTGACTAGGGTAAGACAGTGGATGTAGTCTATATGGACTTCAGCAAAGCCTTTGACAAAGTTCCACATGGAAGGTTAGTTAAGAAGGTTCAGTCGTTAGGTATTAATGCTGGAGTAATAAAATGGATTCAACAGTGGCTAGATGGGAGATGCCAGAGAGTAGTGGTGGATAATTGTTTATTGGGATGGAGGCCGGAGACTAGCGGGGTGCCTCAGGGATCTGTTTTGGGCCCAATGTTGTTTGTAATATACATAAATGATCTGGTTGATGGGGTGGTAAATTGGATTAGTAAGTATGCCGATAATACTAAGGTAGGAGGTGTTGTGGATAATGAGGTGGATTTTCAAAGCTTGCAGGGAGATTTAGGCCAGTTAGAACAGTGGGCTGAAAGATAGCAGATTGAGTTTAATGCTGAGAAGTGTGAGGTTCTACATTTTGGCAGGAATAATCCAATTAGAACATACAGGGTAAATGGTAGGGCATTGAGGAATGCAGAGGAACAGAGAGATCTAAGAATAACAGTGCATAGTTCCCTGAAGGTGGAGTCTCATGTAGATAGGGTGGTGAAGAAGGCTTTTGGAATGCTGGCCTTTATAAATCAAAGCATCGAGTACAGAAGTTGGGATGTAATGTTAAAATTGTACAAGGCATTGGTAAGGCCAAATATAGAATATTGTGTGCAGTTCTGGTCACAGAATTATAGGAAAGATATCAATAAATTAGAGAGAGTGCAGAGACGATTTACTAGGATGTTACCTGGGTTTCAGCACTTAAGTTACAGAGAAAGGTTGAACAAGTTAGTTCTCTATTCATTGGAGCGTAGAAGGTTGAGGGGGGACTTGATCGAGGTACTTAAAATTTTGAGAGGGATAGATAGAGTTGACGTGAATAGGCTGTTTCCATTGAGAGTAGGGGAGATTCAAACGAGAGGACATGATTTGAGAGTTAGGGGGCAGAAGTTTAAGGGAAACACGAGGGGGTATTTCTTTACTCAAAGAGTGATAGCTGTGTGGAATGAGCTTCCTGTAGAAGTAGTAGAGGCCAGTTCAGTTGTGTCATTTAAGGTAAAATTGGATAGGTATATGGACAGGAAAGGAGTGGAGGGTTATGGGCTGAGTGCGGGTAGGTGGGACTAGGTGAGATTAAGAGTTCGGCACGGACTAGGAGGGCCGAGATGGCCTGTTTCCGTGCTGTGATTGTTATATGGTTATATAGTATGTCAACATTTGTAATACTCCTATATATTAATTAGTAAGGTGCTGTATGATAATACTATGTATATTTTGTAGATTATAGATTTTATACATTTGTATTTTTTTTGTAAATGTTAAAATTTTGCTCTTGACAGATCAATATTTGTAATTGAGCATCTGGTGAGCATGATGTAATGGTCTTGAAATGGTGGGGTGATGTAATTTCACGCCAGTGTGAGGTCACATGATGTAATTTTCCAGCCAGTGTGAAGTCACGTGATGACATGTTCTCAACGGGTATAAAACTAGAAAGCCTGCTGTGACACAGGAGTTTTTGTGTTGAGACTTCGTTTAAGTCGTCGGTTACCCTGTTAGGCTGCATATTAGGTTTCATGACGCAGTTTTGTTTTAAAGTAGAGTTTTACTTTCTAACTTAAGTCTCAAAGGTTATTGCCAGCAGTTTCACCAAATGCTGCCAGTTTTGTGGTTTGATCTACCTTTGCAATTCAGTTGGAGAGTGAAGAATTTATCAAAGTACGGGAACCTGAAGGATCGAGTAAAGTTGGTGTCGTCGATGTTTTAATACAGGATCAACCTTATTGGATCTTTGTTGAAGGAAATAGTAACCTGCATCCGAGATAACCCGTGCCTTGTAAGAGCAGAAAGGGTTGGGGCAGTGTTATTTGCCAAGGAAAAGGTCAGTTACTTTAAGCCAATCTAATTTCCTTCATCGTGAGTCTTTTGGGCAAGGCATATTTCGGCTGGGATCAGCAGTAACGTCACGTCGTCGAGGAATTCGTTACTTCAGGGAAGTCTCTCCTAATTGACTGTATAAATCATTTCGACTTCCACATTTACCACTTTAACAACTGTGTTCGCATTTATCACTGTAAGAACTGTTGGAGTTGCTATATAGCAGTTGACTTCTGGTTAAGTTAGCCGTTTGTTTACCTCTCATTTTTATTGTGCAGAGTTTACTAAATTTTTTACCTGTTTGTAAAAAACCTGTCTTCAGTTCTATATTCATTGTTGCCGGAGATGGACCGTAACACTTGGAGAAACTGGGAGAATGGAATGGAGTCACTCACAACAAGAAGTGGGGAGGGAAGTACAGATAAGATGGGTGTAAGAATCTTGGCTTGTAATGGATAGTGGTGATCAGTGTATCCCCTGAACTATGATGGAGAGATCCAGGAAGGGAAGAGAAGAGACAGATGCACCAAGGGAAGATGAAGGGAAGGTGGAAATTGGCAACTGTGGAACTTCTGCGTTGACTAAGTGCAGGAAACAGATTTGTCAATGTACCAGAGAAGGTGTTGTGGGAGTGAGACACTGATGTTCCAAACATTACACAGAAGGATGATGAATGTTTTGGCCCAAGTGAGTGTCTATAACGAGGCCTTTGATATGGGGAATGCAGCTGAAGGAGAAAGTGTTCAATGTTAGGATGAATCTGATCATCAGACCCTCCTGATCTGAGACACCAGTGCAGATGGATTGCACATCCATGGTGAGGATAAACTGACTGGGAACATGGAATTGTCAATATTCTGATAAAATTCAAAGATCATTTTTACTTTGCTCAGTTTATATTAACTTTCAAGCTGTTTTATTTATTCAGCGATACAGTGTGGAGTGGGCAACAACCAGTGTCTGTGGGTGGGCTTGTAAAAAAAAAAGTAGTTGGGTGATTAAAAATGAGTGAACACACTAATGAGGGAACTCGACGGATGCAGACACTCAGTGGCTACTTCTGAAGGTACCTCATTGAGTGTGTGTTTGTGTTCTGCTGCTGATATCGCCAATCCACCGCTAGGTTTGATGTGTTGTGCTTTCTGAGATGCTCTTCTGCATACTGCTGTTGTCACAAGTGGTTATTTGAGTTACTGTCGCATTCTCGTCAGTGTAAACCAGTCTGGCCATTCTCCTCTGACCTCTCTCATTAACCCACAGAAATGCCACTCACTGGGTATTTTTGTTTTTCACACCATTCTCTGTAAACTCCAGAGACTGTTGTGCATGAGAAAACGGGAGATCAGCAGTTTCTGAGATAATCAAACCATCCCATCTGGCACCAACAATTTGTATGAATGATCGGGTTTCGTGTCTATCTGATAAATGGCCACTGAGTGTATTAGACAAGATGGCATTCAGTAATCAGTGAAATATCGGAAAGATATCCTTCACAATTCATTCTTCAGAAGTATCCTCATTACTGTACTTGGTCAGGGACGACAGATAACAGGGATGAAAAGTTGGAGTTAAAATAAAATGATAAAAGAACGATAGAAATAAAATATTTAACATAATCAGTCCAACAAGCTGAGCTTTTGAAAAAATATGCATGAACAGTAGAAAGCAGAAAACCCTGAAGGGAGGCAGAGATAGAGAAACAGCAGCTGAAAGTACACTCAACCAAAACTTTGTGAAACTAGATGCATGCTACAGAAATGTTTACAAAATCAGGAGTTTATCTAACCAGTCCTACCTGTGGGAAAGAAAACCTGTTGATCCACTGCTTTCACCAGAATGGAAAGGGATTGAATCATCTCCCTTGTCTGATTTCACTTTCTCCAAAACATTCCTACCTGGGGCGTGGTAGGAATTCCCCTGAGGGTGGCACAGGATGTACTGGTTGGTAAACAAAGTGTAGAAATACACAAATGCCATAATATAAGTAACAAATGTTTCAAAGTTATTGTTTGTACCAAAACTACACGGTAGATGTTCAGAGTCAGGTAAACATTCCCGTTTTAATATGTTCCACACATCTGCGAAGTGGATAAGTGACCGGGATGAAAGTGTAGGTGGGTGGGTTAATAAGTTTGCTGATGATACGAAGACTAGTACTGCTGTAGGTAGCATAGAAGACTGTCAGAGATTACAATAGGACATAGATCAAACCCAGCCAAACGTGAAGTGTTGTACCTTGGTAGATCAAATGTAAAGAGACAGTATACTGTTAAGGACAAGATCCTTGACATTTTTGATGAGCAGAGGGATCTTGGAGTCCAAGTTCATAGCTCATTGAAAACGGCTCGACAGGTTGGTGGGTGGTTAAGAAGGTGTTCGGCATGCTTGCCTTTATTAGTCGAGGCATTGAGTTCAAAGGTCAGGAAGTTATGTTGCAGCTTTATAAAACTCTAGTTGGGTCGCATCTGGAGTAATGCAAATAGTTCTATAGGAAGGAAGTCCAGGCTTTGGAGACGGTACAGAGGAGGTTTACCAGGACGCTGTCTGGATTAGAGGGCATCTGCTGTAATGAGCGGCTGGTTAAACTTGGGTTGTTTTCTCTGGAGCAATGGAGGCCGAGGGGAAATCTGTTAGAGTTTATAAGAATATCAGAGGCATAGCTAGCGTAAACAGAGAGCATATGTTCCCCAGGGTAGGAATGTCTAATATCAGAAGGCATGCATTTATGGTGCAAGGGGATCATTTCAAAGGAGATGAAAGGGCAGGTTTTTACACAGAATGGTGGCTGCCTGGGGTGGTGGTAGAGGCAGAAACATTAAAGACTTTGAAGGGACATTTCGATAGGCTCATGAATGTGAGGAAAATGGAAGGATATGGACAGTGTATGGAGATGAGTTTAGTTTGTCATTTGATTACAATTGTATTGGTTTAGCTCAACATTGTGGGCCGAAGGGCCTGTTCCTGTACTGTACTGTTCCATGTTCTATGTATCATCCACGGTGGAAGTTGAGAGGAAAATGGGGTTCAGTGTTTCTGTTGAGGATTTTCATTAGCGTGTTGCACCAGACGGTCAGCTGTTCTTGTCTGGTGTGTGGTGTCAGGATTGGTCTCCTTTCGGATTAACCAGGTCACGATATGAACGTTCCTGACTCGACCCTTTTTTTTCCCGAGGTCGAGTGGCTGGCTCGACGCTCACCGTCACGGATGGAAAGCGTGCTCGGGGGATGGCCCAACTTGGATTCGAACTCGGGAGCCTTCGCTCCAGAGTCCGGTGCTGATGCCATTGCGCCACCTGCTGGCCCCTGTTCAGGATGACAGCAGCTCTTAAACCATCAAAAACGACGAGTGCACAACACACTGAATTAGTGACAGTGACATGGGCAGTTAGTGATTCAGGATAATTGGGGAGTCATAGAATCATTGAGCACTACACCACAGAACCAGGATCTCCAGCACATCTAGTCTGTGCTGAACTGGTATTCTGTCCAGTCCCATTGACCTGCACCTAGAACACTGCCCTCCATACCCCTCCAATCCATGTACGTATCCAAACCTGTCTTAAACGTTCCAGTCAAACCCTCATCCACCACTTCTGCTGGCAGCTCGTCCCATGCTCACACCACCCACTGAGTGAAGAAGTTCCCTTTCAGGTTCCATTTCAATATTTCACCTTTCACCCTTAACCTATGACCTTGTTCCTTATTGTCTGCATCACCCAGGACATGTCCACTTCTCATTGCTACCATCAGGGAGAAGGTACAGGAAACTGAAGGCACACACTCAATGATTCAGGAACAGCTTCTTCCCCTCTGTCATCAGATTTCTGAATGGACATTAATCCCATGAACACGATGTCACTACATTTTTTGCTCTTTGTAGTACTATTTGTTTAATTTAATTATATATACTGTAATGACTGTATATAGTTACTGTCATGTAGTTATTTTATTATTATATATTGCAATGTACTGCTGCTGTGTAACAAAAATTTCATGACAAACGCCAGTGATATTAAACCTGCTCTTCACTTTGTTTGTCACATAACAAATTATTCGGCATTGTTACTGTGATGAATTGCTCCGGTGTTAAATCTGCTCTTCAGTGGGAGTTCAGTGAAACCCTCTCTCACTGCTTCTCCTCTGTGATCACAAAATACTCTGCAGATTCTGGGGTCAAAGCAACACGTACAACACGCTGGAGGAACTCAGCAGGTCGGGCAGCATCCGTGGAAACAAACAGTCAACGTTTCGGGCCGAGACCCTTCGTCAGGACTGAAGAGGGAGGGGGCAGGGGCCCTCTAGAGAAGGTGGGGGGAGGGTGGGAAGGAGAAGGCTGGTAGATGCCAGGTGAAAAACCAGTAAGGGCAAAGGTCAAAGGGTGGGGGGAGGGGAAGCAGGGAGTGGATAGGCTGGAAAGGTGAAGAAGGAATGTAAGAGGAAAGCACTGTAGGTAGTAGAAGACGGCAGAACCATGAGGGAGGTGATAGGCAGCTGGAGGAGGATACCGTCTGGGTAGTCTCCAGCCCCTTGGTATGAACATCGAATTCTCCAACTCCCGGTAATTCCCTCCCTCCCCCTTTCCCCATCCCAGTTTCACTCTGCCTCCTCTTCCATCTGCCTATCACCTCATTGATAGGCTACTTCATGCATCCATGCTGAGCTCGTCAATTTTATCAACTTTGTCTCTAACTTCCTTAAATTCAGTTGTTCCATCTCTGACATCTCCCTCCCCTTTCTCGATCTCCCTGTCTCCATCTCTGTCAACCAGCATCTTTTATAAACCCCTGATTTCTATGATTATGTTGACTAGCCTCTTCCCTGTCTCTTGTAAAAATGTTATTCCCTTTTCTCCATTTCTTCACCTCTGTTGCATCTGTTTGTGATGAAGCACAAAGTTCCAAAAGAGCTCAGGGGAGTCAGTTTTCTTTCTGCTGGCTGAAATCAGCTCTGGATCAGTAAAAAGAAAGGAGGTGTAAGCACAGTGGCCATTGTCGGAGTGGACCAGCGTTAGTGGTCCAGATTTGGCTCAACAGCCCTGGGCAAGCATATTTGGAAGTTCTAAGTAAGTAAGCAAGAAAGTGCTGAGAGTGGGTCCGGAGTTGGTGTGTGTTACTTGTCGAGATGTGGGAACTCTGGGAGACCTGCAGTCTCACTGTGCACCGAGTTACATCTCCTCAGAGACTGTGTTAAAGAACTGGAGCTGCAGCTGGATGACCTTCAGCTCATAGGGGAGAATGAGGAGGTGACAGACAGGAGATGCAGGGAGATAGTCACCCCTCAGGTGTAGGATGCAGGTACCTGGGTGACTGTCAGGAGAGGGAAAGGAAATAGGCAGCCAGTGCAGAGTACCCCTGTGGCCATTTCCCACAATAATAAGTATAACACTTTGGATACTGTTGAGCAGCGGCTGGGTCTCTGGCACTGAGTCTGGCTCTGCAGCTTTGAAGGGAATGAGGAGAAGAGGAGTCCGTAATGACAGGGGATTCCATGATTAGAGGATCAGAAAGCAGATTCTGTGGACGTGAAAGAGAAACCCAGATGGTCTGTTGCCTCCCAGATCCCAGGGTTAGAGTTGTCTTGGATCGAGTCCACGGCATTCTAAAGGGGAGCTGTAAGATGTGGCACATATTGGTACCAACGACATAGGTAGGAAAAGGGAGGAGCTCCTGAAGAGAGAATCTAGGGAGTTAGACAGTCAGCTGAAAAGCTGGACCATCAGGGTAGTAATCACTGGATTATCCCCTGTACCACGTGCCAGTCAGGGTAAGAATAGGATGATCTGGCTGAGGAATTGGTGCAGGGGGCAGGGTTTCAGATTTCTGGATCACTGGGATCTCTTCTGGGGAAGGAACCACCTGTACAAAAGGACAGGTTACACCTGAACCTGAGGGTCCAATATTCTTGCAGGCATGTTTGCTAGAGTTGGGGAGGGTTTAAAGTAATTTGGCAGCGGGACGGGAACCGCAGTGATAGGGCTGAGGATGGGCTGTTGGTATACAACTAGTTGCAGTGTGCAGTGAGGCTGTGAGGACAGACAGACACACGATAGGGCAAAATTGCAGTCAGTGGGATGAGTTAAATTGTAACAGGGGGCCAGAAACGGAAAGGGAGATGAAGGTGTTAGATTTCAATGTACACAGTAGATGGATTAAGGGAGTTGATCCTGTGGCTCAGTTGGAGATTGGCAGGTATGATGTTGTGGGCATCTGAGTTGTGGCTGAAAGAAGATTAGAGTTGGGAGCTTAATATCCAAGTGTAGACATTGTGTGGAAAAGATAGGCAGGTAGGCAGAGGGGTTGGGGTGGCTCTATTGGTAAATATTCAATTAAATCCTTGGAAAGAGATCGACATCAGAAGATGTAGAAACCTTGTGGGTAGAGTTAAGGAACTACAAGGGTTAAAAAGATCCTGATGGGAATTATATACAGGCCTCCAAACAGTAGCCAGAATGGGGGCTGCAAATTACAGAGGGATATAGAAAATGCATGTAAAAAGGGCAATATTTTGATAATCATGGGGGATTTAAATATCCAGGGAGTTTGGGAAAATCTGATTGGAAGTTAGGTTTCAGCAGAGTGGCCATTGTGTGAGTGGGCCAGTGTTAGAGTGGAATTTGAGGCTTTGGCTCATCGAGGCTTAGGGGAGGATTAGTCCGTAGGGAGATTTTTCTTTGCCATTTATTCTTTCATTCTGTCTTTTTGAAGATTTGGAGCAGTGGGGGTGCCAGACAGGGCAGTGGAATGCTCTTCTTGCAGGATGTGGGAAGGCAGGGAGACCTTCAGTGTCCCTGACGACAAAACCTACAAGAAGTGCATCCAGCTGCAGCTTCTAATAGACTGTGTGAAGGAGTTGGAGCTGGAACTGGATGAACTCTGGATCATTCAGGAGGCTGAGACCATTTGATAGACAGCACACACAGTCAGGTAGTTCCACACACTGTGCAGGACACGGGTAAATGGGTGACTCTCATGTGGAGAAGGTGAGAGGCAGCCAGTGCAGAGTACCCCTGTGGCCTTTCCCCTCAACAGCAGGTAGGATGTGTTCGATACTGTTGAGGTGGGGTATCACCTAGCAGAGGGAAGCCACAGCAGTCGGGTATCTGGTACTGAGTCTGGCTCTGTGCCTCAGGAGGGAAGAGGGAGAAAAGGCAAGCGACAGTGACAGGGGATTCATATTGATGAGGGTAACAGAAAGGAGCTTCTGTGGCTGAGAGTGAGATCCCAGATGATATGTTGCCTCCTGGGTGCCAGGATCAGGGACATCTCAGATGAAGTCCACAGTATTGTTAAGTGGGTGGGTGAGTGGCCGGAGGTCGTGGCCTACGTCAGTACCAATGACATGGGTAGGAGGGTGACGAGATCTAGCAAAGTGAGTTCAGGGAATTAGGTGCCCAGTTAAAGGGCAGGATCTCCAGGGCTGTGATCTCAGGATTGCTACCCAGACCATGTGCTAGTGAGGCCAGAAATAGGAAGATCACACAGTTTAACATGTGGCTGAGGAGATGGTGCAGGATGGAGGGTTTCAGATTTTTTGATCATTGTGCTTTCTTTCTGGAAATTGAGACTTGTACAGAAGGTATGGTTTATACCCGAACTGGGGGACTAATATCCTAGTGGGAATGGTTACTAGTGTTGCACAGGTGGGGAGGGGGAGGGTGTTGAGTGGTGGTGGAGTTTAAACTCGAGTCACAGGGGGATGTGAACCAGAGTGCCCAAACAGATCATGGAGTGGTTGTAGAGAAAGGTGTTGTTCAGCCCATGTACAAAACCAGATAAATGAAACATTGTGCATAGTGGGGCAAATGTCCTGCGCTGTGTATATTTCAATGTAAGGAGTATTGTAGGAGAGGTGGGTGAGCTTAGGGCATGGATCAGCCTGTGGAATATGAATTTGCACCCATTACTGAGATTTGTTTGCCGGAGGGAGGACTGGCAGCTCAATGTTCTGTGTTCTGTTGCTTTAGACATGATGGAGCAGGAGGGGTGGCATTACCAGTAAGGAAAATGTCATGGCCGTGCTCAGTCAGGACAGATGGGAGAGCTCACCTCGTGAGGCTTTTTGGGTAGAACTGAGGAATGAGAAAGGTGTGGCCAAGTTAATGGGATAATATCATCAACCATCAGCAGTCCACGGGATTTGGAGGAACAAATTTGCAGAGGTTGCAGACTGTAACAAAAAGAACTCAAGTTTGTGATAATAGTCGATTTTATCTTACCACATATTGACAAGGGCTCCCATGCTGTAAAAGAGGTGGATGGGAAAGAGTTTGTCAAATGTGTTTAGTGAAGTTTCCTTAATCATTGCATGGAAATCTCAATGAGAGAGAATGTGATACTACATCGCCTATTAGGAAATGAGACAGGGCAGGAGACAAAAGTATGTGATCATAAAGCCATTAGTTTTATGGTAATTATGGAAATGGATTGATGTGGTCACTTTATGGTAATTATGGAAATGGATTGATGTGGTCGTTTTATGGTAATTATGGAAATGGATTGATGTGGTCAGGTTAAGATGCTAAATTGCAGAAAGACTAAATTTGATGGTATCAGAAAGGATATGGCAAATGTGGATTGGGAAAGGTATACTTGGGAAGTGGGAGGCCTTCAAAAGCGAAATTTTGAGAATACAGGATTTGTATATTCTCGTCAGAATTTAAAACAAGGATAATAGATTTTGGTAATCTTGATTTTTGAGAGATATTGATGCCCTGGTTAGGTAGAAGGAGATGCATAACAGTATAGGCAGGGTAAAACAAATGAGATACTTGAGCAGTACAAGGAATAGAAGGGAACAATATAAAGAATGTAAAGAATGTAAGAAGAATCTTAAGAAAGAAATTAGAAAAGCTAAAAGAAGATACGAGGTTGCTTTGGCAAGTAAGGTGAAAATAAATCTAAAGGGTTTCTACAGTTATATTAATAGCAAAAGTATAGTGAGGGATAAAATTGGTCCCTTAGAGAATCAAGAGTGGACAGCTATGTGTGGAGCCAAAAGAGATGACGGAGATTTTGAACAATTTCTTTTCTTCGGTATTCACTAAGAGATGGATATTGAATTGTGTAAGGTAAGGGAAACAAGTAGGGAAGTTATGGGAATTATGACGATTAAAGAGGAGGAAGTACTGGTGCTTTTAAGGAATATAAAAGTAGATAAATCTCCAGGTCCTGACAGGATATTCCCTAGGACCTTGAGGGAGGTTAGTGTAGAAATAGCAGGGGCTCTGACAGAAATATTTCAAATGTCATAGGAAATGGGGATGGTGCCGGAGGATTGGCATATTGCTCATGTGGTTCCATTGTTTAAAAAGGATTCTAAGAGTAAACCTAGCAATTATAGGCCTGTCAGTTTGACATCAGTGGTGGATAAATTAATGGAAAGTATTCTTAGAGATGGAAAATATAATTATCTGGATAGACAGGGTCTGATTAGGAACAGTCAACATTGACGTGCATGGAAGATCATGTTTGACAAATCTTACTGAATTTTTAGAAGAGGTTGCGAGGAAAGTTGAGGAGGGTAAAGCAGTGAATGTTGTCTATGTGGACTTCAGTAAGGCCTTTGACAAGGTTCCGTGTGGAAGGTTAGTTAGGAAGGTTCAATCGTTAGGTGTTGATATTGAAGTAGTAAAATTGATTCAACAGTGTCTGGATGGGAAATGCCAGAGAATAGTGGTGGATAACTGTTCGTCAGGTTGGAGGCCGGTGACTAGTGGTGTGCCTCAGGGATCTGTATTGGGTCCAATGTTGTTTGTCATATACATTAATGATCTGGATGATGGGGTGGTAAATTGGATTAGTAAGTATGCAGATGATACTAAGGTAGGTGGTGTTGTGGATAATGAAGTAGGTTTTCAAAGTTTGCAGAGAGATTTAGGCCAGTTAGAAGAGTGGGCTGAGTGATGGCAGATGGAGTTTAATGCTGATAAGTGTGAGGTGCTACATTTTGGTAGGAATAATCGAAATAGGATGTACATGGTAAATGGTAGGGCATTGAAGAATGCAGTGGAACAGAGTGATCTAGGAATAATGGTGCATAGTTCCCTGAAGGTGGAATCTCATGTGGATAGGGTGGTGAAGAAAGCTTTTGGTATGCTGGCCTATATAAATCAGAGCATTGTGTATAGGAGTTGGGATGTAATGTTCAAATTGTACAAGGCATTGGTGAGGCCAAATTTGGAGTATTGTGTACAGTTCTGGTCAGTGAATTATAGGAAAGATGTCAACAAAATAGAGAGAGTACAGGGAACATTTACTAGAATGTTACCTGGGTTTCAGCACCTAAGTTACAAGGAAAGATTGAACAAGTTAGGTTTTTATTCTTTCTAGTGTAGAAGGTTGAGTTGGGACTTGATAGAGGTATTTAAAATTATGAGGAGGATAGATAGAGTTGATGTGGATATGCTTTTACAATTGAGAGTAGGGGAGATTCAAATAAGAGGACATGAGTTGAGAGTTAGGGGGCAAAAGTTTAAAGGTAACACCAGGTGAAATTTCTTTACTCAGAGAGTGGTAGCCGTGTGGAACGAGCTTCCAGTAGAAGTGGTAGAGGCAGGTTTGGTATTGTCATTTAAAGTAAAATTAAGTAGGTATATGGACAGGAAAGGAATGGAGGATTATGGTCTGAATGCGGGCCAGTGGGACTAGGTGAGAGTAAGCGTTCAGAATGGACTAGAAGGGCAGAGACGGCCTGATTCCCTGCTGTAATTGTTACGGTTATATGGTTTATATGGTTTATTTACCCGTGTCCTGCACAGAATACCATGGGAATGAGAGTCCCCATTGCAAGAGGTGCTTTGTGCAGGTGGATATCTCCAAGGACGAGTGTCAATACTCATGAGAGAAAGCCAGTTTGCTGAAGGTGGCCTTCAAGGGAAGTTAGGACTGTGGTGGGTGCTTTCAGGGGGAGCGGGGGTTCAGCACCGTGAGTAACGGTTATACCCAGCTTTGGAAAAGATGAGCTCCAATATTTAGAGAGGTTTAACTGTAATAAGCCCTTTTGAACTTTCTTTTCTTTAATAACTATTTGATGAATCTGAAATTGGTAAATATACTTTCTATATAATATTATGTGGTGTATAATCTGTTATTTCTTGCCAATTGATAATTGGGTTTAGGCAGAACTTACAAAGCATTCGCTCAAATTGAGGTTTCTTTAATCAGAACATCGTGACATTCCTGTTTGGTTTGAACCCAAAATCATGCCGACCCCAGATGTGTATTGTTTATGAAAGGTGGCTTCTCACCGCTGAGTCACGTGGCTGTTGTTGCACCAGGAACGTTGAAGACAAGGCATGGATGTTGTTTACATAGACTTTAGCAATGCCTTTAAAATGGTCCCACATGGGAGGCTGCTCAAGAAGGTTCAGTTGCTTGGTATTCAAAATGAGGTAGTAATTTGGATTGGTCATTGGCTTCACAGGAGAAGAGAGAAGCCAAAGAGTGGAAGTAGATAGTTACCTGTCTGACCGGAGAGCCGTGACTAATGGTGTGTCACAGGGATCACTGCTGGGTCCATTAGTTGTTTGTCATCCATATCAATGATCTGGATGATAATGTCGTATTCTGGATGAGCAGATTTGTGGATAACACTAAGATTGAGGGTCTGGTGATAGTGAGGAAGACCTTCAAAGCTTGCAGCAGGATCTGGAGCAGCTGGAAAAATGGGCTCAAAAATGGCAGATGGAGTTTAGTGTAGACAAGTGTGATGTGTTGCATTTAGCAGGATCATCCAGGCCAGGGCTTGCAAGATGAGGGGTCGGGCACAGAGGAGTGTTTGTAGAACAAAGAGATCTGGGAATGCAGGTGCATAATTCCGTGAATGTGGCATGACATGTAGATATGGTTGTATAGAAAGCTTTTGGTACATTTTGAGCACAGGAATTGAGATTCTATATTCAAATTGTATAAACCATTGGTGGTCATAATTTGGAGTATTGTGTCCAGTTGTGGTCATTCCCATAAGATATAGGAGCAGAATTTGGTCCATCAAGTCTGCTCTGCCATTTCATCATGGCTGATCCAATTTTGCTCTCAGCCCCAATCTCTGTCCTCTCCCCATATCCCTTCATACTTTGATCAATCAAGACTCTATCAAACTCTTCTTCAAGTATACCGTACATAAATACTTGGCCTTCACAGCTTCCTAGAAGCATAGAAACATAGAAAACCTACAGCACCATACAAGCCCTTCAGCTCACAATTCTGTACCTAACATGTCCTTACTTTATAAATTACCTAGAGTTACCCATTGCCCTCTATAGGTGCATGGGGCTTAGAAAAATACAGGAGTCTCTTAAAAGACCCTGTTGTATCCACCTCCAACACCATCACCGGCAGCACATTCCACGCACTCACCACTCTCTGCGTCAAAAAACGTACCGCTGACATCTCCTCTGTACCCACTTCCAAATACATTAAATCTGTGCCCTCTCGTGTTAGCCATTTCAGCCTCAGGAAAAAGACTCGGTGAATATCCACACGATCCTTGTAAATCTCCTCTGCACCCTTTCTATAGTTTCCACATCCTTGCTGTAGTGAGCTGACCATAACTGAGCACAGTACTCCAAGTGGGGTCTGACAAGGGTCCTATGTAGCTGTAACATTACCACTCGGCTCTTGAACTCAATCCCACTGTTGATGGAGGCCAGTGCACCATATGCCTTCTTAACCACAGAGTTAACCTGTGCAGCAGCTTTGAGTGTCCTTTGGGCTCAGTCCCCAAGATCCCTCTGATCCTCCACACTGCCAAGAGTCTCACCATTAATACTATATTCTGCCATCATATTTGACCTACCAGAAGAACCACTTCACACTTAACTGGGTTGAACTCCATCCGCCTCTTCTCAGCCCAGTTTTGCATCCTATCGATGTACCACTGTAGCCTCTCCAGTCCTCCACACTATCCACAACACCTCAATCTTCGTGTCATCAGCAAATTTACTAACCCATCCCTCCACTTCCTCATCCAGGTAATTTATATAAACCACAAAGAGAAGGGGTCCCAGAACAGATCCCTGGGGCACTCCACTGGTCACTGACCCCCATGCAAAATATGACCCATCTACAACCACTCTTTGCCTTTTGTGTGCAAGCCAATTTTGGATCCACAAAGTGAGGTCTGCTTGCATCCCTTGCCTCCTTACTTTCTCAATAAGCCTTGCATGGGGTAACTTATCAAATGCCTTGCTGAAATCCATATACACTACATCTACTGCTCTACCTTCATCAATGTGTTTAGTCACATCCTCAAAAAATTCAATCAGGCTCATAAAGCACGACCTGCCTTTTACAAAGCAATGCTAACTATTCCAAATCATATTATGCCTCTCCAAATATTCATAAATCCTGCCTCTCAGGATCTTCTGCATCAACTTAACAACCACTGTGATAAGACCCATTGGTCTATAATTTCCTGGACTATCTCTACTTCCTTACTTGAATAAGAGAACAACATCTGCAACCCTCCAATCCTCTGGAACCTCTCCCGCCCGCATTGATGATGCAAAGATCATCGCCAGAGGCTCAGCAATCTCCTCCCCCCACCTCCCACAGTAGCCTGGGATGTAAGTTGTCCGGTGCCTGTGACTTAACTAACTTGATGCTTTCCAAAAGCTCAGCACATTTTCTTTCTTAGTATCTATATGCTCAAATTTTTCAATCCACTGTAAGTCATCCCTACAATGCCAAAGTTCTTTTCCGTAGCAAATACTGAAGCAAGGTATAGATTGCCTCCACTACCTCCACTACCTCCTCCAGTTCCATACACACTTTTTCACTGTTAGACTTGATTGGTCCTATTCTCTCACGTCTTATCCTCTTGCTCTTCACATACCTGTAGAATATCTTGGTATTTTCCTCAATCCTACTCACCAAAGCCTTCTCATGGCCCCTTCTAGCTCTCCTAATTTCATTCTTAAGCTCCTTCCTGCTAGCCTTATGAATTTCTAGATCTCTATCATTACCTACTTTTTTGAACTTTTCGTAAGTTTTTCTTCTTGACAAGATTTTCACAGCCTTTGTACCCCATTGTTTCTGTACCCTACTATCCTTTCCCTGTCTCATTGGAATGTACCTATGCAGAACACCACACAAATATCCCCTGAACATTTGCCACATTTCTGCCATATATTTGTCTGAGAACATCTGTACCCAATTTATGCTTCTAAGTTTCTGCCTGGCAGCTTCATATTTCCCCTTACTCCAATTAAACGCTTTCCTAACTTGTCTGTTCCTATCCTTGTCCAACACTATGGTAAAGGAGAGAGATTTGTGATCACTATCTCCAAAATGCTCTCCCACTGAGAGACCTGACACCTGACCAGGTTCGTTTCCCAATACCAGAACACGTACAGCCTCTCCTCTTGTAGGCTGATGTACATACTGTGTCAGGAAATTTTCCTGAACTCGCCTAAAAAAAACTCCACCCCATCCAAACTCCTTGCTCTAGGGAGATTCCAATCAATATCTGGGAAATTAAAACATCCCAACAAGCCTGTTAGACCATAAGACCATAAGATATAGGAGCAGAAGTAGGCCATTCATCCCATCGAGTCTGTTCTGCCATTCATTCATCGGCTGATCCAATTCTTCCAGTCATCCCCACTCCACTGCCTTCTCCCCATACCCCTTGATGCCCTGGCTAATTAAGAACCTATCTGTCTCTGCCTTAAATGCACCCAATGACTTGGCCTCCACAGCCACTCGTGGCAACAAATTCAACAAATTTACCATCATCTGACTAGAACATCTCTGTTCTAAATAGACGTCTTTCAATTCTGAAGTCGTGACCTCTTGTCCGAGACTCCCCTACCATGGGAAATCACTTTGCCATATCTAATCTGTCAGGCGGCCTTTTAACATACAAAACTGTTATTACTGGATCATTCCACAATCTGGCTCCCTGTCAGCTCTTCGATGTCCCTGTTACTATTGGGTGGTTTATAAAAAAACACCCAGTAGATTTATTGACCCCTTCCTGATTGTAAATTCCACCCGTGACTTCCTCCTTTTCTGCAGCTGTAACACTATCTCTGATCAACTGTGCCACACTCACACCTCTGTAGCCTCCTTCTCTGTTCTTTCTGAAACATCTGAAGCCTGGCATTCTAAGTAGCCATTCCTGCCCCTGAGTCATATAGTCTCTGTAATGGCCACAACATCATAGCAGTGATCCACGCTCTAAACTCAGCCGCTTTGTTCGTGATACTCCTTGCATTAAAATAGACACGTCTCAAACCATCAGTCTGAGCGCATCCCTTCTCTATCACCTGCCTATCCTCCCTCTCACACTGACTACAAGCTTTCTCAATTTCTGAGCTGCTTCCTCCCTCTTGGGTAGGTTAGGAAAATGGGGAAAGAAATGGCAGATGGAATGTGGTGTCGGGAAGTGTATGGTCATGCACTTCAGTGGAAGAAATGAAAGGGTTGACGATTTTCTAAATGGAGAGAAAATACAGATTTCTGAGACACACAGGGATTTGAGAGACCTTGTGCAAGATTCCCCGAAGTTTAATTTGCAGGTTGAGTCTGTAGTGAGGAAGGCAAATGTGATGTTAGCATTCATTTTGAGAGGACTAGAATATAAAAGCAAGGTTGTAATGTTTCCAGTCAGAACCATGGGAATGATTGTATTAAACCCTGGGCTGAGACCAATAAACAACATCCTTACGTAAGTATTAGTATTGTCCAGGTGACCAAGGCTACAGATCAAGTCGCCCTACACAGCCTGGTCCTGAAACTGCAGTAAAATGTCCAATAACATCTGTTCATGTAATATCACTCCTGTGCTGTAGTTGTCTCACTTTCACCTGCTCTACAGTTTAAATGATTATATTTTCTTTCTATTCTAATCAGCTGAAAGGGAAGAAGTGGTTGGTGTCCTTGGTTCATCAGTTTTACTGGATCCTGAAATCACCGTTGATTCCAGCAAGAATGATATCCTTTGGACTTTCAAAGCCAGCAACAAAAGCCATGATGTTATTTTGGATCACATCCCAGGTGATGCCACATTTGAACCAAGTGAACAGTTCAAGGACCGTTTGCAATTCAACGCTTCGAGTGGTGCACTGACGATAAGCAGATTAAATGCCGGTGATCAAGGAGATTACACCATCACTGTCGATGGGAAAGAGTTGAAAACAATGGAGTTGCTTGTCATTGGTAAGAAGTTACAGATATTTGTGATGTAGTGTGTGATTTATTAATGGCAGAATCTGCCGTAGAAACTATGATCTGTGATTTTTATTTCCATCAAAGTCTAAGCAGGATAACCTCTGCTGTGTCTCATCAACTGAGTCATCGGAGAGACATTGAAACTGGTGATATAAAAACAGCAGAATTTCTGCAGAGAATCTGATTCTCCTCTCATCACACACAGCCTAACATACATTTTTAAACATAAAGTGAAAAGTGAGTCACCACAATTTCAATAGCTATGATTTCCTACCGCCCTCTAACATTTTGAATATTTGTAGAATTACATATTTACAATAGTCGTACATCCCAGCTAGTAGAATCCTTTTGAAAGCTTCAGAGCACAAACTCCAAACACCCAAATTCATCTCTTTTGTGAAAGTGCTAAAGGATGGCTCTCTGAATACAGAACTGGCCAGAATATTAACTATGTATTGCAATGAACTGCTGCTGCTAAGTTAACAAATTTCACATCCCATGCCGATGATAATAAACCTGATTCAGATTCTGACAAAACAGACCCGTCCTGAATGATGCATTGTGACAGAGATACACGTTGACATTGTACTAATGCAGACAATGGCCACTTAACGACTTCCCTGATCACACCCTGAGGATTTCAATGACCACCAATCAACATGAACATTCATGTATTGTCTTCCCCTGGGACCGAATCAGAATGTTCAAAAAGCTTCAAAACCTGGGGTCTGTCCCTCCCTTCTTGACTTCCTCACTGGGAGACCAGTCAGGGCGGATCAGAAATAACATCTCCACCTTCCTGACAATCAACACTGGAACACGTCTAGGATGAATGCTTAGCCCACTGTTGGCGACAAGGAGGCGTACAAGAGTGAGGTAGATCAGCTGGTTGAGTGGTGTGACAACGACAACCTTACACTCAATGTAAGTAAGGCCAAGGAATTGATTGTGGACTTCAGGAAGGTGAAGTCAATAGAGAATACTCCCCAGTCCTCATCAATGGATCAGCTGTGAAAAGGGTGAGCAGTTTCAAGTTCCTCGACGTCAACACCACTGAAGATCTGTCCTGGGCCGAACGTATTGATGCAATTACAAAGAAGGCACAACATCGGCTATGTTTCATTACGAGTTTACGGAGTCTTGGTATGTCATCAAAGACTCGTGCAAGTTTCTACAAATGTACGTGGAGAGCACAGGATCAGAAAAAGCAGCAGAAAGTTGGAAACTCAGCCAGCACCGTCATGGGCACTAACCTAGTATCAAGGACACCTTCAAAAGGTGATGCTTCAAAAAGATAGTATCCATCATTAAGGAGACCCATCACCCAGGACGTGCCCTCTTCTCAATGTCACCATCAAGGAGGAGGTACAGGAGGCTGAAGACACACACTCAGCATTTCAGGAACTGTTTCTTCCCATCTGCCATTACATTCCTCAATGGACAATAAACCCATCAACACTACCTCACTTTTTTTTGGCTCTCTTATTGCATTATTTATTTAATTTATTTTTTAATATACACTTATTGTAATTTATTGCTTTTTATTATTATGTGTTACAATGTACTGCTGCTGTAAAAGAACAAATTTCATGACCTTTGTCGGTGATATTAAACCTGATTCTGATTCTGATTCAATGATTAGTTTCAGTCGCCTTAAACTGTCAGTTGAAGGTGGAGGGGCCGATCGTGTTGAGGAGGCAGAGAGGCTGCGGAAGGACTTTGACAGATTTGGAGAGGTGTCAGATGGAATACAGTGTCAGGAATTGTATGGCCATGCACTTTGGTAGAAGGATTAAAAACATAGATTATGTTCTAAACGGGGGAAAAAAATCTAAAATCTGAAGTTCAGAGGGATTTGGGAGTCTTCAAGGATTCCTGAAAGGTTAATTTGTAGGTTGAATTGGTGGTGAGGAAAGTGAATGAGATGTTCACATTCATTTCAAGGGGACTGGAACATAAACACAAGGATGTAATGCTGATGCTGTATAAATTACTGGTGAGGCCTCACTCGGAGTATTGTGATTAGTTTTGGGCCCCTTATTTAAGAAAGGATGTGCTGACATTGGAGAGGGTTCAGAGGAGGTTCACAGGGATGATTGCTGGAATGAAAGAGTTATCATATGAGTAGTGATTGAAGTTTCTGGGCCTGAACTCAGAGGAATTTAGAAGAATGAGGGCGATCTCATTGAAACCTTTTGGAAGTTGAAAGGCCAAGATGGAGTGGATGTGATGAGGATGTTTACTTTCGTGGGCAAATCGAGGACCAGAGGGCACAGCCTCAAAAGAGAGGGATGTCCGTGTTGGCTGAGGCTGAGTGACCTGGACAAGAAATGTAATACAAGAACTAATCATAGACGCAATATTAGCATCTTTGAATGTGATCAATGTAAAGAGAACAGTGTGATGTGTCAACACCTTACATTAACTGGCCAAGGTTAAGGCTGATGTGAGTTTTTTACAGGAGTGTGGGCTAACACACTCTGCAACTACCAGAGTTGGTAGTGATGGTGGCCCCATGGTCTGTCTATGTGGTTGGGGGCAACAATTGTCATCCTTCTGGCCTGGGAATTCTGTTACAGGGTGACAACTTCTCAATCACCCAAGTCAGAGAGGTGGTTGGGGGGTGGCTCCTTGTGGCATACATAATGTACTGAAACACTCTGCTCTGGTTAATGAACACGTACACCTCACCCGTGCGGAGCGAGCGGCTGGCCATCCTCGAGCCGCTCCCACCACTGCCGGTGACGTCACAGCTGGTCATTCTGGTTGGTGACATCATCGATGCAGCCGGTAGTGCCGACAACAGGCTGGACAGCACCTCCAGATTCCTGATGGAAACAGTTAAAACAGACAAGCTGCACCATGCCTTCAGCTCCCCTTCAGAAGGATGGTGATGGGTCACTGACTGAGTTGTACTCGGCTACGTGGGACTGGAAGTGTGGAGTTTGCAAAGATTCAGCATGACATCGAAAACTCTGACAAACCTCTATAGGTGTGTGGTAGAGGGTGTATTGACTGGTTGTGTCACAGCCTGGTCTGGAAACACCAATGCCTTTGAATGGTAAATCCTCCAAAAAGTATCGGATATGGTCCAGTCCATCATCGAGGAAAGCCCTCCCAACCACTGAGCACATCTACACAGAGCAATGTAGCAGCAAAGTAGCATTCATCATCAGGGACTCCCACCACCCAGGTTGTGCCCTCTTCGCACTGCTGCCATCAGGAAGAATTACAGGAGCCTCAGGGCTCACACCACCAGGTTCAGGAACAGTTATTACCTCTCAACCATCGTCAAGCTCTGGAACCAAAGGGGATAACTTCACTCAACTTCACTTGCCCCATCACTGAAATGTTCCCACAACCAGTGGACTTGCTTTCAAAGACTGTTCATCTCATGTTCTTGATATTTGTTGTTCATTTATTATTACTATTATTTGTATTTGCATAGTTTGTTGTCTTTTGCACATTGGATGGGGTGGGTCATTTGTGTTTCTTGTAGTTACTGTGAATGCCCGCAAGAGAATAAATCTTATTGTATATGGTTACATATATGTACTTCGATAATAAATTTACTTTGTATTTTGAACTTTGAATAATTGCCTGGACTGCACTGAGAGGATAAAACTGAAATTGGGACTGTGGGGAGGGCGCTCCCTATCGATATCTGGGAAGAACCTGGTCAACAAGTGTGAGGTTCTCTCAGGCTGCTGTACTTGGTGCAAGTGTTGCCCATGCCCCGCTCCTCCAGCTTGAGAATCACCCGAGCTGTTTTCAGGTTCACCTGGGGGTCTGAGATGGAGTGAGTGACGCTCAGATCACAACGCACAAATCCCTGTATAACGGGCACAACAATTTACCCAATGTGTCCCTCACCCTGATGACCAGCTTCATGTGTGGCTGCATCAGACTGTGTGTGGAACCTAAATACATGGGCACCAGGTACCACCATGTGCTGAGGTTCTGCCTGTCCCCTGTGTTGCCAAGGTGTTGAAACTGAGGGATGTTCCTGAAAAGGGGATGAATGAACCCCAGAGAAATCTGAAGGTGAGGCAATTCAACTTTCTGAGAGATGGAGAAATCTGAAGCCAGTGAATTGTCAGTTTTGGAGCCAGTGTAGATCAGAAGCACTGGGGACTGGCTTGAACAGGTATAGTGTGAGAGTGTCGGATCAGCCAAAGTTGATGAGGGGCTCGGGGTGGGAGGCTGGGCCAGAAAGAATTTCCACAACATTCTTGTCTGAAAGACAAGTTCCTGTAACCCCAGTAAAGAGTGGCACAATATCTATTCAGTAGTATGTTCTCATTTGCTGTAGTTTCACAAAGTTCTCTGTTTAAGTGTTTCACAGCCATCACATTTTAAATGAGTACAAATATTTTTATTTACAGATAAAGATAAAGAAGAGGTTGCTGTCCTTGGCTCATCAGTTTTACTGGATCCTGAACTCAAAGTTGATCCCAGCAAGAGTGAAATAGTTTGGACCTTCATCGGCAGGAGCATTTTGCATCATGTCCCAGGTCACAGCTTAGTGGAACAGAGTGACCAGTTCAAGTTTCGCCTGCGCTTTGATATTTCTAATGGTGCTCTGACTGTGAATGAAGCAGAACATGGCGACCAAGGAGATTACACCTTCATTGTGGATGGACAAGAGCTGAGAATAATACAACTACGCCTTGTTGGTAAGTAGCTTTATTTTTCATAGAACATAGAACAGTACAACATAGTTCAGGCCATTTGGCCCACAATGTTATGCTGACTTTTTAACCTATTCCAAGATAAATCTAATCCTTCCTTCCCTCATAGACAACAATTTTTCTTTCATCCCTGTGTTTATACAGGATGTGATTGGGTACAGAACTCGCCATAGTTTTTGTGGTTGTATTTTCCAGTCAAGGCTAATTTGGGTGACTCACCTGATAGAATAAACACTGAGGTGTCAGATATTGAATGCAGCCGTCATTCAACCCTCATCTCTGTGATGTACCTGCCATCCCAAGGAGGAGCCCGTTCGGGATTTGATCCAACACTCATTGCTGCACTGGTGGGATGAGAGAAGAAGAACTGTTTGTCAAACCTGAGGCTTGGGTTTTTTGTTGGAGAGAACTGAAGGAAATGGTTGTGAAGTGAAATTGTGGATGGATGGAAAAGGTGGACAAATGGAAAAAGTAGCAAGAGAAGGGATGGGAGGGGAGGGAGGTACAAAATGCATTAGATTAGTGTGGGAAATGGGGAAAGGGGTGTGACATGATGGTGAAAGAAACATCAATAACAATGATAATAAATAAAAGATGAGATTTATTTATCGAGCACTTTTCAAACAGATGATATAGTTCAAAGTTGTTTGCAATGGGATAAAAGTACAAATATGAAAAATAAAATAAAATAAAAATAAATGTAAATAAAAGACAAAACGATGCTCATTAAAAAGCAAGATTAAATAAATAGATTTTAAGCTCTCGTTTAAAGGTGTTAACTGAGTCTGCATCCCCTATGGTTTTAGTATTGAATTCAACAATTGAGGAGCGAAGTTCAGAAAAGCTGACCTGCCTATTTTCTCTGAGGGAGATTTTTTTTTAATTTAAGAGACCGGTGGCAGAAAACGTGAGAGCCTGAGCAGGATTATGAAAGGAAAGTGATTCTGTGATGTACTCTGGTCACAAACCATTAAGAGTTTTAAAAACAGGGAAGTCAAGTTTAATATTAATTTTAAAAGATACAGAAAGCTCCTAGAGCTGCCAAATTTCATCCCACCAAATTTTTATTGGAGTATTTATGTGGGATAAAGCCATTCTCTGCACTGTGAAGTCAGCAATGTATTGTAATAAACTTTTTGATTCTGTTTGGTAATTCCAGGTACTGAGATAGGGACCAGAATTTTGGGAAACTGACCAGGAAGGAAGATGGAGGATATAAAATGAATTAAGATTGGTGTCTCTGTTTATGTTTTTGAAATCCATACAATGCTCACAATGATCACATTAATCTTGTTGTTTAACCCCTGCTTCTGACATAAACATTCAGGTGATCAATGAGAAATATTTCGAGCCTGGCAGACAAAAAGGCAACAAACCTGAGGATGTTCTCTGAGATAACAAGACCAGAATCTTATTGAAAATGCTGAGGTGTCAGGGTATCGATGTTCCCTGTGCAGATGGGTCACCGGTGGGTCAAAATGCACTAATGGAGTGTGAGGGAGGGGGTAATTCCAGAGCCTATTAAATGTACACCTTCCCCTTCCTCCTGAGGTGTCGTGTCTGATGGTTTCCACGGCAGTGCCCGTTTCATTGATTTCAATGTCTGTTCCTCATGACAAAAGTCAGGAAAGCATTTCCATGTGTGAGGCTGCTCTGTCCCACTGGGAAAACAGCAAGTGTTCTTGGAGCTGGTGGTAATTCTGGGATGAAAGGTGGTGATGAATCAACATGCAGGAGGGGGACTGAATATCTGTCTGAGTGGTGCCACAGCAATAACCTCTTCCCCAATGTCAGCAAGACCAAGGACCTGATTACTGAGTTCAGGAGGAAACCAGAGGTCCATGAGCCATTCCCACCAGAGGATCAGAGTCGGAGAGGGTCGGCAACTTTAAATTCCTTGGTGTTTTCATTACAGAGGACTTGTGCTGGGCGCAGCAAGTGAAGAGCAAAATGAAGAAGGCGCAGCAGTGCCTCTACTCCCTTCGAAATTTGTGGAGATTCGGCGTGACACCTGAAAATCTGACAGACTTCTGTAGATGTGTGGTGGAGAGTATATTGACTGGCTGCATCATTGGAACCACCAATGCCCTTCAACAGAAAATCCTACAAGGAGTAGTGGATACGGCCCAGTCCATCACGGGTAAAGCCCTCCCCACCATTGAGCACATCTACATGGAGAGTTGTTGCAGGAAAGCAGCCTCCATCATCAGGGACCCCACCACTCATTCAGAAACAAGTTTTCACCCTCAACCATCAGACACTTGAATCAAAGCGGAGTGAGTGGGAAGATGGATGATTGGGAAGCTTTTAAAATCCAGCAAAAGGCAACTGAAAACCTATATGAAGGAAAAAGATAAAATATGAGCACAGACTGGCCAATAATATAAAGCAGGATACCAAAAGCTTTTTCTGTTATATAAGGAGTAAGAGGGAGGTGAGTGTTGATATTGGTCCACTGGAAAGTGATGCCGATGAAGTAGTCATTTGAGACAAAGAAATGGCAGATGAACTTAATCGGTACTTTGCATGTGTCTTCAGTGTGAAAGACACTAGCAGTGTGCCAGAGGTCTGTGAGTGTCACTGCTATTACAAAGGAAAAAGTGCGCAGCAATGTGAAAGGTCTTAAGGTGGATAAGTCACCTGGAACAGATGGACTACATCCCAGCGCCCTGAGAGAGGTTGCTGAAGAGATAACGGATGCTTTGGTCATGATCGTTCAAGAATCACTTGATTCTGGCATGGTCCTGGAGGCCTAGAAGATTTCAAATGTCACTCCACTCTCTAAGACCATAAGATATAGGAGCAGAAGTAGGCCATTTGGCCCCTTGAGTCTGCTCTAACATTCAATTATGTGCTGATACAATTTGTCCAGTCATCCCCATTCCCCATCTTCTCCCCATCCCTTTGATGCCCTGACTAATAAAGAACCTATCTATCTCTGCCTTAAATACACCCAGTGACTTGGCCTCCACAGTTGCTCGTGGCACAAAATTCCATAGGTTTACCACCCTCTGACTCAAGTAATTTCTCCACATCTCTCTTATAAATGGATGTCCTTCAAACCTGAATTCCTGCCCTTCGTCCTAGACTCCCCTACCATGGGAAATAACTATGCCATATCTAATCTGTTCAGGCCTTTTAACGTTTGGAATGTTTCTATGAGATCCCCCTTCATTCTCCTGAACTCCAGGGAATACAGCTCAAGAGCTGCCAGACATTTCTCATATGGTAAACCTTTCATTCCTGGAATCATTCGTGTGAATCTTCTCTGAACCTTCTCCAATGTCAGTATATCCTTTCTAAAATAAGGAGCCCAAAACTGCACTGGATGCTCCCAAGTGTCAAATCCTGAATGCCTTATAGAGCCTCAACATCAAATCCCTGCTGTAATATTCTCTACCTCCAGAAATCAATGCCAATATTGCAATTGTTTTCTTCACCACCGACTCAACCTGGAGGTTAACCTTTAGGGTATCCTGCACAAGAACTCCCAAGTCTCTTTGTATCTCTGCATTTTGAGTTCTCTCCCCATCTAAATAATAGTCTGCCCGTTTATTTCTTCCACCAAAATTGATGATCATACACTTTCCAACATTGTATTTCATTTGCCCATTCCCCTAAACTATCTAAGTTTCTCTGCAGGCTCTCTGTTTCCTCAACACTACCCGCTCCTCCACCTATCTTTGTATCATCGGCAAATTTAACCACAAATCCATCGTAAAAATCAGCGGTCCCAACACCGACCCCTGTGAAACTCCACTGGTAACTGGCAGCCAATCAGAATAGGATCCCTTTATTCCCACTCTCTGTTTTCTGCTGATAGCCAATGCTCCACCCATGCTAGTAACTTCCCAGTAATTCCATGGGCTCTTATCTTGCTAAGCAGCCTTTTGTGCAGCACCTTGTCAAAGGCTTTCGGAAAATGCAAGTACACCACGTCCACTTCATCTCTTTTGTCTACCCTGCTTGTAATTTCCTCAAAAAATTGAAGTAGGTTTGTCAGACAGGATTTTCCTTTCAGAAAACCATGCTGGCTTTTGCCCATCTTGTCATGTGCCTCCAGTGGATTCTTGTCATCCATTCTGATTTGGAATGTCTCTGCCTTGAACTTCCCTCATTTTTCACAGAAACTCCAGCCATTGCTGCTCTGCTGTCCTTCGTGCTGGTGTCCCTTTCCAGTCAACTTTGGCCAGTTCCCCCTAAGAAGGGAGGAAGAAGGCAAAAGAAAGGATATTGTAGTCCAGTTTGCCTAACCCCAGTGGTTGGGGACGTGTTGGAGTCTATTATTAAGGATGAGGTTTCAAGGTATTTGGAGACTAATAGTAAAATAAGTCAAAGTCAGCATGGTTTCTGTGAAGGGAAATTTTCCCTGACAATTTTGTTAGACTTCTTCAAGGAAGTAACAAGCAACGTGGGCAAATGAGAGGCAGTGGATGTCATTTGCTTGGATTCTCAGAAGGTATTTGATAAGATACCAGAAATGAGGCTGTTTAACACAATAAAATCCTATGGTGCTACAGGAAAGATTCAGCAATGGATAGCAGAACGGCCGGCAGGCAGGAGGCAGTGAGTGGGGGAAAAAGGGGCCTTTTCTGGTTGGTTGCCGGTGGTGAGTGGTGTTCTTGGGGGGGGGGGAGGTTGGTATTGGGACTGCTACTTTTCATATTGTTTGTCAGTGATTTAGATAATGGAATTGATGGCTTTGTGACAAAGTCTGCAGATGATATGAAGTTAGTTGAAGGGGTAGGTAGTGCTGAAGAAGCAATGTGATTGCAGCAGGACTTTGACAAATTGGAAGAATGGGCAAAAAAGTGGCAGATGGAATAGTGTTGGGAAATATAAGATAATGCATTTTGGTAAAAGGAACAATAGTGCGGACTATTATCTGAACGAGGAAAAGGTTCAAACATCACTTCCTGAGCCACTCATTCATCTGTACCATCATCCTATTCCTGCTCTGACTGGCACTTCCATGAACTTGCAAATGACCGTCTAAAACAGAGATGAAACAGTTTTGAGTTTTTGCTTCCACAGCTCTGAAGAAGATAGTTTGGAATCTGAATATTTTTGAGGCAGAGGTAGATAGATCCTGGATAAGCAGAGAGGTGAACTGTTATCATGGGAGATGGGAATATCTACCATCAGGTTAGCTGTGATCTTGTGCAATGACAGAGCAGTGTTGCGGGGTGAAATGGCTTTTATTTCCATTGTTGTGTATATATTTGGTGTGCAGAACCGACTGTGCTTTCGTTCCTTTGTACATATCTGGTGCAATGTCACATGGTAAGATTGCATTCTACATCAAGATAGAAATATCATGGTTTCATATTCTCTCTTTAGATGAGCTGTCAGAAGCTTCCATATTTACCAACACCGAATCACTTGGTTTCACGGTTGAGCTCACCTGTGATGTCTCTGGAGATCCGAATGTGTATCAGTGGCAAAAGAATGGAGGGGAAATCTCCCAGCATCACCAACTAACAGATGAAAACAGAACACTTGTTATCCCAAGCGCTTCATCTGAAGACTGTGGAGTGTACACCTGCATCACAACCAATCCTGTCAGCTCCATCCAGACAAACTACACCTTAATGTTGCAAGGTGAGCTTCATTTATGAATGACATTTTGCAGTTAACATTTAGACCATATTGGTGGGCTATTGAATGCAGTTGATGCAAATCAGTGCTGCAGCAGAGAGAGGCAAAAACTGAATTAATTGGGTTCACAGAATCCCAGAACAGTTATCGCAGAGAAGGAAACCATTCAGCCCTTTAAGAATAGATTGGTTCTATCACTGAACAAACAACTGAATCCTATTGTTCTGTCCTCTCCCCACAGCTCTGTAATTTCTTTTTTTCAGATAATTATCCAGCCCTCATATGAAATTACAGTTGAATATCCCTTCACTATTCCTGATGATAAATCCTAGACCCTGTCCACTACTGTGTATAACGAGAATCCCCAAGATATTTTCTGTTCTTCTCCCAATCACCTTCATTCCCACTCATGACTGGTTTTAGAAAGTTTCACTATGATCTTCTTCCACTTTATGCCTCTATTCATGAAGGCAAAGATCCTAACTTTGTTAAGCTACTTTCTTAACCCTTTCAACAAATGTCTTGTTGGTGTAACCCTTTTAGAATTGGCTCCTTGAGTTTGTCTGCTCTTCTCATTCTTCCTACTCTTGGGATGGATCAATTGGCAGATAATGCACTTCACCGATCAATGAGAACAAACTGCCCACATGTGCATTTGTGTAGCAGCCCCTAACATCAGGTAGAAAGTAGCACCAGAGTGTGTGGTGACACTTGCAGGCTGCCCTGCCCTCAGCACATCCTCAGGTTGTGTTGGTTGTTAATGCAAACAATATATTTCATTGTGTAAAAAAAAATACGAAATGCTGGCAGAACTCAGCAGGCCAGACAGCATCTATGGGAGGAGGTAATAACGACATTTCGGGCCGAAACCCTTCATCAGGAGTGAAGTAACATGGGATGGTCGAGGGGGGATAAGAAGTGGGGGGAGGGATAAAGTAGAGAGCTGGGAAGTGATAGGCTGGAGGGAAATGGGCTGGGGGGAAGGTGGAGAGTTATGGGAAATAAAAGAGAAAGAAAGGTAGGGCTGGGGGGAGAGATTATAGTGATGGGCGGGGGGAAGAGAGAGAAAGAGAACCAGACTAAAATAATAGATAGGGATGGGGGTAAGGGTGGGGGGCAGGGATATCAATGGAGATCAGTGAGTTGGATGTTCATGCCAGCAGGACGGAGGCTACCTAGGAGGGAGATGAGGTATTGCTCCATCGACCTGCGTGTGGCCTCCTCTTGACGGTAGAGGAGGCCATGGACAGACATGTCGGAGTGGGAGTGGTCTGTGGAATTGAAGTGTGTGGCCATAGGGAGATCCCGCTACTGCTGGAGGACTGAGCGCCAGTGTTCGGCGAAATGGTCTCCCAGTCTGCGGCAGGTCTCCCCAATGTATAAATGGCCACATCGGGAGCACCGGATACAGTACATCACCCCAGTTGACTCGCAGGTGAAGTGGTGCCTCACCTGAAAGGACTGTCGGGGGCCTGGGATGGTGGTGAGGGAAGAAGTGTGGGGGCAGGTGTAGCACTTCTTCCGGTTGCAGGGATGAGTGCCCGGAGGGAGGTTTGTGGGGAGGGATGGGGGGGATGAATGGACAAGGGAGTCGAGTAGGGAGCGATCCTAGATTATTCCTCCTCCAAAATGTCTCCTGCAAAAATGCTATCCCTTTCTCTCAATTCCTCAGCCTCCGCTGCATCTGCTCTCAGGATGAGGCCTTTCATTCTAGGACAAAGGAGATGTCTTCCTTTTTTAAAGAAAGGGGCTTCCCTTCATCCATTATCAACTCTGCTCTCCATCGTGTCTTCCGTATTTCATGCACCTCTGCCCTCACCCATCCCCCGCCAGCCCACCAGGGATAGAGTCCCCCTGGTCCGCATCTATCACCCTACCAGCCTACAGATCCAACATATAATCCTCCGTGACTTCCGCCACCTCCTACGTGATCCCACCACCAGACACATCTTATCCTCCCCAACCCCCCCCCCCCACTCTCGGCTTTCTGCAGGGTTCGCTCCCTACGTGACTCCCTTGTCCATTCATCCCCCCCATCCCTCCCCACGGACCTCCCTCCGGGCACTCATCCCTGCAACCGGAAGAAGTGCTACACCTGCCCCCACACTTCTTCCCTCACCACCATCCCAGGCCCCCGACAGCCCTTTTAGGCACCACTTCACCTGCGAGTCAACTGGGGTGATGTACTGTATCCGGTGCTCCCGATGTGGCCATTTATACATTGGGGAGACACGCCGCAGACTGGGAGACCATTTCACCGAACACCGGCGCTCAGTCCTCCAGCAGTGGCGGGATCTCCCTGTGGCCACACACTTCAATTCCACAGACCACTCCCACTCCAATATGTCTGTCCATGGCCTCCTCTACCGTCAAGATGAGGCCACACGCAGGTTGATGGAGCAATACCTTATCTCCCGCCTAGGTAGCCTCCTTCCTGCCGGCATGAACATCCAACTCACTGACCTCCGTTGATACTCCTGTCCCCCACCCTTACCCCCATCCTTATCTATTATTTTAGTCTGGTTCTCTTTCTCTCTCTTCCCCCCGCCCATCACTATTATCTCCCCCCAGCCCTACCTTTCTTTCTTTTTTATTTCCCATAATTCGCCACCTTCCCCCTAGCCCATTTCCCTCCAGCCTATCACTTCCCAGCTCTCTACTTTATCCCTCCCCCCACTTCTTATCCCCCCTTGACCATCCCATGTTACTTCACTCCTGATGAAGGGTTTCGGCCGGAAACGTCATTATTACCTCCTCCCATAGATGCTGTCTGGCCTGCTGAGTTCTGCCAGCATTTTGTGTTTTTTAAATGTATTTCCAGCATCCGCAGATTCACTCGTGTTGCCTTTACATTTCATTGTATGTTGTGATGTACATCTGATAAATAAATGAATCTGAATAATCCATTCTTGACGGGTATAACGATGCATTGTGATTAATGATTCTCAGAGTAGAGTCAGTTGGTGTCGGCCTGGGTCATAGATCGGTGAGATTAGACCGGGGTTGGAACATTCCCTTCTCAGCAGGAAATTACGGAACATTATGGTTGTTGCATCATTTGTCATCCGCTGCCCGTGAGATGTTTAATGATTTGAATTTAATTTTATTTTCAGGGCTTTCCCTCAAGGATGTTATACTGATTGCTGTATTGACTGCAGGACAGGCGATTACAGGACAATCTCTTCATTCAGCCGTGTTACCGGACCAGTGGAGGTGGAAAACCCTCGGAGGTATCTGTCATTGATTAATTTGCTTCTGCATGAACTTTCAGACACCACCCAGTAAACCTGAATGAACTTTAACAAAAACAAGGGAAAATGTGGGTAGTCAATTACACCTTTGACCCCTCCTCCACTTCCCCTCTGACCTGTGACCTGTGGGATGCAATTGCCCATTTTTTCCCAGTTTTGAGGTGCTTTGCAGTGACACGGAATACCTGAAACAGTCCTGGAGTCACCTCTGACCAAACTGCAGAAGATATTTGGGAGAAGTGGCCATGAGAGGAGCCGTCTTCATTCACTCGTGTTTGCTGCGTTGTGTTGTCTCGTCTCACTGTGTCACCAAGTCTGTTTAGAGGTGGGACTGAGGGAAAGATGCCCTTTCATCCTGATGGTGGCCGTGCCTTTGGAAACAGGGGCCTCATTCACACAGAGGGCAGAGTTGTGAAGGGAGTTCTACTCCCCATCTAGTGTCAGGAGGTTTGAGCAGTTGTCTCTCAGACCTGCTGGTGAGCGTACAGTACATGTGGCTCTTTCTTTCAGACTTGGTGGCAATTTCTCTTGGGTGTTTGCAAAAGTTTGTTTTGAAAGAACCTCTCTTTCCAATGCAGTTTTCCACATGGGACACCTCTGTCTCCCAGAACCAAAGAAGATGCAACACCTGCTTTATTACCTCTTCCCTTTCCCCATTCCTGGCACACATATAACCCCTCCGGGTAAAGCAGTGAGTGACTTGTACTTCCAATTCTGTGTCCTCACAGCAGTTTCCTGCACATCAGAGAAACCATTACAGGTTGTGTGACCACTTTGCAGAACACCGAGGGTAACAGTGAGCTTCCAGTTGCCCATCACTTTAGTTTTCTCTCTGATTTCCCATCTTTAACCTCTTCCCCAGTTCCAGCAAAGCCCATTGAGGAGCAGCATCCCTTATTCCACATTGAGTCCCAAGAGCTGCAATAATGAATTCATCAATTTCAGATAACCAGCCATTACAGTTTATGTTAGAACTGACCACTTCTGATACAAGATCAGAGTGTGTGACCAAAACTCTGTTTTCACTCTCCACAGATGCAGAAATGGAAATCCGGAATTCTTTTTTATTCCAAATTTCCAGCAACTGCAGTGTATTGTACACCATTGTTTTTCTTTCTCTTGTATTTCTCAGGATTTCTCTCACTCTTCTCTGTGACTAGAAACATCAAGTCTCTGCACAAATGCTGCTTCTACTGCAGTGTCCCTCCAGCATTTTCTCTGATACACTCAGTGACCACTTTATCAGCTCCCGCCTGTACCTAATAAAGTGGCCACTGAGTGCGTGTTCATGGTCTTCTGCTGCTGTAGCCCATCCACTTCAAGGTTCGACATGTTGTCTGTCAAAGATGTTCTGCTGCACACCACTGTTGTAACACGTGGTTATTTGAATTACTGTCACCTTCCTGTCAGCTTGACAAAACATTTTCAGCCACAGAACTGTCACTCACTGGATGTTTTATTTTGCTTTTTGGACCATTCTCTGTGAACTCTAGAGACTGTTGTTCATGACAATCTCAGTAGATCAGCAGTTTCTGAGATCCTCAAACCACCACATCTGGCACCAACAATCATTCCACAGTCGAAGTCACTGAGATCACATTTCTGCCCCATTCTAGTGTTTGATCTGAACAACAATTGAACCTCATGACAATGTTTGAATGCTATGAGGCATTGAGTTGCTGCCACATGATTGGCTGATTGGATATTCACATTAACGAACAGGTGTACAGGTGTACCTAATAAAGTGGCCACTGAGTGTATTTCAGATTCTCAACACGTGGGGTTTTCCAGTCACTGTATTGTTTTGGACACATTGTGTTCAGTTCCAGTCACCAGACAACTGGATGGATTTCAATGACCAGACAGTGATGTTGCCATGGCTGAGCTGCAGGATTTTGCTTTTATTTAAATACAAAGAAGTGACGATGGGAGATTTCAAAGTAGGAGGACCAATATCTGAAGAGAAGGAACCATTAACAATGTCAGTTAACATTTGCCCTGGGAGAGAAGTTGGCAGTGAAGAGGATCAATTGAACAAGAAGGGGCAGGATTAGAACGGGGATGGTACATCAAAGTTCAAAGTACATTTATTATCAAAGTATATGTACGATATACAACGTTGAGATCCGTCTCCTTACAGGTAGCCACAAAACAAAGAAACACAATAGAACCCATTAAAAAGAAGATCATCAAACACCCGATGTGTAGAAAAAAATACAAACAATAAAATTAAACAGATAACATTCAGAACTGAAGTTGATGAAAGTGAGTCCACAGACACGAAGCCTGACACAGACACACGGTGGCTTTGTAGATAAACTGAAATTAGAACTGAGATGGGATAGAATCCAGTGAGAGAGAGATGCAATTTCAAAACCAGGGCAACAGGAACATTTGGGAACATTGATCCAGGGGGCAAAGGGATGGGAGGGAACCACAGAGACAGGTGGACAGTCTCAGTCACACCCCTCGATGGGCATCTAACATGTTGTTGGAGCAAAATTACAGAGACAAGAGCTAATCAGGGATTATTCTTGCACTTCAGGTTAATCTTTGAACAAATAATTTAGTGATAGGGAGGAAGACCGATGATGCTGAATCAGGTGCAGCTGGATCTGATGGTTTAAAACAGTTCTCACCAAGGACATTTACTGTTATGTCTTTTACATTTGGGGCAGATGAGATGGAGGGTTTGCCATTGGTAACAACTAGGGTGAGAGAGTAACAGTTAAAGTGGGGTCAATGGTGGGATTTTGATTGCTTCCTGGGGAGCTAGCATTGATTGATGTCCAGAATGGCCTCCAGTGTCATAATCAGTCTGCATAGATTGTTAACGGCTTTCACATGCTTTTTTTATTTCTCCACAGGATGTCTGGGATACCGATTTTATTTTCTAAGCCTGTGGATCTGTAATACTTTGTCACTTATCGCCATGTACATTGTGTTCGTGTATTGGTCTGTGGTTGGAGGTACGTGACCAATACTCTTCTCATTCACTATTGTTTAATTCAGAATTTTTTAATGTTGTTTCCTTGTACACAAATGTTAAGGAGAGCAAAATAATTATTATTCTGGAATGATGCAGCTAAATCATAATATTTAAATAATAATAATAATATTCACTTCAGAACCCATGGTACTGAGGTGGAAACAGATCAACCCTAATCCTGAGGGGCTGCTGATGTACCAGATTTGATTGAGGTTTAATTGTGTTCATACAATGATATCACAGTGTCAGCACACAGAGACCAGTAGTTTATTGTCTCTGGGTTAGTTTCCTGGAGTCTCTACCCAGTTCCCATCATGAGAGATTCCAGTGGGATGCTCAATATCAGCCTCTCAGGACAAGCTGAGGGGAGTAACTACAGGACCCACATCCCCCAAACCAGTGCGAGGGAAGTGTTGCATTTTCAGAAGTCTGGTCTTGGCCATTTAAACAAGTGACGGGGACTTCAGACGGTGTTACTGAGGCTACATTTACTCACTGAGAGGAGACCATGGCAGGTAGTCGGGAGCATCTCCAAGTTCCAGTCTAATGACACTGCAGTTTCCCGACAGGAGGATGTTGCACAGGAAATGACATCACCAGTGTTCCGGATGTGGAAACCCCATTAGGGTGTGAGGATGACCACTGTACACAGCACACTATTGAATTTCTGTGGAGGGCATTTCCACTCTGGAAAAAGTAAATCCCAACTGTAAAACACTGAATCAAAACGGTGCTTTGTAAGGGAATTTCTGTGGTAACATTTCACAGTCCCAACGTGTGGAAATAGCTTCCATCTACCATTAATATCTTGAAAACTCCAATTACACCTGAGTAAACTGCAGGGAATGCAGTCCTGGTCTGTGTAATCTCTGATAATTTAACACTCCAGTACACCTCTGCCTTCGGATGAGACATGAAACCAAGTAACCATTTATGTTCCCTGGGAGAATGTAACGGATCACCTGGTGCTATTTCCTAAAGAGAACCAAAGTTCTCACCAGTATCCAAGAAAATAATTCTCCCAACCAGCATCACTAAAGCAGATTTAGCTTGGTTGTCAGAGGCAGAGGTGGCAATGGATGACAAATAGTGTACTGCAGTGATTGGTGCTCGGTCCCCTGTTGTCCCCTAATGCGACGTTAACGATTTGGACAAAAATGTAGGTGACATGATCAGTAAATCCATGGACAACGGCAAAATTGGTGTGATAGTAGACAGTGAAGAAAGTTGTCTCAGTGTACAACAAGACCAAGATCATCTGTGTCAGTGGGCATAGGAATGGAGATGGTAATTAACTTAGGACAAGTACATAGTTCCCTGGAAGTGGTGACACAGACAGACAGGATTGTAAAGAAGGTGCGTGGTGTGCTTGCCTTCATCGGTAGGGCATCGAGTACAAGGTTGGGACGTCACGTTACAACTGTACTATCTTTAGTCAGGCCACACCTGGAGCATACTTTTTCAATCTTGCAGACATAGATAAATAGTACATAAATGTAATCATAAATGAATATTATATAATTAGAATTAGGTTTATTTGCACCAGCGTGTGTCGTGAAATTTGTTAACTTCGCAGTGGTAGTTCAATGCAATAGATAATATAGAAGAAAATAATACTAGTAAATAATTAAGTAAATCAATTACAGCATATGTATATTGAATAGATTAAATATTATGTAAAAAAATATGACAGTGAGGTTGTGTTCAAGGGCTCAATGTCCATTTAGGAATCAGGTGGCAGAGAGGAAGAAGCTTTTCCTGAATCGCTGAGTGTGTGCATTCAGGCTTCTGTACTTCCTATCTGATTGTAACGGTGAGAAAAGGACATGGCCTGGGTGCTGGGGTTCCTTAATAATGGACGCTGCCTTTCTGAGACACTGCTTCTTAAAGATTTCCTTGGTACTTTGTAGGCTAGTACCCAGGATGGAGCCGACTAAACTTACAACCCTCTGAGGTTTCTTTCGGTCCTGTGCAGTATCCGACCCCCACCCCCCACACCAGACAGTGAGGCAGCCTGTCAGAATGTGATTAGAATAGAAAGAGTGCAGAAAAGATTCACCAAGATGGTGGGCAGAGTTAAAGTAGATTTTCACTGTGGCTCCCATTCACAGAATTTGTCTGAATTTTTCAATCTATGTACATCAGTGAATAGATACGCAGAGTCAAAGCAGCTGTCAGAAACACTCCTGTTTCCTTCCTCTGTTCACCATCTGACATTCCAACACAAACATCTGGAGTGACGGAGCTGGTGACAGTGACTGACATGTCTGAGTGATCGATGAATGCCGTGTACAGCTTTCTCTTCTCCGATGGACTGTTACCACATCATGAAATGAGGGAAATTAGGTTGCAATCACACTGAATGCAGCCAGTGAGGAATTTCCACCAGTGAAGAACTGGCATCAAGCTCCAGTTATGAATAGCAGACACTGTGGAAACTGGTCAGAATTAGAATGGAAATTTCAGCAACTTTCTGTGAAATTTATGTTTTCTCCATAATCAGTTGTTGTGGATGTTGGGAGAAAGAAACTATTGACCTTAATGAGCTCCTTAAGGTCTGGCCATTGGAACCAGAAGGAGCAGCCAGCGCAGAAATTGGCAGCAGGTGGCATGTAAAGACTGGTCTGGAGACCCACGTGGAAAATAGAATGGGCACCGTGAATTATTCATTCTTGCCTGACACTGCAGTTCAGTGTCTTGTTAATCTATACAGGGTCTGCTGGTGCAGGTCTGGGTCACAGGTTGGCACTCTGGATGGGAATTGGCATCTTCCCTTCACTGGGACATCAGTGTAAGAGTTTAGTTGTTGCAACCACTGGAAGTTTTCATTGACATTTCTCTGGAGCTTTGTTACATGTTTGCTTATTTGATTTATTTTTAATTGCAGGCCTTTCACCGTTGGACTTTGTTGTGATTTGTGTGTTGATCGTAGGATTGCAGCTTTCCTCATTTTATATCAATGAACTTCAGTATGTGACCGAGATCTGGGAATTACTGGAAGGTATCTGTCATTGTTTAATACACACTTGGATATAAATTTGCAAGCAAGTAAAATGTGACATATCTTCAAAAAGAAAAGGATATCAAATTAAATCTTGTCTGAATTAACAACACCTTATCCCAATTCTTCCAGTCCTCTACAGTTGGGTGAAGTTGTCCTGTTCATTCCAGTTATGAGCTGATGTTTTGCAGGGACAGAGAATGCCTGGAAATATTTGGGAATTGTCTCTGAACTGACTCCGGAGGGGCCTTTAACAGAAGGGGCCCTGAGAGGGGCTGACTCAATTCATTTGTGTTTCACATTATGTTGAACTTCAATGTAACACAAAATCAGTTTGGAGCTGAGGATCAAGGAAAAGGATCCCCCCATGATCCTGACAGTGGCAAAGTTGGGAAGGAGTAGGACTGTCTCCCTTGTGTCTCTCTTGGATACTTACAACAACATTTTCATTCAACAGCAGCTTTCAGCTCTGTGGCTTTTACCCCCAAGTTCCTTTCCAGCTTATAAAACATCAAAGTTCAAAATATTGTTATTCCTTCCTCAAGTCCTCATTCAGGAACTTCCTGGCCAAGTCCACTTCACAAATAAACTTTCAACACAGATTATAGTTCAAGAGTAGTAGCAAAACCTCCAGTTCCTGGCATTAATATAATGAATTGTATTAATTCGTAAGGTTGTGCCTTACGAGTCTGATTGGAATTTTTTGAAGATGTGACTAAACACATTGATGAAGGAAGAGCAGTAGATGTAGTGTATATGGACTTCAGCAAGGCATTTGATAAGGTACCCCATGCAAGGCTTATTCAGAACGTAAGGAGGCATGGGATCCAAGTGGACACTGCTTTGTGGATCCAGAACTGGCTTGCCCATACCACAGAAGGCAAAGAATGGTTGTAGATGAGTCATAGTCTGCATGGAGGCCAGTGACCAGTGGAGTGCCTCAGGGATCTGTTCTGGGACCCTTACTCTTTGTAATTTTTTATAAATGACCTGGATGAGGAAGTGGAGGGATGGGTTAGTAAGTTTGCTGATGACACAAAGGTTGGAGGTGTTGTGGATAGTGTGGAGGGCTGTCAGAGGTTACAGCGGGACATTGATAGAATGCAGAACTGGGCTGAGAAGTGGCAGATGAAGTTTAACCCAGGTAAGTGTGAAGTGGTTCCTTTTGGTAGGTCAAATATGATGTCAGAATATAGGATTAATGGTAAGACTCTTGGCAGTGTGGAGGATCAGAGGGATCTTGGGGTCCGAGTCCATAAGACGCTCAAAGCAGCTGCGCAGGTTGACTCTGTGGTTAAGAAGCCATACGGTGTATTGGCCTTCATCAATCGTAGAATTGAATTTAGGAGCTGAGAAGTAATGTTGTAGCTATATAGGACCCTGGTCAGACCACACTTGAAGTACTGTGCTCAGTTCTAGTCGCCTCACTACAGGAAGGATGTAGAAGCCATAGAAAGGGTGCAGAGGAGATTTACAAAGATGTTGCCTGGATTGAGGAGCATGCCTTGTGAGAATAGGTTGGTTGAACTCAGCCTTTTCTCCTTGGAGCAACAGAGGATGAGAAGTGACCTGATAGAGGTATATAAGATGATGATAAGTATTGATCGTGTGGATAGTCAGAGGCTTTTTCCCAGTGCTGAAATGGTTGCCACAAGAGGGCACAGGTTTAAGGTTCTGGGGAGTAGGTACAGAGGAGATGTCAGGGGTACGTTTTTTACGCAGAGAGTGGTGAGTGCGTGGAATGGGCTGCCGGCAACAGTGCTGGAGGCGGATACAATAGCGTCTTTCAAGAGACTTCTGGATAGCTACATGGAGCTTAGAAAAATAGAGGGCTATAGGTAAGCCTAGTAATTTCTATGGTAGGGACATGTTCGACACAACTTTGTGGGCCGAGGGGCCTGTATTGTGCTGTAGGTTTTCTATGTTTCTATGAAAAGTTCTGTGAAGCTTCAGAGGCAAATTGCACAATAATATGTCAGCAAGTCACAGGGAACAATAATGATGCCGGTGACCCTGGACTGAACATAGAGTTTGGTTTGAAAGGAGGAGCACAAGTGCAGAGTTTCAGACAGGGAAAGTCAGAGTTTGGTCTTTGTGGTAAATCAAAACACACACACCAGTGGTGGAGAGATGAAGATCAGGAGTTCACAGGAGAAGAGAGTTAGAGAAGTGAAGAAATTTCAAATGCATGTGGACTAAACTGTTGTAGAACTGGGTCAGGGAATGTGAGGTATACAGATTCAGCAGGTTCTGAGAGCACAGATGAGATTTTTTCAATATTTTTATTAATATCAACATGATAAGATTAATACATAGATATTGGGATTACAAACTTACAAAATTGAAATGAACATAAAAGGATACACAAGCAATATGTACAATATATTTAAGTCTTCCCAAATCATGAATGATACAAATATCATATAAATGAAACACAAAAAAAAACTAGGTATATCATGTTGAAAAAAAGCAGAAAAGAGAAAAAGAAAAAATATTATTACCCTAAGAAAAACTAATCTAACAAACTAACCACTAACTAATAAAGAAAAAAAGGGCTGTTTATAGTATCTATAAAAAGATAAAAAATCATCAGTGTCCCCAACTCCGATCCTCTCAACATATATATATATATAATCAAAACCGGAAAAACAAATAGGATTGGAACAGAATCAAATGACATCATGTGAAAATATTGAATAAATGGCCTCCAAATCTTTTCAAATTTAATAGAAGTGTCATATACGACGCTTCTAATTTTTTCCAAATTTAGACATAACATGGTTTGAGAAAACCAATGAAATATGGTAGCGGGATTAATTCCTTTCCAATTCAACACAATAGATCTTCTAGCCGTTATTGTAAGAAATTCAATCATCGGACAAGCAGAAGAAGATAAATGAATTGACTCCATCATTGGTAAACCAAAGATTGCAGTAATAGGATGATGTTGTAAATCAATGTTCAATACCATGGAAATAATATCGAAAATGTCTTTCCAATATTTTTTCAAAAATGGACATGACCAAAACATATGAGTTAAAGAAGCTATCTCAGAATGACATCTGTCACATAAAGGATTTATATGGGAATAAAAACGAGCCAATATATCCATGGACATATGAGCCCTGTGCACAACTTTAAACTGTATCAATGAGATTTTAATCAATAGGCATAATAACAGGACACCTAAAACAACCATCCCTGAATCAGTAAACATCAACATGGTTTTGTGAGAGGGATATCATGTTTGATTTATTTATTGGTCTCTTTTTACAGTGATAACGTGCTGTGGGAAAAGGTGGATCTGCTGTGTGTAGATTTCCAGTGAACATTTACTATGGTGTCATATCAAAGGTTATTGTGGAGAATGTAAAACAGGAAGATGACAGTCGGCATAAATGGGTCTTTTCTGGTTGTCAGGATGTAAAAGTGGATGCCGCTGTGTTTGGTTCTGGAAACAGAGATTTTCATAATTTTCTGTTATGTTTTTGCTGTGGGAGATGAAGGTACCAATGATATGGTGGTTAAATTTGACACCAGCTTAAGGAGGAAAGTAAATTGTGATCAGGACGTATGGAGGGTCCAAAGTGATGAGAATGGGCAAATCATCTGACAAATGGAGTGTAAGGTGGCAGAATGTGGAATTGTTCATTTTGTCGGGGAAAATGAAGGAGCGTATTATTGAAATGGGGAGAGGCTGCCGATGCAGAGGGAGCTGGGTTCACTGGGTATCATTAGCAACTGGGACAATTTCAGCTTCAGCAAGTAATCAGAGAAGGTATCAGAATGTCACATTTATTGTAGAGTGAACTGACTATACAAGAGTTAAAATTATCTTCAGTTAAATAGGACACGTTCAAGTTTATTGTCATCTGACTGTACATAATACAACCAAATGAAACAACATTCCTCCAGACCACGGTGCACCCACAAAACACAGATCACTCACAGCACAGAAATCAAAATATCACCACAAATACATTAATAAAACATAATTCAGAGTGCATGTAGTGTGCAGCACAGGTAAACAGTAAACAGCTTGCTGAGGGGGAGCAGTATCAAGTTGCTGGGTGTCAACATCTCTGAGGATCTATCCTGGCCCAGCATCTTGATACAATTACAGTGGCAGCGGCACGACAGCGGCTATATTTCCTGAGGAACTTGAGGACAACTGGGATGTCACCACAGACACTCACAACTTTCTGCCGATGCACTGTGAAGAGCTTTCTAACTGGTTGCATCACCGTCTGGTGTGAGGGTCACTGTACAGGATCGGAATAAGCTGCAGAAAGTTGTAAACACAGTCAGCTCCATCATGGGCACCAGCCTCCCCAGCATCCAGGACAGCCTTTAAAGGCGATGCCTCAAGAAGGTGGCATTGACCCGTCAGGCCCCCCATCACCCAGGATATGCCATCTTCTCATTGCTTAGATCAAGGAGGAGTTAGAAGATCTGAAGACACTGACGTGAAGTTTCAAACCAAACCTGAATCAACGATGGGATCCTCGACAGCTGTGACAGGGTTTGAATGCTATCACCTCTTACAAAGTTAAATCAAGTGACATGGGAGACAGCAGAGCTTCACTTCCAGATGAGCTCAATGTTTTCTCTGCTCATGTTGACTATCAGAACATGGAGGAACCATCGCAAACTCCCACATTCCCCGATGATCTAATGTGTCGGTTGTCTTCAGGAGGGTGAATCCCAGGAAAGCATCTGGTCCGGACTGGGTAACCGGCCACATACTAAAATGCTGATCAACTGTCTGGTGTGTTCACTGAGATCTGTAACCTCTTCCTTCGGCAGAGTGTGGTACCACCTGCATTAAGCAGGCTTCATTCATATTGGTGTTCAGGAAGAGCGTGGTGACCTGCTTCAATGACTATCGCCCAGTTACACTGAGGTACATCGACAGTGATGACATGTTTTGACAGGTTTGTGATGAAACATATCAACTCCTGACTGAGAGGCGACTTGGATCCACTCCAATTTGACAATAGGTGCAGAAGTAGACCATTTGGCCCTTCGAGCCTGCACCGCTATTCTGAGATCATGGCTGATCTCAACCGGATCTCAACTATAAATACCCGGTTCCTGCCTTGTCCTCATATCCCTTGATTCCCCTATCCATAAGATAACCACCTAGCTCCTTCTTGAAACCATCCAGAGAATTGGCCTCCACTGCCTTCCAAGGCAGTGCATTCCAGACCCCCACAACTCTCTGGGAGAAGGAGTTTTTCGTTAACTCTGTCCTAAATGACCTACCCCTTATTCTCAAACATATCAGCTCCTGCCTGAGAGGTGACTTGGATCCACTCCAACGACGTCAACCCGGCGCGGACGGTACGGGAGTCACTGGATCGACATCAACCTGGCACGGACGGTACGGGAGTCACTGGATCGACATCAACCCGGCACGGATGGTACGGGAGTCACTGGATCGACATCAACCCGGCACGGACGGTACGGGAGTCACTGGATCGACATCAACCCGGCACGGACGGTACGGGAGTCACTGGATCCACATCAACCCGGCACGGACGGTACGGGAGTCACTGGATCTACATCGACCCGGCACGGATGGTACGGGAGTCACCGGATCAACATCAACCCGGAACGGACGGTACGGGAGTCACTGGATCGACATCAACCCTGCACGGACGGTACGGGAGTCACTGGCAACCCGGCACGGACGGTACGGGAGTCACCGGATCCACATCAACCCGGCACGGACGGTACGGGAGTCACCGGATCGACATCAACCCAGCACGGATGGTACGGGAGTCACTGGATCCACATCAACCCGGCACGGACGGTACGGGAGTCACTGGATCCACATCAACCCGGCACGGACGGTACGGGAGTCACTGGATCCACATCAACCCGGCACGGACGGTACGGGAGTCACCGGATTCACATCAACCCGGCACGGATGGTGCGGGAGTCACTGGATCCACGTCAACCCGGCACGGACGGTACGGGAGTCACTGGATCGACATCAACCCGGCACGGACGGTACGGGAGTCACCGGATTCACATCAACCCGGCACGGATGGTGCGGGAGTCACTGGATCCACGTCAACCCGGCACGGACTGTACGGGAGTCACCGGATCGACATCAACCCGGCACGGACGGTACGGGAGTCACCGGATCCACATCAACCTGGCACGGACGGTACGGGAGTCACCGGATCCACATCAACCCTGCACGGACGGTACGTGAGTCACGGGATCCACATCAACCCAGCACGGACGGTACGGGAGTCACTGGATCGACGTCAACCCGGCACGGACGGTACGGGAGTCACCGGATCCACATCAACCCGGCACGGACAGTACGGGAGTCACCGGATCCACGTCGACCCGGCACGGACGGTACGGGAGTCACCGGATCGACATCAAGCCGGCACGGACGGTACGGGAGTCACCGGATCCACGTCGACCCGGCACGGACGGTACGGGAGTCACAGGATCCACGTCGACCCGGCACGGGAGCGATCTGTCACTGGATCGAACCTCGGTTCTTGAGCCCCGTGCTGATCTCACTGCGTGATCAGCTGACCGGATGGGGGGGGGGTGGGGGGGTGGGGGAGGTTGGGGGGGTCAGGGTGAATCTTACATAGAAAAATTTAACCCAAATACAATGTTAAACACTGATCACTGTGGCAATGACTTACAATGGCAGATGGTGTTCTCCTTCCTCGGTTCGTATGTACGAGTTGTCCGTAAGTCGGACGTTTGTAACTCGGGGACTACCTGTAAATGCAATTCCGAAGAAAGCATGGCAGTGCCTGCACCATTTCCTTAGCAGTTGGCAGAGATTCGGCACGACATCTAAAACTTTGACAAACTTTCTAACATCTACACTTCTATCGATTTTTAGTGGACACTATATTGACTGGCTGCATCATAGCCTGGTATGAAAATACTAATGACTTTGAATGGAAAAATTGACACAAAATAACGGATTCATCCCAGTACATCACGGGTGAAGCCCTCTGAACCACTGAGCACATCTACATGAAACACTGTCGTAGGAAAGCAGCACCCATCATCACGGATTCCCACCAACCAGGTCATGCTCTCTTCTCACTGTGGCCATCAGGTAGAAGGTAGAAGAGCCTCAGGACTCGCACCACCAGGTTCAAGAACAGTTACTACCCCTACATGATACCAAATCAAACTCATCCCTTCTGTTTGAACACGATCTATTTCCCTCCATCCCCTGCAGACTCTTCTGTCTGAACACGATCCATATCCCTCCATCCCCTGCAGATTCTTCTGTCTGAACACGATCCATATCCCTCCATCCCCTGCAGACTCTTCTGTCTGAACACGATCCATATCCCTCCATCCCCTGCAGATTCTTCTGTCTGAACACGATCCATATCCCTCCATCCCCTGCAGATTCTTCTGTCTGAACATGACCCATATCCCTCCATCCCCTGCAGATTCTTCTGCCTGAACACGATCCCTATCCCTGCATCCCCTGCAGATTCTTCTGTCTGAACACGATCCATATCCCTCCATCCACTACCGATTCTTCTGTCTGAACACGATCCATATCCCTCCATCCTCTGCAGACTCTTCTGCCTGAACACGATCCATATCCCTCCATCCCCTGCAGATTCTTCTGTCTGAACACGATCCATATCCCTCCATCCCCTGCAGATTCTTCTGTCTGAACACGATCCATATCCCTCCATCCCCTGCAGACTCTTCTGCCTGAACACGATCCATATCCCTCCATCCCCTGCAGATTCTTCTGTCTGAACACGATCCATATCCCTCCATCCCCTGCAGTTTCTTCTGCCTGAACACGATCCATATCCCTCCATCCCCTGCAGATTCTTCTGCCTGAACATGATCCATATCCCTCCATCCCCTGCAGATTCTTCTGCCTGAACACGATCCATATCCCTCCATCCCCTGCAGATTCTTCTGCCTGAACACGATCCATATCCCTCCATCCCCTCCAGATTCTTCTGCCTGAACACGATCCATATCCCTCCATCCCCTGCAGATTCTTCTGCCTGAACACGATCCATATCCCTCCATCCCCTCCAGATTCTTCTGCCTGAACACGATCCATATCCCTCCATCCCCTGCAGATTCTTCTGCCTGAACATGATCCATATCCCTCCATCCCCTCCAGATTCTTCTGCCTGAACACGATCCATATCCCTCCATCCCCTGAAGATTCTTCTGTCTGAACACAATCCATATCCCTCCATCCCCTGCAGATTCTTCTGCCTGGCTGAATGCCTTTTAAATGCCTCCCCCACCCCTGGCAGCCCACTCCAGCCCACTTGACACTCTGTAAAATAATTTGCCCTGCACATCTCCTTTAAACTTTTTACCATTGACCTTCAAGCTACAGCCTCTAGTTTTCGACATTTCCACCCTGGGTAAAAGACCGACTGTCTACCCTATCTATTCCTCTCATACTCTTATAAACTTCTGTCAGGTATTCTGCCTCACCCCTCAGCCTCTGACACTCCAGATAAAACTATCAGAATTTGCCCAATCTCTCGTTGTAGCTCATACCCTCTAATCCAGGCAGCATCTTGGTAAAGCTTTTCTGCACCCTCTCCAAAGCCTCCACATCCTTCAAACTAACAGCACACAATATCTCTACAATGTCTGCAATTCTGCCAATATTCTTTTTGTCATCAGAAAAGTTTCCATCTAAATTTCCATCCAAGTCACTTCCGCATTACAAGCAACAGAGGTCCCAGCACAGATACCTACAAAACACCACGAGTCACAGACCCCCACCCAGAATAACAACCATGCTGAAGAGTAGTGGTCACCAACATTTTTAAGCCCAAGATCCTCTACCTCGGCCTTAGTGAAAGGCAAGATCGACCCCAGATCGATTAGTTACATGCATGCGCACCGGGGCAGAAAAGACCGGAAGTAAAACCCTGCAACCTGGAAGTAGAAATAATGTATAAACACCAGCGGTCACTTCATTTTTTTGCACCGCGGACCGGTTTAATATTGACTACATTCTTGCGGACCGGCCGACGCGGGGGGGGGGGGGGGGGAGGGTGGGAGTGGTTAAACCACGGCTGGAATACAGCGATACTCGAAGCAGGTTCCTTATGTCCAGTCTACTCCACAATTTAGTTTTCGTGGCTCTCAGCACTTAGCTTCTGTCCCACTGTTCATGTTTTAGCCACTGAAAAAACTCAGAGGGTTTGTCTTTAAGTGCAGGGAGCTTGGACTCAAGGTGCAAAAGCAGTTTTGAGGGATTCATTGCCTCATTACACAACCGCTCACCCGTCTGCTGCCAGGTGCCTTGGCCAGGTGCAGCTGTTCCCGTACCGGGGCCGCGGTGGTCGCAGTCTGGAGACAGTGACTAACCGAACGGGGAGTGTGACAGGATGTGCGTCCGCCCCCCCCCCCCCCCCCCCGTAGGATCTATCGGCCGACAAAAGTTTGGCTCGAGGGATGACTTTCAGTCGATCACAGCGAGGTAGCGGCTCTGCTACTTACGAAACCCTGAGCCCGAATTAGGTCGTCTGCAAATATTTTAGCACCAGGTTCATGAATACTTGGTGTGGTAAGCAGGTTTAGAGGCAGCGCCCATCTGTCCGTTCTCCTGGCCAGTAGCAACGGCACTTCCCGCCGGCCGCATGTGGCGGCCAGTTACCCGAGGCCAACCAGTGATCCCTGGCGCAAGGGTATCACTGCGTTTAGGTGACTGATGACCTCACATGTATTCAAGTTCAACAGTGGGCGTGACAGGGAATGAGGAAAGGTGCAGCTGACTCATCGTTTCCTCGTGGACCGGTGGTTGGGGACCACTGAAGTACACTGTGAGTGCGGGGGAGCAAGCGCACTGGGCAGAAAGAACGGAACTAAAACCCCCCAACCTGGAAACAATCTCTCAACAGTATTCGTGTATTTATTTTTGGCACCTTTTGGCACATTGGTCCTCTTAAATCAATATACTGAGTACAGGAGTGGAATGTTATGGTGAAGTTGGATATGAAATTGGTGAGGCCCAGTTTGGAGTGCTGTGTGCAGTTTTGATCACCTACCAACAGGAAAGATGTAAATAAGGTTGAAAGAATGCAGAGAAAATTGGCAAGGATGTTGGAGGACCTGAGATACAGAGAAAGATTGAATAAGTTAGGACTTCATTCCTTGGAAAGTAGAAGCATGGGGAGAGATTTGACAGAGATCTTGAAGGGTACAGATAGGGTAAATGCAAGCAGGATTTTTCCACTGAGGCTGGGTGGATCTACAAATAGAGGTCATGGGTTAAGTTTCAAAGTGCATTTATTATCAAAGAATGTAGAAATTATACAAGGTTGAGATTTGTTTGCTTACAGGCAGTCACAAAGCAAGGAACTCGAAAGAACTCATTTGAAGAAAATGAGACCAACTCCCCAGTGCCCAGAGAGCAAGAGAAACAGAAACACCGAAACAAATCATATAAACAATAGAAGCGAGCAACCACAACAGCATTCCAAACCAAACTGAGTCTTTAGATCCAAATCCCTGGAGCAGCCTGCAGTAGGCCCAAAGCCTCGGTATTTACTTCATCGTTTTAACGGAGTAAACAGCTGCAAAGTGCACAGACATGAAGCACAGCAACCAGGGGCAGTCTCACAGCCTTAGCGTCACAGAGAGAGAAACCCCCAGACTATCTGAGCTGGTGTTTAAATTCAAAGTTCAAAGTACATTTTATTATCAAATTATGTATACATTATACAACCTTGAGATTCATTTCCTAACAGAAAGCCGTCAAACAACGAAACACAAACACTAACCCCATATATCTGAAAAAAGTCTCTCTAACGCCAAATGTGCAGAGAATTACAAGAAACATGTCCAGGAGAAAGTAAAAGAATAAATTAACGTACAAAGAAGACCTTCCCTTCCCTTCCAGCTCCGAATGTTAACAAATTTGACAGGACTGATCATTCAGAGCTGGAAGGGAAATTGGTAATGAATGGAAGGTATGCTTCATGGGTAAGTTTAATGTGGGGAGATAGTGGGATAAAATCTAGACTGAGATAAAATTCCATGATGGGGCAACAAGGACAAAGAGAAAGGAGAGGCTGATGAATAGTCTGACCCACAAGTCTCCATGGAGACGGGAGACAGATGACACTGGGACCAAGAACAGAGAACAAGTTGCTGGAGGAACTCGGTGGGTCAGCAGCATCTGTGAAGGTAAAGGGGTTTCACACACAAACTGGTCCTGCTGAAGGGTTTCGGCCCCAAACATCGACCCTGCTTTGTTCTGCCTGGCCTGCCGAGTTCCTCCAGCATTTTGTGTGTATTCCTCAGATTTCCAGCATCTGCAGATTTTCTCTTGTCTGAGGTAAAGGGGTTGCGAACATTTCAGGTTGAGACCTGATGCAGCTTGTTTTATTTTTACACAAACATTCACGGTTTGGTTCATATCGTTGAAAAACATCAAGGTGATGACCTGGGGGATAACTTTGGATTCCAGTTCATCTTCAAACAGTTCAGTGGGGAAGAGCTGAATCTATTTGTGATTAGTTAAACCAGTTTATCAGACAGGGTGTTCAGGCCTGTTAATCTTGAGTGTATAGTGATGGAAGTTGTGCCAATGGGCAGAGTCTCAGGTGAATGAGTTATAGTTATAATGGGGAAAGGGATTTGGTGATATGAAGAGGGTTTGATTCAACACCTCAGTAACTCCTGCAATGTTGACTATAAGGTTGAGAATGTGAAAGAGCATTTGTGAGGGAATTGAGAGAAATTCTTTTTCAGTAATGTGGTGTGTGAAGAGGGTGGGAATTTAGGTGGTGGGTGCAAAATAAGAAACTAGCTCTTCCATCCCCCCCCTTTCTTGAGAGCAATTGGAAATGAACAAAAGCCACTACAAGAGAGGTGTCCTTGGATCGTGTGCACTGCTCACCACTGGATGTCCTGGACAACCTCTCCCCTTATCTGTATGAAATATCCCAGCATTTGGACAGTTCAGCCTGTACCCTTGAGCTGTTTAGTTTCAATGTTGGAATAAGCCACTGCCTGATGCTGTGAGCAGCTGTTCCAGTCCTCGGCATCAGAACAGGATTCACAGTCAAACAGTGGAACCTCAGTGTTACAGCTGGGGTTGGTTTTTGTTAACACTGGCAACTTGATGTCAGTCTCAGCCCTTGAGATCATGAGGGAATACAGCAGAGAATATCGACAGTGGCTGTTGCCTTATCTGCTGGACATGTCCAGAGGGAAGCAGCAGTCTATCTGTTTCCACATGCACAGTCACTGGCTGAGGGTTTATCTAAGTTATCAAATGTAAAACAAATCCTGGTAGCAGCCACAAACTGTGTTTTGTGACTCTCTGAGCTCCCCATTTGCTGCAGTGGTGAGTGAACTCCTGAACCTCCTTCAATCCAAAGCTCTGACATCTGATCCATTTCAGAGTTGTTTGGGTTGCTTGATGTTTAGGACATGCAATATCGTCACCAATCGAAACAAACCTGAGTCAAGCTCTGTTACCGGGACATTTGTCCATTGATGCATGTGTTAAATCATTTATATTGTGTGGTTATCAAATGTTGTAAATTTCCTTTTATTTTTGAAAAGATTCTCAGATGACCACAATTTGGTGGAAGTTGAAAGGCGTCTGTGATATTGTTCTCATCAATTGTTTCGTCATTGCCTGGATCGTCAGCGCTACGACCTTAGGTATGTGGTCAAATGAACCTGTATGAAAGTGATGAACTCAGTTCTCTGCAGGGTGGTTGGAATGCATTGAGTATCTCAGTCAGTACATTGTAAGATGCTTTATCAGGACCACCAGCATCTGCAGTCCTCAGCCCCACAACTGGGTGCAGGGAAATCTGCTGGAGGTTCAGACAGTGATAGCCAAACATCAACAGTTCAGAACCACCAGAAACACTGCACAGGTCAGTTGAACATTTACAGGTCAGATAAATCACTGGAGGGCACATAGGTAAACTGGACTGAGTGATGGAACTTGGGTGATTCAGTGAGTTTCCAGTGAAATTTTCGGACAACTCCATAACCAATCATTGTGGATGTCAGGTGACTCAAACCATGGACCATGTGGGATGTCTGGCTGCAGTGTCGTGCACTCCTCAAGGTGCGGCCATTGGAACACCAGAAGATGCAGCCAGTGCAGAATATTGACAGCAAGTGACCAGGATAGATTAGATTGCAGGGAATAATTCAGGTCTGGAATAACAGGTCAGCGTGTTGTTATCCCACATCGGAGGCCATGCAGAGTCAGTTGGTTCAGTCATGTAGACAAAGTTAGCAAGTCTGGGCAGAGGTTGCTACATTTCCTGTCCTGTGGAGATAAGTGGAATAGTTTGGTTCTTTGCAGCAATAGGCAGCTGTTATGGTCATTTACCTGATGAATTGTTACAGGTTTATTCATTTGAATCTGTTTTTAATTGCAGGCCTTTCCACCATGGGAATCGTCACTATCGTCTTATCAATCATACTGCCACTTGTGTTCATTTTAATTCTGACGTGCTGGCGCATAAAAGAGTATTTGGACGCAGGTATCTGTCATTGTATTTTCACACTTGTGTATCAACTCCAGTCACATCTCCAAGTAACTTTAGACTCATTTTAATAAAAAGATAGAAAAGAAAAAAATAATCCTCAACCCCACCGAACCCTCTGGATTCCTGTGATCTGTGGGATGAAATTGTCTGACATCTTTCCCAGTTATGAAATTCTGATTTACAGTGTCACCACACTGGAATGATTCTGGAGTCACCTCTGATCTGACTCCAGAGGGTCTTTAGAAAAAGTAGTCTGGAGAGGAACGTGTCTCAGCTCACTGGTGTTTGATCATGGTGTTGTCAAATTTCAGCATCATATCAGGTTGGTGTAAAGGATCCCAATGATGGTGAGGTGAGTGAGTGAGTGTTTGGGGGCTTTTCTCATCCTCGATACAGTTGGGTGTGGGAAGGCCTCTCCTTCAAGCTGTTAGTCATCTTAATTAGATATTTGATTAAATATTCTTGTTTCAGACTGAAACAGCTAAAAAGCACAACTACTTCCAAGGTCAGTACAGTCAACAAAGATGTCTTAATGCATTTAAACTAACTATCGCTGTTTAAAACTGACGGAAACAACTCTGATTGTGGATGGAAGTGCCCACGGAGTAAGTGTGGCTGTAGATCGGGGTTACAAAGTGCGTTTAAGGAAACGGGGATTTAAACTCCCAATACCGACTATCTTGCTGGCAAACATTAAGTCTCTGGTGAACAAAATCGATGATCTCAGAGCCAGGGTGCTGAATCAGAGGGACATTAGGACCGTGAGTGTCCTTTGTTTCATGGAATCCTGCTTAATCAAACCCTGTGTGGATGAGTGTGTGCCTACAAAGACTTACTGCACATTCTCAAACAAAAAGCCGTGGATGAACCAGGAGGTACGTCGTCTGCTGAAGATCTGTGGTATTCAAGACTGGTGATCCAGACTTGTACCAGAAAACCAGGTATGATTTGCAGAGTTATTTGAAGGGTAAAGAGATAATTTCTAACGAGGTTGAAAGCGACATCGGATGTTTGCAAGACATTACTCCTGCAAAGTAAAACCCAATAGCATGAATGGCAGCGATGCTTCATTACCCGATGATCTCAATTCCTTCTATGCCCGATTTGAAAGGGAGAACACAACTACAGCTGTGAAGATCCCTGCTGCACCTGGTGACCCTGTGATCTCTGTCTCAGAGGCTGACGTTAGGCTGTCTTTAAAGAGAGTGAACCCTCGCAAGTTGGAAGGTCCCGATGGAGTACCTGGTAAGTCTCTGTAAACCTGTTCCCACCCACTGGCGTGCATTCAAGGACATTTTCAATCTCTCACTGCTACGGGCAGAAGTTCCCACTTGCTTCAAAAAGGCAACAATTATACCAGAGCCTTAGAAGAATAACGTGAACTGCCTTAATGACGATCACCCGGTAGCATTCACATCAACAGTGATGAAATGCTTTGAGCAGTTGGTCATGACGAGACTGAACTCCTGCCTCAGCAAGGACCTGGACCCATTGGAATTTTCCTTTTGCCACAATAGGTCAAGGGCAGATGCAATCTCAATGGCTCTCCACACGGCTTTAGACCATCTGGACAACAGGAGCACATATGTAACGATGCTGTTCATTCTCAGAACCAGTGTGGAGGAAGTGTTGCACATTGAGAGATCTCCACTTTTGGATGAGATATTAAGCCAGAGTCCCATCTGCCTTCTTCGGGAAGGTGGAAATGATCCTTTGGTGTTACTTCTGTTACGAAGGATGAACAACTCTAATGGGCAGAGTGGCCCATGCCCCCCTTTTTTGGAGAATCGCAAATCGCTACTATTTCGATGCTGCTAACAAGGAAGTAAGAGAGACAAAAGGAAATCTGCCAGGGCAGTTGTTACTGATAGCAGCTTATGAAAGAGAATGAGAGAGAGAGACACAGCTGAGAGTTACCCAGGGTGGATCGTCTCCTAGTGACAAAAGAGGAGATTTACTGCTATTGTCTTTTGGAGAAGGATTGTTTACTTGGTCCTGTTCGATTCATTGAAACCCCTCGGGACAACCAGAGTGGGCTGGTTTAATGGGTTACATCATCCCAACCTGATTGACAGCTGAGACCCCGTGAGTGGGGATAAAAGTGAGGTCTGGGGTAACACCCCTCAGACGCACCAGGAGAAATGCTAGTGAGCAGCAGAAACCCACGAGACAGTGTGGGACATCGGAGACTGAACGAAGGGTCGGTAAATTTTAACTCTCAGTGTTTATAGCGAGACTGGTGGGGGTGTATGTGTGTCCACCCTTGCCTGGGTGACGAGTCCACCACTGAAGAACGGTCTAGCTAAAGGACGGAGGGGTCACACTTGAATGGCCACAACAACACATCGACGGATCAAAATCATAAAGGAAGGTTGGCAAAGACCATAGCTGTTACTGTTTGCGTGCTCTCTTGCTCTAGTCTCTCTCTCTCCAACAATTGCAACACAGCGACCAACAACTACCGCAGCCTGCATGAACAGAACTGAACTTTATATTTCCATCTGACAATTCATTATCCCCTAGGCAACGATAGAGCTTGTTTTATTATTGATTATTATTATACCCGCACTTTTAGGTTTAGTATTGCTAACATGTATTATCTGTATATTTGCATTGATATTGATTTGTATATTTTTACTAATAAACGCTGTTGAAAATAGTACCACCAGACTCCAACGGACACTTCTATCTTTGCTGGTAAGACACCCAGTTACGGGGTTCGTAACATTCCCAAATGAACAAAGGATTTCTCCCCAGTATTGGAAAAATAATTCTGTTAACCAACATAACAAAGCCATCTTTTATGTAACTGTTTGTTTCTTCCCCCAAGCTATCAGACTCCTCAATACCCGAAGCCTGGACTGACACCTTGCCCTACTGTCCTGTTTATTATTTATTGTAATGCCGGTACTGTTTTTGTGCACTTTATGCAGTCCAGTGTAGGTCTGTAGTCTAGTGTAGCTTTCCCTGTGTTTTTTTTATTACGTAGTTCAGTCTAGTTTGTTGTACTGTGTCATGTAAACCATGGTCCTGAAAAACGTTGTCTCATTTTTACAATGCACTGTACCAGCAGTTATGGTCGAAATGACAATAAAAGTTGACTTGACTTGACAAAGGCAGCTTTGACATGACTGTTTGTTCAGCCTTACTCAGTACAAACTGAGTCTCATTCCCTCCAACAGTGACTGCACTTAAAGTACTTCACTGTCTGGACCAGAGACTGGTAAAAGATGCTGTGAGATTACAGGTTCTGTTTCTCACGTGGAGAAGTTCACTCTGCCCCTGCTCACAGGAGTTGGCTGAATTTTTCAGTTCCTGTGTGACGTCATTGAAACGATATGAAGAATGTAAAGAGCTGTCAGACACACTCCTGTTCCTGGCACGATGCAACATCAGACCCTGATATCTGAAATAAAGTCGCTGGTGACAATAAGTCTGATGTGCAGGTGTCAGTCAGCTGTCTGGGCATCAACCTGCCCTTCACAAGGAGACTTTCTCTCCTCGAATGTGCCCCTGACCAGATTGTGGATATCAGCCTGAGCTCCCCTGGATAAATGAGTGGGAGAACTTTTGTGACAAAATGTGGAATCAAGCCAGAGGTTGAGAGTTTCAGTGACTTTCCAGTGAAATTGTGGGGTAACTCCATAACCAATTGTTGTGGAAGTTGGGAAAATCAAACCCTGGATCATGTGGGTCAGTGTAGTGCACTCCCAGAGGAGTGGCCATTGCAACACCAGGAGGAGCAGCTGGTGCAGAATATTGGCAGGAGGTGACCTGGAAAGATTGGACTGGAGACCTCTGAGGACAACTGATCAGGGTCATGAATTGTCTGTTCCAGGTTTCCCACCGTACAGGACATGCAGTCGATAAGACTGGGCAGAGGTTGGCACATGCCCGTCCCCGCAGGGTGAAAGTGGAACAGTTTGGTTGTTTCCAACATTGTGCAGCTGTTGTGGTCATTTCTCTGGTGAATTGTTACATGTTTTCTTATTTGAATTTATTTTCACTTGCAGGTGATTCCATCAAGGATGCCTTGTGGGATGTTGGCCTGATGTTGCCATTGGTGAATGTTATGATTCTGGTTTACTTGATCTACAAGAAGAAGTTTTATGGTATGTGACTTTACCTTCGTCTATGAGCTCCAGTTATCTCTCCAAGTAATTTCTGACTAATTTTAACAAAGACATTAATGAAATGAAAACTTGAAAAATCATCCCCCTTCCCCCACAGACCCCCCCCACCCCCGACACACTATGACCTGTGGGATGAAACTGCATCATTTTTCACCCAGTTGTGAAGTGTTGGTCACAGTGATACCATCTCTTACCTGACTCCAGAGGGATCTTTAGAAGACATCGGGTTGAGAGGAAGCTATCTCAGCTGTCTGGTGTTTGACACGTGGTCTTGTTCAACTTCAAAATGAAATCAGCTGAGGAATGAGGGACAGAATCCCCTTTATCCCAGTGATGGTGAGGTGTTTGCATGATAGGTATCCCTCTGATCTTCGATAGAATTCAGTGTTGGGAGGCCTCTCTCCGATCTTTCCTGGATATTTGCAATAGTTTTGTTTTCAACAGCATCTTCCAGACAGTCAGCACAAGGGAACACATTCCCCCTCTTCCTCTCCAAGTTGTAATTGCTGCCTTGGGTTTGTTCTTCCTGATGTTGCCATTCATAAATGTGGTGACAATGTTGTGCATCATCTGTGTGGCTGATCCTGATGATTCTGATAAAGGTAACTGACTTTGTGTATGAACTCTGATCACCTCTCCAAGTAATCTGTGACTAATTTGTAAAAGATATTTGCAAACACTTTGTATTCAACAGCAGTTTCCAGTAAGTCAGCACGAGGAACACGTTCCCCCTCTTCCTCTCCAAGTTGTAAACTATCCAGGGTTTAAAATATTGACATTCCTTCCTCATGGCCGAATTCAAGCAAGTCCTGGCTAAGTTCACTTTGAGATCTACTTCACCATACAGGCTAAAGTTGTCCAAGAGTAGAATCAATGTTTGTACAGTAAACACCCCCGGCTGTTTCACAGGCAAATGACCAAATGAAGTCTGTCACCAAGCCAAGTAAAGCAAGATGAGGGCAGATGACCCCAGGCTCGGTCAGACAGTGGGGTATCAGAGAAAAGCTTGAAGGATTAAGGAAAGGTGGTGAGCTTTAGTGGGGTAAATTCAGAGGTAAATAACAATTTGCTGAAAGCACAAAGATCAAGCTTGCTGAGAAAGAGGGGATTAGAACAGAAATATAAAGGTTTATAGACTGCAGAGAGGAAGGGGAAGCGAGTTGGAAAGTCAAAGCGGTTTCTGAAAGTATTGATGAGCATTGAGCTGTAATCTGAGTGAGAACCAGTGTAGGACAACAAATCTGAGAAAATGACAATCACCAGGGAAGAAACACTGAGTCAGTTGTTGGAGCTGCCATCTGACAAGTTGGATATCCAGATGGACTTCATCCTGGGGTCTAAAAGAGGCAGCTAATGACATACTTCATGCAGCAATTTAAATGTTCTCCCTGTTCTGAAAAGTTTCCATTAAATTGGACAACAGCAAATGTGATTGCTTTATACAAAGATACCAAGAAATGACAGGAGAGTATGGGTGAGGGGGATGTGTGGACGTGAAACTTGGCAAGGAGATGGGGTAGAATATAGAGACAGGTGAATCTGCAGACAGATACAATTGTCAGTACTGGAGTGATGTGTAACATTTCGAAGGGTTGTTCCTGTGGGCAGATTGAAGGAGCAGAGACAGATGTATGATCTCGATCACAACCATCATGGCATCCTGATAAGTTGCTGCAAAAGCTGAAGGATGGAACTGAGGCATTATGTTTATATTCAGGATAATCTTTCAACACGTCTACATAAAGTGTTCCAGCATGTGGACTGTTCAGCCTGCACCCTCGTGGAGTTCAGTTTTCAATTTGAACCAGAACACTGTCCGATGCCATTGAACAGCTGGAAACAGTGATGTTGTGATTCTCTGCATCAGAACAGGCTGTACTGTCAGACATGGAACTCAGTCACTGGCAAAATGTTTAATTGCTGTCCTCCAGGTCACTGGGATAATTCAGCAGAACTGATTTACAATGGCCTGACATCCCATCCACTGGATGTACCCACGGACAAACTACAGAGTAACTGTCATTTCCACATGTGATGCCTGTGGGTCAGTAAGTTATCATATGTAGTGTTTCCAGAGGGAACCAGAAGATGCTTTTGGTCCCTCCCTGGTCTCTCCACTTGTTGCCAGTGTGTGAGAGCTCTCTGAACCTCCTTCAGTCCAATGCTTGAATGTCTGGTCCAGTTCTGAGCTGGTTGATTGTCTCATGTTAGGACACTGAATATCACAATGAACCTGACCAAGCCCGGGTTCATCTCAGTTCACTGCAGCACTTCATTGATACAAGTTTTGAATAAGTTGTGTAGATTGTAACTCAGGGGGATTACTACTATCAGGGAGGAGGCACATGAGCCTGAAGACACACATTCAATGATTTAGGAACAGCTTCTTCCCCTCTGCCATCAGATTTCTGAACGGTCCGTGAACCCATGAAGACAACCTCACTATTTTTGCTCTCTCTTTCACAACTATATATCTCATTGTAATTTATAGTCTATTTTATTTATTGCTGTGTACTGTTGCCACAAAAATACAAATTTCATGATGTATATCAGTAATGATTAAGCTGAGTCTGAATTTTGATTCTGAGAATTTCAAATGGTTTTAATTTCTTTCTTTTAGGTGGGACATTCTTCCAAACTTTCTTTAACCTGGTATTCTTACTTGGCATTTCTGTCAGCAATTTGATTCCAGGTAAGTGCTCAAACATAATTCTGTATTTACATGAAATGATGTACTTGGTACTGAGCAGAGGGATAGAATGAAGTGTCTCTGTCAGAACATTGTGAGCTGCTTCATCAGGACCGCAAACACATACAGTTCTTGGCCCCACAGCTGAGGATGGGGAAACCTGCTGGAGGTTTAAAATATCTGAATGTCCATTTTAGTTTAAATCTCTGTTCAGAAAAACTGGCCGCACAATAGTTCAGTCAGGCAATGATCTATGACCTGTAGTCTGTATAGAGTCCATGAAGTTGATGCCATTTTGCCTTGCTTCTCTAGCCTCTGTGTCTGTCTGCTGAGTAAATACAGATGTAAAATATGCATTTAAGATCTCCTCGATCACTTTTGGCTCCATGCATGTATTACCATTCTGATCTTCCAGAGGACCAATTTTGTCACTTGAAATCCTTTTGCTCTGAACATATCTGTAGAGTCCCTCAGGATTCTCCTTCTCCTCGTCTGCTAAAGCAACCTCAAGCCTTCTTTTCACTCTCCTGATTTCTTTCTTAACTCTTCTCTCATTTCTTATACTCCATCAGCCCCTCATTTGTTCTTACCTGCCTATACCTGCAATGTTCCTCTTTCTTTTTCTTAAACAAGGCCTCAATATCTCTTGAGAACCAAAGTTCCCCACACCTCTTGTCTTTACCTTTTATTCAGACAGGCTCTGTATTCTCAAAACTTTATTTTTGAAGACCTCCCACTTACCAAGTGCACATTTGCCAGAAAAATTCCTGTCTGAATCCACACTTACTAGATCCTCTCCTAACCATCAAAACTGGCCTTTTTCCAATTTAGAAACTTAACCTGCAGACCAGACCTATCTTTCTGCATATTTTCTTCAAAGCTAATGACATTGTGATTACGAGATGCAAAGTGTTCTCCTACACACCCTTCTGTCACCTTTTCTATCTCATTCCCTAACAGCAGATCATGTATCACACATTCTTTCGTTGGAACTTCTAATACTGATTAAGAAAATTTCCTGAACACATCTGACAAACTCTATCCAGTCTGGTCCTTTGACACTATGGGAGTCCAAGTCAATATATTGAAAGTTAAAATCAGCAACTATAACAACCTTATATTTCTTGCAACAGTCTGCGATCTCTCCATAAATTTGTTCCTCTAAACCCCACAGACTTTCGTATAATCTGTAATGTGCCCCATTAACGTGTTCACACTTTACTTATTCCTCAGTTCCACCATAATGCCTCACTAGATGAGTTCTCCAGTTAGGCCTGGCTGAACAGTGCCAGGATATTATCCTTCAATAGTAAAATATCCCCTCCTCCTTTAATCCCTCCCACTCTGTTGTGTCTAAAACAATGGAACCCCAGAATATTGAGCTGCCAGTTCTGCCCCTCCTGCAACCAAGTCTCCCTAATGGCTGCAATAGCATATTCCCAGGTGTTGATCCATGCTGTGAGCTCATCTGCCTTTCCTGTGATACTTCTTACATTGAAGTATACACAGTTCAGGACATCAGTCGCTTCATGTTCAAACTTTCGATTCCCGTCTGTCCGCACAACGTCTCCACTATCTGTCCTGACACTCTGGTTCCCATCCAGATGCAACTCCAGTTTAACAACTCCTCCTCAACCCCGTGCAGCACTCAAAAACTTTCCCACTCGGATATTAGTCGCCCTCCAGTTCAGGTGCAAACTGTGACTTCTGTACGGATCTCATTTTCCCTGGAAGAGAGCCCAATGGTCCAAGAATCTGACGCCCTCCCTCCTACACCAACTCCCTAGCCATGTGTTAAACTGTATAATCTTCCTATTTCTGGCCTCACTCACACGTGGCCTGAGTAGCAATCCTGAGATCACAACCTGGAAGTTCTGTCCTCAACTTAGCACCGAACTCCTGAACTCTCTTTGCAGAACCTTTTCACTCTTCCTACCTACATGGACCACGACTTCTGTTTCACCTTCCACAGATGCTACACAAACTGCTGTGTGTTTCCAACATTTTCATTTTTTTATTAAACACGGAGCTGATAGATTCTAAGTAGTAAATATTGTTACGTACCCGTAATGAATCAAAAGAACCAGCAGAAATGGAACACACCTGGAGTCTGGTTTTACTAGAAACAAAACACTATTTATTAGTATCTACGTAGTGTGTAGGCCTCCGTTAGTCTCGATAGACCGTGGATTTACAGCTTGGAAAGTTTCCAGGGCGCAAGCCTGGGCAAGGTTTCTTCATGGAAGACGGGCAGTTGACCAAACTGCAAGTCTCCCCTCTCCACGCCACCGATGTTGTCCAAGGGAAGCGCATTAGGTCCCATGCAGCTTGGCACCGGTGTCATCGCAGAGCAATGTGTGGTTAAGTGCCTTGCTCAAGGACACACACGCAGCCTCAGCCAAGGCTCGAACTAGCGGCCTTCAGATAACTAGACGAACTCCGTAACCACTTGGCCACACGCCAACACTATCTGCCTAGTATAGTATTACAAAACCAGATAAGTTAAACAGGTTAGCAAAGTTTATGCATATATAAGTGTGGAAATATAAAACCCCAAACTTCTTTAAGCTTAGGTGGTAAGTTTTACAGTTTTATGATGGTGTGTAAAGAAAGTTCAGTTCAATGCACGAGATTACTGTTGTTGGGAAGAGAAAGAGATTTGTAATCCAAAGGTGAATGTTGTGAGAAGGCAATTACGTCGAGATTCCACGACAGCAATACAAAATAACAATAGCAGTAGGTTTTATCTACAAAGTTGTTCCACTCCACACACGAAGTATCACCGGCAGTTATCTTCAACGAATATCCTTTCAAAAGAAATGTACCACACCTGAATTCAGCTACGGAACATCTCAAAGTGGTGGCCACAGGATACTCAAACAGAATCCACGTGTGGATTATCACCAACAGTAGCTTATCGCAAACGGGACCATTTTCAAGGGAACCACCACCCAGGCAAGGGTCGACACACCGGCAGATTCCACAGGGTCACCCCAAACACACAACGTGATCGCCACTTATCCAGTTCCACGACATACGAAATAACTCCAACAGTGATTTGCCACAGGGGTGCCTTTCTTCAGTGAAATACCACATGCAGACAAAGGGTAAACACACACGTGGTACTCACAAAGGTTTTCCCCTCACCAGAGAACCCACTCCTGTAGATTAACTAAGTGACAATCACACTTCCATAGCTGAATGGAAACAAACTCACCCTTCGGGGCTACTTAGAGAGAGAGTCCAAACAGCGATGTCTTTGTCACTGGGCTTCTTCTGTTCCAAACCTCCTTCTCCTCTCTTCTCTTCCTGCAAACTTGTTCTAGTTGCAGAAAACTTGTGAGAGTCGTATATCAAATACTCAGGATCGATCTTAACTCACCCCTTTTGCGCCACTGAAAGTTTAAACCAGCGACCGACTCACTGGTGTCTTTCATTGTCTGAATCCATCTTGACTCTAACTGTATGTGTCTGTGTCTATAAGAGGAATCACCTGACCCTGCTTATGCAAAACAAGCTGCCACTTGTATGAACAATCACTGCTCACCATAGCAACCCAGCATTTCTGCAGTCAGTAGAAATACAAAAAAAACAAAAGTTAGTCTCAATTCTTTTGGCGTTTTAAAGTGACAGACCAGAGACAAAAAAATGAACCCTAGGGGTACATAACAATATCTAAAAGCACCAGTAATCCAGTACCCACGGGAGAGCAGAGTTTCTAATTATTGAGTATTATAATGTAATAAACGGATATTGAAATTCTTCAAAACTGGAGGAAAAGCAAGTTCCAATGAGGAAATTCGGACTGTACAATAGGATATCGAAAGATAGATATCCACAAAGATAGATAGATATAATGATAGATATCCTATCATTACAAACTCATTCGTGATGTTGTGGTGGTGGAACTGGACTCTCTGACGGTGGTGTCTGAAAAGAGGATGCTGTCCAAGTTGCATGCCATCTTGGACAATGTCTCCCATCCATTCCATAATGTACTGGTTAGGCGTAGGAGTACATTCAGCCAGAGACTCATTCCACCGAGATGCAACACTGAGCGTCATAGGAAGTCATTCCTGCCTGTGGCCATCAAACTTTACAACTCCTCCCTTGGAGTGTCAGACACCCTGAGCCAATAGGCTGGTCCTGGACTTATTTCCACTTGGCATAATTTACCTATTATTATTTAATTATTTATGGTTATATATTGCTATATTTCTACACTATTCTTGATTGATGTGATTGTAATGAAACCCCATTTCCCTCGGGATCAATAAAGTATGTCTGTCTGTCTGTCAATGAGTGGGTGATAACTCAGCACATGGAGTTCAATACAGGAAAGTGTGAGGTGGGGTCCTCGAGTAAGAGGAATCAGACTGTAATGTCAATGGAGAGGTATTGTAAATGAGTGAGTTGCAGAGGGATCAAGATGTTCTTGTAAAGGAATCACAAAAGATCTGGTGCAGGAAGTAATTAGGAACAGGGGTGACGTGTAAGGATTTGGAGTTTAGAAATAAGGAAGTACTGTTACAGTTGTGCAGAGTGTGGGAGACCTGCTTGATACTGTGCACAGTTCTGGTCCCCTTGTTTAAACACAATTGCACCGACACTGCAGGCAGTCCAAAAGTGATCCATAAGGGTCATTCCTAGGATGAGTGGCTTTTCCCAACACAAGCTGTTGGGAGGCATTTAAAGAGATGGATAAATGTTTGAAAGATTGGGGAATTTGGGATTGTGTGGGACTGGGACAGAAGAGGAGATGGATAAATATTTGAAAGATTGGGGAATTCGGGATTGTGTGGGACTGGGACAGAAGAGGAGATGGATAAATATTTGAAAGATTGGGGAATTCGGGATTGTGTGGGACTGGGACAGAAGAGGAGATGGATAAATATTTGAAGGATTGGGGAATTCGGGATTGTGTGGGACTGGGACAGAAGAGGAGATGGATAAATATTTGACAGATTGGGGAATTCAGGATTGTGTGGGACTGGGACAGAAGAGGAGATGGATAAATATTTGAAAGATTGGGGAATTCGGGATTGTATGGGACTGGGACAGAAGAGGAGATGGATAAATATTTGAAAGATTGGGGAATTCGGGATTGTATGGGACTGGGACAGAAGAGGAGATGGGGCCTGGGGCAGATCAGCTCCAATTGTATTGAATGGTGGGGCAGGTTTAAGGAGCTGAGTGACCGACTCCCCTCTTATTTTCTTGTGTTTATTATCTTCTTGCAAAAGAACAATGTATTGTGGTCCTTAACACAAGAGATTCTGCAGACGCTGGAAATCCAGAGAAACTCACACAAAATGCATGAGGAACTCAGGAGGTCTGACAATATCTATGGAAAGGAATAGAGTTGATGTTTTGTGCTACCCTTCATCAGGACCAGAAAGAAAGGGGAAAGAGCCAGAATAGGAATGTGGGGGGAGGGGGAATACAAGGTGAAAGGTGAATACTTGTGGAGGGGGAGGTAGGTGGGTGGGGGAGGGGTGAAGTGAGAAGCTGGAAGGAAATAGGTGCAAAAGGCAAATGGCTGTCAAATGAATCCAATCGGACAGGAGAGTGGTCGATGAGAGGAAGGGATGGAGGAGGGGCAGGGGCTTCTGATAGTGAACGCATCAAAATTTGGCCGTCTCAACACCAGAAGGAGCACCCAGTGCAGAATATTGGCAGCAGGTAACCGGGAAATACAGACTGAGGAAGAGAGAGTGAGTCAGTCTATTCTTGGCCAGTGTAACAAATCAGTGGCTTGTTCACCCAGCACAACAGGTAGAGTCAGTCGGTGCAGACCAGAAGTCAAGGTTGACAAGACTGGGCAGTGATGAGCACATCTCTTCCCTGCAGGAGATAAGGGCAACAAACTGGTTGTGGCAACAATTGGCAGCTCTCCTGCTCATTTTTCTGGTGTGTTGTTGCACGTTTGCTGATTTGAATGTATTTGTAATTGCAGGTTTTTACAGCAAGGACACTGTCACATTTGCTGCATCAATCACAATGGTGGTGTTGCTTGTAGTGGCTTTGATTTCATTTGCGATTCTTTGGTGGAAAACATTTGGTAAGTGTTATTGTTTACACATGTGTTTAAACTTCAGGCATCTCTCCAAGGAAATTGCAGTTCATTTTAAAAGAAAAATCACCCCCCGCAGTCTGGGTCCCTGAGACAGGAGGGATGAAATTACCCTGTATTTTTGTCCAGTTGTGGAGTGGTGTTTCACAGTGACACCACTGCTGGAACGATTGCAGAGTCACCTCTGACCTGGTGTCAGAGAGGGTGTTTGAGGGTAAAATGTCTCATCTCAATTGTGTTCCACACATTATGCTGTCAAAGGTGCTGTGACTCGTGATGTAGAGGTGAGGAGTGAGGGACCACTCCTCACTGCACACACGTGGCTCCTCCAGGGAGAGAGTTAAGAGCACCAAGTTTCTGAGAGTGCACATAACAGATGATCTCACATTGTCCCTCATCACCACCTCTTTGGATAAGAAAGCAGAGCAGCATCTCCATTCCTTGAGGAGATTGTGGCTAACCCCCACCCCCATCCCCCATGATAACCAGTTGTTACAGGACCCCAGTCGAGAAGGTCCTGACCGGCTGCATCTCTGTCTGGTACGGGAATTGCAAGGCATCTGACCACAAACCCAACAAAGGATCACAAGTGTTGCTGAGAGGATCACTGGGGTCTCTCTCACCCAGTAGATATATTTATCAGGAGTGTTACATACACAGGGCACTTAGCATTGTCCGTGATTCCTCCCATCCATCCAGTAATCTTTTTGATCCCCTACCATCAGGCAGGAGGTACCGTAGCATTAGGACAAGAACTGTTAGGATGAGAAACAATTTCTTTCCCCCGGGCTGTAAAACTATTGAACTTAGTGCCACCACCCAGGTCTCATCGTGTATGGAGCACCAGTAGTGTTATACTGTTTACTTTTCAGTTGTATTATATTTGCACCTTGTTATTGGTTAATTTATTTGTGGTGATATTACTTTGTATTATGCATGTGAGTTACATGTACTGTGTTGTGAACATTAATCCAGAGGAAAGTGGTCTCATTTGATGGTATACATGTATACGGTTGAATGACAATAACTTGAAAGTTGCTCATTAATCCTGATGAAGGGGAGGTGAGAGAGTGGTAAAGCCCCTCCTCATGACATGGATTTCAGCAAAGTTTTGTTAAAGTTCCTCATGGCGTACTCAAGAAACTAAATGTCCACGGGATACAAGAAAAGATGGTGTTGGAATAAAAATTGGTTCAGAGGGAGGAAGCAAACTGACGATCAATGGGTTTCAGTGTCTGGAGGGCCATGTGTGGTGAGTTAAGCAGGGCTCAGTAATGCGTCCCTTGTTGTTTAAGGTTCATGTCAATGATTTGAACTTGAATTGAGGAACAGGATCAGGAAGTTTCCTGTTGATCACAATATCAGCAGTTTGGTTGACAGTGAAGAAGAAAGGTCTGGGTCACAGGAAGATATCACCGGTCTCCTTGGATACACGAAAGAGGAAATGGTATTCAGTCTGGAAATGTTTACAGCAGTGATTTTGGAGAGGGCAAACTAGGCAAAGGAACAAACAGTAATCAGAAGACTAAGGCATGGAGAGGAACTGACAACTCTCAATGTTCACGTGCACAGATCCCAGAAAGATGGGTTGCTAGGTTACCTGGTTTCTGTCAATCACAGTAGCATAAGTGTGGTAGACTTGATGTGGATGTGGAGAGAAATGGTTTCAAGGGGAAGTAATCAGGAATGGACAGCTGAGTGAACTGGCATAAATGGGCTGAATGGCCTCCTTCCATGTGGTAAGAAAAGTGGGGTCTTGCATTTTGTTTTGTGCACAGAGCTGGTGATGGGAGATGTGAAAGGGTGAGGGACAATACCTGAGGAGAGGGAACTATTAGCAATGGCATTAACATTGGAACCAGGAGAGGAGGTTGGTGATGAACAGGATCTAACAGAAAGAGTGTTGAGCATGAAAAAGAAATGGGTAGAATCCAGACTCAATGCAATTTCAACACCAGGGTATCGAGGGACATTTGGGAGGGTTGGTCCAGTGGCAAAGGGAAGTAGGGAAACAACAGGGGCAGATGCACAGTTTGAATCCCAGACATTCATGGGTTCAGTGCACATTGTTAGAATATTTCAGCATGGTGAATTGTGGAAACAGTGGTGAATTAGGGGTTCTGTTTGCATTTCTGCATAGTCTTTGAATAAACAGTTGGTGAAGGAGAGCAGGACCTGATGATGCTGAATAGGATGCAGCCAGATCTGACGATGGGCGTTTAAAGCCATTTTTCACTGAGGACACACCCACACTTGCATCTCTGATTTGAGGGAGTGCAGATGGAGGCTCCACCACAGCAGACACTCAGATGAGGGATTAATGTAGGTTTTCACAAATAAAATGAAGTGAGTCATTTTATGTTTAATGAAACCCGTAACACATTTTATTGAACTCCCAAACCAACACACAAAAACGTGCTAAAACTCTTTACATAATAATGTCATCTCATCAGACCAGTCTCGTAAAGTGAAACCCCAACTTAATGTCGATGGTTCTGAATTATGTACATTTCTGCCAATCACGTTACCCTACACAGGCCCCTCTGGGATTAACTAAAACCAGCATTGTGAGCCTGTCTGAAGCTCGGATCAGCAGCCCGGCTCGGGTCCTGTGCTCATCCAGAGGTGATGGCAGGGGCATGGCACTGGAATACTCCAAATCTCGGTGGGCTGGTTTAAGGTGATCTTCTGAAATATGTTCAGGTTTATCCCTCTTTTCTATGATAAAAGTCTTTTCCCTCCATTCCAAAACACAGAATGGGCCATCGTAAGGGGGCCTAAGGGGACGTTGGTTTGCATCAGGGCGGACAGAAACAAACGAGGTGGAATGTAGGTCAACAGGAACCCAAGTGTGATTTATTTTGTAGCCTGGGAAAAATACACACTCAGGACAACAAATACCTTTTTGGGTCTTTAATTCCTTCATCTGTTTCAGATACTTTAATGCAGAAAGAGGCATCGGAATAAAAACAACAAAATGAATTTAAAGAAATGCACAGTTCCTGCTGTTACAATCTCATCTTAACTTCGGTCCATACACTTGTGAGTCAGCAAGTTACATATGCAGTACGAAAATAAATTAAACAAAATATACAAAACCTATGGTAGTGGCAATTCTAAAAAAAACAATACAAACAACATCGGCATCCCACCAATGCTGTTCCTTGTACACAACATCCAAAATATCAATAAATACATCTGATCTTACTCACTTTGACACACACCTGCTTAACTTCCAAACACGTACAGGCTGGACCCTGAAATGAATTCTCCTCACTCACGGTACCCAGCCGATACGGAACTTCACGCAACCAGACCATCCTGTGCCGATACCTTACTTGCGAAAATCTGGGAAAAACAGCTCCCAGCTTTCAATGTTTGTCTTTGCAGAACATTGTAACTCTTCTTTCGACTCCATGTGTGCATAATGATGTCACTGTTTTCTCTTAAAAGCACAGGCAGCTATTTTAGCGTTACCAGGGTGAATGCACAAGTTCACTTTTAACAATAAAAAATAATATTCAACAGTCACCTGGTTACATTCTCCCCTGCAAACAGGTAATCATCCTCGGTTACTCGTTCACTGCAAAGGTATTTTTAACCTCTTTAACTGCTTCTCTGAATAGAACTGAACCTTGACCGGCCAGTATCTGTGACACTGCTGCAGGACTTATGGAGGCCACATCTCGGACTGACCTTGGTTCGTGATGTGGGTTAGAGTGCTGTCCAGCATTTACTCTTTTACTCCTACGGGGTACTACAACAGGAAGGCCACCAACATCTGACCCTGTATCATCAGTGACAGGTGCTACAGTCTCAGTTCCAGACATTCTTACAGTTCCAGAAGATATGCTGTCAAGGCTGGAGTCAAGATTCTGTACACCCTGTTCTGACACATCTTCTACCAATATCACATCATTCTCTAAATCCTCAATCTGATTCATGTCCCAGGGACAGGAGTTTATAGTCTCCTTTGAGGAACTGGGGTGGGAAGGTTCTCTCAGGGCCTGATGTCCACCCTGTTCACCTTCTTAATAGGCCCTCCCTCCAAAGGTTCCACAGTGTATGTGTTGTCTAGTACCTACACCAGCCTGTAGACAATTGATTTCCAAGCATCCTGGACCTTATTATGGCCAAATGGCCTGTTCCCGAGGTAAACCAGTGCATTTACGTCAATCTTATGACAATGGATTTTATCTGCCTGCAAGGCAATGCCTTCTGTTCAGAGTATTCCTTCACTCTGGCATGAGCATCACTCAGTTGTTTCTGGTGTGTGGCTAACCAGTCATATTTCCTGTCCACAGCCTGTTCTCACCCCAGCAGGGCATCCTCTGGCAAGTGGGGATCAACACCGAACAGTCAGTAATAAGGGGAATATCCGGTAGTGGCGTGAGGCTTCACATTATACTCAAACACTAACTCGGGTAGATGCTCTGGCCACCTGCGTTTCTTTTCTGGAGATAACGTACACAACAAATCACACATCGTCCTGTTGAAACGCTCACACTGAGCGTAGGACGATGGGTGTAGTACGGCTTTTCTTTACCCCGTACAGTTTGCAGAGCTCGGCTGTGACCTCACTTTCGAAGTCACGGCCTGGTCAGAATGTAACCTCCCAGGAACACCGTACCTCATAAACCATTCGCTCGAGAGCACCTTTGCTGTGGTATCCGCCTTTTCATCCCGAGCTGGGAATGCTTGGGTGAATTTTGTAACAATGTCTGTGACTACTCAGACATTCTCTCGTCCATCAGCTGTCGGTTCAGGCACAATGAAATCTACAACAACTTCGAGCAGCCGAGAAGCAAGGAATGATTTCATGGGGGGACGGATCTTAAGGTGAGGCTCTTAGTTAACACACAATTCGGACAATTTTTGATCCACCATGCCACATCCTCGTGCATGTCCACCCAGAAACATCTGCTTCTCAACAAGTGTGGAATAGGCTCTATGCCTTGATGCCCCATAGAGTCATGTACATACCCAAACACTTTACTCCTCAGGCTGGTAGATAGCAGAAGCTGATAACACTCCCCGTGCTTCTCATCCTCAAATACACGATACAGTAACTCCTTATGCTCCCTGATCAATACACAGGAGTGGGAACTCTCATCAATACCTGGGAGCGGGAACGCAACATTTTTGGTCTTAAGATTTAGTCTCCGATAATCTACACAGTCTAATGCAGCGATCAGTCTCCACTATGAAAGGGTGTGTGAAATTGGCAGAGCTGAGGATGGGTGAAATGGCTAGTTTTTCTTTGAGCAAGTCAAAGGCAGTTTGACATTCTTCTGTCCAAGACTGTTTTAACTGTTTGTTTTACTTGGACTCCCTGCATTAAAACACAAATTCACTACATCATGCAGCGGACCTGCAATCTGAGAATCCCTGAATGAGCCGTCGATAAGAACTGCAAACGCTGATAAATGATCTTAAGTCTTTGTCTGTAGATGGTACTGGCCATTGTGGAACAGCTGAGACCTTCTCGGGATCTGTGCCTATTCCTTTGGTTGATATCTGGTGTCCAAAGATCTTAACCTCTCACTGCAGGAAATGACATTTTTCCAATTTCACCTTCAGAACAGTTTCCTTGAGGTGCTGAAGCTCCGTGTCAAGCCTCTCCAAGTGTCCCTGGAAAGTCTGTGAATGTGTCAGAATATCATCCAGGTACACAAGCATACTTTGGAAATCTTAGTGATTCATGGTTGCCTGCACGAGTCCTTGAAAAGTCACTGGCCCATTGCAGACCCAAATGACATGTGAAGATATTCATATAGAGCAAACGGGGACGAAAAGCAGTCTGATGCCTATCACACTCCTCTACCACTACTTGGTGGTAACCACTCGTGAGGTCTATTGTCGAGAAAAATCGCGCTCTCCACAGAGCATCAAGACTCTCATCAATACAGGGGACCCGGGAACGTGTCCTATTTGGTCTTGAGATTCAGTCTCCGATAATCTACACACAGTCTTATGCTGCCATCAGCCTTCTGTACCAACACTACAGGTGAGGCATACACACTATTGCTCCTTCTGTAGCAACACTACAGGTGAGGGATACGCACTATTGCTCCTTCTGTAGCAACACTACAGGTGAGACATACACACTATTGCTCCTTCTGTAGCAACACTACAGGCGAGGCATACACACTATTGCTCCTTCTGTAGCAACACTACAGGTGAGACATACACACTATTGCTCCTTCTGTAGCAACACTACAGGCGAGGCATACACACTATTGCTCTCCTGAATCACACCCTTCTTTGAGCTTTGCTCTTTCACTTCGCTGTACTGATTGGGCAGAACGTGACTGTGTGGCTGTGAAACAGGGTCGTCATCAATTAACTGAATTTCATGCTTGACCTTGTCAGTGTACCCAAGGTCTTCATCTTCAATTGCAAAGATATCCAGGTACTTAGCCAGTAAAGCTGTTAGCTGAGCTTCTTGTTCTTCACTACCCAATGTCGAGCTTGTCTAGAATTGACTTTAACTTGTGGTTACTACCCTCCTCCTTTACACCAACAGTCACTTGTTCAATGCCAGCTGAGATCCACTGAAATCTTACAGCACATTGCTGATCACTATCTACGCACTCTAACTTTGACAGTATACCCAGTCGGGTCTTTGTGAGAGCCATATATCCGCTTGAGAAAGGTTTAAAACCTGTACTGGTACTGTACGACTACGAGAGTCAACGAACATGGGAATAACTACTAGACCACCTGGTAGGGGGGTATTAAGTGGCTCAGGTAACATCTTATGGTCAGTACCAGCATCTCCAGTGGCCTTCCTAGCCACAATGGTAACTACAGATTCAGCAGGTATGTGCTCAGTATCTTTTCCTGATACTCGGACGACGGCTTTCTTTTCAGTAGTTCACATCTGCACTTTCTGGAAATCATCTCTCCAGCCAGAATCCAACTTTCCTTCTAGAGTCGTGTCAAATCCTGTGTTGACAAGTTGACAAGTAGACAAGTTGTCTACATTGGCTTATAATGTTCATGGCTACAATGCACGGGACGGGTTGTTCAGTTTAACAGGATCCCTGAATTCTACATAGCCACAATTAGATATTTTCACACCCATCACTTGAACCTCCAGCTCTAGATGCCCAAGGTAAGGAATATCAAGACTGTCAGTGGCTTTTAACCTAAGCCAGCCAGCAGTGGACAACATATCCTCATCCTCTCCATTCAAGTGTTCTCGAAGGAACTGCTCAGTCACGGTGCTCACTTGACTACCTGTGTCCAACAGACAACGGACAGCGACACCTGATATCTTAAGCTCAATGACAGTACATGGTCCCATGGCAAATTGCAGCAACTGGTCACGGGATGGCTGTACATTATCTATGAGGTTGCCCCGAATTGCCGACTCACAACAACCTGAGGGCTGGAAGATGCTGGCTCTACATCCCTTGTACTTCACTTCTGTGGGCAATTCTTGACCACATCCCCCCACCTGACACTTGAAACATACTGGTTGCCCATCCTCTGTGAATCTAGGCTGCAACTTGGGTCGACTGCTAATAGCATATGCAACACCTCTCTGTACAGTAAGTTCTTTCACTGCTTGAGTCAACTCACTAGTGGCTTTGCCCTGCTCTGTGACTACTTTATGGACATTGTCTAGAGTGACAGACTTGGATTCCTGAGCTTTCGGAGGTGAGCACTGTGCCTGGCTACTGACTCACTTTGACTTTAAGGTCTTTGCATTTCCTGACGACTCTTAAAAACCACAGATGAGCCTCCTCTCACACTTCTAACTTCGAGGACCCAGGGTTATTCCGCACAGATCAGTGGAGCTCCCTTCCAGGGGAAGGATCTCTGATCCCTTCTGTAAATTGATCTCCGAGCACCACCCTTTCATTGGCCAGAGCATCAGGGGAACAGTTCAGTTGAAAGTTAAGAGCTTAGGCTGGGGAATGTGAAAACTCTCTGTGTCTTCACCCTCACACTGTTTGTGACTATAGAAGCTATGCAACAGCTGGGGTGCACTATGCTTGTCTCTGAAAGCCTCCCTGAGACAGGTGAACAAGTCATCAGCCTGGTCATCACTGCACATCAGTGCTTCTTCTAGAGCTGCACCCCTGAGCAGTGACATAACAAAATCATACTGATCCCGGTCAGTCTAATTTCCAGCATGAAGTACACGATCGACTTCTTCAATAAAGTCATCAACAGACCTCCCATCTTTCTCAGCATCCCCCATAAATGGAGCGATGTGTCTTTCCCTTGGAGTATATACATAGGACCTCTCGCTTAATTTATCAACAGTTGCCATGGCTTCCTCGTGCCAACCACGCATCACTCTAATTTGTTCATTGAAATCAGGTTCAGTTTGCTCATCCTCTGTAACATTGTGAAAACTCAAGTCCTTAAAAAGTCTCTGTGACAAGCCTGGAAAAGGGGTTGCTGACATCTCCTGCAGAAAACACGATGACTTCACGGTCGCAGTTGCTCTGGATCACCGTCACAGTTCTACATCCTGGCTTCAGTCCCTGATGTCCCAACCCAGCTTCAAGACTCTACCATGGTCTCCACGTGACACTGTCTCACGGGAACGACTGTCCTGTCCCTCACCACTACCCTGTTATGTATTGTATATTGTACTGCATAGAAACATCAAAAACCCTCTAAACTGGCTTGGAATTACCCCACTGCTGCTACCAAGTTTTGTAGCCTGGGAAGAATACACACCAAAAACAACAAATACTTTTTAAAGTCTTTAATTCCTTCATCTGTTTGAGATACTTTAATGCAGAAAGGAACTACCAAAAGCTTAACTTCGGTCCACACACTTGTGTATCAACTAGTTACGTATGCAGTGTGAAAATAAATAAAATAAAATATACAAAACCAATACGGTAGTGGCAATTCTAAAAAACAATACAAACAATATTTGAATTCCACCAACCTGTACCTTGTACACAACATCAAAAATATCAATAAATACATCTTATCTTCACTAAGAGGTCACTTTGGCACACAAGTGCTTAACTTACAAACACACACAGACTAGACCAGCCTTTCTCAAACTTGTTGCTCTGAAGGAATCCCTGAATTAATTTTCAGGTCTCAGGGATCTCCTGATAAAAATTATTATATCTGTGATCAGTAAGTAGTAGATATAATAATCCAAAATCATTGCCAATGCTCTTTTGAGTAGAGAATGAATTCTTAGCTAAATGTTCTTGAAAAAAACAGGCAGTTAAGCTTAGCTTACCATTCTTTTTTATCACTGATAGTTATTGCAACACCAACAAATTACATTCAATACAAACAGTTGCCGATTACGTTTTGACTGTATAACCATGCCACCCCCAACCTTCATTCTCACCCCCCTCCACGCCTCTCTGTCCCCCACACCCCTCTGCCCTCCACCAACCAACTGAATAGCTGTGCATACACAGACAGAGCATTCCTATTTTAACAGAAGATCTTTTAAGTTAGCTATCAAATTTGTCCACATTAAGATTGTGTTTGGTCGTGCATCATTTACTCTCGCTGATGATAATTCCAGGTACAAAATGTCCAAAAAGCTCCGAAGCCAATGAGTATATGAAATATCATGAGGAGGTTTCCAACGCTGGACTACAATCTTCTTAGCTGCAGTCAGGCCTGCCAGCCAGATTTTGCGTGATTTTTCCATAAGGGAAAGATGGGAGTCATCATTTAGAAGAGGTATAGTGGGGTCCATTGGTAATTGTACCCCCGTTAGTTCTGTAAGAGTACCGATAACCTTCCCTCACAAACCAAAACCCCCTGGATATTCCCATACAACATGTACAAAAGAGCTAAAGGTTCCGTGGGGGGCAAAATGAGCAACATGGGTCAGGAACCAGTCCCATTTGATGTCTAATTCTCGGTGTTAGATATGCTCTGTGACAAAATTTCAAGTGTATATACCGATGATTTGGGTTTTTCGAAGCACTGGCAGCATTATCCCAAATTGCATCCCAGTCTAAGTCTTGTCCCAATTCAGATATATCCCTATCCCAGGCTTTCATTCCTGATGTGGACATATAATTCTGGGAGTTTAATCTATCGTAGATATATGACACTGTCTGTCTTGGAGCACTCTGTATCCAACAATGTTGTTCCTTTAAATCTGACTCCAGGGAACCCCGTAGGCTTTACAAGCTGCTCTTACTCTGAAGTAGAAGAAAAGAGAGTGTTTATCAAAATTATATCGAGATTCCATTTCTTGAAAGCTAAGGATAGTACTTGCCCCATTAATATCTTGAAGAGTAGTAATACCTTTATCCTCCCAAGTTCTGTCAGTGAATGGTTTCCCCTCAGATAGAAAATGATTATTGTTCCATAATGGAGATGATTTGCACTATACGCTTTTAAATTTTAGTAACTTTTCTGCTGCTCTAAACACTTGTAGCATATGGATTAAAATTGGACCATAATACAAATCACATTTTTCAGTAGACATACCTATAAGGAGAAAGTCCTTCAACCTTATTGGTGCTATTAGCTCTTGCTCTATATTTCTCCATGACGAAACTTAATCCTCCTCCATCCAATAGCTAAGACTTTTTAGTATAAATGCCCAGTGATACAGTTTAAAATTTGGACATGCCAATCCCCCATCGGACTTTTTGAATTGTAGAGCTGACAACTTTATATTGGGTCATTTACCATTCCAAACATAGCATCGTAGTAAGGAGTCCAGTTTTTGCCAATATCCTGCTGGAGGCACAAGTGGGATCAGTGAGCTGATAAAATTAATGCGGGTTAAGATGTTCATTTTAATGACCGATATACGGGCTGGGACTGATGCTGGCAGGTGTCTCCATCTATTAATATCTTATATTTTTTCAAAATTAAAGAGTAATTTGTTTTAGCCACAGACGATAGGGAAGTATTATCTTTAATACCCAAGTAGGGGACCTCTTTTGTAACCTTAATCTGGGGAGGGAGGGACACCTTACTTTTATCTGTATTAATCAGCATCAGTGCTGATTTTGACAAATTAACTTTGTATCCTGAAAGAAATCCAAATTGCTCCGTGTTTTTCAGACATAGGGGAGAGTTTGTTGAACATTTGCCATATAAACCAGTGTGTTATCTGTGTAAAGTGATATCGAATGTGATGTTGTACCTATTATAATAGGAGAGATCTCAGGAGAGTTTCTAATTAAATGTGCAAGTGATTCAATAGATATAGTAAAAATTAAAGGAGACAGAGGGTGCCCTTGTCGTGTGCCTCATCCTATGTCAATAACTCTGAGAAACTTCCTCCCACATACACACAGGCTGAAGGATTAGCATACAGTGTTTGAATCTATTGATAAATTTATTGCCAAACTTAAATTCTTTTAGAACTCTCCAAAGATACGGCCATTCAAGGCGATGGAACGCTTTTTCAGCATCTAGAAACAGCAGGCCCCAGGCAGGCGGGATTTTACGTGTTGCACTCAGTTTGTGTAAGAGCCGGCGAATATTATCAGATATCCCCTGATAAAGCCTGTTTGATCTGGGCTAATTATTTTCCCAACTACTGCCTCAAGTCTACTGGCTAAGATTTTGGGAAATATCTTGAGGTCGGCATTTATCAAGGAGATTGGATGGTAACTGGCACACTCCAAGGGGTCCTTAGTTATAACTGTGATCAGGGCTGTGTTTAGATCTCTATGGAAAGTGCCATTTCCAATAGCATAATTTAATGTTTCTAACCATACTGGTCCAAGAATATCCCAAAGTGCTCGGTAAAGTTCCACAGGTATGCCGTCTATACCTGGCATACGGCCTCTATTTGCAGCTTTGACTGCTTTAAGTAGCTCATCCAGTGTCATAGGAGAGTCTAGAGTTTTGGTGTCCTCTAATGAAAACGTAGGGGGTCTAATCCACTAAATAAATCTGTGAAGTCATTCTCAGAAGGAACTGAGCCACTTGTATACAATTTTTCAAAGTAATTCTTGAATATCTCGTCTATTTCCTCTGTTGAAGGTACTACTCCACGTTTAGCTCATCTAATTGCTGGTACAGACCTTTCAGCTTCCTGTTGTTTGAGCGTTAGTGCCAGAAGATGGCTCGGTCTGCTGCCTTCTGCATAATAATTACGTTTGGTTATATGGTTCATATATTCTGCCCTGATTCTTAATAAATCTTTTAATTCTGCTTGTTTTGTTTTGAGCTTGTTTTCTTTCATTATGGCATATCTCCTTTTGAGATCATTCTCCAAAACGGTACATTGTTCTTCTGGGGTGGAAATCTTTTGAAGCTGGCTTTTATGTAGGTGCGAACTGGACCATATTGCGTTATTTCGTAAGAAACCCTTGATGGAGGCCCAAATCACTGTCATATCCGAGACGCTTTTTATTTAAATTTATATATTCCGTCAGTTTTGTTCTCAGTTGAGTTAGAAATTTGTCATATTTTAGAAGCTTGGAGTTAAACTTCTACCTTGTAAGCTTATTTTTAATTCTGCCATAATTAAAGTAGATATGACTGGGTTGTGATCAGATTGATGTCTGGGTGAAAATTCTATTGAGTGTACCAAAGTCAGCAAACCGGAGGATATAAGAATGTAATCTATCCGAGAGAAAGTTTTATGTCTTGTGGAGAAGAAGGTACAGTCTTTAGCAGATGGATTATGCACTCTCCACACATCAGTTAGATTTAAATCCATTAGAAAAAGGTTAAGTGCTTTAGAAGCAGATTCTTGAGAGCTTGATATAGTTGAAGAGTTATTGAAGTTATTGTTGACCAAAGCATTCATGTCCGAACCAGCATATAGTTGGTAGTCACTTAACTTCAGTAATTGTGAGGTAATTGAGGGAAAAAATTCAGCCTCGAATATAGTTGGGCATATAGGCTAATGAATGAAACTTTTTTACCCTGAATGGATGTACAGCGAAAAGCTAGACGTCCTTCACTGTCGGCGCCAGTCCTTTCAATTGACACATTAACACGACGTCTCATTAATATCATGACTCCCTTCGTACGAGTACCAACAGCTGATGCCACAACGGGTTTATAAAAGCGGTTTTGAACCCTGGGAATGTCATTAGGTTTAAGATGTGTTTCCTGTAACATCACGATATCTATTTTCTTTCTGCGTAAGAAATCTAAAACCTTTGAAGGCTTGTAGGGAGAGTTTAATCCCCTAACATTAAATGACACAATAGTAAGATTTTCTAATTTATCTGTGTTGCTCATCTGCCCCTGGATCTGTTGTTGTAAGTTGGTGGTGGAGCCCTTGAGTTGCCCCTTCCCACCCCCCTTCCCCTTCCCATGCAACCCTTTACTTTGTAACATCTGTGAGTGTCACTCAGCAATGTCAGACACTGAACATTAACCGCCCCCCTCGAGCACCAACACATTAGAAAGGCAAAGCGGTTCTCATAGACAATCATATAAAAGAAACAAAAAAAATACCTGGTCAAATCCGTTAACGTATATAATTAAAACCATTCCCGTCTCAAATATAGTACAACACACAGTCAAAACCCCAACGGCTCTCTTGCGGGAGACCGTCGCTTAGCGATGATGCCAGTGACGTCCAGGAACATAAACAACTCTACTAGAGACATAACCCAAAATGAACTTGTACAACTGAAGTTATTCAGAACACACTGCTGTTTTCAGCTTCACTCTTGATGAGGTATGACAGTTGGGTGTGTTGAATATCACCTTAGGAAGTAAAAGATAAAATGTACATTCTAGGCAGATTTATATCACCTTACCATGTTATCCTTGTACTAACAAGTTAACTGAGTCATTACATTAAAACTCTTACCTGCAATACTCAGAAACAAACCGGTCCCCGAATTAACGAAATACAAAAGTGCATCGAATGACTTTCCAATAAAAGAATAACCAGAAAACTTCACACCTAGGATGCCCGTGCCTGTTAGATTGTGCACACAGGCTGGTCCGAGCTCTTAATGCAGTTCCATCTCCTCCTGAGGGGCCTGTGGACTTTGCCCAGGGTCTTCCATATCTCCCAGCACCGATGATTTCAGAGCTTCTTTCACTTCCTCTGCCAAGTTAAATGACATCTACATGCCCTTGATATTCACTCTCAAAATCGCCGGGTACATGAGGAATGAGTCAATCCCCTTCTGTCGAAGCCTGGTGCGGATCTCCCTGTATCCTTGCCATTCCTGCATCGTGCCGGGGCTGTAGTTGGTGAAGAACTGCAGCTGGGTGCCATCGGGGAGAGTAGGTTTGGTTTTCCTCGTGCCCTCCAGGATAGCCTGCCGGTCGGTGTACCGTAGAATCTAAAGACTATGGTCCGCGGTCTTGAGGTGTTGTCGGAAAAGATACTTTGTGCTCTATCGATCTCCGATGGAGTGCTATGGGAATTCTTGAGCGCTGGAATCCAATTAGGCAGCATCTTCTGGAGGTAGCCTCTTGGATCGTCACCCTCAGAGCCTGTCAGTAAGTTAACCAGCCGCACATTGTTTCTTCTGGTTCTATCCACCAAGTCGTTTAGCTTCTTTCATATCTTAGTCACCTCTGCGAGACAGGAGTTAGTAACTTTCTTATTCTTGCGTAAGCTAATCTGAATGTTGTCTAATTTGTTGGAAATGTGCTAAATATTTTAGCATGAATGTCCACTTGCTCCTTTAACGACTGGAGAACGTTGCCATTCTCTGCCATATGCTGCTGTATGGGGTCGAGAGCCTTTTCCATAGACTCCTTTAGCAGGTGGGCTTCCGTTTCTTGCAGCAATTCCATCTCCGTTGCCATTGTTTGCTTAATTGGCAAAGCTATTTCCTCGGATGAATCACTAGCTTGCTGTCATCTGCGGAATCTCGTTTCTTGGTTGAATTTGGATCTCTTTTTGAGGTCATGTCTTTAGTTAGATCTCTCTCCAACTCAACCTTGTAATAGGACCGTCTATGAGCCCTAAAGAACGTGAAAAAGGAGGGTTATACGTCAGTGCTCAGTGCTGTGCTGCCATCTTGCCTCGTGACTCACCGGAGTCTTAGCTTACCATTCTTCAAATTAATCTCTTTCTTTCCCTTTCATATGAATTTAAAAATTATAATGCAAACATAACAAATTTCTGTTAAATAACTGACTTAAGTTAGTAAACTGACTTAATGCTCAGTAAATTTAATTGAAATAAAGGTTGTAAATTGATTTTAATTAATGCTACTTACAACATGAAAATTTATTGACTACATTGAATAGTAAAGTTACTAAAAACTGTACGCCAATGCAATATGAATAAAAATACAGCCTAAGACACAATTTTATACAAGACTTTGAAAAAACATTTTCTTACTAAGTGACATGATCAGGCTCAAATATAGGCCTAGCACGTGAAACCTGTGCTTGTTTTTTGCTGCACAAATACACAAAAAAAATTTGAGATAAGCGCACACAGATTTCACCTTCAGCAGAAATGAAACGATCTCTATTCTTGCTTGTGTTGCTTGTTAAACAAAAGAAAGCTTGCTGACACATGTAAGAAGTTGAAAACTGCAGCAAAATGTTCATTGCTTTCCAATGAATGGCAGGATACTCTTCTTTCACAGAAATCCGGAACTTGTCCAGGGGCAGGTCAGTAAATCCCATCTTGAGTGCCCGATCAGACGGCATCTCACAAAGATCCTCCTCTTCTCTCAAAGTCAAGTTCTCAGGCTGAGCAGGAGATTCAGAGAAAGGGTCCCTCATCCAGGGAGGAAAAATACTGTTCAGTTTTGTTCTGCAGTTATTGTCAATAAGACTCGAGACTTTCTGATCCTTGCTCACTCTCAAGCCCAAGCAGCACTGGAAACATTTCAAGATTTCCTTTTGCAACATGATTTTTGCAAAGATTCTGTTCCTTTTAAATCCAACATTGTTTTCAGTTTAAGTCAAAACATTTTCTCCAGCACCTTGCCGAGACTTGTTCAGCTGGTTCATATGATGTCTGCTAAGTAGGCTAGTTTCTGCAGACATTCTTCATCGTCAAAGCACTCAGCAAAACCTGGCCTACTATTTTCTTGCAAGTACTCCTGCAATTCACCTTCCAGCTCAGACACCCTGTTGAGAACTCTTCCCCTGCTCAGCCCCCGGATTTCTGTATGTAGTGGAGATCGGTGTGCTCCTTGTCCAGGCTTTCACACTTTTTTAAACATTCTCAAGTAAACTGGTCTTTGTTTAATAAGGTCAACCATTTCTGAAGCATCATCCAGAACTTTTTCATTTCATCTCCAAGAGTTTTTGACATCAGCACCTCTCTGTGAAGAAAGCAGTGTGTTGTGACAACGTCAGGATTTTCTTTTTCACAAGAGAAATGAAACCTCTCATGGAGCCATCGAGGGGCACCATCAGTACAGATGCCAACACGGTTCCTCCAAGACAGATCTTTTGTTCCCAGATATGACGACAAAACATTAAATATATCATGGCTTTTGCTTGTTTCGGGCAGCTCTTTGCAACAGAAAAAGTTTTCTTGAATTTCACCATCATTTGCAAATTTTACAAATGCTACAACATGACATTTATCAGTCAAATCTGTTGACTCATCACCCTGGATAGAGAAGCTGTTGTTTTACACTTTGTCACACAAAACCTCTTCAGCATCATGTGACCTGTCATCAACACGTCGACTTATCAAACTGTTTGAGGGTGGCTGCTTTCTCACCCGAACAAAATCCATGTTGGAGCCCATTCTCGAGCTACTATTTATGGATAACTGTGCTTGTCTCACGCACACAGAGGACATGCTACAGGCTGCAGTCACTCAGTTCACCAAGGCTGCGAGGGCTTTGGGGTTAACGGTCAGTCTGACAAAGACAATGATCCTCCGTCAGAAGCCCCCTCGTGGGGTTTACAACCCATCTCGGATCATCACTGATGACCACCCTCTCACCACGTTCACCTACCTGAGCAGTGTCAGATCCAATGACGCTACGGTAGTGAGGGACGTTGACAATCGACTTGCCAGAGGTAGCAGTGCCTTCAGATGCCTCCAGAAACATGTGGAAGAACACCAGCTGAGTCTGTCCACAAAAATCCAGGTGTACAGGGCTGCCGTCATCACAACACTGCTACACGGCTCCGAAGCCTGGGTCTTGTACCACAAGCAAATCCAGTTGCTCAAGTACGTCCATCAGTGCTGCCTCTGCTCCATCGTGTGTATCAGCTGACCGGATCGTGTCTCCAACAATGAGGTCCCGGAGAAGCTCAACGTCCAAGCATTGAAGCCACTTTGCTGCTCAGGCAGCTCTGCTGGCCAGGACACGTCTCACATGGACAACTCCAGGTTACCGAAAGCTGTACTCTACAGAGAACTCTCTCAGGGAAAGAGAGATCACCGTGTCCTGCACAAGAGGCACAAAGACCTCTGTGTAATACAGCACTCACCAATTATCAGCCTATGTTCCACCCCTCTGTACAGTACAACACTCACCATTTATCAGCCTATGTTCCACCCCTCTGTACAGTACAACACTCACCATTTATCAGCCTATGTTCCACCCCTCTGTACAGTACAACACTCACCATTTATCAGCCTATGTTCCACCCCTCTGTACAGTACAACACTCACCATTTATCAGCCTATGTTCCACCCCTCTGTACAGTACAACACTCACCATTTATCAGCCTATGTTCCACCCCTCTGTACAGTACAACACTCACCATTTATCAGCCTATGTTCCACCCCTATGTACAGTACAACACTCACCATTTATCAGCCTACTATCCTCCCCTCCATGTAATACAGTTCTCAACATCTGTGTATGGCCAAATAAACACGGCCCTACTCTGCACTGCCACACTCGGCTGAGAGACCTCTAATGAGATTGCTAACGGGTCTGCTCGGTCACTGCCAACCACTGTGAGTGCTGGCATCACACGTTGCACAGAGTTCAAAAATCAGAGTTTATTTTCAAACACAAACTCTCAGGGAACCCCGGTTGAGAAAGCCTGGAATAGATGGCTTTGCTGCCAAGTTTGCAGATGATACAAAGATTGGTGGAGGGGCTGGTAGTGTTGTGGAAAAAGGAAGGCTGCAGGAGGATTTAGACAGATGAGGAGAATGGGCAAGAGAGTGGCAAATGAAATACAATGTTGGAAAATGCATGGTCAAGCACTTTGATAGTAGAAATAAATATGCAGACTATTTTCTAAACAGGGAGGAAATCCAAAAATCTGAGATGCAAAGGCACTTAGGAATCCTTGTGCAGAACACCCTAAAGTTTATCTTGCAGGTTGAGTCAGTGGTGAGGAAGACAAATGCAATGTTAACATTTATTTCAAGAGGTCTAGAATACAAGAGCAGGGATGTGATGCTGAGGCTTTATAAGGCACTGGTGAGGCCTCACCTTGAGTATTGTGAACAGTTTTGGGCTCCTCCTCTAAGAAAAGGTGCTGGCATTGGAGAGGGTTCAGAGGAGGTTCACAAGGATGATTCCAGGAATGAAAGGGGTATAATATGAGAAACTTTTGATAGCTCCGAGCCTGTACTCGCTAGAATTCAGAAGGATTTTGAATTTTGAAAGGCCTAGACAGAGTAGATGTGGAAAGGATGATTCCCATGTTGGGGAAGTGTAGAACAAGAGAACAACCCCAGGATAGAGGGACATCCATTTGAAACAACGATGAGGAGAAATTTCTTTGGCCAGAAGATGGTAAATTTGTGGAAGTTGTTAACACAGTCAGCTGTGGAGGCCAGGTCATTGGTTGTATTTGAGGTAGAAATTGATAGGTTGTTGATTGGCCAAGGCATTAAATGTTATGGGGAGAAGGGCAGGGAGTGGGACTGAGGAGGGATAAAAAGAGATTAGCCATGATTGAATGGCAGAGCAGACTCGATGGGCCAAATGGCCTAATACTGTTCCTATGTCTTATGGTCTTGTAGCCTTCTAAACAATAATTACTGAACCCATCAGAGTGAATGAATCAAAAAACCTGGGTGAAAGAAAAATGTTCCTTTGATCTTGTGGTGGACAATCCCTCAGACGTGTATCACTGGTTACGGATGGACTTCCTGGACAACCACTATCCTTATCCATGTTAAATGTCCCAGCATCTGGACAGTTTAGTCTGCACTCACAATGAGTTCAGTTTTTTCTTGGACCAGAACACTGTTTAAAGCCTTGAGCATCTGGGTGTGGTGATGGTTCAGTCCTCAACAACAGATCAGGCTTCACAGTGGAACTTCAGTGCTGTAGCTGGGGCTGGGTATTGTCACCACATCAACTGAAACCTTCACCATCTCTAGAATAATACAAAGCTGATTTGCAGTGGATTGTTACCTCATCTGCTGGATATGTACACAGGGAGACTGCAGTGTATCTGACAATTCTGCATGTGCAGACACTCGATAAGGGATTACAGAAGTTATCAAATATGTGTTTGTGTTTTTCTGTTGTTTCCTGGATTCTCTGCTTGCTGCCAGTGTGAGAGAGATCCCTGGACTTTCTTCAGTCCGGTGTTCAGATTTCTGCTCCATTTCTGAACTGGTTGGGTTTCCCTGTGTTTAAGAAGCCTGTCTGACTCAGGGTCCATCTTCATTACCAAGAACACATTGTAAATTGATGCTTATGTGAAATAATTTGTGCAGATCTGTTACTATGGCTTTCAAACTGATTAGTTTTCATTTATCCAAAGACGTGATTGGAAGATGGATGTCGGTCTATAATGTTGGTTTTCTCATTGTCATCGTCATTGCTACTATTTCCTGGATGGCGTTTAAAGGTATGTGCTGAAATATTATTCTGTATTTCCATGTAAATGATGAACTCGGTTCTCTGGAGTTTGTTTGGAATGAAGAGAGTATCTCAGTCAGGATGTTGTGAACTGCTTTACCAGGACCACCAGCACCTGAAGTCCTCAGTCCCACAGCTGAAGTCCTTTCCCATAGAGGGATCTGCTGGAGGTTTAGACTTTAATGGCATTTCACTGATGCTCATGGAACTGAAGGCAAAATGTTGACCTGAGCAGACAGTTGCCTCAATGGGACAAGGCAGAGTGTGGGGATAATTTGCAGCAGATTACGTGGCCCATGTTAGGAGAATGTGACTAATGGTGTCCTGCTAGGATTTGTGTTTGGATTACAACTTGTCTCAGATTGACAGACGGGTGACAGAATGCTTGACCACATTTCCCAATGAAGCAGGAAGTGGGAACAGTTTTGTGGTCAACAGGGATTAATAGATGGGAATGAGCAAAACCAGGGATAAATGCCACTCTACAGCCAGACAAATTCATCTGGGCATCAGAATTCTGACAAGTCCTTAATAGGTCTTGGAGACGGACAAGAACTTTGTGTCCCAAATCACAGGAAGGAGAGATTGGTCTGTAAGGATTCTGGTGTACATTCACTGAGCAGAATTTGCAGAAACTAGGGCTGTGCTGAATGGATCTGAGACAGTTAAAGGGTGAAGTAGTTAAACTTTACAAGAAAAAGAGCTTTGACAAGCAGCCAATCCAGGCATCAGAAGTTTGGAGAAGAGGGGGGATAAATCAGATTTATTTCTCGAGGATAAAAGGCAGGAATGGGTCACGGTTTAGTGACCAGTCACCAATCGGTGTTTGGGATTGATTAGTGAGAGCAAGTTAAAGGAAGGCAGGGACAAGCACAGTGTCCATCGTCTCAGTGGGCATCGTCAGAGTGGTGATCTTGAGACCTTAGCTCTTCAAAGAGAGGCTTCACTCAGAGAAAGCAATGGAAAGACAATTTTAAGTTTTTTTCCTTTCTCTTCTTTATATTTGCCCAGTTAGAACAGTAGAGATGTCAGGCAGGATAGTGAACTGCTCCCCTTGTGTGATGTGGGAAGTCAGGGAGACCTCCAGTGTCTCTGACAACTACAACTGAGAGAAGTGCATCCAGCTGCAGCTTCTAACAAACAGCGTTAAGGAACTGAAGCTGGAACTGGATGAATTCCAGATCTTTTTTTGATGCTGAGGGGGTGATAGAGCAGACATATCAAGTGGTAGTTACACCCAAGGTGCAGGACACAGGAAACTGGGTGACAGTCAGGAAGGAGAAAGCGGTTAAGGAACCAGTGTAGAGAACCCCTGTGGCCATCCCCTTCAACAACAGGTATATCACTTTGGTGAGACTGGTACAGAAGGGATGATTTACCCCTGAACTGGAGAGGGAAGGTTTGTTGATGCTTCATGGTGGGATTTAAACTGGAGTTGCAGGGAGATGGGAACCAGAGTGTCAGAACAATCAGTGGAGAGGTTGTGGAGGCAGATGTTGGTAAGACCACAGATGAAGATCAAAAGATTGTGCATGGTGCGACTTGTGTCCTGAGCTGCATATATTTCAATTGTTACAAAGGATGAACAGCTCTGATGGGCAGAGGGGTGCAGGGTTGCCCATGTCCCCCCTCAGCTGGGAGAATTACAAACCATTACTGTTCCAGGCTGCTAATGAGAGAGAAAGAGATGGAACAAAAACATACTGGGACTGGAACATTTGCTTCAGACAAGGGAGAGATAACACCGGGAGAGAGAGACTTGTTGACCCACCATATTATGACTCCTGTAAGACTCACGGCTCTGGAGAGGGCTGTTTACTTGGTACTATTCTGTTCATTAAAATTCCTCGGTGGACAGCTGGAGTGGTCTGGTTTGATGGACTAAGCCATTCAAAACTGATTGACACCTGAGACCCCGTGAGTAGAGATAAAAGTGAGGTCTGGGGAGACACCCCTCAGACACACCAAGAGATGCACCAGGAGACACACTAGTGAGCACTGCTTAAGTGTTGGAACCCACGAGAAGGTGTGGGGGCATCGGAGACCGAACGAAGGATCGGTCAATTTTAACTCACAGTGTTTACAGCGAGACCGGTGGGGGCTTGTGAGTGTGTCCACCCTTGCCTGGGTGACGAGTCCACCACAGAAGAACGGTCTAGCTAAAGGACAGAGGGGTCATATCTGAATGGCCACAACAACAACGCATCGACGGATCAAGAACGTAAAGGGAAGTTTGACTGGCTGTCACTGTTTGCTTGCTCTCTCTCTCTCTCTCTCCCCAACAATTACAACACATCGACCAACAACTACCTCAGCCTGTATGAACTGAACTAAACTTTATATTCACATCTGACAATTCATTATCCCCTAGACATCGATAGAGCTTGTTTGTTATTGATTATTATTATACCCACACTTTTAGGTTTAGTATTGCTAACATGTATTATCTGTATATTTGCATTGTTGATATTGATTTGTATATTTTACTAATAAGCACTGTTTTGAAAATAGTACCAGACTCCAACGGACACTTCTCTCTTTGCTGGTAAGACACCCATTTACTGGGTTCGTTACACAATGCAAAAAGTATTGTAGGAAAAGCAGATAACAGTGGTGACTAGTGGTGTTCCAGGGATCTGTGTTGGGACCGATTCTTTTTACGTTATATGTCAATAATTTGGATGATGGAATTGATGGCTTTGTTGCAAAGTTTGTAGACAAAATGATGATAAATAGATTGGCAGGTTGTTTTAAGGAAGTAGAGAGACTACAGAAGGACTGTGAGATTAAGAGAATGGGAAAGAAATGACAGATGGAATACAGTGTCGGGAACTGTATCGTCATGCTCTTTGCTGGAAGAAGAGAAAGGGTTGACTATTTTCTAAATGGAGAGAAAATACAAAACAATGAGGTGCAATGGGGCTTGGGAGTCCTTGTGCAGGATTCCCTAAAGGTTAATTTGCAGGTGGAGTCTGTGATGAGGAAGACAAATGCAATGTTAGCATTCATTTCAGGAGGACGAGAATAGAAAAACAAGGATGTAATGTTGAAACTTTCTGAAGCACTGGTGAGTACTGTGAGCAGGTTTGGCCCGTCATCTTAGACAGGATGTGCTGAAACTGGAGAGGGTTCAATGGAGATTCAGGAAAATGATTCCAGGATTGAATAGCTTTTCATATGAAGAGTGTTTGATGGCTCCAGGTCTGTATTCACTGGAATTCTGAAGAATGAGGGGTGACCTCATTGAAACCTATCGAATGGTGAAAGGCCTTGATGTAGTGGATGTGGGGAGGATGTTTCCTATGGTGGGAGAGTTGAAGTCCAGAGGACACAGTCTCAGAATAGAGGGGTGTCCTTTTAGAACGGAGATGAGGAGGAATTTCTTCAGACAGACAGTGGAGGATCTGTGGAATTCTTTGCCACATGCAGCTGTGGAGGCCAAGTCTTTGTGTATGGTGTAATTAAGGAAGAGGTTCATAGATTCTTGATTGGTCAGAGCATGAAGGAAACTGGGAGAAGGCAGAGATTGGGGTTGAGAGGAAAATTGGATCAGCCATGATGAAATGGCAGAGCAGTCTCGATGGGCCAAATGCCTAATTCTGCTCCTATATCTTATGGTCTTAATAAAAGTCATGGGGAGATAGGGAGTCCTGCTGCTGCTTGAGGGCATCTGGACTGGGAAACTTATGGCAGGAAATTTAATTGCAGATTATTGGTTTGTTCGTGTTTTCCAACTGGGAATCTCTTTTCCTGGAGTGAAAAAGGAGTAACACACACTGTACAAATGTAACCGGACACTGTGGGTGCCGGTCACCCTCATGCCCCATCATTTCCATGTCAGGGACACGTGATGTCATTCCCTGTGCAACACTCCCCTCTAGTGGACCCGCAGGGTAGCTGCATCATGTGTTTTTGGCCTCCCTATAACAAGACCTTCATCCCTCAGGGCTCCTGAACACCCTGACGACAACCATTTGTTATGGTCCTGGTACATATTGGGAACAATGACATAGGTAGGAAAAGGGAGGAGGTCCTGAAATCGGACTACAGGGAGTTAGGAAGGAAGCTGAGAAGCAGGACCTCGAAGGTAGTGATCTCGGGATTACTGCCCGTGTTATGTGATAGTGAGTATAGGAATAGAATGAGGTGGAGGATGAATGCATGGCTGAGGGATTGGAACAGGGGGCAGGGATTCAGATTTCTGGATCATTGGGACCTCTTTTGGGGCAGGTGTGACCTGTACAAAAAGGACGGGTTGCTCTTGAATCCGAGGGGCACCAATGTCCTGGTGGTCAGCTTTGCTAAGGCTGTTGTGGAGAGTTTAGACTAGAATTGCTGGGGGGGCGGGAACCAAACTGAAGAGACGGAGGAAGGGCCGGTTGTCTCACATACAGAGAAAGCTTGTAGACAGTGCGAGAGGGAGGATAGGCAGGTGATGGAGAAGGGATGCGCTCAGACTGATGATTTGAGATGGGTCTATTTTAATGCAAGGAGTATTATGAACAAAGAAGATGAGCTTAGAGCGTAGATAAGTACTTGGAGATCTAATGTTGTGGCCATTACAGAGACGTGGATGACTCAGGGGCAAGAATGCTTACTTGGAGTGCCAAGCTATAGATGTTTTGGAAAAGACAGGGAGGCAAAAGAGGTGGCGGAGTGGCACTGCTGATCAGAGATAGGGTCACGGCTGTAGAAAAGGAGGAAGTCATGGAGGGGTTGTCTGCAGAGTCTCTATGGGTGGAAGTTAGGAATTGGAAGCAACACACACAAAATGCTGGTGGAACACAGCAGGCCAGGCAGCATCTAGAGGGAGAAGCACTGTCGACGTTTCAGGCCGAGAACCTTCATCAGGATTAACTGAAAGAAAAGATAGTAAGAGATTCTCTTACTCGGAAAATGACATGGCGGCGAGGAAGTCCACCCCTCCAACAAGTGACCAGGTGCTGTGTCACCGTGGCCGATGTGAGAAGAACCCTGTACAGGGTCAACCCACGGAAGGCTGCTGGACCAGACAACACCCCTGGTAGAGTGCTCAGAGGATGTGCAGACCAGCTAGCAGATGTTCTCACTGACATCTTCAACATCTCCCTGAGCAGCGCCACCATTCCAACGTGCTTCAAGGCCGCCACCATCGTCCCCGTGCCGTGTGTTCAGTGTCCTGCCTAAATGACTACCGTCCCGTTGCACTCACATCCATCATCATGAAGTGTTTCGAGAGGCTCGTCATGAGGCATATCAAGACCCTGCTGCCCCCCTCACTGGACCCCCTGCGGTTTGCGTACTGTCCCAACGGCTCAATAGACGACGCCACCTGGACAAAAAGACATGTACGTTGGAATGCTGTTCATAGTCTTCAGTTCAGCATTCAACACAAACACCCCTCAGAAACTGATCGGAAAGCTGAGCCTCCTGGGTCTGAACACTTCCCTCTGCAACTGGATCCTAGACTTCCAGACTGGGAGACCTCAGTCAGTCCGGATCGGGAGCAGCATCTCCAACACCATCGCACTGAGCACGGGGGCCCCCCAGGGTTGCATGCTCAGTCCACTGCTGTTCACTCTGCTGACCCACGACTGTGCTGCAACACACAGCTCGAACCACATCATCAAGTTCTACAGAGGTTGTATTGAGAGCATCCTAAACAGCTGCATCACTGCCTGGTTCGGAAATTGCACCATCTCGGATCGCAAGACCCTGCAGCGGATGGTGAGGTCAGCTGAGAAGATCATCAGGGTCTCTCTTCCCACCATTATGTATATTTACACTACACGCTGCATCTGCAAAGGAAAGAGCATTATGAAAGAGCCCACGCACCCCTCATACAAACCTTTCTTCCTCCTGCTGTCTGGAAAAAGGCAGCGAAGCATTCGGGCTCTCACGACCAGACTATGTAACAGTTTCTTCCCCCAAGCTATCAGACTCCTCAATACCCAGAGCCTGGACTGACACCTTGCCCTACTGTCCTGTTTATTATTTATTGTAATGCCTGCACTGTTTTTGTGCACTTTATGCAGTCCTGTGTAGGTCTGTAGACTAGTGTAGTTTTTTTTCTGTGTTGTTTTTACGTAGTTCAGTCTAGTTTTTGTACTGTTTCATGTAGCACCATGGTCCTCAAAAACATTGTCTCATTTTTACTTTGTACTGTACCAGCAGTTATGGTCAAAATGACAATAACAGTGACTTGATCAAGTTGGATAAGTCACCAGGACCGGAAAAGATACCCCAGAGTACTATGGGAGGTGAGGGAGGAGATTGCTGAGCCTCTGGCAATGATCTTTGCATCATCAGTGAGAGGTTCCGGAGGATTGGAGGGTTGCAGATATTGTTCCCTTATTCAAGAAAGGGAGTAGAGATAGCCCAGGAAATTATAGATCAGTGAGTCTTACTTCAGTGGTTGGTGAGTTGATGGAGAAGATCCTGAGGCAGGATTTATGAACATTTGGAGAGGCATAATATGATTAGGAATAGTCAGCATGGCTTTGTCAAAAGCAGGTTGTGTCTTATGAGCCTGATTGAATTTCTCGAGGATGTGACTAAACACATTGATGAGGGAAGAGCAGTTGATGTAGTGTATATGGATTTCAGCAAGGCATTTGATGAAGTACCCCATGCAAGGCTTATTGAGAAAGTAAGGAGGCACGGGATCCAAGGGGATGTTGCTTTGTCGATCCAGAATTGGCTTGCCCACAGAGGGTAAAACGAGGTTGCAAATGGGGCATATTCTGCATGGAGGTCAGTGACCATGTGGTGTGCCTGAGGGATCTGTTCTGGGACCTTTACTCCTCATGATTGTTATCAATGACCTGACTGAGGAAGTGGAGGGATGGGTTAGTAAATATGCTGATGATACAAAGGTTGGGGGTGTTGTGGATAGTGTGGAGAACTGTCTGAGGTGATTCATTTTGGCAGAATATAGTATTAACGTTAAGACTCTTGGCAGTGTGGAGGATCAGAGGGATTGTGGTTTCCGAGTCCATAGGACACTCAAAGCTGCTGTGCAGGTTGACTCTGTGGTTAAGAAGGCATACAGTACATTGCCCTTCATCAATCATGGGCTTGAGTTTAGGAGCCGAGAGTTAATGTTATGGCTATATAGGACTGGTCAGACTCCAGTTGGAGTACTGTGCTCAGTTCTGGTTGCCTCACTGCAGGAAGGATGTGGAAACTATGGAAAGGGTGCAGAGGAGATTTACAAGGATGTTGCCTGGATTGGGAAGCATGTCTTGTGAGAATAGGTTGAGTGAACTGGGCCTTTTCTCCTTGGAGCAACAGAGGATGAGGGGGATCTATTTGAGATATATAAGCTGATGAGAGGCATTGATCGTGCAGATAGTCAAAGGCTTTTTCCCAGGGCTGAAATGGCTAGCACGAGAAGACATAGTTTTAAGGTGCTTGGAAGTAGATACAGAGGAGATGTCAGGGGTAAGTTTTTTACACAGAGACTGGTGAGTGCGTGGAATGGGCTGATGACGACGGTGGTGTTGGCATTCCCTGTACAACACTCCCCTCTAGTGGAACCGCAGGGTAACTGCATCATGTGTTTCTGGCCACCCCTGTAACAATTGGATTCACTATGGCAGCTCTGAACTGGGACACCTGCAGCTATTAATTACTGACCTTCATCCCTCAGGGCTCCCAAACACCCCAACAACAACCATTTACTCTGCCGCTGCTGATTTTCTTTCCCCCTCCCTTCATTCCTTCCCATGACTCTGCTGATTCTCTGTTTTAGTTTTGCCATTTGAGTGAGCGTGGTGTAGATTTCCCAGATCTGTATCTGGATCCCGGGGGTTCTGGTCTCAATCCCCGTCCCCACAAAGCCTCCGTAACACTGGCCGTGTGGAGCTGGGTCATTTGTCAGCCATGAACAGTTCGAGGGACTAAATCACCTGCTCCTGGAATTAAAAACTGAATCTGCTGGGAATCCTCAGCAAGTAGCAGGTGAAGCACGGACAAGAAATAGGTTGCAGAGAAATAGGGGGGTGGTTGGGAATGGGGTTGATGAGATTTGCTCTGAGAACTGACAAAGTGTCAGTGACGTCCCTCTGTATCATGAGGAAATATGAAACCAGCATCACTCATCAGCTTGTCGGTTTCTGTCACACTGCTTTTTGTTCAGCCTTGCTCAGTATAAACCACGTTCCACATCCCCTCCCACACTGACTGCACGGGATCATTGGCAGAGATCTGCTCTTGAACAGAGTGTGATGAAAGGTGTGTGAAATTGGAGAAGGTCACTGCTGTCCCTCTTCACAGGAAATTAGCTGAGTTTTTCAGTTCATGTGGGCATCAGCCTTCTGTTCAAGAGGCAGCATTCTCTCCTCTTATCACCTTGATTTGGTTACAGATACAGTTATTCAACTGTTTTTAATTGCAGGCCTCAGACCAGAGGATGTAGGAGTTGCCATTACATCGATGGTGGGACTGGTGTTTTCTACAGCATATGCTATTATATTCACGTGCTGGTCATGGAAAGGATCTCCAGGTACCTGTTATTGTCTAATTTGCATTTCAGCAGAAATACCGAGTGACTCATGTTGACAAAATGAACTCCTCCCACCCCCACCCCCCCCCATCCCCACAGAGTCTCCGGATTCCTGTGGTACCCAGAATGTAATTGTCCAGCATGATTGACAGGTTGAGATATGAAGTGGTGACAGAATGTCTGGAGTTGTTCGGGAGTCAACTCTGACCCAACTGCAGAGGGGGTTTTGGGAGAGGTGACCGTGAGGAGGGAGGGTCAATTCATTAATGATTGACACATCGTGCTGTCAAATCATAATATAACACCAAGTTCGCTTTGAGGTGAGGATCAAATCAAATGAAATCAGGTTTAATTTTCATTCAAACCATACAGCTGAATGAGACAGTGTTCCCCTTGGGCCAAGGTGCAAAATCATGTCCGTGCATTCAAAATAACAAAAAAGTAAAAACAAGTACATAACCACGTTGGAAAACACATTTTTCAAGACCCTGCATGACAAGTCCATAAATGACGGTTCCCAGCAGTCCAGCCTATAATTCCATCAAGCCAACACCGGGGTGGGGCAGCAGCAATGGGAGAGGCCACCCCCTCACCTAGCCCGGACCCCACACTGTAACACAAGCCCAAGGACGGGGGCATAGACATCACTACAACTGAGGCGACACTGCTGCCTCGCTGCCTGGGAAGCAGCCCTGTGGCAATCAATGTCCAACAGGGTCTTGCGATCACAAAAGAAATGTCCAAGGTTTCACTACACGCTGCCATCACGCCAACTCGAAAACACCAATTCCAGGTAGCCGGCAGCTGCATGGTCTGCACTCAGATCAGCCTCGACCTTCATTTACCGTTAAATGCCCAATCTTTCATGCTGACCTGCCTGTCCCCGTATTGTCACGTTTTCACCTTGGATTAGAGCATCTCCTGTCACCACCGACACCTTTGAGCATTGAGGTGCCGTAATGTTCCAATATTCACCATGGGGACAGGGTTCCCAGTCAAACAGTGTAACTCCATTGCTGAAGCTGGGACTGGTTATTATCACCACTGGCAAGACCATGTCAATTGCAGCACTGGATCACTGGGATAATACGACTGAACTTATTTACAGAGGGGTCTTGTCTCATTGGCTCAGTGTGTACACAGAGAGACTGCAGTCTTCCTGCCATTTCCATCTTCACGGCCTGAGGATAATGGATACCCAGGTTTTACAATATATTTCCAGAACTAACGACAAGGTCTTTAGTCTCTCCGGGGATCTCCACACACTGACAGTGGAGTGAACTCTCTGACCCTCCCTCACTGCATTGCTCTGACACCTGGTCCTTTTCCAACCTGGTGGGATTGTCTCATGTTTAGGACGTTCATTATCACAGCCGACCTGACCAATCCCAGTCCGTGTCTGTTATCTGGAACACTTGTCCACTGAAACATATGTAGAACTGTTTGTGTTGATCGGTTTTGAAACAGTTTGAAACAGTTCTAATGTTGTTGTTCATTTCTCCCTGTGGACTCTAGACGACAAGCAGTGGTGGAGGTGCCTGAATATTTGTAACATTGTGGCTCTTGTCTTCATCCTCATTGCCCTCATTTGCTGGATTGTGACTAAAGGTATGTGCACAAATATTCTTAAATTACATTAAAATGGTCTCTGTGTTACTCAGTGCAGGAGTGGAATGAGTATCTCAGTCAGTACATTGTGAACTGCTTTATATGGAACACCAGCACCTGCCGTCACATCGTCATATTGTGTCAGGTTGGATGTGGCCAGACAAGGTTATTGAACTTCTAAGGTTTATGTTAATTGGCTCTGCAATTAATCACATGGTTTTATTGGTAATAAATTGAGAGCCTGAAGTGTTTTCTCACATTGAAAGTGGGAATTCCGGACCAAACTTGAATTGTAGAAGGATGCTTGACAAATAGGAGAAAATCTGCAGATGTGGGAAATCCAAATCAATGCAGACAAAATGCTGGAGGAGCTCAGAAGGTCAGGCAGCATCTATAGAAAAAAGTAAACAGTCGACATTTTGGACCGAGATCCTTCATCAGATCTCGTTGACCGTTTACTCTTTTCCACAGATGCTGCCTGGTCAGGATGCTCGACAGCTGTGACTGGGCTTGAATGCCATCACCTCCCACAAAGCTAAACCAAGCAACAGAAATGACCACAAGGTTGTTGATGAGTTCAATGTCCTCTGTGTTCACGCTGGCACCCAACAAGAAAATGGAGACCTGCCTCAATGATAAACATCCAGTAGCACAGATATCCATTGTGATGAAGTGCCGTGAGAGGTTGGTTATGAACCATATCAACTCCTGCCTGGGAAGTGACTTGGATTCACTTCAACTTGCCGACAGTCACAACAGATCAACAGCAGATGCCACTTCACTGGCTCTTCACTCAGCCCTGGAACATGTGGACATTGAGGAAGCTCACTTTGACCAACAGGACATGTGGGCACATTCATGAGCTCCCTCAGCCTCTGCCGACCCTGTGATTTTAGTGTCTGTGGCTGATGTCAGAGCATCCTTCAGACGGGTGAAACCGGTGTTAGTATCTGGCCAGACAATGTACCAGGTCAAGTAGAGAAGACCTGTTCTGATCAACTGGCAGGAGTGTTTCTGACATATTTAACCTCTTACTTCAGCAGTCTGAGATACTGCCTCAAGCAGAACTTCAATCACACCGATGCCCAACGAGAACGTGGTGACCTGCCTCAGTGACTATCATCCAGTTGCATTTCTGTCCACAGTGATGGAGTGCTTTGAGAGTTGGTTATGAAGCATATAAACCCCTGCCTAAGAAGTGACTTGAATTGACTTCAATTTGCCTACAGTCACAACCGGTCAACAGCGGATGCCGTTTCATTGGTTTTCCACTCAGCCCTGGAACATCTGGACAGTGAAGATGCAAACATCAGGATGCTCTTCATTGACCACAACTCAGCATTCATCACTATCATCCTCTCGAAGATAATCACTAAGTTCCAAGACCTAGGCCTTAATACTTCTTCTACAACTGAGACAGGTTGTTGTAGAGAGAGGTCAGGGGTCTGCATGTTGAATTGAATTGACTTTATTTCTTACATCCTTCACATACATGAGGAGTAAAAATCTTTATGTCTCCATCTAAATGTCCAATGTGCAATCATAGTAAACTTAATATAATTGATAATAAATAGAACAGTCAATGGAATATAGAGTACACTCAATTCAATGTGAGTTCATCAGTCTGATGGCCTGGTGGAAGAAGCTGTCCTGGAGTCTGTTGATTCTGGCTTTTATGCTGCGGTACCGCTTCCCGGATGGTAGCAGCTGGAATAGATTGTGGTTGGGATGGCTTGGGTCCCCAGTGATCCTTCGGGCCTTTTCTACACTCCTGTCCTTGTAAATATCCTGAATTGTGGGAAGTTTACACCTACAGATGCGCTGGATTGTCCGCACCACTCACTTGTGACTGTGAGGCTAAGCAGAGATCCAATGGCATTTTAAAGTTTAAAGTGGTCAGATTGGCACAGTGTCCAATGCTCCCTCAGTCAACATCTTCCAGTAAGCCCACAAAAATGTCTTTTACGTCTGTTTTTCATATTTAATGTGTTTCTGGACCTGTTAGAGCCAGTGATTTAGTCTGGAGATCGTTTGTGTGATCCGGCACTTCACTCTCTTCAAGAAGATTCCAGGAAGCAAGCATGTACTCGGAAGGCCTCAAGGTGAAGAACCTTTGAGATGGGATGTGAGCCAATGTTCGACTCCATTTCACCGATTAAAGCGTCCACTAATTGTTGATGAAAGCGCGAGGAAGTTTGAGACATGGAGATGAATGCCGAAGGAGCGCGAGAGCTCAGTGCCGACTACCTTCCTTTTGATCGTAGTCGGGAAGGAGTCTGTGAGCGGCCTATCACGGTGTGGCTCGCAGTGGCAGGCGGGGAGGCCTCTGCACTCGCGGGGTGTCTCCCTCTTCAGGAACAGTTATTACCCTCAACTATCAGGCTCCTGAACCAGTGTGCAGAACTTCACGCACCTCAATACCAAACTGATGCCACAAACTATGGACACATTTTCAAGGACTCCACAACTCGTGTTTCTTTTAGCTGCACAGTTTGTTTTCTGTTGAACTGGCTGTTCGTCTGTCTGTGTTTGTGTGTAGTTATTCACTGATTCTATTGAACTTCCCTGTTCTACTGTGAATGCCTGCAAGAAAGTGAATCTTAAATTAGTAAACAGTGATGTATACACACTTGGGTAATAAATTTACTTTGAACTATGATTAACTTGTTGCTTTGTCTCATAAATGCCGTTGGACATATGACTATGTTAAATGTACTTTTAAACTGGGAGTTGGTGTGGAGAATCAGTGTGAATTTACTCAGTGGGTTCACTTCTGTACATTTCAGATCAAAGCTGCACGACCAACATTCCAATCTGGATCCTGTTCGCTCTATTCGGGGTCACAGTTGTGATAGCGTTGTCCAGATTCTTTCCAGTTTGCGGTAAGTATCAAAATCAAAGCATTTTCTAAAGATCTCAATCACTGTGAAAACTTTCCCCTGGTCTCACCATCACTTCAGCTTCTAAAGGGAGCCTTTGTGGGGAAATCTCCAGCACATTATCAACTCTGTCCCAACTGGCTGCTGTCACTCGGGAACAGGTCTGGCCCGAATTTTACTGCTTTTGTTGGAAGTTCTGCTCAGAGACGCTGGAATCTCACAGTCGGTGAGCTGATGGGGTTTAGGTCTCCTGCTGGAGAGTGGAAGTCTGGAACTTTTGGGCTGAGTTCAGGTGAATTCCTTCTGTGCCTGCCGGGAAATTATTGGAGGCAATTCTAAGGCATTGAAGTTGTGTACAATTGAAAAGGTCGGGATCTGATTATGGATTTGTCAGTAAGGCCCAGAGTCAGGGAAACCCAATCTCTCTAATCTGAGGAGACAGCAAAGAAAATTGATGAAGGCAATGTGAAAGATGTTCTCCATGTGGACTTCAGTAAGTCATTTGACATGGTCCCACATGAGAGACTGATCCAGAAGCCTAACACACCCAGGATCCAAGGTGACAGAAGGCAGAGGTCGTGTTGGAAGAAAGTTTATTTCTGATTTGAAGTCTGCACCTAGTTGTGTACAGTAGTGAATGGTTCGAGGGCTTCTGCACTTTGTGATATACATTACTGGATCTAGTTCTGGGTAATGAACCTGGTCAGGTGTCAGACCTCTTGGTGGGAAGCATTTTGATGAGAGTGATCACAACTCCCTTAGCTTCAGCATAGCTATGGAAAGGGATAAAATCAGACAAAATGGTAAAGTGCTTAACTGGGGAAGGGCTAACTTTGAAGAGATGAGGCAGGAGCTAGCGAGAGTAAATTGTAAACAGATGTTCAAAGGGGGAAGCACAGAAGTAATGTGGGAGAAGTTTAGCGACCACTTGAGCTGGGTTCAGGATAGGTTTGTCCCACTGAGGCAAGGAAAAAATGGTAGGAAAATGGAACAGTGGCTGACGAAACATGTGAGGCAACTCGTCAAGAGGAAAAAGGAAGCATATGTTAGATATAAGAAGCACAAGGTAGGAGGGGCTTATGAGAAATATAGGGTAGCCAGGAAGGAGCTAAAGAAAGGACTTAGGAGAGCTTGAAGGGGGCATGAGAAGGCCTTGGCATGTAGGATTAAGGAGAACCACAAGGCGTTCTATGCGTATGTGAAGAATAGGAGGATGACAAGAACGAAGGTGGAACCGCTAAAGGATAAAGAGGGCAACATGTGCCTGGAGGCGGAGGAGGTTGGGGAGGTCCTAAATTAATACTTTGCCTCAGTATTCACAAGTGAAAAGGATCTTGATCAGGATGAGGTCGAGGTAGAGCGGGCCTGTGTGCTGGACATTGTGGAGATTAAGGAAGAAGAAGTGTTGGATCTTCTTAAAAACATTAAGATTAATAAATCCCCAAGGCCAAATATGATACACCCTAGGTTGTTGTGGGAATTGAGAGAAGAGATCGCTGGAGCATTAGCTATGATCTTTGAATCCTCTTTGGCTGCAGGGGAAGGGCCGGAGGACTGGAGAATGGCAAATGTAGTTCCCTTGTTTGAAAAAGGTAATAGGGAGAAACCTGGGAACTATAGACCGGTGAGTCTTATGTTGGTGGTCTGCAAACTACTGGAAAGGATTCTTAAGGATAGGATCTACGAGCATTTGGAGAAGTACAGTCTACCCATGGATAGTCAACATGGGTTTGTGAAGGGAAGATCATGCCGCACGAGCACGATTCAGTTTTTTAAAGAGGTAACAAAATAAATTGATGAGGGTAGAGCAGTGGATGTGATCTACATGGAATTTCGCAAAGCATTTGACAAGGTCCCTCATGAGAGACTCATCCAGAAAGTCATGAGTTATGGGATAAGTGGAACCTTGGCTGTTGGGATAAGAAATTGGCTTAAAGGAAGAAAGCAGAGCGTAGTTGCAGAAGGAAAGTATTCTGCCTGGAGGTCAGTGACTAGTGGAGTGCCGCAGGGATCTGTCCTGGGACCCCTGCTATTTGTGATTTTTATAAATGACCTGGATGTAGAGGCGGAAGGGTGGGTGAGCAAGTTTGCGGATGACACGAAGATTAGAGGAGTTGTAGATGGAACTGTAGGTGGTTGAAGGTTACAAGAGGATATAGACAGGCTGCAGAGTTGGGCAGAAAAATGGCAGATGGAGTTCAATCCAGACAAGTGTGAGGTGATGCATTTTGGAAGGATTAAGCAGAAGACTGAGTACAGGATTAATGGTCAATTACTTAAGAGTGTGTATGAAGAAAGGGACATTGGGGTTCAAATCCATACATCCCTCAAGGTCGCTGCACAGGTTGATAGGGTAGTTAAGAAAGCCTATGGGTTGCTCAGCTTCATTAACAGGGGGACTGAGTTCAAGAGTAGAGAGGTCATGTTGCAACTCTACAAATCTCTGGTCAGACTGCACTTGGAGTATTGTGTTCAATTCTGGTCACCTCATTATAGGAAGGATGTGGAATCTATGGAGAGGGTGCAGAGGAGATTTACCAGGATGTTGCCTGGATTGGAGAACAAGTCATATGAAGCAAGGTTAGCAGAGCTGGGACTTTTCTCTTTGGAGCGTAGAAGAATGAGAGAGGACTTGATAGAGGTCTACAAGATTATGAGAGGCATAGATAGGGTGGATAGTCAGTACCTGTTTCCCAGGGCACCAGTAGCGAACACCAGAGGGCATATGTACAAAATTAAGGGAGGGAAGTTTAGGGGAGACATCAGGGGTAAGTTTTTTACACAGAGGTTTGTGAGTGCCTGGAATGACTTACCAGGGATGGTGGTGGAGGCTAAAACATTAGGGGTATTTAAGAGCACATGGATGAAAGAAAAATGGAGGATTATGGGGTAGTGTGGGTTTAGTACTTTTTTTAAGGATTATACGGGTTGGCACAACATGGAGGGGTGAAGGGCCTGTACTGTGCTGTAGTGTTCTATGGTTCTATATTAATGACTTAGTTGTGAGTGTAGTATTATGATTAGTAAGTTTGCAGATGACATGAGAATTGGGGGTGTTGTGGGTGGGGAGGAAAACTGTCCAGGTCTGCAATAGGATATGGAGCAGATGGAAAATTGGGTAGAGCATTAGCAACTGGAACTTAATCCTGACAAGTACAAGGTCATGCATTTTGTCAAATCAAAACAGGGCTTGGACAACTGCAGTACCTGGTAGAAATGTTGAACAGAGAGACTGAGGATTCCAAGTTCATAGCAACACACACAAAATGCTGTAGGAACTCAGCAAGTCAGGCAGCATCTACGGAAATGAATAAATAGTTGACGTCTCAGGCTGAGACACTTCTTCAGGACTGGAAAGGAAGGAGAGGAAGCCAGAACAATGTTCTGGGGAAGGGGAAGGAGTACAAGCTACAATGTGATATGAGAAAACAGCTGGGTGGGGGAGTGGGATGAAGTAAGAAACTGGGAGGTGATAGTTGGAAAAGGCAAAGGGCTGGAGAGGAATCTGACAGGAGAGGAGAGTGCACCATGGGGAAAAAGGGAAGTAGGAGGGGCACCAGGGAAGGTGATAGGTGAGGAGAAAAGAAGGGGGGAGCAGAGGGTGGTGCCAGAGTGGGTATAGTAGAAGAGGGAAGAGGAGGGGAAAAGTACTGAAAGTTGGAGAAATCGTTATTCATGCCATCAGGTTGGAGGCTACCAGATGGAATAATGGGTTTTGCTCCTCCAGCCTGAGACTGGCCTCACATTACAGTGGAGGAGGCCTTGGACCGACATGTCAGACTGGGGAATAGAATTTAAATGGTTGGCCACTGGAAAACTCTGCTTGTTTGCAGATGGAGGGAAGGTTCTCAACAAAATGTTTCCCGATCTGCATCGTGTCTCAGTAATGTAGAGGAGGCTGCATCAGGAGCACCAGTTACAGTAGACAAGCCCAATAGATTGGAGATGAAGTGTTGCCTCACCTGGGGGCAATACATTAGTGCCTTGGACCGAGCTGAGTGATGAGGTGAGTGGGCAGGTTTAGCACCTCTTTCACTTGCAGGGATGTGCCAGGAGGGAGATTAATGGGGAGGGATGAATGAACAAGGGAATCACAGAAAGTAGAAAGGTGAGGGGGAGGTAAAAATGTCATTTGGTGGTTGGGTCCCATTGAAGATGGCAGAGGTTGCAGAGAATGATCTGCTGGATGTTCGTGAGTGGTAGGTGAGGACAAGGAGAACTTTCCCCCTGTTAAGGGGCTGAGATGATGTGGTGAGGGTGGATGTCCAGGAATGGAGAGGATGCAGGTGAGGGTAGCATCAATTGTAGGGGAAGGAAAACCCTGTTCCTTGAAGTAGGACTTCTCTGATGTCCTGGAAAGGAAAACCTCATCCTGGGAGTAGATGTGGTGGCATTTTTACAGGAGACTGGGTGGGAGGAGCTGCAGTCAAAATAGCCAAGGGAGTCAGTAGGATTATGAAAGATATCAGTAGATAAAGGAGAAGGTAGTAATGTGGGAGAATGAATTGGCAGACGAATCTATTGGGTACTTTGCAAGTGTCTTCACTGTCAGGTCCGTGAGTGTCAGGGAGCAGGAGTGAGTACCATTGCTATTACAAAGAAAAGCGTGCTAGGCAAACTGAAAAGTCTTAATGTGATAAGTCACCTGGACCAGATGGACCATATCCCAGAGTCCTGAGAGATGTTGCTGAAGAGGTAACAGATGCATTGGTCATGATCTTTTGAGAATCACTTGACTCAGACATGGTCCCAGAGGACCAGAAGATTGCAAAAGTCACTCTGTCCTTTAAGAAGGGAGAAAGGCAAAAGAAAGGGAATTGTAGGCAGGCTTGCCAAACCTCATTGGCTCTGATGACCGTAATTCTTTTAATTTTAAGGTAGTGATGGAAAAGGATAACATAGGAGAACAGGTTAGGATCCAAAACTGGAACAGGGCTAATTTTGAGGTAATTAGGCAGGATCCAACAGTTGTTGATTGGAAGAGATTGTTTGAAGGACAGGAAGCACGTGGGGAGATTTTGAGAGTGTGTTATTAGGAGTCCATGTTCCTGTTAGGGTGGTGTAAACCAGGTAAATTTAAGGAACACTAACTAACAAGAGAAACTGAGTTTATGGTCAAGTTAATGAAAGAAGCATACACTGTGCTTAGGAAGTTGAGGAAATGTGAGACCTTTGATGTCTATAAAAAAAGTTTAAGAATTAGGAAGGCAAAGATTAAGGATGGCAAAGTGAGGGTATGAGGTGGATCTGGCTGGAAAGTAGAAAGGAAACCCCCAAGCTCAATAGATATACCAGGAGCAAAAGGGTGTGTCGGGAGACAGTAGGTGCCCTTAGAGATCTGCCGGACAGAGATAAGGGAAAAAGGTGAACATGTTTTGGAGAAACTTCATATTGAGAAGGAAGAGGTATTTGCAGCCTTGTGGTGTATTAATAGGGGTAAATCCCCAGGGTCTGCCTGAGTATACCCTCAGACTTTACGGGAGGTGAGAGAAGAAATGTCGGAGGCCTTTACAGAGGTGTTTGCCTGATTATCAGCCACGACTGAAGTTTCAAAAGGACTGGGAGATGGCCGATGCCATTGAGTTGTTTAAAAAGTGAAGCAAGGAGAAGCCAGGGAAATCACAGGCTGGTCAGCCTGATGTCAATGGTGGAGAGGATTCCTGAGGGACAGGAGCTCCAGGATTTGGATGGATAGAGTCCAGTAAGGAAATTAGGAGAAGTCAGCATGGCTTTGTCTGGGAAGTCATATTTGAACAATCATTGTGAGTTCCTTGAAGAAGTAATTAAAATTATAGATGAGAGTAGAACAGTGGATACTGTCTGCTTTGACCTTTGCAAAACCTTCAGAGCCCCACATGGTGGGCACCTCTGGCAGTTTAGGACCCATGGAATCCAGGGAATGCTCCCTGGGTGGATTCAAAATTAGTTTGAAGGGAGGAATCAGAGGGTGTTTAAAGGTTGTTTCTGGGAATGGAGACCAGTGATTAGTGGTGTGCTTGATGCACCATCAATAACTCTCGGAGACAGGAGGCAAATGATAGGCTTTCATCAGCTGCAAACGTGACCACGACATCTTGGAGACTGAGGGAGGAGCAGTGACTCCAATCGCCTTTATACAGGGGTCTGTGGGAGGAGCCACAGGAGCAGTCAGCAGAGGGGCGTGTCCAGACAGGTATACATAGTTTACCACAGTGCTCTATGGGTCAGTGCTGGGACCTTTGTCACATTATTTATAGAATGATTTGGATGTGAATACACAAGGCTTGGTCAGCAGATATGCAGAGGACACAAAATGAGGAGATGTTGATGATTGTGAAGAAGATTATCGTAGATTGCACAGTGATCCTGAAAATTTACAGAAGTGGGCCGAGACGTGGCAAATAGATTTCAATGCATAAGTATAAGGTATTGGATGCATTTTGGAAAGTCAAACCGGTGTGGGACTGGTATTCTGAATGGTCGGGTACCAGGGAGTTCGTCGTTCACTGAAAGTGGTGTCACAGGTAGACAGGGTGGTGGAAGGGGCATTTAGCATGCTGACCATCTTCAGTCAGGACATTGAGTTGGGACATTATGCTGCAGTTGTATGTCATTGGTAAGGCCACACTTGGAGTACTGTGTACAGTTTTGTTCAGCCTGTTATAGGAAAGATGTAATTAAACTAAAACGAGTGCAGAAAGGATTTACGAGGATATTGCCAAGATGAGAGTTATAGGGAGAGTTTGGCCAGGCTAAGTCTTTATGGATTGGAACATGGGGGAATGAGGCCTTGTAGAAATGTTTAAAATAATGAGAAACATAGATAAGGTGGATGGAATCAGCCTTCCCCAGAGAGGGGAGCCCAAAACTAGGGGGCAGAGATTTTGGGTGAGAGGGGAAAGATTTAACTGGGATCTGAGGAGCAATTTTTCACACAGAGGTTGGTGAGTAGATGGAATGAACTGCCAGAGGAAGTGGTTGTGGGAAGTACAATCTTTTCATGTGGGAAATACTTGGATCGGTACATTCAGGGACAGTGCTTGGAGGGATATGGGACAAATACAGTAAATTGTTACGAGCTGGGAGAACAATGTGGTCAGCATGGACTGGTTGGGCTGAAGGGCCTGTACCCGTGCTGTATTCTCTATGATTCTACATTGCAACTTTACAAAACACTGAATAGGCCAGACTGGGAGTACTGTGTGTAGTTCTGGTCACAACACTACAGGAAAGATGTGGTTGCACTGGAGAGAGTGCAGAGGAGATTCGCCAGGATGTTGCTGGATTGGAGGAGTTTGGTTCTGGGGAGAGATTGCATCGGCTGGGCTTGGTTTCCCTGGAGTGAAGGCAGCTGAGGAGTGACCTTCATAAGTATACAAGGTTGTGACAGGCATAGATGGGGTAGAGAGTGAAAATCATTTCCCATAGTGTGGTAGGGGTATAAATAACTACTTTTGGGTTTAAGCTGAGAGGAAGGAGTTTTGAAGGAGATCTGTGAGATTAGTTTTTGAAACAGAGAATAATTGACATCTGGAACACACTGACAGAGGAGGACATGCTATGTTTAATATTACAAGATGGATTTAGAAAGGCATTTAAATAGACATGGTTTAGAAGGGTATGGACCTCATGTGGACAAATGGGATTGGTGTCGATGGGCAAAATGCACAGCATGATGAGATGGGCCAAAGGGCCTGTTTCTGTGCTGTACAAATCTGTGACTCAGCTGTGAATAAATGGTTGGTTAAAATAGTAACAAATAATCTTCAATATATATATATCATTCATCTGGAATTTATAAGGGATTATTTCATTCATTACAGACAGAAACAAAGGAACTAATGAGAACGGCTGTGCTGAAATAGAACAGGTATTTTGTTCATTTAAATTCCTGCAGTTTTCTTGTGTTTAAACAGTTTGTAAATTCACTGTTATTTCTCCCTCTCTCAATTCACACATGTATGAACTCACTGGAATCTTCCTGCTGTATTTATAACACCACTCTCTCTCATTTATTGACACACGGGTTAGTGGGAATCCTGACCTCTGTTATTGTCGATAATATCTGGTTAAATTTAATTTAATGGACAGGATCCCTTAGGGTTTCATGACATTCCTGTTTGGACACGATTATGGATATTTACCATTTCTCCCAGTCTGTGTCTGGTTCTGCAGAAAGTGGTTGTCTCTGTCTGACCCCTTTGTAACATCAGTTATGTCCAATTAGTCACCTCTGCCTCTCCCTCGTCCCACTCCCCTCCCCTGCCCTGTCCCTCACCCCTCTCCCCACTCTGCCCATCACTCTGTCCCATCTTTATCTCAGTGAACAAAGTGAAGATTTGTCATCATGTATAACAAACACATTCTGTCTATTTTAGGATCGTGGAGAAGTGCAGGAATTACAAACTCTCAGCCCAGGTCACGAAGCTGAAGCTGAAAATCATCCGGTCAGTTAGAAGGGACACGGCAGCCTTCAGTTCCAGAGGTGACTGTAAGGGCAGGTTCTGTGTCCCTGCTGTAGACTGGAGCCTGGAAAATCCTTCCCTCCAACAGTGGGAACATGGTGCTCTGCAGCTGTAACTTGTCTCACCCTGAGTGAGAACAACACTGCACTCATTTCAGCTCTCTGCTTCCGGTGAGAAATTCAATCCTTGATAATCTGGCAAAATTCTCATTGGGATCAGAATCATTTTAAGGAACCATGAAAGAGGAGCCCAGAGGGGCTCGGTCCACAAGACCTTATGGGTTTGTCTCTGATTTAGATCTCTGGAAGGTGCAATAACTACATAATATGTGCTTCAGAAGACAGTCCTGACTGCAATCTGGGACATCAAATGCAGCTCCCACACACAGCTGAACTGCTTTGCCTGATGAAGACAACCACAATCAGGTTTATTGTCACTGTGTTATGAGATGAAATTTGTTGTTTTGTGACAAGATCACTGCCTCTCAGATTCCTCGCCTCGGGATCATTCATTGCTGATCTCTACCACATCTCACACTTTACTCCTTGCTGCTGCAATAATCCCCATTCATTCACGCATCGTTAACCCTGAGTATAATAATGAGGCCGGCATTATCCAACTCAGAGTGACACATCAGTGATGAGCATTTTCTTCACCAATCTACAAACATCCAACTATTACTCCTGAGCCACTCTGAGAAGGGTCACAGAGTCACACAGCACAGAAACAGGCCCTTCGGCCCACCAAGTCCATGCTGACCTTGTTGCCCATCTGCACTGATCACATTTGCAATCATTGTGGAATCTACATCAAATTTGGCATTTTCCTGTCCAGATTGTCTGCTGTTAGTCAAACTGAGGACAGTGTGTAGACTCCACCCCACCTTTGTGTTGTTGTATCAGACTAAACCAGTGAATCCAAGCACAGAAGTACTTTCCACTTTGTACAAGTATTAAAACTGCTCTGGCTGTTACACTGATGCTGTCATCCGAAATCCCATAAAGATTGTGATTTTCCCCAGTACCAATACCAGGTACAGCATTTCCTCACAAAGTCCCTCCCATTTCTGTACAGTGAGCAGTGAAACTGCAATAAATCTCTATGAGTTTGAATGTTGTATTGGAGGGTGATTTTGGGATATTTTAATCCTATACTGTTTGTACATGTGTGCATTTGTATTTTAAACATGTTACCTGGAAGCCTCTTTATGATCATTGTTGATTAAATAAACCACTTCTGTTTTGCTGTTGGTGATAATTCTTTAATGGGATCAACCTAATTATGGGATAATTTACAATGTCCAATTAACCTCCCACCTTTGGACTGTGGGAGGATAGTGGAGCATCCGAGGAAACCCACACAGTCACAGGGAGTGTGTACGAACTCCTTACAGACAGTGGTGGGAATTGAACCCGGGTTGCTGGTACCATCAAGCGTGGTGCTAACCAATACACTACCATGCTACAGAAAATGCTAGAAACACTCAGATGTTCAGGCTGCATCTGTGGAAAGAGAAACAGAATGAATGTTTCAGGTTGAGGATGTTAGAACTGGGAAAGATTGAAAACAGGTTCGTTTTAAATCAAAAGGAGGATGGGGGGGTCGGTAAAGCAAAGGGTCAGAGTTCTCGTGGGGTACGTTGTAGATGAGGTCACCGGGTCGGTAATGAATGAATTTATTAGGGAGGTGGAACATGAACAAAGGAACATAAAACTCAACAGCGAGGGAGAGGGGCACACACAAAGGGATATAACAGTTGTGAAAGGCAGAGCTGTAGGAAATGCCCAGCAGGCCTGTTAATGGAGAGAGAAAAACTGAGTCAATGTTACAAATGGACGAGCTGCAGCAGAACTGACGGTTCTGAGAGAATTAGAGACAACAGGCTGTATGATGTTGAATATCGAGTCTGGGAGGCTGCAGTGTGGTCAGGAGGATGATTTTCATTTACAGTTGAGAGAAAGTGAATTGAACCCACTGGCTGGAACCACACTTTACACAAAGGGAGGTGGGTGTGGTTGTTGCAGTTTAATCATCTCAGCCCCCAGACATTGCCCTCATTTGCAGGGACCAATAAAAGCACCATATTACAAATATCCCGGAAACTATTCACATTATTCTCATGGGGCCGAACTAAGCCCACTTTGAACAGAAATCTGCATACCTGCCCGGTGGGACACAGGAAAATAAAACATGTCTAACAGCTCAAACTATAACTACAGCTCCTTGTATTGCAGCCCATGTCCGTGTAACAAGGAGGGATTTAGCCGTTTTCCTGGAATGAAATGGGCACTCAATGTTTTTGAATCGTTCCAGTCCATCCGCCCACTGCTCCAGCTCACCCCAGTTTACTGCCATTCGCCTGACTGTCGGTTGTTTCTAACTGCGCAGTCTGCAGCTTTACTGTCTTTTAAATTTAGTTGTTAAAAGCCAAATTTAAAAAGAGAGCACCAAATGGATTTCTTTTCCTGTCGCCCAGAGTGTAAAGGCAAAGTTGATATTTAGAGGTTTTATCACGAGGTCTATATCTCATTGAACATTTATAATGACCCACAAGTTACAAACAGGGCATCCTCTTAGTGTTGAAGGTGCTGTATAAGTGCAGTCCATTTCGTTGGTCTCTGAGGAGCATTGAAGGCCAAGCCACTGGGAAATTCACACCTCTTCCTTTGTTCATAGAGGGTTGTGAGATCTTTGCCAGTCCCACGTGTGAGGGAGAAGCAAGCGGCTCGTTAGTACAACATCCTTCTCCGAGGATCGTCACCTTGTCACGGAGAGGCTGGTGACTGAGATCCCAAGAGCGACGCCATCTGGAATTTATCTCCTGGTATGGTCACCACAGTGATGATGACAAAGGGAAGGTTCCAGACAAAGAACGATCCAACTAAGACCTCAATGGTGGAGCTGGCAGTAGATCAAACTCCACAAAGACAGTGAAAGCTGCAGCAGTGAAGGGTCCCAGTCACTGGGCCCTGACCCTGATCTGTCAATGAACCTGTGGTAGCTGCCCGTGCATCTGAATCCAAAGGGGTCCAATATCCAGCAGGCAGGTTTAATAGAGCTGTTAGGGAGGGTTTAAACTAATCTGGCAGGGGATGGGAACCGGACTGAGAGGGTTGAGGAAGGGGAAAACAGAAATAAGTGAAAGATAGTGTGCAACAGAGATAATAGAAAGGACAGACAGGAGATGAGGCACAATCACAGCCAGTGGCATGAGTTACAGGACAATAGAGGCGTGGTGCAGTTAAAACAGAAAGCAACAAATACTGGACTGAAAGTGTTGTGTTTGAATGCAGGCAGCATAAGAAATAAAATGGACGATCTTGAAATTCAGCTACAGATTGGCAAGTATGATGTTGTGGTGCTCTCTGTAACTTGGCTAAAGGATGGCTGCATTGGAAGTTGAATGGTGTGTCAGAAAGATAGGTTAGTAGGCAGTAGGGGTGGTGTGGCCCTGTCTATAAGAAATAATATTAAATCATTAGAAATGGATGACATAGGATCGGAAGATGTAGAATCTCTGTGGATTGTGTTTAATGGCAAGTGTAAAAGGACCTTAATGGCGGTTGTATACAGGGCTCCAAACAGCAGCTGGGATGTGGATTACAAATTAGAGCAGGAGATAGTGCAATATCATGATAATCATTGGGGATTTTAACATGAAATTGGTTTGGGAAAACCAGGCCAGAACCGGACCTCAAGAGAGAGAATTTGTAAAATGTCTAAGGGATGACTTTTTAGAACAGCTTCTTGTTGAGCCCACTTGGGGATCAGCTGTGCTGGATTGGGTGTTGTGCAATGATCCGGAGGTGAAAAAGGAGCTGACAGTTCAGAAACCCTTAGGGAACAGTGATTGCAATATGATCGAGTTCACATTGAAATTTGAGAAAGAGAAACTGAATTCCAATATGGGTATTTTGGTGGAATAATGTAAATTAAGATGGCATGAGAGAGGCCCTGGCCAAAGTTGGCAAGTCAGAACCAAAGTAAAGGCAAAAGAGAGGGCATACAAGGAAGCCAAAGCTAGTGGGAAGATAGAGGATTGGGAAACTTTTAAAAAGTTGCACAAGGCCATTGGGAAGAAAAAGATGAATTATGAAAGGAAGCTGGCAACTAATATCAAAGAAGATATAAAAGCTTTTTTAAGTATATAAAGGTTAAAATAGAGTTAAGGGAACATATAAGAGGACCGATAGAGAATGATGCTCAAGATATTGTAATGAGAGATGCAGAGATGGCAGAGGAACTGAGTGCGTATTTTGCATCAGTCTTCACAGTGGAAGACACCTGATGTATATCAGACATTCAAGAGTGTCAGTGAAGTGAAGTATGTGCAGTGAAAATTATGACTGAGAAGGTGCTCAGGAAGTTTAATGGTCTGAGGGTGGATAAATCTCCTGGACCCGATGGAATGCACCCTCAGCTTCTGAAGGAAGTAGCTTGAGAGATTGTGGAGGCATTAACAGTGATCTTTCAAGAATCAATAGATTCTGGCATTGTACCAGATAACTGGAAAATTGCTAATGTTACTCTGCTATTTAAGAAGGGTGGGAGGCAGCAGGAAGGAAACTATAGACGTGTTAACCTGACATCAGTGGTTGTGAAGTTGTTGGAATTGATTGTTAGGGAGGAGATTATGGAATACCTGGAGGCACACGGCACGATAAGCCAAAGCCAGCATAGTTTCCTGAAAGCAAAATCCTGCCTGACTAACTTAGTGCAATTCTTTTGAGGAAATTTCAAGCAGGGTAGACAAAGGAGATGCAGTTGATGTGATGAACTTGGATTTTTAGAAAAGGCCATTGATAAGGTGCTGCACATGAGGTTGCTTAGCAAGATAAGAGCCCATGGAATTACAAGGGGATTACTAGCGTGGGTGGAGCACTGGCTGATCGGTAGAAAACAGAGAGTAGGAATAAAGGGATCCTATTCTAGCTGGCTGGCAGTTACCAGTGGAGTTTCACAGGGGTCAGTGTTGGGTGTTTGTTGATGGAAGCTATTTTTCAGTGACAGGCGGAGTTGCGAAGCCCCGTACATTTTACTCTTGGGGAAAGCTATAGCCTGAGTTGTAACAAATGGTTTTAGTTTCAACAAACCTGAGCACGTCTGTCCCACACTGACACCGTCAGCTGTTCTCTCGGCACCTATTCAGTGAATGACGGGAACAAGGGACACTGCAGAGTCTCAGCCTTTTCCAACGATGCCGGATCATAGTAGACGGGGCCAAGGGGAAACACAAGAGATTGTGCAGATGCTGGAAATCCAGAGTAACGCAGACAAAATGCTGGAGGAACTTGGCAGGCCAGGCAGCATTAGAGGAATAAGGAGTCGACGTTTCATGCAGACCTTTTATTTTGATGGCTCTGGGCCTGTACTCACTGGAGTTTGGAAGAATGAGGAGAAATCACAATGAAACTTGTGAAATGTTGAAAGGCGTGGACAGTGTGTGTGTGGAGAGAATGTGTTCTGTCCTGGGGGAGTCTACAAGCCTCAGAATACAAGGACCTCCTTTTAAAACAGATGGGGATGAATTTGTTCAGCCGTGGATCTGTTGATCCACAGCTGGTCTTCAATGTGGAGCCAAAAGGGCACCTGTCCCAAGGAAGTTAGTGTTCACAGATCCCCCGTTGACAATGTCCGCTCCGAGATCTGGGAGCTCACAGACACGGGGCATTTCCACTATTCCGCCGAGACTGCGGTGCGGGGCCCGCAGATTGCGGAAAGCGGACATCCCCCTGATGCCGGTTTAGTCCCGACACTCCTCTCAAGTTCAACCAATAACCATCAAAGGGTTAATGTTGGGTTCGTGAGGCCGGAACCCCACCCGCTCCCTGGACCCGAGACTGGATGAGTATCACTGCGGAGTTGTGAAACTCACTGACAGTGGCACTGACATGCACCCCTCATACAATCTCTTCTCCCTCCTGCCATCTGGGAAAAGGCACTGAAGCATTCGGGCTCTCACGACCAGACTATGTAACAGTTTCTTCACCCAAGCTATCAGACTCCTCAATACCTGAAGCCTGGACAGACACCTTGCCCTATTGTCCTGTTTATTATTTATTGTAAATGCCTGCACTATTTTTGAGCACTTTATGCAGTCTTGTGTAGGTCTGTAGTCTGGTATAGCTTTCTCTGTGTTGTTTTTTTATTACGTAGCTCAGTCTAGTTTTTGTACTGTGTCACATAACACCATGGTCCTGAATAACGTTGTCTCATTTTTACTATGCACTGTACCAGCAGTTATGGTCGAAATGACAATAAAAGTGACTTGACTTGACTTGACTTGAACATTTGCTGTGAACCCAATATCCCTCAACAGTATAACACAGCCCGCAACACCATGAGGTTCCTGGAGTGTGTGGTCTCATTATTTTTGCTTAACTCTCCACTTTTACTGGTGAGAATCCCCACGGTTGAACATCACGATTCTCCCTTGTCGCGTTTATTTGGGATGTAGGAGTGTCTAAGGAATTATCTGGGATAATCCGCCCGTTCAGTGAACCAGATCTGTTACTCCCGCGTGTTCAGCACTTGGGTTCTGTTTGGAAATTGGGTTTGTGTCAATAACATAACGACAGGAAAGTTTTCCAAATAGGCTCCATGGGCCGATCGGCCTCCTGCGCTGTCTGATTCGAATCGGAATCGCTGTTGGCTGAATCAGAACTGTCCGGGTAATCCCGGGGCAGGAATGCAGCCGGTTCTCCCCGGGATGGACCGGCACCTGTCCCACAACCTCCCGACCCCGGCGCTGTCCACCACTCAGTGTTTAACGGTGACGGGAAGGTACAGAATTATCGCGCCGCTGGTCCTTCCCCGGGGACCGGTGGATCGTAACGCTGGATGTCCCGGCCTGGGACCGTTGTTGGGGAACAGTTCAGACTCAATGGGCCGGAGAACAGAAAGATCCCACATTAAATGGTCCCACCTTCCATGTTCCAGGGAAGGTGCGACCTGTTCCGACAGGACGGGTTGCACCTGAACTGGAGGGGGACTAACATCCTTGCGGGAAGGTTTGCAAGTGCTGCTCCGGGAGGTTTAAATTAGATTTGCAGGGGGAGGGGAACCAGAGTGTTCCAGCAGACGGTGAGGTGGAGGAGAATAAAGGACATGCGAGAGCTTTATGTGTAGTGCATGGAGTAAAGCCAGATCTAACATATAAAGAGGATTTGAGGAATGAAAAACAGAATAAAGGGCATAAGGGTAGTAAGGTAGAAGGGCTAAAGTGTGTGTACTTCAATGTAAGAAGCATCAGCAACAAAGGTGATGAACGGAGAGCTTGGATACATACATGGAATTATGATGTAGTGGCCATTACAGAGACTTGGCTGGCACCAGGTCAGGAATGGATTCTAAATATTCCTGGATTTCAGTGCTTTAGAAGGGATAGAGAAGGGGGAAACGGGAGGAGGGGTTGAATTACTGGTCAGGGATACTATTACAGCTACAGAAAGGGTGGGTAATGCAGCAGGATCCTCTTTTGAGTCAGTATGGCTGGAAGTCAGGAACAGGAAGGGAGCAGTTACTCCATTGGGAGTATTCTACAGGCCCCCTTGTAGCAGCAGAAATACCGAAGAGCAGATTGGGAGGCAGATATTGGAAAGGTGCAAAAATATCAGGGTCATTATCATGGGTTACTTTAACTTCCCTAATATTGATTGGCACCTGATTATTTCCAATGGTTTAGATGGGGCAGAGTTTGTTAAGTGCATCCAGGATGGATTTCTGTCACAGTATGTTGACAGGCCGACTAGGGGAAATGCCATACTAGATCTAGTATTAGGTAATGAACCGGGTCAAGTCACAGATCTGTCAGTGGGTGAGCATCTGGGGGACAGTGATCACCGCTCCCTGACGTTTAGCATTATCATGGAAAAGGATAGAATCAGAGAGGCCAGGAAAATTTTTAATTGGGGAAGGGCAAATTATGAAGCTATAAGTCTAGAACTTGTGGGTGTGAATTGGGTTGATGTTTTTGCAGGGCAATGTACTACGAACATTTGGTCAATGTTTTAGGATCTCTTGCAGGATGTTAGGGATAAGTTTGTCCCGCTGAGGAAGATAAAGCATGGTAGGGTGAAGGAACCATTGGTGACAAGTGAGGTGTAAAATCTAGTCAGGTGGAAGAAGGCAGCATATGTGAGGTTTAGGAAGCAAGGATCAGATGGGTCTATTGAGGAATATAGGGTAGCAAGAAGGGGCTGAGGAGAGCAAGAAGGAGGCATGAGAAGGCCTTGGCGAATAGGGTAAAGGAAAACCCCAAGGAATTCTTCAATTATGTGAAGAACAAAAGGATGACAGGAGTGAAGGTAGGACCGATTAGAGATAAAGGTGGGAAGATGTGCCTGGAGGCTGTGGAAGTGAATGAGCTCCTCAATGAATATTTCTCTTCAGTATTCACCAATGAGAGGGAACTTGATGACAGTGCGGACAATATGAGTGAGGTTGATGTTCTGGAGCATGTTGATATGGAGGGAGAGGAGGTGTTGGAGTTGTTGAAATACATTAGGACAGATAAGTCCCCGGGGCCTGATGGAATATTCCCCAGGCTGCTCCACGAGGTGAGGGAAGAGATTACTGAGCCTCTGGCTAGGATCTTTATGTCCTCGTTGTGCACAGGAATGGTACCGGAGGATTTGAGGGAAGCGAATGTTGTTCCCTTGTTCAAAAAAAGTTCTAGGTATAGTCCGGGTAATTATAGACCAGTGAGCCTTACGTCTGTGGTGGGAAAGATGTTGGAAAATATTCTTAGAGACAGAAGCTATGGGCATTTAGAGAATCATGGTCTGATCAGGGACAGTCAGCATGGCTTTCTGAAGGGTAGATCGTGCCTAACAAGCCTGATAGAGTTGTTTGAGGAGGTGACCAGGCATACAGATGAGGATAGTCCAGTGGATATGATCTACATGGATTTTAGTAAGGCATTTGACAAGGTTCTACACGGTAGACTTATTCAGAAAGTCAGAAGGCATGGGATCCAGGGAAGTTTGGCAACGTGGATTCAGAATTGGCTTGCCTGCAGAAAGCAGAGGGTCATGGTGGAGGGAGTACATTTGGATTGGAGGGTTGTGACTAGTGGTGTCCCACAAGGATCTGTTCTGGGACCTCTACATTTTGTGATTTTAATTAACGACCTGGATGTGTGGGTAGAAGGCAAGTTTTCAGACACCACAAAGGTTGGTGGTGTTGTGGATAGTGTAGAGGATTGTCTAAGTTTGCAGAGAGACATTGATAGGATGCAGAAGTGGGCTGAGAAGTGGCAAATGGAGTTCAACCCAGAGAAGTGTGAGGTGGTACACTTTGGAAGGACAAACTTCAAAGCAGAGTACAAATTAAATTGTAAGTGTGAGGAGCAGAAGGATCTGGGGGTACACGTCCACAGATACCTGAAAGTTGCCTCACAGGTAGATAGGGTAGTTAAGAAAGCTTATGGAGTGTTAGCTTTCATGAGTTGAGGGATAGAGTTTAAGAGTCGCGGGGTAATGATGCAGCTCTATAAAACTCTGGTTAGGCCACACTTGGAGTAATGTGTCCAGTTCTGGCTGCCTCACTATAGGAAGGATGTAGAAGCATTGGAAAGGGTACAGAGGAGATTTACCAGGATTTTGCCTGGATTAGAGAGTATGCATTATGATCAGAGATTAAGGGAGCTAGGGCTTTACACTGGAGAGAAGGAGGGTGAGAGGAGACATGATAGAGGTGTACCAGATGATAAGAGGAATAGACAGAGTGCACAGCCAGTGCCTCTTCCCCAGGGCACCAGTGCTCAATACAAGAGGACATGGCTTTAAGGTAAAGGGTGGAAAGTTCAAGAGGGATGTTAGAGGAAGGTTTTTTACTCAGAGAGTGGTTGGTGTGTGGAATGCACTGCCTGAGTCAGTGGTGGCGGCAGATACTCTAGTGGAATCTAGACAGGTATATAGAGGAATTTAAGGTGGAGGGTTATATGGGAAGCAGGGTTTAAGGGTCGGTACAGCATTGTGGGCTGAATGTGCTGTATTGTTCTATGTTCTGTGTTTTAAACCCAGCACGCCCAAGAACATTACAGCGCAGTGGTGAAATGTGTGAAACATGGACAGAATTGGTTACACTCGAGTTAGTTACACTCTGCAACCCAATCAATACTTGTACTTATTGATTAAATGTCGCCACTGTATATGATAATAATTGTATCTCCACTTTTAGACGCTCTCACACTGAGGGTGCATCAGGACAGAGCGAATGGAACCGCTGGCCAGTCCGTGCTCCTGCCCGTCTCTTACACAGTCCCGGACCCACACGGGTATCTGCGGATCACATGGACCAGAGGCGGGAACGCTAGTGTATGTGTGGAATATACCTGCTTCTCGGGGCAAGAATGTCACCTCAATGATGATAGATCGCACATCACTGTGTCCGAACCGTATAAACACCGGGCGCTGCTTTTCCCGGAGAACGCTTCACTGTTACTGAGAGACCTGCAGATCAACGACAGTGGGATTTATGAATTATCCATCAGCGACTCTACGGGGCCGGAGAAGGGAAGCTTGGTGTTAACAGTTCGATCTGATGGAACAACTTCCCAGGGTAAGATCTTTCGTTCGTTATGTGCCGTGCTGTATGGCGTGGGCGATCACGGTCTTTCCATGACCATGATTGTTCTTTGGCAATTTTTTCAACAGAAGGGGTTTGCCATTGCCACCTTCTGGGCAGTGTCTTTACAAGAGGGTGACCCCAGCCATTATTGGTACGCTTCAGAGATTGTCTGCCTGGTGTCAGTGGTCGCATAACCAGGGCTTGTGATATGCACCGTCTGCTCGTACGACCACCCACCACCTGCTCCCGTGGCTCCACATGTCCCTGATCCGGGGTGAAGCAGGTGCTACACTTTGCCCGAGGGTGACCTGCAGGCGAGCGGGGGTAAGGAGCGCCTTACACCCCCTCTGGTAGAGACGTATCTCCACCCCGCCACCCACAGGTTTTTAAAACTCAGGGTAAGATTGAGTTTTAAAAACAAAATGTTGGAAACGCTTGGCAGGTTAGGCAGCATCAGTGGAAAGAGAAACAGACGACGTTTCTGGTCAAAGACCCTTCGCCAGAAGTCAATATTGAGCCGCAGAGGAGGCGAGGGTGGGTTGGATGGGGCAAAGGCCGTTCTAGAGTTCCAACAGTCCGCTCTCTGAGAAAGAAATGGACACGGAGGCACTGGCTGCAGATGAGGAGTTCAGCGGCTTATTGGGCTGGAATTATTAAATTAAAATGATGGAAAAAGATGTGGGTGAGGTCAGAAGCTGGGGGCCGATCCCTCGGGAAAGGAGAGGGGAAGATCAGTCTTGAATCCAGACTGTAGATGGTGAGAATGCGGCGGAGGGAGGGGGTTTGGGGGATTTGGGACTTGTCAGTGTGGAAAGTGAAGAGGCAAAGGAAACCCAGGAGCGTCTTTGTTGAGGTTTACTGTCGTTCACTTGAGAAAGGAAAGGAAACGTTGTCTGTGTCAGCACCGAATGTTAGCGGATAAAGTGGAATCGTTGATCATGACAGCGCTGAGACAGGTTGTTGTAGAGAGAGGTCAGGGGTCTGCATGTCTGAGCGGAGTTAGCATGGATCTTGGCATGGGACAGGAATACTGCGAGGAGAAAGTTCAAAGTAAATTTATTATCAAAGGACGTGTATGTTACCAGATACTACCCCGAGATTCGCTTCCTTACAGGCATCAGAACAAAGATATACAATAGAATCAATGATAAACTGCGCACAAAGCCAATTGCAAACAAAGGAAAACTGCGCAAATAACTAATATATATATATAAACATAGAATTAAATAGATAAAAAATAAACAAACAAAAATACTGAGACCATGAGTTGTAGAGTCCTTGAAATTGAGTCCATAGGTCGCTGGGTAGTTGGAACCCACCCATGATCCAGGGTGGTTCTGAAATGTAAATGGTGGATATTCAGTCGGAATTCACGTGGGATCAGTTGCAGCTCAGTTTGCAGGAGAGAGATGTTACTGGGTAAAGACACGTGGTTTTGGTCAAAGACAAGAAGAGAAAGACAAATCACGGAGGGTGGACACAGTAAAACCCATCGGAGAGTGAAGGGGAAGTCTTCAATTCCACATTGCTGGAAGAGAAAAGACAGTGAACTCAACAGTGAATTTAAAATAAACTGCTTATACTGGATGTCCAGAGAAGAAGAGAAAATTTTAGAATCACTCTGAATGTCAGGCAGCATCCGTTGAAAGAGGAGCAGTGTTGATATTTCAGGTTGAAGACCCTTCAGCAAAACTGGGAGAGAAAATACTTTGGTATCTAATGATAAACACAAGAGATTCTACAGATGCTGGAAATTCAAAGTAACATACACAAAATGCTGGAGGAATTCAGCAGATCAGGCAGCATCTATGGAGTGGAAGAAACACCCAATGTTTCAGGCCAAGAGCCTTCTTCAGGACTCGTTATTCCTCTCCATAGATGCTGCCAGACCTGCCGAGTTCCTCCAGCAACTTCTATGTGTTACATCGGTATTAAGCTGCAGAGAGAGTGGAGGGGTGGGGCTGGATAGGACAGAACGGAGTATCTCTGATAATGTGAGGTCAAGGTGTCCGTGGGGATAAATTTGGAAGCCTGATGCACCAGCAATAACTCTCAGAGATGGGAGGCTAACGATAGGCTTTTATTAGCAGCAAGAGACATCCTGGAGACTGAGGGAGGAGCAGTGCCTCCAACCACCTTTATGCAGGGGTCTGTGGGAGGAGCCACAGCAGCAGTCAGCAGAGGGGCATGTCCAGACAGGTATACATAGTTTACCACAAAGCCCTCCGTAGGTAGAATCAATTACACACAGGGAAACTGTAACCAAAATATTTTGAAATTGGGTGGGGGGGGGGGGGTGAGGGGGCATGCAGTTGGAGATTGAGAGTAGAAAATTTAAAAAAAGGTTGTGAAAAATGGTGTAGCATGTGTCCAGCAGCCCAGGCTGTGCAGACAAAGGGATAAAATCTGAACGAATATCGAGGCGAAAGATTTACAGCTGCTCTGCCCAGTTCTGGGTGAGTTTGTTTCAGTTGCTGAGAAAAATTTGCGCAGAATGCACTGTCAGGAACGCCCGACAGAGGGGACATTAAGTGGGGGGGATTATTGTTTAAGATTGCGCTGGGCCCGTTCTTGCCTGCAACAATGCTTTGGTCATTGTATTTTGCAATCGGTAGTATTATGTTAAGGTTTGTAAAGCACGGCTGAAATATTGTAGGCATTGCTCCCTACAAGTACCGAACGAGATGGTAAATGTTCAGGGTGAATATTTTAGTCAACAGTGACTCTTCGCAAAGCCATGTCTCCCCGGGCCATTCCAATCGGTCAATATCCCAGTTCTAATGGGATAGAATCACAGTGTGATTAAATACAAGAGGCCACTGAGCCATCGCTATACTGATAGCCGTTTATTATTGATATTAAATTAGTCTCATGGCCTTGTTCTTTGTTCAGAGTTCTGTAGATGCTGAGTGTACATTAAACCACATTGGAAGTGATTCCTGAAACTGTTTCCACCGGATCTTCATCCGTGAATCCCAGAATAAGACAAGGTGCTCTGAGTTTTACTTCCCGATGGTTCTACTGACACACACCCTATATTGTCCCCAGTAATTATGGACACTCTCGCCACAGGAGACAATATGAACACACTTCACTCTCCCAGCTTGCTGCTCTGCGGAGAATACAAAAATATTCCACATTACTGGTGTCTTTAATTCTTAGCACCGTTCCAGCAAATCCCTCACCATCCCATCCAAAGCCAGGACATCCATCCTAGAGTGAGGTGTCCAGAACCAGATACAAAATCCAGCTGGACCCAGCAAGCATGGATAAAGATTCACACTGATATCCTTATTATTGTGCTTTATAATTCATCTGTTAACCTCATGTTTGTGTCTGTCATTTTAAGAGCATTTTAATGAATTTATGAGTGTTGTTGATATATTGCTAGCAAACAGCAAAAGGTAAATGGAGACAGTGTATTCATATTGCATTTTCTTTCTAAGTGTTCTTCACTGTCCAAAGCTCCATCCATTGATGTGTTCTCATTGTGTTGTGTAGAAAACAGCCCGATAACCATAACTGTACAACTCTGGGTCTATATTCTCTGGAATTGGAAGGAAGAGGGGGAATCTCATTGAAACCTTTTGAATGTTGAAAGTCCCAGACAGAGCAGATGTAGAAAGATGTTTCCCATGGTGGGAGAGTCCAGGACAAGATGACACAGCCTCAGGATAAAAGAGCATCCTTTTAAAACAGAGATGAGGAGACATTTCTTTAGCCTGATGGTGGTGAATTTGTGGAAGATGTTGTGACAGGCAGCTATGGAGGCCACGTTGTCGGGTGTATTTAAGGCCAAGTGTGGTAGGTTCTTGATTGGACATGACATCAAATGTTACAGGTAGAAGGTGGGGAATGTGGCTGAGGAGGGTATAAAAGGATCAGCCATGATTAAATGGCGAGAGCATACTCAATGGGCCAAATTGCCTAATTCTGCCCTGATGTCTTCTGGTCTTCTGGTCTGTACAAGGAATGCATGAGTTCCATGGTGATTTCATGTTTGATTGAACCAGTGGCAGTGTAATGATTAAATGACTGGGCGAACAGTCAAAGTTTTGGGCCAGCGATCCAGACATGAGCTTGAATTCAGCCTGAAAGCTGGAAATTTAAATTTAAACATCTGCAATTAATTCTAGTAAGGGTAATTATGAAATGAATGGATTGTCATCGAAAGAGAATATGATGCTTTTCATGGAACTAATCCCACCTTTCTCTCTCAGTGTAACTCTGCTTCACTGGTCTGATTAATTCCCGATTGTCTCCTCGGTTCAGGGTGGAATAGACATTGAATGGACATGTTTCCAATGGCAGTCACTTACAGTGAATAAATAAATATGATTTTCCTTGAGCTCCACTGGCTGATTGTCATGTTAAATGATTAGAGTAGTTTACAGGTCAACGTGAGCATTTCTGCCTATACTTCTGCCGATAACAAATGGGCATAAATAATGAATTGGAAGCTTTATTCAGTCATGCAAAAGGGAAAGGATGGTGAAACTAAATGCAGAAACTGTGTTGCTGAAGCTCAAGTTTCTCCTTTTAAAATAGTTCAAGTTCAAGTTTAGGTTTTTTTTCATTCAACCACACACATACACAGTGAAATGAAACATCTTTCCTCTGGGACCCACGTGTGAAACATAGTGCGTGCGCCGCACACACACACACACACACACACACACACACACACACACACACACACACACACACACACACACACACACACACACACACACACACACACACACACACACACACACACACACACACTTCTGCTCTTTTATCCTGTGGTAGAACCTTTACTGTTCTTTAAAAAAAAAGGTGATGACCCATCTTCCTGAATGCCTGCGGTCTTTGTGGTGAAGGTATCTCGCAGAGCTGCTGGGGAGGGAGTTGCAGGAGTTAGACTCATTGAAAGCCAGGAGTAAGAGATATGGGGTAGAGGAGTGAGTGAGTTAAGCTGGATCATTAGTCAAAATATTAACTGGACGTGATTGTTCATGATGAAACTACTGCTGTGACAGTTCCTTCTGCTCTTGTGCACAGCTACAGACAGGATCCCAGTGAGACAGAATGAAGTTATTATTCGACCTATTGTGTTCGCTGCTACTGTCATCATCTTGCGTCTCATTGTGAAAATGTGAAAAGGTACAGAGGCATGACAGAAGAGCTTGCCCAGTTGGATTGTGTGATGATACAGGTGGGGAAGACTGCAGATCAGAGATGGCTGAAGTCTCTGGGAATAGTTCACAAGGTGCATGTTAATACAGTAGCATGCAAAATTTGGGCACCCCTGGTCAAAATTTCTGTTACTGTGAATAGCTAAGCGAGTAAAAGATGACCAGATTTCCAAAAGGCATAAAGTTAAAGAAGACACATTTGTTTAATATTTTAAGCAAGATTACTTTTTTAATTCTATCTTTTACAGTTCGAAAATAACAAAAAAGTAAAAGGAGAAACAAAGGTTTGGGCCTCCACATGGTCAGTCCTTTGGCAAGCTTGTAGACACTTTCCGTAGCCAGCTAAGAGTCTTTCAATTCTTGTTTGGGGGATTTTCACCTATTCTTCCTTTCAAAAGGCTTCTAGTTCTGTGAGATTGTTGGGCCGTCTTGCATGCACTGCCTTTTTGAGGACTATCCACATATTTTCGATGATGCTTAGGTTGGGGGACTGTGGGGGCCATGGCAAAGTCTTCAGCTTGTGCCTCTTGAGGTAGTCCATGGTGGATTTTAAGATGTGTTTAGGATCATTATCCTGTTGTATAAGCCATCCCCTTTTCATCTTCAGATTTTTTTTTACAGACGGTGTGATGTTTGCTTCCAGAATTTTCTGGTATTTAATTGAATTCATTCTTCCCTCTACCAGTGAAATGTTCCCCGTGACACTGGCTGCAACACAAGCACAAAGCATGATCGATCCACCCCCGTACTTAACAGTTGGAGAGGTGTTCTTTTCATGAAATTCTGCACCATTTTTTCTGCAAACATACCTTTGCTGATTGCAGCCAGCAAGTTCCATTTTATCTTCATCAGTCCACAGGACTTATTTCTAAAATTCATCAGGCTTGTTTAGATATTCCTTTGAAAACTTCTTATGCTGAATTCTGTGCCGAGGACATAGGAAATGTTTTCTCTGCCTCCGTGTTGCACGTGACTACAAGGTGCTTCTTTCTTTTTTTCACTCTGAAATTGTACAAAACAAAAATAATACACTAATTTTGCTTAAAAGATTGAAAAGAATGTTTCATCTTTAACCTTCTGACTTTTGGAGATCAGTTTATCTTCTACTCATTTAACTATTCACAGTAACAGAAATTTTGACCAGGGGTGCCCAAACTTTTGCATGCCATCGTGCTTACAATGTAGTCTCAGGTAACTCAAAACATGATATGTCTGTCTTTGGATTGATTTTCGTGAATATAATTATAATATAATATAATATGATCTGGGTGTTAATCTTAATTTTTTGCATCAAATAAGTTATTACATCTTTGAAAATAATACTTAAACTTTTCTGATGACTGTTCATTTTTATAATGGCCATGTTTAATCAACAACCTCCATTATTTGTCACCCAACATCATTCACCCTGAAGCTGGGCATCACTGTGTAAGTACAGAGTGAGAACATTGTGTGGGTGTGGCTTCCAGCACAGGGATTGGAGAGGTGGGAAGTCCTCTATATTGACTAATCTATATTTGAACATCATCTAAGTGCTTTTATTGTTGGTGACATTTCAGTTGACCTCCAAATATCTGTAGCACTTGGGGGAGAGTTCAGTGTTTCCCTCTCTAACACGTGAGTGTGAGTTTTCTGGCTTCATCTTAAAATTCTCAAGCTTGAATTTTAAAGATATTTCCCCTGGCCTTGTGCAACATTCTCATCTCACTCACCCCACACCTGTCCACTTACCCACAATGCAATGCTCAAAAGAAATAGAAGCAGCCATTTCTATTACCTACCACAGTATTTGATCACATGTGAATTGATACACTTTGGAAGGAGAAATTTTAAGTCAAAATACAGAGCTAATGGCAAGATTCTCAGCAATGTGGAACGACAGAAGGCTCTTGGGGTCCACATCCATTAATGCCTCAAAGTTGTTGTGCTCATTGTTAAAGAGGCGTTTGCTGTGTGGACCTTCATTAGCTGGGGATTGAGTTCAAGAGTGTGAAATAATTTTGCAGATAAAACCCTGGTTAGACCAGACTTGGGGTAGTGTTTTCAATTCTGGTCTCATTATAGGAAAGATGTGGAAGCTTTATGTTGTCATACGGTGGACATAGAGAGCAGACCCAAATGCAAAACACAGACACTGAAGTACTAGGACCAGGATAAGGTGTGTCAAGAAAGCAAGGGAAATGACACTGGACAAGACACAGGCCCTGGACAAGACTAGGATACAGGGCCTGGGCTAGGACTAGACTAGGAAAGTGGGACCTGGACAAGGAACTTGGAACCTGAACAAGGACTCCACACCAGAGACTTGGAAGGGACCCAGAACCTGTGTCTTGACTCCATGTCAGACTCCAGATCTAGACGAGGACAAAACATGGTAAGGCAACAGGACTGAACGTGGGGGCAGGACGCAGGATTCCTGGGCTGGATGAGGACACAAAGCTCAGACTTGGTCTTGGGAGACAGGAATGTAGAACACAGAGCCAGAACCCCTCCTTGGGAACAGGACTCATACACAGAAAGCTGAAAACAACAAGACAATTCCCAACAGTAGGTAGTGACAAACAGCCAGACCTACCTAGAGAATGTATGGACACAGAAACAGTTCCAACAACAAGTGATGGTTCCTTATCAAGGCACAGCAAGGCTCCAGTCTTGCTCCAGCAGTAGAACTTGACAGCAAGAATAGGCAAAGGGTAGCAGGCGAGGCTCCAGGCAAAGGGCTACAGAAAGAAGGGGAATGGAAGGGAACAGTTCGGCTTCAGGGTAACATCAAAGAAAGCCTGGCTTACCCATCAGAGGCAAGGACAGGAAAGGACAAATCCAACCACAGAGTGACAGCAAAGACAGCCTGACTTACTCCACAGAGACAAGGACAGAACAATAACAAGCCAAACCAGCATCTACACTCAAACCCAGGGCCACTTATATTCCCAGTGCCAAGATGAGAATCAGGTGCCTATGATTAAGCCCAACTGAAACAAGGGACAGCCAGAAGACCCAGAGTCTGGAGTCCACGGGCCAGACCATGAACCAGAATGCAGATCACATGGACTGGACCATGATATAGATAGAACGCAGAGGAGATTTACCAGACTGCCGTCTGGATTTGAATGCATGTCTTATGAGGATAGATTGAACGAGCTCGGTTTTTCTCTCTGGAGAACAGGATGAGCAGTAACTTGATAGAGATGTATAAGATGGTAAGAGGCATAGATCAAGTGGATAGCCAGAGTCAGTTGCCTATGGCAGAAATGGTTAGTAGGAGGGAGTATAATTTTAAGGTGATTGAGGAAATTATAGGGGAATGTCAAAGGAGATTTATTTTTTTTACACAGAGTGTGTTGAGTGTCTGGAACACCCTGGCAGGGGTGGTGATAGAGACAGATACATTATTGGGTTAAAAACTGTTAGACAAGCACATGGATGATAGAGCAATGTAGGGCTATGCAGGAGGGAAGAGTTAGATTAGTCTTGGAGTAGGTTAAAAGGTCAGCACAACATTGTGGGTCAAAGGGTGTGTACTGTGTTACTCTGTTCTCTGTACATCACCTTTGTCCAACCTTTGTTAATTCCTTCCATTGGTTTGTCTTCATTTTACTTCAGTGTTGGTTTCTACATCTCTGAACCACTGTTTTTATGTCCCACAGGAGCCAATCTTTAACAGGTCACAATATTCCAAGTATTTTATCCAGATTAGTGTTCTGACTTGTAATCTCATCTGTCCATTTCCTGCCGCAGATGTTCCCTGGCCTGCTAAGTTCCTCCAGTATCTTTGCATTGCTCCAGATTCCATCGTCTGCAGTCTCATTTGATATCTATCTCTTAATCTGAACATAATGTTGAGAATACCATTGTATCTGTTTTATATTCCATTCATGACCATGCAGAATTCATATATACAGGAACAACTTGGGGAGAAGTTGGTACACTTCTGGTTAAATCTAAATTTCTAGTTTTTTCAGTAAACAGGATGTTTATTGAAGAATAAATATTTGTTGTTTGCTTGTGATGGAACAAAGGAAACAATCTCCCTTCACAAGGCTGTAATTCTGTCATCACGTGGAGAAAGGCTCAAAGCTGTTGACCGGTAGTATTCAGATTCAGATGTGTTTATTTCTCACATGTACACCAATACACACAGTGAAATGTGTTGGCTGCGTTCACAACCAACACAACCTCAGGATGTGCTGGGGCAGCCCACAAGGGTCACCACACATTCCAGAGCCAACACAGCAGGTCCACGATGTCCAGCAGAACAACACAAGCAACAACAACAGCAACAGCAACAGCATCAAAACAAAACTACAACAAAAGAAGCCCGTTCCTCCTTCCCACCCACTCACACTCACCGGACAGGCTGCGTCTGGATTTCCAACCCCCTGACCCTGGTCTGGACTCGCAAACACATAGACAACAAGATATTGAGCCTTTGCAACAGGAGATTCTACCATTGGGCCTCGACCTCCAGCCTTGCTGATTTCGGAATCAATACCGTGACTTGCCGATCATTGGACTTTGAACTTCAGGCCTCCAACTATGGACTTGCCTGGATCTTGGACTGTAGGACTCACCCACCGTGGAGGGGTCACTGGCCCATCCCTCCTACCTGCACAGATCTACAACCCCAGGACCTGCCGACCAGGGGATGACTCACCGGCCAGGAGGATAACCAGCTCTCATCCATGGGGCATGCTGAACCCAGACCTTAATAACCAACACTGTCAAAGTCAGCTCACAGGACACTGAAGTTCTTTTCCCCAGGGCTGAAATGTCTAGCACAAGAGGGCATAGTTTTAAGGTGCTTGGAAGTAGGTACAGAGGAGATGTCAGGGGTAAGGTTTTTACGCAGAGATTGGTGAGTGTGTGGAATGGGCTGCCGGGGACAGTGGTGGAGGCAGATACAGTAGGGTCATTTAAGAGACTCCTGGATGGGTAAATGGAGCTTAGAAAAATAGAGTGTTATGGGTAAAGCCTAGGTAGTTCTAAGGTAGGGTCACGTTTGGCACAGCTTTGTGGGCCGAAGGGCCGGTATTGTACTGTATGTTTTCTATGAAGTGTAGCAGCTGTAAACCTCCACTGTTCCCAATTTCTTTTTATTTGATTTTAATCCAAAATGTATGAGTGTCATAACAAAGTTGCTCATTATTGCAGGAAGAATAACGATATTTTCTTTATTTTTCCCTCCGCTTAGTTTGTAAAGGTTCTCAAGAACAAAGCGAAGAAGGATCATCAGGTAAGTGCAATTTATCCTTAGCCTTACTTTCTTGGATCATATTAAATTGATGTGGATTCCATCCAAGCTCTGCCCCATGGTATTAACATCCCACTTACTGTAGCAGTTAACTTCTCTATTAGGATCTCAGTCCTGGTCCTGGTATAAGTTCATTTTGCCCAGAAGTACAACACCTTCTTGACCCAGCATCAGCATCAGTATTTGCTGAGGCCAAACCTTTCCTTCTGTAACCATTCCTTCAAATATGGATTTCTTCCTTAACCGGTTTCTCCTAATTTGCACATGGCTTGTTGCAGGTCCTTTTGATGTAACACTTATGAAGTTAGCTCAAAACTCTTGATCAACCCTTTTCAAGATGTCTTATCTGATTGCTGATATAGTGTTAGTTTTCTCACAACATATTTTTTCCTGCCATTTCCAACCTGGGCTAGTGACTGGTGATGAAGGATGTGAATGTTTCACCAGGTATGTCGATGACCCTCAACCCTATTGGAAAGAATTAGCCACAGAATAGGTGTATTTGCAAATATAATTTGTTCTGTGGGACTGAAAGGAAAAAGTTCAATATGATTCCTCCTTGGTACATGCTAAAATAAAATAGAAGCCTGTAAGACAGAATGGTGTTCACTTGGAGTGGGTTTGTTTTGAGAAAATACAACAGAACCAGTCCACAGCAATGCTTTGGGAAAGGTAAGGGAGTACAAGTCTACAGTCACAACAGAGAACAGTGATAAATAACATGCTTGTCTGGGATCAAGGCTGTAAGTCAAGTCAAGTAACTTTTATTGTCATTCCAACCATAACTGCTGGTACAGTACATAGTAAAACTGAGACAATGTTTCTCAGGACCATGGTGTTACATGACACAGTATAAAAACTAGGCTGGCCTACGTAAAAAGCAACATGAAAAAAAACTACCCTAACCTGCGGACCTATCCAGGACTGCATAAAGTGCACAAGACAGTGCAGGCATTGCAATAAATAATAAACAAGACCATAAGGGCAGTAAGGTGTCAATCTAAACTGAGTATTGAGGAGTCTGATAGCTTGGGGGAAGAAACAACCATCTCTTTTGTTTTGTTCCCATTCAGAGACAGGTTGTTGGCTCTGCACCAGTCCGTTAGCTGCTGCACCTCCTCTCTGTAAGCTGACTCGTCGTTCTTGCTGATGAGACCCAGGGATAAGGGGGTGGGTGCTGCTACCACCAAGGGATGGAAAAGTACCAGTGTAAGGGGATTTGAAGGACATAAAAAAGGAGAACTTTCATAAGATTACAAGGACACGGGTGTGTGGTCAGACGACGCAGGAGTACAGAGTGACCAGGACATGGAAGACCCAGGAAAAGATAAATATGTGCAGAGGAGTGGAGAATGTATCACTGTATGGTTAGCTCAGTTGTGGGATACAGGGGCTGCCTCGGTGCATTTGACCATGGAGGAAGTTAATGATAGCATGAACATTGACATCTCTAACTTCTGTTAATGCCCCTCCTCCCTTTCTTACCCTATCCCTGAAATATTTAGATTTCCCCCTCCTTTTTTTTCTCTCTCTGCCCATCACTCTGCCTGCTTTCCATTTCCCTCTGGTACTCCCCTCCCCCTTTCTTTCTCCCTGGGCCTCCCGTCCCATGATCCTTTCCCTTCTCCAGCTCTGTATCACTTTCGCCAATCACCTTTCCAGCTCTTAGCTTCACCCCACCCCCTCCGGTCTTCTACTATCATTTTGCATTTCCCCCTCTCCCTCCTACTTTCAAATTTTTTACTATCTTTCCTTAAGTTAGTCCTGACGAAGGGTCTCGACCTGAAACGTGCTTCTCCCTATAGATGCTGCCTGGCCTGCTGCGTTCCACCAGCATTTTGTGAGTGTTGCTTAAGTTAATGACTTGTTCCCTCTACACAAAACGTTTTTAATATCAGATGCAGAATGACAATGACTGGGGACAGCAGGGAGCGCTTTAGCACACTATCGACGAGGGGATCGCGATACTTCGCACAATAGTTACACATGCAGGTGTTTACCGCAGACTGGGTGGGATGGCCCGGACGAGGAGATATTGAATCAGGAGCATGTGAACAGAATGGCTCATTATCGGTCCATATTTATGGGGAAATCTGCGGTGCCTCTTGTGGATACAAGGGAGACACCCCGTGGGTGAGGCACTAAAGAAGACAGAGGTATTAAAGGCAGGTTGCTGAGGGGAAAACGAAAGCTGGAGTTTTTAAATGAAAGGAGGGGATGGGAAACATGAAAACTAACGCATGCAGTAGCCGCTCCCCACCCTGCACACCTCAGGGAACATTGCTGAGTAGCCATGTTACCTAAAAATGTCATCGGAATTAATGTGTTGGAGGGACAGACAGAGCCGGCTAAATTAATAGCAAGTGATTAAGTGGGGCTAACGGGGTGGGAGCCGCTTACAATCCGGCCACCGAGGACCGTGGTTTGTGTGAAACCGTACCGAATATCGGGAGGACATTCGGAAGTCTCAGACACCGAAGCAGGTTTGTTCAAACAGGGTGTGATCAAACATACAACGTCTGAGTTCACAGTCCTGTCTGGCCAGGGAAGAAACCGGACGGTAGCTGGGGGGATGACAGTGATTATCGCCAGTTAAATAAACACGCCGCTCCGTTAACTGCAGCTGTCCCGGACATGTTACAGGAGAGAAGGGATAGTACGCGGTCATAGATCGGGGAAAAGCTTTCGTCCCCATTCCCCTGTCGCCAGGGTGACGTGATCAATGGGAAGGCAGACGTTTACCCGATTGCCTCAGGGTCTGTGCAGAGCTGAGAGCGCTACTCCTCGATGCATGGGCTCTCTCGCCTGATAAACAGGAAGACTACTGTATCAATGGCATCCTTCTACAGGGACCCAGAGATGCAGTCCTGCCAAAGGGTCTCGGCCCAAAATGTCGACTGTAACATAGCACATCCAACTGTCCTGTTGCGACCCTTATCTAACCAGGAAGAAAGCAATATTGAGTGGGGTCCAGAGCAACAACAGGCGATCGAGGCTGCTCGGGGAAACTGTGTTTCAGGCCCTGCCTCTGTCTCCTCGTTTCCCCTGATCGCCCTGGAGTTACAGGTGTCCCTACTTCAGAATTTATGGAGTAAATGACGAGGACAGAATTGGGTGAACATTCCCTTAGGGTTCTGGCCCCGCACCCTACCTGGTGCAGCTGGCCGATACAGACCCTTTGAAAAACAACCACTGGCCAGGGAGTTGGTGGAGACGGAGGCCTCCCGAGGGAGGTGAAGTCATTCTGACACCCAACCTCCCGATTTCGACGTGGGTGCTCTCGGAGACCTTCACTACCCAGGGTGGGCGGGGGCAGCCTCTATTGTGAAATGAAGTGGTACATTGCAGAACGGGCAAACAAGGGCTCGGGCGGTGGGGGTTGAGGGTTGTGGAGGTGGTCAACAACCTTGAATTTGGCACTATGGCTGGTCAATTGGGAGTGCATGTCATGACTACCTGCAGGCAGAATGAAAGAAGTTAATACTGTGTGTGATATTTGTCAGCAGGTTAAAAGGATTGAAGTCATATTAACTGGAGGATGTTTCAGCGCAGGTATAACAGATTGATTACATCGGACTCCTGTCACAGCAGCAACGAGTTGCTTACCATGGTTGTCACCCATTCAGGTCTGTTCGTGGAGATTCCTTGCACCAGAGCTGACCAGAATCACACACTGAAGGGATTGCAGAAATTAATTGGCTGTTATGGGACCCCCAAGAAATAGTGTTAGATGATGGGTCTCAGTTAGGGTTGCCAACTGTTCCGTATTAGCCGAGACATCCCATAAAGTGGGCTAAATTGGTTTGTCCCATATGGACTGTCCTTGTCCCGTATTTGACTGCTACTACTCTGTAATCACCAGAGGGCACCCTGACAGACAGATCCTAGATCTGATGCACCAGCGTGTGTGCGTGTTGCATGTGCTGTTGGCGCCAGGCACATGTGATTCTCCTGTCATCGATCACAGGCCCTTATGCGCATCAGCTGTGTGCTATATTTTGCCAATTCCTGCCAAAAAAAAAAGCTTCAGTAACATCTGGGGTTGTTCGGTTGGTTTAGCATGTGCCAATATGGATAAACCTCCAAAATAGAAAAGACTGTGCGGCTGTAACTAGCAATGAGAAGCAAAAAAGACATGGGGTAAGCCTGTCAGCGGTGACTGGACGTCGATGAAGGCCGTCGGGAATTCTCAATTGGCCATGGAAGTGAGAGTCACCGAACTCAGCATGCCTCCACAGAAATGCACAAGAACGTCACTCTAGCTAAAGGTGCAAGCAATGTTGGTGCATTCTTCATTAAATCTACTATGGAAAATGACAAAATTGCGGCAAGTGAAGCCTCCTATGTGTACCAATACGGTTAAAACACAGACTCGGCTACAACAGCACTGACTGTCTTGCTAATCTCAACGGTGCTTTGTTTAATGACTCAAATGTTGTGAAGAAGATGCACTTGGGAAGAACGAAAGCTGAGATGATTACGATGAACCAAAGACTGTGCGGGATATTATGGATGATCTGACCCCGGCTGAAGAGGGTGAGCCCGCGGAGCCTGCGTATTTCTCATTTGTCACCAATGCCTGAAACAAGGGAGATAAAAAAATGTTTCCAGTGTGCGTGAGATATTTCCGTGCCGCTGGAGTGCAGTGTAAGTTACTTGACTGTTATGAAGACAGTGATGAAACTGCAAGCTCTGATGAGCTGCCTGGAAAAGTGTGACCTGGATATTAGACACGTCACAGCCTATGCAGCAGATAGCGCCAACGTAAATTTTGGAAAACACCACTCAGTTTACCAGTTATTGAACAGTGCCGACAATCGCATTCTGAAAGCTAATTGCCCAGCTCACGTAGCTCATAACGCCTGTGATCAGCTGTCAGTGGATATTGAAACTATTGTTCTAAAGGTCTACAGCCACTTCTCAGTATCTTCTTCCCGAAGAGAGGAACTGCGACAATGTTTTGCCTTTGTTGACATCGAGTGGTGTGAAATTCTGTGTTATGTTTGCACACGATGGCTCCTGCAAAGCTGGCCAGCTCTGACGTCATATTTCAGGTACCTTGAGACCTGCCCTGTGGCACTGAAGAAGATTTTTGAGGATGAAGAAAAAAACTGGAGCTATTGAAATTTATCTGTGCTTTTTCCGCAACGTGGGGTGTGTTTCTGACCAACTCGTAAAAAAGCTGGAGGAAACAAAACTCTGCATCACAGGTGTTTACGAGGAAGTCCAAAAGTTCCAAATGAAGATGCTTCAGCAGAAACATGCAAACACCAGCGGGCATATGTAAAATATGTACACCGAACATACGATTGTGCTATTAACCTCCTCCCCGGGGCCTCGTTGCAAGTTGGTTGTCTAACTTGTCCCGGCCTGAGAGTGAAGCCATGGAGAAGTACGTCAGTGACTCGCTCGTGGTGGGCATTATTCGGCCCTCATCCTCCCTAGTGGTCGCAGGGTTATTTTTTGTGGGGAAGAAGGATGGGTCATTACGCCCCTGAATTGATTACCGAGGCCTCAACAACATAAGCATTAAAAACAAGTACCCACTGCCCCTCCTAAATTCAGCATTTGAACCATTTCACCGAGCCACCATCTTCTCAAAGTTGGACCTTCAAAGTGCCTACCATCTGGTCAGAATAAGGCAGGGAGAGAAGTGGAAGACAGCATTTAATATGCCTCTAGGCCACCTTAAATACCTGGTCATGCCGTTTGCCCTCACCAATGCCCTGTTTTTCAAACCCAAGTTTGCAGATATTCAGGGCTGTAATTTCTCCTGGGAAAAGGCAAGTCACGTTTATGGTCATTTCGACCATAACTGCTGGTACAGTACATAGTAAAAATAAGTCAACATTTTTCAGAGCCATGGTGTTACATGACACAGTACAAAAACTAGACTGAACTACATAAAAGATCAACACAGAGAAAGCTACACTCGACTACAAGCCTACACAGGACTACGTAATGTGCACAAAAACAGTGCTGGCATTACAATAAATAATAAACAGGACAACGGGGCAGTAAGGTGTCAGTCCAGGCTCTGGGTATTGAGGAGTCTGATAGCTTGGGGGAAGAAACTGTTACATAGTCTGGTCGTGAGAGCCTGAATGCTTCTGTGCCTTTCCCCAGACGGCAGCAGGGAGAAGAGTTTGTATGAGGGGTGTGTGGGGTCTTTCATAATGCTGTTTCCTTTGTGGATGCAGTGTGTAGTGTAAATGTCCGTGATGGCAAGAAGAGAGACCCCGATGATCTTCTCAGCTGATCTCACTATCTGCACAGGGTCTTGCGGTCCAAGATGGTGCAATTTCCAAACTAGGCAGTGATGCAGCTGCTCAGGATGCTCTCAATATAACCCCTGTAGAATGTGATGAGGAATGGGGGTGGGAGATGGACTTTCCTCAGCCTTCACAGAAAGTAGAGACGCTGCAGGGCTTTCTTTGCTATGAAGCTGGTGTTGAGGGACCAGGTGAGATTCTCTGCCAGGTGAACACCAAAGAATTTGGTGCTCTTAATGATCTCTACTGAGGAGCCATCGATGTTCAGCGGGGAGTGGTCGCTCCGTGCCCTCCTGAAATTTTGTTCATATTAAGAGACAGGTTGTTGGCTCTGCACCAGTCTGTTAGCCACTGCACCTCTCTGTAAGCTGACTCGTCGTTCTTGCTGATGAGACCCACCACGGTCGTGTCATCGACAAACTTGATGATGTGGTTCGAGCTGTGTGTTGCAGCACAGTCGTGGGTCAGCAGAGTGAACAGCAGTGGACTGAGCACACAGACCTGGGGGGCCCCCGTGCTCAGTGTGATGGTGTTGGAGATGTTGCTCCCGATCCAGACTGACTGAGGTCTGCCAGTCTGGAAGACTAGGATCCAGTTGCAGAGGGAGGTGTTCAGGCCCAGTAGGCTCAGCTTTCCAATCAGTTTCTGAGGGATGATTGTGTTGAGTGCTGAACTGAAGTCTATGAACAGCATCCAAACTTATGTGTCATTTTTGTCCAGCTGGGTTAGGGCCAGGTGGAGGGTGGTGGCAATGGCATCATCTGTTGAGCATTTGGGATGGTACGCAAACTGCAGGAGGTCCAGTGAGGGGGGCAGCAGGGTCTTGATATGCGTTATGACGAGCCTCTCGAAACACTTCATGATGATGGATGTAAGTGCAATGGGACGGTAGTCATTCAGGCAGGACACTGAAGACTTCTTTGGCACGGGAACGATGGTGGCAGCCTTGAAGCACATTGGAATGGTGGCGCTGCTCAGGGAGTTATTGAAGATGTCAGTGAGAACATCTGCAAGCTGGTCTGCACATCCTCTGAGCACTCTACCAGGGATGTTGTCTGGTCCAGCAGCCTTCCGCGGGTTGACCCTGCACAGGGTTCTTCTCACATCAGCCACAGTGAGACACAGCACCTGGTCATTTGTAGGAGGGGTGGACTTACTCGCCACCACGTCATTTTCCTCCTCAAACTAGGCGTAGAAGTTATTCAGCGCATCTGGGAGGGAGGCATCACCTGCACAGTCAGGTGATGTTGTCCCATAATTGGTGATGTCCTGGATTCCCTTCCACATGCGCCGCATGTCGCCACTGTCCTGGAAGTGGCTCTGGATTCGCTGGGGGTGTGCATGCTTTGCCCCTCTGATGGCCCAGGACAGTTTGGCCCTCACTGTTGTTAGAGCTGCCTTGTTGTCTGCTCTGAAGGTGGAGTCACGGGACCTCAGCACGCACGCACCTCTGCGGTCATCCACGGCTTCTGGTTAGCACGTATAGTGATGGTTTGGACAGAGTAACATCATCAATGCACTTGCTGATGTACCTGGTCCCTGATGCTGTGTAGAGAAGATCTTCTCTCTGATGACCATTAAATGGTCAGACTCAATAAACAGATGCAGATGATCAATAAACTGATCAAAAATGAACTTCAAATATCTGTGATCTGTGACTTGTCATGTGAGGACTTCTCTCTGGATGTGCAAAAGGACAAAGGACTGTTCAAATCAGTCAAGAGCAGCAAGAAATATCCATGGAAAAGTAGACTTGGTGAGTCCCCCCCTTTTCCTCTTTTGCAGTGATTATATGTCTACTCTATAGCACATACAGGCAGGGTTATTTGGTGTTATTTCATGCCTGACTGGTAGTCAGATTATGCTTTGTTATAATTTGGTGTTACATTGTTACATTGGCCCGTCACTGTTTCTGTTCCATTGACGGGAAGCGATTGCGATTGAAAATAATGTGGAAATAATAAAGCGTTTGGAAGAGGTGAAATGCCGACGTTCATTGGAAAAGCGTTAGGTCAATGATCGGAACAATTTTAAAGGATAAAGGATAAAGTGAGAATAATGGATCGTGTGAAATGCCCTGCCCCGATGAAAGCTACAAATATTACTAAGCAACTCAGCGGTTTAATTATTGGAATACATATGTTTCTTAAGTGTTTTATATGCATAGAAATGTAAAATATATACTATATACTAAGACAAACGTTTGATTAACTGACGCTAAATAATACCAGATGTACAGTTTGTATTTGTTCCGACTTACGTACAAATCCGACTTAAAGGCAGACTCAGGAATGGAACTCGTTCATAACCCGGAGACTGCCTGTAGTACCACACTCAAATTCAGCTACGAGACATCTCAAAGTGGTGGCCACAGGATACTCAAATAGAATCCACATATGGATTCCACATATGCAACAGTAGCTTATCACGAAGAGGACCATCTTCAAGGGAACCCCCGCCCAGGCAAGGGTCGACACACCGGTAGGTTCCACAAGGTTACCCCAAACACACAATGTGAAAGCCACTTAGCCAGTTCCATGAGATACGAAATAACTCCAACAGTGATTTGCCACAGGGGTGACTGTCTTCAATGAACCACCACACCCAGACAAAGGGTAAACACACAGGTGGTATTCACAAAGGTTTTCCCCTCACCAGAGAACCCACTCCTGTGGATTAACTAAGTGACAATCACACTTTCATATCCAAATAAAAACAAGCTCACCCTCACGGGCTACTTAGAGAGAGAGTCCAAACAGTGATCTCTTTGTCACTGGGCTTCTTCTGTTTCAAACCTTCCTCTCCCCTCTTCTCTTCTCTGCAAACTTCTTGTAGTTGGAGAAACTTGTAAGAATCAGTTATTGATACTCTGGATTGATCTCAACTCACCCCTTTTGGGCCACTGAGAGTTTAAACCAGTGACTGACTCACTGGTGTCTTTCATTGACCGAATCCATCTTGACTCTAACTGTGTGTCTGTGTGTCCTTGTATATTCAAAACAAGCTGCAGAGAAACCATAACATTGATTGCCCATCAAATAACTCCATCTCTCTCTCTCTCTCTCTCTCTCAACCAGCTCAAGCATTGTCCAAAAGTCAGTCTCATTCTCCTGGTGTTTTAAAGTGACAGTCCACAGAAAAATATGAACCCTAGGGGTTTATAACACTCCCAAACATCAAAGCTGATTGATTGAAAGAATGAAAGGACCTTTAAAACAACAGATTCATTTAGTCACCTTACAAGGGTGGCTGACTGTATTATACAAGTCTTGTAGAATCTAAACAATAGACCATTACCCAAAGGATTATCGCTAACCAGGATGATCCCCAGAACTGGAGGAGGAAGCAGGCACTGAAGAAAGGGCTCCCACAGTGGGAGGGAAAGTTAGGGTGCACCTTCCACTTTCTCTGGTTTGTAAGGGAAAAATTTCAGCAAACGGAGATGGTAACACATACAGTGTGTCAGTACAAGCAGAAGATAATCTGTTGTGTTTGAACAGGGAGGAATTGACCAAATGAGATTAGTTTAAATATTTGTAATGACAGATAATTTGTTTTTTCATCCATCGTCTCAATACCAAAGAAGACTTCAGTGTCCTGCCTCAATGACTACCGTCCCGTTGCATTCACATCCATCATCATGAAGTGTTTCGAGAGGCTCGTCATGAGGCATATCAAGACACTGCTGCCCCCCCCTCATGGACCCCCTGCAGTTTGCGTACTGTCCCAACCGCTCAACAGACGATGCCATTGCCATCACCCTCCACCTGGCCCTAACCCACCTGGACAAAAAAGACACATGTTCAGATGCTGTTCATAGAATTCAGTTTAGCATTCAACACAATCATCCCTCAGAAACTGATTGGAAAGCTGAGCCTACTGGGCCTGAACACCTCCCTCTGCAACTGGATCCTAGACTTCCTGACTGGGAGACCTCAGTCAGTCCGGATCGGGAGCAGCATCTCCAACACCATCACACTGAGCACGGGGGCTCCCCAGGGTTGTGTGCTGAGTCCACTGCTGTTCACTCTGCTGACCCACGACTGTGCTGCAACACACAGCTCGAACCACATCATCAAGTTCGCCGATGACACGACCGTGGTGGGTCTCATCAGCAAGAACGATGAGTCAGCTTACAGAGAGGAGGTGTAGTGGCTAACGGACTGGTGCAGAGCCAACAACCTGTCTCTGAATGTGAGCAAAACAAAAGAGATGGTTGTTGACTTCAGGAGGGCACAGAGTGACCACTCCCTACTGAACATCGAAGGCTCCTCGGTAGAGATCGTAAAGAGCACCAGATTTCTTGGTGTTCACCTGACAGAGAATCTCACCTGGTCGCTCAACACCAGTTCCATAGCAAAGAAAGCCCAGCAATGTCTCTACTTCCTGCGAAGTCCGAGGAAAGTCCATCTCCCACCCCTCTTCCTCATCACATTTTACAGGGGTTGTATTGAGAGCATCCTGAGCAGCTGCATCACTGCCTGGTTCAGAAATTGCACCACCTCGGATCGCAAGACCCTGCAGCGGATCGTGAGGTCAGCTGAGAAGATCATCGGAGTCTCTCTTCCCGCTATCACGGACAATTACACTACACGCTGTATCCACAAAACGAATGGCATTTTGAAGGACCCCAGGCACCCCTCATACAAACTCTTCTCTCTCCTGCCATCTGGGAAAAGGCACGGAAGCATTCAGGCTCTCATGACCAGACTATGTAACAGTTTCTTCCCCCAAGCTATCAGACACCTCAATTGCCAGAGCCTGGACTGACACCTTACTGCCCTATTGTCCTGTTTATTACTTATTGACAGACAGACAGACATACTTTATTGATCCCGAGGGAAATTGGGTTTTGTTACAGCCGTACCACCAAGAATAGTGAAGAAATATAGCAATATAAACCATAAATAATTAAATAATAATAAGTTCATCATGACAAGTGGAAAAATAAGTCCAGGACCAGCCTATTGGCTCAGGGTGTCTGACACTCCGAGGGAGGAGTTGTAAAGTTTGATGGCCACAGGCAGGAACAATTTCCTATGATGCTCAGTGTTACATCTCGGTGGAATGAGTCTCTGGATGAATGTACTCCTGTGCCTAACCAGTACATTATGGAGTGGATGGGAGTCGTTGTCCAAGATGGCATGCAACTTGGACAGCATCCTCTTTTCAGACACCACCGTCAGAGAGTCCAGTTCCACCCCAACAACATCACTGGCCTTACGAATGAGTTTGTTGATTCTGTTGGTGTCTGCTACCCTCAGCCTGCTGCCCCAGCACACAACAGCAAACATGATAGCACTGGCCACCACAGACTCGTAGAACATCCTCAGCATTGTCCAGCCAATGTTAAAATACCTCAGTCTCATCAGGAAATAGAGACGGCTCTGACCCTTCTTGTAGACACCTTCAGTGTTCTTTGACCAGTCCAGTTTATTGTCCATTCATATTCCCAGGTATATGTAATTCTCCACCATGTCCACACTGACCCCTGGGAAGATGGAACACTTTCCTCATGGCAACGATGATTTTCTCCAAAATTGAGCAAATCAACCTTTGTTTCAAATGTGGGTTGGCCCAGACCAGGGTTCTTCTAGTCAGAAGAGAGATAATGAAGACTATCTTTCTGTGATCTGGAAGGAAACGTGATGACTGGAGTTCAAACATTAGTGAGCATTGGGTGAGGAAGCAGTTAATTTCAATTTCAATTTCCTTCATTGTGTTTGACAAGGAGGTTGCAGGAACAAGTAAGAACTTTTTTTCTGCCAGGAATTCCTTTTTATTTTCACAAATAATCATTATTCATAATAATATATAGGAAAAAGTGCAAAAGCATCTTACACCTTCATTATCATGTGTTCAATATATTCAGCAATGTTATCTCTGTGAAAAAAATTGCCATTCCTGTGTTCCCATGAGGTGAAATTGTTTGAGCAATAGCCCAGTTGACTCAGGGCCTCCCTGTCCAGAAGCACAAGGACCTGAGACTCTGGTCCTTCTTCACTGACCCTTTGCTTTGGCTACACTGAGCTTCAGTTGATCCTCATACAACCTGAATGTGCCAGTCAGAAGCTATTATTACAGACACCTCACTGTGCTGGAACCAACGGGAGCCTTTCACTGAGTTGATGGTGGTGTGTGTGTGTGTGTGTGTGTGTGTGTGTGTGTGTGTGTGTGTGTGTGTGTGTGTGTGTGTGTGTGTGTGTGTGTGTCCGTGTCCCTGGGAACAGGACAAATCCATCCTCCAACACAACAGTGACCAGTAGAAACTTAGCATATTGTGACACTTGGTGTCGATGTTCTTATTTTCCATTGTCAACCGGATGCAGCCACACATGGTAGTTGTTATCAGACTGAAGAAAACATTTGGTTCAATTCTGCCCCATTTGTTGGAGAATTGTCAACCATGACTCAATGGACTCGCTCCATCTTGGACATCCAGATGAACAGGAAGGTGTCCCATGTGTTTACTAAGGTAAAGGAGCAATTGTGATCAAAAGGTCTGTGACCTCTGCTGCCAATCCCCCAGTATGGGAATCACAGAGCAAGAAATACAATTTTGATTGATAACAGTCTCTGAGAATACAAATTTTTATGGAGGAGGGGGATAATAGGTCTCAGTAGGTACATTTAATGCCAGTCAAATGTATACAATATGCATCTTGATCTATTTTCTTTGTGAACATCCACAAAAACAGTGGAGTGCCTCAAAGAATGAATGACAGTAAAATATTAGAACCACACAGATTCCCCCCTTCAGCTCTCCCCCCACACGCAAAGAGATAATGAGAACTCTTCGCGAATGAATGGCCGCTTCCTGTGAGATTGACATCCTGAAGTAGGAGTGGTTCTGATTGGGATGGGGTATCATACAGGTATATCATAGACATGCTCTCCAAAATGGGTTTTACGGAGTGAATCAGACAGGAATGACGGAGGCCAAAATTCATGAACGATCTCTGTGAACACAATATTGTTAAGGAGGAGGAGGATGACCAGCTTGTACCCATATCCATGGTCAGTTCCAAAACTCATCGGCATCTATTACCATTTGAATTGGTGTCAGGGGCAACAGTTAACCACAGTATGAGTGAAGTCAGTGGTCCGATCCAGCGTCCCCTTTACCATCAGGTCTGAGTACATGAAGGTGCCGGGCATCTGGTTTGGAGGTGTAAAACATGCATTAAAAATTGGCTCTGTAGAAAGTGTGTTTTCTATCAATGACTGGAGAGAAGCTGGTTATCATATGTGATGATCTCTCAGGGCTGTTGTACTTGGTGCAGGTGTAGCCTGTTCTTTTCTCCTCTGCTCAGAAATCACCTGGGACACTTTCCAGTTCATCTGGGGATCTAAAATGGAACAAATCCAATAGGTCAGCGTGTACAAATTACCAGAGAATGGGGGCAAAGGTGTACCCGATTTCATCTGTGGCTGCATCAGCGTGTGTACGTGGACATCAGGAGTCACTATGTGCTATGGTTTTATCTGTCCCTGATGCAGCAGAGAACAGGTCTGGCCTCATTGACATAGAATGTCACAGTCAACTAGATGCGGCTGCACTACCTGTCCTTCGTGAAGGAGTTCTTCCAAGCAAATACACTGAGCACAGGTCCATCAGGCAGTGTCCAGCTGACACTGCAGGACAGGGACTTAAGGGTTTTTTTCCCGAAGAAGATCTCCAAGCCATTTCACAAAATGCCTTATCACCAGAACTGACCAACAGGTACAAGACTTCGCTTCGCTGGCAGCAGGGCACCCGCCAGCCTGATTGTTCTGGGATAGTGCTCATTGCACACTGACCTCAGAACAGCTACGGAGGGGAAGTAATGGACTCCCACCTCTTTAATGACTGTAGTGTGGAGACAGATGCAAGGATCCTTGTCTTTGGTCTAACAAAATCTTGTTGGTCTTCCAGCATAACGAGATGTTAAGTTCAAGTATATTACTATCTGGCTGTAATATATAAAACAAAGCATTACTATAAATAAATTAATAAAATACAATTTAAAATGCATGTCACACACGGCTCATTGTCTTAATAACGAGTGTTCGGTGGTGGCAGGGTATTCATTAGTCTCACATTCTGAGGGAAGAAGATGTTACCCAATCTGGCATCCTAGTCCTGATGCCTCTGTCCCTCCTTCCTGACACAAAGAGATTGTGGGATGGGTGGTAGGGATTCTCAGCAATGCTTCCGTGTGGGAATGCTCCTGACTGACACATTCCAGGCTGTGGGAGTTTGTGCTGAGGCTCAGTGCAGACAATGCAAAGGCTCTGTGGGGAAAGATCACAGTCTAAGCTCCTTCTGCCACCACATGTGGAGGGGCAGAGTTGGGTGGGGAAGCCCCTCGAACATTGACCATCACCTAAGGGGGTCACATCATTGGTAACAGTGCTATTGTTTAAAAATAAATTAAAACTATAGAATATATTGTCTAGATGACACTAAAATGTAAGATTGCAGTTTTCTTTTTGAAATCATTCTTTTTGTATATATGTTCTATTCTGAATATTTATTTTTAAATTTAAAAAAGCAGTAGTGAAACTAAGACCATTGGCTTGAGTTTTGGAGTGGGTTCTTTTGAAAGTCTGTACAAACTTGTTTAATGAGGAGAGGCTGAAAAGAATGGGTTGAATATCAAAATATAATCACAAAAACCTACTAAATTCTGAAAAAGGAATATTGATAAGGTAGCTGTAGAGTTAAGTTTTCTGTGGTGTCCATAATTTCAAAATAAGATGTTACTAAGTACAGAAATGACAAGTTTCTTCACACAAGGGCTTCATCATTGAGTATAATCTATTCAAAAACGAAAGAGAACAATTTTTAATGTGAAGAGAATCATCGGGTGAGTGCAGGAGAGTAGTACGAAGGTAAAATGGCAGCCATGAATGATGAATGTCAGGGTAGACATGGGAAGAGTGAGTGGGAATGAGGGGAAAGAGATTGCAGAGAGTTGTAGACTCAATCAGATCCATCACGGACACAGCCCTCCCCACCGTCGAGGACAACTTCCAAAGGCAGTGTCTGAAGAAAGTGACACCCATCATTTTGGATCCTCACCAGCTGTAACATGTCCTCTTCTCATTATCTCCAGAGGGATGGAGACCCCATTAAAAAATTTTATCCAATTGAGAAAAACATTTTACCATGAACAGAAGATTTGCCGCTATGTTAAAACAGGGGAACCATTTTCAGTTTTGCTATATGTAGAAAGAGTAAAGGGACACAGTTAGTCCTGAAGAAAGGTCTCGGCTCAACATTGACTGTTTATGTTTGTAGATGCTGGCTGACCTGCTGAGTTCCTCCAGTATTTTCTGTGTGTTGCTCTGGATTTCCAGCATCTTCAGATTTTCTCATGTTTACAGTTAGTCTTGGTTAGAATTGCATGAATAACCACAATGAAGGTACTTAGGTGGGAATATAAATTGAAAGATGACATAAGAATCCTAAGGCAGGATAAAGAATGGTTACAGAGTGAGAACAATATAGTAATTGGAATATGATCAAAGGACAGCCACATTGGAATTTAAAATAGAGTGAGGCTAATGAATATTCAGGACTAAGGAGATCGGGTACACTCAGAAACAAAACACAAAGTGAATTTTCAAATACCACAACTAGAAAAGCAAAAATATTGCCACCATTTGTCATCCCGGTTCGGATTTGGCCAAAATGTGGAGCGAGAGACAATGAAGTGGGTCAACAGTTCACAGTCTTTAATGCAAGCAGTGTTAAAGGAAAATGAAAACAATAAATGCTAGGCCAAACAGGGTCATTAACTAAAACTCTCAAATGAAAAACGAAGCATACATTGTGGCTGAAAAGAACATTTAAGAATGAAATGAATATCACTCTAATCTTCAGAGTCAGTAGATTCGACAGTCTAATTTATCTGGCAAGGCTAAATGCAAACAGCCAGCAAAGAATTGCTGTGCTATATCCAAGACTCAACAAGCACTATGATGACAAGTATGGAGATAAATACTATCACAACAAAATAATATTAGCTGACACGTGCATATTCACAAGTGCAATTGCCGTGTCTACTGCACTGCTGATTCCATAATTGTGACACCTTTATCATACGAAGGAAGGAGTATAGAGTAGGGTGCTCTTGTTACAACGGTTGTATTTTTTGACTGGATCTATGTGAAACAGTACATTTATTTTAATAAAAAGAAAAAAGAAGTTAAAAATTTAAAGTTTAAACTGGGGAAAAGGAAGAATTAATTGCAGCCACACGAACTGTGTGTCACTCCATTAAACAGTAGGTGGAGTCTACCTTCATCCTTATCTTAACAGGTCCACTCTTTTGAGGTGCAACGTTATGTGCTCATTGAAACAAAAACTTCACACCACTTTAAAAGTTTCTTTCCCCGGCACTTAATCTGATTAATCATATGATCATCACCTCAGCCCTAGCATTAAACTGTAAAAACTTCAAGCCACATTTTAGAATGATGAATTGAGAATAGATGCTAATATTTATGTATGTTGGATGCTGATATTTATGTATTTCTGCATATTTTACTCCATATCCGTACTTTAACCTCAAGATGTATTTTATATAATTCTTCATTCTTTATAATTATTGAATATTGTTTGTTTTTGTTGCATGTCACACCAGCACACCAATAGCAAATTCCAAGCAATGTACACAAAATGCTTGAGGAACTCTGAAGGTCAGGTCGCATCTGTGGAAATGAATCGATGTTTCAGGCAAAGACCCTTCATTGGGATGTTTTTGTATTCATAGCAATTCCCTAATCTGCTTGTGCATATATATGGCTAATACATTTGCCAGAGCTCCTTGAATGTCCCCTAGTATGATAAAATGGTGTCTTGATCTCACAATTGAGCTAATCGTGCCTGTTCACCTCACAGTCTGCTTGCACTGAGCTTTCTGGGGAACTGTAACACTTCATACCTCATTCCGTTGTTGTACATATTCCTTTGTACCACCTCAATGTACTGACGTCGCAGTAGTTCTGTATGACATGTAGAAGAACAGTTTTACATTTACCTCCAATCATACCTCCAATTCAAGTAGTCAGACCTGTCAGTGAAGGAAACATTGGATCAGTGCAATGACCTCACTCTTACCATGGTTAACTCTGGCACCTGATGCCATTTCAAAGGGTTATAGATGTCGAAGAGCTTGTGAACTGACCCTGGATCTGATAACAATACAGTAACAACATCCATTTTGAATGAGGTTTCGACCCTGGTTACTCCATTGCCTGGCATCAACATCCGTCTTTTGCATTTTTTTCCACCTGAGGGATTTGGCATAGATTTCTATACAGCACATAAACAGGGGAGAGTGGACAATCATCCGGATACCAGAATTGATGGGAAATCTCTCTGTTTCCCTACGATTGAGTTGGACTGCACTACAGATGTCTGTGTTTGATGCAAATCCTGACTCTAGCCCAGAACTTATTTTGGAGAGCATGTCTGTTGTGTATGTATATGATATTCTATCCAAGTCAGTATTAAGATCTAACCCTATGTCAGCAGGTCAAACTCACAAGAAGCTGCCACTTGATCGCGAAGTGTTCCCGTTATCCCCTTCCCCCTGATCAATTTATATTCTCGGAGATTCCTAATGAATCCTAAGTATCTTCAGGTTGTGTGTGGATCAAGAGTCACAATACGCTTAGGCACCATTCGTCACTGGCGTTTTGGAGGATGGGTCTCTCCTGTTCCCAGCAACTCACACACCGAGACAGGCATCAGGAGCTGCTGGGAGATCAGTTCCGTGAAGGGCTTCCGTTGGTGCATCTGAAACGTGTTGCTCTTCCAGCACAGTGAGGTGTCTGTAATGCCCGCTGCTAACTGACACATTCAGGTTGTATGAGGACGCGTGACCGACCCACTGGAGCTCAGTGCAGCCAATGCGAAGGCTTCTAGGATCCTTCTGCTTCCGGACAGGAAAGACCTGAGTCAGCTGGGGTAGCCCCTCAGACAATGTCATAGTGTGTCACCTCAGGGGATCACATGACTGACAATTGCTTTTTTAGCGTTAACCTTGCTCAAAATATTGAGCATGTGATAACGAGGATGTAAATTATTTTCGCTTTGTGTTTTACTTTTCGTGTCTATATTAATATGTATAAAGATTATTTGTGAAGTTTTAAAGGAACTCCTGACAAAAACGCGTTCTTATTTGTTCCTACAATCTCTCGCTCCTCCTTGTTTAACACAAGAGATTGAAATTGAAACTAACGAACGTGTATCTTCGGAGCAGACAAGTTAACTGTTGTTAAATATTGACCTGAGACAATTCTGTCCGTGTTCATCTTCACTGTTTACCAATCGTTATGAGTTCACTCCACATCACTCTCCTCCACTTTCCGCTGGGGAGCTCCGTGACCCGGTGTGCGGACCCTCCTCTGCTCTCTGTCCGCCAGCGAACGGGGTCAGTATCCCGGAGCAGGTCCGGCAACGATCGGTCGGGAAGAGACGTAGATCGGATGAGCGTCGGACCCAAGAATCGTCAACCCCGGGTTGAGAAGCTTGGGTCACCACCCGGTCTCCGGATATTTTCACTCGTTCGCCTTTTCTCGCTTCTGCTCCAGCTTGGTGTGGTCGGTGCCGAAGGTAAGGGAATGACTTCAGGTGTGAATCCGAGAGCCACAGTCTCCATTCCGCGCTCGGAGACTGTGGTGTCACCACAACAGATTGCTGACTGAACAAGCTTTTTCTTTCGCGGAACTGCAGCTTTGCAAGCTGAAGTCTGTTGTCCGAGGCATAAGTATACAGAGTATAAATAAATGACACGGCCATTCGCTTTTTGAACAGCACAGTACATTACAAACATGACAAAGATCATTTAACCTTGTTTGCGTGACTGGAATTATACACAATTTACATGAACAAATAAACACAACACACCGGTGCCACCTGAGAGAGAGAAGGAGGTAGTGTTCGGGGTTTTCAGATCAATTCCAGACCCTGACTAATGGTAAATTGGAGGGAGATGTAAGACTTTTCTTTTGCATGTCATACTGAACTCCCGCGACATCAGTACATTGAGGTGGTACAAAGGAATATGTACAACAACGGAATGAGGTATGAAGTGTTACAGTTCCCCAGAAAGCTCAGTGCAAGCAGACTGTGAGGTGAAAGGGCATGATGAGGTCAATTGTGAGCCAAGTAGTCTAATTCTGCCCCTTTATCTCATGGTCTTAGCATCTTATTTCCACATGTGTAAAAAGTCAAAATAAAACTTCAATGAATTCTAAGGACCCTGACTGACCCAGTCATGCCCTCTTTTTGATGCTGGCATCAGGCTAGAGGTATAGGAGCTCAGAGACCTGCACCTCAGAAGTTCAAAAACATTTTCTGGACTCTAAGTTACACTCTTCACTGCCTCGAGAAAGCAGTCAGTACAATCAAAGACCCATCTACCCTGGACGTTCTCTCTTCACTCTCCCTTTGGACAGTAGATACAGAAGCCTGAAAGCACATCCCATCAGGCTCAAGGACAACTTCTACCCACCTATTATGAGACAATTGAAACAAAAAATTCTTATCTGATAAGTTTCTTCACCAGGTAGTTAATCTGATTAATCATTTGAGTTAGACCCACCTCCATCTATTACCTCAGTCACTGGACTGCAATATCAACCACTTTTAATAAAGCTGTTTACATTGTGCATTGAGGCCAGTATTTATGTATTTATGTTCCATATCTGTACTTTAAAATCTAAATTTATTTTATATCATTTATTATTCTTTATAATTATTGAATGCTCTTTATTAGAAGTCCTAGTCCTGGAAAACAACAGCACAGGAACAGGCCCTTTGGCCCATCCAGTCCATACTGAACCATTTAAAACTCCATGTTTCATCAACCTGAACACAAACCATAGCTCTCCATACCACTCTGCTCCATGTACCTATCCAAACTTCTCTTGAACATTGAAATCGAAACCACATTCACCTCTTGTACTGGCCGCTCATTCCACACTCTCACCACCCCCTGGGTGAAGAAGATTCCCCCATCTTCCCCTTAAATATTTCACCTTTCACCTTATCCCATGACCTTCAGTTGCAGTCTCACCTAACCTCAGCAGAAAAATCCTGCTTGCATTTACCCTATCTATACCCCTCATAGTTGTGTATACCTTTATCAAATCTCCTCCCAATCTTCCAAATTCTAGGAAATAAAGTTCTAACCTATTCAATCTTTCCTTATAACACAGATCCTTGAGTCCCAGCAACATCCTTGTAAATTTTCTCTTTCAATCTTTTACATCCTTCCTGTAGGTAGGTGACAAAAACTTGCACACTATTCACCAACTTAGGCCTGACAATTAAGTCTTACACAACTTCAACATAACATCCCAATTCTTGTACTCAATACTTTGATCTCTGAAGGCCAATGTTCATGTCTGGCCAGCACTAAAACAGCAAATTCACAGCAACACACACAAAATGGTGGAGGAACTCAGCAGGTCAGGCAGCAGCTCCGGAAATTAATGAGCAATAGACATTTTGGGCTGAGACCCTTCATCGGGTTCTTTTGAGTTTACAGCAAATTCTGAATATATATTAATATTTATGGCAAATAAATTTGCTCTGTGGTCCTTGAATGGTTCTCTAGTACAATAACATGGATTATGATAACGATTCTTGGGTCTGACGCTCAACCGATCCACGTCTCTTCCCAACCGATCATTGCCGAACCTGTTTGCACCTAATAGATGTGTAGCTAGCCAGAGGGTTTTTTCCCAGGGCTAAAATGGCTAACATGAGGGGGCATTGATTTAAGGTGCTTGAAAGTAGGTACAAGTGGGATGTCAGGGGTAAGTTTTTTACAAAAAGTGTGCTGGGTGCATGGAATGCACTGCTACTGAGGCAGATACAATAGGGTCTTTTAAGAGTCTCTTAGATAGGTACATGGAGCTTAGAAAAATAGAGGGGTACGAGATAGGGAAATTCTAAGCAGCTTATAGAGCAGGTTACACAGTTGGCACAACATTGTGGTCCGAAGGGCCTGCAATGAGCTATCTATTTTTGATTTTCTATGTTTCTATCTTCTAATAACCAATGAGATGAGTGTGGAATTGGTGTAAATGGGTGGTGGGTTGTTGGTGGAGACTTGCTGAAGGTCGATGCTGTGTCTCTCTCTGACAATAACTGTGATCACATTGTGAGCTCTGAATGAAGGAAATGAATTTGCAGGAAATGCAAGTTAGTCACTGCTTCAACTGGAAAGACAGTTTGGTTACATGGTTGGTGGGAAGGCCAGAGGTTAAAGGACAGATGTTGTATCTGAAAACTGCAGATGCTGAAATTCTGAAAGATTCACAGGAAATTTTTAAAAAAGCTCCAAAGTTCAGGTAGTATCCGATGAAAGAGAAACAGTTACTGTATTCTGTCTGCAAACCATCGTTAGTAACTGTTCAGTGTTTCCAGCATTTTCTGTGTTTCATTTTGCGCATTGCATCTCCTGTGGATTTATGGAAAAGCACTTTAAGATATGAAAGTGTTGATGGGAATGGAGGAGTGGACCAGAGAATCACAAAGGGAATGATCGGTTTGAAAACCTGAAAGGAAATGGGACAGGAGTATGGGTCTGCCAAAATCCTGGCATTAATTGGGAAGGATAGACTCATAAAGGCTGATGGAAGAGAAGGTGAGAACCAGAAAATCTTTTTTTTTAACTTTGTCTTTTTGTGTGTTTTCCCCCTTACCATCAGTCAGTGGTTTTGCATTGCCCTGTGCTCTTGTTTGTTTTCCTGTCCCTGCACCTGCTCTACTCCAGCCCCTGTATTACTGAGTACTCTGCCTCTCACCTGTTTCTCATTATTACCTGTTTTGCTGCCACTTCTGTCTCATTGTGCTCCACCTATCATCTGCCTCTCTATTGCTCCGTGTATTTCAGTCCTGTGTTTTCACCTTTTGTTGTCAGATTGTGCCAATGAGTTTTCTTGAGCCTTTCCAGCACACATATATCTGAATTTTGTCCATCTGAATATTGACCCTGCCTGTTTCCTGATTCTGGGTTTTGGATTTCTCTGGAATTTTTGATCTCCACCTGAACTTGGATGCTGACTTTGTTTGCACCTTGGGATTTATTACTCAATTAATATGACTGTGCACAGAGTACTGGGTCTGAGATTGGATCCCTGCTCCAGTGTTCTGACAGTACAATCTGGCCAGAATGGATCCAGCAGACCCCTGTCATCTGAGAGCTATCCTGGAACAACAGGGCATGGTGCTCGGGAGACACCAGCTGGATTCCATGTTCAGGGCAGTGGAGTCACTTTCTACCAATGTAGCCGATCTTGTGGCCCAGCCTCAGTCAATCCTAGCTCTGCATACCACGCCCATCCATGTACTTATCCAAACTTCTCTTGAACTTTGAAATCGAAACCACATTCACCACTTGTACTGACCGCTCATTCCACACTCTCACCCCTCCTGAGTGAAGACGATTCCCTCACGTTCCTCTTAAACATTTCACCTTTCACCTTATCCCATGACCTTCAGTTGCAGTCTCACCCAACCTCAGCTGAAAAAGCCTGCTTGCATTTACCCTATCTATACCCCTCATAATTGTGTATACCTTTATCAAATCTCCTCCTAATCTTCCAAGTTATAGGGAATATTCTATCCTATTCAAACTTCCCTTATAACGCAGGCCCTTGAGTCCCAGCAACATCCTTGTAAATTTTCTCTTTCAATCTTTTACATCCTTCCTGTAGGTAGGTGACAAAAACTTGCACACAATTCACCAAATTGGGCCTGACAATTAAGTCTTATACAACTTCAACATAACATCCCAATTCTTGTACTCAATACTTTGATCTCTGAAGGCCAATGTTCATGTCTGGCCAGCACTAAAACAGCAAATTCACAGCAACACACACAAAATGGTGGAGGAACTCAGCAGGTCAGGCAGCAGCTCCGGAAATTAATGAGCAGTAGACATTTTGGGCTGAGACCCTTCATCGGGATCTTTTGAGTTTACAGCAAATTCTGAATATATATTAATATTTATGGCAAATAAATTTGCTCTGGGGTCCATGTTATTGTACTAAAGAACCATTCAAGGACCCCAGGGCAAATTTCTTGGGCCTTGCTAACTTCAATCGACTCTTCATCAGAAATCACAGTACACTGGCTGCTCCACTCACTGCTCTTACCTCGTCCACTGTCAGATTCTCCTGGTCCCCTGCTGCTGAAAAAGCATTCTCTGACCTGAAGGAACTTTTCACTTCTGCCCCATCCTGATTCAACCTGACACTGACCGGCAGTTCATTGTGGAGGTGGACACGCCTGATATTGGTGTAGCAGCTGTTCTCTCTCAGTGCTCGGCCAAGGATGAGAAGGTACACCCCTGCACCACCTTCTCTCACCACCTCACTCCCACAGCGTGGAATTTATGATGTCGGAAACCGGGAGCTGCTGGCTGTGAAGCTAGCTCTGGAGGAGTGGAGGTAGTGGCTGGAGGGAGCCAAGGTGCTATTCTTAGTCTGGACTGATCACAAGAATCTGGAATATATCCTTATGGCCAAGCATCTCAACTCCCGTCAAGTTTGTTGGTCCCTGTTTTTCTCAAGATACAATTTTACTGTCTTTCTGCCCCGATTTCAGGAATGGAAAACCTGATGCCCCCCCGAGGAGTTCCTTCCTCTGAGTCCCCTGAGGTACCCAATATCATCCTCCCTGCTCACTGTCTTGTGGGTGCAGCGCAATGGGACATTGAAGCCATTGTGCAAGTTGCTCAACAGAGTGATGCACCCCCAGTCAATGCCCCACTAACCATGTTTATGTTCCCAGCTCTGTCCACTCACAGGTATTACAGTGGAGTCATTATTCCTGGGTATCCTGTCACCCTGGAACCAAGAGTACTCAGGCCTTCATCAGTCAGTGGTTCTGGTGGACCCCCCGTGGTAGGTGACATCCACAACTTTGTCTCAGCCTGCTCGGTCTGTGCTCAAGGCAAGAACTCTAACCAGTCATCTGCTGGACTATTACAATCCCTGTCTATCTCCAAGAGACCCTGGTCCCATATTTCCCTGGATTTTGTCACCAGTCTTCTCCCATCAGATGGTAACACCATCATTCTCACAGTAGTTGATTGTTTCTCCTTTTCCAAAACTACCCTCTGCCAAAGAAACAGCCATGTTTTTAAATTACATGGTTTACCTGTAGATGTTGTGTCAGACAGGGGTTCTCAATTCACATCCAACTTCTGGAGGGCATTCTGTGAACTTCTGGGTGCCTCTGTGAGACTGTCTTCAGGATTACACCCACAGACCAATGGCCAGACCGAGTGGGCCAACCAACAGCTAGAGACAGTATTACAGTGTCTGGTCTCCCAGAACCCCTCTGCACGGAGTCAGCAGCTACCCTGGGTCGAGTACGCCATAAACTCTCATTGGTCCTCATCCATCGGTCTGTCCCGTCTTGAGTGCTGCCTTGGCTACTGACCTCCACTGTTTCCTGCCCAGGAGGAGGAAGTTGGCATTCCATCAGCTGAGGCATTCATCCGCCGTTGTCAGCGGATGTGGAGGTGCACTCGCTCTGCCCTTCTCTGTGCCTCTGCTAGGATCAAGCGTCAAGCTGACCGCCATGATTCTAAGGCCCCACTTTACCACCAGGGACACTTGAGTGGCTTTCAACCCAAGACCTGCCCCCCACAGCTCTTCACCCTGCTTCATCGGCCCCTTTCCCATCGCTAAATTCATCAGCCCTGCTGCCGTCTGTATCAAGCTCCCCTCCACTCTCAGCCACATTCATCCTAACTTCCATGTGTCCCGCATCAAACCTTTCATGAGCCATCCCCAGTGTCCTGTCCCCAAACCTTCCCCCTCCCCCACAGCGCATCAGTGGGTCAGAGGCCATGTTGCGTTAACAGCTGGCCATTCATCACCGGAGCCGTGGCCTCCAGCACTTTGTGGACTGGGAGGGCTATGGTCATGAGGAGAGGTGCTGGGTCTTCACCCGTAACATCCTGGACCCCTCTCTCATCAGGGACTTTCATTGCCAGCACCCAGCTTTGCCTGCCATGACACCAGGATGCGTCCTTATTGGGGGCGGAGGGTACTGTCAGTCCCTCCAGTTGAACTTAGTCTTTTTGTGTGTTTTCCCCCCACCCGTCAGTCTGTGGTTTTGTATTGCCACGTGCTCCTGTCCCCGCTCCTGCTCTACTCCGGTCCCTGTATTACTGACTACTCCCTCTCTCATCTGTTTCTCATTATTATCTGTTTTGCTGCCACTTCTGTCTCATTGTGCTCCAACTAACAACTGCCTCTCTGTTTATTTCTCAGTGTATTTTAGTCCTGTGTTTTCAGCTGTCTGGTGCCAGATTGTGCCAGTGAGATTTCCTGAGCCTTTCCAACATTTGTTTCTGAACTCTGTCCATCTGAATATCGACTCAGCCTGTTTCCCGATTCTGGTTTCTGGATTTCTCTGGATGTTTTGATCTCTGTCTGAACTTTGACACCGACTTTGTTTGCACCTCGGGATTTGTTAATTAATTAATATCACTGTGCGCACGGTACTGGGTCTGCGATTGGATCCCTGCTCCAGCATCCTGACAGCTCATGCTCCAGTGTGAAAACAAATGTGTGTGATTCTGTAAAAACCTTTGCCTGCTGAGGGGAAGCCACTGTTTGGGAAGAAGGAAGGCATTTCTGAGGCAACTGTAGAATGATCATCACTATAGCAAATGCAATGTCTCAGGGGAACTGGGAGAATGGAATGGAGTCCCCTCTCAACAAGAAGGGGCTAGGGATGTATAGATAAGATAGCTGTTCGAATCTTGGCTCGTAGTGTATACCTGTGGTCAGTGTATCCTCTGAACTATGATGGAGAGATCCAGAAAAGGAAGAGAAGAGACAGAAAAGGACCAACTGAAGGTGAAGGGAAGGACGAAACTGGCAACAAACGTGATGGAACTTCTGATTTGACTAAGTGCAGGAAGCAGCACCAACAGATTTGTCAACGTACCAGAGAAGGTGTTGTGGGAGTGAGATACTGATGTTCCAAACATTACATAAGAGGATGAACAAAGTTTTGGCCCAAGTAAATGTCCATAATGAGGCCTTTGGTATGGAGAATGCAGCTGAAGGAGAAAGTGTTCAATGTTAGGATGAATCTGACCTTCAGACCCTCCTGATCTGAGGTAACAATGTAGATCGTCTGCATATCTATGGTGAAAATAATATGAACTGAGCATCAGCAAAGTAAAAAGGTACTTTGACCTTTGAATTTTATCAGAATATTGACAATTCTATGTTCCCAGTCAGTTTATCTGTCAGTTTTAAAGTTTCAGGTTATTTTGTTTATTTAGTGATATAGCACAGAGTCAGCCCTTCTGGTCCTTTGAGCCGTGTCACTCCATCAACCCCAAACACGCCCAATTAATCTTCACTTAATCACTGGACAATTTACAATGACCAGTTAACTTACCCGGTTTGTCTTAGGACTGTGGGAGAAATTCACACATTCCACGAGGAGGATGTACAGAGACTCCTCACAGAACGACGCAGGAATTGAACTCCAAATGCAGGAACGCCTCATGCTGTAATGGCGTCACGCTAACCGCTACACCACCATAACACTTACTGTGAGCGTCACCACAGGTAAACTAGCTGCAGGGAAGGTGCATGAGAACCTTGTGCTATATGTTATTGCATGCATTTAAGATGAGAGCAGGTAATTTCGAAGGAGATGAAAGGGCAAGTTTTTTTACACAAATCTTGATGGCCACCTGGGGTGATGGAACTGGCAGAAATATTAGAGACTTTTAAGAGACCTTTAGATCAGCACATGAATGTGAGGGAAACTGGAAGGATATGGACAATGTGTAGACAAGAGATTAGCTTTGTTAGCTATTTGATTATAATTAAATTGGTTCAGCACAACATTGTGGGCTAAAGGGCCTCTTCCTGTACTGTACTGTGGATGTGCAAGTTCTATGGATCATCCATGGTGGAAGCTGAGAGGAAAACAGGGTTCAGTGTTTCTGTTGAGGGTGACAACAGATTGTGACAATCCATCTGCATTGCTGTGTTGTTTCGTATCCTTGAACTCTGTCTTGATCAATCTATATATTCTGCACTCGTCGGTGACCTTGAAGCAAATGCAATCAGACTTTCAGGTCCAATTTTCAAAGTGTTTGACAAAATGGCTCCAATGCCTTAATGGGATGCATCACATGCCAGTATGATGGGCAGAGATGGGTCATAATGTGTGAGCAGTTCATTGGATGTTGATAGTCTGTGTTTACTTGAATGATCTTTCACATCTTTCTGACCATTCCTCTTTTGCTCCTGTTTACAACAGTGCATACACTGGGTGCAGCAATGTAGGAATGTTGGGGAGAGACTGGTTGTAGTAGTTTTCAGGGCCCAAATATGACCTGAATTGTGACACATTTCCAGTTTGAATGCCTGCAACACTACTTCAATCTTCTCTTGTGACTTATGTAAGCCATGTTTGTCAATAACGTGCACAATATGAGATTTCATTCTTGAAAACACACATTTCTCTCTTTGCATGCAGACGAAACCCACTCAGCCTGTAAGCCTTTTACCAATGTTCTGGAAGTGCTCGTCATCAGTCTTGCTGGTTATGATTAAGTTATCAAGGTTTATATTATGTTCCTCAGATATCTTGGGGCATTGCTTTTTGCCAATGGGCTGATGCGATGTCAAAGAAGAGATGATTGTACTGGATCAGTCCCTTGTGAGTGTTGATGGTGAGGAACTTCTTGCTTTTCGCCTCAATCTCCATTTGCAGATAGGCTTGTGACAAGTCAATCTTTGATAACTTCTCCCCATTACCAAAGACATAAAAATGTCTTCGATTTGTGGCAGGGGATACTGCACAGAACGCAGCACTGGGTTGATGCTCACCTTGAAATCTCCACACGTGCGAGTGGCTCCAGCCTTCCCTTCCGTGATCACCGGGACAATGGGCATGGCCCAATTGCTCCATTCATACTTGAAGAGAATTTAAGAGGCCTCTAAGCTCTGAAGTTCAGCATCCACTTTAGGACATAGTGGGTAAGGCACTGGATGTACTTTATGAAATCTTAGTTTTGCTGCTTCATTCAATTCAATAGTTTACAAATACCCTTCTCAAACACCTTCTCATTAGCATTAAACAGCTGGGGCAGTCTCTTGTTAGTACTACTGTTTTTGCTGCTGTTGCCTGTTGATGACACATTGAGAGTTTTGATTGAGTGCCAGTCTATTTCGATTTTTCTCAACCAATCACGTTTAAAAAATGCAGGCCCTCCACTTTTCAATACATAAAGCTCTAACTGCTGTGTTTGGCCTCCATACATCACATTCACTTTCAGTTTTCTTTTGGGAGATGCTTTTACCTATGTAGTACTTTAGCATCACTGAGATCATCACTAATGATATCTTAGAAACCAGTCTGCTTCAGTCAGCATCCGAAATTATAGACAAAGCTGACCCTATATCCAGCTCTATTCTCACTTTTACACCAGTCACACCTGTTGAGATCCATATGATTTTGTGATCTGCTTCAGTTACACTGTTCAGTTCTAAGCATGACAGCTCTCCTTCGTCAGACTCTGTGTTGTCTGATTCTGTTTCCCATTCAGGGACTCTATGCATTTGTTTATTTTTGTGTTTTGAACTTTTCACTTGTTTGTTTTTGTTTTGGTTGTGCATTTTGTCAACCTTGCACACTCTCTCTGTGTGACCTTGTCTGTGACACTTTCTGCAAACTTTATCCTTGAACCAGCAGTCATTTGGGTCATGGGAGGATCTGCCACATCAATAAAATTACTGGCTGTTTGCACCATTCAGGGACATTTTCTGCATTTCACACTTTAACCTCTTTTTCTGTAGCTCTGCTGTATCTTTTGCTGCCGTCTCCAATGGTATTGCAATGGCCAATGCCTATTCTAAGGTTAGGACTCTTTCTGACTGTAGCCTCTTGAGTGCTTTGACTACGCATGCCACATACAAGCCAGTCCTTAATGCAACAGAAAGTCCATTGCTGAAGTAACAGTATTTACATTGCAGTTCTGCAATCTATTCAGATATTCTTTCATCCTTTAGTTCTTTGTGTAAAATCTAAATCTCTCAGCTATTACCAATGGTTTAGGGCTCAAGTGATTTTGTAAGTTTCATCGAACACCTTGCTGGTTTATCAGGAGATACCATCTTGAGTAAGAGGCTGCCTGTCCTCGCACCCACCAAGCTAAGAAGCATGGGGACTTTCTTTTACTCATCCATGTCATTCACCTTACAATACAGTTCAACCCTCTCAATATATGACTCCCATCCTTCATTAGCACGATCAAATTTATTAACTTTCCCAACTGAAGACATCACTATGTTATTTTCACTTTAACTTTGCTAGTTGCTTGCCTTTCACTGTGCACTATGCAGTTTTAACACCCTGGTTTCCTTGGCTGTGTAAGTCTAGGGAAGACCATCTCCAGCCCCACCGAACCTGTGAGATTGAGACATGCTTGATCCCACCCCAAACCTTGCTGCTCCTTCAGTCTCCACATTGCTGCAGAGTCCCCTTACTAGGTGTGTGGTCCTGGTCAGGCTTTGGGACAACACACACCTCTTGTCCCAGAGGTAGAAGGTGCTTCCAATGGAGAATCATGATTGGCTCATTACTCTGGTTCTACTTGGAGAAGTGGTACATTTGGCATCTCACTCTCCACTAAAGACAGCTTTTCTGGTTGGCTGCCAGTTATAATAGTGATCCACTGGGGTCTGTGTAGGTACTAATTTATTTTATGTTATATGTCAATGTTGGCTGATGGAATTGCAGCCTTTGACAAAATGCCACATAAGGCTGCTTAATAAGCTACAAGCCTATGGTATTACTGGAAAGATTGTTGCATAGGTAAAGCAGTGGCTGTTGAAACTTTATAAAACACTGGTCAGGCTTCACTTGAAGTATTGTGAACAACTCTGGGCTATTTATCTTAGAAAGGATGTTCTGAAGCTGCAGAGAGTTCAAAGGAGATTCACGAAAATGATTCCTGGATTGAATGGCTGGTCATATGAAGAACGTTTGATAGCTCTGGGCCTGTACTCACTAGAATTCAGAAGAATGTGGGGTGATCTCAGTGAAACCTATCAAATGGCAAGAGGCCTTGATAGAGTGGATGGGATGTGAAGAGAGTGTTTCCTATGGTGGAGGAGTAAAGACCAGTAGACACAGCCTCAGAATAGAGCGGCATCCTTTTAGAACAGATGAATTCATTCAGCCAGAGAGTGGTGAATCTTTTGAACTCCTAGCTACAGGAAGCTGTGGAGATTAAGTCTTTATGTATATTTAAGGCAGAATTTAATAGACTCTTGATTGGTAGAGCATGAAGGAATACAGGGGGAAGGCAGGAGAGTGGGGCTGAGAGGACGATCTGATAAAATAATAAAATGACAGAGATGACTTAATTGACCAGATGGCCTACCTGCTCCTACATCTTATGGTCTCATGATCATGTGCATCTGCAGTGTGAGAGGGACCCACTGTCAATGGTTGATTGAAAGCCCCTGTGTTAGGGATGAGGAGATCAGATCTGGATAGTTAAACATTTTACATATATATATATAAATCTCATAGTGTATAGGTAAGGTTCTAACTAATTTGACTCAGTGATCTTCAGCATTATTACTGAGAATACATGTGATTTAAAGATGAAAAAGAAATACTTGAATATATTTTTTTTGTTTGAACTATCTGCCCACTGAGTGTATTAGACAAGACAGCAGTCAGTAAACAATAAAATACTTGAAGATATTCTTGACAATTTGTTCTTCAGAAGTATTCTCATTACTGTACTTGGTCAGGGAAGGCAGATAATAGGGATGAAAAGATGGAATGAAAACAAAATGATGAAAGAAAGGTAGAAATAAAATATTTTAAAAGAAGCATCCGTATCACAAGCTGAGCTTTTGAAGAAATATACATGAACATAAAGCAGAAAATCCTTCAGGGAGGGATAGCAATGATAGAAAAACAGCTGCTGAAATTACACTATTAAAAATTCTTTGAAACTAGATGCATGCTAAAGAAATGTTTCCGAATTCAGGAGCTTATCTAACCAGCACCATCTCCAGAAAAAGAAAACCTGTTGATCCACTGTTTCTCAGCAGTGAGGAAAGGAAAGGAATCATCTCCCCTATCTGATTTCACATTCTGCAGAGCATTCCTACCTGGGGCGAGGTGGGGAGGGTTGGTACTCTTGAGTGTGAAGCAGGATATACTGGTTGTAAAACAAGTGTAGAAATACACAAATGCCATAACATGAGAAACAAATATTTAAAAGGTATCGTTTGATATTGCTTTCCCTTGTATTAGCTTGATGTACTGATGTAATGAACTGATCTGGTGTTCACACCAACTGCATATACATACTGACACACGTGTGTGAAATAGCTTGGCAGAATTCCCAGAAATGGGAAAAGATGGAGGCTTGATGTTAGTTGCTGTAAAACCTTTACCACCAGTGCCAATGTTGCAGTACACTTTTAATAGAGTAAAAGGACCATGGTGTGGAGATGTTAAGGTTAAGCTCAGTCGATACAAACTCTGGAAGCCATCGCTATCAGTTTTTGGCCAGGGACTTGAAGAAGATATATTCACAAATAAATATATCAAGTTTATTATCAACAGAATGTGTTGTGAAACTTGTTAACTTAACAGCTGCAGTTCAATGCAATACGTCATTTTTAAAAAAGTAAATATAAATAAAGGGGACTTATTTATAATAAATCCCTTTTATAATAAATCAGACAGAAGATATTGTGGACGTGAGAAGGACACCTGCATGATTTGTTGCCTCCCGGGTGCCAGGGTCCGGGATGTCTCTGACTGGGTGCATGACATCCTGGTACAAGAGGGAAAGCAACCAGAACATAGAACATAGAATAGTAAGCACATGACAGGCCCTTCAGCCCACAATGTTGTGCTGACCCTCAAACCCTGCCTCGCATATAACCCCCCAACTTAAATTCCTCCAAATACCTGTCTAGTAGTCTCTTAAACTTCACTAGTGTATCTGCTTCCACCACTGACTCAGGCAGTGCATTCCACACAGCAACCACTCTCTGAGTGAAAAACCTTCCTCTAATATCCCCCTTGAACTTCCCTCCCTTTACCTTAAAGCCATATCCTCTTGTACTGAGAGGACACTCTGTCTATTTCTCTTAATATCTTGTACACCTCTATCATATCTCCGCTCATTCTCCTCCTCTCCAAAGAGTAAAGCCCTAGCTCCCTTAATCTCTGATCATAATCCAGGCAGCATCCTGGTAAATCTTCTCTGTACCCTTTCCAATGCTTCTACATCCTTCCTATAGTGAGGCGACCAGAACTGGACACAGTACTCCAAGTGTGGCCTAACTAGAGTTTTATAGAGCTGCATCATTACATCATGTCTCTTAAACTCTATCCCTTGACTTATGAAAGCTAACACCCCATAAGTTTTCTTAACTACCCTATCTACCTGTGTGGCAACTTTCAGGGATCTGTGGACATGTACCCCCAGATCCCTCTGCTCCTCCACACTACCAAGTATCCTGCTTTTTACTTTGTACTCTGCCTTGGTGTTTGTCCTTCCAAAGTGTACTACCTCACACTTCTCCAGGTTGTACTCCATCTGCCACTTCTCGGCCCACTTCTGCATCCTATCAATGCCTCTCTGCAATCTTTGACAATCCTCTGCACTATCTACAACACCACCAACCTTTGTGTCATCTGCAAACTTGCCAACCCACCCTTCTACCTCCTCATCCAAGATGTTAATAAAAATCACAAAAAGTAGAGGTCCCAGAAAAGATCCTTGTGGGACACCACTAGTCAGAACCTTCCAATCTGAATATACTCCCTCCACCATGACCCCTCGCCTTCTGCAGGCAAGCCAATTCTGAATCCACCTTGCCAAACTTCCCTGGATCCCATGCCTTCTGACTTTCTGAATAAGCCTACTGTGTGGAACCTTGTCAAGAGCCTTACTAAAATCCATGTAGATTACATCCACTGCACTACCCTCATCTATATGCCTGGTCACCTCCTCAAAGAACTCTATCAGGCTTGTTAGACCCAATCTGCCCTTCACAAAGCCATGCTGACTGTCCCTGATCAGACCATGATTCCCTAAATGCCCATAGATCCTATCTCTAAGAATCTTTTCCAACAGCTTTCCCACCACAGACGTAAGGTTCACTGGTCTATAATTACCTGGACTATCCCTACTAACTTTTTTGAACAAGGGGACAACATTTGTCTCCCTCCAATCTTCCGTCACCATTCTCATGGACAACAAGGACATAAAGATCCTAGCCAGAGGTTCAGCGATCTCTTCCCTTGCATCGTGGAGCAGCCTGGGAAATATTCCGTCAGGCCCTGGGGTCTTATCCATCCTAATGTATTTTAACAACTCCAACACCTCCTCTCCCTTAATATCAACATGCTCCAGAACATCAACCTCACTCATATTGTCCTCACAGTCATAAAGATCCCTCTCAGTGGTGAATACTGAAGAGAAGTATTCATTGAGGACCACGCTTACTTTCACAGCCTCCAGGCACATCTTCCCACCTTTATCTCTAATCGGTCCTATCTTCACTTCCGTCATCCTTTTGTTCTTCACATAATTGAAGAATTCCTTGGGGTTTTCCTTTACCCTACTTGCCAAGGCCTTCTCATGCCCCCTTCTTGCTCTTCTCAGCCCTTTCTTAAGCTCCTTTCTTGCTACCCTATATTCCTCAATAGACCCATCTAATCCTTGCTTCCTAAACCTCATGTATGCTGCCTTCTTCCACCTGACTAGATTTTCTACTTCACTTGTCACCCATGGTTCCTTCACCCTTTATCATTCTTTATCTTCCTCACCCGGACAAATTTATCCCTAATATCCTGCAAGTGATCCTTAAACATCGACCACATGCCCATTTCCCTGCAAAAATGTCGTCCCAATTCACACCCGCAAGTTCTAGCCTTATAGCCTCATAATTTGCCTTTCCCCAATTAAAAATTTTCCTGTCCTTTCTGATTCTATCCTTTTCCATGATAATGCTAAAGGTCAGGGAGCGGTGATCACTGTCCCTCAGATGCTCACTCACTGACAGATCTGTGACTTGACCCGGTTCATTACCTAATACTAGATCTAGTATGGCATTCCCCCTAGTCGGCCTGTCAACATACTGTGACAGGAATCCATCCTGGACACACTTAACAAACTCTGCCCCATCTAAACCCTTGGAATTAATCAAGAGCCAGACAATGTTAGGGAAGTTAAATTCACCCATGATAACAACCCTGTTATTTTTGCACATTTCCAAAATCTGCCTCCCAATCTGCTCCTCGGTATCTCTGCTCCTACTAGGGGGCCTATAGAATACTCCCAATAGTATAGCTGCTCCCTTCCTGTTCCTGACTTCCACCCATAATGGCACAAAAAGGATCCTGCTACATTACCCACCCTTTCTGCTGCTGTTATAGTATCCCTGACCAGTAATGCCACCGCTCATCCCCTTTCTCCCCCATCTCTATCCCTTTTAAAGCACTGAAATCCAGGATTATTGAGAGTCCATTCCTGCCCTGGTGCCAGCCAAGTCTCCATAATGGCCACTACATCATAATTCCATGTATGTATCCAAGCTCTCATTTCATCACCTTTGTTCCTGATGCTTCTTGCATTGTAGTACACACACTTTAGCCCTTCTACCTTACTACCTTTACACCCTTTATTCTGCTTCTCTTTCCTCAAAGTCTTCCAATATGTTAGATCTGGCTTTACTCCATGCACTTCTTTCACTGCTCTATCGCTCATGATAGAAGTCATGATACATGTTGGTACCAATGACATTGGCAGGAAGAGGGATGAGGTCCTGAAGTGTGAGTTTCGGGAACTAGGCAGAAGGCTGAAGAACAGGACCTCAAGGGTGGCGTTCTCAGGATTGCTGCCAGTGCTACGTGATAGTGATGGTAAGAATTGGAGAAGATGGCAATTGAATGCGTGGCTGAGGAGTTGGTGCAGAGGGCAGGTTTTTAGATTTTTGGATCATTGGGATCTCTTCTGGGGAAGGTGGGATCTGTACAGATTGGATGGGTTGCACCTGAACTTGAGAGGGAGCAATATCTTTGCAGGTAGGTTTGCTAGCATGGGTCGGGAGGGTTTAAACTAATTTGCAAGGGGGATGGGACCCGGAGCGATAGAGCAGTGAAAGAAGTGCCTGGGGTAAAGCCAGATCTAACATATAGAGAGGCTTTGAGGAAAGAGAAGCAGAATAAAGGTATAAACCTAGTACAGTAGAAGGGCTAAAGTGTGTGTACTTCAATACAAGGAACAAAGATGATGAACTGAGAGCTTGGATACATACATGGAATTATGATGTAGTGGCCATTATGGAGACGTGGCTGGCACCAGGGAAGGAATGGATTCTGAATATTCCTGGATTTCAGTGCTTTAAAAGGGATAGAGATGGGGAAAAAGGGAAGGAGGGGTGGCATTACTGGTCAGGGATACTATTACAGCTGCAGAAAGGGTGGGTAATGTAGCAGGATCCTCTTTTGAGTCACTATGGGTGGAAGTCAGGAACAGGAAGGGAGCAGTTGCTCTACTGGGGGTATTCTACAGGCCCCCTAGTAGCAGCAGAGATATCGAGGAGCAGATTGGGAGGCAGATTTTGGAAAGGTGCAAAAATCACAGGGTTGTTATCATGGGTGACTTTAACTTCCCTAATCTTAATTGGCATTTGATTAGTTCCAAGGGTTTAGATGGAGCGGAGTTTGTTAAGTGTGTCCAGGATGGATTCCTGTCACAGTATGTTGACAGGCCAGCTAGGGGGAATGCCATACTAGATCTAGTATTAGGTAACAAACTGGGTCAGGTCACAGATCTGTCAGTGGGTGAGCATCTGGGGGACAGTGATCACCGCTCCCTGGCCTTTAGCATTATCATGGAAAAGGATAGAATCAGAAAGGACAGGAAAATTTTTGATTGAGGAAGGGCAAATTATGACACTATAAGGCTTGAATTTGCGGGTGTGAATTGGGATGATGTTTTTGCAGGGAAATGTACTGTGGGCATGTGGTCGATGTTTTAGGATCTCCTGCAGGATGTTAGGGATAAATTTGTCCTGGTGAGGATGATAAAGAAAGGTAGGGTGAAGGAACCATGGGTGACAAGTGAAGTAGAAAATCTAGTCAGGTGGAAGAAGGCAGCATACATGGGTTTAGGAAGCAAGGATCAGATGGGTCGATTGAGGAATATAGGGTAGCAAGAAAGAAGCTTAATAAGGGACTGAGAAGAGCAAGAAGGGGGCATGAGAAGGCCTTGGGGAGTAGGGTAAAGGAAAACCCCAAGGCATTCTTCAATTATGTGGAGAATAAAAGGATGACAGGAGTGAAGGTAGGACCGATTAGAGATAAAGGTTGGAAGATGTGCCTGGAGGCTGTGGAAGTGAGTGACGTCCTCAATGAATACTTCTCTTCGGTATTCACCAATGAGAGGGAACTTGATAACTGTGAGGACAATACAAGTTAGGTTGATATTCTGGAGCATGTTGATTTTAAGGGAGAGGAGGTGTTGGAGTTGTTAAAATACATTAGGACAGATAACTCCCTGGGGCCTGACAGAATATTCCCCAGGCTGCTCCACGATGCAAGAGAAGAGATCGCTGAACCTCTGGCTAGGATCTTTATGTCCTTGTTGACCATGGGAATGGTGCCGGAGGATTGGAGGGAGGCAAATGTTGTCCCCTTGTTCAAAAAAGTTAGTAGGGATAGTCCAGGTAATTATAGACCAGTGAGCCTTATGTCTGTGGTGGGAAAGCTGTTGGAAAAGATTCTTAGAGATAGGATTTATGGACATTTTGGGAATCATGGTCTGATCAAGGACAGTCAGCATGGCTTTTTGAAGGGCAGGTCGTGTCTAACAAGCCTGATAGAGTTCTTTGAGGAGGTGACCAGGCATATAGATGAGGGTAGTGCAGTGGATGTGATCTACATGGATTTTAGTAAGGCATTTGACAAGGTTCTACATGGTAGGCTTATTCAGAAAGTCAGAAGTCATGGGATCCAGGGAAGTTTGGCCAGATTGATTCAGAACTGGCTTGCCTGCAGAAGGCAGAGAGTCGTGGGGGAGGGAGAACATTCAGATTGGAGGGTTGTGACTAGTGGTGTCCCACAAGGATCTGTTCTGGGACCTCTACTTTTCGTGATTTTTATTAACGACCTGGATGTGGGGTTAGAAGGGTGGGCTGGAAAGTTTGCAGATGGCGCAAAGGTTGGTGGTGTTGCAGATGGTGTAAAGGATTCTCGAAGATTGCAGAGAGACATTGATAGGATGCAGAAGTGGGCTGAGAAGTGGCAGATGGAGTTCAACCTGGAGAAGTGTGAGGTGGTACACTTTAGAAGGACAAACTCCAAGGCAGAGTACAAAGTAAATGGCAGGATACTTGGTAGTGTGGAGGAGCAGAGGGATCTGGGGGTACATGTCCATAGATCCCTGAAAGTTGCCACACAGGTAGATGGGGTAGTTAAGAATGCTTATTGGGTGTTAGGTTTCATAAGTTGAGGGATAGCATTTAAGAGACCTGATGTAATGATGCAGCTCTATAAAACTCTGGTTTGGCCATACTTGGAGTACTGTGTCCAGTTCTGGTCGCCTCACTATAGGAAGGATGTGGAAGCATTGGAAAGGGTACAGAGGAGATTTACCAGGATGCTGCCTGGTTTAGAGTGTATGGATTATGATCAGAGATTAAGGGAGCTAGGGCTTTACTCTTTGGAGAGAAGGAGGATGAGACGAGACATGATAGAGGTGTACAAGATATTAAGAGGAATAGACAGAGTGGACAGCCATCACCTCTTCCCCAGGGCACCACTACTCAGTACAAGAGGACATGGCTTTAAGGTAAGGGGAGGGAAGTTCAAGGGGGATATTAGAGGAAGGTTTTTCACTCAGAGTGGTTGGTGCGTGAAATACACTGCCTGAGACAGTGGTGGAGGCAGATACACTAGTGAAGTTTAAGAGACTACTAGACAGTATGTGGAAGAACTTAAGGTGGGTGTTATATGGAGGCAGTGTTTGAGGGTCGGCACAACATTGTGGGCTGAAGGGCCTGTAATGTGCTGTACTATTCTATGTTCTATGTTCTAAATAAATCAGTTACAGTAGTTGTATATTGAATAGATTAAATACTGTGCAAAAACAGAAATAATATATGTTAAAAAAGTGAGGTGGTGTTCAGAGTTCAAAGTCCATTTAGGAATCAGAGAGCAAAGGGGAAGAAGCTGTTCCTGAATCGTTGAGTGTGTGACTTCAGGCTTCTGTACTTCCTACCTGATGGTAACAGTGAGAGAAGAGCATGGCCTGTGGGCTGGAGGTCATTAATAATGGTCACTGCCCTTCTGAGACACAGCTATGCTAGTATCTAAGATGGAGCCAGCTAAATTTATAGCCACCTGCAGCTTCTTTCAGTCCTCTGCAGTAGCTCCCCCCCTCCCCCATACCAGAACAGTGATACAGCCTGTCAAAGAGCTCATCATGGTACATCTATAGAGGTATTTGAGTGTTTTTTGTTGATATAACAAATCAAACTCCTAATGGAGTATAGATGCTGCCTTGCCTTCTTTGTAACTGCATCAATCAGTTGGGACCAACTTAGATCCTCAGATCATAACACTCAGAAACTTAAAGCTGCTCACTCTTTCCACTTCCAATCCCACTGGGGATTGGTATGTGTTTCTTCATCTTACCCTTCCTGAAGTCCACAATCAGCTCTTCCATCTTACTGACATTGAATGCAAGGTTGTTACTGCAAAACCACTCCACTGGTTGGTATATCTCGCTCTTGTACACCCTCTTGCCTCCATCTGAGATTCTACCAACAATGGTTGTATCATCAGCAAATTTATAGATGGTATTTGTGCTATGCCTAGCCACACACCTGAGGTACACCAGTGTTGATGATCAGCGAGGAGAAGATATTATCACCAATCCACACAGATTGTGGTCTTCTGGATTGGAAGCTGAGGATCCAATTGCAGAGGGAGGCACAGAGGCCCACATTCTGTAATTTCTCAATCAGGATTGTGGGAATGATGGTGTCTTGGTGTTCACCTGGTGGAGAATCCCACCTGGTCCCTCAACACCAGCTCCATAGCAAAGAAAGCCCAGCAGCGTCTCTACTTTCTGTGAAGGCTGACGAAAGTCCATCTCTCACCCCACAACCTCATCAAATTCGACAGGGGTTGTATTGAGAGCATCCTGAGCAGCTGCATCTCTGCCTGGTTCAGAGATTTCACCATCTCGGATCGCAAGACCCTGCAGCGGATAGTGAGGTCAGCTGAGAAGATCATCGGGGTCTCTCTTCCTGCCATTTCAGATATTTACACTACATGCTGCATCCGCAAAGCAAACAGCATTATGAAGGACCTCAAACACCCCTCATACAAACTCTTCTCCCTCCTGCCATCTGGGAAAAGGCACCAAAGCATGCAGGATCTTACGACCAGACTATGTGACAGTTTCTTTCCCCAAACCATCATACTCCTCGATACCCAGAATCTGGGCTAACACCAAATTACTGCCCTTTACTGTGCCCATTGTCTTGTTTATTATTTATTGTAATGCCTGCACTGTTTTGTGCACTTTATACAGACATGGGTAGGTCTTTAGTCTAGTGTAGTTTTTTTTTATTGTTTTACATAGTTCGGTGTAGTTTTTGTATTCTTTCATGTAGCACCATGGTCCTGAAAAACACTGTCTCATTTTTTACTGTGTACTGTACCAGCAGTTATGGTCGAAATGACAATAAAAAGTGACTTGAGTTGATTTAAATGCTGAGATATAGTCAAAGAACAGCAGCCTGATATAGGTGTTTGTATTGTCCAGTTGGTCTAAGGTCATGTGAAGAGCCATTGAGATTGTGTCTGCCGTTGACCTATTTTGGCGATAGGCAGACTGAAGTGGTTCCAGGCCCTTGCTTTGACAGGAGTTCAGTCTAGTCATGACCAATCTCAAAGCATTTCATCACCATAGATGTAAGTGCTACCGGGCAATAGTCATTCAGCGAAAATGCCCAATTTCGCCTTCATGGGAACCATGGGTCTTGAGTCCAACATCATTGGTAAAAACCCAATGATGAGGGTGAGATGTTGACAGAATTTGCACAAAACAGCTTGCAAAAGAAACCCCCATGTTAATGAAGCAATATGACTAACGAGTGAGAGAAATGATCCATGATCAAATCAGTGTGCAGGCAAATGAAAGTTTTTGGTGCTGATAAGTTACAAAGGATAATCAAACCAGTACTGAAACTGAACTGAAAAAATAATGTTGAGACAGAAACTGATCAAACAAGGTTCAAACCCATCAAGTGAACAAATAACTCTCCATGGTGGATATGAGAAGGGACAGAAAACCCACACAGGCACAACATCCCTGTGGAGGCAAAGCTACTGTAAAGCCTCTGCTTCCGCATTGTTCATGGGTGGTCTCATAAATAAAATCATGGCGTGATTTAAAACTGAGCAAACAAATCACTAAGGCAACTAGACTGATATATTTATAGAGTCAGAGGTCACTGGTGGGACATAATGTACCTCATAAAGTGGGCACTAAGTACATGTTTGTGGTCTTCTCCTGTTATAGACAATCCACTGCTAGGTGTGATGTCTTGTGCTTTCTGAGATGCTCTTCCACACACCAGTATTATAGATGTGGTTGTTTCACTTACTGTCACCTTCCTGTCAGTTTTAACCAGTCTGACCATTCTCCACTGACCACTCATTAACAAGGTGTTTTCACCCACAGAACTGCCGTCCACTGGATGGTTTTGTTTTTCACACCATTCTCTGTAAACTCGAGAGATGCCGTGCATGAAAAAAACAGGAGATGAGCAGTTTCTGAGATACTCTAACCATCACCAGTGATTATTCCACAGTCAAAGTCATTACGTTTCTTCCCCATTCCGGAGTTGGGGTTGGGTCTGGACAACCAGTCAACCTCTTGACCATGTCTGCATGCTTTTGTGCGTTGAGTTGCTGCCACATGATTGGCTGATCAGATCTTTGCATTAATGGTCAGGTATAAGGGATTATCTAATAAAGTGCCCAATGTGTGAATAAGAGAAAACAGCAGAGATTAAAAAAATACTAAAAGTTTGTGAAACTAGATACATGCTAAATAAATATTTCCAAATTCAGGAGCTTATCTAACCAACACCATCTCCAAACAATGAAAACATGCAGATCCACTGCTTTTCACCAGTATGGAAAGGAAACAAATTGTCTCCCTTATCTGATCTCACATTCTCCACTGCATTCCTATGTGGGGCGAGGTGGGGCTGAAGAGGGGGTGATGCCCCTGAATTTGAAGCATGATATACTGGTTGTTAAACAACTGTAGAAATACACAAATGCCATAGTATGAGTAACGAATGTTCAAAGGTATCTTTTGTACCAAACTTATATGGCGGATGTTCAGAGTCAGGAAAACAGACCTCTTTTAAAATTGCCACAAATGTATTTTCTGTGAAATGGATGTGACCTGGATGGAAGTGTAGATGGGTGGGTTAGTAAGCTTGCTGATGATACAAAGACTAGTAGTGATGTGGGTAGTGTAGAAGACTGGCAGAGATTACAATGGGACATAGATCAGTAGCAGACATGGGCAGAGAACTGGAAGATGGAGTTTAACCCAGCAAATGTGAAGAATGGTACCTTGGTAAATCAAATGTAAAAAGATGGAATGCTGTTAAGGACAAGATCTTTAACAGTTTTGATGAGCAGAGATCTCGGAGTTCAAGTTCATAGCTCATTGAAAATGGAGACACAGGTTGATGGGGTGGTTAAGAAGGCATATGGCATGCTTGCTTGTATTAGTCGAGGCATTGAGTTCAAAAGTCAGAAGTTATGTTCCAGCTTTAAAGAATTCCAGTTCAGCTGCATTTGGAGTATTGCAGAGAGTTCTGGTCACCCCATTATAGGAAGGCTTTGGAGAAAGTACAGAAGAGCTTTAACAGGATGTTGCTTGGATTAGAGGGCATATGCTATAATGAACGGTTGGTTAAACATGGGTTGTTTTCTCTGGAACAATGGAGGCTGAGGGGAAATCTGATAGAACTTTATAAGAATATGAGAGGCACAGATAGAGTAAACAGACAGCATATTTTTCTCAGGGTTGCAATGCCTAATACTAGAAGGCATGCATTTAAGGTGAAAAGGGCATGAAGGGGCAAGATTCATAATCATAGTCTAAATCATTTTACACAGAGTTCTGGCTGCTTGGAGTGGCGGGACAGGCAGAAACCATAAGATTTAAGAGCAGAATAGGACATTCAGCCTGTTGAGTCTGCTCTGCCATTGAATCATGGGCTGATCCAATTCTTCCAGTCATACCCACTCCCCTGCTTTCACCCCAACCCCTTTGATGCCATGGCTAATAAAGAACTTATCTATCTCTGCCTTAAATACACCCAAGGACTTGGCCTCCACAGATGCTCATAGCAACAACTTCCACAGATTTACCACCCTCTAACTAAAGTACTTTCTCTGCATCTCAGTTCTAAAAGGATATCCTTCAATCCTGAAGTTGTGGCCTCTCGCCCTTGAATCCCAAACCATGGGAAATAACTTTGCCATATCTAATCTGTTCAGGCCTTCTAACATTTGGAATGTTTCTACGAGATCCCCCCTCATTCTCCTGAACTCTAGGGAATACAGCCCAAGAGCTGCCAGACATTCCTCATACTGTAACCCTTTCATTCCTGGAATCATTCTCATATGTCTTTGAACCCTCTCTAATGTCAGTTTACTCAAAATAAAAAGCCCAAAACTGCAGACAGTTCGGGCACAATTGTGTGGTATCACTAGTGCCTTATAGAGCCTCAATGTTCATCTCTGCTCTTATATTCTATACCTCTAGGAATGAATGCCAACATTGCATTTGCTACATTCACAACTGATTCAACTTGGAGATTAACCTTTAGTGTATCTTGCACAAGGACTCCCAAGTCTCTTTGCATCTCTACATTTTCACTTCTCTCCCCATCTAAATAATAGTCTGCTCGTTTATTTCTTCCACCAAAGTGCATTACCATACACTTTCCGATATTGTATATCATTTGCCACTTCTTTGCCCATTCCCCTAAACTATCTAAGTCTCTCTGTTTACTCAACACTATCCACTCCTCCACTTCTTTATATCATCGGCAAATTTAGCTACAATTCCATTAAAACCATAGTCTAAATCATTGACATACATCGTAAAAAGCAGTGGTCTGACACTGACCCCTGTGGAACTCCACTGGTAACCGGCAGCTAGTCAGAATAGGATTCCTTTTTTAAACTTTCTTCCTTGAACTGAGAAGCTCTCTCACTCTTCGAATTGATTGATCTGCTGCTAATGTGGAGCCAAAAGAGATTAAATTCATTAGCCATTTGATCACTAATTGAATTGGTTCAGCACAACATTATGGGCTGAAGGGCCTATTCCTGTACTGTACTGTTTGCTGTTCTATGGATCACCCATGGTGGAAGCTGAGGAAAATGGGGTTCAGTGTTTCTCTTGAGGGTGACAGCAGACAAGAGGTTATGACAGCAGCTCTTAAACCATCAGAAACCACAAGTGCACAACACACTGAATTAGTGACGGTGACATGGGCAGTTAGTGATTCAGGATTATTGGAGAGTCATAGAATCATTGAGCACTACACCACAGAAACAGGATCTCCAGCACATCTAGTCTGTGCTGAACTGGTATTCTGTCCAGTCCCATTGACCTGCATATAGAACACAGCCCTCCATACCCCTCCAATCCATGTACGTATCCAAACCTGTCTTAAACGTTCCAGTCAAACCCTCATCCACCACTTCTGCTGGCAGCTCGTCCCATGCTCACACCACCCACTGAGTGAAGAAGTTCCCTTTCAGGTTCCAGTTCAATATTTCACCTTTCACCCTTAACCTATGGCCTTGCTCCTTACTGTCTGCATCACCCAGGACATGTTCTCTTCTCATTGCTACCATCAGGGAGAAGGTACAGGAAACTGAAGACACACACTGAATGATTCAGGAACAGCTTCTTCCCCTCTGTCATCAGATCTCTGAATGGATATTGATCCCATGAACACTACCTCACTACTTATTTTTCTCTCTTTTAGCACAACTTCTTGAATTTAAATGTTTTACATATATATATATATATATACTGTAATTTACAGTTTTTGTTATTTATTGCAATGTGCTACTGCTGCATGACAACAAATTTCACAACAAATGCCAGTGATATTTAACTTGGTTCTGAGTCTGCTCTTCACTTTGTCACAGTAACAATTTGTTCTGCATTGCTATTGTTTTCCTTTGAACTACTTGACATACTAATGTGAGGAATTGCTCTGGTGTTAAATCTGCTCTTCAATGGGAGTTCAGTGAATCCCTCTCTCACTGCTTCTCCTCTGTGATGTCTGCTGCTCTCCGACTCTTCTACCATGTGCTCACCAAGACCCTCTACCACAACCACGTAACCTTCCTGGGAGCTTGTCTATGCCACCATCTTGTGCCACATGGCTTCCAGCTCCGTTTTCAGGTCTCCAGGTCTGGACCCTCTGAGGATTCCAGGTACTCATGTTTAATTAACTGCTTCTCCCTCCACATCACAATTTCTGCCATGCAGAGATACCTGGTGACTCTGCCTCAGTATCTGCCACAGCTCTGGGCCTTTCTCTCTCCAGCCTGTCAAGGACCTCTCTGAAGTTTTATCCTCCACTAGATCCATGCCTTCACCTGCCAGATCTTCACCTTCCACATGTCCAGCAACTGTTGGAAGTTTGTCCACCTGCAGACCACTCTGCGACTCCGTGTCTCTCACCTCTCAACCTTCCCTGAACACCCCAAACCTCGTCTCTCCTGTGACACCATCTGCTCTCTTCCCCGCTCTGATCCCAGTTCTGATCCTTGCCGTGTCTTCTCAATTTCCTCCGACCTTCCCCCTTCGAGGCTGAATGTTTTTTCCTCAGCGAGGGCCTCACCTTTGTACCCCTTCACGTGCACCTCCATGAGTTCCATGCCCGCCACAGCATTCTCTTCTTCCATCACCTTTATCTCCAAGCCCATGTCTTTGGCCAGGACTTCACACCTTGTGCTGATAATCCATTCTTCTTTCTCCTATTCCCCCATCAATGAGGCCTCAGAGCTCTTTACTTCTTTCTTGACAAAGAACCAACCAATCCTCCTCCACCACCATCCTCCTCCATCTTGCAGAACTGGTCCTCACATTCAAAATTTTTCAAAATTCGGCTCCTCCCTCTTTCTCCAAACTCAAGGTGTAGCCATAGGAACTCGAATGGGCCCTAGCTACACCTGCCACTTTGTTGACTATGTAGAACAGTCCAAGTTTAGCCTTCCCCAGTTATACTCCCCAACTCTTCCTCTGCTACAATGCCAACTGCATTGGTGCTACTTCATGCACCCATGCTGAGCTCCTCAATTTTATCAACTTTGCTCTAACTTCCACCCTTCCCTTAAATTCAGTTGTTCCATATCTGGCATCTCCCTCCCCTTTCTTGATCTCCCTGTCTCCATCTCTGGAGATAAACTGTCAAGCAGCATCTTTTATAAAACTCTGATTTCTATGATTATGCCGACTAACTTCTTCCCTATCTCTTATAAAAATGCTATTCCCTTTTCTCTGTTTCTTCCCCTCCGTTGCATCTGTTGTTGATGCAACACAAAGTTTCAAAAGGGCTCAGGAGAGTCAGTTTTCTTTCTGCTGGCTGAAATCAGCTCTGGATCAATAAAAAGAAAGGAGGTGTAAGCACAGCCACCAATGTAGGGGTGGGCCAATGTTGGAGTGGGCCTGTGTTAATAGTCTGGATTTGGCTCAACAGTCTTGAGTAATCATATTGGGAGGTTCTAAGTGAGTAAGTATGAGGTGTCCAGGGACGGGTAGTACCTCTGGTGGGGGGCCTGCCGTGCCATTTTTCAGAGCAGCTTGTCCACCTTTGGTCCCCACCGTGTGCTCAGTTCTCACTTGTGGCTCCAAGTAGCTGTAGCACACGCAGCGGCCACACCATTTAGGTAGATGGGCTAATCCAGGTGCGGGTAGCCGATGGGTCTTCAACCTTCGGTGAGGTAGGGGATTTGTCTGTCTCAGCGTGTGAAGTCTGGCCTTGGCGGATTGAGTGGAGGAGATCGATTAATAGTCCAACGGTCAAGAAGGCAGGCCAGCAGGCATTTGTGGAGTGCTAAGAGCACGACAAGACACTTAGACATCTTGCCTTAGATGTCACCGCTCCCACCACTGCCGGTGACATCACAGCTGGTCGTTCTGGTTGGTGACATCATCGATGCAGCCAGTAGTGCTGACAACAGGCTGGACAGCACCTCCAGATTCCTGATGGAAACAGTTAAAACAGACAAGCTGCACAATGCCTTCGGCACCCCTTCAGAAGGATGGTGATGGTTCACTGACTGAGTTGTACTCGGCTACGTGGGACTGATAGGCCCGAACCTGCTGGACATGTACAATGCGATACTTCCAGCTGGCAGCATGTCAGACTCCATGAAGAAGGGCATCATTTCCCTCATACAAGCAAAACGGGAAAAGTGGTGACATCAGAAATGGGACACCCATTTTACTATTGAATGTAAACTATAAGATCCTGTCCAAGGCCATCACCAAAGAGGGCAAGTCACAAAGTACAAGTCCCTGTATAACACGTGCAAAAATGTACCCAATATAACCATCACCTTTATGACCAATTTCACGTGCTGCTGCCTCAGGCTGTGTGTGGAATCTAAATACATGGGCACCAGGTACCACTATGTGCTGATGTTCTGCCTGTCCCCTGTGTTGCCAAAGTGTTGAAGCTCAGAGATGTTCCAGAAAAGGGGATGAATGAACCACAGAGAAATCTGAAGATGAGGCAAATCAACTTTCTGAGAGATGGAGAATAGAGAAATCTGAAGCCAGTGAATTGCCAGTTTTGGGGCCAGTGTAGATCAGAAGCACTGGGGTCTGGCTTGAACAGGTATAGTGTGAGAGTGTCGGATCAGCCAAAGTTGATGAGGGGCTTGGGGTGGGAGGCTGGGCCAGAAAGAATTTCCACAACATTCTTGTCTGAAAGACAAGTTCCTGTAACCCCAGTAAAGAGTGGCACAATATCTATTCAGTAGTATGTTCTTATTTGCTGTAGATTCACAAAGTTCTCAGCTAAAGTGTTTCACAGCCAGCACATTTTAATTGAGTACAAATATTTTTATTAACAGATAAAGTTAAAGAAGAGTTTGGTCTCCTTGGCTCATCAGTTTTACTGGATCCTGAACTCAAAGTTGATCCCAGCAAGAGTGAAATAGTTTGGACCTTCATCGACAGGAGCATTTTGCATCATGTCCCAGGTCACAGCTTAGTGGAACTGAGTGACCAGTTCAAGTTTCGTCTGCACTTTAATACTTCTAATGGTGCTCTGACTGTGAATGGATCGGAACATGGTGACCAAGGTGATTACACCTTCATTGTGGATGGACAAGAGCTGAGAATAATACAACTTCGCCTTGTTGGTAAGTAGCTTTATGTTTCATAGAACATAGAACAGTGCAACACAGTTCAGGTCATTTGGCCCACAATGTTATGCTGACCTTTTATCCTATTTCTAACCCTTCCCTCCCGCACAGACATTCAGTTTTCCTTCACCCATTGCATGATTCAGGATGTGATTGGGTGCAGAATTCACCATAGTTTTTGTGGTTGTATTTTCCAGTTGAGGCCAAGTTGTGCATCTCACCTGATAGAATAAACTCTGAGTTAGCAGATATTGAATGCAGCCCCCATCTCTGTGATGTACCTGTCATCCTGATGAGGAGCTCGTTCGGGATTTGATCCAACACTCATTGCTGCACTGGTGGGATGAGAGAAGAAGAACTGTTTGTCAAACCTGAGGCTTGGGTTTTCTGTTGGAGAGAACAGAAGGAAATGGTTGTGAAGTGAAAGTGTGGATGGATAGAAAAGGTGGAGAAATGGAAAAAGTAGCAAGAGAAGGGATGGGAGGGGAGGGGGTACAAAATGCATTAGATTAGTGTGGGAAATGGGGAAAGGGGCATGGCATGATGATGGAAGAAATTTCAATAACAATGATATTAATTATAAGAAGAACTTTATTTATCGAGCACTTTTCACACAGATAATGTAGTTCAAAGTGCTTTGCAATGGGATAAAATAAAAATCTGAAAAATAAAATTAAAAAATAAACATGGAAATAAAAGACAAAATTACATTTGTTTAAAGCAAGGTTAAGTAAATAGATTTTAAGCTGTCATTTAAATGTGTCAGCTAAGTCTGATTCACTTATAGTTTTAGGTATCGAGTTCCTCAGCTGACCTGGTTATTTTCCTCTGAGGGAGGTTTTTTATTTCATTTTAAGAGACCGGTGGAAGAAAACGTGAGAGCCTGAGCAGGATTATGAAAGGAAAGTGATTCTGTGATTTACTCTGGTCACAAAGCATTAAGAGTTTTAAAAAAAGGGAAGGCAAGATTAATATTAATTTAAAAATATACAGAAAGCTGCTAGAGCAGCCAAATTCCAGCCCACCAAATTCTTGTTGGTATGTTTATGTGTGATATAACCTTTCTCTGCACTGAGAATTCAGCAATGTATTGAAATAAACTTCCCCATTGTGTTCGGTATTTCCAGATACTGAGATAAGGACTATAATTTTGGGACCCTGATCAGGGAGGAAGATGGAGGATATAAAAAGAATTAAGATAGGTGTCTCTGTTTATGTTTTTGAAATCCATGCAATTAATTTTCTTGTTTAATCTTCTTGTTTAAACCCTACTTCTCACATAAATTTTCAGCCCAAGGAGAAGGTGATCAATGAGAAATATTTTGAGCCTGACTGATAAAAAGGCAACAAACCTGAGGGTGTTCTCTGAAACAAGACCAGAATCTTATTGAAATGGCTCCAGCGTCATCTTGTATTGGTCCAATATCTACCCTCAACTCCCTTATACTCTTTATATATTTCAGAAAGCTTTTAGTATCTTCTTTGATATTAGTCACCAGTTTCCTTTCATAATTCATCTTTTCCTTCCTAATGACCTTCTTAGTTTCCTTCTGCAAGTTTTTAAAAACTTCCCAATCCGCTATCTTCCCACAAGCTTTGGCTTCCTTGTATGCCGTCTCTTTTACTTTTACTTTGGATCTGACTTCCCCTGTCAGCTACAGTAATGTCCTTCTTCCATTCAAAAAATTCTTCTTATTTGGAATACATCTATCTAACACTTTACTCTTTTTTCACAGAAACTCCAGCCATTGCTGCTCTGCTGAACTTCGTGCTAGTGTCCCTTTCCAGTCAACATTGGCCAGTTCCCCTTAAGAAGGGAGGAAAGCAAAAGAAAGGATATTATAGTGCAGTTTGCCTGACCTCAGTGGTCGGGAACGTTTGCGAGTGTATTATTAAGGAAGAAGTTTCAAGGTATTTGGAGACTAATGGCAAAATAAGTCAAAGCCAGCGTTGTTTCTGTGAATTGAAATCTTCTCTGACAATTTTGTTGGAGTTCTTCGAGGAAGTATCATGCAATGTGGACAAAGGAGAGGCAGTGGATGTCATTTGCTTGGATTTTCAGAAGTCATTTGAGAGGGTACCACAAATGAGGCTGTATAATAAGATTAAATCCCATGGTGTTACAGGAAAGATTCAGCAATGGATAGCAGAATGGCTGGCAGGCAGGAGGCAGTGAGTGGGGAAAAAGGGGCCTTTTCTGGTTGGCTGCCGGTGATGAGTGGTGTTCCTGGGGGGGGGGGGGGGGTTGTTGGTATTGAGACTGCTACATTTCACATTGTTTGTCAGTGATTTAAATAATGGAATTGATGGCTTTGCGACAAAACTTGCAGATAATACAAAGAGAGTTGGAGGGGTAGGTAGTGCTGAAGAAGCAATGTGATTGCAGCAGGACTTTGACAGATTGGAAGAATAGGCAAAAAAGTGGCAGATGGAATACAGTGTTGTGAAATGTATGATAATGCATTTTGGTAAAAGGAACAATAGTGCGGACTATTATCTAAACAGGGACGTTTCAAACGTCACTTCCTGAGCCACTCATTCATCTATACCATCATTCTATTCCTGCTCTGACAGGCACGTCTATGAACTTGCAAATGAACATCTAAAACAGAGATGAAACAGTTTTGAGTTTTTGCTAACACAGCTCTGAAGAAGATAGTTTGGAATTTTTGAATATTTTTGAGGCAGAGGTAGATAGATCCTGGATTAGCAGAGAGGTGAACTGTTATCGTGGGAGATGGGAATATCTACCATTGGGTTAACTGTGATCTTGTGCAATGACAGAGCAGGATTGAAGTTTAAACGGCTTTTATTTCCATGTGATGTGTAGAACCGACTGTACTTTCGTACCTTTGTGCATATCTGGTACAATGTCACATGGTGAGATTACATTCTACATCAAGATAGGAATATCGTGGTTTCATATTCTCTCCTTTAGATAAGCTGTCAGAAGCTTCCATATTTACCAACATCGAATCACTTGGTGTCACGGTCGAGCTCACCTGTAATGTCTTTGGAGATTCGAATGTGTATCAGTGGCAAAAGAATGGAGCGGAAATCTCCCAGCATCACCAACTAACAGATGAAAACAGAACACTTGTTATCCCAAGCACTTCATTTGAAGACTGTGGAGTGTACACCTGCATCACAACCAATCCTGTCAGCTCCATCCAGACAAACTACACCTTAATGTTGCGAGGTGAGCTTCATTTATGAATGACATTTTGCAGTTAACATTTAGACCATATTGGTGGGCTATTGAATGCAGTCGATGCAAATCAGTGCTACAGCAGAGAGAGGCAAAAGCTGAATTAATTGGGTTCACGGAATCCCAGAACAGTTATCGCAGAGAAGGAAGCCATTCAGCCCTTTAAGAATAGATTGGTTCTATCACTGAGCAAACAACAGAATCCTATTGTTCTGTCCTCTCCCCACAGCTCCGTAAATACTTTCTTTCAGATAATTATCCAGCCCTCATATGAAATTACAGTTTAATATCCCTTCAATATTCCTGACTATGAATTCTAGACCCTGTCCACTACTGTGCATAAAGAAAATCCCCAAGATATTTTCTGTTCTTCTCCCAATCACCTTCATTCCCACTCACGACTGGTTTTAGAAAGTTTCACTCTGATTTTCTTCCACTTTATGCCTCTATTCATGAAGGCAAAGATCCTATCTTTGTTAAGCTACTTTCTTAACCCTTTCAACAAATGTCTTGTTGGTGTAACCCTTTTAGATTTGGTTCCTTGAGTTTGTCTGCTCTTCTCATTCTTCCTACTCTTGGGATGGATCAATCGGCAGGTAACGCACTTCACCGATCAATGAGAACAAACTGCCCACATGTGCATTTGTGTAGCAGCCCCTAACATCAGGTGGAAAGTAGTACCAGAGTGTGTGGTGGACACCTGCAGGCTGCCCTGCCCTCAGCACATCCTCAGGTTGTGTTGGTTGTTAATGCAAACAATACATTTCATTGTATGTTGTGATGTACATCTGATAAATAAATGAATCTGAATAATCCATTCTTGACAGGATAACGATGCATTGTGATTAATGATTCTCAGAGTAGAGTCAGTTGGTGTTGGCCTGGGTCACAGATCGGTGAGATTAGACCGGGGTTGGAACATTCCCTTCTCCGCAGGAAATTAAGGAATATTATGGCTGTTGCATCATTTGTCATCCACTGCCCGTGAAATGTTTAATGATTTGAATTTAATTTTAATTTCAGGGTTTTCCCTCGAGGACATTATAATGATTGTTGTATTGACTGCAGGACAGGTGATTTCTGGACCATCTCTTCATTCAGCCATGTTACCGGACCAGTGGAGATGGAAAACCCTCGGAGGTATTTGTCATTGATTAATTTGCTCCTGCAGGAACTTTCAGACACCACCCAGTAAACCTGAATGAACTTTAACAAAACAAGGGAAAATGTGGGAAATCAATTCACCACCGACCCCCCCCCCCCCCACTTCCCCTCTGACCTGTGACCTGTGTGGTGAAATTGCCCATTCTTTCCCAGTTTTGAGGTGCTTTGCTGTGATACGGAGTACCTGAAACAGTCCTGGAGTCACCTCTGACCAAACTGCAGAAGATATTTGGGAGAAGTGGCCATGAGAGGAGCCGTCTTCATTCACTCGTGTTTGTTGCATTGTGTTGTCTCGTCTCACTGTGTCACCAAGTCTGTTTAGAGGTGGGACTGAGGGAAAGATGCCCTTTCATCCCGATGGTGGCTGTGCCTTTGGAAATGGGGGCCTCATTCACACAGAGGGCAGAGTTGTGAAGGGAGTTCTACTCCCCATCTAGTGTCAAGGGGTTGAGCAGTTGTCTCTCAGACCTGCTGGTGAGTGTACAGTACATGTGGCTCTTTCTTTCAGACTCAGTGGCAATTTCTCTTGAGTGTTTGCAAAAGTTTATTTTGAAAGAACCTCTCTTTCCAATGCAGTTTTCCACATGGGACACCTCTGTCTCCCAGAACCAAAGAAGATGCAACACCTGCTTTATTACCTCTTCCCTTTCCCCATTCCTGGCACACATATAACCCCTCCAGGGAAAGCAGTGAGTGACTTGTACTTCCAATTCTGTGTCCTCACAGCAGTTTCCTGCACATCAGAGAAACCATTACAGGTTGTGTGACCACTTTGTAGAACACCGAGGGTAACAGTGAGCTTCCAGTTGCCCATCACTTTAGTTTTCTCTCTGATTTCCCATCTTTAACCTCTTCCCCAGTTCCAGCAAAGCCCATTGAGGAGCAGCATCCCTTATTCCACATTGAGTCCCAAGAGCTGCAATAATGAATTCATCAATTTCAGATAACCAGCCATTAAGGTTTATGTTAGAACTGACCACTTCTGATACAAGATCAGAGTGTGTGACCAAAACTCTGTTTTCCACTCTCCACAGATGCAGAAATGGAAATCCGGAATTCTTTTTTATTCCAAATTTCCAGCAACTGCGGTGTATCGTACTCTGTTGCTTTTCTTTCTCTTGTATTTCTCAGCATTTCTCTCACTCTTCTCTGTGACTAGAAACATCAAGTCTCTGCACAAATGCTGCTTCTACTGCAGTGTCCCTCCAGCATTTTTTCTGATACACTCAGTGACCACTTTAACAGCTGCCTCCTGTACCTAATAAAGTGGCCACTGAGTGTGTGTTCATGGTCTTCTGCTGCTGTAGCCCATCCACTTCAAGGTTCGAGATGTCATCTGTCAAATATGTTCTGCTGCACACCACTGTTGTAACACGTGGTTCTGTGAATTACTGTCACCTTCCTGTCAGCTTGATAGTTTGGCCATTCTCTGACAAAACATTTTCAGCCACAGAACTGTCACTCACTGGATGTTTTATTTTGCTTTTTGGACCATTCTCTGTGAACTCTAGAGACTGTTGTGCATGACAATCTCAGTAGATCAGCAGTTTCTGAGATCCTCAAACCACCACATCTGGCACCAACAATCATTCCACAGTCAAAGTCACTGAGATCACATTTCTGCCCCATTCTAGTGTTTGGTCTGAACAACAATTGAACCTCATGACAATGTCTGAATGTTATTATGCATTGAGTTGCTGCCACGTGATTGGCTGATTGGATATTCACATTAACGAGCAGGTGTACAGGTGTACCTAATAAAGTGGCCACTGAGTGTATTTCAGATTCTCAACACGTGGGGTTTTCCAGTCACTATATTGTTTTGGACACATTGTGTTCAGCTCCAGTCACCAGGCAACCGGATGGATTTGAATGACCAGACAGTGATGTTGCCATGGCTGAGCTGCAGGATTTTGCTTTTATTTAAATGCAGAGAGGTGACGATGGGAGATTTCAAAGTAGGAGGATCAATATCTGAGGAGAAGGAACCATTAACAATGTCAGTTAACATTTGCCCTGGGAGAGAAGTTGGCAGTGAAGAGGATCAATTGAACAAGAAGGGCCAGGATTAGAACCGGGATGGTACATCAGAGTTCAAAGTACATTTATTATCAAAGTATGTGTACGATATACAACATTGAGATCCGTCTCCTTACAGGCAGCCACAAAACAAAGACACACAATAGAACCCATTAAGAAGAAGATCGCAAACTCCCGATGTGTAGAAGAACATGCAAACAATAAAATTAAACAGATAACGTTCAGAACTGAAGTTGATGAAAGTGAGTCCACAGACACGAAGCCTGACACAGACACACGGTGGCTTTGTAGATAAATTGAAATTAGAACTGAGATGGGATAGAATCCAGTGAGAGAGAGATGCAATTTCAACACCAGGGCAACAGGAACATTTGGGAACATTGATCCAGGGGGCAAAGGGATGGGAGGGAACCACAGAGACAGGTGGACAGTCTCAGTCACACCCACCGATGGGCATCGAACATGTTGTTGGAGCAAAATTACAGAGACAAGAGCAAATCAGGGATTATTCTTGCACTTCAGGTTAATCATTGAACAAATAATTTAGTGATGGGGAGGAAGACTGATGATGCTGAATCAGGTGCAGCTGGATCTGATGGTTTAAAACAGTTCTCAACAAGAACATTTACTGTTATGTATTTTACATTTGGGGTGATGAGATGGAGGGTTTGCCATTGGTAACAACTGGGGTGAGAGAGTAACAGTAAAAGTGGGGTCAAGGTTGGGATTGTGATTGATCCCGGGGGAGCTAGCATTGATTGATGTCCAGAATGGCCTTCAGTGTCATAATCAGTCTGCATAGATTGTTAATGGTTTTCACATGCTTTTTTTATTTCTCCACAGGACGTCTGGGATACAGATTTTATTTTCTAATCCTGTGGATCTGTAATACTTTGTCACTTTTCGCCATGTACATTGTGTTAATGTATTGGTCTGTGGTTGGAGGTACGTGACCAATACTCTTATCATTCACAATTGTTTAATTCAGAATTTTTTAATGTTGTTTCCTTGTACACAAATGTTAAGGAGAGCAAAATAATTATTATTCTGGAATCAGAATCAGAATCAGAATCAGACTTTAATCGCCAAGTACCTGTGCACATACAAGGAATTTATTTCCGGCAGATGTTGTCTCTCTGCTCATAACAATAATAATGATCAATATAAATGAAAATATAGATTATACATACAAGTAGTGCAATACAAGTAATAGTTAGCCAACAGTTAACCGGCAGTTAACTGTTCAGCAAAGTGACCGCAGTAGGGAAAAAACTTCTCCAGTGCCTATTAGTCTTAGTCTGGAGGGATCTGAATGATGCAGCTAAATCATAATATTTAAATAATAATAATAATAATAATAATAATATTCACTTCAGACCCCATGGTACTGAGGTGGAAACAGACCAACCCTAATCCTGAGGGGCTGCTGATGTGCCGGATTTGATTAATTGTGTTCATACAATGATATCACAGTGTCAGCACACAGAGACCAGCAGTTTATTGTCTCTGGGTTAGTTTCCTGGAGTCTCTACCCAGTTCCCATCATGAGAGATTCCAGTGGGATGCTCAATATCAGCCTCTCAGGACAAGCTGAGGGGAGTAACTACAGGACCCACATCCTCCAAACCAGTGCGAGGGAAGTGTTGCATTTTCAGAAGTCTGGTCTTGGCCATTTAAACAAGTGACGGGGACTTCAGACGGTGTTACTGAGGCTACATTTACTCACTGAGAGGAGACCATGGCAGGTAGTCAGGAGCATCTCCAAGATCCAGTCTAATGACATTGCAGTTTCCCGACAGGAGGATGTTGCACAGGAAATGGCATCACCAGTGTTCCGGATGTGGAAACACCATTAGGGTGTGAGGATGACCACTGTACACAGCACACTATTGAATTTCTGTTGAGGGCATTTCCACTCTGGAAAAAGTAAATCCCAACTGTAAAACACTGGATCAAAACGGTGCTTTGTAAGGGAATTTCTGTGGTAACGTTTCTCAGTCCCAACGTGTAGAAATAGCTTCCGTCTACCATTAATATCTTGAAAACTCCAATTACACCTGAGTAAACGGCAGGGAATGCAGTCCTGGTCTGTGTAATCTCTGATAATTTAACACTGCAGTACACCTCTGCCTTTGGATGAGACATGAAACCAAGGAACCATTTATGTTCCCTGGTAGAATGTAACGGATCACCTGGTGCTATTTCCTAAAGAGAAACAAAGTTCTCACCAGTATCCAAGAAAATAATTCTCCCAACCAGCATCACTAAAGCAGATTTAGCTTGGCTGTCAGAGGCAGAGGTGGCAATGGATGACAAATAGTGTACTGCAGTGATTGGTGCTCGGTCCCCTGTTGTTTGTCATTCACATTAACGATTTGGACAAAAATGTAGGTGACATGATCAGTAAATCCATGGACAACAGCAAAATTGCTGTGATAGTGGACAGTAAAGAAAGTTGTCTCAGTGTACAGCAAGACCAAGATCATCTGTGTCAGTGGGCATAGGAATGGAGATGGTAATTAACTTAGGACAAGTGCATAGTTCCCTGGAAGTGGTGACACAGACAGACAGGATTGTAAAGAAGGTGCGTGGTGTGCTTGCCTTCATCGATAGGGCATCGAGTACAAGGTTAAGATGTCAGGTTACAACTGTACCATCTTTAGTCCGACCACACCTGGAGCATACAGTTTCAATCTTGCAGACTTAAATAAATGTAATCATAAATGAATATTATATAATCAGAATTATGTTTATTAGCACCAGCATGTGTCGTGAAATTTGTTAACTTAGTGGTAGTTCAATGCAATACATAATATAGAAGAAAATAATATGAGTAAATAATTAAGTAAATCAATTACAGCATATGTATATTGAATAGATTAAATATTGTGTAAAAAAATGAAAGTGAGGTCATGTTCAGTGGCTTACTGTCCATTTAGGAATCAGATGGCAGAAGGGAAGAAGCTGTTCCTGAATCACTGAGTGTGTGCCTTCAGGCTTCTGTACCTCCTACCTGATGGTAACAGTGAGAAAAGGGCATGGCCTGGGTGTTGGGGTTCCTTAATAATGGACGCTGCCTTTCTGAGACACTGCTTCTTAAAGATTTCCTGGGTACTTTGTAGGCTCGTACCCAGGATGGAGCCGACTAAACTTACAACCCTCTGAGGTTTCTTTCGGTCCTGTGCAGTATCCGACCCCCACCCCCTACACCAGACAGTGATGCAGCCTGTCAGCATGTGATTAGACTAGAAAGAGTGCAGAAAAGATTCACCAAGATGGTGGGCAGAATTAAAATAGATTTTCACTGTGGCTCCCATTCACAGAATTTGTCTCAATTTTTCAATCTGTGTACATCAGTGAATAGATATGCAGAGTCAAAGCAGCTGTCAGAAACACTCCTGTTTCCTTCCTCTGTTCACCATCTGACATTCCAACACAAACATCTGGAGTGACGGAGCTGGTGACAGTGACTGACATGTCTGAGTGTTCAATGAATGCCGTGTACAGCTTTTTCTTCTCCGATGGACTGTTGACCACATCATGAAATGAGGGAAATTAGGTTGCAATCACACTGAATGCAGCCAGTGAGGAATCTCCACCAGTGAAAAATTGACATCAACCTCCAATTATGAATAGCAGACACTATGGAAACTGCTCAGAATTGGAATGGAAATTTCAGCAATTTTCTGTGAAATTTATGTTTTCTCCATAATCAGTTGTTGTGGATGTTGGGAGGAAGAAACTACGGACATTAATGAGCTCCTTAAGGTCTGGCCATTGGAACCAGAAGGAGCAGCCAGTGCAGAAATTGGCAGCAGGTGACATGTAAAGACTGGGCTGGAGACCCACGTGGAAAATAGAGTGGGCACAGTGAATTATTCATTCTTCCCTGACACTGCAGTTCAGTGTCTTGTTAATCTATACAGGGTCTGCTGGTGCAGGTCTGGGTCACAGGTTGGCACACTGGGTGGGAATTGGCATCTTCCCTTCACTGGGACATCAGTGTAAGAGTTTGGTTGTTGCAACCACTGGAAGTTTTCATTGACATTTCTCTGGAGCTTTGTTACATGTTTGCTTATTTGATTTATTTTTAATTGCAGGCCTTTCAGCGTTGGACTTTGTTGTGATTTGTGTCTTGATCGTAGGATTGCAGCTTTCCTCATTTTATATCAATGAACTTCCGTATGTGACCAAGATCAAGGAATTACTGAAAGGTATCTGTCATTGTTTAATACACACTTGGATATCACTTTGCAAGCAAGTGAAATGTGACGTATCTTCAAAAAGAAAAGGGTATCAAATTAAATCTCATCTGAATTAACAACACCTTATCCCAATTCTTCCAGTCCTCTACATTTAGGTGAAGTTGTCCTGTTCATTCCAGTTATGAGCTGATGTTTTGCAGTGACACAGAATGCCTGGAAATATTTGGGAATTGTCTCTGAACTGACTCCAGAGGGTCTTTAACAGAAGGGACCCTGAGAGGGGCTGACTCGATTCATTTGTGTTTCACATTGTGTTGAACTTCAATGTAACACAAAATCAGTTTGGAGCTGAGGACCAAGGAAAAGGATCCCCCCATGATCCAGACAGTGGCAAAGTTGGGAAGGAGTAGGACTGTCTCCCTTGTGACTCTCTTGGATACTTACAACAACATTTTCATTCAACAGCAGCTTTCAGCTCTGTGTCTTTCACCCCCAAGTTCCTTTCCAGCTTATAAAACATCAAAGTTCAAAATATTGTTATTCCTTCCTCATCTCCTCATTCAGGAACTTCCTGGCCAAGTCTACATCACAAATAAACTTTCAACACAGATTATAGTTCAAGAATAGTAGCAAAACCTCCAGTTCCTGGCACTAATATAATTAATTGTATTAATTCGTAAGGTTGTGCCTTTCGAGCCTGATTGGAATTTTTTGAAGATGTGACTAAACACATTGATGAAGGAAGAGCAGTAGATGTAGTGTATTTGGACTTCAGCAAGACATTTGATAAGGTACCCCATGCAAGGCTTATTCAGAAAGTAAGGAAGCATGGGATCCAAGGGGACATTGCTTTGTGGATCCAGAACTGGCTTGTCCACAGAAGGCAAAAAATGGTTGTAGATGAGTCATAGTCTGTATGGAGGCTGGTGACCAGTGGAGTGCCTCAGGGATCTGTTCTGGGACCCTTACTCTTTGTAATTTTTTATAAATGACCTGGATGAGGAAGTGGAGGAATGGGTTAGTAAGTTTGCTGATGACACAAAGGTTGGAGGTGTTGTGGATAGTGTGGAGGGCTGTCAGAGGTTACAGCGGGACATTGATAGGATGCAAAACTGGGCTGAGAAGTGACAGATGAAGTTCAACCCAGATAAGTGTGAAGTGGTTCCTTTTGGTAGGTCAAATATGATGTCAGAATATAGTATTAATGGTAAGACTCTTGGTAGTGTGGAGGATCAGAGGGATCTTGGGGTCCGAGTCCATAAGACGCTCAAAGCAGCTGCGCAGGTTGACTCTGTGGTTAAGAAGCCATACGGTGTATTGGCCTTCATCAATCGTAGAATTGAATTTAGGAGCCAAGAGGTAATGTTGCAGCTATATAGGACCCTGGTCAGACCCCACTTGGAGTACTGTTCTCAGTTCTAGTCTCCTCACTACAGGAAGGATGTAGAAGCCATAGAAAGGGTGCAGAGAAGATTTAAAAGGATGTTGCTTGGATTGGGGAGCATGCCTTGTGAAAATAGGTTGAGTGAACTAGCCCTTTTCTCCTTGGAGCAACAGAGGATGAGAGATGACCTGATAGAGGTGTATAAGATGATGAGAGGCATTGGTTGTGTGGATAGTCAGAGGCTTTTTCCCAGGGCTGAAATGGTTGCCACAAGAGGGCACAGGTTTAAGTTGCTGGGGAGTAGGTTCAGAGGAGATGTCAGGGGTAAGTTTTTTACTCAGAGAGTGGTGAGTGCGTGGAATGGGCTGCCGGCAATGGTGGTGGAGGCGGATACGATAGGGTATTTTAAGAGACTTTTGGATAGGTACATGCAGCTTAGTAAAATAGCAGGCTATAGGTAAGCCTCGTAATTTCTAAGGTAGGGACATGTTCGACACAACTTTGTGGGCCGAAGGGCCTGTATTGTGCTGTACGTTTTCTATGTTTCTATGAAAAGTTCTGTGAAGCTTCAGAGGCAAATTGCACAATAATATGTCAGCAAGTCACAGGGAACAATAATGATGCAGGTGACCCTGGACTGAACATAGAGTTCGGTTTGAAAGGAGGAGCAGAAGTGCAGAGTTTCAGACAGGGAAAGTCAGAGTTTGGTCTTTGTGGTAAATCAAAACACACACACCAGTGGTGGAGAGATGAAGATCAGGAGTTCACAGGAGAAGAGAGTTAGAGAAGTGAAGGAATTTCAAATGCATGTGGACTAAACTGTTGTAGAACTGGGTCAGGGAATGTGAGGTATACAGATTCAGCAGGTTCTGAGAGCACAGATGAGATTTTTTCAAGCTTTTTATTAATATCAACATAAGATTAATACATAGATATTGGGATTGCAAACTTACAAAATTGAAATGAACATAAAAGGATACAGAAGCAATAAGTACAACATAGTTAAGTCTTCCCAAATCATGAATGATGCAAATATCATATAAATGAAACACAAAAAAAACTAGGTATAACATGTTGAAAAAAAGCAGAAAAGAGAAAAAGAAAAAAATATATTATTACCCTAAGAAAAACTAATCTAACAAACTAACTACTAACTAATAAAGAAAAAAAGGGATGTTTATAGTATCTATAAAAAGATAAAAAATCATCAGTGTCCCCAACTCCGATCCTCTCAACATATATATATATAATCAAAACCGGAAAAACAAATAGGATTGGAACAGGATCAAATGACGTCATGTGAAAATATTGAATAAATGGCCTCCAAATCTTTTCAAATTTAATAGAAGTGTCGTATACGATTAATGTAAGAAATGCAATCATCCGACAAGCAGAAGAAGATAAATGAATTGACTCCATCATTGGTAAACCAAAGATTGTGGTAATAGAATGTGGTTGTAAATCAATGTTCAATACCATGGAAATAATATCGAAAATGTCTTTCCAATATTTTTTCAGAAATGGACATGACCAAAACATATGAGTTAAAGAAGCTATCTCAGAATGACATCTGTCACATATAGGATTTATATGGGAATAAAAACAAGCCAATTTATCCTTGGACATATGAGCCCTGTGCACAACTTTAAACTGTATCAATGAGATTTTAATCATTTGGCATAATAACAGGACACCTAAAACAAACATCCCTGAATCAGTAAACATCAACATGGTTTTGTGAGAGGGATATCATGTTTGATCTATTTATTGGTCTCTTTTTACAGTGATAATGTGCTGTGGGTAAAGGTGGATCTGCTGTGTGTAGATTTCCAGTGAACATTTACTATGGTGTCATATCAAAGGTTATTGTGGAGAATGTAAAACAGGAAGAAGACAGTAGGCATAAATGAGTCTTTTCTGGTTGTCAGGATGTAGAAGTGGATGCCGCTGTGTTTGGTTCTGGGAACAGAGATTTTCATAATTTTCTGTAATGTTCTTGATGTGGGAGATGAAGGAACCAGATTTGGTGGTTAAATTTGACAGCAGCATAAGGAGGAAAGTAAATTGTGATCAGGACGTATGGAGGGTCCAAAGCGATGAGAATGGGCAAATCATCTGACAAATGGGGTGTAAGGTGGCAGTATGTGGAATTGTTCATTTTATCGGGGAAAACAAAGGAGTGTATTATTGAAATGGGGAGAGGTTGCAGATGCAGAGGGAGCTGGGTTCACTGGGCATCATTAGCAACTGGGACAATTTCAGCTTCAGCAAGTAATCAGGGAAGGTATCAGAGTGTCACATTTATTGTCGAGTGAACTGACTATACAAGAGTTAAATTATCTTCTGTTAAATAGGACATGTTCAAGTTCAAGTTTATTGTCATCTGACTGTACATAATACAACCAAATGAAACAACATTCCTCCAGACCACGGTGCACCCACAAAACACAGATCACTCACAGCACAGAAAACAAAATATTACCACAAATACATTAATAAAACATAACTCAGAGTGCATGTAGTGTGCAGCACAGGTAAACAGTAAACAGCTTGCTGAGGGGGAGCAGTTTCAAGTTTCTGGGTGTCAACATCTCTGAGGATCTATCCTGGCCCAACATCTTGATACAATTACAGTGGCAGCGGCACGACAGCGGCTATATTTCCTGAGGAACTTGAGGACAACTGGGATGTCACCAAGGACACTCACAACTTTCTGCCGATGCACTGTGAAGAGCTTTCTAACTGGTTGCATCACCGTCTGGTGTGAGGGTCACTGTACAGGATCGGAATAAGCTGCAGAAAGTTGCAAACTCAGTCAGCTCCATCATGTGTGGCTGAGCACAGTTCCAATGCCACATTCAGGTTTGCTGACAACACCACTGTCACAGGCCAAATCAAAGTGTTGATGAATCAGCATACAGGAGGGAGATTGAAAATCTGTCTGAGTGGTGTCACAACAACAACCTCTCACTCAATGTCAGAAAGACCAAGGAGTTGATTACAGACTTCAGGAAAAGGAAACCAGAGGTCCATGAGCCAGTCCTCATCAGAGGATCAGAGGTGGAGAGGGTCAGCAGTTTTAAATTCCTGGGTGCTACTATTTCAGAGGACCTGTCCCGGGTCCAGCATGTACAGGCAGTCCCTGGGTTACTTACGAGTTCCATTCCTGAGTCCATCTTTAAGTCGGATTTGTATGTAAGTCGGAACAAGTACAACCGGTATTATTTAGCGTCAGTTAGTCAAACATTTGTCTTAGTATATAGTATATATTTTACATTTCTGTGCATATAAAACACTTAAGAAACATATGTATTCCAATAATTAAACCACTGTGTTGCTCAGTAATAATTGTAGCTTTCATTGGGGCAGAGCATTTCACACATTCCATTATTCTCACTTTATCCGTTATCCTTTAAAATTGTTCCGATCATTGACCGACTGCAGCCTAACGCTTTTCCAATGACTGATGGCGTTTCATCTCTTTCCAAACGCTTTATTATTTCCACTTTATTTTCGATCACAATCACTTCCCGTCAATGGAACAGAAACACTGCGGGCGGCGGGTCCCGAGCTCCGCCAGCTTCTGAGGTCCGCTGGGAACTAAGGACCACCGCACTGAGACAGGCTAAATGGGACAAGTGGGGGCTGTGCTGTGCTTGGGTACTTGATCCTCCACATATTCCGCGTGGGAATTCAAACTGGAGGTGGCAGTGTTTTTTTTAAGGAGGTCGAGTTGTGAGCTCAACATCAACCTGGCACAGACGGTACGGGAGTCACTGGATCGACATCAACCTGGCACGGACGGTACGGGAGTCACTGGATCGACATCAACCTGGCACGGACGGTACGGGAGTCACTGGATTGACATCAACCTGGCACGGACGGTACGGGAGTCACTGGATCCACATCAACCCGGCACGGACGGTAAGGGAGTCACTGGATTGACATCAACCTGGCACGGATGGTACGGGAGTCACTGGATTGACATCAACCCGGCACGGACGGTACGGGAGTCACCGGATGGACATCAACCTGGCACGGACGGTACGGGAGTCACCGGATCGACATCAACCCGGCACGGACGGTACGGGAGTCACTGGATCAACATCAAACCGACACAGATGGTACAGGAGTCACCGGATCGACATCAACCCAGCACGGACGGTACGGGACCAACCGGATTGATATCAACTCGGCACGGACGGTACAGGAGTCACTGGCAACCCGGCAGGGACGGTATGGGAGTCACTGGATCCACGTCAACCCGGCACGGACGGTACGGGAGTCACTGGATCAACATCAACTGGGCATGGACGGTACGGGAGTCACCGGATCGACATCAACCCGGCACGGACGGTACGGGAGTCACCGGATCGACATCAACCTGGCACGGATGGTACGGGAGTCACCGGATTGACATCAACCTGGCACGGACGGTACAGGAGTCACTGGATTGACATCAACCTGGCACGGACTGTACGGGATTCACTGGATTGACATCAACCTGGCACGGACGGTACGGGAGTCACTGGATTGACATCAACCTGGCACGGACGGTACGGGAGTCACTGGATTGACATCAACCCGGCACGGACTGTACGGGATTCACTGGATTGACATCAACCCGGCACGGACGGTACGGGAGTCACTGGATCAACATCAACACGGCATGGATCGTACGGGAGTCACTGGATCGACATCAACCTGGCAGGGATGGTACGGGAGTCACTGGATCAACATCAACCCGACACAGATGGTACAGGAGTCACCGGATCAACGTCAACCCGGCGCGGACAGTCCGGGAGTCACTGGATCCACATCGACCCGGCACGGACGGTACGGGAGTCACTGGATTGACATCAACCCGACACGGACGGTACGGGAGTCACTGGATCCACATCAACCAGGCGCGGACAGTACGGGAGTCACCGGATCGACGTCAACCCAGCACGGACGGTACGGGAGTCACCGGATTGATATCAACCCGGCACAGATGGTACAGGAGTCACTGGCAACCCGGCAGGGACGGTACGGGAGTCACTGGATCCACGTCAACCCGGCACGGATGGTACGGGAGTCACTGGATCGACATCAACCGGGCACGGACGTTACGGGAGTCACTGGATCCACGTCAACCCAGCACGGACATTACGGGAGTCACCGGATCGACATCAACCCGGCACGGACGGTACGGGAGTCACCGGATCGACATCAACCTGGCACGGATGGTACGGGAGTCACCGGATTGACATCAACCTGGCACGGACGGTACGGGAGTCACTGGATTGACATCAACCTGGCACGGACTGTACGGGATTCACTGGATTGACATCAACCTGGCACGGACGGTACGGGAGTCACTGGATTGACATCAACCTGGCACGGATGGTACGGGAGTCACCGGATTGACATCAACCTGGCACGGACGGTACGGGAGTCACTGGATTGACATCAACCTGGCACGGATGGTACGGGAGTCACTGGATTGACATCAACCCGGCACGGATGGTACGGGAGTCACTGGATGGACATCAACCTGGCACGGACGGTACGGGAGTCACCGGATCGACATCAACCCGGCACGGACCGTACGGGAGTCACTGGATCCACATCAATCCGGCACGGACAGTACGGGAGTCACTGGATCGACATCAACCCGGCACGGACGGTACGGGAGTCACTGGATCAACATCAAACCGACACAGATGGTACAGGAGTCACCGGATCGACATCAACCCAGCACGGACGGTACGGGACCAACCGGATTGATATCAACTCGGCACGGACGGTACAGGAGTCACTGGCAACCCGGCAGGGACGGTATGGGAGTCACTGGATCCACGTCAACCCGTCACGGACGGTACGGGAGTCACCGGATCGCCATCAACCCGGCACGGACGGTACGGGAGTCACCGGATCGACATCAACCTGGCACGGATGGTACGGGAGTCACCGGATTGACATCAACCTGGCACGGACGGTACAGGAGTCACTGGATTGACATCAACCTGGCACGGACTGTACGGGATTCACTGGATTGACATCAACCTGGCATGGACGGTACGGGAGTCACTGGATTGACATCAACCTGGCACGGACGGTACGGGATTCACTGGATTGACATCAACCCGGCACGGACGGTACGGGAGTCACTGGATCAACATCAACACGGCATGGATCGTACGGGAGTCACTGGATCGACATCAACCTGGCACGGATGGTACGGGAGTCACTGGATCAACATCAACCCGACACAGATGGTACAGGAGTCACCGGATCAACGTCAACCCGGCGCGGACAGTCCGGGAGTCACTGGATCCACATCGACCCGGCACGGACGGTACGGGAGTCACTGGATTGACATCAACCCGACACGGACGGTACGGGAGTCACTGGATCCACATCAACCCGGCGCGGACAGTACGGGAGTCACCGGATCGACGTCAACCCAGCACGGACGGTACGGGAGTCACCGGATTGATATCAACCCGGCACAGATGGTACAGGAGTCACTGGCAACCCGGCAGGGACGGTACGGGAGTCACTGGATCCATGTCAACCCGGCACGGATGGTACGGGAGTCACTGGATCGACATCAACCGGGCACGGACGTTACGGGAGTCACTGGATCCACGTCAACCCAGCACGGACGTTACGGGAGTCACCGGATCGACATCAACCCGGCACGGACGGTACGGGAGTCACCGGATCGACATCAACCTGGCACGGATGGTACGGGAGTCACCGGATTGACATCAACCTGGCACGGACAGTACGGGAGTCACTGGATTGACATCAACCTGGCACGGACTGTACGGGATTCACTGGATTGACATCAACCTGGCACGGACGGTACGGGAGTCACTGGATTGACATCAACCTGGCACGGATGGTACGGGAGTCACCGGATTGACATCAACCTGGCACGGACGGTACGGGAGTCACTGGATCGACATCAACCCGGCACGGACGGTACGGGAGTCACTGGATCCACATCAACCCGGCACGGACGGTACGGGAGTCACCGGATCGACATAAACCCGGCACGGACGGTACAGGAGTCACCGGATCAACATCAACCTGGCACGGACGGTACGGGAGTCACTGGATCGACATCAACCCGGCACGGACGGTACGGGAGTCACTGGATCGACATCAACCCGGCACGGACGGTACGGGAGTCACTGGATTGACATCAACCTGGCACGGATGGTACGGGAGTCACTGGATGGACATCAACCTGGCACGGACGGTACGGGAGTCACTGGATCGACATCAACCCGGCACGGACGGTACGGGAGTCACTGGATCAACATCAAACCGACACAGATGGTACAGGAGTCACCGGATCGACATCAACCCAGCACGGACGGTACGGGACCAACCGGATTGATATCAACTCGGCACGGACGGTACAGGAGTCACTGGCAACCCGGCAGGGACGGTATGGGAGTCACTGGATCCACGTCAACCCGTCACGGACGGTACGGGAGTCACCGGATCGCCATCAACCCGGCACGGACGGTACGGGAGTCACCGGATCGACATCAACCTGGCACGGATGGTACGGGAGTCACCGGATTGACATCAACCTGGCACGGACGGTACAGGAGTCACTGGATTGACATCAACCTGGCACGGACTGTACGGGATTCACTGGATTGACATCAACCTGGCATGGACGGTACGGGAGTCACTGGATTGACATCAACCTGGCACGGACGGTACGGGATTCACTGGATTGACATCAACCCGGCACGGACGGTACGGGAGTCACTGGATCAACATCAACACGGCATGGATCGTACGGGAGTCACTGGATCGACATCAACCTGGCACGGATGGTACGGGAGTCACTGGATCAACATCAACCCGACACAGATGGTACAGGAGTCACCGGATCAACGTCAACCCGGCGCGGACAGTCCGGGAGTCACTGGATCCACATCGACCCGGCACGGACGGTACGGGAGTCACTGGATTGACATCAACCCGACACGGACGGTACGGGAGTCACTGGATCCACATCAACCCGGCGCGGACAGTACGGGAGTCACCGGATCGACGTCAACCCAGCACGGACGGTACGGGAGTCACCGGATTGATATCAACCCGGCACAGATGGTACAGGAGTCACTGGCAACCCGGCAGGGACGGTACGGGAGTCACTGGATCCATGTCAACCCGGCACGGATGGTACGGGAGTCACTGGATCGACATCAACCGGGCACGGACGTTACGGGAGTCACTGGATCCACGTCAACCCAGCACGGACGTTACGGGAGTCACCGGATCGACATCAACCCGGCACGGACGGTACGGGAGTCACCGGATCGACATCAACCTGGCACGGATGGTACGGGAGTCACCGGATTGACATCAACCTGGCACGGACGGTACGGGAGTCACTGGATTGACATCAACCTGGCACGGACTGTACGGGATTCACTGGATTGACATCAACCTGGCACGGACGGTACGGGAGTCACTGGATTGACATCAACCTGGCACGGATGGTACGGGAGTCACCGGATTGACATCAACCTGGCACGGACGGTACGGGAGTCACTGGATCGACATCAACCCGGCACGGACGGTACGGGAGTCACTGGATCCACATCAACCCGGCACGGACGGTACGGGAGTCACCGGATCGACATAAACCCGGCACGGACGGTACAGGAGTCACCGGATCAACATCAACCTGGCACGGACGGTACGGGAGTCACTGGATCGACATCAACCCGGCACGGACGGTACGGGAGTCACTGGATCGACATCAACCCGGCACGGACGGTACGGGAGTCACTGGATTGACATCAACCTGGCACGGATGGTACGGGAGTCACTGGATTGACATCAACCTGGCACGGATGGTACGGGAGTCACTGGATGGACATCAACCTGGCACGGACGGTACGGGAGTCACCGGATCGACATCAACCCGGCACGGACCGTACGGGAGTCACTGGATCCACATCAACCCGGCACGGACGGTACGGGAGTCACTGGATCAACATCAAACCGACACAGATGGTACAGGAGTCACCGGATCGACATCAACCCAGCACGGACGGTACGGGACTCACCGGATTGATATCAACTCGGCACGCTCGGTACAGGAGTCACTGGCAACCCGGCAGGGACGGTATGGGAGTCACTGGATCCACGTGAACCCGGCACGGATGGTACGGGAGTCACTGGATCGACATCAACCGGGCACGGATGGAGCGGGAGTCACCGGATCGACATCAACCCGGCACGGACGGTACGGGAGTCACTGGATCGACATAAACCCGGCACGGACGGTACAGGAGTCACCGGATCAACATCAACCTGGCACGGACGGTACGGGAGTCACTGGATCGACATCAACCCGGCACAGACGGTACGGGAGTCACCGGATCGACGTCAACCTGGCACGGATGGTACGGGAGTCACTGGATCGAAATAAACCCGGCACGGACGGTACGGGAGTCACTGGATCGACATCAACTGGGCACGGATGGAGCGGGAGTCACCGGATCGACATCAACCCGGCACGGTCGGTACGGGAGTCACTGGATCGACATAAACCCGGCACGGACGGTACAGGAGTCACCGGATCAACATCAACACGGCACGGACTGTACGGGAGTCACTGGATCGACATCAACCTGGCACGGATGGCACGGGAGTCACCGGATCGACGTCAACCCGGCACGGACGGTACGGGAGTCACTGGATCGACATCGACCCGGCACGGATGGTACGGGAGTCACTGGATTGACATCAACCTGGCACGGACTGTACGGGATTCATTGGATTGACATCAACCTGGCACGGACGGTACGGGAGTCACTGGATTGACATCAACCTGGCACGGACTGTACGGGATTCACTGGATTGACATCAACCCGGCACGGACGGTACGGGAGTCACTGGATCAACATCAAGCCGGCACGGACGATACGGGAGTCACTGGAACGACATCAACACAGCACGGATCGTACGGGAGTCACTGGATCAACATCAACCCAGCGTGGACAGTCAGGGAGTTACTGGATCGACATCAACCCAGCATGGACGGTACGGGAGTCACCGGATTGACATCAACCCGGCACGGACGGTACGGGAGTCACCGGATCAACATCAACCTGGCACGGACGGTACAGGAGTCACCGGATTGACATCAACCCGGCACGGACGGTACGGGAGTCACTGGATCGACATCAACCCGGCACGGACGGTACGGGAGACACTGGATCCACATCAACCCGGCACGGACGGTACGGGAGTCACTGGATCGACATCAACCCGGCACGGATGGTACGGGAGTCACTGGATCCACATCAACCCAGCACGGACGGTACGGGAGTCACTGGATCCACGTCAACCCGGCACGGACGGTACGGGAGTCACTGGATCGACATCAACTGGGCACGGATGGAACGGGAGTCACCGGATCGACATCAACCCGGCACGGACGGTACGGGAGTCACCGGATCAACATCAACCTGGCACGGACGGTACAGGAGTCACCGGATTGACATCAACCCGGCACGGACGGTACGGGAGTCACTGGATCGACATCAACCCGGCTCGGACGGTACGGGAGTCACCGGATCGACATCAAACCAGCACGGACGGTACGGGTCACCGGATTGACATCAACTTGGCACGGATGGAACGGGAGTCACCGGATCGACGTCAACCTGGCACAGACGGTACGGGAGTCACTGGATCGACGTCAACCCGGCACGGATGGTACGGGAGTCACTGGATAGAGATCAACCCGGCACGGACGGTACGGGAGTCACTGGATCGACATCAATCCGGCACGGACGGTACGGGAGTCACTGGATCGACATCAACCCGGCACGGATGGTACGGGAGTCACCGGATCGACATCAAACCAGCACGGACGGTACGGGAGTCACCGGATCGACGTCAACCCAGCACGGACGGTACGGGAGTCACCGGATCGACATCAACCAGGCACGGATGGTACGGGAGTCACCGGATCGACATCAACACAGCACGGATGGTACGGGAGTCACCAGATGAACATCAACCCGGCACAGATGGTACGGGAGTCACTGGATCGACATCAACCCGGCACAGACGGTACAGGAGTCACTGGATCGACATTAACCCGACACGGACGGTACAGGAGTCACTGGATCCACATCAACCCGGCACAAACGGTACGGGAGTCACCGGATCGACGTCAACCCAGCACGGACGGTACGGGAGTCACCGGATCGACATCAACCCGGCACGGACGGTACAGGAGTCACCGGATCAACATCAACCCGGCACGGACGGTACGGGAGTCACTGGATCGACATCAACCCGGCACGGACGGTACAGGAGTCACCGGATCAACATCAACCCGGCACGGATGGTACGGGAGTCACTGGATCGATGTCAACCTGGCACGGACGGTACGGGAGTCACTGGATCGACATCAACCCGGCACGGATGGTACGGGAGTCACCGGATCGACATCAAACCAGCACGGACGGTACGGGAGTCACCGAATCGAAGTCAACCCGGCACGGACGGTACGGGAGTCACAGGATCGACATCAACCCGGCACAGACGGTACGGGAGTCACTGGATCGACATCAACCCGGCACGAACGGTACGGGAGTCACCGGATCGACATCAAACCAGCACGGACGGTACGGGAGTCACCGGATCGACGTTAACCCAGCACGGACGGTACGGGAGTCACCGGATCAACATCAACACGGCACGGATGGTACGGGAGTCACCAGATGAACATCAACCCGGCACAGATGGTACGGGAGTCACTGGAACGACATCAAACTGGCACGGATGGTACGGGAGTCACTGGATCGATGTCAACCCGGCACAGACGGTACGGGAGTCACCGGATCGACATCAACCCGGCACAGACGGTTCGGGAGTCACCGATCGACATCAACCCAGCACGGACGGTACAGGAGTCACTGGATCCACATCGACCCGTTCTTGAGCCCGGCGCTGATCTCACTGCGCGAGCAGCTGACCGGAACCGGGGGGGGGGGGGGGCGGGGGGCAGTGGTCAGGGTGAATATTACTGAGAAAAATTTAACCCAAATACAAAGTTAAACACTCATCACATTGGCAACGACTTACAATGGCGGACAGTGTTCTCCTTCCTCGGTTCGTAAGTACGAGTCGTACGTAAGTCGGACGTTCGTAACTCGGGGACGACCTGTAAATGCAATTCTGAAGAAAGCACGGCAGCGCCTGTACCATTTCCTTAGCAGTTGGCAGAGATACGACAAGACATCTAAAACTTTGACAAACTTTTTTTTTCAAAATTTTTTATTTCACCCTCCTCCGCCCCCCCCCCCCCGCCACACGACAAACTTTCTAACATCTACACTTCTATCGATGTGCAGTGGAGACTATATTGACTGGCTGCATTATAGCCTGGTATGGAAATACTAATGACTTTGAACGGAAAACTTGACACAAAATAACAGATTCATCCCAGTCCACCACGAGTAAAGCCCTCTGAACCAATGAGCACATCTACATGAAACACTGTCGTAGGAAAGCAGCACCCATCATCAGAGATTCCCACCAACCAGGTCATGATCTCTTCTCACTGTGGCCATCAGGTAGAAGGTACAAGAGCCTCAGGACTCACATCACCAGGTTCAAGAACAGTTACTACCGCTCAATCATCAGGCTCTTGAACAAAAGAGGATAACTACACTCAACTTCACTTGTCCCATCCTTGAAATGTTCCACAACCAATGATCTCACTTTCAAGGACTCTGTCTCATTATCTCATGTACTTGTTATTTATCTGCATTTGCGCAGTTGTTCTCCACTGCTCTCTGGTTGATCTTTCATTGATCCTGTTATCGTTACTATTCTAGAGATTTGCAGGGCAGCACACAAGAACGTGAATCTCAGGGTTGTATATGGTGAAATTTATGTACTTTGATAATAAAATTTACTTTGTACTTTGAACAATTGACACTCTGTCCAGACCCTCAGGATTTTCACGTAGAAAAGTACAGCACAGGAACCGGCCCTGAGGCAGAGTGTCTGTGCTGAACATGATACCAAATCAAACTCATCCCTTCTGTCTGAACACGATCCATATCCCTCCATCCCATGCAGATTCTTCTGCCTGAACACGATCCATGTTCCTCCATCCCCCGCAGATTCTTCTGCCTGAACATGATCTGTATCCCTCCATCCCCTGCAGATTCTTCTGCCTGAACACGATCCATATCCCTCCATCCACTGCAGATTCTTCTGCCTGAACACGATCCATATCCCCCCATCCCCTGCAGATTCTTCTCCCTGAACACGATCCATATCCCTCCATCCCCTCCAGATTCTTCTGCCCGAAGACGATCCATTTCCCTCCATCCCCTCCTGATTCATCTGCCTGAACACGATCCATTTCCCTCCATCCCCTCCTGATTCATCTGCCTGAAGACGATCCATATCCCTCCATCCCCTGCAGATTCTTCTGTCTGAACACGATCCATATCCCTCCATCCCCTGCAGATTCTTCGCCTGAACACGATCCATATCCCTCCATCCCCTGCAGTTTCTTCTGCATGAACACGATCCGTATCCCTCCATCCCCTGCAGATACTTCTGCCTGAACACAATCCATATCCCTCCATCCCCTCCAGATTCTTCTGCCTGAAGACGATCCATTTCCCTCCATCCCCTCCTGATTTTTCTGCCTGAAGACGATCCATATCCCTCCATCGCCTGCAGATTATTCTGCCGGAACACGATCCATATCCCTCCATCCCCTCCAGATTCTTCTGCCAGAACACGATCCATATCACGCAATCCCCTGCAGATTCTTCTGTCTGAACACGATCCATATACCTCCATCCCCGCCAGATTCTTCTGCCTGAACACGATCCATATCCCCCTATCCCCTCCAGATTCTTATGCCTGAACACGATCCATATCCTTCCACCCCCTCCAGATTCTTCTGCCTGAACACGATGCATATCCCTCCTACCCCTCCAGATTTTTCTGCCTGAACACGATCCCTATCACTCCATCCCCTGCAGATTCTTCTGTCTGAACATGATCCATATCCCTCCATCCCCTGCAGATTCTTCGCCTGAACACGATCCATATCACTCCATCCCCTCCAGATTATTCTGCCTGAACACGATCCATATCCCTCCATCCCCTGCAGTTTCTTCTGCCTGAACACGATCCATATTCCTTCATCCCCTGCCGTTTCTTCTGCCTGAACACGATCCATATCCCTCCATCCACTCCAGATTCTTCTGCCTGAACACAATCCATAACCCTCCATCCCCTCCAGATTCTTCTGCCTGAACACGATCCATGTTCCTCCATCCCCCGCAGATTCTTCTGCCTGAACACGATCCATATCACTCCATACCCTGCAGATTCTTCTGCCTGAACATGATCTGTATCCCTCCATCCCCTGCAGATTCTTCTGCCTGAACACGATCCATATCCCTCCATCCACTGCAGATTCTTCTGCCTGAACACGATCCATATCCCCCCATCCCCTGCAGATTCTTCTCCCTGAACACGATCCATATCCCTCCATCCCCTGCAGATACTTCTGCCTGAACACAATCCATATCCCTCCATCCACTCCAGATTCTTCTGCCTGAACACGATCCATATCCCTCCATCCCCTGCAGATTCTTCTGTCTGAACACGATCCATATCCCTCCATCCACTGCAGTTTCTTCTGCTTGAACACGATCCGTATTCCTCCATCCCCTGCAGGTTCTTCTGCCTGAACACGATCCATATCCCTCCATCCCCTGCAGATACTTCTGCCTGAACACAATCCATATCCCTCCATCCACTCCAGATTCTTCTGCCTGAAGACGATCCATTTCCCTCCATCCCCTCCTGATTCTTCTGCCTGAAGACGATCCATATCCCTCCATCGCCTGCAGATTATTCTGCCGGAACACGATCCATATCACTCCATTCCCTGCAGATTATTCTGCCGGAACACGATCCATATCCCTTCATCCCCTCCAGATTCTTCTGCTTGAACACGATCCGTATTCCTCCATCCTCTGCAGGTTCTTCTGCCTGAACACGATCCATATACCTCCATCCCCTGCAGATACTTCTGCCTGAACACAATCCATATCCCTCCATCCACTCCAGATTCTTCTGCCTGAAGACGATCCATTTCCCTCCATCCCCTCCTGATTCTTCTGCCTGAAGACGATCCATATCCCTCCATCCCCTGCAGATTCTTCTGTCTGAACACGATCCATATCCCTCCATCGCCTGCAGATTCTTCTGCCTGAACACGATCCATATCCCTCCATCGCCTGCAGATTATTCTGCCGGAACACGATCCATATCCCTCCATCCCCTCCAGATTCTTCTGCCAGAACACGATCCATATCACGCAATCCCCTGCAGATTCTTCTGTCTGAACACAATCCATATACCTCCATCCCCGCCAGATTCTTCTGCCTGAACACGATCCATATCCCCCTATCCCCTCCAGATTCTTATGCCTGAACACGATCCATATCCTTCCACCCCCTCCAGATTCTTCTGCCTGAACACGATGCATATCCCTCCTACCCCTCCAGATTTTTCTGCCTGAACACGATCCCTATCACTCCATCCCCTGCAGATTCTTCTGTCTGAACATGATCCATATCCCTCCATCCCCTGCAGATTCTTCGCCTGAACACGATCCATATCACTCCATCCCCTCCAGATTATTCTGCCTGAACACGATCCATATCCCTCCATCCCCTGCAGTTTCTTCTGCCTGAACACTATCCATATTCCTTCATCCCCTGCCGTTTCTTCTGCCTGAACACGATCCATATCCCTCCATCCACTCCAGATTCTTCTGCCTGAACACAATCCATAACCCTCCATCCCCTCCAGATTCTTCTGCCTGAACACGATCCATGTTCCTCCATCCCCCGCAGATTCTTCTGCCTGAACACGATCCATATCACTCCATACCCTGCAGATTCTTCTGCCTGAACATGATCTGTATCCCTCCATCCCCTGCAGATTCTTCTGCCTGAACACGATCCATATCCCTCCATCCACTGCAGATTCTTCTGCCTGAACACGATCCATATCCCCCCATCCCCTGCAGATTCTTCTCCCTGAACACGATCCATATCCCTCCATCCCCTGCAGTTTCTTCTGCTTGAACACGATCCGTATTCCTCCATCCTCTGCAGGTTCTTCTGCCTGAACACGATCCATATACCTCCATCCCCTGCAGATACTTCTGCCTGAACACAATCCATATCCCTCCATCCACTCCAGATTCTTCTGCCTGAAGACGATCCATTTCCCTCCATCCCCTCCTGATTCTTCTGCCTGAAGACGATCCATATCCCTCCATCCCCTGCAGATTCTTCTGTCTGAACACGATCCATATCCCTCCATCGCCTGCAGATTATTCTGCCGGAACACGATCCATATCCCTCCATCCCCTCCAGATTCTTCTGCCAGAACACGATCCATATCACGCAATCCCCTGCAGATTCTTCTGTCTGAACACGATCCATATCACTCCATTCCCTGCAGATTCTTCTGCCTGAACACGATCCATATACCTCCATCCCCGCCAGATTCTTCTGCCTGAACACGATCCATATCCCCCTATCCCCTCTAGATTCTTCTGCCTGAACACGATCCATATCCTTCCACCCCCTCCAGATACTTCTGCCTGAACACGATGCATATCCCTCCTACCCCTCCAGATTTTTCTGCCTGAACACGATCCCTATCACTCCATCCCCTGCAGATTCTTCTGTCTGAACATGATCCATATCCCTCCATCCCCTGCAGATTCTTCGCCTGAACACGATCCATATCATTCCATCCCCTCCAGATTATTCTGCCTGAACACGATCCATATCCCTCCATCCCCTGCAGTTTCTTCTGCCTGAACACGATCCATATCCCTTCAAGCCCTGCCGTTTCTTCTGCCTGAACACGATCCATATCCCTCCATCCACTCCAGATTCTTCTGCCTGAACACAATCCATATCCCTCCATCCCCTCCAGATTCTTCTGCCTGAACATGATCCATATCCCCCCATCCCCTGCAGATTCTTCTGCCTGAACACGGTCCATATCCCTCCATCCCCTGCAGTTTCTTCTGCCTGAACACGATCCATATCCCTCCATCCCCTGCAGTTTCTTCTGCCTGAACACGATCCATATCCCTTCATCCCCTGCCATTTCTTCTGCCTGAACACGATCCATATCCCTCCATCCACTCCAGATTATTCTGCCTGAACACGATCCATATCCCTCCATCCCCTCCAGATTCTTCTGCCTGAAGACGATCCATTTCCCTCCATCCCCTCCTGATTCTTCTGCCTGAACACGATCCATATCCCTCCATCGCCTGCAGATTATTCTGCCGGAACACGATCCATATCCCTCCATCCCCTCCAGATTCTTCTGCCAGAACACGATCCATATCACGCAATCCCCTGCAGATTCTTCTGTCTGAACACAATCCATATACCTCCATCCCCGCCAGATTCTTCTGCCTGAACACGATCCATATCCCCCTATCCCCTCCAGATTCTTATGCCTGAACACGATCCATATCCTTCCACCCCCTCCAGATTCTTCTGCCTGAACACGATGCATATCCCTCCTACCCCTCCAGATTTTTCTGCCTGAACACGATCCCTATCACTCCATCCCCTGCAGATTCTTCTGTCTGAACATGATCCATATCCCTCCATCCCCTGCAGATTCTTCGCCTGAACACGATCCATATCACTCCATCCCCTCCAGATTATTCTGCCTGAACACGATCCATATCCCTCCATCCCCTGCAGTTTCTTCTGCCTGAACACTATCCATATTCCTTCATCCCCTGCCGTTTCTTCTGCCTGAACACGATCCATATCCCTCCATCCACTCCAGATTCTTCTGCCTGAACACAATCCATAACCCTCCATCCCCTCCAGATTCTTCTGCCTGAACACGATCCATGTTCCTCCATCCCCCGCAGATTCTTCTGCCTGAACACGATCCATATCACTCCATACCCTGCAGATTCTTCTGCCTGAACATGATCTGTATCCCTCCATCCCCTGCAGATTCTTCTGCCTGAACACGATCCATATCCCTCCATCCACTGCAGATTCTTCTGCCTGAACACGATCCATATCCCCCCATCCCCTGCAGATTCTTCTCCCTGAACACGATCCATATCCCTCCATCCCCTGCAGTTTCTTCTGCTTGAACACGATCCGTATTCCTCCATCCCCTGCAGATTCTTCTCCCTGAACACGATCCATATCCCTCCATCCCCTCCAGATTCTTCTGCCCGAAGACGATCCATTTCCCTCCATCCCCTCCTGATTCATCTGCCTGAACACGATCCATTTCCCTCCATCCCCTCCTGATTCATCTGCCTGAAGACGATCCATATCCCTCCATCCCCTGCAGATTCTTCTGTCTGAACACGATCCATATCCCTCCATCCCCTGCAGATTCTTCGCCTGAACACGATCCATATCCCTCCATCCCCTGCAGTTTCTTCTGCATGAACACGATCCGTATCCCTCCATCCCCTGCAGATACTTCTGCCTGAACACAATCCATATCCCTCCATCCCCTCCAGATTCTTCTGCCTGAAGACGATCCATTTCCCTCCATCCCCTCCTGATTTTTCTGCCTGAAGACGATCCATATCCCTCCATCGCCTGCAGATTATTCTGCCGGAACACGATCCATATCCCTCCATCCCCTCCAGATTCTTCTGCCAGAACACGATCCATATCACGCAATCCCCTGCAGATTCTTCTGTCTGAACACGATCCATATACCTCCATCCCCGCCAGATTCTTCTGCCTGAACACGATCCATATCCCCCTATCCCCTCCAGATTCTTATGCCTGAACACGATCCATATCCTTCCACCCCCTCCAGATTCTTCTGCCTGAACACGATGCATATCCCTCCTACCCCTCCAGATTTTTCTGCCTGAACACGATCCCTATCACTCCATCCCCTGCAGATTCTTCTGTCTGAACATGATCCATATCCCTCCATCCCCTGCAGATTCTTCGCCTGAACACGATCCATATCACTCCATCCCCTCCAGATTATTCTGCCTGAACACGATCCATATCCCTCCATCCCCTGCAGTTTCTTCTGCCTGAACACGATCCATATTCCTTCATCCCCTGCCGTTTCTTCTGCCTGAACACGATCCATATCCCTCCATCCACTCCAGATTCTTCTGCCTGAACACAATCCATAACCCTCCATCCCCTCCAGATTCTTCTGCCTGAACACGATCCATGTTCCTCCATCCCCCGCAGATTCTTCTGCCTGAACACGATCCATATCACTCCATACCCTGCAGATTCTTCTGCCTGAACATGATCTGTATCCCTCCATCCCCTGCAGATTCTTCTGCCTGAACACGATCCATATCCCTCCATCCACTGCAGATTCTTCTGCCTGAACACGATCCATATCCCCCCATCCCCTGCAGATTCTTCTCCCTGAACACGATCCATATCCCTCCATCCCCTGCAGATACTTCTGCCTGAACACAATCCATATCCCTCCATCCACTCCAGATTCTTCTGCCTGAACACGATCCATATCCCTCCATCCCCTGCAGATTCTTCTGTCTGAACACGATCCATATCCCTCCATCCACTGCAGTTTCTTCTGCTTGAACACGATCCGTATTCCTCCATCCCCTGCAGGTTCTTCTGCCTGAACACGATCCATATCCCTCCATCCCCTGCAGATACTTCTGCCTGAACACAATCCATATCCCTCCATCCACTCCAGATTCTTCTGCCTGAAGACGATCCATTTCCCTCCATCCCCTCCTGATTCTTCTGCCTGAAGACGATCCATATCCCTCCATCGCCTGCAGATTATTCTGCCGGAACACGATCCATATCACTCCATTCCCTGCAGATTATTCTGCCGGAACACGATCCATATCCCTTCATCCCCTCCAGATTCTTCTGCCAGAACACGATCCATATCACGCAATCCCCTGCAGATTCTTCTGTCTGAACACGATCCATATCACTCCATTCCCTGCAGATTCTTCTGCCTGAACACGATCCATATACCTCCATCCCCGCCAGATTCTTCTGCCTGAACACGATCCATATCCCCCTATCCCCTCCAGATTCTTCTGCCTGAACACGATCCATATCCTTCCACCCCCTCCAGATACTTCTGCCTGAACACGATGCATATCTCTCCTACCCCTCCAGATTTTTCTGCCTGAACACGATCCCTATCACTCCATCCCCTGCAGATTCTTCTGTCTGAACATGATCCATATCCCTCCATCCCCTGCAGATTCTTCGCCTGAACACGATCCATATCATTCCATCCCCTCCAGATTATTCTGCCTGAACACGATCCATATCCCTCCATCCCCTGCAGTTTCTTCTGCCTGAACACGATCCATATCCCTTCAAGCCCTGCCGTTTCTTCTGCCTGAACACGATCCATATCCCTCCATCCCCTGCAGATACTTCTGCCTGAACACAATCCATATCCCTCCATCCCCTGCAGATTCTTCTGCCTGAACACAATCCATATCCCTCCATCCCCTCCAGATTCTTCTGCCTGAAGACGATCCATTTCCCTCCATCCCCTCCTGATTCTTCTGCCTGAACACGATCCATATCCCTCCATCGCCTGCAGATTATTCTGCCGGAACACGATCCATATCCCTCCATCCCCTCCAGATTCTTCTGCCAGAACACGATCCATATCACGCAATCCCCTGCAGATTCTTCTGTCTGAACACAATCCATATACCTCCATCCCCGCCAGATTCTTCTGCCTGAACACGATCCATATCCCCCTATCCCCTCCAGATTCTTATGCCTGAACACGATCCATATCCTTCCACCCCCTCCAGATTCTTCTGCCTGAACACGATGCATATCCCTCCTACCCCTCCAGATTTTTCTGCCTGAACACGATCCCTATCACTCCATCCCCTGCAGATTCTTCTGTCTGAACATGATCCATATCCCTCCATCCCCTGCAGATTCTTCGCCTGAACACGATCCATATCACTCCATCCCCTCCAGATTATTCTGCCTGAACACGATCCATATCCCTCCATCCCCTGCAGTTTCTTCTGCCTGAACACTATCCATATTCCTTCATCCCCTGCCGTTTCTTCTGCCTGAACACGATCCATATCCCTCCATCCACTCCAGATTCTTCTGCCTGAACACAATCCATAACCCTCCATCCCCTCCAGATTCTTCTGCCTGAACACGATCCATGTTCCTCCATCCCCCGCAGATTCTTCTGCCTGAACACGATCCATATCACTCCATACCCTGCAGATTCTTCTGCCTGAACATGATCTGTATCCCTCCATCCCCTGCAGATTCTTCTGCCTGAACACGATCCATATCCCTCCATCCACTGCAGATTCTTCTGCCTGAACACGATCCATATCCCCCCATCCCCTGCAGATTCTTCTCCCTGAACACGATCCATATCCCTCCATCCCCTGCAGTTTCTTCTGCTTGAACACGATCCGTATTCCTCCATCCTCTGCAGGTTCTTCTGCCTGAACACGATCCATATACCTCCATCCCCTGCAGATACTTCTGCCTGAACACAATCCATATCCCTCCATCCACTCCAGATTCTTCTGCCTGAAGACGATCCATTTCCCTCCATCCCCTCCTGATTCTTCTGCCTGAAGACGATCCATATCCCTCCATCCCCTGCAGATTCTACTGTCTGAACACGATCCATATCCCTCCATCGCCTGCAGATTATTCTGCCGGAACACGATCCATATCCCTCCATCCCCTCCAGATTCTTCTGCCAGAACACGATCCATATCACGCAATCCCCTCCAGATACTTCTGCCTGAACACGATGCATATCCCTCCTACCCCTCCAGATTTTTCTGCCTGAACACGATCCCTATCACTCCATCCCCTGCAGATTCTTCTGTCTGAACATGATCCATATCCCTCCATCCCCTGCAGATTCTTCGCCTGAACACGATCCATATCATTCCATCCCCTCCAGATTATTCTGCCTGAACACGATCCATATCCCTCCATCCCCTGCAGTTTCTTCTGCCTGAACACGATCCATATCCCTTCAAGCCCTGCCGTTTCTTCTGCCTGAACACGATCCATATCCCTCCATCCACTCCAGATTCTTCTGCCTGAACACAATCCATATCCCTCCATCCCCTCCAGATTCTTCTGCCTGAACATGATCCATATCCCCCCATCCCCTGCAGATTCTTCTGCCTGAACACGGTCCATATCCCTCCATCCCCTGCAGTTTCTTCTGCCTGAACACGATCCATATCCCTCCATCCCCTGCAGTTTCTTCTGCCTGAACACGATCCATATCCCTTCATCCCCTGCCATTTCTTCTGCCTGAACACGATCCATATCCCTCCATCCACTCCAGATTATTCTGCCTGAACACGATCCATATCCCTCCATCCACTCCAGATTCTTCTGCCTGAAGACGATCCATTTCCCTCCATCCCCTCCTGATTCTTCTGCCTGAACACGATCCATATCCCTCCATCGCCTGCAGATTATTCTGCCGGAACACGATCCATATCCCTCCATCCCCTCCAGATTCTTCTGCCAGAACACGATCCATATCACGCAATCCCCTGCAGATTCTTCTGTCTGAACACAATCCATATACCTCCATCCCCGCCAGATTCTTCTGCCTGAACACGATCCATATCCCCCTATCCCCTCCAGATTCTTATGCCTGAACACGATCCATATCCTTCCACCCCCTCCAGATTCTTCTGCCTGAACACGATGCATATCCCTCCTACCCCTCCAGATTTTTCTGCCTGAACACGATCCCTATCACTCCATCCCCTGCAGATTCTTCTGTCTGAACATGATCCATATCCCTCCATCCCCTGCAGATTCTTCGCCTGAACACGATCCATATCACTCCATCCCCTCCAGATTATTCTGCCTGAACACGATCCATATCCCTCCATCCCCTGCAGTTTCTTCTGCCTGAACACTATCCATATTCCTTCATCCCCTGCCGTTTCTTCTGCCTGAACACGATCCATATCCCTCCATCCACTCCAGATTCTTCTGCCTGAACACAATCCATAACCCTCCATCCCCTCCAGATTCTTCTGCCTGAACACGATCCATGTTCCTCCATCCCCCGCAGATTCTTCTGCCTGAACACGATCCATATCACTCCATACCCTGCAGATTCTTCTGCCTGAACATGATCTGTATCCCTCCATCCCCTGCAGATTCTTCTGCCTGAACACGATCCATATCCCTCCATCCACTGCAGATTCTTCTGCCTGAACACGATCCATATCCCCCCATCCCCTGCAGATTCTTCTCCCTGAACACGATCCATATCCCTCCATCCCCTGCAGTTTCTTCTGCTTGAACACGATCCGTATTCCTCCATCCCCTGCAGGTTCTTCTGCCTGAACACGATCCATATACCTCCATCCCCTGCAGATACTTCTGCCTGAACACAATCCATATCCCTCCATCCACTCCAGATTCTTCTGCCTGAAGACGATCCATTTCCCTCCATCCCCTGCTGATTCTTCTGCCTGAAGACGATCCATATCCCTCCATCCCCTGCAGATTCTTCTGTCTGAACACGATCCATATCCCTCCATCGCCTGCAGATTATTCTGCCGGAACACGATCCATATCCCTCCATCCCCTCCAGATTCTTCTGCCAGAACACGATCCATATCACGCAATCCCCTGCAGATTCTTCTGTCTGAACACGATCCATATCACTCCATTCCCTGCAGATTCTTCTGCCTGAACACGATCCATATACCTCCATCCCCGCCAGATTCTTCTGCCTGAACACGATCCATATCCCCCTATCCCCTCCAGATTCTTCTGCCTGAACACGATCCATATCCTTCCACCCCCTCCAGATACTTCTGCCTGAACACGATGCATATCCCTCCTACCCCTCCAGATTTTTCTGCCTGAACACGATCCCTATCACTCCATCCCCTGCAGATTCTTCTGTCTGAACATGATCCATATCCCTCCATCCCCTGCAGATTCTTCGCCTGAACACGATCCATATCATTCCATCCCCTCCAGATTATTCTGCCTGAACACGATCCATATCCCTCCATCCCCTGCAGTTTCTTCTGCCTGATCACGATCCATATCCCTTCAAGCCCTGCCGTTTCTTCTGCCTGAACACGATCCATATCCCTCCATCCACTCCAGATTCTTCTGCCTGAACACAATCCATATCCCTCAATCCCCTCCAGATTCTTCTGCCTGAACATGATCCATATCCCCCCATCCCCTGCAGATTCTTCTGCCTGAACACGGTCCATATCCCTCCATCCCCTGCAGTTTCTTCTGCCTGAACACGATCCATATCCCTCCATCCCCTGCAGTTTCTTCTGCCTGAACACGATCCATATCCCTTCATCCCCTGCCATTTCTTCTGCCTGAACACGATCCATATCCCTCCATCCACTCCAGATTATTCTGCCTGAACACGATCCATATCCCTCCATCCCCTCCAGATTCTTCTGCCTGAACACGATCCCTATCCCTCCATCCACTGCAGATTATTCTGCCTGAACACGATCCATATCCCTCCATCCCCTGCAGATTCTTCTGCCTGATCACGATCCATATCCCTCCATCCCCTGCAGATTCTTCTGCCTGAACACGATCCATATCGCTCCATCCCTTCCAGATTCTTCTGCCTGAAAACGATCCATATCCCTCCATCCCCTGCAGATTCTTCTGTCTGAACACGATGCATATGCCTCCATTCCCTGCAGATACTTCTGCCTGAACACGATCCCTATCCCTCTATTCCCTGCAGATTCTTCTGCCTGAACAAGATCCATATCCCTCCATCCCCTGCAGATTCTTCTGCCTGAACATGATCCATATCCCACCAATCCCTGCAGATTCTTCTGTCTGAACACGATCCATATCCCTCCATCCCCTGCAGATTCGTCTGCCTGAACACGATCCATATCCCTCCATCCCCTGCAGATTCTGTCTGAACACGATCCATATCCCTCCATCCCCTGCAGATTCTTCTGTCTGAACACGATCCATATCCCTCCATCCCCTGCAGATTCTTCTGTCTGAACACGATCCATATCCCTCCATCCCCTGCAGATTCTTCAGCCTGAACACGATCCATATCCCTACATCCCCTGCAGTTTCTTCTCCCTGATCATGATCCATATTCCTACATCCCCTGCAGATTCTTTTGTCTGAACACGATCCATATCCCTCCATCCCCTGCAGATTCTTCTGCCTGAACACGATCCATATCCCTCCATCCCCTGCAGTTTCTTCTTCCTGATCATGATCCATATCCCTCCATCCCCTGCAGATTCTTCTGTCTGAACACGATCCATACCCCTACATCCCCTGCAGATTCTTCTGTCTGAACACTATCCATATCCCACCAACCCCTCCAGATTCTTCTGCATGAACACGGTCAATATTCGTCCATCCCCTGCAGATTCTTCTGAATGAACGCGATCCATATCCCTCCATTCCCTGCAGATTCTTCTGCCTGAACACAATCGATATCCCTCCATCCCCTGCAGATTCTTCTGATTGAACACGATCCATATCCCTATATCCCCTGCAGTTTCTTCTGCCTGAACACGATCCATATCACTCTATCCCCTGCAGATTCTTCTGCCGGAACACGATCCATATCCCTCCATCCCCTGCAGATTCTTCTGCCTGAACACAATCCATATCCCTCCATTCCCTGCAGATTCTTCTGCCTGAACACGATCCATATCACTCCATCCCCTGCAGATTCTTCTGTCTGAACACGATCCATATCCCTCCATCCCCTGCAGATTCTTCTGTCTGAACACGATCCATATCCCTCCATCCCCTGCAGATTCTTCTGTCTGAACACGATCCATATCCCTCCATCCCCTGCAGTTTCTTCTGCCTGAACACGATCCATATCACTCTATCCCCAGCAGATTCTTCTGCCGGAACACGATCCATATCCCTCCATCCCCTGCAGATTCTTCTGCCGGAACACGATCCATATCCCTCCATACCCTGCAGATTCTTCTGCCTGAACACGATCCCTATCCCTCCATCCCCTGCAGATTCTTCTGACTGAACACGATCCATATCCCTCCATCCCCTGCAGAGTCTTCTGCCTGAACACCATCCATATCTCTCGATCCCCTGCAGATTCTTCTGCCTGAAAACGATCAATATCCCTCCATCCCCTGCAGATTCTTCTGTCTGAACAGGATCCATATCCCTCCATCCCCTGCAGATTCTTCTGCCTGAACACGATCCATATCGCTGCATCCCTTCCAGATTCTTCTGCCTGAAAACGATCCATATCCCTCCATCCCCTGCAGATTCTTCTGTCTGAACACGATGCATATGCCTCCATTCCCTGCAGATACTTCTGCCTGAACACGATCCTTATCCCTCCATTCCCTGCAGATTCTTCTGCCTGAACAAGATCCATATCCCTCCATCCCCTGCAGATTCTTCTGCCTGAACATGATCCATATCCCACCATTCCCTGCAGATTCTTCTGTCTGAACACGATCTATATCCCTCCATCCCCTGCAGATTCTTCTGTCTGAACACGATCCATATCCCTCCATCCCCTGCAGATTCTTCAGCCTGAACACGATCCATATCCCTCCATCCCCTGCAGTTTCTTCACCCTGATCATGATCCATATCCCTCCATCCCCTGCAGATTCTTCTGTCTGAACACGATCCATATCCCTCCATCCCCTGCAGATTCTTCTGCCTGAACACGATCCATATCCCTCCATCCCCTGCAGTTTCTTCTCCCTGATCATGATCCATATCCCTGCATCCCCTGCAGATTCTTCTGTCTGAACACGATCCATACCCCTACATCCCCTGCAGATTCTTCTGTCTGAACACGATCCATATCCCACCAACCCCTCCAGATTCTTCTGCATGAACACGGTCAATATTCGTCCATCCCCTGCAGATTCTTATGAATGAACGCGATCCATATCCCTCCATTCCCTGCAGATTCTTCTGCCTGAACACAATCCATATCCCTCCATCCCCTGCAGATTCTTCTGATTGAACACGATCCATATCCCTATATCCCCTGCAGTTTCTTCTGCCTGAACACGATCCATATCACTCTATCCCCTGCAGATTCTTCTGCCGGAACACGATCCATATCGCTCCATCCCCTGCAGATTCTTCTGCCGGAACACGATCCATATCCCTCCATCCCCTGTAGATTCTTCTGCCTGAACACAATCCATATCCCTCCATTCCCTGCAGATTCTTCTGCCTTGACACAATCCATATCCCTCCATCCCCTGCAGATTCTTCTGATTGAACACGATCCATATCCCTCCATCCCCTGCAGAGTCTTCTGCCTGAACACCATCCATATCTCTCGATCCCCTGCAGATTCTTCTGCCTGAAAACGATCCATATCCCTCCATCCCCTGCAGATTCTTCTGTCTGAACAGGATCCATATCCCTCCATCCCCTGCAGATTCTTCTGCCTGATCACGATCCATATCCCTCCATCCCCTGCAGATTCTTCTGCCTGAACACGATCCATATCGCTCCATTCCTTCCAGATTCTTCTGCCTGAAAACGATCCATATCCCTCCATCCCCTGCAGATTCTTCTGTCTGAACACGATGCATATGCCTCCATTCCCTGCAGATACTTCTGCCTGAACACGATCCCTATCCCTCCATTCCCTGCAGATTCTTCTGCCTGAACAAGATCCATATCCCTCCATCCCCTGCAGATTCTTCTGCCTGAACATGATCCATATCCCACCATCCCCTGCAGATTCTTCTGTCTGAACACGATCCATATCCCTCCATCCCCTGCAGATTCTTCTGCCTGAACACGATCCATATCCCTCCATCCCCTGCAGATTCTTCAGCCTGAACACGATCCATATCCCTCCATCCCCTGCAGTTTCTTCTCCCTGATCATGATCCATATCCCTCCATCCCCTGCAGATTCTTCTGTCTGAACACGATCCATATCCCTCCATCCCCTGCAGATTCTTCTGTCTGAACACGATCCATATCCTTCCATCCCCTGCAGATTCTTCTGCCTGATCAGGATCCATATCCCTCCATCCCCTGCAGATTCTTCTGTCTGAACACGATCCATATCCCTCCATCCCCTGCAGTTTCTTCTCCCTGATCATGATCCATTTCCCTCCATCCCCTGCAGATTCTTCTGCCTGAACACGATCCATATCCCTCCATCCCCTGCAGTTTCTTCTCCCTGATCATGATCCATATCCCTCCATCCCCTGCAGATTCTTCTGTCTGAACACGATCCATACCCCTACATCCCCTGCAGATTCTTCTGTCTGAACACGATCCATATCCCACCAACCCCTCCAGATTCTTCTGCATGAACACGGTCAATATTCGTCCATCCCCTGCAGATTCTTCTGAATGAACGCGATCCATATCCCTCCATTCCCTGCCGATTCTTCTGCCTGAACACAATCCATATCCCTCCATCCCCTGCAGATTCTTCTGATTGAACACGATCCATATCCCTATATCCCCTGCAGTTTCTTCTGCCTGAACACGATCCATATCACTCTATCCCCTGCAGATTCTTCTGCCGGAACACGATCCATATCCCTCCATCCCCTGCAGATTCTTCTGCCGGAACACGATCCATATCCCTCCATCCCCTGCAGATTCTTCTGCCTGAACACAATCCATATCCCTCCATTCCCTGCAGATTCTTCTGCCTGAACACAATCCATATCCCTCCATCCCCTGCAGATTCTTCTGATTGAACACGATCCATATCCCTCCATACCCTGCAGATTCTTCTGTCTGAACACGATCCATATCCCTCCATCCCCTGCAGATTCTTCTGCCTGAACACGATCCATATCCCTCCATCCCCTGCAGATTCTTCTGCCTGAACACGATCCATATCACTCCATCCCCTGCAGATTCTTCTGTCTGAACACGATCCATATCCCTCCATTCCCTGCAGATTCTTCTGTCTGAACACGATCCATATCCCTCCATTCCCTGCAGATTCTTCTGTCTGAACACGATCCATATCCCTCCATCCCCTGCAGATTCTTCTGTCTGAACACGATCCATATCCCTCCATCCCCTGCAGTTTCTTCTGCCTGAACACGATCCATATCACTCTATCCCCTGCAGATTCTTCTGCCGGAACATGATCCATATCCCTCCATCCCCTGCAGATTCTTCTGCCGGAACACGATCCATATCCCTCCATACCCTGCAGATTCTTCTGCCTGAACACGATCCCTATCCCTCCATCCCCTGCAGATTCTTCTGACTGAATACGATCCATATCCCTCCATCCCCTGCAGAGTCTTCTGTCAGAACACGATCCATATCCCTCCATCCCCTGCAGATTCTTCTGTCAGAACACGATCCATATCCCTCCATCCCCTGCAGATTCTTCTGCCGGAACATGATCCATATCCCTCCATCCCCTGCAGATTCTTCTGCCGGAACACGATCCATATCCCTCCATACCCTGCAGATTCTTCTGCCTGAACACGATCCATATCTCTCTATCCCCTGCAGATTCTTCTGCCTGAAAACGATCCATATCCCTCCATCCCCTGCAGATTCTTCTGTCTGAACAGGATCCATATCCCTCTAGCCCCTGCAGATTCTTCTGCCTGATCACGATCCATATCCCTCCATCCCCTGCAGATTCTTCTGCCTGAACACGATCCATATCGCTCCATCCCTTCCAGATTCTTCTGCCTGAAAACGATCCATATCCCTCCATCCCCTGCAGATTCTTCTGTCTGAACACGATGCATATGCCTCCATTCCCTGCAGATACTTCTGCCTGAACAAGATCCATATCCCTCCATCCCCTGCAGATTCTTCTGCCTGAACATGATCCATATCCCTCCATCCCCTGCAGATTCTTCTGCCGGAACACGATCCATATCCCTCCATCCCCTGCAGATTCTTCTGCCTGAACACGATCCATATCCCTCCATCCCCTGCAGATTCTGTCTGAACACGATCCATATCACTGTATCCCCTGCAGATTCTTCTGCCGGAACACGATCCATATCCCTCCATCCCCTGCAGATTCTTCTGCCGGAACACGATCCATATCCCTCCATCCCCTGCAGATTCTTCTGCCTGAACACAATCCATATCCCTCCATTCCCTGCAGATTCTTCTGCCTGAACACGATCCATATCACTCCATCCCCTGCAGATTCTTCTGTCTGAACACGATCCATATCCCTCCATCCCCTGCAGATTCTTCTGTCTGAACACGATCCATATCCCTCCATCCCCTGCAGATTCTTCTGTCTGAACACGATCCATATCCCTCCATCCCCTGCAGTTTCTTCTGCCTGAACACGATCCATATCACTCTATCCCCAGCAGATTCTTCTGCCGGAACACGATCCATATCCCTCCATCCCCTGCAGATTCTTCTGCCGGAACACGATCCATATCCCTCCATACCCTGCAGATTCTTCTGCCTGAACTAGATCCCTATCCCTCCATCCCCTGCAGATTCTTCTGACTGAACACGATCCATATCCCTCCATCCCCTGCAGAGTCTTCTGCCTGAACACCATCCATATCTCTCGATCCCCTGCAGATTCTTCTGCCTGAAAACGATCCATATCCCTCCATCCCCTGCAGATTCTTCTGTCTGAACAGGATCCATATCCCTCCATCCCCTGCAGATTCTTCTGCCTGATCACGATCCATATCCCTCCATCCCCTGCAGATTCTTCTGCCTGAACACGATCCATATCGCTCCATTCCTTCCAGATTCTTCTGCCTGAAAACGATCCATATCCCTCCATCCCCTGCAGATTCTTCTGTCTGAACACGATGCATATGCCTCCATTCCCTGCAGATACTTCTGCCTGAACACGATCCCTATCCCTCCATTCCCTGCAGATTCTTCTGCCTGAACAAGATCCATATCCCTCCATCCCCTGCAGATTCTTCTGCCTGAACATGATCCATATCCCACCATCCCCTGCAGATTCTTCTGTCTGAACACGATCCATATCCCTCCATCCCCTGCAGATTCTTCTGCCTGAACACGATCCATATCCCTCCATCCCCTGCAGATTCTTCAGCCTGAACACGATCCATATCCCTCCATCCCCTGCAGATTCTTCTGTCTGAACACGATCCATATCCCTCCATCCCCTGCAGATTCTTCTGTCTGAACACGATCCATATCCTTCCATCCCCTGCAGATTCTTCTGCCTGATCAGGATCCATATCCCTCCATCCCCTGCAGATTCTTCTGTCTGAACACGATCCATATCCCTCCATCCCCTGCAGTTTCTTCTCCCTGATCATGATCCATTTCCCTCCATCCCCTGCAGATTCTTCTGCCTGAACACGATCCATATCCCTCCATCCCCTGCAGTTTCTTCTCCCTGATCATGATCCATATCCCTCCATCCCCTGCAGATTCTTCTGTCTGAACACGATCCATACCCCTACATCCCCTGCAGATTCTTCTGTCTGAACACGATCCATATCCCACCAACCCCTCCAGATTCTTCTGCATGAACACGGTCAATATTCGTCCATCCCCTGCAGATTCTTCTGAATGAACGCGATCCATATCCCTCCATTCCCTGCCGATTCTTCTGCCTGAACACAATCCATATCCCTCCATCCCCTGCAGATTCTTCTGATTGAACACGATCCATATCCCTATATCCCCTGCAGTTTCTTCTGCCTGAACACGATCCATATCACTCTATCCCCTGCAGATTCTTCTGCCGGAACACGATCCATATCCCTCCATCCCCTGCAGATTCTTCTGCCGGAACACGATCCATATCCCTCCATCCCCTGCAGATTCTTCTGCCTGAACACAATCCATATCCCTCCATTCCCTGCAGATTCTTCTGCCTGAACACAATCCATATCCCTCCATCCCGTGCAGATTCTTCTGATTGAACACGATCCATATCCCTCCATACCCTGCAGATTCTTCTGTCTGAACACGATCCATATCCCTCCATCCCCTGCAGATTCTTCTGCCTGAACACGATCCATATCCCTCCATCCCCTGCAGATTCTTCTGCCTGAACACGATCCATATCACTCCATCCCCTGCAGATTCTTCTGTCTGAACACGATCCATATCCCTCCATTCCCTGCAGATTCTTCTGTCTGAATACGATCCATAGCCCTCCATCCCCTGCAGATTCTTCTGTCTGAACACGATCCATATCCCTCCATCCCCTGCAGATTCTTCTGTCTGAACACGATCCATATCCCTCCATCCCCTGCAGTTTCTTCTGCCTGAACACGATCCATATCACTCTATCCCCTGCAGATTCTTCTGCCGGAACATGATCCATATCCCTCCATCCCCTGCAGATTCTTCTGCCGGAACACGATCCATATCCCTCCATACCCTGCAGATTCTTCTGCCTGAACACGATCCCTATCCCTCCATCCCCTGCAGATTCTTCTGACTGAATACGATCCATATCCCTCCATCCCCTGCAGAGTCTTCTGTCAGAACACGATCCATATCCCTCCATCCCCTGCAGATTCTTCTGTCAGAACACGATCCATATCCCTCCATCCCCTGCAGATTCTTCTGCCGGAACATGATCCATATCCCTCCATCCCCTGCAGATTCTTCTGCCGGAACACGATCCATATCCCTCCATACCCTGCAGATTCTTCTGCCTGAACACGATCCATATCTCTCTATCCCCTGCAGATTCTTCTGCCTGAAAACGATCCATATCCCTCCATCCCCTGCAGATTCTTCTGTCTGAACAGGATCCATATCCCTCTAGCCCCTGCAGATTCTTCTGCCTGATCACGATCCATATCCCTCCATCCCCTGCAGATTCTTCTGCCTGAACACGATCCATATCGCTCCATCCCTTCCAGATTCTTCTGCCTGAAAACGATCCATATCCCTCCATCCCCTGCAGATTCTTCTGTCTGAACACGATGCATATGCCTCCATTCCCTGCAGATACTTCTGCCTGAACAAGATCCATATCCCTCCATCCCCTGCAGATTCTTCTGCCTGAACATGATCCATATCCCTCCATCCCCTGCAGATTCTTCTGCCGGAACACGATCCATATCCCTCATTCCCCTGCAGATTCTTCTGCCTGAACACGATCCATATCCCTCCATCCCCTGCAGATTCTGTCTGAACACGATCCATATCACTGTATCCCCTGCAGATTCTTCTGCCGGAACACGATCCATATCCCTCCATCCCCTGCAGATTCTTCTGCCGGAACACGATCCATATCCCTCCATCCCCTGCAGATTCTTCTGCCTGAACACAATCCATATCCCTCCATTCCCTGCAGATTCTTCTGCCTGAACACGATCCATATCACTCCATCCCCTGCAGATTCTTCTGTCTGAACACGATCCATATCCCTCCATCCCCTGCAGATTCTTCTGTCTGAACACGATCCATATCCCTCCATCCCCTGCAGATTCTTCTGTCTGAACACGATCCATATCCCTCCATCCCCTGCAGTTTCTTCTGCCTGAACACGATCCATATCACTCTATCCCCAGCAGATTCTTCTGCCGGAACACGATCCATATCCCTCCATCCCCTGCAGATTCTTCTGCCGGAACACGATCCATATCCCTCCATTCCCTGCAGATTCTTCTGCCTGAACTAGATCCCTATCCCTCCATCCCCTGCAGATTCTTCTGACTGAACACGATCCATATCCCTCCATCCCCTGCAGAGTCTTCTGCCTGAACACCATCCATATCTCTCGATCCCCTGCAGATTCTTCTGCCTGAAAACGATCCATATCCCTCCATCCCCTGCAGATTCTTCTGTCTGAACAGGATCCATATCCCTCCATCCCCTGCAGATTCTTCTGCCTGAACACGATCCATATCGCTCCATCCCTTCCAGATTCTTCTGCCTGAAAACGATCCATATCGCTCCATCCCCTGCAGATTCTTCTGTCTCAACACGATGCATATGCCTCCATTCCCTGCAGATACTTCTGCCTGAACACGATCCATATCCCTCCATTCCCTGCAGATTCTTCTGCCTGAACAAGATCCATATCCCTCCATCCCCTGCAGATTCTTCTGCCTGAACATGATCCATATCCCACCATTCCCTGCAGATTCTTCTGTCTGAACACGATCCATATCCCTCCATCCCCTGCAGATTCTTCTGCCTGAACACGATCCATATCCCTCCATCCCCTGCAGATTCTTCTGTCTGAACACGATCCATATCCCTCCATCCCCTGCAGATTCTTCAGCCTGAACACGATCCATATCCCTCCATCCCCTGCAGTTTCTTCTCCCTGATCATGATCCATATCCCTCCATCCCCTGCAGATTCTTCTGTCTGAACACGATCCATATCCCTCCATCCCCTGCAGATTCTTCTGCCTGAACACGATCCATATCCCTCCATCCCCTGCAGTTTCTTCTCCCTGATCATGATCCATATCCCTCCATCCCCTGCAGATTCTTCTGTCTGAACACGATCCATACCCCTACATCCCCTGCAGATTCTTCTGTCTGAACACGATCCATATCCCACCAACCCCTTCAGATTCTTCTGCATGAACACGGTCAATATTCGTCCATCCCCTGCAGATTCTTCTGAATGAACGCGATCCATATCCCTCCATTCCCTGCAGATTCTTCTGCCTGAACACAATCCATATCCCTCCATCCCCTGCAGATTCTTCTGATTGAACACGATCCATATCCCTATATCCCCTGCAGTTTCTTCTGCCTGAACACGATCCATATCACTCTATCCCCTGCAGATTCTTCTGCCGGAACACGATCCATATCCCTCCATCCCCTGCAGATTCTTCTGTCTGAACAGGATCCATATCCCTCCATCCCCTGCAGATTCTTCTGCCGGAACACGATCCATATCCCTCCATCCCCTGCAGATTCTTCTGTCTGAACATGATCCATTTCCCTCCATCCCCTGCAGATTCTTCTGCCGGAACACGATCCATATCCCTCCATCCCCTGCAGATTCTTCTGCCTGAACACAATCCATATCCCTCCATTCCCTGCAGATTCTTCTGCCTGAACACAATCCATATCCCTCCATCCCCTGCAGATTCTTCTGATTGAACACGATCCATATCCCTCCATCCCCTGCAGAGTCTTCTGCCTGAACACCATCCATATCTCTCGATCCCCTGCAGATTCTTCTGCCTGAAAACGATCCATATCCCTCCATCCCCTGCAGATTCTTCTGTCTGAACAGGATCCATATCCCTCCATCCACTGCAGATTCTTCTGCCTGATCACGATCCATATCCCTCCATCCCCTGCAGATTCTTCTGCCTGAACACGATCCATATCGCTCCATTCCTTCCAGATTCTTCTGCCTGAAAACGATCCATATCCCTCCATCCCCTGCATATTCTTCTGTCTGAACACGATGCATATGCCTCCATTCCCTGCAGATACTTCTGCCTGAACACGATCCCTATCCCTCCATTCCCTGCAGATTCTTCTGCCTGAACAAGATCCATATCCCTCCATCCCCTGCAGATTCTTCTGCCTGAACATGATCCATATCCCACCATCCCCTGCAGATTCTTCTGTCTGAACACGATCCATATCCCTCCATCCCCTGCAGATTCTTCTGCCTGAACACGATCCATATCCCTCCATCCCCTGCAGATTCTTCAGCCTGAACACGATCCATATCCCTCCATCCCCTGCAGATTCTTCAGCCTGAACACGATCCATATCCCTCCATCCCCTGCAGTTTCTTCTCCCTGATCATGATCCATATCCCTCCATCCCCTGCAGATTCTTCTGTCTGAACACGATCCATTTCCCTCCATCCCCTGCAGATTCGTCTGCCTGAACACGATCCATATCCCTCCATCCCCTGCAGTTTCTTCTCCCTGATCATGATCCATATCCCTCCATCGCCTGCAGATTCTTCTGTCTGAACACGATCCATACCCCTACATCCCCTGCAGATTCTTCTGTCTGAACACGATCCATATCCCACCAACCCCTCCAGATTCTTCTGCATGAACACGGTCAATATTCGTCCATCCCCTGCAGATTCTTCTGAATGAACGCGATCCATATCCCTCCATTCCCTGCCGATTCTTCTGCCTGAACACAATCCATATCCCTCCATCCCCTGCAGATTCTTCTGATTGAACACGATCCATATCCCTATATCCCCTGCAGTTTCTTCTGCCTGAACACGATACATATCACTCTATCCCCTGCAGATTCTTCTGCCGGAACACGATCCATATCCCTCCATCCCCTGCAGATTCTTCTGCCGGAACACGATCCATATCCCTCCATCCCCTGCAGATTCTTCTGCCTGAACACAATCCATATCCCTCCATTCCCTGCAGATTCTTCTGCCTGAACACAATCCATATCCCTCCATCCCCTGCAGATTCTTCTGATTGAACACGATCCATATCCCTCCATACCCTGCAGATTCTTCTGTCTGAACACGATCCATATCCCTCCATCCCCTGCAGATTCTTCTGCCTGAACACGATCCATATCCCTCCATCCCCTGCAGATTCTTCTGCCTGAACACGATCCATATCACTCCATCCCCTGCAGATTCTTCTGTCTGAACACGATCCATATCCCTCCATTCCCTGCAGATTCTTCTGTCTGAACACGATCCATATCCCTCCATCCCCTGCAGATTGTTCTGTCTGAACACGATCCATATCCCTCCATCCCCTGCAGATTCTTCTGTCTGAACACGATCCATATCCCTCCATCCCCTGCAGTTTCTTCTGCCTGAACACGATCCATATCACTCTATCCCCTGCAGATTCTTCTGCCGGAACATGTTCCATACCCTCCATCCCCTGCAGATTCTTCTGCCGGAACACGATCCATATCCCTCCATACCCTGCAGATTCTTCTGCCTGAACACGATCCCTATCCCTCCATCCCCTGCAGATTCTTCTGACTGAATACGATCAATATCCCTCCATCCCCTGCAGAGTCTTCTGCCTGAACACGATCCATATCTCTCTATCCCCTGCAGATTCTTCTGCCTGAAAACGATCCATATCCCTCCATCCCCTGCAGATTCTTCTGTCTGAACAGGATCCATATCCCTCTATCCCCTGCAGATTCTTCTGCCTGATCACGATCCATATCCCTCCATCCCCTGCAGATTCTTCTGCCTGAACACGATCCATATCGCTCCATCCCTTCCAGATTCTTCTGCCTGAAAACGATCCATATCCCTCCATCCCCTGCAGATTCTTCTGTCTGAACACGATGCATATGCCTCCATTCCCTGCAGATACTTCTGCCTGAACACGATCCCTATCCCTCCATTCCCTGCAGATTCTTCTGCCTGAACAAGATCCATATCCCTCCATCCCCTGCAGATTCTTCTGCCTGAACATGATCCATATCCCTCCATCCCCTGCAGATACTTCTGCCGGAACACGATCCATATCCCTCCATCCCCTGCAGATTCTTCTGCCTGAACACGATCCATATCCCTCCATCCCCTGCAGATTCTGTTTGAACACGATCCATATCCCTCCATCCCCTGCAGATTCTTCTGCCTGAACACGATCCATATCCCTCCATCCCCTGCAGATTCTTCTGCCTGAACATGATCCATATCCCTCCATCCCCTGCAGTTTCTTCTCCCTGATCATGATCCATATCCCTCCTTCCCCTGCAGATTCTTCTGTCTGAACACGATCCATATCCCTCCATCCCCTGCAGATTCTTCTGCCTGAACACGATCCATATCCCTCCATCCCCTGCAGTTTCTTCTCCCTGATCATGATCCATATCCCTCCATCCCCTGCAGATTCTTCTGCCGGAACACGATCCATATCCCGCCATACCCTGCAGATTCTTCTGCCTGAACACGATCCCTATCCCTCCATCCCCTGCAGATTCTTCTGACTGAACACGATCCATATCCCACCAACCCCTCCAGATTCTTCTGCATGAACACGGTCAATATTCCTCCATCCCCTGCAGATTCTTCTGAATGAACGCGATCCATATCCCTCCATTCCCTGCAGATTCTTCTGTCTGAACACGATCCATATCCCTCCATCCCCTGCAGATTGTTCTGTCTGAACACGATCCATATCCCTCCATCCCCTGCAGATTCTTCTGTCTGAACACGATCCATATCCCTCCATCCCCTGCAGTTTCTTCTGCCTGAACACGATCCATATCACTCTATCCCCTGCAGATTCTTCTGCCGGAACATGTTCCATACCCTCCATCCCCTGCAGATTCTTCTGCCGGAACACGATCCATATCCCTCCATACCCTGCAGATTCTTCTGCCTGAACACGATCCCTATCCCTCCATCCCCTGCAGATTCTTCTGACTGAATACGATCAATATCCCTCCATCCCCTGCAGAGTCTTCTGCCTGAACACGATCCATATCTCTCTATCCCCTGCAGATTCTTCTGCCTGAAAACGATCCATATCCCTCCATCCCCTGCAGATTCTTCTGTCTGAACAGGATCCATATCCCTCTATCCCCTGCAGATTCTTCTGCCTGATCACGATCCATATCCCTCCATCCCCTGCAGATTCTTCTGCCTGAACACGATCCATATCGCTCCATCCCTTCCAGATTCTTCTGCCTGAAAACGATCCATATCCCTCCATCCCCTGCAGATTCTTCTGTCTGAACACGATGCATATGCCTCCATTCCCTGCAGATACTTCTGCCTGAACACGATCCCTATCCCTCCATTCCCTGCAGATTCTTCTGCCTGAACAAGATCCATATCCCTCCATCCCCTGCAGATTCTTCTGCCTGAACATGATCCATATCCCTCCATCCCCTGCAGATACTTCTGCCGGAACACGATCCATATCCCTCCATCCCCTGCAGATTCTTCTGCCTGAACACGATCCATATCCCTCCATCCCCTGCAGATTCTGTTTGAACACGATCCATATCCCTCCATCCCCTGCAGATTCTTCTGCCTGAACACGATCCATATCCCTCCATCCCCTGCAGATTCTTCTGCCTGAACATGATCCATATCCCTCCATCCCCTGCAGTTTCTTCTCCCTGATCATGATCCATATCCCTCCTTCCCCTGCAGATTCTTCTGTCTGAACACGATCCATATCCCTCCATCCCCTGCAGATTCTTCTGCCTGAACACGATCCATATCCCTCCATCCCCTGCAGTTTCTTCTCCCTGATCATGATCCATATCCCTCCATCCCCTGCAGATTCTTCTGCCGGAACACGATCCATATCCCGCCATACCCTGCAGATTCTTCTGCCTGAACACGATCCCTATCCCTCCATCCCCTGCAGATTCTTCTGACTGAACACGATCCATATCCCACCAACCCCTCCAGATTCTTCTGCATGAACACGGTCAATATTCCTCCATCCCCTGCAGATTCTTCTGAATGAACGCGATCCATATCCCTCCATTCCCTGCAGATTCTTCTGCCTGAACACAATCCATATCCCTCCATCCCCTGCAGATTCTTCTGATTGAACACGATCCATATCCCTATATCCCCTGCAGTTTCTTCTGCCTGAACACGATCCATATCACTCTATCCCCTGCAGATTCTTCTGCCGGAACACGATCCATATCCCTCCATCCCCTGCAGATTCTTCTGCCGGAACACGATCCATATCCCTCCATCCCCTGCAGATTCTTCTGCCTGAACACAATCCATATCCCTCCATTCCCTGCAGATTCTTCTGCCTGAACACAATCCATATCCCTCCATCCCCTGCAGATTCTCCTGCCTGAACACGATCCATATCCCTCCATCCTCTCCAGATTCTTCTGTCTGAACACGATCCATATCCCTCCATCCCCTGCAGATTCTTCTGCCTGAACACGATCCATATCCCTCCATCCCCTGCAGATTCTTCTGTCTGAACACGATCCATATCCCTCCATCCCCTGCAGATTCTTCTGCCTGAACACGATCCATATCCCTCCATCCCCTCCAGATTCTTCTGTCTGAACACGATCCATATCCCTCCATCCCCTGCAGATTTTTCTGCCTGAACACGATCCATATCCCTCCATCCCCTGCAGATTATTCTGCCTGAACACGATCCATATCCCTCCATCCCCTGCAGATTCTTCTGCCTGAACACGATCCATATCCCTCCATCCCCTGCAGATTCTTCTGCTTGAACACGATCCATATTCCTCCATCCCCTGTTGATTCTTCTGCCTGAGCACAATCTATATCCCTCCATCCCCTGCAGTTTCTTCTGCCTGAACACGATACATATCCCTCCATCCCCTGCATATTCTTCTGGCTGAACACGATCCATATCCCTCCATCCCCTCCAGATTCTTCTGCCTGAACACGATCCTAATCCCTCCATCCCCTGCAGATTCTTCTGCCTGAACACCATCCATATCCCTCCATCCCCTGCAGATTCTTCTGCCTGAACACGATCCATATCCCTCCATCCCCTGCAGTTTCTTCTGCCTGAACACGATCCATATCCCTCCATCCCCTGCAGCTTCCTCTGCCTGAAAACGATCCATATCCCTCCATCCTCTGCCGATACTTCTGTCTGAACACGATCCATATCCATCCATTGCCTCCGGATTATTCTGTCTGAACACGATCACTATCCCTCCATCCCCTGCAGATTCTTCTGTCTGAACACGATCCATATCCCTCCATCCCCTGCAAATTCTTCTGCCTGAACACGATCCATATCCCTCTATCCCCTGCAGATTCTTCTACCTGTACATGATCCATATCCCTCCATCCCCTGCAGTTTCTTCTGCCTGAACACGATCCATATCCCTCCATCCCCTGCAGCTTCCTCTGCCTGAAAACGATCCATATCCCTCCATCCTCTGCCGATACTTCTGTCTGAACACGATCCATATCCCTCCATCCCCTGCAGATTATTCTGCCTGAACACGATCCATATCCCTCCATCCCCTGCAGATTCTTCTGCCTGATCACGATCCATATCCCTCCATCCCGTGCAGTTTCTTCTGTCTGAACACGATCCATATCCCTCCATCCCCTGTAGATTCTTTTGCTTGAACACGATCCATATCCCTCCATCCTCTCCATATTCTTATGTCTGAACACGATCCATATCCCTCCATCCCCTCCATATTCTTCTGCCTGAACACGATCCATATCCCTCCATTCCCTGCAGTTTCTTCTGCCTGAAAACGATCCATATCCCTCCATCCTCTGCAGATTCTTATGTCTGAACACGATCCATATCCCTCGATCCCCTGCAGATTCTTCTGCCTGAACACGATCCATATCCCTCCATCCCCTGCAGTTTCTTCTCCCTGATCATGATCCATATCCCTCCATCCCCTGCAGATTCTTCTGCCGGAACACGATCCATATCCCGCCATACCCTGCAGATTCTTCTGCCTGAACACGATCCCTATCCCTCCATCCTCTGCAGATTCTTCTGACTGAACACGATCCATATCCCACCAACCCCTCCAGATTCTTCTGCATGAACACGGTCAATATTCCTCCATCCCCTGCAGATTCTTCTGAATGAACGCGATCCATATCCCTCCATTCCCTGCAGATTCTTCTGCCTGAACACAATCCATATCCCTCCATCCCCTGCAGATTCTTCTGATTGAACACGATCCATATCCCTATATCCCCTGCAGTTTCTTCTGCCTGAACACGATCCATATCACTCTATCCCCTGCAGATTCTTCTGCTGGAACACGATCCATATCCCTCCATCCCCTGCAGATTCTTCTGCCGGAACACGATCCATATCCCTCCATCCCCTGCAGATTCTTCTGCCTGAACACAATCCATATCCCTCCATTCCCTGCAGATTCTTCTGCCTGAACACAATCCATATCCCTCCATCCCCTGCAGATTCTTCTGCCTGAACACGATCCATATCCCTCCATCCTCTCCAGATTCTTTTGTCTGAACACGATCCATATCCCTCCATCCCCTGCAGATTCTTCTGCCTGAACACGATCCATATCCCTCCATCCCCTGCAGATTCTTCTGTCTGAACACGATCCATATCCCTCCATCCCCTGCAGATTCTTCTGCCTGAACACGATCCATATCCCTCCATCCCCTCCAGATTCTTCTGTCTGAACACGATCCATATCCCTCCATCCCCTGCAGATTTTTCTGCCTGAACACGATCCATATCCCTCCATCCCCTGCAGATTATTCTGCCTGACCACGATCCATATCCCGCCATCCCCTGCAGATTCTTCTGCCTGAACACGATCCATATCCCTCCATCCCCTGCAGATTCTTCTGCTTGAACACGATCCATATTCCTCCATCCCCTGTTGATTCTTCTGCCTGAGCACAATCTATATCCCTCCATCCCCTGCAGTTTCTTCTGCCTGAACACGATACATATCCCTCCATCCCCTGCATATTCTTCTGGCTGAACACGATCCATATCCCTCCATCCCCTCCAGATTCTTCTGCCTGAACACGATCCTAATCCCTCCATCCCCTGCAGATTCTTCTGCCTGAACACCATCCATATCCCTCCATCCCCTGCAGATTCTTCTGCCTGAACACGATCCATATCCCTCCATCCCCTGCAGTTTCTTCTGCCTGAACACGATCCATATCCCTCCATCCCCTGCAGCTTCCTCTGCCTGAAAACGATCCATATCCCTCCATCCTCTGCCGATACTTCTGTCTGAACACGATCCATATCCATCCATTGCCTCCGGATTATTCTGTCTGAACACGATCACTATCCCTCCATCCCCTGCAGATTCTTCTGACTGAACACGATCCATATCCCTCCATCCGCTGCAGACTATTCTGCCTGAACACGATCCATATCCCTCCATCCCCTGCAGTTTCTTCTGTCTGAACACGATCCATATCCCTCCATCCCCTGTAGATTCTTCTGCTTGAACACGATCCATATCCCTCCATCCTCTCCATATTCTTCTGCCTGAACACGATCCATATCCCTCCATTCCCTGCAGTTTCTTCTGCCTGAAAACGATCCATATCCTTCCATCCTCTGCAGATTCTTATGTCTGAACACGATTCATATCCCTCCATCCCCTCCATATTCTTCTGCCTGAACACGATCCATATCCCTCCATTCGCTGCAGTTTCTTCTGCCTGAAAACGATCCATATCCCTCCATCCTCTGCAGATTCTTATGTCTGAACACGATCCATATCCCTCCATCCCCTGCAGACTCTTCTGTCTGAACACAATCCATATCACTCCATCCCCTGCAGATTCTTCTGTCTGAACACGATACATATCCCTCCATTCCCTGCAGATACTTCTGTCTGAACACGATCCATATCCCTCCATCCCCTGCAGATTCTTCTGTCTGAACACGATCCATATCCCTCCATCCCCTGTAGATTCTTCTGCTTGAACACGATCCATATCCCTCCAACCTCTCCATATTCTTCTGCCTGAACACGATCCATATCCCTCCATTCCCTGCAGTTTCTTCTGCCTGAAAACGATCCATATCCTTCCATCCTCTGCAGATTCTTATGTCTGAACACGATCCATATCCCTCCATCCCCTCCATATTCTTCTGCCTGAACACGATCCATATCCCTCCATTCCCTGCAGTTTCTTCTGCCTGAAAACGATCCATATCCCTCCATCCTCTGCAGATTCTTATGTCTGAACACGATCCATATCCCTCCATCCCCTACAGACTCTTCTGTCTGAACACAATCCATATCACTCCATCCCCTGCAGATTCTTCTGTCTGAACACTATACATATCCCTCCATTCCCTGCAGATACTTCTGTCTGAACACGATCCATATCCCTCCATCCCCTGCAGATGCGTCTGCCTGAACATGATCCATGTCCCTCCATCCCCTGCAGATTCTTCTGTCTGAACACGATCCATATCCCTCCATCCCCTGCAGATTCTTCTGCCTGAACATGATCCATGTCCCTCCATCCCCTGCAGATTCTTCTGTCTGAACACGATCCATATCCCTCCATCCCCTGCAGATTCTTCTGCCTGAACATGATCCACATCCCTGCATCCCCTGCAGATTCTTCTGCCTGAAAATGATCCATATCCCTGCATCCCCTGCAGATTCTTCTGCCTGATCATGATCCATATCCCTCCATCCCCTGCAGATTCTTCTGTCTGAACACGATCCATATCCCTCCATCCCCTGCAGATTCTTCTGCCTGAACATGATCCATATCCCTCCATCCCCTGCAGTTTCTTCTCCCTGATCATGATCCATATCCCTCCTTCCCCTGCAGATTCTTCTGTCTGAACACGATCCATATCCCTCCATCCCCTGCAGATTTTTCTGCCTGAACACGATCCATATCCCTCCATCCCCTGCAGTTTCTTCTCCCTGATCATGATCCATATCCCTCCATCCCCTGCAGATTCTTCTGCCGGAACACGATCCATATCCCGCCATACCCTGCAGATTCTTCTGTCTGAACACTATACATATCCCTCCATCCCCTGCAGATTCTTCTGACTGAACACGATCCATATCCCACCAACCCCTCCAGATTCTTCTGCATGAACACGGTCAATATTCCTCCATCCCCTGCAGATTCTTCTGAATGAACGCGATCCATATCCCTCCATTCCCTGCAGATTCTTCTGCCTGAACACAATCCATATCCCTCCATCCCCTGCAGATTCTTCTGATTGAACACGATCCATATCCCTATATCCCCTGCAGTTTCTTCTGCCTGAACACGATCCATATCACTCTATCCCCTGCAGATTCTTCTGCCGGAACACGATCCATATCCCTCCATCCCCTGCAGATTCTTCTGCCGGAACACGATCGATATCCCTCCATCCCCTGCAGATTCTTCTGCCTGAACACAATCCATATCCCTCCATTCCCTGCAGATTCTTCTGCCTGAACACAATCCATATCCCTCCATCCCCTGCAGATTCTTCTGCCTGAACACGATCCATATCCCTCCATCCTCTCCAGATTCTTCTGTCTGAACACGATCCATATCCCTCCATCCCCTGCAGATTCTTCTGCCTGAACACGATCCATATCCCTCCATCCCCTGCAGATTCTTCTGTCTGAACACGATCCATATCCCTCCATCCCCTGCAGATTCTTCTGCCTGAACACGATCCATATCCCTCCATCCCCTCCAGATTCTTCTGTCTGAACACGATCCATATCCCTCCATCCCCTGCAGATTTTTCTGCCTGAACACGATCCATATCCCTCCATCCCCTGCAGATTATTCTGCCTGAACACGATCCATATCCCTCCATCCCCTGCAGATTCTTCTGCCTGAACACGATCCATATCCCTCCATCCCCTGCAGATTCTTCTGCTTGAACACGATCCATATTCCTCCATCCCCTGTTGATTCTTCTGCCTGAGCACAATCTATACCCCTCCATCCCCTGCAGTTTCTTCTGCCTGAACACGATACATATCCCTCCATCCCCTGCATATTCTTCTGGCTGAACACGATCCATATCCCTCCATCCCCTCCAGATTCTTCTGCCTGAACACGATCCTAATCCCTCCATCCCCTGCAGATTCTTCTGCCTGAACACCATCCATATCCCTCCATCCCCTGCAGATTCTTCTGCCTGAACACGATCCATATCCCTCCATCCCCTGCAGTTTCTTCTGCCTGAACACGATCCATATCCCTCCATCCCCTGCAGCTTCCTCTGCCTGAAAACGATCCATATCCCTCCATCCTCTGCCGATACTTCTGTCTGAACACGATCCATATCCATCCATTGCCTCCGGATTATTCTGTCTGAACACGATCACTATCCCTCCATCCCCTGCAGATTCTTCTGTCTGAACACGATCCATATCCCTCCATCCGCTGCAGACTATTCTGCCTGAACACGATCCATATCCCTCCATCCCCTGCAGTTTCTTCTGTCTGAACACGATCCATATCCCTCCATCCCCTGTAGATTCTTCTGCTTGAACACGATCCATATCCCTCCATCCTCTCCATATTCTTCTGCCTGAACACGATCCATATCCCTCCATTCCCTGCAGTTTCTTCTGCCTGAAAACGATCCATATCCTTCCATCCTCTGCAGATTCTTATGTCTGAACACGATTCATATCCCTCCATCCCCTCCATATTCTTCTGCCTGAACACGATCCATATCCCTCCATTCGCTGCAGTTTCTTCTGCCTGAAAACGATCCATATCCCTCCATCCTCTGCAGATTCTTATGTCTGAACACGATCCATATCCCTCCATCCCCTGCAGACTCTTCTGTCTGAACACAATCCATATCACTCCATCCCCTGCAGATTCTTCTGTCTGAACACGATACATATCCCTCCATTCCCTGCAGATACTTCTGTCTGAACACGATCCATATCCCTCCATCCCCTGCAGATTCTTCTGTCTGAACACGATCCATATCCCTCCATCCCCTGTAGATTCTTCTGCTTGAACACGATCCATATCCCTCCAACCTCTCCATATTCTTCTGCCTGAACACGATCCATATCCCTCCATTCCCTGCAGTTTCTTCTGCCTGAAAACGATCCATATCCTTCCATCCTCTGCAGATTCTTATGTCTGAACACGATCCATATCCCTCCATCCCCTCCATATTCTTCTGCCTGAACACGATCCATATCCCTCCATTCCCTGCAGTTTCTTCTGCCTGAAAACGATCCATATCCCTCCATCCTCTGCAGATTCTTATGTCTGAACACGATCCATATCCCTCCATCCCCTACAGACTCTTCTGTCTGAACACAATCCATATCACTCCATCCCCTGCAGATTCTTCTGTCTGAACACGATCCATATCCCTCCATCCCCTGCAGATGCTTCTGCCTGAACATGATCCATGTCCCTCCATCCCCTGCAGATTCTTCTGCCGGAACACGATCCATATCCCGCCATACCCTGCAGATTCTTCTGCCTGAACACGATCCCTATCCCTCCATCCCCTGCAGATTCTTCTGACTGAACACGATCCATATCCCACCAACCCCTCCAGATTCTTCTGCATGAACACGGTCAATATTCCTCCATCCCCTGCAGATTCTTCTGAATGAACGCGATCCATATCCCTCCATTCCCTGCAGATTCTTCTGCCTGAACACAATCAATATCCCTCCATCCCCTGCAGATTCTTCTGATTGAACCCGATCCATATCCCTATATCCCCTGCAGTTTCTTCTGCCTGAACACGATCCATATCACTCTATCCCCTGCAGATTCTTCTGCCGGAACACGATCCATATCCCTCCATCCCCTGCAGATTCTTCTGCCGGAACACGATCCATATCCCTCCATTCCCTGCAGATTCTTCTGCCTGAACACAATCCATATCCCTCCATTCCCTGCAGATTCTTCTGCCTGAACACAATCCATATCCCTCCATCCCCTGCAGATTCTTCTGCCTGAACACGATCCATATCCCTCCATCCTCTCCAGATTCTTCTGTCTGAACACGATCCATATCCCTCCATCCCCTGCAGATTCTTCTGCCTGAACACGATCCATATCCCTCCATCCCCTGCAGATTCTTCTGTCTGAACACGATCCATATCCCTCCATCCCCTGCAGATTCTTCTGCCTGAACACGATCCATATCCCTCCATCCCCTCCAGATTCTTCTGTCTGAACACGATCCATATCCCTCCATCCCCTGCAGATTTTTCTGCCTGAACACGATCCATATCCCTCCATCCCCTGCAGATTATTCTGCCTGAACACGATCCATATCCCTCCATCCCCTGCAGATTCTTCTGCCTGAACACGATCCATATCCCTCCATCCCCTGCAGATTCTTCTGCTTGAACACGATCCATATTCCTCCATCCCCTGTTGATTCTTCTGCCTGAGCACAATCTATATCCCTCCATCCCCTGCAGTTTCTTCTGCCTGAAAACGATACATATCCCTCCATCCCCTGCATATTCTTCTGGCTGAACACGATCCATATCCCTCCATCCCCTCCAGATTCTTCTGCCTGAACACGATCCTAATCCCTCCATCCCCTGCAGATTCTTCTGCCTGAACACCATCCATATCCCTCCATCCCCTGCAGATTCTTCTGCCTGAACACGATCCATATCCCTCCATCCCCTGCAGTTTCTTCTGCCTGAACACGATCCATATCCCTCCATCCCCTGCAGCTTCCTCTGCCTGAAAACGATCCATATCCCTCCATCCTCTGCCGATACTTCTGTCTGAACACGATCCATATCCATCCATTGCCTCCGGATTATTCTGTCTGAACACGATCACTATCCCTCCATTCCCTGCAGATTCTTCTGCCTGAACACAATCCATATCCCTCCATTCCCTGCAGATTCTTCTGCCTGAACACGATCCATATCCCTCCATCCCCTGCAGATTCTTCTGCCTGAACACAATCCATATCCCTCCATTCCCTGCAGATTCTTCTGCCTGAACACAATCCATATCCCTCCATCCCCTGCAGATTCTTCTGCCTGAACACGATCCATATCCCTCCATCCTCTCCAGATTCTTTTGTCTGAACACGATCCATATCCCTCCATCCCCTGCAGATTCTTCTGCCTGAACACGATCCATATCCCTCCATCCCCTGCAGATTCTTCTGTCTGAACACGATCCATATCCCTCCATCCCCTGCAGATTCTTCTGCCTGAACACGATCCATATCCCTCCATCCCCTCCAGATTCTTCTGTCTGAACACGATCCATATCCCTCCATCCCCTGCAGATTTTTCTGCCTGAACACGATCCATATCCCTCCATCCCCTGCAGATTATTCTGCCTGACCACGATCCATATCCCGCCATCCCCTGCAGATTCTTCTGCCTGAACACGATCCATATCCCTCCATCCCCTGCAGATTCTTCTGCTTGAAAACGATCCATATTCCTCCATCCCCTGTTGATTCTTCTGCCTGAGCACAATCTATATCCCTCCATCCCCTGCAGTTTCTTCTGCCTGAACACGATACATATCCCTCCATCCCCTGCATATTCTTCTGGCTGAACACGATCCATATCCCTCCATCCCCTCCAGATTCTTCTGCCTGAACACGATCCTAATCCCTCCATCCCCTGCAGATTCTTCTGCCTGAACACCATCCATATCCCTCCATCCCCTGCAGATTCTTCTGCCTGAACACGATCCATATCCCTCCATCCCCTGCAGTTTCTTCTGCCTGAACACGATCCATATCCCTCCATCCCCTGCAGCTTCCTCTGCCTGAAAACGATCCATATCCCTCCATCCTCTGCCGATACTTCTGTCTGAACACGATCCATATCCATCCATTGCCTCCGGATTATTCTGTCTGAACACGATCACTATCCCTCCATCCCCTGCAGATTCTTCTGTCTGAACACGATACATATCCCTCCATCCCCTGCAAATTCTTCTGCCTGAACACGATCCATATCCCTCTATCCCCTGCAGATTCTTCTACCTGTACATGATCCATATCCCTCCATCCCCTGCAGTTTCTTCTGCCTGAACACGATCCATATCCCTCCATCCCCTGCAGCTTCCTCTGCCTGAAAACGATCCATATCCCTCCATCCTCTGCCGATACTTCTGTCTGAACACGATCCATATCCCTCCATCCCCTGCAGATTATTCTGCCTGAACACGATCCATATCCCTCCATCCCCTGCAGATTCTTCTGCCTGATCACGATCCATATCCCTCCATCCCGTGCAGTTTCTTCTGTCTGAACACGATCCATATCCCTCCATCCCCTGTAGATTCTTTTGCTTGAACACGATCCATATCCCTCCATCCTCTCCATATTCTTATGTCTGAACACGATCCATATCCCTCCATCCCCTCCATATTCTTCTGCCTGAACACGATCCATATCCCTCCATTCCCTGCAGTTTCTTCTGCCTGAAAACGATCCATATCCCTCCATCCTCTGCAGATTCTTATGTCTGAACACGATCCATATCCCTCCATCCCCTGCAGATTCTTCTGCCTGAACACGATCCATATCCCTCCATCCCCTGCAGTTTCTTCTCCCTGATCATGATCCATATCCCTCCATCCCCTGCAGATTCTTCTGCCGGAACACGATCCATATCCCGCCATACCCTGCAGATTCTTCTGCCTGAACACGATCCCTATCCCTCCATCCTCTGCAGATTCTTCTGACTGAACACGATCCATATCCCACCAACCCCTCCAGATTCTTCTGCATGAACACGGTCAATATTCCTCCATCCCCTGCAGATTCTTCTGAATGAACGCGATCCATATCCCTCCATTCCCTGCAAATTCTTCTGATTGAACACGATCCATATCCCTATATCCCCTGCAGTTTCTTCTGCCTGAACACGATCCATATCACTCTATCCCCTGCAGATTCTTCTGCTGGAACACGATCCATATCCCTCCATCCCCTGCAGATTCTTCTGCCGGAACACGATCCATATCCCTCCATCCCCTGCAGATTCTTCTGCCTGAACACAATCCATATCCCTCCATTCCCTGCAGATTCTTCTGCCTGAACACAATCCATATCCCTCCATCCCCTGCAGATTCTTCTGCCTGAACACGATCCATATCCCTCCATCCTCTCCAGATTCTTTTGTCTGAACACGATCCATATCCCTCCATCCCCTGCAGATTCTTCTGCCTGAACACGATCCATATCCCTCCATCCCCTGCAGATTCTTCTGTCTGAACACGATCCATATCCCTCCATCCCCTGCAGATTCTTCTGCCTGAACACGATCCATATCCCTCCATCCCCTCCAGATTCTTCTGTCTGAACACGATCCATATCCCTCCATCCCCTGCAGATTTTTCTGCCTGAACACGATCCATATCCCTCCATCCCCTGCAGATTATTCTGCCTGACCACGATCCATATCCCGCCATCCCCTGCAGATTCTTCTGCCTGAACACGATCCATATCCCTCCATCCCCTGCAGATTCTTCTGCTTGAACACGATCCATATTCCTCCATCCCCTGTTGATTCTTCTGCCTGAGCACAATCTATATCCCTCCATCCCCTGCAGTTTCTTCTGCCTGAACACGATACATATCCCTCCATCCCCTGCATATTCTTCTGGCTGAACACGATCCATATCCCTCCATCCCCTCCAGATTCTTCTGCCTGAACACGATCCTAATCCCTCCATCCCCTGCAGATTCTTCTGCCTGAACACCATCCATATCCCTCCATCCCCTGCAGATTCTTCTGCCTGAACACGATCCATATCCCTCCATCCCCTGCAGTTTCTTCTGCCTGAACACGATCCATATCCCTCCATCCCCTGCAGCTTCCTCTGCCTGAAAACGATCCATATCCCTCCATCCTCTGCCGATACTTCTGTCTGAACACGATCCATATCCATCCATTGCCTCCGGATTATTCTGTCTGAACACGATCACTATCCCTCCATCCCCTGCAGATTCTTCTGACTGAACACGATCCATATCCCTCCATCCGCTGCAGACTATTCTGCCTGAACACGATCCATATCCCTCCATCCCCTGCAGTTTCTTCTGTCTGAACACGATCCATATCCCTCCATCCCCTGTAGATTCTTCTGCTTGAACACGATCCATATCCCTCCATCCTCTCCATATTCTTCTGCCTGAACACGATCCATATCCCTCCATTCCCTGCAGTTTCTTCTGCCTGAAAACGATCCATATCCTTCCATCCTCTGCAGATTCTTATGTCTGAACACGATTCATATCCCTCCATCCCCTCCATATTCTTCTGCCTGAACACGATCCATATCCCTCCATTCGCTGCAGTTTCTTCTGCCTGAAAACGATCCATATCCCTCCATCCTCTGCAGATTCTTATGTCTGAACACGATCCATATCCCTCCATCCCCTGCAGACTCTTCTGTCTGAACACAATCCATATCACTCCATCCCCTGCAGATTCTTCTGTCTGAACACGATACATATCCCTCCATTCCCTGCAGATACTTCTGTCTGAACACGATCCATATCCCTCCATCCCCTGCAGATTCTTCTGTCTGAACACGATCCATATCCCTCCATCCCCTGTAGATTCTTCTGCTTGAACACGATCCATATCCCTCCAACCTCTCCATATTCTTCTGCCTGAACACGATCCATATCCCTCCATTCCCTGCAGTTTCTTCTGCCTGAAAACGATCCATATCCTTCCATCCTCTGCAGATTCTTATGTCTGAACACGATCCATATCCCTCCATCCCCTCCATATTCTTCTGCCTGAACACGATCCATATCCCTCCATTCCCTGCAGTTTCTTCTGCCTGAAAACGATCCATATCCCTCCATCCTCTGCAGATTCTTATGTCTGAACACGATCCATATCCCTCCATCCCCTACAGACTCTTCTGTCTGAACACAATCCATATCACTCCATCCCCTGCAGATTCTTCTGTCTGAACACTATACATATCCCTCCATTCCCTGCAGATACTTCTGTCTGAACACGATCCATATCCCTCCATCCCCTGCAGATGCGTCTGCCTGAACATGATCCATGTCCCTCCATCCCCTGCAGATTCTTCTGTCTGAACACGATCCATATCCCTCCATCCCCTGTAGATTCTTCTGCCTGAACATGATCCATGTCCCTCCATCCCCTGCAGATTCTTCTGTCTGAACACGATCCATATCCCTCCATCCCCTGCAGATTCTTCTGCCTGAACATGATCCACATCCCTGCATCCCCTGCAGATTCTTCTGCCTGAAAATGATCCATATCCCTGCATCCCCTGCAGATTCTTCTGCCTGATCATGATCCATATCCCTCCATCCCCTGCAGATTCTTCTGTCTGAACACGATCCATATCCCTCCATCCCCTGCAGATTCTTCTGCCTGAACATGATCCATATCCCTCCATCCCCTGCAGTTTCTTCTCCCTGATCATGATCCATATCCCTCCTTCCCCTGCAGATTCTTCTGTCTGAACACGATCCATATCCCTCCATCCCCTGCAGATTTTTCTGCCTGAACACGATCCATATCCCTCCATCCCCTGCAGTTTCTTCTCCCTGATCATGATCCATATCCCTCCATCCCCTGCAGATTCTTCTGCCGGAACACGATCCATATCCCGCCATACCCTGCAGATTCTTCTGTCTGAACACTATACATATCCCTCCATCCCCTGCAGATTCTTCTGACTGAACACGATCCATATCCCACCAACCCCTCCAGATTCTTCTGCATGAACACGGTCAATATTCCTCCATCCCCTGCAGATTCTTCTGAATGAACGCGATCCATATCCCTCCATTCCCTGCAGATTCTTCTGCCTGAACACAATCCATATCCCTCCATCCCCTGCAGATTCTTCTGATTGAACACGATCCATATCCCTATATCCCCTGCAGTTTCTTCTGCCTGAACACGATCCATATCACTCTATCCCCTGCAGATTCTTCTGCCGGAACACGATCCATATCCCTCCATCCCCTGCAGATTCTTCTGCCGGAACACGATCGATATCCCTCCATCCCCTGCAGATTCTTCTGCCTGAACACAATCCATATCCCTCCATTCCCTGCAGATTCTTCTGCCTGAACACAATCCATATCCCTCCATCCCCTGCAGATTCTTCTGCCTGAACACGATCCATATCCCTCCATCCTCTCCAGATTCTTCTGTCTGAACACGATCCATATCCCTCCATCCCCTGCAGATTCTTCTGCCTGAACACGATCCATATCCCTCCATCCCCTGCAGATTCTTCTGTCTGAACACGATCCATATCCCTCCATCCCCTGCAGATTCTTCTGCCTGAACACGATCCATATCCCTCCATCCCCTCCAGATTCTTCTGTCTGAACACGATCCATATCCCTCCATCCCCTGCAGATTTTTCTGCCTGAACACGATCCATATCCCTCCATCCCCTGCAGATTATTCTGCCTGAACACGATCCATATCCCTCCATCCCCTGCAGATTCTTCTGCCTGAACACGATCCATATCCCTCCATCCCCTGCAGATTCTTCTGCTTGAACACGATCCATATTCCTCCATCCCCTGTTGATTCTTCTGCCTGAGCACAATCTATACCCCTCCATCCCCTGCAGTTTCTTCTGCCTGAACACGATACATATCCCTCCATCCCCTGCATATTCTTCTGGCTGAACACGATCCATATCCCTCCATCCCCTCCAGATTCTTCTGCCTGAACACGATCCTAATCCCTCCATCCCCTGCAGATTCTTCTGCCTGAACACCATCCATATCCCTCCATCCCCTGCAGATTCTTCTGCCTGAACACGATCCATATCCCTCCATCCCCTGCAGTTTCTTCTGCCTGAACACGATCCATATCCCTCCATCCCCTGCAGCTTCCTCTGCCTGAAAACGATCCATATCCCTCCATCCTCTGCCGATACTTCTGTCTGAACACGATCCATATCCATCCATTGCCTCCGGATTATTCTGTCTGAACACGATCACTATCCCTCCATCCCCTGCAGATTCTTCTGTCTGAACACGATCCATATCCCTCCATCCGCTGCAGACTATTCTGCCTGAACACGATCCATATCCCTCCATCCCCTGCAGTTTCTTCTGTCTGAACACGATCCATATCCCTCCATCCCCTGTAGATTCTTCTGCTTGAACACGATCCATATCCCTCCATCCTCTCCATATTCTTCTGCCTGAACACGATCCATATCCCTCCATTCCCTGCAGTTTCTTCTGCCTGAAAACGATCCATATCCTTCCATCCTCTGCAGATTCTTATGTCTGAACACGATTCATATCCCTCCATCCCCTCCATATTCTTCTGCCTGAACACGATCCATATCCCTCCATTCGCTGCAGTTTCTTCTGCCTGAAAACGATCCATATCCCTCCATCCTCTGCAGATTCTTATGTCTGAACACGATCCATATCCCTCCATCCCCTGCAGACTCTTCTGTCTGAACACAATCCATATCACTCCATCCCCTGCAGATTCTTCTGTCTGAACACGATACATATCCCTCCATTCCCTGCAGATACTTCTGTCTGAACACGATCCATATCCCTCCATCCCCTGCAGATTCTTCTGTCTGAACACGATCCATATCCCTCCATCCCCTGTAGATTCTTCTGCTTGAACACGATCCATATCCCTCCAACCTCTCCATATTCTTCTGCCTGAACACGATCCATATCCCTCCATTCCCTGCAGTTTCTTCTGCCTGAAAACGATCCATATCCTTCCATCCTCTGCAGATTCTTATGTCTGAACACGATCCATATCCCTCCATCCCCTCCATATTCTTCTGCCTGAACACGATCCATATCCCTCCATTCCCTGCAGTTTCTTCTGCCTGAAAACGATCCATATCCCTCCATCCTCTGCAGATTCTTATGTCTGAACACGATCCATATCCCTCCATCCCCTACAGACTCTTCTGTCTGAACACAATCCATATCACTCCATCCCCTGCAGATTCTTCTGTCTGAACACGATCCATATCCCTCCATCCCCTGCAGATGCTTCTGCCTGAACATGATCCATGTCCCTCCATCCCCTGCAGATTCTTCTGCCGGAACACGATCCATATCCCGCCATACCCTGCAGATTCTTCTGCCTGAACACGATCCCTATCCCTCCATCCCCTGCAGATTCTTCTGACTGAACACGATCCATATCCCACCAACCCCTCCAGATTCTTCTGCATGAACACGGTCAATATTCCTCCATCCCCTGCAGATTCTTCTGAATGAACGCGATCCATATCCCTCCATTCCCTGCAGATTCTTCTGCCTGAACACAATCAATATCCCTCCATCCCCTGCAGATTCTTCTGATTGAACCCGATCCATATCCCTATATCCCCTGCAGTTTCTTCTGCCTGAACACGATCCATATCACTCTATCCCCTGCAGATTCTTCTGCCGGAACACGATCCATATCCCTCCATCCCCTGCAGATTCTTCTGCCGGAACACGATCCATATCCCTCCATTCCCTGCAGATTCTTCTGCCTGAACACAATCCATATCCCTCCATTCCCTGCAGATTCTTCTGCCTGAACACAATCCATATCCCTCCATCCCCTGCAGATTCTTCTGCCTGAACACGATCCATATCCCTCCATCCTCTCCAGATTCTTCTGTCTGAACACGATCCATATCCCTCCATCCCCTGCAGATTCTTCTGCCTGAACACGATCCATATCCCTCCATCCCCTGCAGATTCTTCTGTCTGAACACGATCCATATCCCTCCATCCCCTGCAGATTCTTCTGCCTGAACACGATCCATATCCCTCCATCCCCTCCAGATTCTTCTGTCTGAACACGATCCATATCCCTCCATCCCCTGCAGATTTTTCTGCCTGAACACGATCCATATCCCTCCATCCCCTGCAGATTATTCTGCCTGAACACGATCCATATCCCTCCATCCCCTGCAGATTCTTCTGCCTGAACACGATCCATATCCCTCCATCCCCTGCAGATTCTTCTGCTTGAACACGATCCATATTCCTCCATCCCCTGTTGATTCTTCTGCCTGAGCACAATCTATATCCCTCCATCCCCTGCAGTTTCTTCTGCCTGAAAACGATACATATCCCTCCATCCCCTGCATATTCTTCTGGCTGAACACGATCCATATCCCTCCATCCCCTCCAGATTCTTCTGCCTGAACACGATCCTAATCCCTCCATCCCCTGCAGATTCTTCTGCCTGAACACCATCCATATCCCTCCATCCCCTGCAGATTCTTCTGCCTGAACACGATCCATATCCCTCCATCCCCTGCAGTTTCTTCTGCCTGAACACGATCCATATCCCTCCATCCCCTGCAGCTTCCTCTGCCTGAAAACGATCCATATCCCTCCATCCTCTGCCGATACTTCTGTCTGAACACGATCCATATCCATCCATTGCCTCCGGATTATTCTGTCTGAACACGATCACTATCCCTCCATTCCCTGCAGATTCTTCTGCCTGAACACAATCCATATCCCTCCATTCCCTGCAGATTCTTCTGCCTGAACACAATCCATATCCCTCCATCCCCTGCAGATTCTTCTGCCTGAACACGATCCATATCCCTCCATCCTCTCCAGATTCTTTTGTCTGAACACGATCCATATCCCTCCATCCCCTGCAGATTCTTCTGCCTGAACACGATCCATATCCCTCCATCCCCTGCAGATTCTTCTGTCTGAACACGATCCATATCCCTCCATCCCCTGCAGATTCTTCTGCCTGAACACGATCCATATCCCTCCATCCCCTCCAGATTCTTCTGTCTGAACACGATCCATATCCCTCCATCCCCTGCAGATTTTTCTGCCTGAACACGATCCATATCCCTCCATCCCCTGCAGATTATTCTGCCTGACCACGATCCATATCCCTCCATCCCCTGCAGATTCTTCTGCCTGAACAGGATCCATATCCCTCCATCCCCTGCAGATTCTTCTGCTTGAACACGATCCATATTCCTCCATCCCCTGTTGATTCTTCTGCCTGAGCACAATCTATATCCCTCCATCCCCTGCAGTTTCTTCTGCCTGAACACGATACATATCCCTCCATCCCCTGCATATTCTTCTGGCTGAACACGATCCATATCCCTCCATCCCCTCCAGATTCTTCTGCCTGAACACGATCCTAATCCCTCCATCCCCTGCAGATTCTTCTGCCTGAACACCATCCATATCCCTCCATCCCCTGCAGATTCTTCTGCCTGAACACGATCCATATCCCTCCATCCCCTGCAGTTTCTTCTGCCTGAACACGATCCATATCCCTCCATCCCCTGCAGCTTCCTCTGCCTGAAAACGATCCATATCCCTCCATCCTCTGCCGATACTTCTGTCTGAACACGATCCATATCCATCCATTGCCTCCGGATTATTCTGTCTGAACACGATCACTATCCCTCAATCCCCTGCAGATTCTTCTGTCTGAACACGATCCATATCCCTCCATCCGCTGCAGACTATTCTGCCTGAACACGATCCATATCCCTCCATCCCCTGCAGTTTCTTCTGTCTGAACACGATCCATATCCCTCCATCCCCTGTAGATTCTTCTGCTTGAACACGATCCATATCCCTCCATCCTCTCCATATTCTTCTGCCTGAACACGATCCATATCCCTCCATTCCCTGCAGTTTCTTCTGCCTGAAAACGATCCATATCCTTCCATCCTCTGCAGATTCTGATGTCTGAACACGATTCATATCCCTCCATCCCCTCCATATTCTTCTGCCTGAACACGATCCATATCCCTCCATTCGCTGCAGTTTCTTCTGCCTGAAAACGATCCATATCCCTCCATCCTCTGCAGATTCTTATGTCTGAACACGATCCATATCCCTCCATCCCCTGCAGACTCTTCTGTCTGAACACAATCCATATCACTCCATCCTCTGCAGATTCTTCTGTCTGAACATGATACATATCCCTCCATTCCCTGCAGATACTTCTGTCTGAACACGATCCATATCCCTCCATCCCCTGCAGATTCTTCTGTCTGAACACGATCCATATCCCTCCATTCCCTGCAGTTTCTTCTGCCTGAAAACGATCCATATCCTTCCATCCTCTGCAGATTCTTATGTCTGAACACGATCCATATCCCTCCATCCCCTCCATATTCTTCTGCCTGAACACGATCCATATCCCTCCATTCCCTGCAGTTTCTTCTGCCTGAAAACGATCCATATCCCTCCATCCTCTGCAGATTCTTATGTCTGAACACGATCCATATCCCTCCATCCCCTACAGACTCTTCTGTCTGAACACAATCCATATCACTCCATCCCCTGCAGATTCTTCTGTCTGAACACGATACATATCCCTCCATTCCCTGCAGATACTTCTGTCTGAACACGATCCATATCCCTCCATCCCCTGCAGATGCTTCTGCCTGAACATGATCCATGTCCCTCCATCCCCTGCAGATTCTTCTGCCTGAACATGATCCACATCCCTGCATCCCCTGCAGATTCTTCTGCCTGAAAATGATCCATATCCCTGCATCCCCTGCAGTCTGTTCTGCCTGTCGGAATGCCTTTTAAATGTCTCTCCCACCCCTGGCAGCCTGCTCCAAACACTTGGCACTCTGTAAAATAATTTGCCCTGCAGATCTCCTTTAAATTTTTAGCCATTGACCTTCAAGCTACAGCATCTAGTTTTTGACATTTCCACCCTGGGCAAAATGACTGACTGTCTGCCCTATCTACTCCTCTCAGAATTTTATAAACTTCTGTCAGGTATCCCCCCTCAGCCTCTGACACTCCACATAAAACAGTCCAATTTGCTCAACCTCTCTTTTTAGCTCAAACAGTCTAATCCAGTCTTTACTGCACCCTCTCCAAAGCCACCTCATCTTTCCTACAACTGGGCAAACAAAACTGCAAGGATGTTGGAGGACATGAGATACAGAGAAAAATTGAATAAGTTAGGGCTTTATTCCTTGGAAAGTAGAGGTTTGTGGGGAGATTTGACAGAGATTTTGAAGGGTACAGATAGGGTAAATGCAAGCAGGATTTTTCCACTGAGGCTAGGTGGATCTACAAATAGAGGTCATGGGTTAAGTTTCAAAGATCAAAGTTTCAGTGCATTTATTATCAAAGAATGTAGAAATTATACAAGGTTGAGATTTGTTTGCTTTCAGGCAGTCACAAAGCAGGGAACTTGAAAGATCCCAGTTGAAGAATATGAGACCAACTCCCCAGTGCCCAGTGAGAAAGAGAAACAGAAATACCAAAACAAATCATATAAACAAGAGAAGTGAGCGACAACAACAGCATTCTGAACCAAATTGAGTCTTTAGATCCAAACCCTGGAGCAGCCTGGAGTAGGCCCAAAACCTTGGTATTCACTTCTTCACTTTAACGGGGTAAACATCTGCAAAGTTCACAGACACGAAGCACAACTACCAGGGGCAGTCTCACAGCCTTAGTTTCACGGAGAGAGAAACCCCCAGACCAGTGGTCGGCAACCCGCATCTCCGGAGCCGCATGCTGCTCTTTCATCTCTGTGCTGTGGCTCCCTGTGGCTTTGGAAAATAAATGATGAGTATTTAATTAAAATGTATTTTATGTTAGTTTGTTTATTTTTGAAATGTAATTCTAAATTTGAAGATTATGGTGATCTTGTACAATCTAAATAAAACGTGTTTTTTGTTGCTATTAATATATGTCACCACTGCCAATGCCTGACACCCACCAGTGCGCGATTTCTTTAATTTTTCGATCCAAGCTAGGCTAACTATGGAAAATTCTAAAAAAAAGAAAAGTGACTGAAGAAAACAGAACGTTTAATGATATGTGGGCTGATTTATTTGCTTTCACTGCTGACGAGACTGTTTTACCGGTATGCTTAATATACAATAATTTCAAGAAGTGGATGAAGTCTGGAAAATCAACGACATATGCTAGTTTTGTTGCCGCTCAGGAAATAGTCAGGCACAGGAAGCAGTATACCGATGGTGAATATATAAAAGAATCTTTCATTAAGATTTCAAAACATCTATTCACGGACTTTAAAAACAAGAGTGAAATTGTGCAGAAAATCAGTGATATGCCCCTCTCTGCAAAGACTGTCAAAGACAGAACCATAAAAATGGCAGAAGACATCATAAGACAGCAAATTAAAGACATCCGTTCAGCTGTGGCCTACTCGATTGCCTGTGACAAGTCTAAAGACAAAGGTGATATTGAACAAATAGCGTTGTTCTGCCGGTATGTAAACTCTGCCGGGCCACTGGAAGAAATGATTGAGTTGATACCTCTAAAAGGCCAAACACGGGGGGAGGACATCTGTGAGGCTGTCTTGAATTGTTTAAGAGCCAAAGGAATAAAGACCACCCTCCTGGTGTCAGTAGCTACTGATGGGGCACCAAGTATGACAGGAGCGCACAAGGGATTTGTGGCTTTACTGCAGAAGTCGCTGGACAGAAAGCTGCTGACTTTTCACTGCATCTTGCACCAAGAGGCACTGTACGCTCAAACATTTCCTCTGGAATGCACAGAAGTAATGGATGTTGTCATTCAGATTGTCAATAAAATAATGGCAAAAAGTTTAAATCACCGTCAATTCCGTTTGTTCCCAGACGAGCTGGAAAGCAGATATTCTGATCTCCAGTTGCACAACAAAGTCCGGTGGCTGTCCAGTGGGGAGGTGCTGAAACGCTTTGTCGTGTGTCTGGAAGAAGTGAAAACTTTCCTGGGCAGCAAAGGGCTCACCTTTCCTGAGCTGGAGCAGCCAGAGTGGCTGGAAAAGCTACACTTCATGGTAGACATTACAGCACACCTGAACACGCTGAACACAGCTCTTCAGGGGAACGGACGCACAGCCCTGCACATGTTGGAGGATGTTTCGGCATTCAAGCGCAAGTTGACAGTGCTTGCCAGAGATTTACAGAAAGGCACATTGTCTCACTTCCCCAATTTGAGAGAGTTCAAACAAGCTCATGACATGATAAATTTGGAGTATTTACATTCTGCAATCATCGCAATGCAAACATCGTTTGGGAAACACTTCTGTGAGTTCAGAGAGGAAAAAACACATTATCCTTCCCGGTCACTCCCCTAAGCATCGATCCATCCCTACTGAATACGACTGCATTGGCAGGTGTGAGTCAACCTGATCTTGAGATGGAACTGGCCGACATAGCCGACAAAGACATATGGGTGTCCAAGTTTAGATGCTTGACAGCAGACCTTGAAGATGTTGCCCGTCAGAAGGCTGTTCTTGCTCAGAATCACAAATGGAGTGATATTGAAAACCTCCCTAAACCGGACAAACTTGTGTTCGAAACATGGAATGCTATCCCCGACATTTATGTAAACATTAAAAAGTATGCGCTTGGAGTCCTGTCGATCTTTGGATCCACATATGTATGTGAGCAGGTGTTCTCCAACATGAACTTTATTAAAAACAAATATTGCGCACGCCTCACAGATGACAGCTTGCGATCCTGTGTAAAGATGAAGGTGACGTCATACAGCCCTGATGTGCAGACGCTGTGCGCTGAGGTCCAGGAGCAGAAATCCCATTAACCAAGTATGATAAATATTTTAATTGCCTATTATTTTACGTATATTCATATTTTTTCATTGTTCAGTGAAATAGTCTTTTTATTTTTCAGGTTGACAGCTGGCTGACGTTATTTTTGGTTTGCTGCTGGCGGACAATTTAAGTTCAGCATTTTTCATAAATACAAGAAGGACTCAAATAGACATTGAGTATTTTACTTAAAAGTAACCTTCAACCCAACGCCTTTTTTTTCGGAGTTCAAAATGTTTTTGTTGCATGCAGAAATGTAATTTCGTTTTCTCTGCAGGAGTTCATCGATTTCATAAATGCAACACATTATAGTTTGTTTATACATAGCATAAAGGCAAAACAAAACCTTGTATACAGTGTTATTTCATTTTAAATGTCAAACGGGTTTTGTGGCTCCCAGTGTTTTCTTTTCTGTGGGAAACGGGTCCCAATGGCTCTTTCAGTGGTAAAGGTTGCCGACCCCTGCCCCAGACTATCTGAGCTGGTGTTTAAATTCAAAGTACATTTTATTATCAAAGTATGTATACATTATACAACCTTGAGATTCATCTCCTAACAGGCAGCCATGAAACAATGAAACACAACCACTAACTCCATATATCTGAAAAAAGTCTAACACCCAATGTGCAGAGAGTTACAAGGAACATGTCCAGAGGAAAGTAAAAAAATAAATCAACCCACAAAAAGACCTTTGAAACTCCGAACCTCAGTGGTTGAAGTTGTTGGAACCTCACACTAGAACCCAGGCCTTGCTGCTGGTGAATCACTACGGGCTGAGATATAACTTTCGAAAGAGCTGTTCTCAACGTCTCCAAATTGGCTTGGTGCCCGAAGTGATCCAACCTCATCCGACTCTCAACATCCTGCCTTTCCAGTCTATATGGGCCAGCATTTAGATGGTCCAAACAGTGGATTGTACATCATATTAGGAGCCTTGAAAACACCGCCCACGATTCGGTTCAGACCCAGATTTCGCTGCTGAAGAAGCCGTTCTCGACCTCTCCAATTTGGCTCAGTGCACAGAGCAATCCATCCTCATACCCGGTTAGTTGGACGGGCATCCTCTGTCCCGTCTTCTCCCCTCTGAACCATTCACTCCAACCAGCACGGCTCCAACTCCAAGTGAGTTGATCTTGCAGCGCACCAGCAGAGCAGATCCAACGAATTTGCTTTGCCTTCGCTCGCACAGTCACTGGCTGAGGGTTTATCTAAGTTATCAAATGTAAAACAAATCCTGGTAGCAGCCACAAACTGTGTTTTGTGTCTCTCTGAGCTCCCCATTTGCTGCAGTGGTGAGTGAACTCCTGAACCTCCTTCAATCCAAAGCTCTGACATCTGATCCATTTCAGAGTTGTTTGGGTTGCTTGATGTTTAGGACATGCAATATCGTCACCAATCGAAACAACCCTGAGTCAAGCTCTGTTACCGGGACATTTGTCCATTGATGCATGTGTTAAATCATTCATATTGTTTGGTTATCAAATGTTGTTAATTTCTTTTTATTTTTGAAAAGGTTCTCAGATGATCACAATTTGGGGGAGGTTGAAAGCCGTCTGTGCTATCGTCCTCATCAATTGTTTCATCATTGCCTGGATCGTCAGCACTACGACTTTTGGTATGTGGTCAAATGAACTTGTATGAAAGTGATGAACTCAGTTCTCTGCAGGGTGGTTGGAATGCATTGAGTATCTCAGTCAGTACATTGTAAGATGCTTTATCAGGACCACCAGCACCTGCGGTCCTCAGCCCCACAACTGGGTGCAGGGAAACCTGCTGGAGGTTCAGACAGTGATGGCAAAACATCAACAGTTCAGAACCACCAGAAACACAGCACAGGTCAGCTGAACACTTACAGGTCAGATAAATCACTGGAGGGCACATAGATAGACCAGACTGAGTGATGGAACTTGGGTGATTCGGTGAGTTACCAGTGAAATTGTGGGACAGCCGCATAACCAATTGTTGTGGATGTCAGGAGAATCAAACCATTGACCATGTGGGATGTCTGGCTGCAGTGTCGTGCACTCCTCAAGGTGTGGCCATTGGAACACCAGAAGATGCAGCCAGTGCAGAATATTGACAGCAAGTGACCAGGATAGATTAGACTGCAGGGAATAATTTAGGTCTGGAATAACAGGTCAGCATGTTGTTCTCCCAGATCGGAGGCCATGTAGAGTCAGTTGGTTCAGTCATGTAGACAAAGTTAGCAGGTCTGGGCAGAGGTTGGTACATTTCCTGCCCTGTGGCGATAGGTGGAACAGTTTGGTTCTTTGCATCAATAGGCAGCTGTTGTGGTCATTTACCTGATGAATTGTTACAGGTTTACTTATTTGAATTTGTTTTTAATTACAGGCCTTTCCACCACGGGAATCATCACTATCGTCTTATCAATTGTACTGCCAATTGTGTTCATTTTAATTCTGACGTGCCAGTACATAATAGAGTATTTGGACGAAGGTATCTGTCATAGTATTTTCACACTTGTGTATCAACTCCAGTCACATCTCCAAGTAAATTTAGACTCATTTTAATAAAAAGATAGAAAAGAAAAAAAGCTGAATAATCCTCACCCCCACCGAACCCTCTGGATCCCTGTGACCTGTGGGATGAAATTGTCTGACATTTTTCCCAGTTATGAAATTCTGATTTACAGTGTCACCACAGCTGGAATGATTCTGGAGTCGCCTCTGATCTGACTCCAGAGGGTCGTTAGAAAAAGTAGTCTGGAGAGGAAGGTGTCTCAGCTCACTGGTGTTTGATCATGGTGTTGTCAAATTTCAGCATCATATCAGGTTGGTGTAAAGGATCCCAATGATGGTGAGGTGTGTGAGTGAGTGTTTGGGGCCTTTCTCATCCTCGATACAGTTGGGTGTGGGAGGGCCTCTCCTTCAGGCTGTTAATCATCTTGATTAGATATTTGATTAAATATTCTTGTTTCAGACTGAAACAGCTAAAAAGCACAACTACTTCCAAGGTCAGTACAGTCAACAAAGTTGTCTTAATGCATTTAAACTAACTATCACTGCTTAAAACTGACAGAAGAGACTCTGATTGTGTATGGAAGCACCCACGAAGGGAGCATGGCTGTAGATTGGGGTTAAAAGTGCGTTTAAGGAAACGGAGTTTTAAACTCCCTATACCAACTATCTTGCTGGCAAACATTAAGTCTCTGGTGAACAAAATCGATGATCTCAGAGCCAGGGTGCTGAATCAGAGGGACATTAGGACCACGTGGGTCCTTTGTTTCATGGAATCCTGGTTAATCAAACCCTGTGTGGATGAGTGTGTGCCTACAAAGACTTACTGCACATTCTCAAACAAAAAGCCCTGGATGAAACAGGAGGTACGTCGTCTGCGGAAGATCTGTGGGATTCGAGACTGGTGATCCAGACTTGTACCAGAAAACCGGGTATGATTTGCAGAGAATTATTTAAGGGTAAGAGATAATTTCTAACGAAGTTGAAAGCGACATCGGATGTATGACAACTCTGGTAGAGTTTGCAAGACATTACTCCTGCAAAGTGAAACCCAATAGCATGAATGGCAGCAATGCTTCATTACCCAATGATCTCAATTCCTTCTATGCCCGATTTGAAAGGGAGAACACAACTACAGCTGTGAAGATCCCTGCTGCACCTGGTGACCCTGTGATCTCTGTCTCAGAGGCTGACGTTAGGCTGTCTTTAAAGAGAGTGAACCCTCACAAGTTGGAAGGTCCTGATGGAGTACCTGGTAAATCTCTGTAAACCTGTTCCCACCAACTGGCGTGTATTCAAGGACATTTTCAATCTCTGACTGCTACAGGCAGAAGTTCCCCCTTGCTTCAAAAAGGCAACAATTATACCAGAGCCTTAGAGGAAGAACGTAAACTGCCTTAATGATGATCACCCGGTAGCATTCACATCTACAGTGATGAAATGCTTTGAAAGGTTGGTCATGACGAGACTGAACTCCTGCCTCAGCAAGGACCTGGACCCGTTGGAATTTTCCATTTGCCACAATAGGTCAAGGGCAGATTCAATCTCAATGGATTTCCACACGGCTTTAGACCAGCTGGACAACAGGAGCACATATGTAACGATGCTGTTCATCGACTATAGCTCAGCATTTAATACCATCATTCCCACGTTCCTGATTGAGAAGTTGCAGAACCTGGGACTCTGTACCCCGGTCTGCAATTGGATCCTCGACTTCCTAACCGGAAGACCACAATCTGTGCGGATTGGTGATAACATCTCCTCCTCGCTGGTGATCAATACTGGTGTACCTCAGTGGTGTGTGCTAAGCCCACTGCTCTACTCTCTATATATTCATGACTGTGTGGCTAGGCATAGCTCAAATATCATCTATAAATTTGCTAATGATTCGACCATTGTTGGTAGAATCTCAGGTGGCGATGAGAGGGTGTACAGGAGTGAGATATACCAACTAGTGGAGTGGTGTTGCAGCAACAACCTGGCACTCAATGTCAGTAAGATGGAAGAGCTGATTGTGGACTTTCGGAAGGGTAAGACGAAGGAACACATACCAATCCTCAAAGAGGGATCAGAAGTGGAGAGAGTGAGCAGCTTCAAGTTCCTGGGTGTCAAGATCTCTGAGGATCTAACCTGGTCCCAACATTTCGATGCAGTTATAAAGAAGGCAAGACAGTGGCGATACTTCATTAGGAGTTTAAATAGATTTGATAAGTGAACAAATACACTGAAAAACTTCTATAGAAGTACCGTGGAGAACATTCTGACAGGCTGTGTCACTGTCTGGTATGGAGGGGCTACTGCACAGGACCGAAAGAAGCTGTAAATTTAAATTGTAAATTTAGTCAGCACCATCTTCATTACCAGCCTACAAGGTAGCCAGGACATCTTCAGAGTGCGGTGTCTCAGAAAGGCAGCGTCCATTATTAAGGACCCCCAGCGCCCAGGGCATGCCCTTTTCTCACTGTTACCATCAGGTAGGAAGTACAGAAGCCTGAAGGCACACACTCAGTGATTCAGGAACAGATTCTTCCCCACTGCCATCCGATTCCTAAAAGGACATTGAACTCTTGGACACTACCTCACTTTATTTTTAATATCCAGTCGGCCCTCCTTATCCACAGGTTCCGCATGCGCGGATTCAACCAACTGCTGATCGGGAAAACCCAGAAGTTCACTCTCCAGCACTCATTGTTTGAGCGTTGTTTGCCTCACGTCTCATTTGGTCGCGACTTTGTTTCTGTGAAAAAATGGCTCCTAAAAAGCAATTAAGTGGTCAAAGCAATTCCTTAAAGGCAAAGAGGGAGTGTAAAGTGCTATCTCTCGCCGATGGAGTAGAAATCACAGATCTTTTGAAAAGTGGCAGGTCGCTTGCAGAAGTGGCAGTAAGAATGAATCGAGCATTCACAGCATAAAGCAGAAAGAAGCTGAAATTCGTGGAAGTGTTAGTGCTGCCCCTACAACGGCAAAAATGGCCTCTCTGGTTCGTGACTGAGAAAGCATTAAGTGTGTGGCTAGAGGACATGTCACAGAAGCATATCCCCATTGATGGCAAAATTATACGTGAAAAAGCACTTAGTCTCTATGAGCACTACTCTGACGGGGTTGAGGAGAGTGAGAGTAAGGGATGGCTGGCTAACTCTGTAAAGCGCTACAGCCTCAAGAACTTAAAGATCACGGGAGAATCGGGATCGGCTGGTGCCGAGGCAGCATCGGCGTTCCCAGAAGAGCTCAAGAAACTCTTGTCATTATTCCCTAAACAATCCAGTATAACAACTATTTACATAGCGTTTGCATTGTATTACGTATTATAAGTAATCTAGATATGTTTTAAAGTGTTTGGGAGGATGTGCGTAGATTATATACAAATACTACACCTTTTTATATAAGGGACATGAACATCTGCGTTTTGGTATCCACGGGGGGTACCGGAACCAAACCCCCGTGGTTAAGGAGGGCCGACTGTATAGTATTTCTGTTTTTTGCACGAATTTAATCCATTCAATATACGTATGCTGTATAAAGTATACTGAATAAGATTGACTTGTTTATTATTTATTTTCTTCTATTTTATGTATTGCATTGAACTGCTGCTGCTAAGTTAACAAATTTCACGTCACATGTCGGTGATAAAAAATCTGATTCTGATTTTTGTTTTCAACACCCTCCGAAGAATTAATACAAGGGAAACCCACCTTCTCCCTCTTCCTCAAGTTATAAACCATTCAAAGTTCAAAATATTGACATTCCTTCCTCATGGCCTAACTTTTGCAAGTCCTGGCTAAGTTCACTTTGAGAATAACTGAACCACACAGACTATAGTTATCCAAGAACAGTACCAGTAGCTACTGGTGTTTGTAGTGTAAATGTTCTCTGCTGATTCACAGACTAATTACCAAATGAAGTCTGTCACCGAGAGACAGGAATCAGGAAAAGGGCCGATGACCCCAGGTTTGGTCAGGGAGTTGTGTATTAAAGAAGAGTTTAATGGATCAGGGAGGGATAGAGAGCTTTATTGGGGGTAAATTCAAGATAAGGAACAAGACAGCTCAAAGCACAAAGTGATGACGATCAGGTTGTCTCAGGTGGACGGGAGGAAAGGGATGCAGAAATACAGAAACTTGTAGACTGAGAGAGACCGGGGAGTGAAATGTAAAGTCAGAGGGTCTGAAAGAACAGATCAGAATTTTAATATTAAGCCATTGTCTGAGGGAGAACCATGTGGGACAGTAAACTGGGTACATTACCATCACCAGGGAAGAGGTACTGAGCACATTGTCAGAGCTTCCATCTGCTGAGTCCCAGGTCAAGATGAACTTCATCCTGGGGTCTAAAAGAATGAACTAGAGTTGTAATTTATGATTGGTATTAATTTTCTCAAGTTCTCTTGATTGGGAGAAGGTTCCATTAGATTTGAAATCCATTTGACACTCCTCAGCCCTCTTCCCTAAATGGTCAAAAATCCCCCTGCAACCCATAATAGCCGCCCTCACTATCAACGACAACACCTAATTTTGTGTAATATGCAAACTTATTGATCAAGCCTTGCGTTTTTGCATCCAAATCACTGATAAAGATATCAAATAACAAGAGTCCCTACACTGATACCTGCATCACACCACGAGTCACCAGCTTCTATAATGGAAAACAATTTTCTACCTTGGAGCCAATTTTGAATCCCCCTGGAAGCCCCTGGATTCATGTCAGGATCATGTCAAAATAGATAACGTTCATTGTCCTCTCTACCCTTTTGGTTATCTCTTCAAAAAAACTCAACAATTCATCAACCATGACTTCCTGTACATAAAGCTATGATGACTCCTCCTAATCAGATTCTGTCTAATGAAATCCTGGTGGATCCTATTGCTCAGAATTCCCTCCAGTAACTTCCCCACCACTGATGTCAGGCTGACCTGGCTGTAGTTCCCGGGCTTGTCCTTGCTGCCCCTCTTAAACAACAGACCAACATCCAGCATCACCATGAGAACATCAGAGGTTCCAGTGGGAGGCTCACCATCCCCCTGTCAGGGTAAACGGAGAGGGAATATCTGTGGCTTTACTAGCATAACCCACATTCTCAGAACCAGTGTGGAGGAAGTGTTGCACGTTGAGAGATCTCCACTTTTGGATGAGACATTAAGCCAGAGTCCCATCTGCCTTCTTTGGGAAGATGGAAGTGATCCTTTGGTGTTATTCCTGTTACAAAGGATGAACAACTCTGATGGGCAGTGTGGCCCATGCCCTCCTTTTTTGGAGAATCGCAAATCGCTACTATTTCGATGCTGCTAACAAGGAAGTAAGAGAGACAAAAGGAAATCTGCCAGGGCAGTTGTTATTGATAGCTCATGAAAGAGAATGAGAGAGAGAGAGAGACAGCTCAGAGTTACCCAGAGTGGATCGTCTCCTAGTGACAAAAGAGGAGATTTACTGCTATTGTCTTTTGGAGGATTGTTTACTTGGTCCTGTTCGATTCATTGAAACCCCTCGGGACAACCAGAGTGGGCTGGTTTGATGGGTTACATCATCCCAACCTGACTGACAGCTGAGACCCCAAGAGTGGGGATAAAAGTGAGGTCTGGGGTAACACCCCTCAGACACACCAGGAGAAACGCTAGTGAGCATCAGAAACCCACGAGACAGTGTGGGACATCGGAGACCGAACGAAGGGTCGGTAAATTTTAACTCTCAGTGTTTATAGCGAGACTGGTGGGGGTGTGTGTGTGTGTCCACCCTTGCCTGGGTGACGAGTCCACCACGGAAGAATGGTCTAGCTAAAGGACAGAGGGGTCACACTTGAATGGCCACAACAACGACACATCGACGGATCAAAATCATAAAGGAAGGTTGGCAAAGACCATAGCTGTTACTGTTTGCGCGCTCTCTTTCTCTAGCCTCTCTCTCTCCAACGATTGCAACACAGCGACCAACAACTACCGCAGCCTGCATGAACTGAACTGAACTTTATATTTCCATCTGACAATTCATTATCCCCTAGACAACGATAGAGCTTGTTTTATTGTTGATTATTATTATACCCACACTTTTAGGTTTAGTATTGTTAACGTGTATTATCTGTATATTTGCATTGATATTTATTTGTATATTTTTACTAATAAACACTGTTGAAAATAGTACCACCAGACTCCAACGGACACTTCTTTCTTTGCTGGTAAGACACCCAGTTATGGGGTTCGTAACATTTCCAAATGAGCAAAGGATTTCTCCCCAGTAACCGAAAAATAATTCTGTTAACCAACGTCACAAAGCCATCTTTTATGTAACTGTTTGTTTCTTCCCCCAAGCTATCAGACTCCTCAATACCTGAAGCCTGGACTGACACCTTGCCCTACTGTCCTGTTTATTATTTATTGTAATGCCGGTACTGTTGTTGTGCACTTTATGCAGTCCAGTGTAGGTCTGTAGTCTCTGTGTTTTTTTTATTAAGTAGTTCAGTCTAGTTTTTTGTACTGTGTCATGTAAACCATGGTCCTGAAAAACGTTGTCTCACTTTTACAATGCACTGTACCAGCAGTTATGGTCGAAATGACAATAAAAATTGACTTGACTTGACAAAGGCAGCTTTGATATGACTGTTTGTTCAGCCTTACTCAGTACAAACTGAGTCTCATTCCCTCCAACAGTGACTGCACTTAAAGTACTTCACTGTCTGGACCAGAGACTGGTAAAAGATGCTGTGAGATTACAGGTTCTGTTTCTCACGTGGAGAAGTTCACTCTGCCCCCGCTCACAGGAGTTGGCTGAATTTTTCAGTTCCTGTGTGACGTCATTGAAACAATATGAAGAATGTAAAGAGCTGTCAGACACACTCCTGTTCCTGGCACGATGCAACATCAGACCCTAATATCTGAAATAAAGTCGCTGGTGACAATAAGTCTGATGTGCAGGTGTCAGTCAGCTGTCTGGGCACCAACCTGCCCTTCACAAGGAAACTTTCTCTCCTCGAATGTGCCCCTGACCAGATTGTGGATATCAGCCTGAGCTCCTCTGGCTAAATGAGTGGGAGAACTTTTGTGACAAAATGTGGAATCGAGCCAGAGGTTGAGAGTTTCAGTGACTTTCCAGTGAAATTGTGGGGTAACGTCATAACCAATTGTTGTGGAAGTTGGGAAAATCAAACCCTGTATCATGTGGGTCAGTGTAGTGCACTCCCAGAGGAGTGGCCATTGCAACACCAGAAGGAGCAGCTGGTGCAGAATATTGGCAGGAGGTGACCTGGAAAGATTGGACAACTGATCAGGATTGGGAATTGTCTGTTCCAGGTTTCCCACTGTACAGGACATGCAGTCGATAAGACTGGGCAGAGGTTGGCACATGCCCGTCCCCGCAGGGTGAAAGTGGAACAGTTTGGTTGTTTGCAACATTGTGCAGCTGTTACGGTCATTTCTCTGGTGAATTGTTACATGTTTTCTTATTTGAATTTATTTTCACTTGCAGGTTATTCAATCAACGACACTTTAATTGATGCCTTGCAGTTCGTTGGCCTGATGTTGCCATTGGTGAATGTTCTGCTTCTGTTTTACTTGATCTACAAGAAGAAGTATTATGGTATGTGACTTTACTTTCGTCTATGAGCTCCAGTTATCTCTCCAAGTAATTTGTGAATAATTTTAATGATGACATTAATGAAATGAAAACTTGAAAAATCATCCCCCTTCCCCCACAGAACCCCCCCCCCCCCCGACACACTGTGACCTGTGGGATGAAACTGCATCATTTTTCACCCCGTTGTGAAGTGTTGGTCACAGTGATACCATCTCTTACCTGACTCCAGAGGGATCTTTAGAAGACGTCGGGTTGAGAGGAAGCTATCTCAGCTGTCTGGTGTTTGACACGTGGTGTTGTTCAACTTCAAAATGAAATCAGCTGAGGAACGAGGGACAGAATCTCCTTTATCCCAGTGATGGTGAGGTGTTTGCATGATAGGTATCCCTCTGATCCTCGATAGAATTCAGTGTTGGGAGGCCTCTCACCGATCTTTCCTGGATATTTACAATAGTTTTGTTTTCAACAGCACCTTCCAGACAGTCAGCACAAGGGAACACATTCCCCCTCTTCCTCTCCAAGTTGTAAACTATCCAGGGTTCAAAATATTGACATTCCTTCCTCATGGACTAATTCATGCAAGTCCTGGCTAGGTTCAGTTTGAGATCTACTTCATCATACAGGCTAAAGTTGTCCAAGAGTAGAATCAATGTTTGTACAGTAAGCACCCCCGGCTGTTTCACAGGCAAATGACCAAATGAAGTCTCACCAAGCCAAGTAAAGCAAGATGAGGGCAGATGACCCCAGGCTCGGTCAGACAATGGGGTATCAGAGAAAAGCTTGAAGGATTAAGGAAAGGTGGTGAGCTTTAGTGGGGTAAATTCAGAGATAAAGAACAATTTGCTGAAAGCACAAAGATCAAGCTTGCTGAGAAGGAGGGGATTAGAACAGAAATATAAAGGTTTATAGACTGCAGAGAGGAAGGGGGAGTGAGTTGTAAAGTCAAAGCGGTTTCTGAAAGTTTTGATGAGCATTGAGCTGTAATCTGAGTAAGAACCAGTGTTGGGCAACAAATCTGAGAAAATGACAATCACCAGAGAAGAAATACTGAGTCAGTTGTTGGAGCTGCCATCTGACAAGTTGGATATCCAGACAGATTTCATCCTGGGGTCTGAAAGAGGCAGCTAATCACATACTTCATGCAGCAATTTAAATGTTCTCCCTGTTCTGAAAAGTTTCCATTAAATTGGACAACAGCAATCGTGATTGCTTTATACAAAGATACCAAGAAACGACAGGAGGGTATGGGTGAGGGTGATGTGTGGATGTGAAACTTGACAAGGAAATGGGGTAGAATATAGAGACAGATGAATCTGGAGACAGATACAATTTTCAGTACTGGAGTGATGGGTAACATTTCGAAGGGTTGTTCCTGTGGGCAGATTGAAGGAGCAGAGACAGATGTATGATCTCGATCACAACCATCATGGCATTCCTGATAAGTTGCTGCAAAAGTTAAAGGATGGAACTAGGGCATTATTTTTATATTCAGGATAATCTTTCAACACGTCTACATAAAGTGTTCCAGCATGTGGACTGTTCAGCCTGCACCCTCGTGGAGTTCAGTTTTCAATTTGAACCAGAACACTGTCCGATGCCATTGAACAGCTGGAAACAGTGATGTTGTGATTCTCTGCATCAGAACAGGCTGTACTGTCAGACATGGAACTCAGTCACTGGCAAAATGTTTAATTGCCGTCCTCCAGGTCACTGGGATAATTCAGCAGAACTGATTTACAGTGGCCTGATATCCCATCCACTGGATGTACACACGGACAAACTACAGAGTACCTGTCATTTCCACATGTGATGCCTGTGGGTCAGTAAGTTATCAAATGTAGTGTTTCCAGAGGGAACCAGAAGATGCTTTTGGTCCCTCCCTGGTCTCTCCACTTGTTGCCAGTGTGTGAGAGCTCTCTGAACCTCCTTCAGTCCAATGCTTGAATGTCTGGTCCAGTTCTGAGCTGGTTGATTGCCTCATGTTAGGACACTGAATATCACAATGAACCTGACCAAGCCCGGGTTCATCTCTGTTCACTGCAGCACTTCATTGATGCAAGTTTTGAATAAGTTGTGTAGATTGTAACTCAGGGGGATTACTACCATCGGGGAGGAGGCACAGGAGCCTGAAGACACACATTCAATGATTTAGGAACAGCTTCTTCCCCTCTGCCATCAGATTTCTGAACAGTCCGTGAACCCATGAAGACAACCTCACTATTTCGCTCTCTTTTTCACAACTACATATCTCAGTGTAATTTATAGTCTATTTTATTTATTGCTCTGTTCTGTTGCCACAAAACAACCAATTTCATGACACACATCAGTGATGATTAACCTGAGACTGTATTCTGATTCTGCGAATTTCAAACAGTTTTTATTTCTTTCTTTTAGATTGGGTGATCTTCCAGACTAGTTTCTTTAACCTGATATTCTTACTTGGCATTTCTGTCAGCAATTCGATTTCAGGTAATTGCTCGAACATTATTCTGTATTTACATGAAATGATGTACTTGGTACTGAGCAGAGGGATAGAATGAAGTGTCTCTGTCAGAACATTGTGAGCTGCTTCATCTGGACCACAAACACATACAGTTCTTGGCCCCACAGCTGAGGATTGGGAAACCTGCTAGAGGTTTAAAATATCTGAATGTCCATTTTAGTTTAAATCTCTGTTTAGAACAACTGGCCACACACAATTTCAGACAATTATAGACAAATTATACAAAGTCAGATTTTATTTCTGAACATAATCTCAGTCATTCCTTTCTGGACTCGGTATTGAATTCAGTAACATTAGGTAACTTGCTTTCTCTGTTTATCTTTGTCAGAAGTAGCCAGATAGATGATATAGATGACAAACAACGGACCCGACACCAGTCCCTCGGCCCTCCACTGGTCACAGGCCTCCAGTCAGACAGGCAACGGTCTACTACCTGTAGTCTGTATAGAGTCCATGAAGTTGATGCCATTTTGCCTTGCTTCTATAGCCTCTGTGACTGTCTGCTGAGTAAATACAGATGTAAAATATGCATTTAAGATCTCCTCTATCACTTTTGGCTCCACACATGTATTACCATTCTGATCTTCCAGAGGAGCAATTTTGTCACTTGAAATCCTTTTGCTCTGAACGTATCTGTCGAGTCCCTCAGGATTCTCCTTCACCTCGTCTGCTAAAGCAACCTCAAGCCTTCTTTTCACCCTCCTGATTTCTTTCTTAACTCTTCTCTCATTTCTTATACTCCATCAGCCCCTCATTTGTTCTTACCTGCCTGTACCTGCAATGTACCTCTTTCTTTTTCTTAAACAAGGGCTCAATATCTCCTGGAAACCACACCTGTTATCTTTACCTTTTATTCAGACAGGCTTTGTATTCTCAAAACTTTATTTTTGAAGACCTCCCACTTACCAAGTGCACATTTGCCAGAAAACATCCTGTCTGAATCCACACTTACTAGATCCTCTCCTATACCATGAAAATTGATCTGTCTCCAAATTAGAATCTTAACTTGCAGACCAGACCTAGCTTCTCGCAGATTTTCTTCAAAACTAATGACACTGTGATCACGAGATGTAAAGTGTTCTCCCACACACACTTCTGTCACCTTTCCTATCTCATTCCCTAACAGCAGATCAAGTGTCACACATTCTTTTGTTGGGACTTCTAATACTGATTAAGAAAATTTCCTGAGCACCTTTGACAAACTCTATCTAGTATGGACCTTTGACACTTAGGGAGTTCAAGTCAATATATTGAAAGCTAAAATCAGCAACTATAATAACCTTATATTTCTTGCCACAGTCTGCGATCTCTCCATAAATTTGTTTCTCTAAACCCCACGGAGTTTCGTATAATGTGTAATGTGCCCCATTAACGTGTTCACACTTTTCTTATTCCTCAGTTCCACCATAATGCCTCACTAGATGAGTTCTCCAGTCTGGCCTGGCTGAACACTGCCAGGATATTATCCTTGAATAGTAAAATATCCCCTCTTCCTTTAATCCCTCCCGCTCTGTTGTGTCTAAAACAACGGAACCCTAGAATATTGAGCTGCCAGTCCTGCCCCTCCTGCAACCAAGTCTCCCTAATGGCTACAATACCATATTCCCAGGTGTTGATCCATGCTGTGAGCTCATCTGCCTTTCCTGTGATACTTCTTACATTGAAGTATACACAGCTCAGGACATTAGTCGCTCCATGCTCAACCTTTTGATTCCCGTCTGTCCCCACAACCTCTCCACTATCTGTTCAGACACTCTGGTTCCCATCCAGATGCAACTCCAGTTTCACAACTCCTCCCAAACCCCGTGCAGCACTCGAAAACTTTCCCAAGAGTTACAGCCTTATGATGGTGTATAAGGAAAGTTCAGTTCAATGCACGAGATTACTGTTTTTGGTAAGAGAGAGAGATTTGTAATCCAAAGGTGAATGTTGTGAGAAGGCAATTACGTTGAAATTCCACAGATTCTACATCAGCAATACAAAATAACAATAGCAGTAGGTTTTATCTGCAAAGTTGTTCCACTCCACACACGAAGTATCACCGACAGTGACTTTCAACACAAAGGTACCACACCCGAATTCAGATACGGGACATCTGAAAGTGGTGGCCACAGAATTATCACCAACAGTAGCTTAACACAAAGGGGACCATCTTCAAGGGAACCACCACCCAGGCAAGGGTCAACACACCAGTAGATTCCACAGGGTCACCCCAAACACACAACGTGAAACCCACCTATCCAGTTCCACGAAATACGAAATAACTCCAACAGTGATTTGCCACAGGGGTGCCTTTCTTCAGTGAAATACCACACGCAGACAAAGGGTAAACACACACATGGTACTCGCAAAGGTTTTCCCCTCACCAGAGAACCCACTCCTGTAGATTAACTAAGTGACAATCACACTTCCGTAGCTGAATGGAAACAAACTCACCCTTAGGGGCTACTTAGAGAGAGAGTCCAAACAGCGATGTCTTTGTCACTGGGCTTCTTCTGTTCCAAACCTTCTTCTCCTCTCTTCTCTTCCTGCAAAATTGTTCTAGTTGCAGAAAACTTGTGAGAGTCGTATATCAAATACTCAGGATCGATCTTAACTCACCCCTTTTGGGCCACTGAAAGTTTAAACCAGCAACTGACTCACTGGTGTCTTTCATTGAACTAATCCATCTTGACTCTCACTGTGTGTGTCTGTGTGTCTCTTTGTCCATAAGAGGAATCACCTGACCCTGCTTATGCAAAACAAGCTGCCACTTGTATGAACAATCACTGCTCACCATAGCAACCCAGGTGTCTGAAAAGAGGATGCTGTCCAAGTTGCATGCCATCTTGGAGACTGTCTCCCATCCACTCCATAATGTATTGGTTAGACACAGGAGTACATTCAGCCAGAGACTCATTCCACCAAGATGTAACACTGAGCGTCATAGGAAGTCATTCCTACCTGTGGCCATCAAACTTTACAACTCCTCCCTTGGAGTGTCAGACACCCTGAGCCAATAGGCTGGTCCTGGACTTATTTCCACTTAGCATAATTTACCTATTATTATTTAATTATTTATGGTTTTATATTGCTATATTTCTACACTATTCTTGGTTGGTGCGACTGTAATGAAACCCCATTTCCCTCGGGATCAATAAAGTATGTCTGTCTGTCTGTCTGTCAATGAGTGGGTGATAACTCAGCACATGGAGTTTAATACAGGAAAGTGTGAGGTGGGGCCCTTGAGTAAGAGGAATCAGACTGTAATGTCAATGGAGGGGAACTGTAAATGAGTGAATTGCAGAGGGATCAAGATGTTCTTGGAAAGGAATCACAAAAGATCTGGTGCAGCAAGGAATTAGGAACAGGGGTGACGTATAAGGATTTGGAGTTTAGAAATGGGGAAGTACTGTTACAGTTGTGCAGAGTGTTGGAGACCTGCTTGATACTGTGCACAGTTCTGGTCCTCTTGTTTAAACACAATTGCACTGACACTGCAGGCAGTCCAAAAGTGATGCATATGAGTAATTCCTGGGATGAGTGGCTTTTCCCACCACAAGCAGTTGGGAGGTACTTAAAGAAATGGATAAATATTTGAAGGATTGGGGAATTCGGGATTGTGTGGGACTGGGACAGAAGAGGAGATAGTTAAATATTTGAAAGATTGGGGAATTTGGGATTGTGTGGGACTGGGACAAAGAGGAGATGGATAAATATTTGAAAGATTGGGGAATTCGGGATTGTGTGGGACTGGGACAGAAGAGGAGACGGATAAATATTTGAAAGATTGGGGAATTCAGGATTGTGTGGGACTGGGACAGAAGAGGAGATGGGGCCTGGGGCAGATCAGCACCAATTGTATTGAATGGTGGGGCAGGTTTACGGAGCTGAGTGAGCAACTACCCTCTTATTTTCTAGTGTTTATTATCTTCTTGCAAAAGAACAATGGATTGTGGTCCTTAACACAAGAGATTCTGCAGATACTGGAAATCCAGAGAAACTCACACAAAATGCAGGAGGAACTCAGGAGGTCTGACAACATCCATGGAAAGGAATAAAGAGTTGATGTTTCGGGCTACCCTCCATCAGGACCAGAAAGAAAGGGGAAAGAGCCAGAATAGGAACATGGGGGGAGGGGAAAGAGTACAAGGTGAAAGGTGAAGCCATGTGGAGGGGGAGGTAGGTGGGTGGGGGAGGGGTGAAGTGAGAAGCTGGGAGGTAATTGGTGCAAAAGGCAAATGGCTGACAAATGAATCCAATCGGACAGGAGAGTGGTCGATGAGAGGAAGGGATGGAGGAGCGGCAGGGGCTTCTGATAGTGAACTCATCAAAATTTGGCCGTCTCAACACCAGAAGGAGCACCCAGTGCAGAATATTGGCAGCAGGTAACCAGGAAATACTGACTGAGGAAGAGAGAGTGAGTCAGTCTATTCTTGGCCGGCGTAACAAATCAGTGGCTTGTTCACCCAGCACAGCAGGTAGAGTCAGTCGGTGCAGACCAGAAGTCGAGGTTGACAAGACTGGGCAGTGATGAGCACATCTCTTCCCTGCAGGAGATAAGGGGAACAAACTGGTTGTGGCAACAATTGGCAGCTCTCCTGCTCATTTTTCTGGTGTATTGTTGCATGTTTGCTGATTTGAATGTATTTGTAATTGCAGGTTTTTACAGCAAGGACACTGTCACATTTGCTGCGTCAATCACAATGGTGGTGTTGCTTGTAGTGGCTTTTATTTCATTTGCGATTCTTTGGTGGAAAGTATTTTGGTATGAAGGTAAGTGTTATTGTCTACACTTGTGTTTATACTTCAGGCATCTCTCCGAGGAAATTGCAGTTCATTTTAAAAGAAAAATCACCCCCCCCCCCCCACCACCACTGTGTGTCCCTGAGACATGAGCGATGAAATTACCCTGTATTTTTGCCCAGTTGTGGAGTGGTGTTTCACAGTGACACCACTGCTGGAACGATTCCGGAGTCACCTCTGACCTGGCGTCAGAGATGGTACTTGAGGGTAAAATGTCTCAACTCAATTGTGTTACACACATCATGTTGTCAAAGGTGCTGTGAGGAGTGATGTAGAGGTGAGGAGTGAGGGACCACTCCTCACTGCACACACGTGGCTCCTCCATGGAGAGAGTTAAGAGCACCAAGTTTCTGAGAGTCACATAACAGATGATCTCACCTGGTCCCTCATCACCACCTCTTTGGTTAAGAAAGCAGAGCAGCATCTCCATTCCTTGAGGAGATTGTGTCTAACCCCCACCCCATCCCCCTTGGTAATATCTGCACCTTGATATTGGTTAATTTATTTGTGGTGATATTACTCTGTGTTATGCACGTGAGTTACATGTACTGTGTTGGGAGGGTTGGTCCAGAGGGCAAAGGGAAGTGGGGAAACTACAGGGGCAGATGCACAGTCTGAATCCCAGACATTCATGGGCTCAGTGCACATTTTTAGAATATTTCAGCATGGTGAATTGTGGAAACTGTGGTGAATTAGGGGTTCTTTTTGCGTTTCTGCATCGTCTTTGAATAAACAGTTGGTGAAGGAGAGCAGGACCTGATGATGCTGAATAGGGTGCAGCCAGATCTGACGATGGGCGTTTAAAGCCATTTTTCACTGACACACCCACACTTGCATCTCTCATTTGAGGGAGTGCAGATGGAGGCTCCACCACAGCAGACACTCAGATGAGGGATTAATGTAGGCGTTCACAAATAAAATGAAGTGAGACATTTAAAGTTTAATGAAACCCATAACACATTTTATTGAACTCCCAAACCAACACACAAAAACGTGCTAAAACTCTTTACATAATAATATCATCTCGTCAGACCAGCCTCTTAAAGTGAAACCCCAACTCAATGTGGATGGTTCTGAATTATGTACATTTCTGCCAACCACGTTACCCTACACAGGCCCCTCTGGGATTAACTAAAACCAGCATTGTGAGCCTGTCTGAAGCTCGGATCAGCAGCCCGGCTCGGGTCCTGTGCTCGTCCAGAGGTGATGGCAGGGGCATGGCAGTGGAATACTCCAAATCTCGGTGGGCTGGTTTAAGGCGATCTTCTGAAATATGTTCAGGCTTATCCCTCTTATCAATGATAAAAGTCTTTTCCCTCCATTCCAAAACGCAGAATGGGCCGTCGTAAGGGGGCCTAAGGGGATGTTGGTTTGCATCAGAGTGGACAGAAACAAACAAAGTGGAATGTGAAGGCACTTGGGAATCCTTGTGCAGAACACCCTAAAGTTTATCTTGCAGGTTGAGTCTGTGGTGAGGAAGATAAATGCAATGTTAACATTCATTTCAAGAGGACTAGAGTATAAGAGCAGGGATGTGATGCTGAGGCTTTATAAGGCACTGGTGAGGCCTCACCTTGAGTATTGTGAACAGTTTTGGGCTCCTCCTCTAAGAAAAGGTGCTGGCATTGGAGAGGGTTCAGAGGACGTTCATAGGGCGGATTCCAGGAATGAAAGGGTTATCATATGAGGAAGGTTTGATGGCTCTGGGCCTGTAATCACTGGAATTTAGAAGGATTTTGAATTTTGAAAGGCCTAGACAGAGTAGATGTGGAAAGGATGTTTCCCATGGTGGGGAAGTCTAGAACAAGAGGGCACAACTCCAGGACAGAGGGACATCCATTTGAAACAGAGATGCTGAGAAATTTCTTTGGCCAGAAGATGGTGAATTTGTTAACACAGGCATCTGTGGAGGCCAGGTCACTGGTCATATTTGAGGTGGAAATTTATAGATTGTTGATTGGCCACGGTATTAAAAGTTACAGCAAGAAGGTCTGGGGGTGGGACTGAGGAGGGGTAAAAAAGAATTAGCCATGATTGAATGGCCGAGCAGACTCGATGGGCCAAATGGCCTAATTCTTCTCCGATGTCTTATGGTCTTGTAGCCTTCTAAACAACAATTACTGAACCCATCAGTCTGAATGAATTAAAAATCTGGGTGAAGGAAAAGTGTCCCTTGGATCTTATGGTGGACAATCCCTCAGACATGTATCACTGGTTACCGATGGACTTCCTGGACAACACTATCCTTATCCATGTTAAATGTCCCAGCATCTGCACAGTTTAGTCTGCACTCACAATGAGTTCAGTTTTTTCTTGGACTAGAACACTGTTTGAAGCCTTGAGCATCTGGGTGTGGTGATGGTTCAGTCCTCAACAACAGAACAGGTTTCACAGTGGAACTTCAGTGCTGTAGCTGGGGCTGGGTATTGTCACCACAGGCAGGACCACATCAACTGAAACCTTCACCATCTCTAGAATAATACAAAGCTGATCCGCAGTGGATTGTTACCTCATCTGCTGGATACGTACACAGGGAGACTGCAGTGTATCTGACAATTCTGCATGTGCAGACACTCAATAAGGGATTACAGAAGTTATCAAATATGTGTTTGTTTGTGTTTATCTGTTGTTTCCTGGATTCTCTGCTTGCTGCCAGTGTGAGAGAGATCCCTGGACTTTCTTCAGTCCGATGTTCTGATTCCTGCTCCATTTCTGAACTGGTTGGGTTTCCATGTGTTTAAGAAGCCTGACTGACGCAGGCTCCATCTTCATTACCAAGAACACATTGTAAATTGATGCTTATGTGAAATAATTTGTGTAGATCTGTTACTATGGCTTTCAAACTGATTAATTTTCATTTATCCAAAGATGATGATACATTTCAAAGATGGATGTCGGTCTATAATGTTGGTTTTCTCATTGTTGTCGTCATTGCGACAATTACCTGGATGGCATTTAAAGGTATGTGCTGAAATATTATTCTGTATTTTCATGTAAATGAGGAACTCGGTTCTCTGGAGTTTGGTTGGAATGAAGTGAGTATCTCAGTCAGGATGTTGTGAACTGCTTTACCAGGACCACCAGCACCTGAAGTCCTCAGTCCCACAGCTGAAGTCCTTTTCCACAGGGGGATCTGCTGGAGGTTTAGACTTTAATGGCATTTCACTGATGCTCATGGAACTGAAGGCAAATGTTGACCTGAGCAGACAGTTGCCTCAATGGGACAGGGCAGAGTGTGGGGATAATTTGCAGGAGATTACGTGGCCCATGTTGGGAGAATGTGACTAATGGTGTCCTGCAAGGATCTGTGTTTGCATTACAACTTGTCTCAGATTGACGGATGGGTAACAGGTTGCAAGTCCACAATTCCCAGTGAAGCAAGGAGAAGTGGGACCAGCTTTGTGGTCAACGGGGATTAATAGATGGGAATGAGCAAAACCAGGGATAAATGCCACTCTTCAGCCAGACAAATTCATGTGGGCATCAGGATTCTGACATCTTGGACACCTTAATAGATCTTGCAGACAGAGAGGAATTTTATGTCCCAAATCACAGGAGGGAGGAATCGGTCTTTCATGATTCTGGTGTACATTTACTGAACAGAATTTGCAGAAACGAGGGCTGTGCTGAATGGATCTGAGACAGTTAAAGGGTGAAGTAGTTAAATTTTACAAGAAGACAAATTTTACAAGAAAAATAGCTTTGACAAGCAGCCAATCCAGGCATCAGAAGTTTGGAGAAGAGGGGGGATAAATCAGGTTTATTTCTCGAGGATAAAAGACAGCAGCAGGTGACGGTTTAGTGACCAGTCACCAATCGATGTTTGGGATTGATTAGTGAGAGCAAGTTAAAGGAAGGCAGGGATAAGCACAGTGTCCATCGTCTCAGTGGACGTCGTCAGAGTGGTGATCTCGAGGCTTTAGCTCTTCAAAGAGAGGCTTCACTCAGAGAAAGCAATGAAAACACAATTTTAAGTTTTTTTTTCCCTTCTCTTCTTTATATACGCCCAGTTAGAACAGTAGCGATGCCAGGCAGGATAGTGAAATGTTCCTCTTGTGGGATGTGGGAAGGCAGGGAGACCTCCAGTGTCTCTGGTGACTACAACTGGGAGAAGTACATCCAGCTGCAGCTTCTAACAAACACTGTTAAGGAATTGGAGCTGGAACTGGATGAATTCCAGATCCTTTCTGATGCTGAGAGGGAGATAGAGCAGACATATCAAGTGGTAGTTACACTCAAGGTGCAGGCCACAGGAAACTGGGTGACAGTCAGGAAGGGGAAAGAGGTGAAGGAACCAGTGTAGAGAACCCCTGTGGCCATCCCCTTCAACAACAGGAATACCACTTTGGTGAGACCAATACAGAAGGGACGATTTACCCCTGAACTGGAGAGGGAGAGTTTGTTAATGCTTCATGGTTGGATTAAACTGGAGTTGCAGGGAGATGGGTGCCAGAACAGTCAGTGGAGAGGTTGTGGAGGCAGATGTTGGTAAGAACACAGATGAAGATAGAAAGCTTGAGCACAGTGCGACTGGTGTCCTGAGCTGCATATGTTTCAATGTAAAATGTATTGTAGGAAAGGCAGATAACAGTGGTGACTAGTGGTGTTCCAGGGGTCTGTGTTGGGACCGATTCATTTCACGTTATATGTCAATAATTTGGATGATGGAATTGATGGCTTTGTTGCAAAGTTTGTAGACAATATGATGATGATAGATTGGCAGGTTGTTTTAAGGAAGTAGAGAGACTACAGAAGGATAGTGAGATTAAGAGAATGGGAAAGAAATGACATGGAATACCATGTCGGGAAGTGTATCGTCATGCTCTTTGCTGGAAGAAGGGAAAGGGTTGACTATTTTCTAAATGGAGAGAAAATACAAAACAATGAGGTGCAGTGGGGCTTGAGAGTCCTTGTGCAGGATTCCCTAAAGGTTAATTTGCAGGTGGAGTCTGTGATGAGGAAGGCAAATGCAATGTTAGCATTCATTTCAGGAGGACGAGAATAGAAAAACAAGGATGTAATGTTGAAACTTTCTGAAGCACTGGTGAGTACTGTGAGCAGGTTTGGCCCGTTATCTTAGACAGGATGTGCTGAAACTGGAGAGGGTTCAATGGAGATTCATGAAAATGATTCCAGGATTGAATAGCTTGTCATATGAAGAACGTTTGATGGCTCCAGGTCTGTATTCACTGGAATTCAGAAGAATGAGGGGTGACCTCATTGAAACCTATCGAATGGTGGAAGGCCTTGATGTAGTGGATGTGGAGAGGATGTTTCCCATGGTGGGAGAGTTGAAGTCCAGAGGACACAGTCTCAGAATAGAGCAGAGTTCTTTCAGAATGGAGATGAGGAGGAATTGTTCAGACAGAGAGTGGTGAATCTGGGGAATTCTTTGCCACCTGCAGCTGTGGAGGCCAAGTCTTTGTGTACGGCATATTTAAGGAAGAAGTTCATAGATTCTTGATTGGTCTGAGCATGAAGGGATACAGGGAGAAGACAGAGATTGGGGCTGAGGGGAAAATTGGATCAGCCATGATGAAATGGCAGAGCAGACTCGATGGACCAAATGCTTAATTATGCTCCTATATCTTAATAAAAGTCACTGTACGAATATAACCGGGCACTGTGGGTGCCAGTCACCCTCATTGCCCCACATTTCCATGTCAGAGACACGTGATGTCATTCCCTGTACAACACCTCCCTCTAGTGGAAAGGCAGGGTAACTGCACCGTGTGTTTTTGGCCTTCCCTATAACAAACAATTGGCTTCTCTATGGCAGCTATGAAACTTGGACAGCTGCAGCTAATAGTTATTGACCTTCATCCCTCAGGGCTCCCGAACACCCTGACGACAACCATTTGTTGTGGTCGTGGTACATATTGGGACCAATGACATAGGTAGGAAAAGGGAGGAGGTCCTGAAATCGGAGTACAGGGAGTTCGGAAGGAAGCTGAGAAGCAGGACCTCAAAGATAGTGATCTCGGGATTACTGCCTGTGTTATGTGACAGTGAGTATAGGAATAGAATGAGGTGGAGGATAAATGTGTAGCTGAGGGATTGGAGCAGGGGGCAGGGATTCAGATTTCTGGATCATTGGGACCTCTTTTGGGGCAGGTGTACCTGTACAAAAAGGACGGGTTGCTCTTGAATCCAAGGGGAACCAATGTCCTGGCGGTCAGCTTTGCTAAGACTGTTGTGGAGAGTTTAGACTAGAATTGCTGGGGGACGGGAACCAAACTGAAGGGACGGCGGAAAAGCCGGTTGGCTCACAAATAGAGAAAGATTGTAGACAGTGCGAGAGGGAGGATAGGCAGGTGATGGAGAAGGGATGCGCTCAGACTGATGATTTGAGATGGGTCTATTTTAATGCAAGGAGTATTATGAACAAAGAAGATGAGCTTAGAGCATAGATAAGTACTTGGAGATCTAATGTTGTGGCCATCACAGAGACGTGGATGACTCAGGGGCAAGAATGGCTACTTGGAGTGCCAAGCTATAGATGTTTTGGAAAAGACAGGGAGGCAAAAGAGGTGGGGGAGTGGCACTGCTGATCAGAGATAGAGTCACGGCTGTAGAAAAGGAGGAAGTCATGGAGGGGTTGTCTGCAGAGTCTCTATGGGTGGAAGTTAGGAACAGGAAGCAACACACACAAAATGCTGGTGGAACACAGCAGGCCAGGCAGCATCTATAGGAAGAAACACTGTCGACTTCTCAGGCCGAGTCCCTTCGTCAGGACTAACTGAAAGAAAAGATAGTAAGAGATTCTCTTACTCGGAAAATGACGTGGTGGCGAGTAAGTCCACCCCTCCTACAAATGACCAGGTGCTGTGTCTCACTGTGGCCGATGTGAGAAGAACCCTGTGCAGGGTCAACCCACAGAAGGCTGCTGGACCAGACAACATCCCTGGTAGAGTGCTCAGAGGATGTGCAGACCAGCTAGCAGATGTTCTCACTGACATCTTCAACATCTCCCTGAGCAGCGCCACCATTCCAACGTGCTTCAAGGCCGCCACCATCATCCCCGTGCCGAGTGTTCAGTGTCCTGCCTAAATGACTACCGTCCCGTTGCCCTCACGTCCATCATCATGAAGTGTTTCGAGAGGCTCGTCATGAGGCATATTAAGACCCTACTGCCCCCCTCACTGGACCCCCTGCGGTTTGTGTGCTGTCCCAACCGCTCAATAGACGACGCCATTGCCACCACCCTCCACCTGGCCCTAACCCACCTGGACAAAAAGACACGTATGTTCGAAAGCTGTTCATAGACTTCAGTTCAGCACTCAACACAATCATCCCTCAGAAACTGATTGGAAAGCTGAGCCTACTGGGCCTGAACACCTCCCTCTGCAACTGGATCCTAGACTTCCTGACGGGAGACCTCAGTCAGTCTGGATCGGGAGCAGCATCTCCAACACCATCACACTGAGCACGGGGGCCCCCCAGGTCTGTGTGCTCAGTCCACTGCTGACCCACGACTGTGCTGCAACACACAGCTCAAACCACATCATCAAGTTCACCGATGACACGACCGTGGTGGGTCTCATCAGCAAGAACGACGAGTCAGCTTACAGAGAGGACGTGCAGTAGCCAATGGACTGGTGCAGAGCCAACAACCTGTCTCTGAATGTGAACAATACAAACAAGATGGTTGTTGACTTCAGGAGGGCATGGAGCAATCACTCCCTGCTGAACATCGACAGCTCCTCGGTAGAGATCGTAAAGAGCACCAAATTTCTTGGTGTTCACCTGACGGAGAATCTCACCTGGTCCCTCAACATCAGCTCCATAGCAAAGAAAGCCCAGCAGCGTCTCTAGTTTCTGCGAAGGCTGAGGGAAGTCCATCTCCCACCCCCCCCCCCATCCTCATCACATTCTACAGGGGTTGCACTGAGAGCATCCTGAGCAGCTGCATCACTGCCTGGTTCGGAAATTGCTCCATCTCGGATCGCAAGACCCTGCAGCGGATAGTGAGGTCAGCTGAGAAGATCATCAGGGTCTCTCTTCCCACCATTATGTATATTTACCCTACATGCTGCATCTGCAAAGGAAACAGCATTATGAAGGACCCCACGCACCCCCTCATAGAAACTTTTCTTCCTCCTGCCGTCTGGGAAAAGGCACTGAAGCATTCAGGCTCTCACGACCACACTATGTAACAGTTTCTTCCCCCAAGCTATCAGACTCCTCAATACCCAGAGCCTGGACTGACACCTTACAGCCCTATTGTCCTGTTTATTATTTATTGTAATGCCTGCACTGTTTTTGTGCACTTTATGCAGTACTGGGTAGGTCTGTAGACTAGTGTAGTTTTTTTCCTGTGTTGTTTTTTACGTAGTTCAGTCTAGTTTTTGTACTTTTTCATGTAGCACCATGGTCCTGAAAAACTTTGTCTCGTTTTTACTTTGTACTGTACCAGCAGTTATAGTCAAAATGACAATAAAAGTGACTTGAGTTGATCAAGTTGGATAAGTCACCAGGACCGGACAAGATACCCCAGACTACTATGGGAGGTGAGGGAGGAGATTGCTGAGCCTCTGGCAATGATCTTTGCATCATCAGTGAGAGGTTCCGGAGAATTGGAGGGTTGCAGATGTTGTTCCCTTATTCAAGAAAGGGAGTAGAGATAGCCCGGGAAATTATAGACCAGTGAGCCTTACTTCAGTGGTTGGTAAGTTGATGGAGAAGATCCTGAGAGGCAGGATTTATGAACATTTGGAGAGGCATAATATGATTAGGAATAGTCAGCATGGCTTTGTCAAAAGCAGGTCGTGTCTTATGAGCCTGATTGATGTGACTAAACACATTGATGAGGGAAGAGCAGTAGATGTAGTGTATATGGATTTCAGCAAGGCATTTGATAAGGTACTGTGGTGAACTATGTGCCTGTCGGGACACGCCCCTGCTGACTGCTCCTGTGGCTCCTCCCACAGGCCCCTGTATAAAGGAGACCTGCGGCCTGAAGATCGGCCTCAGTCTCCAGGACCTTGTATGATAGACACTCACTCCTGGTTCCTTCTTCCAGTCAATAAAAGCTGATATCTCGCCTACGTCTCAGTGTGAGTTATTGATGGTGCATCAGGTACCCCATGCAAGTCTTATTGAGAAAGCAAGGAGGCACGGGATCCAAAGGGATGTTGCTTTGTCGATCCAGAACTGGCTTGCCCACAGAGGGTAAAACGAGGTTGTAAATGGGGCATATTGTGCATGGAGGTCGGTGACCATGTGGTGTGCCTGAGGGATCTGTTCTGCGACCTTTACTCTTCATGATTGTTATCAATGACCTGACTGAGGAAGTGGAGGAATGGGTTAGTAAATATGCTGACGACACAAAGGTTGGGGGTGTTGTGGATAGTGTGGAGAACTGTCAGAGGTGTTTCATTTTGGTAGAATATAGTTGTACAATGTTCTGGGTAGGTTACTCAAAATGGCCTCTTTGGTTTGTTACAAGTAGGAATGTTTCTTTGTCGGATAAGTGTTTCTCTCGCCGTTGTTTCACTTTAGAATGGCTGATATGATAATTGTATTCATTTGTTAATCAATGGGGAATGCTATTGTGTCTTGTGATGCTGGGAACTTGGGGGAGGGGTTTTCGCGGGTTTTTTGTGGCGGGAGGAAGACGTCGAGGAAGGGGGACGTGCGCTGCACTGCTCGGAAGACCCCCGGGCGTGGTCCTCGGTGCGAAGACGTGGAGGTCGGAGGCAAGCGACGAGGGGTCGAATGGTTCGTTGATTGAGCTCCAACGAGTGCACTAAACAGACTGAACCTTGATAAGTTGGCGCCTTTTGTTTTTCTCCTTGTATATATATATATATATATATATATTGTATTGTCTACTACTCTTTTAATTTTAGTAAACTCTTTAAAGTGTATGTCATAACGGTATTTGTTGTGGGTTTGATACTGTTGGCGGGCGCGAGGCATAAAACTCGATTCTCACAGCACCTGCGTGTACGGGAGGTGGGTTGGTGAGTGGCTGGATCTCCTTTTCCCCTAGACATATACCAGCCTGTTGGGTAAGGGTGGGGTGCTCGTCCGGGATTGGATTGTCAGGGGCTGTGGAGTCGCGCAGGCAGCAGAGCGGAGATGGACAGAGATAAGTTTGTTTGTTGGTGCCAGTTTGAAGGTGTACCGGTACAGTACGCATGCGTAGTGAGCGGAGTGGATGTTCGAGTTTCGGGGGACGCGATAGTGCGGGGTTTAAGTTCGGTGAAGGGTATTGGGCAGGTAAAATTGGTAGCTAGACGGTGTGGTAAAGAGGTAGATTCTAGCTGGGTGTTGGTTCGTACGAGTGCTGAAGTCAGGACGGTGGAACTGCCGGCGACGGTCAGTGTACCGGGGGAGGAGGGGCTGTGGGGGCACCACTCCTACAAGGATGAGGCTGAGGAGACATCGGGGGAAGAGCTAGAGCTAAAGGTGGACCCCAGAGAGGTGCCCGGCACTAGTAAAGGGAGGTGGGAGGAGGGAGTCGTGGGGGCTCCACTTCTACAAGGATGAGGCTGAGGAGTTAGAGCTAGAGTTGGACCCCAGAGAGGTGCCCGGCACTAGTAAAGGGAGGTGGGAGGAGGGAGTCGTGACTAAGCCCCGCTCCCCAGGTAGGGTGGAAGCCTCGGAGCTGGCAGCCGCACTTAATTCCCTGGTGGGGGTGGCCGAGAGGCCACGGCTGAAGCTGGGGGTGTTCTCCGGAGCCAAGCCTACTCCGGATGGGGAGGTGGACTATGAGACCTGGATCGAGCATACGTCTTTGATGTTAGAGGAGTGGCCAGGCTCGGAGGAGGAGAAGAGGCAGCGATTGCTGGGAAGTTTGAGGGGTTTAGCAGCCAAAACCATCCGGGAGTTAAAAGCTGAGAAGCCTGGGGCCTCAGTGGAGGACTGCCTAGAAGTTTTGGAGGGAGCGTTTGGGTTGTCAGGGGAACCCTGGCTGCTTTTAGCAGAGTTTCAACGCCTGGAACAATGGAGAGGGGAAAAGTTCTCGGAGTACATATTTAGGATGGAGGGGATGCTCTCGGGGCTGCGGCGCCGAGGGGTAGTGAAGGCGACTGACGTGGCTAGCGTGAGGATGAGTCAGCTATTCAGTGGCTCTCTGGAGGAGGACAAGGTGGCGTGGACTATCCGGCAGGCTTATAGGAAAGGTCCCCCTCCATCCTTCGGGCAACTGATTAGAGAGGTGCGAGAGGAAGAGAGAGCGTTGGGGCGGAAAAGGGGCGCGGGCCTACGGGAGCGATCCTCAGCGATACAGGAAGTGGTGGCTGGGTGGAGGAATGACAATCCCCTGGGGAGTAGGGAACCCCCTTTGGGGGGAAGGGACAGGGGAGGTACCTACTCTCAGGGGCGATCAGTGCAGTGGATTGGGAGCAGGAGCCGTCCCGGGAGAGGAGGGGTGGCAGGCAGCGTGTGCTTTAACTGTGGGAAAGAGGGGCATTTCAGGCGGGACTGTGGAAGGCCGAGGGTGTGCTATAGCTGTGGAGAGGAGGGACACTTTAGGTGGGATTGTGAGAGACAAGGAGTCCCCCGAAGGACAAGCCCCCCCCCCCTATGACTAAAAAGGGAGAGGTGTCGGGAAACTTAGGAGAGGCTCAGTGAGGGAATGGACTGGAGCCTCTGGAGGAACACGTTCCCAGAGATCAGCCGGAAGACCACCGGGTGCCCACGCCTCTATTCCGGATGGGCTGGTAGGACCCCGTGCCAGTGTGGGTCTACGGATAGAGGGAATTTACGCAAAAGCCGTTCTTGATACGGGATCGCAGGTGACCTTATTGTACCGGTCTTTCTACAATCAATGTCTAAAGCATTTGCCCGTAACCCCATTTGACGCCCTGCAGATTTGGGGTGTGAGCGAGGGTGACTACCCGTACGATGGGTACCTATCGGTGAGATTGGAGTTCTCGGAGGGCGATGTGGGAGTGTCGGAAGCTATTGAGACGTTGGTGTTGGTGTGCCCTGACCCGGTGGAAACCAGTGGTGCTGCCCTCCTGGTGGGGACTAACTCCCCAGCTGTGCGACGGCTCCTGGGAGCTTGTAAGGAGAAAGGGGGGGAAGACTTTCTGGAGACCCTCTCGGTGCATCCAGTGTTTCGAGCAGTGTTCGCAGAAGGGGTTGCCTCCCAAGGGCTGGACCCGGAGTGTAAACGAGGGACGGTGTGGTGTACGCAGGCGAGGCCCAAGGTGATCCGACCAGGGGAGGTAGCACTAGTGATGGGGACCCCCAGATTCCCAGGAGTGCCGTCGGGAGAAGCCCTATTAGGTGACGCACCAGACGATCTTGAAGGGGAGACACGATTTCCGGCGGGGGTGCTGGTGAGGCCCGAAGTGCAGAGACCAGGGGTGGTACATGCAAGGCGTATAGCTATAGGTGTCAGGAACACCGCGGCAAGAGAAATCATCTTTAAGAGGGGAATGCCGCTGGCACATCTGTTCCCGGTGACGGTAATGTCTAGCGGACCAGTGCGGACCCCTAACGGGGAGGGATCGGAGCATCGAAGGGAGCTGACCGCTGAAGCCTTTAACTTCGGGGATTCCCCAGTGTCGCCGGAGTGGAAACACCGGCTAGTGGAGAAGATGCTGAAGATGGAAACTGTTTTTTCTCGGGGCGAGTTTGATGTTGGCTGCGCCAAAAGCACTCGCCACACCATCCGGGTGACGGAGGACACCCCATTCCGAGAGAGATCCCGGCGGCTGGCTCTGGCAGATGTTGAGGACGTGCGACAGCACTTGTGCAAGTTGAAGGAGGCCGGAATCATAGCTGAGTCTCGAAGTCCTTATGCGTCCCCAATAGTGGTGGCACGGAAGAAGAATGGGCGAGTGCGCATGTGTGTTGACTACAGGACGTTGAATCGGCGAACTGTCCCTGATCAATATACTGTCCCAAGAGTCGAGGATGCGTTGGCCTGCCTGAGCGGTGCGAAGTGGTTCAGTGTGCTGGATTTAAGAAGTGGGTATTACCAGATCCTGATGAGTGCGGCCGATAAAGAGAAGACCGCTTTTATCTGCCCGCTGGGGTTCTTTCAGTTCGAATGAATGCCCCAAGGCATATCCGGAGCCCCAGCCACCTTCCAGAGGCTCATGGAGAGAACTGTGGAGGATATGAATCTGTTGGAGGTGCTGGTGTACCTGGACGATTTGATAGTGTTTGGATCGACTATGGAGGAACATGAGGAGAGGCTGTTGAAGGTGTTGGGCCGGCTTAATGAAGAAGGGTTGAAGCTTTCCCTGGACAAATGCCAGTTCTGCAAGTCGTCGGTTAACTACATTGGCCATATCATTTCGCGAGAGGGAGTGGCTACTGATCCAACCAAGATAGAGGCCGTGACCACCTGGCCGAGACCCCAGAAAGTGGGCGCTCTGCACTCATTTTTGGGGTTCTGTGGGTATTACCGGCGATTTGTGAAAGGATACGCCAAAGTGTGTCACCCGTTGACTCAGCGGTTGTGTGACTATCCCCCGGTGGGGAAGAAGAGGATGGGGAACCAGAGGCAGGATGCTGGAGGATACTGGAACCCGGCGGAACCTTTTGGCTCAAGATGGGATGATCAATGTGAAGAGGCGTTTCGATTTTTGAAAAGGGCACTGACCCAGGCCCTGGTGTTGGCTTTTGCCGATCCCCAGAAGCCATATGTGCTGCACACGGATGCCAGCCGAGAGGGTCTCGGGGCTGTTCTGTACCAGGAGCATGGCAAAGCATTGAGACCAGTAGCCTTTGTCAGCCGAAGCTTGTCGCCATCGGAGAGAAACTATCCCACTCACAAGTTGGAGTTCCTGGTGCTGAAGTGGGCGGTGGTGGACAAGCTGGGCGATTACCTGTACGGAGCCAAGTTTGAGGTGAGAACGGATAACAATCCTCTCACTTATATTTTGACTTCGGCGAAGCTGGATGCCACAGGACATCGGTGGCTGGCGGCATTGTCGGTATATGATTTCAGCCTGAGGTACCGCCCCGGAAGCAAGAATGTCGATGCGGATGCGTTGTCTCGTCGGGAGCCGGGGGAGGAGGAGAGGGACAAGGAGTGGGAGAGTGTCCCTGCCCCTGGAGTGAAGGCGATGTGTCAGTTTGTTATCACCGTGAAGGCCGAGGGAAGAGGGAGGCTGGAACGAGCCGTGGACCATTTGGGGGTGTTTGACGACGCCATACCCCTAGTTTACTGTGACCTGACCGCACTGGGGACTAAACAGTTGCCGGAACTGAGTCCGGGGGAGGTGGCAACTGCTCAGCAAAATGACCCGGGCATTGGCACAGTGTGGAGAGCGGTCGAGAAGGGGGATGGGGCGTTGGCTGAGAAGGCGAAACACCCATGCGTGCCTCTGTTGTTGAAGGAGTGGTCTCGGTTGAAGTTAAAGAACAAAATGTTGTACCGGGTAACGACGCCTCCGGACCAACCCCGCTGTTGGCAACTGGTCCTGCCGGAGGAGTATCGCCAGGCTGTACTCCAGGCCTTACATGATGATTCTGGACATTTGGGGGTGGAAAAGACATATGGATTACTCAAAGACCGGTTCTACTGGCCCCGGATGAGGGGGGACGTCGAAGAATACTATAGGGGATGCCGTCGTTGCATCCAGAGGAAGACCCTGGCAGCGTTGGCGGCTCCACTGTCGCGCTTGCAGAGTGCGGGACCTCTGGACCTGGTATGTATGGATTTCCTGTCGATTGAGCCTGACACCAACAACACCGCGAATGTATTAGTCATCACCGATCATTACACTCGCTATGCTCAGGCATTTCCCACCAAGGATCAGAAAGCGACGACAGTGGCGAAGGTGTTATGGGAGAAGTACTTTGTGCATTACGGCCTTCCCAGGCGAATCCATAGTAATCAGGGGCGGGACTTTGAGAGCCGCCTTATCCAGGAATTACTGACTATGCTTGGGGTTGAGAAATCCAGGACTACCCCTTACCACCCACAGGGAGATCCTCAGCCAGAGAGATTCAACAGGACCCTGTTGGATATACTCGGGACGCTGGAGATTGGGCAGAAAAGCAGGTGGAGTCGTCATATTGGACAATTGGTTCACTGTTACAATTGTACTCGCAATGATGCTACAGGGTATTCGCCCTATTATCTGATGTTCGGGCGGGAAGCGAGGTTGCCCATTGACGTGTGTTTTGGAGGTGGAGTGGGTGAATTTCCCGGGAAGTGCCATCTAAAGTACGTGTCCGTCATGAGGGAGTTACAGCGGGCGTACGAGTTGGCCGAGGCGGCGGCTACCAAACAAAATCAGAGGAATAAGATGCGGTATGATCGAAAGGTGAAGTTTGTACAATTATTACCGGGCGACCGGGTCCTTTTACGGAATTTGGGACTCCCTGGTAAGTACAAGTTGGCAGATCGATGGGCGGCCAGCCCCTATGTAATAGAGAGCCAGATGCCGAACCTGCCAGTTTACCGGGGGAAACCCGAGGAAGGAAAAGGGCCTATCAAGGTACTCCATAGGAATCACCTGCTGCCACTGGGTCAAGCGGTGCAGGTGGATAAGGAGCCCGAGTGGGAGGTTACGCCCAGTACAAGGACTCTGCGAGGGCGCGGAGAACAGGAAGAGCCCGCTGCTGAAGAGCGGGGACGGGTCCCTCACCCGGGAATGGCTACCGATTCAGAGGAGGACGACTCAGATGAGTGGGCCCTGTTCCCATTCGCTGGTGCTCCAGTACCAGGAGAGGAGGCTCCTGGCCCTTCCCATACTGAATTGGGTGACAGGAGGGTAGGTCTTGAGGGTCAGATGGAGAGGAAGCCTACATTGGTGGGAGAGAGGGTGGAACCCGAGCGTGAGCCGCAGAGATCTCAGGTGAGGGAGGACCCCTGTGAGGAAGGGGGTGCGGGTCTGTCAGGTAGACCTGGGGTGTCCGAGACAGTGGGTTCACAGGTGACGAGGGAGCCCAGTGGGGCAGAAGGGGTATGGAGATCTCAGAGGATTAGGCGCTCCCCGGAGCGGTTGACATATGTGGTACCGGGAGAACCGAGTGTGATTTCTACTGCTCTGGGTAGTTATGTCACTGCTTTCTGCACCTGGGTTGGGTTTTGTGTGTTGCAAGAAGCTTTGGGGACCTCTAGTAATGCCATGAGGGCATGACATTTGCTGGTGGGGAGAGAATGTACAATGTTCTGGGTAGGTTACTCAAAATGGCCTCTTTGGTTTGTTACAAGTAGGAATGTTTCTTTGTCGGATAAGTGTTTCTCTCGCCGTTGTTTCACTTTAGAATGGCTGATATGGTAATTGTATTCACTTGTTAATCAATGGGGAATGTTATTGTGTCTTGTGATGCTGGGAACTTGGGGGAGGGGTTTTCGCGGTTTTTTTGTGGCGGGAGGAAGACGTCGAGGAAGGGGGACGTGCGCTGCACTGCTCGGAAGACCCCCGGGCGTGGTCCTCGGTGCGAAGACGTGGAGGTCCGAGGCAAGCGACGAGGGGTCGAATGGTTCGTTGATTGAGCTCCAACGAGTGCACTAAACAGACTGAACTTTGATAAGTTGGCGCCTTTTGTTTTTCTCCTTGTATATATATATATATTGTATTGCCTACTACTCTTTTAATTTTAGTAAACTCTTTAAAGTGTATGTCATAACGGTATTTGTTGTGGGTTTGATACTGTTGGCGGGCGCGATGCATAAAACTCGATTCTCACAGCACCTGCGTGTACGGGAGGTGGGTTGGTGAGTGGCTGGATCTCCTTTTCCCCTAGACATATACCAGCCTGTTGGGTAAGGGTTACATAGTATTAACGTTAAGACTCTTGGCAGTGTGGCGGATCAGAGGGATTGTGGTTTCCGCATCCATAGGACACTCAAAGCTGCTGTGCAGGTTGACTCTGTGGTTAAGAAGGCATACAGTGCATTGGCCTTCATCAATCATGGGCTTGAGTTTAGGAGCCAAGAGGTAACGTTATGGCTATATAGGACTGGTCAGACCCCAGTTGGAGTACTGTGCTCAGTTCTGGTTGCCTCACTACAGGAAGGACGTGGAAACCATAGCAGAGTGCAGAGGAGATTTACAAGGATGATGCCTGGATTGGGGAGCATGCCTTATGAGAATAGGTTGAGTGAACTAGGCCTTTTCGCCTTGGAGTGACAGAGGATGAGAGGTGACCTGCTAGAGGTGTATAAGATGGTGAGAGGCATTGATAGTCAGGGGCTTTTTCCCAGGGCTGAAATGGCTAGCACGAGAAGACATAGTTTTAAGGTGCTTGGAAGTAGGTACAGAGGAGATGTCAGGGGTGAGTTTTTTACACAGAGACTGGTGAGTGCGTGGAATGGGCTGATGGTGACGGTGGTGTTGGCATTCCCTGTACAACACTCCCCTCTAGTGGATCCGCAGGGTAACTGCATCATGTGTTTCTGGCCACCCCAGTAACAATTGGCAGCTCTGAACTGGGACACCTGCAGCTATTAATTACTGACCTTCATCCCTCAGGGCTCCCAAACACCCTGACAACAACCATTTACTCTGCCGCTGCTGATTTTCTTTCCCCCTCCCTCCATTCCTTCCTGTGACTCTGTTGATTCTCTGTTTTAGTTTTGCCATTTGAGTGAATGTGGTGTAGGTTTCCCAGATCTATATCCGGATCCCGGGGGTTCTGGTCTCAATCCCCGTCCCCACAGAGCCTCCGTAACACTGGCCGTGTGGAGCTGGGTCATTTGTCAGCCAGGAACAGTTCGAGGGACTAAATCACCTGCTCCTGGAATTAAAAACTGAATCTGCTGGGAATCCTCAGCAAGTAGCAGGTGAAGCACGGACAAGAAATAGGTTGCAGGGAAATAGGGGGGTGGTTGGGAATGGGGTTGATGAGATTTGCTCTGAGAACTGACAAAGTGTCAGTGACGTCCCTCTGTATTATGAGGAAATATGAAACCAGCATCACTCATCAGCTTGTCGGTTTCTGTCACACTGCTTTTTGTTCAGCCTTGCTCAGTATAAACCACGTTCCACATCCCCTCCCACACTGACTGCACGAGATCATTGGCAGAGATCTGCTCTTGAACAGAGTGTGATGAAAGTTGTGTGAAATTGGAGAAGGTCACTGCTGTCCCTCTTCACAGGAAATTAGCTGAGTTTTTCAGTTCATGTGGGCATCAGCCTTCTGTTCAAGAGGCAGCATTCTCTCCTCTTATCACCTTGATTTGGTTACAGACACAGTAATTCAACTGTTTTTAATCGCAGGCCTCAGACCAGAGGATGTAGGAGTTGCCATTACATCGATGGTGGGACTGGTGTTTTCTGCAGCATATGCTATTATATTCACGTGCTGGTCATGGAAAGGATCTCCAGGTACCTGTTATTGTCTAATTTGCATTTCAGCAGAAATACCAAGTGACTCCTCCCACACCCCCACCTCTCCCATCCCCACAGCGTCTCTGGATTCCTGTGGTACCCAGAATGCAATTGTCCTACATGATTGACAGGTTGAGATATGAAGTGGTGACAGAACGTCTGGAGTTGTTCTGGAGTCAACTCTGACCCGACTGCAGAGGGGCTTTGGGAGGAGTGACCGTGGGGAGGGAGGGTCAATTCATTAATGATTGACACATCATGCTGTCAAATCATAATATAACACCAAGTTAGCTTCGAGGTGAGGATCAAATCAAATGAAATCAGGTTTAATTTTCATTCAAACCATACAGCTGAATGAGACAGTGTTCCTCTTGGGCCAAGGTGCAAAAACATGTCCGCGCATTCAAAATAAAAAAAAGTAAATAAAAGTACATAATCAGGTTGGAAAACTCATTTTGGTAAACCCACCCCCTCACCTAGCCCGGACCCCACACTGTAACACAAGCCCAAGGACGGAGGCATAGACATCACTACAACTGAGGCGACACTGCTGCCTCGCTGCCTGGGAAGCAGCCCTGCGGCAATCAATGTCCAACAGGGTCTTGCGATCACAAAAGAAATGTCCAAGACAGTCACTCGTGGTTTCACTACAGGCTGCCATCACGCCAACTCGAAAGCACAACTCCAAGTAGCCGGCAGCTGCATGGTCTGCACTCCGATCAGCCTCGACCTTCATTTACCGTTAAATGCCCAATCTTTCATGCTGACCTGCCTGTCCCCATATTGTCACGTTTTCACCTTGGATTAGAGCATCTCCTGTCACCACCGACACCTTTGAGCATTGAGGTGCCGTAATGTTCCAATATTCACCATGGGGACAGGGTTCCCAGTCAAACAGTGTAACTCCATTGCTGAAGCTGGGACTGGTTATTATCACCACTGGCAAGACCATGTCAATTGCAGCACTGGATCACTGGGATAATACAACTGAGCTTATTTACAGTGGGGTCTTGTCTCATTGGCTCAGTGTTTACACAGGGAGACTGAAGTCTCCCTGCCATTTCCATCTTCACAGCCTGAGGATAATGGATACCCAGGTTTTACAATATATTTCCAGAACTAACTGCAGGTCTTTAGTCTCTCCGGGGATCTCCACACGCTGACAGTGGAGTGAACTCTCTGACCCTCCCTCACTGCATTGCTCTGACACCTGGTCCTTTTCCAACCTGGTGGGATTGTCTCATGTTTAGGACATTCATTATCACAGCCAACCTGACCAAGCCCAGTCCATGTCTGTTATCTGGAACACTTGTCCACTGAAACGTATGTAGAACTGTTTGTGTTGATCGGTTTTGAAACAGTTTGAAACAGTTCTAATGTTGTTGTTCATTTCTCCCTGTGGACTCTAGACGACAAGCAGTGGTGGTGGTGCCTGAATATTTGTAACATTGTGGCTCTTGTCTTCATCCTCATTGCCCTCATTTGCTGGATTGTGACTAAAGGTATGTGCACAAATATTCTTAAATTACATTAAAATGTTCGCTGTATTACTCAATGCAGGAATGGAATGAGTATCTCAGTCAGTACGTTGTGAACTGCTTTATATGGAACACCAGCACCTGCCATCCTCAGCCCCACAGTCTACAGCTGGGGACTGGGAGACCTGCTGGAGCTTTGACCCAATATAGATTGATTACAGACAGTGTGTCAGGGAGTTAGCCACCAAGTTCAAAACAAGAATTTGAGCTTTGTCATATCTGGATTATCCCCCAATGTGCAGGGAAGCTGAAGGCCAGGAGAATTGGAGAAAAGGGGGAGCTTTTCATAGATACTGGCGCCAATGCTGGGATGGCAAGAACTGTGCCAACTGGATAGAGTCCACCTGAGGTAGGACCTGTGTTGTAATGAAAGGCAGAGTGGTAAACGGGGAGCTGGCAAAGGCTATAATCAGTAAGAAGGGAGAAGGATCTACAAGAAACTAAGTATTCTAAATATAAACAGAGCAGAAGTGAAAGGATTACTGGAGTTTAGAAATGATTAACAATAAAATGAGAGGAAATCCTGTTCCAAATGAATCAAAAATTCTCTTCAACAATGCAGTGCCTTGGGAAATTCTGTACTGGGGGTAACCAGGCACGGTAGTAAAGGGAAGGGGACAGGGAACTTAACTTTGCAGAGTATAGCAAGGGTAGAGAAGGTGAAGATGCAGAGTGGTGCTGTTTCTCAGGAACAGTATGAAGGGAAGATGAAACAGTGATGTCAGTGTTGGTGTTGAGTCCAATTCCTCCCTCCTCACCAGACCCTCCCCTCAACAGTAGTTGGGATTGGAGCAGGAAGGGTCGTCTCCATCTCCTGCAGTGGTGGATATTGGGAGAAGTCTGGGCCCAGTTGGTGCTTTCTGTGCTTCTGTCCACTGATCACTGTGGACGGTGTGAAGGATTGGGGGGAGAGAGGTCTGATGGCAGGGGGTGTGTTTCCGTACATCGTCACATTGTGTCAGGTTGGATGTGGCCAAACAAAGTTATTGAAGATCTGAGTTTTATGTTAATTGGTTCTGCAATTAATCACATGGTCTTATTGGTGATAAATTGAGAGCCTGAAGTGTGTTCTTACATTTAAAGTGGGAATTCCAGACCAAACTTGAATTGTAGAAGGATGCTTGACAAATAGGAGAAAATCTGCAGATGCGGGAAATCCAAATCAATGCAGACAAAATGCTGGAGGAGCTTCAAATTGCCGACAGACACAACAGGTCAACAACAGATGCCATTTCACTGGCATTGCACTCAGCCCTGGAACATCTGGACAGTGAAGATGCAAACATCAGGATGCTCTTCATTGACCACAACTCAGCATTCATCACTATCATCCTCTCGAAGATAATCACTAAGTTCCAAGACCTAAGCCTGAATACTTCTTGTACAACTGGATCCTGAATTTCCTCACTTGTAGACTCTAGTCAGTTCGGATTGGGAGCAACATCTCCTCTGCAATCACATCTGTACAGGTGTGCCACAAGGCTGTGTGCTTCGCCCACTGCTCCACTCGCTTTATTGAAATGAATTTATTTCTTACATCCTTCACATACATGAGGAGTAAAAATCTTTACTTTACGTCTCCAACTAAATGTCCAATGTGCATTCACAGTAAGCTTAATATAATTGATAATAAATAGAACAGTCAATGTAATATAGAGTACACTCAATTCAGCGAGAGTTCATCAGTCTGATGGCCTGGTGGAAGAAGCTGTCCCGGAGACTCTTGCTCCTGGCATTTATGCTGCGGTACCGCTTCCCGGATGGTAGCAGCTGGAATAGATTGTGGTTGGGATGGCTTGGGTCCCCAGTGATCCTTCGGGCTCTTTTTACACACCTGTCCTTGTAAATATCCTGAATAGTGTGAAGTTTACACCTACAGATGCGCTGGACTGTCCGCACCACTCACTTGTGACTGTGAGGCTAAGCACAGATCCAATGGCATTTTAAAGTTTAAAGTGGTCAGATTGGCACAGTGTCCAATGCTCCCTCAGTCAACATCTTCCAGTAAGCCCACAAAAATGTCTTTTACATCTGTTTTTCATATTTAATGTGTTTCTGGACCTGTTAGAGCCAGTGATTCAGTCTGGAGATCGTTTGTGTGATCCGGCACTTCACTCTCTTCAAGAAGATTCCAGGAAGCAAGCATGTACTCGGAAAGCCTCAAGGTGAAGAACCTTTGAGACGGGATGTGAGCCAATGTTCGACTCCATTTCACCGATTAAAGCATCCACTAATTGTTGATGAAAGCACGAGGAAGATTGAGACATGAAGATGAATGCCAAAGGAGCGCAAGAGCTCAGTGCCGACTACCTTCCTTTTGATGAGACAGACAGACAGACATACTTTATTGATCCCGTCGGAAATTGGGTTTCGTTACAGTCGCACCAAACAAGAATAGTGTAGACAATATAGCAATATAAAACCATAAATAATTAAATAATAATAGGTAAATCATGCCAAGTGGAAATAAGTCCAGGACCAGCCTATTAGCTCAGGGTGTCTGACACTCCGAGGGAGGAGTTGTAAAGTTTGATGGCCACAGGCAGGAATGACTTCCTATGACGCTCAGTGTTACATCTCGGTGGAATGAGTCTCTGGCTGAATGTACTCCGGTGCCTAACCAGTACATTATGGAGTAGATGGGAGTCGTTGTCCAAGATGACATGCAACTTGGACAGCATCCTCTTTTCAGACACCACCGTCAGAGAGTCCAGTTCCACCCCCACAACATCACTGGCCTTACGAATGAGTTTGTTGATTCTGTTGGTGTCTGCTACCCTCAGCCTGCTGCCCCAGCACACAACAGCAAACATGATAGCACTGGCCACCACAGACTCATAGAACATCCTCAGCATCTCTGGCAGATGTTAAATGACCTCAGTCTCCTCAGAAAATAGAGACGGCTCTGACCCTTCTTGTAGACAGTCTCAGTGTTCGTTGACCAATCTAGTTTATTGTCAATTCGTATCCCCAGGTAATTGTAATCCTCCACCATGACCACACTGACCCCTTGGATGGAAACAGGGGTCACCAGTGCCTTAGCCCTCCTCAGGTCCACCACCAGCTCCTTAGTCTTTTTCACATTAAGCTGCAGATGATTCTGCTCGCACCATGTGACAAAGTTTCCCACCGTAGCCCTGTACTCAGCCTCATCTCCCTTGCTGATGAATCCAACTATGGCAGAGTCATCAGAAAACTTCTGAAGATGGCAAGACTCTGTGTTGTAGTTGAAGTCCGAGGTGTAGATGATGAAGAGAAAGGGAGACAGGACAGTCCCTGTGGAGCCCCAGTGCTGCTGACCGCTCTGTCTGACACACAGTGATCGCAGTCGGGAAGGAGTCTGTGAGCGGCCTATCACGGTGTGGCTCGCAGAGGCAGGCGGGGAGGCCTCTGCACTCGCGGGGTGTTTCCCCCTTCATTGCAGAAGGAAGATGTTTCCGTGGTTCCGTGTTATGGGTTGGACTACTGTGTTTATGGACCTGTGGACTTTGACAGATTTATGGTTTTTATATTCTGCGTCTCTCACCCATTTCTTTCTGAGACGAGGGTTTGGGGTCAATATTCTTGTTCTGTTTGGTGCAGGGAAGAGGGGGTGTTGGGTTTGAATTCTGGACCAAGCTTGAATCACAAAAGGAAGCTTGACAACTGTGACTGGGCTTGAATGCCATCACCTCCGACAAGCAACAGCAATGACCACAAGGTTGTTGAAGAGCTCAGTGGTGTCTCTGCTTTGACCGACAGGACATGTGGGCACCTTCATGAGCTCCCTCAGCCTCTGCCGACCCTGTGATTTTAGTGTCTGTGGCTGATGTCAGAGCATCCTTCAGACGGGTGAAAGCGGTGTTAGTATCTGGCCAGACAATGTACCTGGTCAAGTAGAGAAGACCTGTTCTGATCAACTGGCAGGAGTGTTTCTGACATATTTAACCACTTTGGCAATCTAAGGTACTGACTCAAGCAGAATTCAATGACACCGATGCCCAACAAGAGTGTGGTGACCTGCCTCAGTGACTATCATCCAGGTGCATTTATATCCACAGTGACGGAGAGCTCTGAGAGTTGGTTATGAAGCATATCAACTCCTGCCTAAGAAGTGACTTAAATTCACTTCAATTCACCTACAGTTACAACAGGTGAACAGCAGATGCCGTTTCATTGGTTTTCCACTCAGCCCTGGAAAATCAGGACGATGAAAATGCAAACATTAGGAATTCATTGACTACAACTCAGCATTCATCACTATCATCCTCTCGAAGATAATCACTAAGCTCCAAGACCTAGGCCTCAAAACTTCCTTGTGCAACTGAATGCTCAATTTCCTCACTAGTGGACTCTAGTCAGTTCAGATTGGGAGCAACGTCTCCTCTATAATCGCCATCAGTACAGGTGCACCAAAAGGCTGTGTGCTTAGCCTACTGCTCTACTCACTTTACACTCATGACTGTGAGGCTAAGCACAGATGAAAAGGCATTTTAATGTTTAAAGTGGCCAGATTGTCACCAGTGTCCAATGCTCCCTCAGTCAACATCTTCCAGTAAGCCCACAAAAATGTCTATTTTACTTCTTTTACACCTGCTTTTCAAATTTAATGTGTTTCTGGACCTGTTATAGCCAGCGATTTACAGTCTGGAGATTGTTTGTGTGATCCAGCACTTCACCCTCTTCAAGAACATTCTGGGAAGCAAGCATGTACTCGGAAGATCTCAAAGTGAAGAATCTTTGAGACGGGGTGTGAGCCAATGTTCGACTCCATTTCACCGATTAAAGTGTCCATAGTTGTTGATTAAAGCATGAGGAAGATTGAGACATGAAGATGAATGCCGAAGGAGCGCGAGAGCTCAGTGCCGAGAACCTTCCTTTTGATCGCAGTCGGGAAGCAGTCTGTGAGCGGCCTATCACGGTGAGGCTCACAGTGGCAGGCGGGGAGGCTCCCTCTTCATTGCAGAAGGAAGATGTTTCCGTGGTTCCATGTTATGGGTTGGACTACTGTGTTTATGGACCTGTGGACTTTGACAGATTTATGGTTTTTATATTCTGCGTTTCTCACCCATTTCTTTCTGAGACGAGGGTTTGGGGTCAATATTCTTGTTCTGTTTGGTGCAGGGAAGGGGGGGTGTTGGGTTTGATGTTTCTGAACAATTTTCACGTTCTTTCTTTGTTTTGTGGCAATCTGGAGAAGATGATTCTCAGAGTTGTAATAGATACATCCTTTGATAATAAAGGAACCTTTCAACCTTTGATGACACCACTGTTGTTGGTCAAATCAAGGTGGTAATGAATCAGCACATCGGAGGGAGATTGAAAACCTGGCTGAATGGCGTCACAACAACAACCTCTCACTCAGCATCAGAGAAACAAGGAGCTGATTATGGACTTTAGGAGGAAGAATCCAGAGGCCCGTGAGCCAGTCCTCCTTAGAGTGGATAGAGTCAGTAACATTAAATTCCTGGTTTTATCACATGACCAGCATGTAGGTGCCATCACAAAGAAGGCATGGCAGCTCCTTGACTTTCTTAGGAGTTTGCAAAGATTCAGCATGTCATTTAAAACTTTCACAAACTTCTATAGATACACAGTGGAGAATACCCTGACTGGTTGCATCATGGTATGGTATGGAAACAACAATGCTTCTTTTAGTTTCACAGTTTGTTTTCTGTTGAACTGGCTGTTTGTCTGTCTGTGTTTGTGTGTAGTTATTCCCTGATTCTATTGTACTTCCCTGTTCTACTGTGAATGCCTGCAAGAAAGTGAATCTTAAATTAGCAAACGGTTGCATATACAAACTTGGGTAATAAATTTACTTTGAATATGATTAACTTATTGCTTTGTCTCAAAAATGCCATTGGACATATGACTGTGTTAAATGTACGTTTAAACAGGGAGTAGGTGTGGAGAATCAGTGTGAATTTACTCAGTGGGTTCACTTCTGTACATTTCAGATCAAAGCTGCACGACCAACATTCCAATCTGGATCATATTGACTGTATCAGCGATCACATTTGTGATAGCATTTTCCAGATACTTTCCAGTTTGCGGTAAGTATTAAAATCAAAGCATTTTCCAAAGATCTCAATCACTGTGAAAACTTTCCGCTGGTCTCACCATCACTTCAGCTTCTAAAGGGAGCCTTTGTGGGGAAATCTCCAGCACATTATCAACTCTGTCCCAACTGCTTGCTGTCACTCGGGGACAGATCTGGCCCAAATTTTACTGTTTCTGTTGGAAGTTCTGCTCAGAGATGCTGGAATCTCACAGTTGGTGAGCTGATGGGGTTTCGGTCTCCTGTGGAGTGTGGAAATCTGGAACTTTTGGGCTGAGTTCAGGTGATTTCCTTTTGTGCCTGCTGGGAAATTATTGGAGAGAATTCTAAGGCATTGAAGTTGTGTACAATTGAAAAGGTCGGGATCTGATTATGGATTTGTCAGTAAGTCCCAGAGTCCGGGAAACGCAATCTCTCTAATCTGAGGAGAGACAGCAAAGAAAATTGATGAAGAGTAATGTCAAAGTTGTTCTCCATGTGGACTTTAGTAAGTCATTTGACATGGTCCCACATGACAGACTGATCCAGAAGCCTAACACACCCAGGATCCAAGGTGACAGAAGGCAAAGGTCGTTTTGGAAGAATGTTTATTTCTGATTTGAAGTCTGCACCTACTTGAGGATTCCAAGTTCATAGCAACACACACAAAATGCTGGAGGAATGCAGCAGGTCAGGCAGTATACATGGAAATGAATAAATAGTTGGTTTCAGACCTAAACCCTTTTTCAGGACTGGAAGGGAAGGGGACGGAAGCCAGATAAGGTGCTGGGGAAGGGGAAGGAGTACAAGCTACAATGTGATATGTGAAGCCAGGTGGGTGGGGGAGTGGGATGAGGTGATAGTTGGAAAAGGGCTGGAGAAGGAATCTGACAGGAGAGGAGAGTGCACCATGGGAAAAAGGGAAGGAGGAGGGGCACCAGTGGGTGGTGATAGGCAGGTGAGGAGAAGAGAAGAGGTAAGGGGAGGGTGGTGACAGAGTAGGTATAGTAGAAGAGGGAAGGGGAGGGGAAAAATACTGAAAGTTGGAGAAATTGTTATTCATGCCATCAGGTTGGAGGCTACCAGATGGAATAATGGGTTTTGTTCCTCCAGCCTGAGAGTGGCCTCACATTACAGTGGAGGAGGCCTTGGACCGACATGTCAGAATGGGGAATAGAATTTAAATGGTTGGCCACTGGAAAACTCTGCTTGTTTGCAGATGGAGGGAAGGTTCTCAACAAAGTGTTTCCCGATCTGCATCATGTTTCAGTAACGTAGAGGAGACTGCATCAGGAGCACCAGTTACAGTAGACAAGCCCAATAGATTGGAGATGAAGTGTTGCCTCACCTGGGGGCTTGACTGAGACTGAGCTGAGTGATGAGGTGAATGGGCAGGTTTAGCACCTTTTTTGCTTGCAGGGATGTGCCAGGGGGGAGATTAATGGGGAGGGATGAATGAAAAAGGAAATCACAGAAAGCAGAAAGGTGAGGGGGAGGTAAAAATGTCGTTTGGTGGTTGGGTCCCATTGAAGATGGCAGAGGTTGCAGAGAATGATCTGCTGGATGTTCGTGAGTGGTAGGTGAGGACAAGGAGAACTTTCCCCCTGTTAAGGGGCTGAGATGATGTGGTGAGGGTGGATGTCCAGGAAATGGAGAGGATGCAGGTGAGGGTAGCATCAATTGTAGGGGAAGGAAAACCCTGTTCCTTGAAATAGGACTTCTCTGATGTCCTGGAAAGGGAAACCTCATCCTGGGAATAGATGTGGTGGCATTTTTACAGGAGACTGGGTGGGAGGAGCTGCAGTCAAAATAGCCAAGGGAGTCAGTAGGATTACGAAAGATATCAGTAGATAGTTTATTCCTAGAGATGGAGACAGATAGATCGAGAAAGGAGAGAGAGGTGTCAGAAATGGATGAAGTGAATTTAAGGGCAGGGTGGAAGTTGGAGACAACTATTCAAGTTCATAGTTCTCTTAAAGAGGGAAGTTTTCTTAAAGAAGCCTTAATGTGAATAAGAGGGTGAAAGTGTGGAGAAGAATGTACACAGTATGCTTGTCTTCATAATTTGGGCCATAAAATATAAGAATTGGGACACTAAGTAAGGTCAGAAATTGAAAGATGGGCTGGATGAATTCATGGTGGAGAAGCTGGGGCAGTGGCAAATGTTCAGGTTCTTGGGTCATTGGGATCTCCTCTGGGGATGGAGGCAACCTGTAGAAGATAGACAGTATACACTTGAGCCAGAAAGGGGTCAATATCCTTACAAGAATGTTTGGGAGTGGGATGGGACTCTGAGCAGGAGCAAGGCATGGGGATAAAGCAGTAACTTGCAAGAGCAAGTTTGGTCATCTGGATAGCCAGGGTAGTCTGTTATAGCACAGAGGCAAAATTCACCAGGGTGAAGAATGAAGGACTGAAGGTGCTGTATTTAAATGCATGTATCATTCGGAATATTGTGCATGAATTCATGACGCAATTAGAGATTGGTCGATATGACATAGTGGGCATCTCTGAGTCATGGCGGAAAGAAGGCCCTAGCTGGGAGCTTAACATCAAAGGATATACCTTGTATTGAAAGGAAAAACAGGAAGACAAAGGCAGTAGTGTGGCCCCATTGGTAAGAGATGGAATTACGTCTTTAGAAAGAGGTGACATGGGGTTAGAGAATGTTGTATCTTCGTGGATGGAGATAAGAAATTACAACGTTAAATAAAAACCATTATGGGAATCATATTTAGGCCTCAAAATAGTATCCAAGATGTGGGGTTAAGTTTGCAAAGAGAGCTGAAGAAGACATAGAATAAGGCTAGTGACACAATTGTAAGGGTAGACTTCAATATGCAAGGGGATTGGGAAAATCAGGTTGGTGTCAGATTGTAAGAGAGGGAATTTGTTGAATACCTACAAGATGACTTTTTAGAGTAGCTTGTGCTTGAGCCTACTTGGGGAAAGGTTATCTTAGATTGGGTGTTGTGTAATAACCCAGATCTTATTAGGGAGCTTAACGTAAAGGAACCCTTAGGAGGCAGTAATCATAATATGATTGGATTCATACTGCAATTTGACAGTGAGAAGCATAACTCATGTGTATCAGTATCAGAAGGGAATAAAGGGAATTACAGAGGCATGAGAGAGGAGTTTGCCCAGGTGGATTGGAGGAGGCTATTGGTAGGGATGACGGCAGACCAAAGATGACTGAAGTTTCTTGGTATAGATCACAAGGCCCAGGACAGATATGACCCACAGAAGAGGAAGTTCTCAAATAGCAGGGGTAGGCAACCGTGGCCAACAAAGAAAGTTAAAAACTGCATAAAAGCCAGGGAAAGGTCATATAAGGTGGCAAAAGTGAGTGTGAAGTTGGCTGATTGGGAAGCTTCTAAAATCTAACAAAAGGCAATTAAAAAGCTATAAGAAGGGAACAGATGAAATATGAGGGTACACTAGCCAATGATATAACACAGGATACCTAAAGTTTTTTTCTCTTATAGAAAGAGTAAAATGGAGGTGACAGTTGATATGGGACCACTGGAAAATGATGCTGGGGAGGTAGTAATGGGGGAGAACGAAATGGCAGATGAGCCTATTGGGTACTTTGCATCTGTCTTCACAGTGGAAGACACGAGCAGTGTGCCAGAGTGTCAGGGAGCAGGAGTGAGTACTATTGCTATTCCAAAGAAAAACGTGCTAGGCAAACTGAAAAGTCTTAATGTGGATAAGTCACCTGGGCCAGATGGACTACATCCCAGAGTCCTGAGAGATGTTGCTGAAGAGATAACGGATGCATTGGTCATGATCGTTCAAGAATCACTTGATTCTGGCATGGTCCTGGAGGACTGGAAGATTGCAAATGTCACTCTACTCTTTAAGAAGGGAGGAAGTCAAAAGAAAGGAAACTTTAGTCCAGTTAGCCTAACCTCAGTGGTTGGATAAGTGTTGGAGTGTATTATTAATGGTGGGGTTTCAAGGTACTTGGAGACTAATGATAAAATAAGTCAAAGTCAGCATTCTTTCCATGACGGGAAACCTTGCCTGCCAAATGTGTTAGTGTTCTTCGAGGGAGTAACAAGCAGTGGTAGTGGATGTCATTTACTTTGATTCTCAGAAGGCATTTGATAAGGTGCCACACATGAGGCTGCTTTACAAGATAAAATCCTATGGTGTTACAGGAAAGATACTGGCATGTATAGAGGAATGGCTGACAGGTAGGAGGCAGCAAGTTGGAATAAAAGGGGCCTTTTCTGGTTGGTTGCCGGTGACTCATGGTGTTCCTCAGGGGTCAGTATTGGGATCGCTGATTTTCACACTGTTTGTCAATGATTTAGATAATGGACTTGATGGCTTTGTGGCAAAGTCTGCAGATGATATGAGATAGGCGGAGGGACAGTGCCAGGATCCAACAGGTGTTGATGGGAAGGGGTTGTTTGATGGGTAAAAAACAAATGGAACACGTGGGGGGATTTTAAGAGAATGATAAGTGGAGTTTAACATGCTGACCATCTTCAATCAGGACATTGAGTAGAGGGGTTGGGACATTATGCTGCAGTTGTATAAGTCATTGGTAAGGCCACACTTGGAGCACTGTGTACAGTTTTGTTCAGCCTGTTATAGGAAAGATGTAATGAAACTAAGACGAGTGCAGAAAAGTTTTACAAGGATATTGCCAAGACGGGAGTTATAGGGAGAGGCTGGCCAGGCTGTCTTTATGGATTAGGACACAGCTGTCATTACCTCCAGTTGACCTCTGTCTGTTTGTGTGTTTACACCTCGCTGTGAGTCTGTGGTTATGTATTGCCATGTGCTCCTGTCCCCACTCCTGCTCTACTCCAGCCTCTGTATTACTGACTACTCCCTCTCTCACCTGTTTCTCATTATTACCTGTGTTGCTGCCACCTGTATCTATTGCTCAGTGTATTTCAGTCCTGTGTTTTCACCTGCTTTTTGCCAGATTGTGCCGGTGACTTTTCCTGAGCCTTTCCAGCATTTGTATCTGTACTCCGTCTGTCTGAATATCGATTCAGCCTGTTTCCTGATTCTGGTTTTTGGATTTCTCTGTATGTTTTGATCTCTGCCTGAACTTTGATGTACCTCAGGATTTGTTACTCAATTGGTATCACTGTGTGCACAGTACTGGGTCTGAGATGGGATCCCTGCTCCAGCACCCTGACATTAGGGGAAAGAGGCCATATGGAAATGTTTAACATAATGAGAAACATAGACAAGGTGGATGGAATCAGCCTTCCCCAGGGAGGGGAGCCCAAAACTAAGGGGCAGAGATTTAGGGTGAGAGGGGAAAGATTTAACAGGGATCTGAGGAGCAACTTTTTACACAGAGGTTGGTGAGTAGATGGAATGAACTGCCAGAGGAAGTGGTTGTGGGAAGTACAATCTTTTCATGTGGGAAATACTTGGATCGGTACATTCAGGGACAGTGCTTGGAGGGATATGGGACAAATACAGTAAATTGTTACGAGCTGGGAGAACAGTGTGGTCAGCATGGACTGGTTGGACTGAAGGGCCTGTACCCGTGCTGTATTCTCTATGATTCTACTTTGCAACTTTACAAACACTGGATAGGCCACACTGGGAGTACAGTGTGTAGTTCTGGTCACAACACTACAGGAAGGATGTGGTTGCACTGGAGAGAGTGCAGAGGAGATTCTTCAGGATGTTGCTGGATTGGAGGAGTTTGGTTCTGGGGAGAGATTTCATCGGCTGGGCTTGGTTTCCCTGGAGTGAAGGCAGCTGAGGAGTGACCTTTATAAGTATACAAGGTTGTGAAAGGCATAGATGGGATAGAGAGTGAAAATCATTTCCCGTGGTATGGCAGGGGTATCAAAAACAACTTCTAGGTTTAAGCTGAGAGGAAGGAGTTTTGAAGGAGATGTGTGGGATTAGTTTTTAAAACAGTGATTGAAATCTGAAACACACTGTCAGAGGAGGACACGTTATGTTTAATATTGCATGAAGGATTTAGAAAGGCATTTAAATAGACATGGTTTAGAAGGGTATGGACCTCGTGGACAAATGGGATTGGTGTCAATGGGCAAAATGCACAGCATGATGAGATGGGCCAAAGGGCCTGTTTCTGTGCTGTAGAAATACGTGACTCAGCTGTGAATAAATGGTTGGTTAAAATAGTAACAAATAATCTTCAACAATGTGTATCATTCATCTAGAATTTATAAGGGATTATTTCATACGTTACAGGCAGAAACGAAGGAACTAATGAGAACAACCGTGCTGAGATAGAAAAGGTATTTTGTTCATATAAATTCCTGCAGTTTTCTTGTGTTTAAACAGTTTGTAAATTCACTGTTATTTCTCCCTCTCTCAATTCACACATGTATAAACTCACTGGAATCTTCCTGCTGTATTTATAACGCCACTCTCTCTCATTTATTGACACATGGGTCAGTGGGAATCATGACCTCTGTTACTGTCGATAATATCTGGTTAAATTTAATTTAATGGACAGTATCCCTTAGCGTTTCATGACATTCTTGTTTGGACACGATTATGGATATTTACCATTTCCCCCAGTCTGTGTCTGGTTCTGCAGAAAGTGGTTGTTTCTGTCTGACCCCTTTGTAACATCAGTTATGTCCAATTAGTCACCTCTGCCTCTCCCTCGTCCCACTCCCCTCCCCTGCCCTGTCCTTCACCCCTCCCCCCACTCTGCCCGTCACTCTGTCCCATCTTTATCTCAGTGAACAAAGTGAAGGTTTGTCATTATGTATAACAAACGTATTCTGTCCATTTTAGGATCATGGAGAAAAGCAGGAATTACAAACTCTCAGCCCAGGTCACGAAGCTGAACCGGAAAATCATCCGGCCAGTTAGAAGGGACACAGCAGCCTTCAGTTCCAGAGGTGACTGTGAGGGCAGGTTCTGTGTCCCTGCTGTAGACTGGAGCCTGGAAAATCCTTCCCTCCAACAGTGGGAACATGGTGCTCTGCAGCTGTAACTTGTCTCACCCTGAGTGAGAACAACACTGCACTCATTTCAGCTCTCAGCTTCCAGTGACCCTTCATCCCGGATCATTAACCCTGAGTATAATAATGAGGCCGGCATCATCCAACTCGGAGTGACACATCAGTGATGAGCATTTTCTTCATCAATCTACAAACATCCAACAATTACTCCTGAGCCACTCTGAGAAGGGTCACATATTCACACAGCACAGAAACAGGTCCTTCGGCCCACCAAGTCCATGCTGATCTTGTTACCCATCTCCACAGATCCCATTTGCAATCATTGTGGGATCTGCATCAAATTTGTCATTTTCCTGCCCAGATTGTCTGCTGTTAGTCAAACTGAGGACATTGTGTAGACTCCACCCCACCTTTGTGTTGTTGTATCAGACTAAACCGGTGAATCCAAGCCCAGAAATTCTTTCCATTTTGTACAAGTATTAAAACTGCTCTGGATGTTACACTAATGCTGTCATCAGAAATCCCATAAAGATTGTGATTTTCCCCAGTACAGCACTTCCTCACAAAGTCTCTTCCATTTCTGTACAGTGAGCAGTGAAACTGCAATAAAACTCTGAGTTTGAATATTGTATTGGAGGGTGATTTTGGGATATTTTAATCCTATACTGTGTGTACATGTGTACATTTGTATTTTAAACATGTTACCTGATGCCTCTTTCTGATCATTGCTGATTAAATAAACTGCTTCTGTTTAGCTGTTGGTGATAATTCTTTAATGGGATCAGCCTAATTATGGGATAATTTACAATGTCTAATTAATCTCCCACCTTTGGACTGTGGGAGGATAGTGGAGCACACGAGGAAACCCATACAGTCACAGGGAGTGTGTACGAGCTCCTTACAGACAGTGGTGGGAATTGAACCTGGGTCGAACCCGATCACTGGTACCGTAAAGCATTGTGCTAACCACTACACTACCGTGCCACTCCTTACACCTCAGTGACCTTGTCTATGTGTCCACCCTTGCCTGGGTGACGAGTCCACCACGGAAGAACGGTCTAGCTAAAGGATGGAGGGGTCATACTTGAATGGCCACAACAACACATCAACGGATCAAGAACGTAAAGGAAGGTTGGCAAGACAATAGCTGTTACTGTTTGCGTGTTCTCGCGCTCTCTCTCTCTCTCTCTCTCCAACAATTACAACACATCGACCAACAACTACCTCAGCCTGCGTGAACTGAACTGAACTTTATATTTCCATGTGACAATTCATTATCCCCTAGACAACAATAGAGATTGTTTATTATTGATTATTATTATACCCACATTTTTAGGCTTAGTATTGCTAACGTATATTGTCTGTATATTTGCATTGATATTGTTTTGTATATTTTTACTAATAAACACTGTTGAAAATAGTACCACCAGACTCCAACGGACACTTCTATCTTTGCTGGTAAGACACCCAGTTATGGGGTACGTAACAGTACGAACTCCTTACAGACAGTGGTGGGAATTGAACCCGAGTTGCTGGTACCATAAAGTGTTGTGCTGACCAATACGCTACCATGCTACAGAAAATGCTAGAAACACTCAGCAGTTCAGGCAGAAACGTGGAAAGAGAAACAGAATTAATGTTTCAGGCTGAGGACGTTAGAACTGGGAAAGATTGAAAACTGGTTGGTTTTAAATTACACAGAGAATGGAGGGGTCGGTAAAACAAAGGGTCAGAGTTCTCAAGGGGTACGTTATAGATGAGGTCACCGGGTCCGTAATGAATGAAGTTATTAGGGAGGTGGAACGTGAACAAAGGAACATAAAACTCTACAGTGAGGGAGAGGAGCACACACAAAGGGATGTAAAAGTTGTGAAATGCAGAGCTGTAGGAAATGCCCAGCAGGCCTGTTAATGGAGAGAGAAAAACTGAGTCAATGTTACAAATGGATGAGCTGCAGCAGAACTGACGGTTCTGAGAGAATTGGAGACAACAGGCTGTCTGATGTTGAATATCGAGTCTGGGAGGCTGCAGTGCGGTCAGGAGGAAGATTTTCATTTATAGTTGAGACAAAGTGAATTGAACCCACTGACTGGAACCACACTTTACACAAAGGGAGGTGGGTGTGGTTGTTGGAGTTTAATCATCCCAGTCCCCGGACATTGCGCTCATTTGCGGGGACCGATAAACATCATATTACAAATATTCACATTATTTTCATGGGGCTGAACTGAACCCACTTAGAACAGAAATCTGCATACCTGCCCAGCGGGACACAGGAAAATAAAGCAACAAGTCTAACAGGTCAAACGATAACTACAGCTCGTTGTATTCCGGATGACGTCCATGTAACAAGGAGGGATTTAGCCATTTTCCTGGAATGGAATGGAATGGACACTCAACATTTTAGAATCGTTCCAGTCCATCCGCCCACTGCTCCAGCTCACCCCAGTTTACTGCCATTCGCCTGACTGTCGGCTGTTTCTAACTGTGCAGTCGGCAACTTTAAGTTTAGTTGTTAAAAGCCAAATTTTAAAAGAGAGCACCAAGTAGATTCCTTCTCCTGTCACCCAGAGTGTAAAGGCAAAGTTGATATTTAGAGTTTTTATCCCAAGGTCTATATCTCATTGAACATTTATAATTACCCACAAGTTACAAACAGGGCATCCTCTTAGTGTTGAAGGTGCTGTATAAGTGCAGTCCATTTCGTTGGACTCTGAGGAGCGTTGAAGGCCAAGTCACTGGGAAATTTGCACCTCTTCCTTTGTTCATAGAGGGTCGTGAGATCTTTGCCAGTCCCACGTGTGAGGGAGAGGCAAGCGGCTCATTAGTACAACATCCTTCTCCGAGGATCGTCACCTTGTCACAGAGAGGCTGGTGATGGAGGTCCCAGGAGCAATGCGGTCTGGAATTTATCTCCTGGTATGGTCACCACAGTGATGATGACAAGGGGAAGCTTCCAGACAAAGAACGATCCAACTAAGACCTCAATGGTGGAGCTGGCAGAAGATCAAACTCCACAAAGACAGTGAAAGCTGCAGCAGTGAAGGGTCCCAGTCACTGGTCCCTGACCCTGATCTGTCAATGAACCTGTGGGAGCTGCCCGTGCATCCGAACCCATAGGGGTCCAAAATCCAGCTGGCAGGTTTAATAGAGCTGTTAGGGAGGGTTTAAACTAATCTGGCAGGGGATGGGAACCGGACTGAGAGGGCTGAGGAAGGGGAAAACAGAAATAAGTCAAAGATAGTGTGCAACAGAGATAATAGAAAATACATGCAGGAGATGAGGCACAATCACAGCCAGTGGCATGAGTTACAGGGCAATAGAGGCGTGGTGCAGTTAAAACAGAAAGCAGCAAATACTGGACTGAAAGTGTTGTATTTGAATGCAGGCAGCATATGAAATAAAATGGACGATCTTGAAATTCAGCTACAGATTGGCAAGTATGACGTTGTGGCCCTCTCTGAAACTTGACTGAAGGATGCCTGCCATTGGCAGTTGAATGTCCGAGGATATACAGTGCATCAGGAAGATAGGCTGTAGGCAGAGGGGATGGTGTGGCCCTGTATATAAATAATATTAAATCATCAGAAAGAGATGACAGGATCAGAAGGTGTAGAGTCTCTGTGGGTTGTGTTCACTTTGAAATGTGAGGAGAAACTAAATTCCAATGTGTCGGTACTTCAGTGGAATAAAGGAAATTACCATGGCATGAGAAAGGAAGTGGCCAAAGTTGACTGGAAAGGGACACTAGCAAGAAGGGCCGCAGAGCAGGAATTGCTGGAGATTCTGTGAAAAATGAGGGAAGTGCAAGAAAGATATATTCCAAATAAAATAAGTTTTTGAATGGAAGAAGGACACGACCAGGGCTGACAAGTGAAGTCAGAGCCAAATTAAAGGCAAAAGAGAGGGCATACGAGGAAGCCAAAGCTAGTGGGAAGATAGAGGATTGGGAAGCTTTTAACAACTTGCAGAAGAAAACTAAAGTGGTTATTAGGAATAAAAAGATGAATTATGAAAAGAAGCTGGCAACTAATATACAAAAAGCTTTATTAGGTATATAAAGGGTAAAAAAGAGATGTGGGTAGATATAGGACCAATAGAAAATGACACTGGAGATATTGTAATGAGAGATGCAGAGATGGCAGAGGAACTGAGTGCGTATTTTGTATCAGTCTTCACAGTGGAAGACACCTGATGTATATCAGACATTCAAGACTGTCAGGGAAGTGAAGTATGTGCAGTGAAAATTATGATTGAGAAGGTGCTCAGGGAGTTTAATGGTCTGAGGGTGGATAAATCTCCTAGACGTGACGGAATGCACCCTTGGGTTCTGAAGGAATTAGCTAGAGAGACTGTGGAGGCAGTGACAATGCTTTTTCAAGAATCAATAGATTCTGGCGTTGTCCTGGATGACTGGAAAATTGCAAAAGTTACTCCGCTATTTAAGCAGGGTGGGAGGCATCAGAAAAGAAACTGTTGACCTGTTAGCCTGACATCAGTGGTTGGGAAGTTGTTGTAATTGATTGTTAGGGTTGAGATAATGGAATACATGGACGCATATGACAAGATAGCCCAAAGCCAGCATGGCTTCCTGAAAGGAAAATCCTGCCTGACTAACCTGTTGCAATTTTTTGAGGAAATTACAAGCAGGGTAGACAAAGGACATACAGTAGATGTAGTATACTTGGATTTTTTAGAATGCCCTTGACAAGGTGCTGCACATGAGGGTGCTTAGCAAGATAAGAGCCCATGGAATTACAGGGGATTTACTAGCATGGGTGGAGCATTGGCAAATCGGTAGAAAACTGAGAGTGGGAATAAAGGGATTCTGTTCTTGGGAATCCTTGAGCAGGATACTCTAAAAGTTAATCTCCAGGTTGAATCAGCGGTGAAGAAGACATATGCAATGTTGGGATTCATTTCTACAGGTATAGAATACTGTATAAGAGCCGGGATGTGATGTCGACCCTCCATAATGCACTCATGAGACCACACTTTTGTGTGCAGTATTGAGTATTGTGTGCAGTTTTGGCCTCCTTATTTTAGAAAGTATATACTGACATTGGAGAGGGTTCTGGGAAGATTCACGAGAATGATTACAGGAGTGTATGAGGAACGTCTGGAATCTCTTGGGCTGTATTCCCTGGAGTTCAGGAGAATGAAGGGGGATCTCATAGAAGCATTCTGAATGTTAAAAGACATCGACAGATTAGATATGCCAAAGTTATTTCCCCTTGGTAGGGGAGTCTAGGACAAGAAGGCAGAACTTCAGGCTTGAGTGACGTCCATTTAGAACAGAGATATGGAGAAATCTGTGAAATTTGTTACCAAGTGACTGTGGAGGCTAAGTCATTGGGTGCATTTAAGTCAGAGATAGATAGGTTCTTGATTAGCCAGGGCATCAAAGGGTAGGTGGAGAAGTCAGGGGAGTGGGGATGACAAAGAATTGGATCAGCCCTTGATTGAATGGCAGACCGGACTCGATGGGCCGAATGGACTACTTCTGTTCCTATATCTTATGGTTTTATGTTCTTCTGCATCAGCCTCCCCATGTTAAACAAACTCACACACATGATGGGAATTAACCCTAACATCCCGGAGATCACCACTTATGGGAGCTTCATATTCAAAGTTCAAAGTAAATTCATTATCAAAGTACATATATGTCACCGTAAACAATCCCGAGATTCATTTTCTGACGATCATTCACAGCAAATGCCAAGAAACACGTTGGGATCAATGAAAAGTCGCTCACAACAAAGCAGGACAAACAACCAATGTGCAAAAGACAAAATTAATTGTTCAAATAGATAAATAAAAAAAGCCAAAATAAAAATAAGCCATAAATGTCGAGAACATGATTTGAAGAGTCCACAGGTTTCAGGATCAGTGTTGGGGTGAGTGAAGTTGAGTGAAGTCATCATCACCGGTCCAAGAGCCTGATGGCTGAGGGAAATAACTGTCCCTAAACCTGGTGATCTGGGACCTGAGGCTCCTGTACCTCCCTCCTGATGGCAGCAGCGAGAAGAGAGCACGGCCTGTAGGGTGGGGTCCATGCTGACGGAAGCTATTTTTCAGCGACAGGCGGAGTTGCGAAGCCCCGTACATTTCACTCTTGGGGAAAGCTATAGCCTGAGTTGTAACAAATGGTTTTAGTTTCAACAAACCTGAGCACGTCTGTCCCACACTGACCCCGTCAGCTGTTCTCTCGGCACCTATTCAATGAATGACGGGAACAAGGGACACTGCAGAGTCTCAGCCTTTTCCGACGATGCCGGATCATAGTAGACGGGGCCAAGGGGAAACACAAGAGATTGTGCAGATGCTGGAAATCCAGAGTAACGCAGACAAAATGCTGGAGGAACTCAGCACGCCAGACAGCATTTATGGAAAGGAATAAGGAGCTGACGTTTCAGGCAGACGTTTTATTTTGATGGTTCTGGGCCTGTACTCACCGGAGTTTGGAAGAACGAGGAGAGATCGCATTGAAACGTGTGTAATGGTGAAAGGCGAGGATAGCGTGGATGAGGAGAGAATGTTTCCTGTAGTGGGGGAGTCTACACAGCCTCAGAATACAAGGACCTCCTTTTAAAACAGAGATGAGGAGGAATTTCTTCAGCCGTGGATCTGAGATGTTGACCCACCGCCGGTCTTCAATCGGGAGCCACCGTGTCGGCTGTCCTAAGGAAGTTAGTGTTGACAGATCCCCGAGAAATGTCCGCTCCGAGATGTGGGAGCTTCGACTAGGGCAACTGGTCATTTCCACTATTCCGCCGAGACTGCGGTGCGGGGCCCGCAGATTACGGAATGTGGGCATCTCCCTTCTGCGGGTTTTGTCCCGACACTCCCCACAGGTTAAAACAGTAACCATCAAAGGGTTAATGTTGGGTTGTTGAGGCCGGAACCCCACCCGCTCCACCCCACCCGAGACTGGATGAGTATCACTGCGGAGTTGTGAAACTCACTGACAGTGGCCGAACATTCGCCCCGTGAACTCAATGTCCCTCAACAGTTTAACACAGCCCGCAGCACCATGCGGTTTACAGAGGTTCCTGGAGTGTGCGGTCTCGCTATTTTCGCTTACCTCTCCGCTGTTACCGGTGAGAATCCCCACGGTTAACCATCGCGATTCTGCCTTGTAGCGTTTATTTGGGATGTAGACGTGTCTGAGGAATTATCTGGGATAATCCGCCCGTTCAGTGAACCAGATCCGTAGCTCCCGCGTGTTCAGCACTTGGGTTCTGTTTGGAAATTGGGTTTGTGTCAATAACATAACGACAGGAAAGTTTTCCAAATAGGCTCCATGGGCCGATCGGCCTCCTGCGCTGTCTGATTCGAATCAGAATCGCCGTTGGCTGAAACAGAACTGTCCGGGTAATCCTGGGGCAGGAAAGCAGCCGGTTCTCCCCGGGATGGACCCGCACCGGTTCCACAACCTCCCGACCCCGGCGCTGTCCACCAGTCAGTGTTTAACGGTGACGGGAAGGTACAGAATTATCGCGCCGCTGGTCCTTCCCCGGGGACCGGTGGATCGTAACACTGGATGTCCCGGACTGGGACTGTTGTTGGGGAACGGCTCAGACTCAATGGGCCGGAGAACAGAAAGGTCCCACATTAAACCCAGCGGGTCCGAGATCATTACAGCGCGGTGGCGAGATGTGTGAAACACCGACAGGATTTATTTCAGTTAGTTACACTCTGCAGCCCAAACAGTGCTTGCGTTTATTGTTTAAATGTCGCCACTTTATATTACAACAATTTCCATCTCCACCTTCAGCCGCTCTCACACTGAGGGTGCATTAGGACAGAGTGAATGGAACCGCCGGCCAGTCCGTGCTCCTGCCCGTCTCTTACACAGTCCCGGACCCACACGGGTATCTGCGGATCACATGGACCGGAGGCGGGAACGCTTGTGTATGTGTGGAATATACCTGCTTCTCGGGGCAAGAATGTCACCTCAATGACTGCAGATCGCTCATCACTGTCTCCGAACCGTATAAACACCAGGCGCTGCTTTTCCCGGAGAACGCTTCACTGTTACTGAGAGACCTGCAGATCAACGACAGTGGGATTTATGAATTATCCATCAGTGACTCTACGGGGGCGGAGAAGGGAAGCTTGTTGCTAACAGTTCGATCTGATGGAACAACTTCCCAGGGTAAGACCGTTCGTTCGTTATGTGCCGTGCTGTTTGACGTGGGCGATCACGGTCTCTCCATGACCATGATTGTTCTTGGCAATTTTTTTCAACAGAAGGGGTTTGCCATTGCCATCTTCTGGGCAGTGTCTTTACAAGAGGGTGACCCCAGCCATTATCAGTACTCTTCAGAGATTGTCTGCCTGGTGTCAGTGGTCGCGTAACCAGGGCTTCTGATATGCACCGTCTGCTCGTACGGCCACCCACCACCTGCTCCCGTGGCTCCACATGTCCCTGATCCGGGGTGAAGCAGGTGCTCCACTTTGCCCGAGGGTGACCTGCAGGCGAGCGGGGGTAAGGAGCGCCTTACACCTCCTCTGGTAGAGACGTATCTCCACCCCGCCACCCTCAGGTTTTTAAAACTCAGGGTAACACCCCTCCTATTGCATCAACATTTCTATCAAAATCAGCAAATTTGAGCTGAAACTTCAGAACAGCTTAATGACCCTGACTGAGCTCTTCTCCTTGTGCACAAGTAAATAAAGTGTGATTGACAAACGAGTGCAAGCTGTAAAATAACTGTGCAATAGCCCGGGTGCGGATGTCTGAATGAATTTGACATGAGATGTGTAATCATACAATCGTTCATTATATTTTTACTACTCACTGTGAATATAACATGCTATTTGTAAATCAATGAGATATTTTATCATTGTGTTTATCGCCTGTTTCACTGTTTATCTTTTTGCCAAAATAAATGTAACGCTTCTCGCCAATTCAATCAAAACATTGCACGTTTGTAGCAAGACCACCCTAATTTTGTATTCCATCCTTCTTTCTTATGAAACAGTTAGCAATAGTTTTGCTATTCTAATTGTTGTATTTGAAAATTCACCTTGTGTTTTATTGCTGGGGGGGGCCTGATCTCCCTAATCCTGAATATTTACTGTTTCACTGATGGACTGGGAGAGGTTGCCTCACACTATTGTTGACCGTTCATCAACTGAACAAGGATAGGGAACTCACTACACAGCTTGTAATTAATCGAAGCTTGCAGTTTATTGTCTCTCACAAAGCAGCAATGTAACTATATTGACCCCAGGCTAAAACATGAATTCTACCGTTTCCTCTGCACCAATTCTCACTCAGAAAACCTTTCCAATTTTATAACACTGAAATAAGGGATCTCTGTTGGCCAGATGTTCGATCCTTCCTTCTCCCAGGCCTGGTATGGAGATTCTTCCTCATGATGGTTATTCTCTGGAGTTATTGCTGATAGCGCAGTTGAAGTGTCCATTTTCATATTCATTCGTTATCAATTCAAATGCAGCATTCCAGTGTCTTTGGGCTATGTCCACACTAGACCGGATAAATCCATAACCAAAGCTTTTTCTCTTTGTTTTGAACCTCCGTCCACACTGAAGTGGCATTTTCCTCCCCAGAAAATGGAGCTTTTCTAAAACACTCTCCAGAGTGTGTAAATCTGAAAACGCTGGCTGGGTGGTGTAGTGTGTATGGGGTAACCAGAGGTTTTTAAAAATGCTGTAATGACGTGCCGGAACAGATGGTGGCGGCAGCGCGGCATTTCATTGTTTTCTTGAACGCAACCTCCAACACCACAGCAACAATGGGGGACGGATTCACATTGTCCACTGCTTTGCTAACTTTGTAGTTGTTTACAACTCACAGAAGGAGCTCAACTTCATTGTTTGTCCAAACGAAGAAGTCCGGTCTGCTTTTTCCAGCGGAGGTTTTCTTTGTATTCCTCGAAGACATTGTTGAAAACTTTCTTTCGATGTGCTTGTAGGTACTCTAGTTTCTGACCAATGGAAATAGCACAACGCCGCCATGGAAACGGAAATAGTATACCGTTTCCTCTTTGCTTGTTTTATGTAGATGTGTCCTGTGTGTGCCCAGTAGGAGCAGATTCACCCAAATACCCCTTTTAATGTGGACAGAGGTATTTTCAAAAATGCCTGGTGTGGACACCTATCATTTTTATGTGAAACCGGCATTTTCAAAATTATTTGGTCGAGTGTGGACATAGCCTCAGTCATGTCTGACCTTTTTATTGGCTCCGCTCCAGGCCAGCATCCATTAATGCCCTCTTCCCAGCAAGTGACAATGGTAATTCGTGGCTCTTTGTTCTCAATCAGCAGGGAGCTTGATTCACGCAAATTAGAAACTGACTCCAACAGTCAAAAACCTGCATGTTGTATCCAACCAAAGAGCATCTCACAAATAACCTCTCATTTGGAAATGATCTCCAGTCCAGCAGATAACCTGAAGCATCATGATATCTTCTTTAAAACACTGACCAAACCAAGTGACTGCTGCAAACTGGAGGACGTAAAACAATTCCACAATATGACAGGCTCCATCTCCAAGCACAAGGCAGGAGCAAAGACATTAGATCTGTCAGCTGCATCTGTCCCCAACGCATTCGTGTTTGACATTTTCTTCCGCATTTCAAAACCACCATCTCCCCCTGTTGATCCACAGAAAACTCAGGGGATCACTCTACTGTTTATATGTCTGAGTGAATACAGGAGAAAAGGACACCAGCACTCATGACATCAAATAATACAGATAAAGATTTAAAAGCATGAGGAAACATGATAAAAAGTTGCCCACTTTCATACCATATATCAAGGCATTTAACAGCAATCGATGGTACTTAAACACAACTTCATGGTATGAAGACAAACAAAATCACCAAAAAGAGATTTAGAATGGCATGTGGTACGCAACACTTAGGTTATTAAAGTTGCCATTAAAAAGACTATAAGAACTTGTGAAGCAATACATATCCAAGGGTCTATCCAATAACATTTAAACACCAGTTCCAAACTTTACTCCCAAAAGGGACAGATTCTGCTAAACGTCATTAGCTAAACCCACATGATCTTTAATAGTCCTGGATAACTCATTGTATTGTTTAATAACAACTTCATTATGGTAAATAACTCAATCCTGCTCTGCAGTATAATGAAATATTTAGTTATTGGCAGGTTAAGTAGATAGAGAATAATCATAAGAAATAATCCCACTGTCTGTAAACATGAGGAAATCTACAGATGCTGGAAATTCAAACAACAACACACAGAAAATGCTGGTGGAACACAGCAGGCTATGCAGCACCTATAGTGAGAAGCGCTGTTGTTGTTTCGGGCCAAGACCCTTCATCAGGACTAACCGAAAGGAAAGATAGTAAGAGATTTGAAAGTAGTGGGGGGAGGGGGAAATGCGATATGATAGGAGAAGACCGGAGGGGGTGGGATGAAGCTAAGAGCTGGAAAGGTGATTGGCGAAAGTGATACAGAGCTGGAGAAGGGAAAGGATCATGGGACGGGAGGCATCAGGAGAAAGAAAAGAGGGGCAAGAGCACCAGAGGGAGATGGAGAACAGGCAAACAAATACGTCTGGGATGGGGTAAGAAGGGGAGGAGGGGCATTAACAGAAGTTAGAGAAGTCAATGTTCATTCCATCAGGTTGGAGGCTACCCAGCCGGTATATATGGTGTTGTTCCTACGACCTGAGTTTGTCTCAGCTTGCTCCTGCCCCACTGAACTCATTTCTGCATACCTTGACACTGTCTTACCCCACCTTGTTCAATCTCTTCCCACCTCTGTTCGTGACCCTTCTCATGCTTTGAATTTTTTCAATGATTTTAAGTTCCCTGGCCCCCTCCGTCTTATTTTCACCATGGACGTCCAGTCCCTATATACCTCCATCCCACACCGAGATGATCACGAAGCTCTTTGGTTTTTTTTGGATTCCAGACCTAACCAAATCCCCTCTACCACCACTCTCCTCTGACTAGCGGTATTAGTTCTTACTCTCAATAATTTCTCCTTTGGCTCCTCCCACTTCCTCCAAACCAAGGGTGTAGCCATGGGCACCCGTATGGGTCCCAGTTATGCCTGCCTTTTTGTTGGCTTTGTGGAAGAGTTCACGTTCCAAGGCTATACCAGTATCCATCCCCCTCTTTTCCTTCGCTACATCGATGACTGCATTGGCGCTGCTTCTTGCACGCGTGCTGAGCTCGTCAACTTCATTAACTTTGCCTTCAACTTTCACCCTGCCCTCAAATTTACCTGGTCCATTTCTGACACCTCCCTCCCCTTTTTTGATCTTTCTGTCTCCATCTCTGGAGACGGCCTATCTACTGATATCTGCTATAAGCCTACAGACTCTCACAGCTACCTAGACTATTCTTCTTCCCACCCTGTCTCTTGCAAAAATGCTATCCCCTTCTCACAATTCCTCCGTCTCCGCCACATCTGCTCTCAGAATGAGGCTTTTCATTCCAGGACGAAGGAAATGTCTTTCTTTTTTAAAAAAATGGGCTTCCCTTCGTCCACCATCAACTCTCCCATTTCCTGCACATCTGCCTTCAACCCATCCACCTGCCACCCCACTTGGGATAGTGCTCCCCTTGTCCTTACCTACCACTCCACCAGCATCCAGGTCCAACATATAATTCTCCATAACTTCCGTCACCTGCAACGGGATCCCATTACCAAACACATTTTTCCCTCCCCCCCCACTTTCTGCTTTTCGCAGGGATTGCTTCCTACACGACTCCCTTGTCCACTCGATCCCCTCCCACCGATCTCCCTCCTGGCACTTATCCTTGTAAATGGAATAGGTGCTACACCTGCCCTTACACTTCCTCCCTCACCACCATTCAGCGCCCCAGACAGTCCTTCCAGGTGAGGCGACACTTCACCTGTGAGCTGGCTGGTATGGTATACTGTGTCCAGTGCTCCCGGTGTGGCCTTTTACATATTGGTGAGACCCGACACAGACAGGGAGACCGTTTCGCTGAACACCTATGCTCGGTCCGCCAGAAAAAGCAGGATCTCCCAGTGGTCACACATTTTACTTCCATGTCCCATTCCCATTCTGATATGTCTATCTATGGCCTCCTCTATTGTCAAAATGAATCCAAACTCAGGTTGGAGGAACAACACCTTATATACCGGCTGGGTAGCCTCCAACCTGATGGCATGAACATTGACCTCTAACTTCCGTTAATGCCCCTCCTCCCCTTCTTACCCCATCCCTGACTTATTTAGTTGTTTGTCTGTCCTCCATCTCCCTCTGGTGCTCCCCCCTCCTTTCTTTCTCCTGAGGCCTCCCGTCCCATGATCCTATCCCTTCTCCAGCTCTGTCTCACTTTCACCAATCACCTTTCCAGCTCTCAGCTTCATCCCACCCCCTCCGGTCTTCTCCTATCATTTCGCATTTCCCCCTCTCCCCACTACTTTCAAATCTCTTACTATCTTTCCTTTCGGTTAGTCCTGATGAAGGGTCTCGGCCTGAAACGTCGAAAGCTCTTCTCCCTATAGATGCTGCCTAGCCTGCAGTGTTCTACCTGCATTTTGTGTGTGTTGTTGTTCCACTGTCTGTAAACTCGTTTGTAATTAAATCCTCCAGATAAACCCAATATTTTCCTTTTCAATGACAAGCACAAAATTTACAGTCTTTATAGGTCTGATCCTCATCACTCAAAACGATCGCAACAGTTGGCATTGTGATCGTTGTGGTACAGTTGTCGTCATTCACAGAATGGAGTGAGGTCTATATGGAAAATCTCAGAGCTCCAGATCCACTGGAATTGAGTTACCTGTGCACATGATAATCCATAATCTTATTTCTGATTTGTTTCCACATCAGCAATACCATTACATTTACAATAACACATGGTGTCCCTCTGTCATCCTCGTACTCTTGTCTTTTCCCCATATTACCATTATTCAAACACAAATATCAATAGTCAGTCTCACTTACTTCACACAATCTCATTCCAGTCCTTCACAAATTCATTCCATGTACCTGCAATCTTCAACAGAGCCTTCGATCATTATGAGGCCACTCATTAGTAGTATTCCAACACCAAACACTTCCGAACACTTGTAAATAAGAACATCAAAAAGAGTTTCTGTAGTTATCTAATTATCTGATATCTCCCTTAAATTCAAGATTTCTATCTCCTGTTGTGTTTCCAGTTTATCCGTCTTCCATCTGCTTCTCTCCTCCACTGTCTTTGCTTTGGTTAAGACAATTGTAAAGATTGCTTTGACTTAACCCTCCTTTTTTGATACCAAGTATGAAGTGGACTACCTTAACCTCTAGGTAAAAACAGAAGTGGTCGCCAAACTCACTGAGGGTGCAACTCCTCCATCCTCATCATCATTGATTGCCTGAAAAATAAATCTACGAGTATCATCATCTCCACCCAGAGCATCCCTTTGACAATCTGCCTTATGGGCTCAGCTACCAGAGAGCATTGACCATCTTCAAGTGATTTGAAATGGCTAATATGATATTGTAGCAGTGTGGCTACAAGCAGCGCTGAAATAATGACAAGGAGCCGGTGAGCTGCAGTTGCAAAAGAGGTTTGTTCAAATTTCGCTGTCTCGCTTTAAAGTTTTCCTGATCCCGCCCTCCCCGGATTCACAGTCCCGTCCTGCCCGGGCTTTTCCCCTTGCTGGTGAAGCAGACTTGGCGCCCCCTTTGGGACCGGCCTCTATGCCGACGCCCGTCACTTTATGAGCCGGTTCGAGTGCGCTAGGAAGTGGGTCGTCACATAACACCCCCCCAGAACCGGCGATACACCCCCCAATGTCCACAGTCTGGGTCGGACTCTGTTTGGGACGTCTGCCTCTGCGCCGCGGTGCCTGAATCTCGACCGGTTGCGCCAAGTCCACCTGCGCTGGTTTGAGTCGGTCCACTGTGAAAACCTCCTCTTTCCCCCCAATGTCCAGCACGAACGTGGACCCGTTGTTTCTGATCACCGTAAACGGCCCCTCGTAGGGCCGCTGTAGCGGTGCCCGATGTCCGCCCGTCGGACAAAACGAACTTACCATTTTGCAGGTCATTGGGTACGCAGGTCGGGTTCTGCCCGTGCTGCGAAGTGGGTATGGGGGCCAGGTTGCCGAGCCTCTCGCGTAGTCTGCCCAGGACTGCTCCGGGTTCTTTCTCTTGCCCCCTTGGGGCTGGTATGAACTCTCCCGGGATGACCAGGGGCGCGCGTATACCAACTCGGCCGACGAGGCGTGCAGGTCGTCCTTGGGCGCTGTGCGGATGCCGAGTAGGACCCAGGGAAGCTCCTCCGCCCAGTCAGCTCCTCGCAAGCGGGCCATGAGAGCCGACTTCAGGTGACGGTGGAAACGTTCCACTAGCCCGTTCGACTGTGGGTGGTAGGCAGTTGTGTGGTGCAGCTGAGTCCCCAAAAGGCTGGCCATAGCTGACCACAGGCTGGAGGTGAACTGGGCGCCTCTGTCGGAGGTAATGTGGGCCGGTACACCAAAGCGAGATATCCAGGTGGCGATCAGGGCTCGGGCGCAAGATTCAGAGGTGGGGTCGGTGAGCGGGACCGCATCTGGCCATCTTGTAAACCGGTCCACGATAGTGAGGAGGTGCCGCGCTCCTCGCGACACTGGCAGGGGGCCCACGATATCCACATGAATGTGGTCGAAACGCCGGTGGGAGGGGTGGAACTTCTGCGGCAGAGCTTTGGTGTGCCGTTGTACCTTGGCCGTCTGGCAGTGCATGCACGTTTTGGCCCATTCACTGATCTGCTTGCGGAGTCCGTGCCAAACGAATCTGTTAGCTACCATCCGGACAGCTGTCCTGATGGAGGGGTGCGCTAAGTTATGAATGGAGTCGAAAACACGTCGCCGCCAAGGTGCCGGGACGACGGGACGGGGTTGGCCGGTGGCGACGTCACAGAGTAGGGTCCTCTCACCTGGGCCCACGGGGAGGTCCTGGAGCTGCAAACCGGAGACTGCGGTTCTGTAACTAGGGATCTCCTCGTCTGCCTGCTGTGCCTCTGCCAGTGCTTAATAGTCTACCCCTTGGGAAAGGGCGTGAATGTTAGGGCGAGAGAGAGCGTCCGCCACGACATTGTCCTTACCCGAGACATGCCGGACATCAGTCGTGTATTCAGAGATGTAGGACAGATGGCGCTGCAGGCGGGACGACCAGGGGTCGGACACCTTCGTGAACGTAAAGGTAAGCGGTTTGTGGTCCGTGAACGCGGTGAAGGGCCTACCTTCTAAGAAGCACCTGAAATGCCGGATTGCCAGGTATAGCACCAACAGTTCCCGGTCGAAAGCACTGTATTTGAGCTCGGGTGGCCGCAGGTGTTTGCTGAAAAACGCCAGGGGTTGCCAGCGACCCTCGATGAGTTGTTCCAGGACCCCACCGACCGCCGTGTTAGATGCGTCCACTGCGAGGATGGTAGGGATGTCCATTCTTTTTTTTTATATTACAAAATCCTTTATTACAAATTTCGGGGTGCACTAGCATCGCGGCGTTCGCCAGGGCTTCTTTGGTTTTAATGAAAGCGGCGGAGCACTCCTCGTCCCAGGTAATGTCCTTGCCCTTACCCGACATCAGGGCGAACAGGGGGTGCATGATCCGGGCAGCTGAAGGGAGGAAGCGGTGGTAGAAATGTACCATACCCACGAATTCCTGAAGGCCTTTGATCGTGTCGGGCAGAGGGGTTGCCCCGTCTTTAGTAATCCTGTGGCCCAGGAGGAATGCGGAGGAACTCAAAAAGGCCGAACGGGGTGATGAGAGCCGTTTTGGGGACGTCGTCAGGATTCATCGGGATTTGATGGTATCCCCGGTTGAGGTCTACCTTGGAGAAGATCCATGCGCCGTGCAGGTTTGCTGCAAAGTCCTGAATGTGCGGCACAGGGTAGCGGTCCGGTGTGGTAGCCTCGTTCAGCCTGCGGTAGTCGCCGCATGGTCTCCAGCCCCCTGTTGCTTTGGGCACCATGTGCAGGGGGGAGGCCCATGGGCTGTCGGACCGCCGTTTGATACCCAATTCCTCCATCCTCTTGAACTCCTCCTTCGCCAGTCGGAGCTTGTCCGGGGGAAGCCTTCGAGCACGGGCGTGGAGGTGGTGTTGTACACCGCGTCTGGGCATGGCTGCCGTGAACTGCGGTGTCAGAACCGTTGGGAAATCCGCCAGGACTCTGGTGAAGTCGTTGTCGGACAGCGTGATGGAGTCTAAGTGTGGGGCCGGCAACTGGGCTTTACCCAGGGAGAACGTCTGAAAGGTCTCGGCGTGGACCAGTCTCTTCCTGGGCAGGTCGATCAGTAGGCTGTAAGCCCGCAAAAAAATCCGTTCCCAGGAGCGGTTGGGCTACGGCGGCCAGTGTGAAGTCCCACGTGAACCGGCTGGAGCCGAAATGTAGCCGCACCGTACGGGTGCCGTAGGTCCTTACTGTGCTGCCGTTCACGGCTCTCAGGGTGGGACCCGGTGCCCTGTTGCGGGTGTCGTAACTCGTCGGAGGTAAGACGCTGATCTCGGCTGTGGTGTCGACCAAAAAGCGGCTTCCCGACAGCTTGTCCCACACATACAGGAGGCTATCCCGATGGCCTGCCGCCGTAGCCATCAGCGGCAGCTGGCCCTGGTGTTTCCCGGGAACTTGCAGGGCGGGCGACAACGACGGGCTTCTGCGCCCCACCGCTGGTGGTAGAAACACCATTGTTCGTTGGGCTCCCCACCCCTGCCTCTGGGGTAAGCGGGCTCTGCGGCCGGGCCTGGGGTTTGCTGCCGGGAGCGTGGCCTGGTGATCTGTGCGATGGACGCCCCACTCACCTTCTTGCCTTTCCACAGCAAGTCCGCCCGGGCCGCCACCAACCGGGGGTCGCTGAAATCCGCGTCGGACAGCAGCAGGCGTATGTCCTCGGGCAGCTGCTCCAGGAATGCCTGCTCAAACATGAGGCAGGGCTTGTGTTCTCCGGCCAGGGACAGCATCTCGTTCATCAAAGCCGACGGTGGCTTGTCCCCCAAACCATCCAGGTGCAGTAAGCGGGCAGCCCGCTCGCCGAAATTCCTTATGAGCGGGGCTTTGAATTCCGTGTACTTGCCGTCTGCTGGGGGAGACTGTATGAACCCCTGAACCTGGGTGGCTGTTTAGTGTTCGAGGGAGCTCACCATGTAGTAGTACCGTGTGGCATCCGAGGTTATCTGCCGAACGTGGAATTGGGCTTCTGCTTGCTGGAACCATAGGTGAGGTCGCAGCGTCCAGAAGCTTGGCAGTTTCAACGAAACCGCATGAACAGATGGAGCGTCATTCATCTTCGGCCCAAATATCGTTTGGGCCGTCGGGGTCACCAATTGTAGCGGTGTGTGCTACACGCAGCGCTGAAATAACGACACGGAGTCGGTGAGCTGCAGTTGCAAAAGAGGTTTATTCAAACTTGGCGGTTTCGCTTTAAAGCCTTCCTGATCCCGCCCTCCCCGGGCGGGAATGCTGTAGGAGGCGCGTATTCACAGTCCCGTCCCGCGCCGGGCTTTTCCCCTTGCCGGTGAAGCAGGCTTGGCGCCCTCTTTGGGACCGGCCTCTATGCCGGCCCAAGCCGCTTTGTGAGCCGGTTCGAGTGCGCTGGGAAGTGGGTCGCCACAATATCAACCTGACTTACTTGGAGCAGTCTGGATTTGATAAACTGATGGACTGTCTCTCTCAACGACATCGTACAGTCCCACAAATTTCGGAGTTGTAAAGGGCCTGGTTGATGTACTGAGATCATAACCTTCTGTCCCGTCTTCAACTCGCTCGGTTTTGTTCACACATCAAAATAAGCTTTACTCTACTGTTTCGTCCGTCCCGTGTTATATAACCATATAACAATCACAGCACGGAATCAGGCCATCTCGGCCCTCCTAGTCCGTGCGGAACTCTTAATCTCACCTAGTCCCACCTACCCGCACTCAGCCCATAACCCTCCACTCCTTTCCTGTTCATATACCTATCCAATTTGGGCTGCAGTATAACGGGCTTCCTTTATAGTGTCATGAATTGTTGCACCCACTTGTCCTTTACAATACTATCACACTCAGGCTCCAAGAACTCTAGCCCAACCATTCTAACCCTCTCATTTCTCTCCCACTCTTCAACTTCAAAGGTGTAAATAGAAGCTTGAGTGGTACAGAATACCACAAGGACTTGTTGCTTTGCCATTTTATCTAACATTTTCCTTAAAGTTCTGTTCATCCGTTCAACAATTCCACTGATTGGGGTCGATAAGGGATAAGAAACCTCTGCTTTACCCAAACAGTCTCATCAGATTTTGCATCACTTTTACAGTGAACTGAGGCCCTTGATCTGATTCTAAACTCCTTGGCAATCCCCAATGAGTAAAGACTCTCTTGCCGAACTTGTCACACTTGTCAGGTTGTGGTAAATCTAATCAGGTCACCCAAGTGGCTCCACTACAGCCTATTCCTGCATATGGTGAACCCTTTTCTAAAGTTATTGTGGATTGTGTTGGCCCATTGCTAAAGACTAGAGCTGGTCATCAGTAGTTGCTAACCATTATGTGTACAGCATCCAGATCTCCAGAAGCAATACCTCTCAGGAATATCAAAGCTCCAACTGTGTCGAAGGCTCTCATAACATTTTCCACCCTATTTGGTTTGCCAAAAGAAATCCAGTCCGATCAAGGAAATAATTTTATGTCAGGGTTATTCCAGCCGGTAATTTACATACTGGGAGCCAAACAGATTATGTTTTCTGCACACTATCCAGAATTGCAAGGGGCTGAGAAAGATTCCATTCTACCCGCAAAACCATAATTAGGACTTTCTGTTTTGAAAATGAGAAGGATTGGGATGAGGGAGTTCATTTGCTTCTATTTGCAGGAAGGGATTCTGTGCAAGAGTCCCTAGGCTTTAGCCCCTTAGAGCTTGTGTTTGGGCACCAGCTTCGAGGTCCTTTGGCATTGTTAAGAGAGCAATGGACCAGCAATGACCTGCATATAAATTTGTTGGACTATGTTTTAAAGTTCAAGGGCAGATGGCAGAGAGCTTGTAACCCAGCTGGGGAGATTTTAAGATCTGTTCAGAGTAAGATGAAGACCTGGTATGATAAGAGAGCCAGAGCTAGGACAATTAAGCCAGGAGATACAGTGATTGTTCTTTTCCCTGTGCAAACAAATCCTCTGCAGGCCAGATTCCACGGTCCTGTGAAATTGTGTCCAAGGTCAATGATGTCGATTATGTTGTCAGAACTCCAGATAGAAGGAGTCCAACACAGCTCTGTCACATTAACGTGCTTAAGCTGTACTATGAAATGCCAACTGGAGTTGTAGTGGCTGCTGTGAAGCGGGACGGATCTGGGCTCTCTGAAGATTTTCTGGATGACCCTTCTGAGGTCCACTTTAAACCAAACATCATTCCGGCTAGATTGCCAAATTCCATTATTTTAGAAAACCTTGATGAAAAACTGGCTCATTTACAACCAGATCAGCAACAGCAAATGAAGCAGTTACCATGAAATTTCAAGATTCCAAAAAGAACAACAGTGGCCCCACATGGTGTAGATGTTGATGATGATAAACCTATAAAACAGCATCCTTGTCGCAGGAATGTGGAAAAGTGTAAACCTGATGATCACCAAATTGAGTATCTGTTAGAAAATGGTATTATTAGGCATTCTTCTTCAGATTTGAGCTCATGCTACCTAAACCAGATAGTAGGGTCAGGTTTTGCACTGATTACAGGAAGGTGAATGCTATAACGAAAACGGATGCTTATCCAATCCCTAGAGTAGATGATTGTGTAGACAAGGTTGGAAAAACTAAGTTTCTTACAAAAATCAATCTGTTAAAAGGGTATTGGTGTGTTTCATTAACAGACAGAGGTAGAGAAATTTCTGCATTTGTAACACCTTCTGGGTTTTATGAATACAACATTCTGCCATTTGGAATGAAAAATGCTTTTGAAACATTTCAGAGAATGATTAATTCTGTAATTCAAGGGTTAGAACATACAGCTGTCTATATTGATGACTTGGTCACAGGAAATGACACATGGGAAGCCCACATCTCCGCAGTAGAAAAGCTGTTTGAAAGGCTCTCAAAGGCCAACCTGACAGTTAACTTAGATAAGAGTGAATTTGGCCAGGCCACTGTGACCTATCTTGGTTACGTTGTAGGTCAGGGCAGGTTGGCTCCTGTTCAGGCAAAGGTTCAGGCTGTCTCTGAGTTTCCCATTCCATTTGGTAAGAATGCTCTCTGAAGATTTCTAGGACTGCTCAGGTATTATCTCTAGCTCTGTAAGAACTTTGCTGATATTGCCCTTCCATTGACTAACATCCTGAAGAAGGGTGAGAAATTTGTTTGGACAGAGCCTTGCTGAAAGGCATTTGACAAGTTGAAGGCCATCTTGTGTCATCAACCTGTGCTCAGGTCACCTGACTTTGAAAAGCCATTCTCCATAGCAGTGGATGCCAGTGACGAGGCTACAGGAGAAGTGTTATTACAAAGAGATGATCATGATGACATCCTGTGGCATACTTTTCAAAGAAACTCAATAAACATCAAAGAAATCATTCCACAATAGAGAAGGAATTATTGTCACTTGTTTTGGCTTTGCAACATTTTCATGTTTCCATCTGTACAGCGAGAGAGTGAGTTGAGTTGAGTGAGTTGAAGAGATCACTACAGCAGTGGCCATTCCCAATATTTCTCAGTCTCCAGAAGATTGTGACAATTTGTGGCACACAGTGCATATTGGATATGTGACTGTCAATTTGTATGATCCATACTTGGATTTCTGGAGTATTCAGTGGCAGCCACGTCTTGTTGATCCATACATGCATTCTGGTGTGTTACGTGGCAACCGCTTGTGTTGAGGTATACTCCGTGACTGTCACCTTGTGATATCCCTACGTGGATCTTGGAAGTTAGGTGTCACTTTCTCATCCCTGCGTGGACTCTAGCATTTCAGTGATGACCTCTCGACTTCTGGAATCTTCTGTGACTGTCACCTTGTTATCCCTGCATGGATCCAGTCTGATCACTTGTCCTCTGGAATTTATGAACCCTTCCTCACAGACACCTGTACCTGTTCCCGTGGATTCCGGAACTTTCTGGATAGCCATCCGAGCACTCTGTTTGAGTGAGACTTGGGAAGAACTGTTTCCAGGCTTCCACAGTTTGTGAGCTAAGATGCATTGCACTGTTAATTTTTGGTTAGGGAAGCAATTGTTTTAATTGTCTATATATTGGGTAGATCTTGAAAATATATTTGTTTAACATTAAAATCTGTGTCTGTGGTCTATGGCCACTGGCACATAACATGTAGGAGATTGAACTGAGCTAAGGGACAGTGTGCAAATGGTAAAGAGGATGTTGAAGGACAGATCCTCAGTGAGTTTGAGTTATCATTGGGCAGGAATGGGGGGAGAGGACACTGAAGAAGATTTTCCATCTATTATATAAAAAATAGAATGGAACCCAGCAAGGTTAAACACATCCATCTGCAGAACAAATAAAATCCTAATTCAATGATTCAATAAGGTTAAAGATGCAAATTAATCAATCAGGAAAACACTTTTGATGTAATGTACGTGGATCTTAGTGAGGAATGAGATTTGAAATCCTGATGTGGGCTGATACTATCATGTGGTTAGGTTGGAATGTGACAGATTTGAACATCAGAAAATTGAAAAACAATAAGGATTTTGGAGCAGCAAGAGAATGATGATGGGAGCAGAAATTTGCAAATACTGTGGTTATCTTCGGACTTGGTTTCATACAGTGGGGTGAAAATGGAGATTCAATAGCAGGTATGACAATACCTGAAGGAGAAACTATTAAAACTGTCAGTAAACATTGAGACTGAAAGGGAAATAGGTAGATTCAAATGAGTAAAGTGGGCAGCGGTAGGTGTATATATGTGTGTTTTGTGTTTATAAATGACATAGAGACTTTTTTGATGTTGCGCTTGGAAAGGAGATAATACAGAATCGCCACCATTGAGCACATCGACAGAGCGCTGTCACCGGAAAGCAGCATCCATCATCAAGGACTTCCACCACCCAGGCCGTGCTCTCCTCTCGCTGCTGTCATCAGGTAGAAGGTACCGGAGCTTCAGGACCCACACCACCAGGTTCAGGAACAGTTACAGGAGTCCCCCACTTTACACCACTTGGCTTTTATGAGAGACCTACATTTGTACCTGTTTTTGCTAACCAAAAGAAATCTGAAGAGGATTTTTGCTTTTACTAAGAAAGGCACCCACTTAAAACTTGTGTTCACCCTGAGAAAGACCACCATGACCGTGAAGTCTTGCGCGGGCAGGTGTGTGCGCATGCGTATACTTGCATCTTTTTTTCTACAAATCAGTTTTTGGCTAAATCTTCCCGATTCTGGTAAGTGAAACTACACTGTACATACATTATTTCTACTTCATATAGAAAAAAGGTGCCCGTGTTAAACTTGTGTTTACCCCGAGAAAGACTATCATGACCGTGAAGTCTTGCATGGGCAGGTGTGTGCGCATGCGTGCACGTGCCGATTTTTGGTATGATTTGTTCGGTTATTTTTTGGGTCTGGGAACGCGCAAAAAATTTTCCCATTTAAGTTAATGGTAATTGCTTCTTTGCTGTACGCCATTTCAGCTTACGAAAGGTTTGATAAGAATGCTCTACTTTCAAATAGCGGGGAAAATGTGCATTAACATTCAACTATCAGACTCTTAAACCAGAGGGGATAACTTAAAATCTGCAGATGCTGGAAATTCAAGGCAACACACGAAATTCTGGAGGAACTCAACAGGTCAGTGCCTTCTGCACCCACGCTGAGCTCATTGATTTCATCAACTTTGCCTCCAACTTCCACCCTGTCCACAAATGTGTTTGATCTATTTCTGATATCTCTCTCCCCTTTCTCAATCTCTCTGTCTCCATCTCTGGAGACATTCTATCCACCAAGATCTTTTATAAGTGGTGGATACGTGGAATGCACTACCATTGACAGTGGTGGAGACGAATACCACAGGGTCTTTTAAGAGACTCTTAGATAGGCACATGGACCTTAGAAAAGTAGAGGGCTATGTGGTAGGGTAATTCTGGGCCATTTCTAAACTAGGTTACATGGTCAACACAACTTTGTGGGCCGAAGGGCCTGTAATGCGCTGTAAATTTCCATGTTCTATAATCTCACAGCTACCTGCACTATAGCTCTTCCCACTCTGTCACATAAAAATTGTCATCTACTTGTCTCCATTCTTCCATCTCCACAGCATCTGCTGTCAGGATGAGGCTTTTCATTTCAGAACTAATGAGATGTCGGCCTTCTTCAAAGAAAGGGGCTTTCCTTCCTCCACCATCAATGTTGCCCTCAACCGTATCACTTTCATTTTGTGCACTACTGCCCTCACCCCATCCTCCCACCACAATACCAGGGATAGGGCCTGTTGTCCTCACCTACTCCCCATTAGCCTCTGCATCCAGCACATAATTGTCCGTAACTTTCACCATCTCCTACGGCACCAAGCACATCTTCACCCCCCCCCCACCCCGCAGCACCCCACTTTCCGCTTTCTGCAAGGATCACTCCCTATGCAACTCCCTTGTCCATTCATCCCTTCCCAACGATCTCCCTCCTGGTACTAATCCTTGCAAGCAGAACAACTGCCACATCTGCCCCTACAACTCTTCATTCCTTCTATTCAATTGTCTTCTGCCCTCTCCTATCAAATTCCCCCTCCCCCAGCCCTTTATCTCTTTCACTAATCAACTTCCCAGTTCTTAACTTCACTCCGTCCCCCTCTCACCTTGTCCTTCTTCCTCCCCTCCCCCCACCTCTTCCAGGTGTAAAGACCTGGTTCACACCTTTACTGTTGTGTTGCAGGTATTTCATTCAGCAGCTCGGCTTTCAGCCTGGTTAGGTCATTGTTGAAGATAAGGGATGATGTGGAATGTGTGCCAGGAGATCTTCTTCATGAGGGACAGTAAGGTTGTGCTTGGGTTTTTTTTGTTCGAGAGGAGATGAAGAGGAAGGTGCTGGGGAGAACCAGCTGTAACATACGATCTGGTGGGAGACCTGTTTGTTCAAGATGAACTGCGAGCGACGTTCAGAAGATGTGTGTCCTTTCACGTTGACCGAGGGCCCAGTGCGTGGGTGACAGAGAAGTTCAAGATGAGCTCCAGCTTGTGCACATTTGACTGTTTAATTAGAATGGGCTTTTTTCTTTGTGTTATTATTTACTAACCCTTCATTTAAGATTCATAAATATAATTCCTTTAATCATACGCAGTGTACTGTCTGTTATTTTGTGGCATTAATTTGTAACAGAGTAGTAATTGACACAGCACCCACACAGGTCTGGGGTGGGATCAAGCACGCCTCAATCTGACGAGCTCGGTGGGGCCGGAGGTTGTCTTTCTTAGACTTACACAGCCTAGGAAACCGGGGTGTTTCACACGGATTTCTCATCTTTTTTCCAGTCTTGATGAAGGGTCTCAGCCAGAAACGTTGACTCTTCATTCCTTTCCAAGAGAGATGTCTCTTTGACCTGGTGGTGATCAATTCTTTGGATCTGGTTCACCAGTTACCAGTGGACTTCCTGGGAACCCTCTCTCTCTGTACTTCTAAATGCCAAACCATTTCTACATTTCAGCCTGCTCCTCGTATATGGAAGTTTCAGTTTGAATCACAATGCCGGGGAGCATCCCAGTGTAGTGATGTTCCAATATTCAGTTTCTGAACAGTATTCACAGAATAACAATGTAGTTTCACTCCCAAGGCTGGGATTAGTTATTGTCAAGACCATATCAATTGATCATTGACAATGGGTTCTTATTTCATTTGCTGGATGGGCACATGAAGAAACATCAGTGTAGTGACATGCACATCAGACTGGACGGCAGACAGGAAAAACCCCAGGTTATCAAATGTGTTTCCAGAAACAACAACAAGCTAGTTTTATCCCTCCCAGTGACTCCACACCTGCCCATGTCATTGAGCTCACCGTAGCTTCGTCATCCCCGTGCCCTGACGTCTGACCCATCTGTGAGATGGTTGGGTCGCATCATATTGAGGAGGCTCGATACCAACCTGACCAACTGAGGTCCATTTCCATAACCTGCAACACTTTGTTTATTAATCCTGTGTTGAATCATTTGTGTCGATCTGTTATTTCAGTTTCCATACAGCTTTAATGTTGTTTATTTCTCCACATGGAATCTAGGAGACAAACGCTGGGGATGGTCCCTGAATGTCTGTAACGTTGTGTCTCTTGTCTGCATTCTCATTGCCTTCATTTGCTGAACTGTATTTAAAGGTAAGTGCAAAGATATTCCTTATTAACATGAAAATGCTAAACTTGGTACAGTGTAGAATGTTGGACCGGATAAATACCTCAGTCAGTACATTGTCGGCTGCTTTTTCTGGAACAACTACACCGACATGCTTTGGTTCAGTGTAGCAGTTTATGAAAGATCAGATTGTGTATTGGAACATAGAAGGCATTTGATAAATCCATTATCAGAACACTTTCACAAAGTGGAAGACATTGATAATTGGGTCAGTGCAAGAACAAATAGGTCACTCGCAGGAGGCGGAGGATAAGGATAATTTGCAAAGATGTAAGTAATAGTGTCCCGCAAGGAATTCTGGGTCTGCAACTTTTCACATGCTGACACAGGTGAGTAGATAGGGTCATAGAAGCAAGTTTTCCAAAGATGATATTCAACAGGGTGGATGGTAATGTTACATCAGAGAGACTAAAAGGTGACGTAGGCTTAGAAAATGTAGAATCCTCAAGTAGAGTTAAGAAACTTCAAAGGCAAAAAATACACAGATAGGAGATAAATACAGGCCTCTGAACAGCAGCCAGGATGTAGGGTACAAATTACAGAGGGAGCGAGAAAAGACATGTAAAAATTTCAAAAAATTTTTAGCTCTGAATCCTTGCCAGAAGGGTTCAGTAGCCATCATTTATAATATGATCATGAAAATACAGCCAGAAGTATCAGGAAAAATTAAGAAGGAATGGGAAAAAGAATTTCATTGTCTTATACCCACTGAGCATTGGGAGAAAATTTTACAATTAGTCAATTCTTCTATTTGTGCTAAACATGCCTTAATACAATTTAAGGTTGCACATAGGGCTCACATGTCTAAGGATAAACTTGCTCGATTTTATTCTAATGTTAATCCAACCTGTGACAGATGTCATTCCGAAGTCGCTTCATTGACCCAAATGTTTTGGTCTTGCCCTTGCTTGCAAAATTATTGGAAAGATATTTTCGGTATTATTTCAAAAGTTCTGAATATTGAATTGCAACCGCATCTGATTATTGCAATTTTTGGTTTACCAATGGTGGATAATAGTTGTTTATTCCCCTCAGCCCGGCGGCTGATTGCATTTGTTATGTTAATGGCTAGAAGATCTATCCTATTGAATTGGAAAGAAATTAATCCTCCAACCATATTTCAGTGGTTTTCTCAAACTATTTCTTGTTAGAGTTTAGAAAAAATTAGAAGTGTTGTTTTTGACCCTTCAATTAAATTTGAAGAAACTTGGAGACTGTTAATTCAACATTTTCATATGAGCTAAACTGACTTTTCCTAAGCCTTACTTTTATTATCCTTAATTATTTGGATGGAGGTACGGAGTTATTGACGCTGCTGTGCATATTTGACTTAATGCAATGGCCCATGTTGCTTAGGTTTTGCTTTGGAAGGGTTTTTTTCTCTTATTTACTCCTTTTTTCGTAATCACTATGAGTTTGGGAGGTTATTATATATGGATTATTATCTATTTGTATTTATACCTTAACTTATTAATTATGTATTCTCAAACTCTCTGTATCTATGTTTCTCTTATGTTTGTTTAAAATTAATAAAAATATATAAAAAGAAAGAAAAATTTCATTATCTTGGGCATGGGGAATTTCAAATTCCAGGTAGGTAGGGAAAATCAGATTGGTGCTGGATCCAAGCAAAAGGAATTTGGAGAATCCCTGTGAGATTCAAGTTTAAATTTAATTATCATTCAACCATACATGAATACCCATGAATACAGCCAAATGAAACAATGTTACTTCAGGCCAATATGCAAAACACAGTACCAACAGTCACACACAGCACAAGCCCACATATAGCACATATAATATAACAGTAAGGTACAGTCACAAAAAAACAGTACCTAGTCCCTGAGTCCATAAATGTTGCAGCAGTCTGCAGTTGAAGACAATACAGCTTGTCTTCGCCCAGCGAACACTGGAGTTGCACCACACCGCCTTCCGAACCAACTCCGATGCCTCTCTCCTGGATGGGTTAAGGCCTGGTTCTCACTGCAACTGAGGTCACACAGCTCCCCCACCATCAGTCCCACCAATAAACCAGTGAACCGGACTTGCAGCGTTCCACGTTACCAATGTCCAACAGGTCCTGCAATAACAAGAAAAGCGACTAAAATAATCACTCACTATTAGACTGCACAACTCCTTCACACACCAACTCTGACATCTCTCTGTAGCAGGCAGCAACATGGCACACACCAAGTCCAGCTCCCTCAGTTTCTCTACCAAAGAGCAACTCACTGATGGGGTAGACCTGTGGTGTTTTCAAAACATGAGAAAAAGCCTCAGCTGCTTCAATGACTCTCGCCCAGTGGCACTCGCATCAACTGTGATGATGTGCTCTGAGGAACTAGTCATGGCAAGAATCAACTCCTGCCCAAGCACCTGGGCCCACTCCAATTTGCCTATTGCCACAATAGGTTTACAGCAGATATAACCTCACTGGCTCTCCAGTCAGCCCTGGATCACTGGACAGTAATGCTTACGCCAGTCTGCTGTTGGTTGACCACAACCAGTGTTCAACACAATCATACCCTCAGCTCTAATCAAACAACTCCAAAACCTGGGCCTCTGTACCTCCCTCTGCAACTGTATCCTTAACTTCCTCACTGGGATTCCACAGTCTGTGTGGATCAGGAATAACACCTCCCCCTCACTAGCAACAACACTGGCGCACCTCAATGATACAGACTTCACCCACTGCCCTACTCACACTGCACCCGTGACTGTGTGGCCAGCCACAGCTCAAACACCATTGATAAATTTGACAATGACACAACTATTGTCATCAGAATTTCAGATGATGACAAGAAGCCGTGCTGGAGTGAGATAGTTCTGCTGGTTGAATGGTGTTGCAGTTACAGCCTTGCACTCAGTGTCAGTAAGATCAAGGAGCTGACTGTGGACTTCAGCAAGGGTAAGTCAAGGGAACACACACCAGTCCTCACCGAGGGATTGGAGGTGGAAAGGATGAGCAGTTTCAATTTCATGGGTGTCAACATCTCCGAGTATCTATCCTGGGCCTGACAGATTGATGCAATTACAAAGAAGGCACAACAGTGGCCATATTTCATTCGGAGTTTGAGGAGAATTGGTGTGTCACCAGAGACAATTGCAAATTTCTACAGATGCACCCTGGAGAGAATTTTAAGTGACTGCATCACCCTGTGGTATGGAGTGGCCATTGCACAGGATCAGAAAAAGCTGCAGAAAGTTGTAAACTCAGTCAGCTCCACTATGGGCACCAGCCTCCCCAGCATCCAGGACACTTTCAAATGGTGATGCCTCTAAAAGGCGGCATCCATCATTGATGACCACCATAACCCTCAAAATACCCTCTTCTCATTACTACCATCAAGGGGAGATACAGGGGCCTTAAGATACACACTCAGTGTTTTAGGAACGGCTCCTTCTCTGCCATCATATTTCTGAATGGACATTGAACCCATGAACACATTCACAGTGTTATTCCCTCTCATTTTGCACTATTTATTCACTTATTTTACACATATTTTTTCTTATTTTATGACTATGTACTGTAATGTAATGCTGCTGCAAAACACAAAGTTCACAGCACATGCCAGTGATATTAAACCTGAGTCTGGTTGTTACTCGTGGACACTGAACCGGGGAGCGGTTCAGCTACTTGTGAAAGTGAAAGCCAGATAGATTCATTTTGTGAAATGACCGTGTATTCAGAAAGAAGGGTAGGTTACACCACTCGAACCTGCTCTGTCATTCCATGAGATTTATCACAATCAAGGACTCTGCCCGGGGTCTGCACACCCTCACAGGCGGTCTGGGGAACGGGTTTGGCAATCACACTTGGTCCGGACAATTAGTGTTTGATGGCAGCAGTAGTTAACTCCCTTCCTCTTGTTTCAGTCTTGTTGAGACTTGATCAAAGCCAGAGCAACATCATTGCTCCCCACTGGTTCTGGAAAAGAAAACAACCATTTAGACTGACACTGTTGGAAGTGATACTTACTTAGTATTAAACTATTACCACCGAGCCACTGTTCCCTTGTTAACTTTAGTTTGAAAGTTCTAGTTAATGGCCCTGTTGGCCAAGCATTTATTCTATTTCACTTATTTCTGCACATTTCCTGTTAAAAGTCAGTCAGCTGTTTAATAAGATTCAAGTCCTAGGCCTCAATACCTCCTTGTGCAATTGGATCCTCGATTTCCTCACTTGCAGACCCCAGTCAGTCCGAATTGGCAACAAAATCTCCTCCACAATCTCTACCAGTACAGATGTACCAGCAGGCTGTAGGATTAGCCCCCTGGTCTACTCACTTGACACTTGTATCCCTTGTACAGAAAAGCCCAGAAACAGTGGTGGATACAGCCCAGTCTATCACCAGTAAAGCCCTCCCCACCACTGAGCACATCGACATGGAGCACCGTCACAGGAAAGCAGCATCCATCATCAAGGACCCCCACCATCTAGGCCGTGCTCTTTCCTCACTGCTGACATCTGGAAGAAGATTCAGGAGCCTCAAGACCCCCCAAACATCAGCTATTGAAGCAGATGGGGTAACTTCACTTGCCCCAGCAGTGAACTGTCCCCACTCAACTGGACTCACTTTCAAGGACTCTTCCATCTGATGTTCCTGATATTTGTTGCTTATTTATTCGGCAGTATTATTGTTGTTTCTTTTTCTCTTTCTTTTTGTATTTGCACAGATCTGACTGAGCTTTTTTGCAGTTGGTTGATGTCCATCGTGTTAGGTGTGGTCGTTCATTGACTCAGTTCTGTTTCCTGTATTTTCTGTGAACACCTGCAATAGAGTGAATCTCACGTTTGTATCTGGTGTCAAGTATTTACTTTGATAATAAACTTACTTTAAACTTTGATCAGCTTCAGTGTGTCTCTCGCTGTACCTGGGTCACAGCTGATGTTCACAGCATCTCATGCAACAAATAACCAGGACACAGCATTCCAATTCTCTTTTAGCAACAAAAATTTCCACTTTTGTATTAAATGGCCTTTTGCTTTTTAGCAGACAGAGGTATTTGACAAATCGTGAAACCCTTTTTACTGGGCGTCTCTGGAAATGCAGCTTGTTAGCCGCTCGTTAACAGCCACGAAACTCCACGGTGAGAAACCCAGCTTTCCGGTTTTGTATGTCTAGGGTGTAAACGACCTTTGTCCCACCAAATCAGTGAGGCTGGGATGTCTCGCCCACCCAGACCCCAGTTTGTGTGAATTAATGTCCTCTGCAAGAATTAACAAATCATACACTGCATATAATTATAAAGAAGTACAATTAAGAATGTTAAGCAAACATTTATTGAGGGAAAGAAAGAGAAAAAGCAAAAAGGGCCCATTATACTTGTACAATCAAATATGTACACAAGTGGGGCTCATCTGTAACTCACTCACAGGACCTTTGATCTGCATGAAAGCACACACGACCATGTCGAACAAACGGGTCCCCCACGAGAGTGCTGGTCCTTCCTCCTTGAAGCCATTCATCTACACAGAGCACCTTGTCTCCCATACAACCCTGCCCAGGCCTGCGCCCTGGAAAACTTCCAAGGTGTAAATCCATGGTTTCACGAGACTAACGGATGCCTACTCCTGGAGTAACCAATATCAGCTGCATCAGTAGAAAATGCATCTTCAGTATGGATACATCAGAGCTTGGAGTTCTTAAACCTTCAGGGATACTGTTTGATACTTTAGTATTTACCTTGATACACTGATAGGAACGTATCGTCTCCAAAACATCAGTCCGTTCCTTTACTAGGTCCGTATGTAATTTTAATTCTTTTCTTCTCTTTTTGAATAACCGCTGATTTACTTTCTGAAAATCTTCCTGTCCATCACACTCCCACTTGAAATGTCTGTCTTTTCCACTAGTGTAACAGGTCACTTCTCTCGTCAAGAGACCCCACTCAGGAGCCGCCCTCGCCTTGATACGTCCCACCAGTGAGTCCAGCTTCCTATCGGCCGTGTCAGGCTTGGTGATAGCACCAACCGATATCACCCGAAATTCCTCAGCTCTCAGATTTTTCCCAATGTCCTGTAACCCCTGCGTCTGTGGCATCAGGGTTCACTCTAACAACAGAGGCCACTACTGAGGACTGGCCCCACTGTCGGAAGCCTCCCATTCCTCCATTACGTTCTCCTCCTCTCTGACTCCTGTGAGTAACTCGGTAAAAGATGGCGGAGTTAATCGAATACTTCGAGCAATCATGACATGTGACAGCGCGCACTTCACAACTTGCTCGATCATCAAACAGTTTCTCCCAGACAAGTTGAATGCTCCCTTTGCGGCACCAAAAGGCAGCAGCTTCTCCAGCTTGGAAATGTGGACAGACAACTACCCTCCTTCCTCCAGAAATGTGTTCCTGAATTTCATCCGAAGATCGGCTGCACTTCCAGCAGAGCCAGAAGCATCTTCCACAAAATGCTGGAGGAACTCAGCAGGCCAGTCAGCATCTATGGAAGAGTACAGTCGATGTTTCTGGCTGAAACCAAACCGTCAACTGTACTCTTTACCATAGATGCTGCCTGGCCTGCTGAGTTCCTCCAGCATTTTGTGCCTGTTGCTCGGATTTCCACCATCTGCAGATTTCCTCCTGTTTCCAAAAGTATCTTCCAGAGCTTGTAGGTAATTAGCTGACATGGCTTGTGGATTTCCTTCCTTGAGGAACTTCACTATATCAGCCGCCAATCCTTCAAGCTCTCTACCAGCCGCTGTCTTTTCATATTATCTGAGCACAGTCATTCATCCCGTAACTGAGATGTCTGCTCAGCCCAAGCCTCATATTCTCCTTCCCCATCGGGTGTGGGCTTGACTCCAGAGAACACTCCCAGCCTGCAGTAACTTTGGCTCTCACCAGGTACACCTCTGCATTTATCAGCCAGTGATATAATAGCCAAAAAGAGCTCAGGATTTATATCAACAGCTGAAGGAATCAGTAGACCTCTCACATCAGACAACTCCTTTCCCTCACTCCGCAGAAACAAGAGCAATTTTTCTTTAACGTCCCCGCTCTCAGCTATGGGAAACATGAATTCCAATTGGGCACCCTCACCTCCACTTTCCTCTTCTCTGAAAGTATGGATGGCCTCTCCCGGGACCCCAATGGTAAGAGGCAGATCCATTCCTGTTACGTCAGCTCTGGTCTGAACTAACACCACATCTTTCCCCTCCGTTTGGTCAAATTGCCGCTTCACGATCGTAACTTTCCCTCATACTCCAACAGTACTTAAAACCCTAATCAACATTCATCTGGGCTGTGGAAGCACAGGCAAATCTTACTCTGCTGTGCTGACCACTGCATTGGTGCTGCTTCATGTACCCATGCTGAACTCATCAAATTCATCAGCTTTGCCTCTAAATTACACCCCGTCCTTAAATTCACTCAGTCTATTTCTAATACCTCCCTCCCCATCTCCGGAGACACCAATATCTTTAATAAACCTACTGATTCCCACTATTACCTTAACTATACCTCTCCCACCCTGTCTCCTGAGTGAAAACTGTTTTTCATTTCTTTGTTAGCCTGAAGTTTTGTGCCATTAACTCAATCCACCCCCACCCCCTCTGAGATTTGGAGTTATTTCCCTCACCTATTGCTGTCTCAATTGTCACTCATACCCAATAGGCTCTGCTGTTGGTGTGTGGGGCTCTCTAGAATAACCCCCATAGGGTGATTGCTCCATCCCTATTTCCAATCCCACCAGGACGTCCACCAGCTGTGATACCCTCCCTGATTAGCAATGCCACTCCCCCATCTCTTTTACCTCCTCCCTGTCTCAATTTAAACATCTAACTCCTGGAACATCCACTAGCCTTTCCTGCCCTTGTGACAGCCAAGTTGCAACATCATAGTTCCATGTACGGACCTAAGATCTAAGTTCATCATCCTTGTTCCTGATACTTCTTGCATTAAAAAAGGGCACACTTCAGTTTCGCTGTGTCAACTGCCTGTCCTTTCATAGAGCTTTTCTTTAACAACAGACCAACGTTACCTATTGCCCAATCCTCCAGCACCTAAGGATGTTTTAAATATCTCTGCTGAGGCCCTTGCAGTTTCTGTACTAGCCTCTCGCAGGGTCTGAGAGGACACATTATTAACCCTGGGAATTTATCCACCTTAGTTTGCCTAAAGACAGCAAACACTTCCTCCTCTGTAATCTGTGTAGGGTCCATTAACTCACTGCTGCATTGCCTCACATGTGTAGACTCTGTGCCTCATGTCCATCTCCCAAAACAGATGGAAAAAATCCATTTAAGATCTCCTCCATCTCTTTTGGCTCTTCAAATAAGTGACCACTCTGATGTCCCAGAGGACCAATTTTGTGTCTTTCTATCCATTTTCTCTTAACATATCTGTAGAATCCCTTCGGATTCTCATTCATCATGTCTACTAGAGCAACCTCATGTCTTCTTTTAGCCCTGCTGATTATCTGCTTCAGTGTTCTCTTGCATTTCCTATGCTGCTCAAGTACCTCATCCGTTCCTGGTCCTATACTTGCTCTGCACCTCCTCCTTTTTCTTAACCAGGGCTTCAATATCTCTTGATATTACCAAGGTTCCTAAACCTGTTGTCCTTGCCTTTTATTCTTATAGGAACATACAAACACTGTACTCTCAAAATTTCACTTTTGAAGGCCTCTCTCTTACCAAGGACACTTTTGCTAGGAAGCAACCTGTCCCAATTCACATTGGCCAGATCCTTTCTAACACCATCAAAACTGGCCTTTCTCTAATTTAGAATCTCAACCCAAGGACCAGACCTATCCTTTTCTATAGTTACCTTGAAACTAATGTCATTATGATTACTAGATGTAATGAGCTTCTGCCACCAGCCTTGTCTCATTCCATAATAGCAGATCTCGTACCACATTCTCTCTAGTTGGGACTTCTATGTATTCATTAAGAAAACTTCCCTAAACATATTTGATAAGCTCTTTCCCATCGAGTTCTTTCACAGCATAGGAGTCCCAGTTACAATGTGGCAAGTTAAAATCACCTACTATCACAACCTTATGTTTCTTGCAAAAGTCTGCGAATTCTCTACAAATTTGCTCCTGTAAATCCCGCAAACTGCTGGGTCGTCTATTAGATAATCCCATTATCGTGGTCATACATTTTTATTCCCAGTTCTACCCGCAGAGCCTCACTGGACGAGCTCTCCTGTCTATCCTGACTGAGCACTGTTGTGACATTTTCCCTCACGAGTAAAGCCACACCTCCCACTTTATTCCCTCCTGTTCTTTCACATCTAAAACAATGGAACCCCAGAACATTGAGCTTGTCCCTTCTGCAAACAAGTCTCACTAAAGATTACAATGTCATAATTCCACGTGCTGATCCAAGTCCTAAGCTCATCAACCTTTCTTACAATACTCCTGGCATAGAAATATACGCAGCTCAGGATATTAGTCACTCCATGGTCCTCTAGACTTAACAACTTCCTTCTCCACAACTACTCCATTATCTGTTCTGGTGCTGTGGTTCCTATCCCCCCTGCAACTCGAGTTTAACTCCTCCTGTGAAGCACCATCAAATCTTCCTGCGAGGATATTAATCCTCCTCCAGTGTAGGGGCAAACCATTCCTCCCGTATAGGTCCAACCTTCCCCAGAAGAGAGCCCAATTTTCCAAAAGGGTCAATTCCTTACAGGATCAGCCAAAAATTGATAAAGAGAATAATAAGTGAGAGTAAATCAGCTTGAGGCAGAACAGGCTGACTCGATACGTGAAAAGGAAAAGAGTGGACGGCAAAAATACCTCTCTCACATAAACACACGCACGCACACATTCTCCTTTGACCTCTCTCATTAACAAGGCATTTCACCCAGAATATCTGCTCACTGGATGTTTTATTTTCTTCCCACCATTCTCAGTAAACTCCAGAGACTGTTGTGAGTGAAAATCCCAGGAGATCAGCAGTTGCTGAGATACTCAAACCACCCCATCTGGCACCAATGATCACTCTATGATGGAAGTCACTTTGATCATATTTTCTTCCCCTTTCTGATGTTCGAACTGAACTGATTGACCATGTCTGTTATGAATTGAGTTGCTGGCACAAGACTGGCTGATTAGATATTCGCATTAATGAGCAGGTGTAGAGGTGTATGTAATGTTGCGGCCACTGAGTGTATCATGAGGAAGCAGAAAAGGCACATTGATTCAAACAAAGACTTTATGTCTATCTGCATGAAAGAGAAAATTCTCAGAAACAGCGAACTGAGGATCGTCTGATGGACTAATAGGTATCAATACTGAAGAAGTTAATGAGAGTAAAACTCATCAAAACCCATTGGATACATGACCTACAATCAAAGGTTTGAAAGTGCTGGGTAACTGAGATAGTGGATCCTCTGGGGATCATCTTAAATAAACATATGTCTTCTGTAGATGGATGCAGGTAAACGTGGCCCATTTCAAAAAGGAGCAAGATAGAAAATATGGAAGTTCTAAATCTGTTAACCTGAAATCAGTATTTGGGGAAAATCCTGGGATATTATACAATATTATGTTGTTTAGAAAACAGTCAGCATTAACATGGGATTCCTGAAGGGGAAATCATGCTGTGGTGTAAAAAGTCCCACAATAGGTGAGTGAACAAGATTCCCCCACTTGGAATTGTGGGATGGCATATACCAGTGAAGGTTCAGAGATGAATGTTGTTTCTTTTGTTTCTCAAACACCTCTCAGTCCAGTAAAAATGAACAAACTATTCAACAGGAGAATGGAAATTTTCTGCACTCAGAGGACTGTAAACATTTGTAGTTCTCTGTCTTGGTAATTTATTGCATTAGAAATTGTTAAAACTGAAACATATGATGTTTTATGAAAAGGTGGAATCTTGAACTCATAATCTACCTTGCTGTGACCTTTCACCTTGCTATCTACATTGCACTTTCTCTGTAAAGCTTTATTCTGACACTGTTATTGTAACACCTCAGTGCACAGTGTAATGAATTGATCTGTACGAAGAGTATATGAGACAAGTCCTTTACTTTATTTGTGACAATAATAAACTAATTTACCAGCTTCATTTGCGGTGATTGGAACTTCAACCATGACCTTGTGGACTGACACAGCAGGTTCCAATGTCATAAACTACCCTTATTCCTCAATACATTGTTCAGTCCCATAATCAGACTGAGTCTACCTTCCTTTCATTTTCACAGGTAGCTGAACCACTCCCTGGTTCAATGTTCAACGTTTATGATTGGAAGCTGTTGTTGATTTTACTCTCCACACATCATCCAGTCTCAGTGCTCAGAGTCCAAAGTCCAGGAATCTGAGACTCTGGAAACTTCCCTGAATTGTCTGGAAACTTCGGCTCCCGCTCGGTGCTCGGACATGTTGTTGCTTGCTCTTCTCTTCACGCTGGGAGTGTTTAACACGGAAGGTAAGGAGATTGTTTACATAGACGCTCAGTCAGGACACGGGAATGGTTTAGACAGATATCCAGATGGGACATCCCCACTCCAGCACTCAATATCACAGCCCCACCCAGGGACAAGATGGCACCCGCCCGTCATCTCCTCAACGGACTATCCAGGCAGCCTCCTCCTGTACTGTCATGTGGAGGCTAGACACAGATCAGAGGTACAGCACCTCTTATTATTAGAACATTGGAAAGATTTTGACAAGAACAGGCCATTCTACCAGCTTACCAAATTCCTATTCACACGGTGTGTTGAACTACTATCAACTACATAACTAGGTAGTTTGTTCAATGTGTCTGCAACTCAATGTATAAAGAAATGCTTCCTGATGTTAGTCTGAAATCTCTCTTTAACCGGTCTCCACCTCGTCCTCACTGATGGATTAATTTTAAAGTAGCAGCTGGCATCCACCTTACTTACACCCTTAATGACCTTGAACACTTCTATCATGTCTCCTCTTGTTCTACATCTACTTGGGCTAAAACAATTCAGTTCCTTCAATCTTTCTTCATAGTTCATACCCTGCAGACCTGGAATGAGTCTCGTTGCCCATCTCTAACCTCTCTCCTGTGCCTTTACATCCCTCACAGTATATGGAGACCAAAATTGTTCTCCATTCTCAAGGTGTCGCCTCATAAGCACATTTTACAGCTAAAGGAGAACGTCTCTAGACTTGAAATCCACTGAGCGCATTTTATAGGCCAACGTTCTGTAAGCCTTCCTAATCACTTCTGTGCATTGTCTAGATGTGGATAGTGATGAGTCTACCAGGGTGCCCAAACCCGCTCATACAGTGCACTTTCTGACTCAAGAACACCCATTGTATGTTTATATCTATCATTTCCACTCCCTATATATATTTTACATTTATTTAAACTAAATTTCATCTGCTGTTTATCTGCCCACATCTGGATTTTGTTTAGATCCAACTGTACTGATCCTGCTGCCTGAATGTTATCATGTTGTTACATTCTGAATGTTATTATGTCTTGGCAGTCTCCAGCCTGATGGCATGAATACTGATTTTCCCAGCCACCGCCCCACTGCCCCTCTACCTCACCCACCAGCCACCAGCCCCAAAATACTATCTCATTTTCCTTCCCACCCTCTCCATCTGTCTATCACCCACACATTCCTCCGTCTGGTTTCCCTCCTCACCTCCTTCCATTGATTCTGTCCTGTCCAATCAGATTATTCATCCTTTCCTCTGTTCAACCTATCAGCTCCCTGCTTCTTACACCATTCCCACTTTTTATACTCCTTCACCCGCTGATCACTCCCCCCATACCTGGATCTACTCTCACCTACCAGATTTTGTTCCACCCCTCCCACCCCACATCTTATAGCTCACTCTCCGCACTTTCATTCCACTCTTAATGAAGGGTCTCAACCTGAAATGTCTACTGTCTATTTCCCTCCAGAGATGTTGCCTGACTCCAGGTGATGGGTACATCACATCAAACCATGGGGACTTATCAACCTTAATGTTCTTCAAGAGACCCAATTTTTTCTTTATCTGAAAATGCCCTGGTGTATTAGCCCAGTCCACACTGATCTTGCTGTCCTCCTCATCCTTCTCCTTGGTACACGCTCCATCCTTTATCCTTACGGCGATGTCTTCCTGGCAGCTTACAAAACCAATAGATATTGCTTTTTATGAACTACCATTGCTGGTATCTGCCACCTATGATTTTTCTTTAAGAAACATGCTTTTGAACTGTCTAAACAAACTGGTAATTTTACGATCTCCTGAAGGATTCTTAGTTGCTTAGCTTCAGTCCATCCCCCTACTGGGGCGTAGCTCACCAAAGTCCTCTGTCCTGGGCCAGTGATTCAAGTATTCCCCAGGTGTAGCCCATCATACGTCTTTGTGGCAAAGATGTTTTTCTCTCCCAGGGTTAAGGTCTTTAGAGCTTTTGTTGCGGTGTCTGTAGCTCTGGGTATTTTAATGGGATGGGGCTGCTGTCCCGATGCCAAACCCCTCCTTTCTCAGCCCAAGCTTGGGACCATCCATGGCAGTTTCCCAAAGGATTCGGCTCAGATTGATTGATTGGTTGGTTGATTTAACCATTGATCAATTCATCAATTGATTGAATTTGCACCTTTAGTTTACTTTTGCACATTGGTTGTTTGTCAGTGTTGGTTTTTGTGCATTTTTCATTGATTCTATTGTTATTTCATTGTTCTACTGTGAATGCCTGCAAGAAAATGAATCTTAGGGCACAAACTAGTTTCTGGGCTGACTTTGGTTTATTTCTTATAATTTTCATGTTGGTTCTTGTAAAAATTATGTTTATCTTTAATATATTTTCTCCTTGTGAACACTGCTTATATTATGTATCAGTGTTGACACTGCAAGTAAGTTTTTCATTGCGGCCGTGCACAGATGTACATGCACAGTGACGGTCGAATGGGTGGGAGCTCAGAGTGTGGGTGAAGATATGAAACAGCAAATGGCTGAAAGCATTGATAAGGACATGAGAAAACAGGAGCTGTTAAGATCAGGAAAAGAAAATAATAGGAACTGTAGTTGGCCATCCAGCCCATGAAACTTACCATCATTTAATCTGACCATGGCTGATAGGCCCCAGGCTTCATCTGACATTTTGTATATTCTTTAATTCCCTAATCATCCAGAAAATCATCTATTTCCTCTTTAAAAGGCAGAGTCTCCATTACCCTTTGGGGTTGAGTATTCCAGTGAGTCTCTGCCTTCTCTGAGAGGAAATTCCTGTGTGCGTCAGTTTTAAATCAGTGGCCCCTAACCTGCCTGGCCTGCTGAGTTCCTCCAGCATTTTGTGTGTGTTGCTCGGATTTCCAGCATCTGCAGATTTCCTCTTTTTGTGATTTTAACAGTGTCACTCTGTTTGAGATTCTGTCACTGCGGGAAATATCTTAACATCTTCCTTGACATGCCCAGTTCTTCTACCTGCAAAGAATATATATGCTCTGTCCACAACCGGTAGGAATTCTGGGTGGCCAGCCATTTTAATTCCACTCCCCATTCCCATTCTGACATGTCAGTCCGAGGCCTCCTGTACTGCCATGATGAGGTCATTCTCCGGTTGCAGGAGCAATACACCTTGGGGAGGCACGACAGAGCAGTGGCTAGCACAATGTTTTACCGTACAGGCGACACAGGTTCAGTTCCTGCCACTGCCTGTAAGGAGTCTATACGTTCTACCGGTGACTACATGGGGTTCCTCTGGGTCCTCTGGTTTCCGCCCACAGTCCACAGATGTGCTGGTTGGTAGATTAATTGGTCATTGTAAATTGTCCCGTGATTGGACTAGGATTAAATCAGGGGATTGCTGGGTAGTGTGACTCGAAGGGCCAATTCCACACTATAGATCACTAAATAAGTAAATAAACCTTTCGGGTATTGGTAACATGTATTAATTATATAGAATCCTGCAGGACAGAAGCCTTGAAAATTTTGTAGTTCATGTCAGAGGAAGCCTGGATCACCTTTTTGGTTCAGAATGTTGGAAGTTTAAGGTTTACGGGACAAACACAGGCAAGTAGTATTAGCTTTAGATCAGCAACGTCTGAAGATGGACCAATATGGAGGATGGATTTTTGTTAGGTAGACAAGATTGTTTATGAACTAAATGCATTTCTGTCAATCTTCACAGAGATTACAAGAAGCTAAGGGAGTGAATCACTGAATGGAATTTGTATTAATAAATAAAAACAGACTGGAAATGTAGAAATAGCAATCGCTGTAAAGAACTGGTACTGACAAAACTAATGGGATTGAAGGTGACAAATCCTAAGACTCGATAACCTAAATTCAATAGTTTGAGAAAGGTAATTATGAAAAAGGTGGATTGTGTTTCTGGTTTTCCAGACTTCCATGAATTCTGGATGGCTCCTGTGGATTGGAGGGTGGCAAATGTGAACACACAAAGAAAGAAAGGAGACAGAAAGCAGGAAACGATAGAGTTGTTGACATCAGTAGAAAGAAAATGTTGGAATTAGTGACAAAGGATGTGAACCATTTGGGAAAGAACAAAAACAGAGAACATTGGTAACATATGAGACCAAGTAGGTCAAAGCAGATTCTGCCTCTCTGTCTGTGTTATGTGTCACTAATCACAAGTCTAAGGCATATCATGACCACCTGACCAGGCTGTTCCAACGGAGAGAAAATCAGAGCCAAATCATAGATGGATGACTGGTAGAAATGGCCAGTTCTGATACAGCCAGGAACAAGTTACCAAACGTTGGGGAATTCAATATTGAGTCTGGAAGGTTGCACTGTGTAACACTATGCACTCGTTGTAACAGGGCAGGAGGCTGTAGACATTGAGGTCAAAGTACTGAAGTGGCAGGCAATAGAGAATGGCTGCTCTCTGTGGATTGAACACCGGGGATCCTAAAGGGATCACACAATGTGCTTTTGATTTTCCCAGTGTCGAGCACTGAATGCAGTCACTCGATTGGGGGAGGTGCAAGTGAATCACTGATCACCTGAAAAACTGCTTGTGCCTCTGAATGATGGGGATGGAAGTGGAGGAAATATAAACTGCATACCCGGAGGGTGCAGAAGAAAATGCCACAAGATGGCAAGTGGTTGGTGAGATAAAAAAAGCAGAAAATGCTTGAAATACTCAGCAAGTCAGGCAGCATCTCCAGGAAGAGAAAGTTACAACTTGAAGACTGACTATTTCAAGCACTTTTTTAAAGATTTGCAGTATCCGCAGTACTTTATTCTTGAAATGGTTAGTGTGGAGAGAGATAAGCCAAGGAGTCAGAAAGAGACCAATATTTCTGAACTGCTGAAAGGAGGAAGGGAAGATGTGCCTGATGGAATTTTGCTGGAGCTGGTGGGAATTGTGAAGGATGTGGAGATCAGTGGGGCAGAAGCTGAGGAGTAGGACAGTTTCAGTAGCTGCTGTTTTCATGGGTGAAGTAATATTACACAAAGACCCAATTGTTTTCAGGCCAGAGGTGATTATAGACAGTTAGTTACTCCATGTGTGATGGCAGAGGGATATGAATAGGGAAGTGCTTGCAGATTTTTAAGTTTAGTGTGGGATTATCCTTTACTGCTGCCAGTCCTGATAAAGGGGAGTAGTAATAGAAACATAGAAAACCTACAGCACAATACAGGCCCTTCGGCCCACAAAGTTGTGCACAACATGTCCCTATCTTAGAAATTACTAGGCCTACCCATAGCCCTCTATTTTTCGAAGCTCCATGTACCTATCCAAAAGCCTCTTAAAAGATCCTATTGTATCCACCTCCACCACCGTTGCTGGCAGCCCATTCCATGCACTCACCCACTCTCTGCGTGAAAAACTTACCCCTGTCATCTCCTCTGTACCTACTCCCCAGCACCTTAAACCTGTGCCCTCTTGTGGCAACCATTTCAGCCCTGGGAAAAAGCCTCTGACTATCCACACAATCAATGCCTCTTATCATCTTATACACCTCTATCAGGTCACCTCTCATCCTCGGTCGCTCCAAGGAGAAAAGGCCAAGTTCACTCAACCTATTCTCATAAGGCATGCTCCCCAATCCAGGCAACATCCCTGTAGATCTCCTCTGCACCTTTTCTACGGCTTCCACATCCTTCCTGTCGTGAGTTGAGCAGAACTGAGCACAGTACTCCAAGTGGGGTCTGACCAGGGTCCTATATAGCTGCAACATTACCTCTCTGCTCCTAAATCGAATTCCACGATTGATGAAGGCCAATACATCGTACGCCTTCTTAACCACAGAGTCAACCTGAGCAGCTGCTTTGAGCGTCCTATGGACTCGGACCCAAAGATCCCTCTGATCCTCTACACTGCCAAGAGTCTCACCATTAATGCTATATTCTGCACACTCCTCCCTCTCTGATAGTGATTGGAAGTGTGGGGTGGGGAAATCGTGCTGTTGGTAGTACAGGCTCTTCTTGGTGTTATGTCAGTGGGAAATCTTCTGAGGGAAGTTCCTCATCCTAACCATATCGAGTCGTCTTATCTGCTAAATCATTCCAATCCATGTCTCCACATCCTCAGGATGTGCTGGGGCGGCCCACAAGCGTCGCCACACATTCCGGAGCCAACACGGCAGGTCCACGATGTCCAGCAGAACAACACAAGCAACAGCAACAACATCAAATCAAAACTACAACAACAAAACAAGCCCCTTCCCCCTTCCCAGTCTCTCATGCACACCGGACAGGTTGCATCTGGGTTTCCAGTCTCCAGTCCCTGTTCTGTACTCACAGACACACAGTCGATGAGTGTGTGAAATAGAGTAAACTGTGCAAATACAAACAAAATAAATAATAATAATAATAATAAATAAGCGATAACCATCGAGAACCTGAGATGAAGAGTCCTTGAAAGTGAGTCTATTGGTTATGAGAGCATCTCAAAAGACGGGGCAAGTGTGGTGAACTATGTGCCTGTCTGGACATGCCCCCTTCTGACTGCTCCTGTGGCTCCTCCCACAGGCCCCTGTATAAAGGCGATTCAGGTCTAATCCTCTGCCTCATTCTCCAGGATGTAATATGATGGTCACTCACTGCTGGTTCCTTCTTCAGTCAATAAAAGCCGATATCTCGCCTACGTCTCAATGTGAGTTATTGATGGTGCATCAGCAAGTAAAGTTGAGTGAAGTTATCCCCTTGGTTCAAGAGCCTGATGGCTGAGGGATAGTAACTGTTTCTGAAACTGGAGGTGTGAGTCCTGAGGCTCCTGTGCCGCCTTTCTGATGGCATCAGCAAGAAGAGAGCCTGTCCTGGGAGGTGGAGGACCCTGGTACTGGATGCTGCTTCAGTGGTAAATTGAACAGATGGCACTTGTCCATTAGGTGTTCAGGGTTGGGGGAACACGAGTTTGACAAAACCGCCACATCGGAGCACCAGCAAGTTGCTGGTTGTGAGCAAAAGTCACCTTCACCTTTGAGTTGGTGAGCAAAAGTCGCTCACCTTCACCTTTGGCTTTTCCAAATCAACGGTTCAGTCCTTATGGAAAATCAAGAAGCCTTTCTGTTTGATTGTTGTATCTGGCATGCTGGGAGAAAGCCAAGTCTCACTCAGACATAGAACACAACAGTCCCTCATTTCCCTCCGAGACAGCAATCTTGTCGTCAGGTTCTCAGTTTTGATCTCCAGTGACTGCACGTTTGCAAACAAGATGCTGGGTAGAGGAGACCTCACCCCTTTGTTTTTCAGCCTTGCTTGGAGACCCCCCCCCCCCACCAACCTGCCTCATTTCTGGCTGTACTGCTGAACCCTCATCCGCTTAAAGGTGCCCGACCTGCCTGGTCTGCCAAGACCTTCAAATTGCACCCACGACTTTACACCCATGTCTGTGCTGACACACACAGCTCCAATCTGCTGATCAAATGACAAGACATTGATCGGCCTTATTACTAGGGTGACAAGACAGCCTACAGAGGAGAGGTGAACACCCTGACACAGTGGTGCCAAGAATACAACACCTCCCTCAATGTCCAAAACACAAAAGGGCTGATTGTGGATTACAGGAGGAATGGAGACAGGCTCGCCCTGATCAACATCAATGGGACTGCAGTTGACAGGGTGAGTAGTTTCAAATTCCTCAGTGTACACATCACTGAAGATCTCACATGGACTGTACACACCGGCTTTGTGGCAAAAAAGCATCTCTTCCACCTCAGGTGACTGAAGACGTTCAGTGTGAGCCCCCCAGTCCTCATGATCTTCTACAGGGGCACCATTGAGAGCATCCTGACTGGCTGTATCACCACCTGGTACAGGACCTGCACCAACCTCAATTGCCGGGCACTTCAGAGAGTGGTCGGTACGGACAGCCCAGCACATCTGTGGATGTGAACTTCCCTCCATTGAGAACACTTACAGTGGCAGGTGTGTGAAGAAGGCCTGGAAGATCATCGGGGTCACCAGTCACCCCAACCATAAACTGTTTCAGCTGCTTCCATCTGGCAGACGGTACCACAGTGTTAACGCAGGACTAGCAGGTGATGGGACAGCTTTGTTCTATTAATCAGTAGACATATGAATTCATGTCTGTACATTGTGATGGAGTCATAACACAAAGAGAACTTTGTGTTACAAAGATCTTTGTTAAAGATTTACTCCCTTGCGTTGTGGGATGGATATAAGATTTTAAATAAATTCAAATTCAAATTCAAATCTGTAGGTCATTAAGTTGATTTAAATTGACATTGCTTAGAGGGAAGTTACATGCTGTAGCTTGCCATTCTGTTATAAAGTTATCAATCCATGTACAGACATTGCCTGATCTCTTGGGCATTTCCAATATTTTCCATTACATCCCTCTCTCTTCATCTCCCCACTCTGTCTCTGCCTCTTCCCATCTCCCACCCCCTTATTCTTTCAGCCTTCCTCTTTCCCATTTCTTTCTGCCCCGTAATCTCCGACTTGTTCCCTCTATCCCTCTCTCTCTCGCTCTCTCACAATCTATCCGCACTTCTGCTGTTCCTCTCTGTGCACATCTCTCTCTCTCTCTCTCTCTCTCTCTCTCTTAATCGATCTGTGTCCCCTCCATCACTCCCTGTCTCCCACCACCTCCCTCCTCACATTCCCCTCACCCTGCCATCCCCTGGAGCAGCTCAATCTCTGAGTACTGGAGCTGAGGTAACTGTAAGAGCATCGGGAGGGACAGTGGGAGCAGGAGTAGGCCACTCGGTCTCACAAGTCTACCCCTCCATTCGATACGATCTGCCCCAGGCCTCAGCTCCTCATCTGTGTCTTTTGACACCAATTGAACACTCAAGTCTGTCATTGATTCTGTTGTGGTTATTATTCTCTGGATTTATTGGGTATGCTCACAAGAAAATAAATCCCAGGGTTGTACATGGTGACACATATGTAATTTAATAATAAATTTACTTTGAACTTTAACTTTATAACGGAACTGGCTAGTTTAAGAGAAGTTTGGATAGGTACGTTGACAGTAAGGACATCAATTGTCATGGTCCTGGTGCAGGTCGATGGGAGCAGGCAGTTTAAATTGTTTTAACATGGACTAGATGGGCTGAAGAGCCTGTTTCTGTGTTGTACTTCTCTATGACTCTAAACACAGACAGTGTGTTACCTGAAACTGTTGAAACTAAGCCCTGACAGTTTCAACATGACTCAAATGGTCGGAACTCCTGTATCAGTGCGTTGGTAAGTTAAAGGCCTGATTCCTCATTGTCTGTGAGTCCAGAACAGGGACTGGGGCTAGGAAACCCAGACACAGCCTGTGCTAAGTGTGTGAGTGAGTGGGAAGACGGAAAGGGGAAGTTTTGTTGTTGCTTGTGTTGTTCTGCTGGACATCGTGGACCTGCCGTGTTGGCTCCGGAATGTGTGGCGACGCTTGTGGGCTGCCAAGAACTTCCTGAGGTTGTGTTGGTTGTGATTGCAGCCGAATACATTTCACTAACGAGAAAATCAGAGCAACACACACAAAATACTGGAGCAACTCAGCAGGCCAGGCAGCATCTCGGAAAAGTGTACAGTCGACGTTTCGGGCCGAAACTCTTCAGCAGGACCCTTTGGTCTGAACAGAGAAGGGCAAGAAATGGATGCCAGCTTGGACCAGAGCCAATAAGAAGGTGGTGACGGTCAGTCAGATGACCAGTAGCCAATAACACTGTAATGCAACATTAGAATTGTTAAGGAATGAATAGAAAATCAGATGCTTCAAGTGCACTGGCAGAGATAACTCTCCCCAGAGACCCAGGGAGGAAGCTCGGCACACTGGCGCTGAGGGAAAACCACTGGTGAAGCACTTTTCAACGTCGCTCAGGGTAAAGTTTCGGACAGGAATTTAACTGATCACAAGAGCCTGTAGCAGTTGCCTGTCTGACTGAGGATTTGATAGACAGTCGGCACAAATGTGAAATGGAGTGAGATATATCAGAACAGGAAATCTAAAGGCATTGTGAGGAGGTGGTAAACATTAAAGAAAAGCTGATGTAGAGATGCAGAGATGCATGGATGGTGAATACGAACCAGTTTCAGATGAAGTGTGAGAAACTGGTTAAAGAAAAGAGAAAACGGGAGGAAGCCGAACAGGGAGCTGAGAACCAGGTGGAGGAATTAAACAAACAGTCGAGTGATTTAAAAGCAGCTAAAAATGTGATTGAGAAATCAGTAGATGAAAAGAAAAGCAACAGCAGGGACCATGCAAAGTGTTCAAAGCAAGTACAAAAGCTGCAGGGCCAACTTGCTGCCCAGAGAGGAATAGTATGTCCGTTTCGATCTGAAAGCGGGGAGCTGGATGATTACGCTACACCGCTCGGGGTACAGCAGCTGAGGATATAACATACACTACACCGCTCGGGGTACAGCAGCTGAGGGATATTGCTGAGGATATAAAATACACTACACCGCTCGGGGTACAGCAGCTGAGGGATATTACTGAGGATATAACATACACTACACCGCTCGGGGTACAGCAGCTGAGGGATATTACTGAGGATATAGCATACACTACACCGCTCGGGGTACAGCAGCTGAGCGATATTGCTGAGGATATAACATACACTACACCGCTCGGGGTACAGCAGCTGAGGGATATTGCTGAGGATATAACATACACTACACCGCTCGGGGTACAGCAGCTGAGGGATATTGCTGAGGATATAGCATACACTACACCGCTCAGGGTACAGCAGCTGAGGGATATTGCTGAGGGATATAACATACACTACACCGCTCGGGGTACAGCAGCTGAGGGATATTGCTGATGATATAACATACACTACACCGCTCGGGATACAGCAGCTGAGGGATATTGCTGAGGATATAACATACACTACACCGCTCAGGGTACAGCAGCTGAGGGATATTGCTGAGGGATATAACATACACTACACCGCTCGGGGTACAGCAGCTGAGGGATATTGCTGAGGATATAACATACACTACACCGCTCGGGGTACAGCAGCTGAGGGATATAACATACACTACACCGCTCGGGGTACAGCAGCTGAGGGATATTGCTGAGGATATAACATACACTACACCGCTCGGGGTACAGCAGCTGAGGGATATAACATACACTACACCGCTCGGGGTACAGCAGCTGAGTGATATAACATACACTACACCGCTCGGGGTACAGCAGCTGAGTGATATAACATACACTACACCGCTCGGGGTACAGCAGCTGAGGGATATAACATACACTACACACTTGGGGTACAGCAGCTGAGGGATATTGCTGAGGATATAACTCACTACACCACTCGGGGTACAGCAGCTGAGGGATATTACTGAGGATATAACATACACTACACCGCTCGGGGTACAGCAGCTGAGGGATATTGCTGAGGATATAACATACACTACACCGCTCGGGGTACAGCAGCTGAGGGATATTGCTGAGGATATTACATACACTACACCGCTCGGGGTACAGCAGCTGAGGGATATTGCTGAGGGATATAACATACACTACACCGCTCGGGGTACAGCAGCTGAGGGATATTGCTGAGGATATAACATACACTACACCGCTCGGGGTACAGCAGCTGAGTGATATAACATACACTACACCGCTCGGGGTACAGCAGCTGAGGGATATTATTGAGGATATAACATACACTACACCGCTCGGGGTACAGCAGCTGAGTGATATAACATACACTACACCGCTCGGGGTACAGCAGCTGAGGGATATAACATACACTACACCGCTCGGGGTACAGCAGCTGAGGGATATTGCTGAGGATATAACATACACTACACCGCTCGGGGTACAGCAGCTGAGGGTTATTGCTGAGGATATAACATACACTACACCGCTCGGGATACAGCAGCTGAGGGATATTGCTGAGGATATAACATACACTACACCGCTCGGGGTACAGCAGCTGAGGGATATTATTGAGGATATAACATACACTACACCGCTCGGGGTACAGCAGCTGAGGGATATTGCTGAGGATATAACATACACTACACCACTCGGGGTACAGCAGCTGAGGGATATTGCTGAGGATATAATATACACTACACCGCTCGGGGTACAGCAGCTGAGGGATATTGCTGAGGATATAACACACTACACCGCTCGGGGTACAGCAGCTGAGGGATATTGCTGAGGATATAACATACACTACACCGCTGAGGGTACAGCAGCTGAGGGATATTGCTGAGGATATAGCATACACTACACCGCTCGGGGTACAGCAGCTGAGGGATATTGCTGAGGATATAACATACACTACACTGCTCGGGGTACAGCAGCTGAGGGATATTGCTGAGGATATAACATACACTACACCGCTCGGGGTACAGCAGCTGAGGGATATTAGGAAAGATTTCAGGACATATATCAGAATCAGAATGAGAATCAGGTTTATGATTACTAGCATGTGATGTGAAATTTGTAAAGTTAGCAGCAATAGTTGAATGCAATACATAATCCAGCACAGAGAGAAAAAAATAATACATTATAATAAAAAGTTATGTAAATCATTTATGTATCTTGAATAGATTATTTAAAAATGTGCAAAATCAGAAATACTGTACATTAAAAAAAGTGAGGTAGTGTCCAAAGCTCCAATGTCCATTTAGGAATGAGATGACAGTGGGGAAGAAGCTGTTCCTGAATCGCTGAGTGTGTGCCTTCAGTTTTCTGTATCTCCTACCTGATGGTAACAGTGATAAAAGGGCATGGCCTGGGTGCTGGAGGTCTTTAATAACGGACGCTGCCTTTCTGAGACACCGCTCCCTAAAGATGCCCTGTGTAGTTTGTAGGCCAGTACTGAAGATGGAGTTCACTAGATTTACAACCTTCTGCAGCTTCTTTTGGTCCTGTGCATTAACCCCTCCATACCAGACCGTGATGCAGCTGTCATAATGCTCTCCACAGTACAACTATAGAAGGTTTTGAGTGTATCTGTTGACATGACAAATCTCTTCAACTCCTAATAAAGTATAGCCGCTGTCTTGCCTTCTTCATGCCTACATTGATGTATTGGGACCGGGTTAGATCCTCAGAGATCTTGACACCCAGGAACTTAAAGCTGCTCACTCTCTCCACTTCTGATCCCTCTATGAGGATTGGTATGTGTTCCCTTGTCTTACCCTTCCTGAAGTCCACAATCAACCCTTTCGTCTTACTGATGTTGAGTGCCAGGTTGTTGCTGTGGCACCACTCTACTAGTTGGCATATCTCACTCCTGTACGCCCTCTTGTCAGCATCTGAGATTCTACCAACAATGGATATATCGTCAGCAAATTTATAGATGTTATTTGAGCTGTGCCAAGCAAAATAGTCATGTGTACACAGAGAGTAGAGCAGTGGGCTAAGCACACACCCTTGAGGTGCACCAGTGTTGATCATCAGTGAAGAGGATATGCTAACACCAATCCGCACAGACTCTACGGATCCCTGGGGATGATCCTAGGGAACTGTTCCATGAATTTACTTACCAGAAAGCAATTCCTGGTCTCAGTATTGCCAAGGAAAGGTGATTGATTATAACGTGCTTGCATCTGAACATACACTTCACTTTGCCAGAAACACTGCGACATGCTGGGGGAACAAATAATGAGTTAAATAATGTGGTACTGACTGTTCAGGGTAATAACAACGGGAACCCAATCGATGAGTTGTGTAAATGTTCCCAGAGGAAAGGAGAACATACACTGCATTTGCGTCCTCTCTGTGGATGGTGTCCCGAGGGGTGTACGGATCAACATTAGATCGAGATCATTTCGAACCAGAACCACAAACAGATGGATAAGTACATTAGTGTCTCATATCACCAACAAATCTGGAAAGATGTTTGAACTGTTTGATCCCAGTGACCCTACACATACTGAGGCACGAGTACTGAGGAAAATGAATGGAGCATGGGAGAAGGAAGTACAGGAGTTCGATGTTAACTTTGGGAATAATTCAGAGGCAGCTAAAGTGTTTTCACTTCAAGAAAATACACAGGGTATCGTGTGGGGAAACGCAGGTCAGGGTAGAAGCCAGCAGAGAGATTGTAAAAGGGAAGTAACACAGTGCTGGATTTCCCCCGTACCCAATTGGGGAAGCTGTTGTTGGGGGCAGGATAATGCTGAAATCTGCTGTTTAGCAGAGGTAACTTGGGCCATTATGCCCGGAACCCCACAGCGGACAGTTCATATGATCAGAATCCCAACAATAATCAGTGATTGGTGTTACTGAAGGGTCAGAATATGTTGGAATTTTGGTTAATGTGGGGATTTCATGCTTTAGACTTGTTCAATGTTGGTTACCTGAGCATGATGAATAACTTTAAACATTTCTTTGTTTACAGTCTTAGAGTAACACAGTTCCTCAATATTGTTGGATTGTAACTCAATATATCTGGTAATGATTTAATCCTCACAGAAAGAAGATTTTCAGAAATGTTTTAATCTGGGAATGATTTGCATGTTTTAATTACGTGTAGTGTGGCCACTTGTGAATTCACTTGTGAGGGAGGAAGAGTGAGAGAAAGTGTGTGTGTGTGTGTGTGTGTGTGTGAAATAGAGAGAGAATGCAAAGGCTGTTTTTGAAGAGACTGTGCCTCTAAGAGTTGGTATCAATGTGGTATGTGACAGGGGCACCCAGCCAGCAGTTTTTCCCCCTTTCCTCTTTGGTCCTTTGAAAAATGTGTGAAAACTTTTCATGGAGAGAATTAACTGCTGATTTGCAGTTACTGGCAAAGATTCGCAGGGATGAACAGTACAAACATGGATTCTGGATATGAGATGCCCATATTTCAGAGGGAAATGGGCATTCAGGAAAACTGTTTACGAGTAGACAGTTAAATCTGGAACTAGAATTTAACATCTTGGAAAGACTGGAATATTTGGGAAGCAATTCTACAAACAAGAGAACATTTGCAGACGCCAGAAATCAAAGCAACACACACAAAATGCTGAAGGAACTCAGCAGGTCAGGCAGCATCTATGGGATGTTTCGGGCAGAGACCCTACTTCAGGACTGAAAAAAGAGATGAGAAGTCAGAGTAAGAAGGTGAGGGGAGGGGAGGAAGAAATACAAGGTACTGTATCAGGTGTGATGGGAGTGTGGAATGAGCTGCCAGATGAATTTGTAAATGGGGGCTCACTTTTAACAATTAAGAAATTTAGGGGAAGCTATGGCACTGGTTCCGCTTGCAAGGATAAGTGCTGGGATGTGTAATCATACAATCGTTCATTATTGTCTGCTCCTCAATGTGGATATTACATGCTATTTGTAAATCAATGAGATATTTTGTCATTCTATTTATTTCCTGTTTCACTGTCAGACATGAAGATTTCATTGGAATTGATTTTTCTTTTTGATAAAATAAATGCAGTGTTTCACACAGATCCAATCAAAACATTGCACAGTTGTAACAAGACCACCCTACTTTTGTACTCCTTCCTTCTTATGTTAAAGGTAGCATTATTTTTGCTTTTCTAGTTGTTGTATTTGAAAATTCACTTTGTGTTTTGCTTCTGAAGGGGCCTGATCTCACTAATCCTGAACATTCATTAGCCTCACTCCATTTTAAATTCCAGTGTGGCTGTTCTTCGATCATATTCCAATTACTATATGGTCCTCACTCTGTAACCATTCTTTATCCTGCCTTAGGATTCTTTTGTCTTCTTGCAGTTTATTTTCCAACCTAATTCCTTTCATTGTGGTCATTCATGCAACTCTAACCAAGACTAAATGGAAACCCAAGAGATTCAGCCGTTGCTGGAAATCCAGAGCACACATAGAAAATACTGGAGGAACTCAGCAGGTCAGGCAGCATCTGCAGACATAAGCAGTCAATGCTGGGGTGAAATCATTCTTCAGGAGTAATTGTGCCCCTTTACTCGTTCTTCATCCAGCAAAACTATAAAATGATGAATTATATTGTTTCCCTGTTTTTGCACAGTAACAAATCTTCTGTCTATGCTAATACATTTTTCTCAATTGGATGAGCTTATGGTGTGTGATTTTTCCTTAATGGGGTCTCCATCCCTCTGGAGATAATGAGAAGAGGGCATGTTCCAGCTGGTGAGGATCCTTAATGATGGGTGTCACTGTCTTGAGACACTGCCGTTGGAAGTTGTCCTCGATGGTGGGGAGGTCTGTGTCCGTGATGATTCTGATTGAGTCTACAACTCTCTGCATTCTCTTTCCCCTCATTCCCACTCACTCTTCCCATGCCTTCCCTCACATTTATAAGTTCATGGCTGGCATTTTACCTTCATACAACTCTCCTGCACTAATCCCATGATTCTCTTCATATTTAAAATCTTTCTCTTTCTTTTTTGAATGGATTATACTCAATGATGAAGCCCTTGTGTGAAGAAGCTTGTCATTTCTGTACTGAGTAGCCAACCCCTTATTTTGAGGTTGTGGACTCCCTTGAAAATGTAATCCTATTTTTAGCAAATTTAGTAAATCTTATTTGGATTATATTTAGTTGTTTAAAACTCTGGCAAGTACAGACCCATTCTGGTTAACCTCTCCCCGTTCAACAAGCTTGAAAGAACTTTCAAAAGAATGCACTCCAAAACTCAAGCCAACTGTCATAGCTCCACAACTGATTTTTAAAACTTAAAAATAAATTTTCATAATATAACATATATAGAAAAAGATTTGTTGCAAAAAGAGTATTGTATTTTATTTTTAAATTCTTAGTATCATCTATTCATCATATTCAGTAGTTTTAACTACTCTTAAACAGATCACAACTGATGTTGTGGCCCTCTAAGGTGATGGTCAATGTTTGAGGGGCTTCCCCACCCAACTCTGCCCCTCCACATGTGGTGGCAGAAGGAGCTTAGACTGTGATCTTTCCCCACAGAGCCTTTGCATTGTCTGCACTGAGCCTCAGCACAAACTCCCACAGCCTGGAATGTGTCAGTCAGGAGCATTCCCACACGGAAGCATTGCTGAGAATCCCTACCAACCATCCCACAATCTCTTTGACCCACTACTGTCAGGAAGGAGGTGCAAAAGCATCAGGAGTAGGACTGCCCGACTGGGTAACATCCGACGCTGAAGGCTAATTTCTTTGAAGTTACTGACAGAGAACGCCATTCCCACAAAGACAGTTTTTGTTTTACCGTCCCAGTCTGCTCCAGCCATTTCTGTTACATACTTCAGCAACTCCAAACAAGATGTCCGGCTCCTTCAGGTCGTCGGACCTGATAATGATTGTGACATTAGATCGGTCCAGTGACCTTGCTCTGACCAATGATGGTGATTCAGATGGTCATAGATGCCGATGAATTTGTGAACTGACCATGGATCTGAGCACAATACAGTGACAACATGCATGTTGAATGAGGTTTAGACCTGGGTACTTCCATCTCCTGACAACACCACCTCTCTTTTCCCTTCTTTCTTCCTGATTCTTGCCAAAGGTTTCTAAACAGCACACAAGCAGGGGAGAGTGAGCACCCGTGCCTGAGACCAGAATTGATCGGGAAGCTCTCTGTTTCCCACCGATTGATCTGGACTGAACTACAGATGTCTGTGTGGAGCAGTCTGAAGCAAATCCTGACCACGCCAAACCCGTTTTGGGGAGCATTTCTATTATGATCCACCCTGCGTGGTGAAGTCCTGAGTGATGGGCATTCAGAGTTTTTGATCAGGATTTCTCCCCTTCCATTGTAAACACCCGGGCTATCCTCCAGTTCATCTGGATATGCAGCATGGAACGAATCCGACAGGTCGCCGTGCACAATTCCCCAGAGAAAATTGCACCAAATGTTCCCTTCATTCCGATGACCGCCTTTGTGCGTGGCTACATCTAGTTGTGCGTGGATCTGAAGCACGTGGACACCGAGTGTCAATGTGCCGAGGTTCGACCCATCACTGGTGTTGTGGCCGATGGGTTTGCCCTGTTCTCCGGACACATACCCACGCGAGACAGACATCCGGTGCTGCTAGGAGATCAATTTGGTGAAGGACTCCCTTAGACGTGTCTTAAACCTGTTGATCTTCCAACAACAGCAAGAGGTGGAGAGTGAAGAAGTAAAGGCATCTCAGAGAGAAGCCAATTTTTTTAACTGATCAGGGAGAAGAGGCTAGACTGCGCAGGCGTGTAATGTAGCACGCCAAAGGTTTAAAAAAAGACCGCCATATACAGCGGCCATCGTCGTAGCGGCCATTGTCGGAGTGGACTGAGTCAGAGTGGGACGGCTTTGGCTCAACAGGCTTCAGCGTGAACAGACAGAGGCGAGGGTGGGTTCCGGTAAGTTTCGTTTTGTTTGAATAGAGTCGAGAGAATGCCAGGCAGGATGTTGGAATGCTCCTCTTGCAGGATGTGGGAAGTCAGGGAGACCTCCGGTCTCCCTGACAACGACACCTGCAAGAAGTGCATCCAGCTGCAGCTCCTAACAAACCCCGTTAGGGAACTGGAACAGGAGCTGGATGACCTCCGGATCATTCGGGAGAATGAGGAGTTTATAGATAGTAGCTACAGGGAGGCAGTTACGCCAAAGGAGCAGCACACAGATAATTCCCCCTTCTCCTTCGTCAGGTGAGGGAAGGGGAAGGGGCAGGCAGAGCAGGGCTCCCCTGTGGCCATTCCCCTCAACAACAAGTATACCGATTTGGATACTGCTGGGGGGGGGGGGGTGGTTTACCTGGGACAAGCTGTGGCAGCCGGATCTCTGGCACTGAGTCTGGTTCTGCAGTGCAGAAGGGAGGGGGGAAGAAGAGGAGAGTGATAGTGATAGGGGACTCGATAGTTAGAGGTACACACAGGAGATTCTGTGGTCGTGACAGGGACTCCCGGATGGTTTGTTGCCTCCCGGGAGCCAGGGTCAGGGATGTACCTCTGATCACGTGCACGGTATTCTGAAGTGGGAGGGTGAGCAGCCAGATGTCATGGTACACATCGGTACCAATGCTGTAGGAAGAAAGAGTGAGGAGGTCCTGAAGAGTGAGTATAGAGAGCTTGGTAGGAAGTTAAATAGCAGGGCCTCGAGAGTGGTAATCTCAGGATTGCTACCTGTGCCACGTGTCAGTGAGGGTAAGAGTAGGATGCTCTGGAGGATGAACACGTGGCTGAGGGGCAGGGTTTCAGATTTCAGGATCATGGGACTTCCTCAGGGGCAGGTGGGACCTATACAAGAGAGGGATTACTCCTGAACTACAGGGGGACCAATATCCTGGCAGGGAAGTTTGTTAGTGCTATTGGTGGGTGGGGGGGGGGAAGGTTAAACTCGATTTGCAGGGGGTTGGGAACCAGAGTTCCAGAGCAGACAGTGGAGTGGGGCTGAAAATAAATGAAGTTAAAGTTTCATGCAAAGTCACAAATAGAAGGGTTGTGTGAGGTGGTAATAATCTTCTGAGGTGTATTTCAATGCGAGGAGTATTGTGAGGAAGGCTGATGAGCTGAGGATATGGATTGACATGTGGAATGAATACATTGTAGCCATTAGTGAAACTTGGCTACAGGAGGGGCAGGATTGGCAGCTTAATATTCCGGGGTTCCGATGTTTCAGACATGATAGAGGCAGAGGGATGAAGGGTGGGGGGTTGGGTGGCATTGCTAGTCAGGGAAAATGTTACAGCAGCGCTCAGGCAGGACAGATTAGAGGGCTTGTCTACCAAGGCCATATGGGTGGAGTTGAGAAACAGAAAAGGTATGACCACATTAATGGGGTTGTACTATAGACCACCCAATAGTCAGTGAGAATTGGAGGAGCAAATCTGCAGAGAGATAGCAGACAACTGCAGGAAACGTAAAGTTGTGATAGTAGGGGATTTTAATATTCCATGTATTGATTGGGACTCCCATACTGTTAAAGGTCTAGCATGAGGAAATCTGCAGATGCTGGAAATTCAAACAACAACACACACAAAATGCTGGTGGAACACAGCAGGCCAGGCAGCATCTATAGGGAGAAGCGCTGTCGACGTTTCGGGCCGAGACCTGACGAATAGATGCTGCCTGGCCTGCTGTGTTCCACCAGCATTTTGTGTGTGTTGCTGTTAAAGGTCTAGATGGGTTAAAGTTTGTAAAATGTGTTCAGGAAAGTTTTCTAAATCAATATATAGAGGTACCGACTAGAGAGGATGCAATATTAGATCTATTAGGAAACAAGTTAGGACAGGTGACGGAAGTGTGTGTAGGGGAACACTTTGGTTCCAGTGATCATAATTCCATTAGTTTCAACCTGATCATGGATAAAGATAGATCTGGTCCTTGGGTTGAGGTTCTAAACTGGAAAAAGGACAATTTTAAAGAAACGAGGAAGGAACTGAAAAGCGTGGATTGGGACAGGTTGTTCTCTGGCAAGGATGTTGTTGATAAGTGGGAGGCCTTCAAAAAAGAAATTTTGAGAGTGCAGAGTTTGTATCCTGTCAGGATTAAAAGCAAAGTGAATAAGGATAAGGAACCTTGGTTCTCTCAGGATATTGGAACTCTGATAAAGAAGACGAGAGAGATGTATGACATGTCTAGGAAACAAGGAGCAAATAAGGTACTTGAGGAGTATAAAAAGTGCAAAAAAATAGTTAACAAAGAAATCTGGAGAGCTAAAAGAAGACATGAGGTAGCTTTGGCAGTCAAAGTAAAGGATAATCCAAAGAGCTTCTACAGGTATATTAGGAGCAAAAGGATAGTAAGGGATAAAATTGGTCCTCTTGAAGATCAGAGTGCTTGGCTATGTATGGAACCAAAGGAAATGGGGGCGATCTTAAATGGTTTTTTTTTCATCTGTATTTACTAAGGGAACTGGCATGGAGTCAATGGAAATAAGGCAAACAGGTAGTGAGGTCATGAAACCTAAACAGATTGAAGAGGAGGAGGTGCTTGCTATCTTGAGGAAAATCCCCAGGACCTGACAGGGTATTCTCTCAGACCTTGAAAGAGACTAGTGTTGAAATTGTAGGTGCCCTGGCAGATATATTTAAAATGTCGGTGTCTATGGGTGAGGATTGCAGGATAGCTCATGTTCTGTTGTTTGAAAAAGGCTCTAAAAGTAATCCGGGAAATTATAGGCTGGTAAGTTTGACATCGGTAGTAGGGAAATTATTGGAAGGAGTACTAAGAGAAAGGATCTACAAGTATTTAGATAGACAGGGACTTAGTAGGGAGAGTTAACATGGCTTTGTGTGTGGTAGGTCATGCTTAACCAATCTATTAGTTTTTCGAGGAAGTTACCAGGAAAGTGGATGAAGGAAAGGCAGTGGATGTTGTCTACATGGACTTCAGTAAGGCCTTTGACAAGGTCCCGCATGGGAGGTTGGTTAGGAAGATTCAGTTGCTAGGTATACATGGTGAGGCAGTAAATTGGATTAGACATTGGCTCAATACAAGAAGTCAAAGAGTGGTAGTGGAGGATTGCTTCTCTGAGTGGAGGCCTGTGACTAGTGGTGTGCCACAGGGATCAGTGCTGGGTCCATTGTTATTTTTCATCTATATCAGTGATCTGGATGTTAATGTGGTGAATTGGATCAGCAAATTTGCTGATGGTACAAAGATTTGAGGTGTAGTGGACAGTGAGGAAGGTTTTCAAAGCCTGCAGAGGGATTTGGATCAGCTGAAAAAATGGGCTGAAAAATGGCAGATGGAGTTTAATACAGACAAGTGTGAGGTATTGCACTTTGGAAGGAAAAACCAAGGTAGAACATACAATGTAAATGGTAGGACACTGAGGAGTGCAGTAGAACAGAGGGATCTGGGAATAGATACAAAATTCCGTAAAAGAGGCGTCACGTGTAGATAGGGTAGTAAAGAGAGCTTTTGGTACATTGGCCTTTATAAATCAAAGTGTTGAGTATAGGAGTTGGAATCTAATGGTGAGGTTGTATAAGACGTTGGTGAGACTGAATTTGGAGTATTGTGTGCAGTCTTGGTCACCGAATTACAGGAAGGATATTAATAAGGTTGAAAGAGTGCGGAGAAGGTTTACAAGGATGTTGCTGGGACTTGAGAAACTGAGTTACAGAGAAAGGTTGAATAGGTTAGGACTTTATTCTCTGGAGTGTAGAAGAATGAGAGGAGATTTGATAGAGGTACATAAAATTATGATGGGTATAGATAGAGTGAATGCAAGCAAGCTTTTTCCACTGAGGCTAAGGGAGAAAAAAACCAGAGGACATGGGTTAGGGGCGAAGGGTGGAAAGTTTAAAGAGAACATTGGGGGGGGGGCTTCTTCACACAGAGAGTAGTGGGAGTGTGGAATGAGCTGCCAGATGAAGTGGTAAATGTGGGCTCATTTTTAACATTTAAGAAAAACTTGGACAGATACATGGATGAGAGGGGTTTGGAGGGATACGGGCCAGGTGCAGGTCAGTGGGACTAGGCTGAAAAATGGTTCGGCACAGCCAAGAAGGCCCGAAAGGCCTGTTTCTGTGCTGTAATGTTCTATGGTTCACAGTGAGGCGCCTGTGAGGAATGTGCCGGCACACTCAGGCTGTATGAGGATGTGCCGGGGACACACTGAAGCTCAGTGCAGCCAGTGTAAAGACTCGGTGGGGAAGGACCACAGTCTGGGATCCTTCTGCTCCCGGACGGGGAGGGCCTGAATCGACTCGGGTCATAGTGTGTCAGCTGAGGGAACACGGACGGCAGTTTTTTCAACAGAGTTAACACTGCAGAATATATTAACCATATGATGAATGGGATGTAAATTTTTATAAATCTTTTTGTGTCTATTTTATTATTAACAAAGATCATTTATGAAATTAAAAAAATTCCTAAAACAAGTTTTATTCGTCCGTGCAAACTCTGGCTCCTCCTCCTTCTCGATCACAAAGCAGGAAATTGAAACGGAAACGAGCGAAGCAGGAACTTAAAATCATTAACGGACAGTTTAACAGTTGTCGAGTTCAGCTTTTTTTAAATCAGTTGTTATGAGTTCGTGTGCGGACCCTCCTCTGCTCCCTGTCCGCCAGCGAACGGGGTCAGTATCCCGGAGCAGGTCCGGCACCGATCGGTCGGGAAGAGACGTGGATCGGATGAGCGTCGGGCACAAGAATCGTCAACCCCGGGTTGAGAAGTTTATGTCGCTTCTCAGTCTCCGGATATTTTCACTCGTTCGCCTTTTCTCGCTTCTGCTCCAGCTTGGTGTGGTCGGTGCCGAAGGTAAGGGAATGACTTCAGATGTGAATCCGAGAGCCACAGTCTCCATTCCGCGCTCGGAGACTGTGGTGTCCCCACAACAGATTGCTGACTGAACAAGCTTTTTCTTTCGGGGAACTGCAGCTTTGCAAGCTGAAGTCTGTTGTCCGAGGCATAAGTATACAGAGTATAAATAAATGACACGGCCATTCGCTTTTTGAACAGCACAGTACAATACAAACATGACAAAGATCATTTGTTCACGTGACTGGAATTAGACACAACTTACATGAACAAATAAACACAACACACCGGTGCCAGCTGAGAGAGAGAAGGAGGTAGTGTTCGGGGATTTCAGTTCAATTCCAGACCCTGACTGTAATTGTAAATTGGAGGGACATGTAAAACTTTTCTTTTACATGTCATACAGATCTCCCGCGACATCAGTACATTGAGGTGGTACAAAGGAATATGTACAACAACGGAATGAGGTATGAAGTGTTACAGTTCCCCAGAAAGCTCAGTGCAAGCAGACTGTGAGGTGAAAGGGCATGATGAGTGTGGTGAACTATGTGCCTGTCGGGACACGCCCCTGCTGACTGCTCCTGTGGCTCCTCCCACAGGCCCCTGTATAAAGGAGATCTGCGGCTTGACGCTCGGCCTCAGTCTCCAGGACATTGTATGATAGACACTCACTCCTGGTTCCTTCTTCCAGTCAATAAAAGCCGATATCTCGCCTACGTCTCAGTGTGAGTTATTGATGGTGCATCAATGAGGTCAATTGTCAGGTCAAGTCTCCATGTTATCACTAGGGAATCATTCCAGGATCTCGGAGGAAATCTAATCGCCCTAAATATTGACACGTGTGGGGAATTTGCTGTAAACACAAACGCGTCCTAATGAAGGGTGTCGGCCCGAAACGTTGACCGTTTATTCATTTCCACAGAGACTGCCTGACTTGCTGAGTTCCTCCAGTGTTTTGTGTGTGTTGCTAGGAATTTGCTGTTGGTGAGATGGCATGACATGCAATTAAATATTTAATAACGATAAAGAATTATATAAAATAAATTTAGAATTTAAGGTATAAATACGGAAGGAAATGTGTATAAATACACAAATACCAGCATCTATTCACAATATATTATACACTGGAATTTAGAAGGATGAGAGGGGATCTGATTGAAACATACAAGATTATTAAGGGATTGGACACGCTCGAGGCAGGAAACATGTTCCCAATGTTGGGGGAGTCCAGAACCAGAGGCCACAGTTCAAGAATAAGGGGTAGGCCATTTAAAACGTTCAGGAAAAACTTTTTCACCCAGAGAGTTGTGGATCTGTGGAATGCTCTACCTCAGAAGGCAGTTGAGGCCAGTTCTCTGGATGCTTTCAAGATGCTTTCAAGAAAGATTTAGGTAGAGCTCTTAAAGATAGCTGAGTCAAGGGAAATGGGGGGAAGGCAGGAATGGGGTACTGATTGTGGATGCTCAGCCATGATCACATTGAATGGTGGTGCTGGCTCAAAGGGCCAAATGGCCTCCTCCTACACCTATTGTCTATATTGTAAACAGCATTCAAAAACGTAGTTCAAAGTATTTACAATGCAGTATTGAGGTAATGGATGGATGTGCAGCTAAATCAAATGATTAATCTGATTAACTACCTGGGGAAGAAACTTAAATTGGTGTGAAGTTTTTGTTCCAATCATCTCAAACCAGTGGGTAAATTGAATTGATTTTATTACTTACATCCTTCATATACATGAGGAGTTAAATTCTTTACGTTGCACCTCCATCTGAGTGTGCAATTTATAGTCATTTATAATAAACAGTACGTACAACAGGACAGTCAATATAACATAGAAATACAACTGTATCAGCATGGATTAATCAGACTGATATCCCGGAGGAAGAAGCTGTCCCGGAGCCTGTTGTCCCTGGCTTTAATGCTGCAGAGCCGTTTCCTGGATGGTAGCAGCTGGAACAGTTTGTGTTTGGGGTGATTCGGGTCTCCAATGATCCCTCAGGCCCTTTTTACGCACCTTTCACTGTAAGTGTCCTGAATAGTGGGATGTTCACATCTACAAATGCCCTGGGCTGTCCACACCACTCTCTGCAGAGTCCTGTGATTGAGGGAAGTACAGTTTCCAAACCAGGCAGTGATGCAGCCAGTCAGGATGCTCTCAGTTGTGCCCCTATAGAAATTTAGACATTGAGGGATATTGTACATTGATGTAAATATTTTGTACATAAATTTAGACATTTATGTACAAAAATATAGACATGGAGGGAGAGGTTATTTTCTTGACACCTCTGTGTCAGGGTGATGACTTCTCTGTAGGCCGCCTCATTATTATTTGAGATTCGGCCAATGTGTGGTAATGTCAGCAAATTTAATTAGCAGATTGGAGCTGTGGGTGGGGACACAGTTATGGGTGTACAGAGAGTAAAGGAGGGGGCTTAGTACACAGCCCTGAGGGCTCCTATGTTGAGTGTCAAGAGGGGCCGAGGTGAGAGAGCCCACTCTTACCACCTGCTGGTGATCTGACAGGAAATCCAGGATCCAGCTGCACGAGGCAGGGTGAAGGCCGAGGTCTCTGAGCTTCTGGTTGAGCTTGGGGGGAATTATGGTGTTGAATGCTGAACTGTAGTCCAAGAACAGTGTTCTCACGTGTAATGCCCAGGCTATCGCTTGTGTATGTCTCGGGGAAAATCCGTCCACCCGCCAAACCAGCTCTCCGGTTTGTGTGGATGCTGTGAAATGCACACTGATACAAACTCGCACTCACAGTATCAGACCGCACACCATGTACGTTTACAAAGTACACTTTATAAATCTTACTAAAACTAGGTAATTAATGAGGTCAGAAGTTTTTCTTGAGCCTGGTGGGATGTGCTTTCAGGCTTTTGTATCTACTGCCCAATGGGAGAGGGGAGAGGAGAGAGTATCCGGGGTAGATGAGTCTTTGGTTTTGCTGGCTGCTTTCCAGAGGCAGTGAGGAGTGTAAACAACGTTCAGAAACTGTTGTTGAACATTGAGGTGTCGGTCTCTGGGCTCCTGTACCTCCTCCCTGATGAGGGCTTGTCTGGGATTGTCGGTGTCCTTGATGATGGAATTCCCAGAAGTTTCATTTTGATTTTTATGTACCGTACTGTGCAGAAACCTCAGGCATATTTATATCACTAGAATGCCTTTGACTTTTGGACAGTCCTGGAGTGATATGGATTGCGTTGTACTACTGACAAAAACAAAAACTAATTTTGTGGCGTTTGTGAGTGATGATGAACCTGATTCTGATATGGGTCTCTTTTGCTGACTGAGAGTGGGATGGGGGCAGGGAGAGGGAAGGGAGTGGAAGCCCCTGAGAGATATTCTGTAATGATCAGTGAACCAGTTGTTTGGAATGAAATGCCCTTGCCTGGTGTCTGAGGGCTGGGTACATATGTAACTGTGCCATCCCTGCCCCTGGCAGGCTTTCTCTGCCACCTGTTCCATACCCTTCCTGTGGTGCTCTACCCTCGCCATTCCCAACATCCTTTAATGCCACCAGATTTTAAACTCACTCTTTGCTCCTCGTTGACAAATGCAGTACTGTGCAGTACTGTGCAAAACTCTGAGGCACCCTAGAATAGATATGTGTCTGAGACTTTTACACAGTACTGTCAGTGTGTGTGTGTGTGTGTTCAATTCAATTCTATTCAATTTTGTACAAAGATGTCCAGTCAAACTCTGACAATCAGACACACTCGGGTCATTGGTGCTGGACTGTCAGAATCAGAATCAGGTTTAATATCACCAGTATATGTGGTGAAATTTGTTGTTTTGTGGCAGCAGTTCATTGCAGTACAGAGCGATAAATCTGACGGTGGAGGGGAAGACTACCAGACCTTCAGGACAATCGGGTGTGGTTCAGTGTTAATGCCCCAACAGACTTTTTGGTTGAGGTGTTTCACAGTATTATAAATTCTCCACAGAATCTGTTGAGTGTCGGGGAGAGTGAAACCTGGAGAGCCTCGGGGATAGTGTGGGAATCGTTACCAGGCAAACCGATCCCAAACCGCTGGAATATCTGAATGGTTGATTGTGAATGATTGGATTTTTATTTTACCTTTAGTGCCCATTAGGACAGAGACTGCATAACAGTATGTGTGTCCTCTTCTGATTCGTCCTGACATGCAGTGGGGAATGGGTTCAGTTCTCAGGTCTTGGTCCATGGAACCTCCAGACCCTGGAAACTTTGCCCTTGGGTCAGTAGGAGGCTTCACCTCCTGTTCAGTGACTGGATGTTGTCTGTCACTGGCCTTTTCCAGCTGCCATTCCCACCTCTGTGTTCAATGCACAAGGTAAGGAATTGAGACAAAGAATTAATGGATTTCAAAAGAATTTAGAGAATAAAGTTTAATGCTCGAAGTACGTTTATTATCAAAGTACTTATGCAGAATACAATCCTGAGATTCATCTTCCCACAGCCAACCAGGGAACAAAGAAACACCATGGAACCCATTCAGAGAAAACATCAAACACCCAAACGGCAAAAAACGAGCGAACAACACACAGAACATTAAACATCCAACCACAGAGCCTAGAAACAGTCCAGGAATGTTCCGGTTAGTTCAGTTCAGTTCAATTCTGTGCAGTGTTGTTCATTGACTGCAGGCAGCAGAGCTGATCCGATCAAAATGGGAAAAAATAGCAATGAAATGAGAGCAACCAGAAACCGAAACCCACATAACATGAACTGCAGATTCTAAACAAGTCCAGCCCACAAACTGTGCAGATCAAACCTTGTCCAGGGTCAAAGACTCCGGCACCTTCCTCCAGCAGCAGTGAGCGAGAGGGAGAGGAAAGCCGGTCAAACGTTCTGAACACCTGCTCGCCTTTTGCTCTCGTCTTCGTTGATTTCAATCTTACTAGATGCTTTCATCTTGGCCTCAAGCTGCACACTCCACTCCAAACCTCATCAAACTCCCTCAGAGACTGCAAAGTGCCAGATCACACAATCGGCCCAAAAACTCACCGTCAAAATGTAAATCACAGGTTCCAATCCCATGCAGTTTAGTAGAATTATATTTGAAAGAAGAAGGAGTAAAGGAATTAGTTTTGTGAACCATTTGAAGGACATTGCCATTGGGCACGTTGCTTGCTAACGCCATCTTCTATGGTCGATCCAATGGTGAGAAACATAAAAAGGCAGAAAAAATAGCAAACCTGAGGATTGGGGGTGGTTTTAGCAACAGAGGGGAAAAATACAATGGGAAGGGAGAAATAGCACAAGATCAAGCTTGCGGGTAACGTAAACTGAGTGTAAAAGCTGCTATAAACGTGTGATGAGAAAAGGATGAGAGAAGGTCAATGTACATCCTTGTGGGCAGAAAGAGGGAAATGAAAAGTGAAGAACAAAGAAATGGTCCAATTAGATTTATTTTCGGTTCTGCCATTACAATGAAGATACAAACATCTCCCTGGTAATGATGGTGAACGAAAGGACTGGTGAGAGGGATGGTACAAATACTCTTGACTCCTGTGAATTGCCCCCAGTGTGTAGTTGAGTGCTGGGATTTGGGAGAGTTGAGATGAACAATCAATGAGATGAATGTGGAATTGGTGTAAATGGGTGGTGGGTTGTTGGTGGAGACTTGGTGTCTGAAGGTCGATGCTGTGTCTCTCTCTGACAATGACTAACTGTGATCACATTGTGGACTCCGAATGCAGGACATGAATTTGCAGGAAGTGCAAGTTAGTCACTGCTTCACCTGGAAAGACAGTTTGGTTACGTGGGTGGTGGGAAGGCGAGAGGTTAAAGGACAGGTGTTACATTTGAAAACTGCAGATGCTGAAAATCTGAAAGATAAACAGGAAATTCCAGAAAAGCTCCAACAGTTCAGGCAGTATCTGAGGAAAGAGAAACAGTCATTGTTTTCTGTCTGCAAACCATCATCAGTAACTGTTCAGTGTTTCCAGCATTTTCTGTGTTCCATTTTGGGCATTGCATCTCCTGTGGTTGTATGGGGAAGCACCCCAGGATACAGAAGTGTTGATTGGGGTGGAAGAGTGGACTAGAGAATCCCTTTGTGAGTGATCCCTTTGAAAAGCTGAAAGGAGATTGGATGGGAGTATGGTTCTGCTGAAATCCTGGCATCAATTGTGAGGGATAAACTCGTAAAGGCTGATGGAGGAGAAGGTGAGGACCAGGACACCTTTGCTAATGCTCTGTCCAAGAGGAGAACAGGGTGAAAACAGATGTGTGCGATTCAGTCAAGGGCCTTACCTTTTGAGGTGAAGCCACTGATTGGGAGGAAGGAAGACCTTTCTGAGGCAACTGCAGAATGATCATCACTACAGCAAATGCAGTGACTTGTGTTACATCCCCCATGGGTATCTTGTGACTGTCTTATGACCATGATGTAATTGAGTATCTGGTGAGCATGATGTAATGGTCTTGTGATGGTGGGGTGATGTAATTTCCTGCCAGTGTGAGGTCATATGATGTAATTTTCCAGCCAGTGTGAGGTCACGTGATGACATGTTATCAATAGCTATAAAACTTGAAAGCCTACTGTGACACAGGAGTTTTTGTATTGAGACCTTGTTTAAGTTGTCAGCTACCCTGTTATGCTGCGTATTTGGTTTCATTCCACAGTTTTGTTTTAAAGTGGGGTTTTACTTTCTATCTTAAGTCTTAAAGGTTATTGATGGCAGCTTCAACAAATGTTGCCAGTTTTGGTTTGATCTACCTTTGCAATTCAGTTGGAGAGTGAAGAATTTATTGAAGTATGGGAACCTAAAGGATCGAGTAAAGTTGGTGTCGTTGATGGTTTAGTACAGGATCAACCTTACTGGATCTTCGTTCTACGAAGCAGTAACCTGCATCCGAGATAACCCCTGCCTTGTAAGAACAGAAGGGGTTTGGGCAGTGTTACTGGCCAAGGAAAAGGTCAGTTACTTTAAGCCGATTTAATTTCCTTCATCGTGAGTCTTTTGGGCAAGGCATGTTTCGGCTGGGATCAGCAGTAACATGACGTCGTCGAGGAATTTGTTACTTCAGGAAAGTCTCTCCTAATTGACTGTATAAATCATTTGGACTTTCACATTTACCACTTTAAGAACTGTGTTCACATTTATTGCTTTAAGAACTATTGGAGTTGCCGTATAGCAGTTAAATTCTGGTTAAGTTAGTCGTTTGTTTACTTTTCATTTTTGTTGAGCTGAGTTTAATAAATTGTTTACCTGTTTATAAAAAATCTGTCTCAATTCTATATTCATTGTTGCCAGAGATGTACTGTGACAACTGGGCGCTCGTCTGGGATATGTTCCATTTTTGAGATTCAGTGCTTGTTTAATTATTGATCTGATTTGGATACCCAATTTTTTTTTGTTTGATTGGTTTGTGGGTGGTATTCGGCAGCAATGAAACATAGAAAATAGGTGCAGGAGTAGGCCATTCGGCCCTTTGAGCCTGCACTGCCATTCAGTATGATCATGGCTGATCATCCAACTCAGGATCCTGTACCTGCTTTCTCTCCATACTCCCTGATCCCTTTAGCCACAAGGGCCAGATCTAACTTCCTCTTAAGTATAGCCAATGAACTGGCCTTAACTGTTTCATGTGGCAGAGAATTCCACAGATTCACCACTCTCTGTGTGAAGAAGTTTCTCCTCATCTCAGTCCTAAAAGGCTTCCCCTTTATCCTTAAACTGTGACCCCTCGTTCTGGACTCCCCCAACATCGGGAACAATCTTCCTGCATCTAGCCTGTCCAATCCCTTTAGAATTTTATACGTTTCAATAATATCCCCCTTAATCTTCTAAATTTCAGTGAGTATAAGCCCAGTCAATCCAGTCTTTCATCATATGAAAGTCCTACCATCCCAGGAATCAATCTGGTGAACCTTCTTTGTACTCCCTCTATGGTAAGAATGTCTTTCCTCAGATTAGGGGACCAGATCTGCACACAATACTCTAGGTGTGATCTCACCAAGGCTTTGTACAACTTCAGCAGAACCTCCCTGTTCCTGTACTCAAATCCTTTTGCTATGAATGCCAACATACCATTTGACTTTTTCACTGCCTGCTATACCTGCATGCCCACTTTCAATGACTGGTGTACAATGACACCCAGGTCTCGTTGCACCTCCCCTTTACCTAATCGGCCACCATTCAGATAATATTCTGTTTTCCTGTTCTTGCAACCAAAGTGGATAACTTCACATTTATCCACATTAAATTGCATCTGGCATGAATTTGCCCACTCACCTAACCTATCCAAGTCACCCTGCATCCTCTTAGCATCCTCCTCACAGTGAACACTGCCGCCCAGCTTTGTGTCATCTGCAAACTTGGAGATGCTGTATTTAATTCCCTTGTCTAAATCATTAATATATATTGTAAACAACTGGTGTCCCAGCACTGAGCCTTGCGGTTCCCCACTAGTCACTGCCTGCCATTCTGAAAAGGTCCCGTTTATTCCCACTCTTTGCTTCCTGTCTGCCAACCAATTCTCTATCCACATCAATACCATAACCCCAATACCATGTGCTTTAAGTTTGCACACTAATCTCCTGCGTGGAACCTTGTCAAAATCCTTTTGAAAATCCAAATATACCACATCCACTGGTTCTCCCCTATCCACTCTACTAGTTACATCCTCAAAAATTTCTTTAAGATTCGTCAGACATGATTTTCCTTTCACAAATCCATGCTGACTTTGCCCAATGATTTCACCTCTTTCCAAATGTGCTGTTATCACATTTGATAACTGACTCTAGCATTTTCCCCACCACCGATGTCAGGCTAACCAGTCTATAATTCCCTGGTTTCGCTCTCCCTCCTTTTTTAAAAAGTGGGGTTATATTAGCCACCCTGCAATCCTCAGGAACTAATCCAGAATCTAAAGAGTTTTGAAAAATTATCACTAATGCATCCACTATTTCTTGGGCTCCTTCCTTAAGCACTCTGGGATGCAGACCATCTGGCCCTGGGGATTTATCTGTCTTTAATCCCTTCAATTTACCTAACACCACTTCCCTGCTAACATGTATTTCCCTCAGTTCCTCCATCTCACGAGACCCTCGGTCCCCTATTATTTCCGGAAGATTATGTATGCCCTCCTTAGTGAAGACAGAACCAAAGTAGTTATTCAATTGGTTTGCCATGTCCTTGTTCCCCATGATCAACTCACCTGTTTCTGACTGTAAGGGACATACATTTGTCTTGACCAATCTTTTTCTTTTCACATATCTATAAAAGCTTTTACAGCCAGTTTTTATGTTCCCTGCCAGCTTTCTCTCATAATCGTTTTTCCCTTTCCTAATTAAGCCTTTTGTCCTCTTCTGCTGGACTCTGAATTTCTCCCAGTCCTCAGGAGTGCCGCTTTTTCTGGCTAATCTGTATGTTTCTTCATTGGAGTTGATACTATCCCTAATTTCCCTTGTCAGCCATTGGTGCAGTACCCTCCCTGGTTTATTCTTTTGCCAAACTGAGATGAACATGCATTGTTGTAGTTCATCCATGCGATCTTTAAATGCTTGCCATTGCACATCCACCGTCAACCCTTTAAGTATCACTTGCCAGTCTATCTTAGCTAATTCACGTCTCATACCTTCAAAGTTACTCTTCTTTAAGTTCAGAACCTTTGTTTCAGAATTAACTATGTCACTCTCCATCTTAATGAAGAATTCCACCATATCATTGCTCAATACCCAATCTAGAATGGCCTGCTCTCTAGTTGGTTCAGAAAACCATCCCGTATACATTCCAAGAAATCCTCTTCCTCAGCACCCTTACCAATTTGGTTCACCCAATCTATATGTAGATTGAAGTCACCCATTATAACTTCTGTTCCTTTATTGCACACATTTCTAATTTCCTGTTTAATGCCATCCCCAACCTCACTACTACTGTTAAGTACACAACTCCAACCAGCGTTTTCTGCCCCTTAGTGTTATGCAGCTCTATCCATATCGATTCCACATCCTCCAGGCTAATGTCCTTCCTTTCTATTGCGTTAATCTCCTCTCTAACCAGCAAGGCTATCCCACCTCCTTTTCTTTCCTGTCTATCGCTCCTGAATATTGAATATCCCTGGATGTTGAGCTCCCATCCTTGGTCACCCTGGAGCCATGTCTCTGTGATCCCAACTATATCATATTCATTAATAACTATCTGCACATTCAATTCATCCACCTTGTTACGAATGCTCCTCGCATTGACACACAAAGCCTTCAGGCTTGTTTTTACAACACTCTTAGCCCTTATACAATTATGTTGAAAAGTGGCCCTTTTTGATTTTTGCCCAGGATTTGCCTGCCTGCCACTTTTACTTTACACCTTACATCTTTTTGCTTCTACCCTCATTTTACACCTCTCTATCTCTCTGCACTTGTTCCCATCCCCCTGCCACATTAGTTTAAATCCTCCTGAACATCAGAACTTCCTTGACTTATTTCTATTTTCCTCTTCCTCGACCATAACTCTTTGGTTTCCTTCCCCTTGCCAACTTAGTTTAAACCCTCCCTAACAGCAATATTAAACAATCCCGCCAGAATATTAGTACCCCTTAAGTTCAGGTGTAACCCATCGTTTCTGTATAAGTCATGCCTTCCCCAAAATAGATCCCAGTGATCTAAGTATTTGAAGCCATGCCCCCTGAACCAGTTACTTAGCCACACATTCATCTGCTTAATTCTGCTATTCTTACAATCATCAGCGTGTGGCTCAGGCAGTAATCCTGAGATTATTACTCTGGAGGTCCGGCTTTTTAATTTTCTTCCTAGCTCCCAGTAATCTTCCTTCAGGACCTCCTCTCTGTTCTGTCTATGTCATTGGTACCAACATGTATCAAGATTTCTGGTTGCTCGCCCTCTCTCCTGAGAATACTCTGGACCTGATCTGAGATATCTCGTACCCTGGCACCAGGGAGGCAACACACCATCCGGGTATCCTTGTCCGGCTCGCAGAATCTCTTGTCTGTTCCCCTCACGATGGAATCCCTTATTACAACGGCATTTCTCCTTGCTCTCTTAATCACGGCACTGGGCAGAGTGCCAGAGTCCTGTTCATTGTGGTCTTCCTCTGTCAGGTCAACCTCTCCATCAGTATCTAAAACTATATATCGATTCCTGAGGGGGCTGTCACGGAGGTGCTGTCCACTATCTCTCTATAGGTACTATCGATCACCTCCTCACTTTCTCTAATAAGCTGAAAGTCAACAAGTTGTTGCTCCAGATCCCTCACACGATCCCTAAGGAGCTTCATCTCATTGCATCTGGAGCAGATGTATTCCTGGGGGAGGCTGGGAGTCTCCCAAGGTCCCCACATCTGGCACCCCAGGCACAGCACTAATCCTAAATGCATACCTCTAATGCTGCTGTTAGCTCTAAATAAATAAACCTGTAACCTACCACTTTACTGTAAGACTCAACCATCACAGGCGACTTTCTCAATGAATATTGACGACTTTCTGGCATCGCCAAACCTGGAGTTATTAGCAAAGGTGAAAAAGAATGATGTATCTGAGATTGCTAGTAGGTTGGACTTTAAAGGTATTTCGAAGGCTACAACAAAGCCTGTAATTCAGAGAAAAATCGCGTCACCCGAATGTATATTCGGGTGTTTTTGATGAAGCGATATTAGATATGTTTCCAATAAGTAAACTAGAGATTCAGTTACAAATCGAACAAATGAAGTTAGAACAATGTAAAGCTGACTTGGAACTAAGTTGGTTAGAAGCTGCAAATAATCAGAGGGAACTTGAAGCCAAAGAAGCTGAGAGAAAGAGGGAGTTCGAGCTAGCGATGGAGAAATTAAGGTCCGAGAATCAGTCCCCTGCTTCTAGGAAACAGTTTGTTGCTAGCCAATAAGTTGTATTAACTCCTCCATTTAATGAAACAGAAGAGGATATTATTTCCAACATTTCGAAACTTGCTCTGATTTCAGAGTGGCCGACAGAGAAATGGCCAGTGATGTTACAGAGTGTAATTAAAGGCAAGGCACAACAAGTTTATACAGCTTTAACTGCTGAGCAAGCACTTGATTATGATATTGTGAAGCAGCATATACTGAAAGCGTATGAACTAGTTCCAGAAGATTATAGAGAAAGATTCAGAAATTTGAAGAAATCTATGGAAAAAAGCTTACGTGGAATTTGCCTATGATAAAGCTGTGTGTTTTGAGAGATGGGTTTCCTCTAAAAATGTGAATGGGGAGTATAATAAATTGAAAGAGTTGATTTTAATGGAGGGATTTAAAAGGAGCATCCCTATTGAAGTAAGAGCATATGTAAATGAGAGGGACACTGCTACATTGCAGGAGTCTGCTAAATTAGCTGATGAGTATGCCATAATCCATAAGAGTAAATTTCCTCAGGGTAGAACTTTTAAAAGGAAAAATAGCACAGAGTCAAGGTAAGCTAGAAATTAAATCAGAAGTTAGTGAGAAAGGTAAGGAGGAAAGAAAACGTGAAGGAAAGACAGTTTGGTCCCATTTGTAATTATCGTGAGAAACTTGGTCACGTAATAGCTAACTGTTTCCAATTGAAGGAGAAGGAAGCAGTCCCAGATGCTTGTGTGCAACACTTTGAAACACTTGTGAAGCCACAGGGTTCGATAAATACAAATGAAGCTTTGTCAGAGTCTGACCAAGTTAAGGAGAGATATGATCATTTTATAACTGAAGGATTTGTATCCTTGAAAGAAATTAAGTATATGTTAGAAAATAATATTATTAGACCTTCTAATTGGAATTGGAGTTGACCTTGTGTTATGGTGCCTAAGTCAGACGGTAGTATTCGGTTTTGTACTGACTACAGGAAGGTGAACGCTGTAACGAAAACAGATGCGTGTCCAATCTCCAGAGTGGATGATTGTGTGGATAAAGTCAGAAAATCATTTTCGGACAAAGATTGATTTATTGAAAGGGTATTGGTGTGTTCTATTGACGGATAGAGGTAGAGAGATTTCTGCATTTGTAATCCCATCTGGGTTATATGAATATAATGTTCTTCCATTTGGGATGAAGAATGCCCCAGGTACTTTCCAGCGGATGATTAATTCTGTGATTCATGGGTTTAAAGATGCAGATACCTATATTGACGATTTAGTTACAGGAAATGATACTTGGGAAGCACATGTTAATGCAGTAGAGAAGCTATTTGAAAGGCTTTCAAAAGCTAACTTAACTATTAACTTAGCTGATAGTCTGATAATTTGGTCATGCCACTGTGACTTACCTTGGTTATGTTGTAGGTCCGGGCTTGGTTAAGAAAAATGGTTAAGGAAATAAATCAAACGCCAATTTAGCAACAAAGGTTTGATGTTACAGGAGTGTAATATTTGATAACTCTTATTAAAGGCAAAGATAATGTGATTGCTGACTGTTTATCTAGATGTTGAATGTACAATATAATTTTTTTATGGAGTATGTTAAGGTGTGGGAAACAAGTATGGAAGTTATGGAACCTATGACAATTAAAGAGGTGGAAGTACTGGCGCTTTTAAGAAATTTAAAAGTGGATAAATCTCCGGGTCCTGACAGGGATATTCCCCAGGACCTTGAGAGAAGTTTGTGTAGAAATAGCAGGAGCTCTGACGGAGATCTTTAAGATGTCATTAGAAATGGGGATTGTGCCGGAGTATTGGTGTATTGCTCATGTGGTTCCATTGTTTAAAAAGGGTTCCAGAAGTAAGCCTAGCAATTATAGACCTGTCAGTTTGACATCAGTGGTGGGTAAATTAATGGAAAGTATTCTTAGAGATGGAATTAATAATTATCTGGATAGACAGGATCTGATTAGGAGTAGCCAGCATGGATTTGTGCGTGGAAGGTCATGTTTGACAAACCTTATTGAATTTTTTGAAGAAGTTACGAGGAATGTTGACTAGGGTAAGACAGTGGATGTAGTCTATATGGACTTCAGCAAAGCCTTTGACAAAGTTCCACATGGAAGGTTAGTTAAGAAGGTTCAGTCGTTAGGTATTAATGCTGGAGTAATAAAATGGATTCAACAGTGGCTAGATGGGAGATGCCAGAGAGTAGTGGTGGATAATTGTTTATTGGGATGGAGGCCGGTGACTAGCGGGGTGCCTCAGGGATCTGTTTTGGGCCAATGTTGTTTGTAATATACATAAATGATCTGGTTGATGGGGTGGTAAATTGGATTAGTAAGTATGCCGATGATACTAAGGTAGGAGGTGTTGTGGATAATGAGGTGGGTTTTCAAAGCTTGCAGGGAGATTTAGGCCAGTTAGAACAGTGGGCTGAAAGATAGCAGATTGAGTTTAATGCTGAGAAGTGTGAGGTTCTACATTTTGGCAGGAATAATCCAAATAGAACATACAGGGTAAATGGTAGGGCATTGAGGAATGCAGAGGAACAGAGAGATCTAAGAATAACAGTGCATAGTTCCCTGAAGGTGGAGTCTCATGTAGATAGGGTGGTGAAGAAGGCTTTTGGAATGCTGGCCTTTATAAATCAAAGCATCGAGTACAGAAGTTGGGATGTAATGTTAAAATTGTACAAGGCATTGGTAAGGCCAAATATAGAATATTGTGTGCAGTTCTGGTCACAGAATTATAGGAAAGATATCAATAAATTAGAGAGAGTGCAGAGACGATTTACTAGGATGTTACCTGGGTTTCAGCACTTAAGTTACAGAGAAAGGTTGAACAAGTTAGTTCTCTATTCATTGGAGCGTAGAAGGTTGAGGGGGGACTTGATCGAGGTACTTAAAATTTTGAGAGGGATAGATAGAGTTGACGTGAATAGGCTGTTTCCATTGAGAGTAGGGGAGATTCAAACGAGAGGACATGATTTGAGAGTTAGGGGGCAGAAGTTTAAGGGAAACACGAGGGGGTATTTCTTTACTCAAAGAGTGATAGCTGTGTGGAATGAGCTTCCTGTAGAAGTAGTAGAGGCCAGTTCAGTTGTGTCATTTAAGGTAAAATTGGATAGGTATATGGACAGGAAAGGAGTGGAGGGTTATGGGCTGAGTGCGGGTAGGTGGGACTAGGTGAGATTAAGAGTTCGGCACGGACTAGGAGGGCCGAGATGGCCTGTTTCCGTGCTGTGATTGTTATATGGTTATATAGTATGTCAACATTTGTAATACTCCTATATATTAATTAGTAAGGTGCTGTATGATAATACTATGTATATTTTGTAGATTATAGATTTTATACATTTGTATTTTTTTTGTAAATGTTAAAATTTTGCTCTTGACAGATCAATATTTGTAATTGAGCATCTGGTGAGCATGATGTAATGGTCTTGAAATGGTGGGGTGATGTAATTTCACGCCAGTGTGAGGTCACATGATGTAATTTTCCAGCCAGTGTGAAGTCACGTGATGACATGTTCTCAACGGGTATAAAACTAGAAAGCCTGCTGTGACACAGGAGTTTTTGTGTTGAGACTTCGTTTAAGTCGTCGGTTACCCTGTTAGGCTGCATATTAGGTTTCATGACGCAGTTTTGTTTTAAAGTAGAGTTTTACTTTCTAACTTAAGTCTCAAAGGTTATTGCCAGCAGTTTCACCAAATGCTGCCAGTTTTGTGGTTTGATCTACCTTTGCAATTCAGTTGGAGAGTGAAGAATTTATCAAAGTACGGGAACCTGAAGGATCGAGTAAAGTTGGTGTCGTCGATGTTTTAATACAGGATCAACCTTATTGGATCTTTGTTGAAGGAAATAGTAACCTGCATCCGAGATAACCCGTGCCTTGTAAGAGCAGAAAGGGTTGGGGCAGTGTTATTTGCCAAGGAAAAGGTCAGTTACTTTAAGCCAATCTAATTTCCTTCATCGTGAGTCTTTTGGGCAAGGCATATTTCGGCTGGGATCAGCAGTAACGTCACGTCGTCGAGGAATTCGTTACTTCAGGGAAGTCTCTCCTAATTGACTGTATAAATCATTTCGACTTCCACATTTACCACTTTAACAACTGTGTTCGCATTTATCACTGTAAGAACTGTTGGAGTTGCTATATAGCAGTTGACTTCTGGTTAAGTTAGCCGTTTGTTTACCTCTCATTTTTATTGTGCAGAGTTTACTAAATTTTTTACCTGTTTGTAAAAAACCTGTCTTCAGTTCTATATTCATTGTTGCCGGAGATGGACCGTAACACTTGGAGAAACTGGGAGAATGGAATGGAGTCACTCACAACAAGAAGTGGGGAGGGAAGTACAGATAAGATGGGTGTAAGAATCTTGGCTTGTAATGGATAGTGGTGATCAGTGTATCCCCTGAACTATGATGGAGAGATCCAGGAAGGGAAGAGAAGAGACAGATGCACCAAGGGAAGATGAAGGGAAGGTGGAAATTGGCAACTGTGGAACTTCTGCGTTGACTAAGTGCAGGAAACAGATTTGTCAATGTACCAGAGAAGGTGTTGTGGGAGTGAGACACTGATGTTCCAAACATTACACAGAAGGATGATGAATGTTTTGGCCCAAGTGAGTGTCTATAACGAGGCCTTTGATATGGGGAATGCAGCTGAAGGAGAAAGTGTTCAATGTTAGGATGAATCTGATCATCAGACCCTCCTGATCTGAGACACCAGTGCAGATGGATTGCACATCCATGGTGAGGATAAACTGACTGGGAACATGGAATTGTCAATATTCTGATAAAATTCAAAGATCATTTTTACTTTGCTCAGTTTATATTAACTTTCAAGCTGTTTTATTTATTCAGCGATACAGTGTGGAGTGGGCAACAACCAGTGTCTGTGGGTGGGCTTGTAAAAAAAAAAGTCGTTGGGTGATTAAAAATGAGTGAACACACTAATGAGGGAACTCGACGGATGCAGACACTCAGTGGCTACTTCTGAAGGTACCTCATAAAGTGGCATTGAGTGTGTGTTTGTGTTCTGCTGCTGATATCGCCAATCCACCGCTAGGTTTGATGTGTTGTGCTTTCTGAGATGCTCTTCTGCATACTGCTGTTGTCACAAGTGGTTATTTGAGTTACTGTCGCATTCTCGTCAGTGTAAACCAGTCTGGCCATTCTCCTCTGACCTCTCTCATTAACCCACAGAAATGCCACTCACTGGGTATTTTTGTTTTTCACACCATTCTCTGTAAACTCCAGAGACTGTTGTGCATGAGAAAACGGGAGATCAGCAGTTTCTGAGATAATCAAACCATCCCATCTGGCACCAACAATTTGTATGAATGATCGGGTTTCGTGTCTATCTGATAAATGGCCACTGAGTGTATTAGACAAGATGGCATTCAGTAATCAGTGAAATATCGGAAAGATATCCTTCACAATTCATTCTTCAGAAGTATCCTCATTACTGTACTTGGTCAGGGACGACAGATAACAGGGATGAAAAGTTGGAGTTAAAATAAAATGATAAAAGAACGATAGAAATAAAATATTTAACATAATCAGTCCAACAAGCTGAGCTTTTGAAAAAATATGCATGAACAGTAGAAAGCAGAAAACCCTGAAGGGAGGCAGAGATAGAGAAACAGCAGCTGAAAGTACACTCAACCAAAACTTTGTGAAACTAGATGCATGCTACAGAAATGTTTACAAAATCAGGAGTTTATCTAACCAGTCCTACCTGTGGGAAAGAAAACCTGTTGATCCACTGCTTTCACCAGAATGGAAAGGGATTGAATCATCTCCCTTGTCTGATTTCACTTTCTCCAAAACATTCCTACCTGGGGCGTGGTAGGAATTCCCCTGAGGGTGGCACAGGATGTACTGGTTGGTAAACAAAGTGTAGAAATACACAAATGCCATAATATAAGTAACAAATGTTTCAAAGTTATTGTTTGTACCAAAACTACACGGTAGATGTTCAGAGTCAGGTAAACATTCCCGTTTTAATATGTTCCACACATCTGCGAAGTGGATAAGTGACCGGGATGAAAGTGTAGGTGGGTGGGTTAATAAGTTTGCTGATGATACGAAGACTAGTACTGCTGTAGGTAGCATAGAAGACTGTCAGAGATTACAATAGGACATAGATCAAACCCAGCCAAACGTGAAGTGTTGTACCTTGGTAGATCAAATGTAAAGAGACAGTATACTGTTAAGGACAAGGTCCTTGACATTTTTGATGAGCAGAGGGATCTTGGAGTCCAGGTTCATAGCTCATTGAAAACGGCTCGACAGATGGTGGGTGGTTAAGAAGGTGTTCGGCATGCTTGCCTTTATTAGTCGAGGCATTGAGTTCAAAGGTCAGGAAGTTATGTTGCAGCTTTATAAAACTCTAGTTGGGTCGCATCTGGAGTATTGCAAATAGTTCTATAGGAAGGAAGTCCAAGCTTTGGAGACGGTGCAGAGGAGGTTTACCAGGACGCTGTCTGGATTAGAGGGCATCTGCTGTAATGAGCGGCTGGTTAAACTTGGGTTGTTTTCTCTGGAGCAATGGAGGCCGAGGGGAAATCTGTTAGAGTTTATAAGAATATCAGAGGCATAGCTAGCGTAAACAGAGAGCATATGTTCCCCAGGGTAGGAATGTCTAATATCAGAAGGCATGCATTTATGGTGCAAGGGGATCATTTCAAAGGAGATGAAAGGGCAGGTTTTTACACAGAATGGTGGCTGCCTGGGGTGGTGGTAGAGGCAGAAACATTAAAGACTTTGAAGGGACATTTCGATAGGCTCATGAATGTGAGGAAAATGGAAGGATATGGACAGTGTATGGAGATGAGTTTAGTTTGTCATTTGATTACAATTGTATTGGTTTAGCTCAACATTGTGGGCCGAAGGGCCTGTTCCTGTACTGTACTGTTCCATGTTCTATGTATCATCCACGGTGGAAGTTGAGAGGAAAATGGGGTTCAGTGTTTCTGTTGAGGATTTTCATTAGCGTGTTGCACCAGACGGTCAGCTGTTCTTGTCTGGTGTGTGGTGTCAGGATTGGTCTCCTTTCGGATTAACCAGGTCACGATATGAACGTTCCTGACTCGACCCTTTTTTTTCCCGAGGTCGAGTGGCTGGCTCGACGCTCACCGTCACGGATGGAAAGCGTGCTCGGGGGGTGGCCCGACTTGGATTCGAACTCGGGAGCCTTCGCTCCAGAGTCCGGTGCTGATGCCATTGCGCCACCTGCTGGCCCCTGTTCAGGATGACAGCAGACCAGAGGTTATGACAGCAGCTCTTAAACCATCAAAAACGACGAGTGCACAACACACTGAATTAGTGACAGTGACATGGGCAGTTAGTGATTCAGGATAATTGGGGAGTCATAGAATCATTGAGCACTACACCACAGAACCAGGATCTCCAGCACATCTAGTCTATGCTGAACTGGTATTCTGTCCAGTCCCATTGACCTGCATATAGAACACAGCCCTCCATACCCCTCCAATCCATGTACGTATCCAAACCTGTCTTAAACGTTCCAGTCAAACCCTCATCCACCACTTCTGCTGGCAGCTCGTCCCATGCTCACACCACCCACTGAGTGAAGAAGTTCCCTTTCAGGTTCCATTTCAATATTTCACCTTTCACCCTTAACCTATGACCTTGCTCCTTACTGTCTGCATCACCCAGGACATGTCCTCTTCTCATTGCTACCATCAGGGAGAAGGTACAGGAAACTGAAGGCACACACTCAATGATTCAGGAACAGCTTCTTCCCCTCTGTCATCAGATTTCTGAATGGACATTAATCCCATGAACACGATGTCACTACATTTTTTGCTCTTTGTAGTACTATTTGTTTAATTTAATTATATATACTGTAATGACTGTATATAGTTACTGTCATGTAGTTATTTTATTATTATATATTGCAATGTACTGCTGCTGTGTAACAAAAATTTCATGACAAACGCCAGTGATATTAAACCTGCTCTTCACTTTGTTTGTCACATAACAAATTATTCGGCATTGTTACTGTGATGAATTGCTCCGGTGTTAAATCTGCTCTTCAGTGGGAGTTCAGTGAAACCCTCTCTCACTGCTTCTCCTCTGTGATCACAAAATACTCTGCAGATTCTGGGGTCAAAGCAACACGTACAACACGCTGGAGGAACTCAGCAGGTCGGGCAGCATCCGTGGAAACAAACAGTCAACGTTTCGGGCCGAGACCCTTCGTCAGGACTGAAGAGGGAGGGGGCAGGGGCCCTCTAGAGAAGGTGGGGGGAGGGTGGGAAGGAGAAGGCTGGTAGATGCCAGGTGAAAAACCAGTAAGGGCAAAGGTCAAAGGGTGGGGGGAGGGGAAGCAGGGAGTGGATAGGCTGGAAAGGTGAAGAAGGAATGTAAGAGGAAAGCACTGTAGGTAGTAGAAGACGGCAGAACCATGAGGGAGGTGATAGGCAGCTGGAGGAGGATACCGTCTGGGTAGTCTCCAGCCCCTTGGTATGAACATCGAATTCTCCAACTCCCGGTAATTCCCTCCCTCCCCCTTTCCCCATCCCAGTTTCACTCTGCCTCCTCTTCCATCTGCCTATCACCTCATTGATAGGCTACTTCATGCATCCATGCTGAGCTCGTCAATTTTATCAACTTTGTCTCTAACTTCCTTAAATTCAGTTGTTCCATCTCTGACATCTCCCTCCCCTTTCTCGATCTCCCTGTCTCCATCTCTGTCAACCAGCATCTTTTATAAACCCCTGATTTCTATGATTATGTTGACTAGCCTCTTCCCTGTCTCTTGTAAAAATGTTATTCCCTTTTCTCCATTTCTTCACCTCTGTTGCATCTGTTTGTGATGAAGCACAAAGTTCCAAAAGAGCTCAGGGGAGTCAGTTTTCTTTCTGCTGGCTGAAATCAGCTCTGGATCAGTAAAAAGAAAGGAGGTGTAAGCACAGTGGCCATTGTCGGAGTGGACCAGCGTTAGTGGTCCAGATTTGGCTCAACAGCCCTGGGCAAGCATATTTGGAAGTTCTAAGTAAGTAAGCAAGAAAGTGCTGAGAGTGGGTCCGGAGTTGGTGTGTGTTACTTGTCGAGATGTGGGAACTCTGGGAGACCTGCAGTCTCACTGTGCACCGAGTTACATCTCCTCAGAGACTGTGTTAAAGAACTGGAGCTGCAGCTGGATGACCTTCAGCTCATAGGGGAGAATGAGGAGGTGACAGACAGGAGATGCAGGGAGATAGTCACCCCTCAGGTGTAGGATGCAGGTACCTGGGTGACTGTCAGGAGAGGGAAAGGAAATAGGCAGCCAGTGCAGAGTACCCCTGTGGCCATTTCCCACAATAATAAGTATAACACTTTGGATACTGTTGAGCAGCGGCTGGGTCTCTGGCACTGAGTCTGGCTCTGCAGCTTTGAAGGGAATGAGGAGAAGAGGAGTCCGTAATGACAGGGGATTCCATGATTAGAGGATCAGAAAGCAGATTCTGTGGACGTGAAAGAGAAACCCAGATGGTCTGTTGCCTCCCAGATCCCAGGGTTAGAGTTGTCTTGGATCGAGTCCACGGCATTCTAAAGGGGAGCTGTAAGATGTGGCACATATTGGTACCAACGACATAGGTAGGAAAAGGGAGGAGCTCCTGAAGAGAGAATCTAGGGAGTTAGACAGTCAGCTGAAAAGCTGGACCATCAGGGTAGTAATCACTGGATTATCCCCTGTACCACGTGCCAGTCAGGGTAAGAATAGGATGATCTGGCTGAGGAATTGGTGCAGGGGGCAGGGTTTCAGATTTCTGGATCACTGGGATCTCTTCTGGGGAAGGAACCACCTGTACAAAAGGACAGGTTACACCTGAACCTGAGGGTCCAATATTCTTGCAGGCATGTTTGCTAGAGTTGTTGGGGAGGGTTTAAAGTAATTTGGCAGCGGGACGGGAACCGCAGTGATAGGGCTGAGGATGGGCTGTTGGTATACAACTAGTTGCAGTGTGCAGTGAGGCTGTGAGGACAGACAGACACACGATAGGGCAAAATTGCAGTCAGTGGGATGAGTTAAATTGTAACAGGGGGCCAGAAACGGAAAGGGAGATGAAGGTGTTAGATTTCAATGTACACAGTAGATGGATTAAGGGAGTTGATCCTGTGGCTCAGTTGGAGATTGGCAGGTATGATGTTGTGGGCATCTGAGTTGTGGCTGAAAGAAGATTAGAGTTGGGAGCTTAATATCCAAGTGTAGACATTGTGTGGAAAAGATAGGCAGGTAGGCAGAGGGGTTGGGGTGGCTCTATTGGTAAATATTCAATTAAATCCTTGGAAAGAGATCGACATCAGAAGATGTAGAAACCTTGTGGGTAGAGTTAAGGAACTACAAGGGTTAAAAAGATCCTGATGGGAATTATATACAGGCCTCCAAACAGTAGCCAGAATGGGGGCTGCAAATTACAGAGGGATATAGAAAATGCATGTAAAAAGGGCAATATTTTGATAATCATGGGGGATTTAAATATCCAGGGAGTTTGGGAAAATCTGATTGGAAGTTAGGTTTCAGCAGAGTGGCCATTGTGTGAGTGGGCCAGTGTTAGAGTGGAATTTGAGGCTTTGGCTCATCGAGGCTTAGGGGAGGATTAGTCCGTAGGGAGATTTTTCTTTGCCATTTATTCTTTCATTCTGTCTTTTTGAAGATTTGGAGCAGTGGGGGTGCCAGACAGGGCAGTGGAATGCTCTTCTTGCAGGATGTGGGAAGGCAGGGAGACCTTCAGTGTCCCTGACGACAAAACCTACAAGAAGTGCATCCAGCTGCAGCTTCTAATAGACTGTGTGAAGGAGTTGGAGCTGGAACTGGATGAACTCTGGATCATTCAGGAGGCTGAGACCATTTGATAGACAGCACACACAGTCAGGTAGTTCCACACACTGTGCAGGACACGGGTAAATGGGTGACTCTCATGTGGAGAAGGTGAGAGGCAGCCAGTGCAGAGTACCCCTGTGGCCTTTCCCCTCAACAGCAGGTAGGATGTGTTCGATACTGTTGAGGTGGGGTATCACCTAGCAGAGGGAAGCCACAGCAGTCGGGTATCTGGTACTGAGTCTGGCTCTGTGCCTCAGGAGGGAAGAGGGAGAAAAGGCAAGCGACAGTGACAGGGGATTCATATTGATGAGGGTAACAGAAAGGAGCTTCTGTGGCTGAGAGTGAGATCCCAGATGATATGTTGCCTCCTGGGTGCCAGGATCAGGGACATCTCAGATGAAGTCCACAGTATTGTTAAGTGGGTGGGTGAGTGGCCGGAGGTCGTGGCCTACGTCAGTACCAATGACATGGGTAGGAGGGTGACGAGATCTAGCAAAGTGAGTTCAGGGAATTAGGTGCCCAGTTAAAGGGCAGGATCTCCAGGGCTGTGATCTCAGGATTGCTACCCAGACCATGTGCTAGTGAGGCCAGAAATAGGAAGATCACACAGTTTAACATGTGGCTGAGGAGATGGTGCAGGATGGAGGGTTTCAGATTTTTTGATCATTGTGCTTTCTTTCTGGAAATTGAGACTTGTACAGAAGGTATGGTTTATACCCGAACTGGGGGACTAATATCCTAGTGGGAATGGTTACTAGTGTTGCACAGGTGGGGAGGGGGAGGGTGTTGAGTGGTGGTGGAGTTTAAACTCGAGTCACAGGGGGATGTGAACCAGAGTGCCCAAACAGATCATGGAGTGGTTGTAGAGAAAGGTGTTGTTCAGCCCATGTACAAAACCAGATAAATGAAACATTGTGCATAGTGGGGCAAATGTCCTGCGCTGTGTATATTTCAATGTAAGGAGTATTGTAGGAGAGGTGGGTGAGCTTAGGGCATGGATCAGCCTGTGGAATATGAATTTGCACCCATTACTGAGATTTGTTTGCCGGAGGGAGGACTGGCAGCTCAATGTTCTGTGTTCTGTTGCTTTAGACATGATGGAGCAGGAGGGGTGGCATTACCAGTAAGGAAAATGTCATGGCCGTGCTCAGTCAGGACAGATGGGAGAGCTCATCTCGTGAGGCTTTTTGGGTAGAACTGAGGAATGAGAAAGGTGTGGCCAAGTTAATGGGATAATATCATCAACCATCAGCAGTCCACGGGATTTGGAGGAACAAATTTGCAGAGGTTGCAGACTGTAACAAAAAGAACTCAAGTTTGTGATAATAGTCGATTTTATCTTACCACATATTGACAAGGGCTCCCATGCTGTAAAAGAGGTGGATGGGAAAGAGTTTGTCAAATGTGTTTAGTGAAGTTTCCTTAATCATTGCATAGAAATCTCAATGAGAGAGAATGTGATACTACATCGCCTATTAGGAAATGAGACAGGGCAGGAGACAAAAGTATGTGATCATAAAGCCATTAGTTTTATGGTAATTATGGAAATGGATTGATGTGGTCGCTTTATGGTAATTATGGAAATGGATTGATGTGGTCGTTTTATGGTAATTATGGAAATGGATTGATGTGGTCAGGTTAAGATGCTAAATTGCAGAAAGACTAAATTTGATGGTATCAGAAAGGATATGGCAAATGTGGATTGGGAAAGGTATACTTGGGAAGTGGGAGGCCTTCAAAAGCGAAATTTTGAGAATACAGGATTTGTATATTCTCGTCAGAATTTAAAACAAGGATAATAGATTTTGGTAATCTTGATTTTTGAGAGATATTGATGCCCTGGTTAGGTAGAAGGAGATGCATAACAGTGTAGGCAGGGTAAAACAAATGAGATACTTGAGCAGTACAAGGAATAGAAGGGAACAATATAAAGAATGTAAAGAATGTAAGAAGAATCTTAAGAAAGAAATTAGAAAAGCTAAAAGAAGATACGAGGTTGCTTTGGCAAGTAAGGTGAAAATAAATCTAAAGGGTTTCTACAGTTATATTAATAGCAAAAGTATAGTGAGGGATAAAATTGGTCCCTTAGAGAATCAAGAGTGGACAGCTATGTGTGGAGCCAAAAGAGATGACGGAGATTTTGAACAATTTCTTTTCTTCGGTATTCACTAAGAGATGGATATTGAATTGTGTAAGGTAAGGGAAACAAGTAGGGAAGTTATGGGAATTATGACGATTAAAGAGGAGGAAGTACTGGTGCTTTTAAGGAATATAAAAGTAGATAAATCTCCAGGTCCTGACAGGATATTCCCTAGGACCTTGAGGGAGGTTAGTGTAGAAATAGCAGGGGCTCTGACAGAAATATTTCAAATGTCATAGGAAATGGGGATGGTGCCGGAGGATTGGCGTATTGCTCATGTGGTTCCATTGTTTAAAAAGGATTCTAAGAGTAAACCTAGCAATTATAGGCCTGTCAGTTTGACATCAGTGGTGGATAAATTAATGGAAAGTATTCTTAGAGATAGAAAATATAATTATCTGGATAGACAGGGTCTGATTAGGAACAGTCAACATTGACGTGCATGGAAGATCATGTTTGACAAATCTTACTGAATTTTTAGAAGAGGTTGCGAGGAAAGTTGAGGAGGGTAAAGCAGTGAATGTTGTCTATGTGGACTTCAGTAAGGCCTTTGACAAGGTTCCGTGTGGAAGGTTAGTTAGGAAGGTTCAATCGTTAGGTGTTGATATTGAAGTAGTAAAATTGATTCAACAGTGTCTGGATGGGAAATGCCAGAGAATAGTGGTGGATAACTGTTCGTCAGGTTGGAGGCCGGTGACTAGTGGTGTGCCTCAGGGATCTGTATTGGGTCCAATGTTGTTTGTCATATACATTAATGATCTGGATGATGGGGTGGTAAATTGGATTAGTAAGTATGCAGATGATACTAAGGTAGGTGGTGTTGTGGATAATGAAGTAGGTTTTCAAAGTTTGCAGAGAGATTTAGGCCAGTTAGAAGAGTGGGCTGAGTGATGGCAGATGGAGTTTAATGCTGATAAGTGTGAGGTGCTACATTTTGGTAGGAATAATCGAAATAGGATGTACATGGTAAATGGTAGGGCATTGAAGAATGCAGTGGAACAGAGTGATCTAGGAATAATGGTGCATAGTTCCCTGAAGGTGGAATCTCATGTGGATAGGGTGGTGAAGAAAGCTTTTGGTATGCTGGCCTATATAAATCAGAGCATTGTGTATAGGAGTTGGGATGTAATGTTCAAATTGTACAAGGCATTGGTGAGGCCAAATTTGGAGTATTGTGTACAGTTCTGGTCAGTGAATTATAGGAAAGATGTCAACAAAATAGAGAGAGTACAGGAAACATTTACTAGAATGTTACCTGGGTTTCAGCACCTAAGTTACAAGGAAAGATTGAACAAGTTAGGTTTTTATTCTTTCTAGTGTAGAAGGTTGAGTTGGGACTTGATAGAGGTATTTAAAATTATGAGGAGGATAGATAGAGTTGATGTGGATATGCTTTTACAATTGAGAGTAGGGGAGATTCAAATAAGAGGACATGAGTTGAGAGTTAGGGGGCAAAAGTTTAAAGGTAACACCAGGTGAAATTTCTTTACTCAGAGAGTGGTAGCCGTGTGGAACGAGCTTCCAGTAGAAGTGGTAGAGGCAGGTTTGGTATTGTCATTTAAAGTAAAATTAAGTAGGTATATGGACAGGAAAGGAATGGAGGATTATGGTCTGAATGCGGGCCAGTGGGACTAGGTGAGAGTAAGCGTTCAGAATGGACTAGAAGGGCAGAGACGGCCTGATTCCCTGCTGTAATTGTTACGGTTATATGGTTTATATGGTTTATTTACCCGTGTCCTGCACAGAATACCATGGGAATGAGAGTCCCCATTGCAAGAGGTGCTTTGTGCAGGTGGATATCTCCAAGGACGAGTGTCAATACTCATGAGAGAAAGCCAGTTTGCTGAAGGTGGCCTTCAAGGGAAGTTAGGACTGTGGTGGGTGCTTTCAGGGGGAGCGGGGGTTCAGCACCGTGAGTAACGGTTATACCCAGCTTTGGAAAAGATGAGCTCCAATATTTAGAGAGGTTTAACTGTAATAAGCCCTTTTGAACTTTCTTTTCTTTAATAACTATTTGATGAATCTGAAATTGGTAAATATACTTTCTATATAATATTATGTGGTGTATAATCTGTTATTTCTTGCCAATTGATAATTGGGTTTAGGCAGAACTTACAAAGCATTCGCTCAAATTGAGGTTTCTTTAATCAGAACATCGTGACATTCCTGTTTGGTTTGAACCCAAAATCATGCCGACCCCAGATGTGTATTGTTTATGAAAGGTGGCTTCTCACCGCTGAGTCACGTGGCTGTTGTTGCACCAGGAACGTTGAAGACAAGGCATGGATGTTGTTTACATAGACTTTAGCAATGCCTTTAAAATGGTCCCACATGGGAGGCTGCTCAAGAAGGTTCAGTTGCTTGGTATTCAAAATGAGGTAGTAATTTGGATTGGTCATTGGCTTCACAGGAGAAGAGAGAAGCCAAAGAGTGGAAGTAGATAGTTACCTCTCTGACCGGAGAGCCGTGACTAATGGTGTGTCACAGGGATCACTGCTGGGTCCATTAGTTGTTTGTCATCCATATCAATGATCTGGATGATAATGTCGTATTCTGGATCAGCAGATTTGTGGATAACACTAAGATTGAGGGTCTGGTGATAGTGAGGAAGACCTTCAAAGCTTGCAGCAGGATCTGGAGCAGCTGGAAAAATGGGCTCAAAAATGGCAGATGGAGTTTAGTGTAGACAAGTGTGATGTGTTGCATTTAGCAGGATCATCCAGGCCAGGGCTTGCAAGATGAGGGGTCGGGCACAGAGGAGTGTTTGTAGAACAAAGAGATCTGGGAATGCAGGTGCATAATTCCGTGAATGTGGCATGACATGTAGATATGGTTGTATAGAAAGCTTTTGGTACATTTTGAGCACAGGAATTGAGATTCTATATTCAAATTGTATAAACCATTGGTGGTCATAATTTGGAGTATTGTGTCCAGTTGTGGTCATTCCCATAAGATATAGGAGCAGAATTTGGTCCATCAAGTCTGCTCTGCCATTTCATCATGGCTGATCCAATTTTGCTCTCAGCCCCAATCTCTGTCCTCTCCCCATATCCCTTCATACTTTGATCAATCAAGACTCTATCAAACTCTTCTTCAAGTATACCGTACATAAATACTTGGCCTTCACAGCTTCCTAGAAGCATAGAAACGTAGAAAACCTACAGCACCATACAAGCCCTTCAGCTCACAATTCTGTACCTAACATGTCCTTACTTTATAAATTACCTAGAGTTACCCATTGCCCTCTATAGGTGCATGGGGCTTAGAAAAATACAGGAGTCTCTTAAAAGACCCTGTTGTATCCACCTCCAACACCATCACCGGCAGCACATTCCACGCACTCACCACTCTCTGCGTCAAAAAACGTACCGCTGACATCTCCTCTGTACCCACTTCCAAATACATTAAATCTGTGCCCTCTCGTGTTAGCCATTTCAGCCTCAGGAAAAAGACTCGGTGAATATCCACACGATCCTTGTAAATCTCCTCTGCACCCTTTCTATAGTTTCCACATCCTTGCTGTAGTGAGCTGACCATAACTGAGCACAGTACTCCAAGTGGGGTCTGACAAGGGTCCTATGTAGCTGTAACATTACCACTCGGCTCTTGAACTCAATCCCACTGTTGATGGAGGCCAGTGCACCATATGCCTTCTTAACCACAGAGTTAACCTGTGCAGCAGCTTTGAGTGTCCTTTGGACTCAGTCCCCAAGATCCCTCTGATCCTCCACACTGCCAAGAGTCTCACCATTAATACTATATTCTGCCATCATATTTGACCTACCAGAAGAACCACTTCACACTTAACTGGGTTGAACTCCGTCTGCCTCTTCTCAGCCCAGTTTTGCATCCTATCGATGTACCACTGTAGCCTCTCCAGTCCTCCACACTATCCACAACACCTCAATCTTCGTGTCATCAGCAAATTTACTAACCCATCCCTCCACTTCCTCATCCAGGTAATTTATATAAACCACAAAGAGAAGGGGTCCCAGAACAGATCCCTGGGGCACTCCACTGGTCACTGACCCCCATGCAAAATATGACCCATCTACAACCACTCTTTGCCTTTTGTGTGCAAGCCAATTTTGGATCCACAAAGTGAGGTCTGCTTGCATCCCTTGCCTCCTTACTTTCTCAATAAGCCTTGCATGGGGTAACTTATCAAATGCCTTGCTGAAATCCATATACACTACATCTACTGCTCTACCTTCATCAATGTGTTTAGTCACATCCTCAAAAAATTCAATCAGGCTCATAAAGCACGACCTGCCTTTTACAAAGCAATGCTAACTATTCCAAATCATATTATGCCTCTCCAAATATTCATAAATCCTGCCTCTCAGGATCTTCTGCATCAACTTAACAACCACTGTGATAAGACCCATTGGTCTATAATTTCCTGGACTATCTCTACTTCCTTACTTGAATAAGAGAACAACATCTGCAACCCTCCAGTCCTCTGGAACCTCTCCCGCCCCCATTGATGATGCAAAGATCATCGCCAGAGGCTCAGCAATCTCCTCCCCCCACCTCCCACAGTAGCCTGGGATGTATCTTGTCCGGTGCCTGTGACTTAACTAACTTGATGCTTTCCAAAAGCTCAGCACATTTTCTTTCTTAGTATCTATATGCTCAAATTTTTCAATCCACTGTAAGTCATCCCTACAATGCCAAAGTTCTTTTCCGTAGCAAATACTGAAGCAAGGTATAGATTGCCTCCACTACCTCCACTACCTCCTCCAGTTCCATACACACTTTTTCACTGTTAGACTTGATTGGTCCTATTCTCTCACGTCTTATCCTCTTGCTCTTCACATACCTGTAGAATATCTTGGTATTTTCCTCAATCCTACTCACCAAAGCCTTCTCATGGCCCCTTCTAGCTCTCCTAATTTCATCCTTAAGCTCCTTCCTGCTAGCCTTATGAATTTCTAGATCTCTATCATTACCTACTTTTTTGAACTTTTCGTAAGTTTTTCTTCTTGACAAGATTTTCACAGCCTTTGTATCCCATTGTTTCTGTACCCTACTATCCTTTCCCTGTCTCATTGGAATGTACCTATGCAGAACACCACACAAATATCCCCTGAACATTTGCCACATTTCTGCCATATATTTGTCTGAGAACATCTGTACCCAATTTATGCTTCTAAGTTTCTGCCTGGCAGCTTCATATTTCCCCTTACTCCAATTAAACACTTTCCTAACTTGTCTGTTCCTATCCTTGTCCAACACTATGGTAAAGGAGAGAGATTTGTGATCACTATCTCCAAAATGCTCTCCCACTGAGAGACCTGACACCTGACCAGGTTCGTTTCCCAATACCAGAACACGTACAGCCTCTCCTCTTGTAGGCTGATGTACATACTGTGTCAGGAAATTTTCCTGAACTCGCCTAAAAAAAACTCCACCCCATCCAAACTCCTTGCTCTAGGGAGATTCCAATCAATATCTGGGAAATTAAAACATCCCAACAAGCCTGTTAGACCATAAGACCATAAGATATAGGAGCAGAAGTAGGCCATTCATCCCATCGAGTCTGTTCTGCCATTCATTCATCGGCTGATCCAATTCTTCCAGTCATCCCCACTCCACTGCCTTCTCCCCATACCCCTTGATGCCCTGGCTAATTAAGAACCTATCTGTCTCTGCCTTAAATGCACCCAATGACTTGGCCTCCACAGCCACTCGTGGCAACAAATTCAACAAATTTACCATCATCTGACTAGAACATCTCTGTTCTAAATAGACGTCTTTCAATTCTGAAGTCGTGACCTCTTGTCCGAGACTCCCCTACCATGGGAAATCACTTTGCCATATCTAATCTGTCAGGCGGCCTTTTAACATACAAAACTGTTATTACTGGATCATTCCACAATCTGTCTCCCTGTCAGCTCTTCGATGTCCCTGTTACTATTGGGTGGTTTATAAAAAAACACCCAGTAGATTTATTGACCCCTTCCTGATTGTAAATTCCACCCGTGACTTCCTCCTTTTCTGCAGCTGTAACACTATCTCTGATCAACTGTGCCACACTCACACCTCTGTAGCCTCCTTCTCTGTTCTTTCTGAAACATCTGAAGCCTGGCATTCTAAGTAGCCATTCCTGCCCCTGAGTCATATAGTCTCTGTAATGGCCACAACATCATAGCAGTGATCCACGCTCTAAACTCAGCCGCTTTGTTCGTGATACTCCTTGCATTAAAATAGACACGTCTCAAACCATCAGTCTGAGCGCATCCCTTCTCTATCACCTGCCTATCCTCCCTCTCACACTGACTACAAGCTTTCTCAATTTCTGAGCTGCTTCCTCCCTCTTGGGTAGGTTAGGAAAATGGGGAAAGAAATGGCAGATGGAATGTGGTGTCGGGAAGTGTATGGTCATGCACTTCAGTGGAAGAAATGAAAGGGTTGACGATTTTCTAAATGGAGAGAAAATACAGATTTCTGAGACACACAGGGATTTGAGAGACCTTGTGCAAGATTCCCCGAAGTTTAATTTGCAGGTTGAGTCTGTAGTGAGGAAGGCAAATGTGATGTTAGCATTCGTTTTGAGAGGACTAGAATATAAAAGCAAGATTTTAATGTTTCCAGTCAGAACCGTGGGAATGATTATATTAAACCCTGGGCTGAGACCAATAAACAACATCCTTACGTAAGTATTAGTATTGCCCAGGTGACCAAGGCTACAGATCAAGTCGCCCTACACAGCCTGGTCCTGAAACTGCAGTAAAATGTCCAATAACATCTGTTCATGTAATATCACTCCTGTGCTGTAGTTGTCTCACTTTCACCTGCTCTACAGTTTAAATGATTATATTTTCTTTCTATTCTAATCAGCTGAAAGGGAAGAAGTGGTTGGTGTCCTTGGTTCATCAGTTTTACTGGATCCTGAAATCACCGTTGATTCCAGCAAGAATGATATCCTTTGGACTTTCAAAGCCAGCAACAAAAGCCATGATGTTATTTTGGATCACATCCCAGGTGATGCCACATTTGAACCAAGTGAACAGTTCAAGGACCGTTTACAATTCAACGCTTTGAGTGGTGCACTGACGATAAGCAGATTAAATGCCGGTGACCAAGGAGATTACACCTTCACTGTCGATGGGAAAGAGTTGAAAACAATGGAGTTGCTTGTCATTGGTAAGAAGTTACAGATATTTGTGATGTAGTGTGTGATTTATTAATGGCAGAATCTGCCGTAGAAACTATGATCTGTGATTTTTATTTCCATCAAAGTCTAAGCAGGATAACCTCTGCTGTGTCTCATCAACTGAGTCATCGGAGAGACATTGAAACTGGTGATATAAAAACAGCAGAATTTCTGCAGAGAATCTGATTCTCCTCTCATCACACACAGCCTAACATACATTTTTAAACATAAAGTGAAAAGTGAGTCACCACAATTTCAATAGCTATGATTTCCTACCGCCCTCTAACATTTTGAATATTTGTAGAATTACATATTTACAATAGTCGTACATCCCAGCTAGTAGAATCCTTTTGAAAGCTTCAGAGCACAAACTCCAAACACCCAAATTCATCTCTTTTGTGAAAGTGCTAAAGGATGGCTCTCTGAATACAGAACTGGCCAGAATATTAACTATGTATTGCAATGAACTGCTGCTGCTAAGTTAACAAATTTCACATCCCATGCCGATGATAATAAACCTGATTCAGATTCTGACAAAACAGACCCGTCCTGAATGATGCATTGTGACAGGGATACACGTTGACATTGTACTAATGCAGACAGTGGCCACTTAACGACTTCCCTGATCACACCCTGAGGATTTCAATGACCACCAATCAACATGAACATTCATGTATTGTCTTCCTCTGGGACCGAATCAGAATGTTCAAAAAGCTTCAAAACCTGGGGTCTGTCCCTCCCTTCTTGACTTCCTCACTGGGAGACCAGTCAGGGCGGATCAGAAATAACATCTCCACCTTCCTGACAATCAACACTGGAACACGTCTAGGATGAATGCTTAGCCCACTGTTGGCGACAAGGAGGCGTACAAGAGTGAGGTAGATCAGCTGGTTGAGTGGTGTGACAACGACAACCTTACACTCAATGTAAGTAAGGCCAAGGAATTGATTGTGGACTTCAGGAAGGTGAAGTCAATAGAGAATACTCCCCAGTCCTCATCAATGGATCAGCTGTGAAAAGGGTGAGCAGTTTCAAGTTCCTCGATGTCAACACCACTGAAGATCTGTCCTGGGCCGAACGTATTGATGCAATTACAAAGAAGGCACAACATCGGCTATGTTTCATTACGAGTTTACGGAGTCTTGGTATGTCATCAAAGACTCGTGCAAGTTTCTACAAATGTACGTGGAGAGCACAGGATCAGAAAAAGCAGCAGAAAGTTGGAAACTCAGCCAGCACCGTCATGGGCACTAACCTAGTATCAAGGACACCTTCAAAAGGTGATGCTTCAAAAAGATAGTATCCATCATTAAGGAGACCCATCAGCCAGGATGTGCCCTCTTCTCAATGTCACCATCAAGGAGGAGGTGCAGGAGGCTGAAGACACACACTCAGTGTTTCAGGAACTGTTTCTTCCCATCTGCCATTACATTCCTCAATGGACAATAAACCCATCAACACTACCTCACTTTTTTTTGGCTCTCTTATTGCATTATTTATTTAATTTATTTTTAATATACACTTATTGTAATTTATTTTTTATTATTATGTGTTACAATGTACTGCTGCTGTAAAAGAACAAATTTCATGACCTATGTCGGTGATATTAAACCTGATTCTGATTCTGATTCAATGATTAGTTTCAGTCGCCTTAAACAGTCAGTTGAAGGTGGAGGGGCCGGTCATGTTGAGGAGGCAGAGAGGCTGCAGAAGGACTTTGACAGATTTGGAGAGGTGTCAGATGGAATACAGTGTCAGGAATTGTATGGCCATGCACTTTGGTAGAAGGATTAAAAACATAGATTATGTTCTTAAACGGGGGAAAAATCTAAAATCTGAAGTTCAGAGGGATTTGGGAGTCTTCAAGGATTCCTGAAAGGTTAATTTGTAGGTTGAGTTGGTGGTGAGGAAAGTGAATGAGATGTTCACATTCATTTCAAGGGGACTGGAACATAAACACAAGGATGTAATGCTGATGCTGTATAAATTACTGATGAGGCCTCACTCGGAGTATTGTGATTAGTTTTGGGCCCCTTATTTAAGAAAGGATGTGCTGACATTGGAGAGGGTTCAGAGGAGGTTCACAGGGATGATTGCTGGAATGAAAGAGTTATCATATGAGTAGTGATTGAAGTTTCTGGGCCTGAACTCAGAGGAATTTAGAAGAATGAGGGCGATCTCATTGAAACCTTTTGGAAGTTGAAAGGCCAAGATGGAGTGGATGTGATGAGGATGTTTACTTTCGTGGGCAAATCGAGGACCAGAGGGCACAGCCTCAAAAGAGAGGGATGTCCGTGTTGGCTGAGGCTGAGTGACCTGGACAAGAAATGTAATACAAGAACTAATCATAGACGCAATATTAGCATCTTTGAATGTGATCAGTGTAAAGAGAACGGTGTGATGTGTCAACACCTTACATTAACTGGCCAAGGTTAAGGCTGATGTGAGTTTTTTACAGGTGTGTGGGCTACCACACTCTGCAACTGCCAGAGTTGGTTGTGATGGTGGCCCCATGGTTTGTGTGGTTGGGGGCAATGATTGTCATCCTTCTGGCCTGGGAATTCTGTTACAGGGTGACAACTTCTCAGTCACCCAAGTCAGAGAGGTGGTTGGGGGGTGGCTCCTTGTGGCATACATAATGTACTGAAACACTCTGCTCTGGTTAATGAACACATACACCTCACCCGTGCGGAGCGAGCGGCTGGCCATCCTCGAGCCGCTCCCACCACTGCCGGTGACGTCACAGCTGGTCATTCTGGTTGGTGACATCATCGATGCAGCCGGTAGTGCCGACAACAGGCTGGACAGCACCTCCAGATTCCTGATGGAAACAGTTAAAACAGACAAGCTGCACAATGTCTTCAGCTCCCCTTCAGAAGGATGGTGATGGGTCACTGACTGAGTTGTACTCGGCTACGTGGGACGGGAAGTGTGGAGTTTGCAAAGATTCAGCATGACATCTAAAACTCCGACAAACCTCTATAGATGTGTGGTGGAGGGTGTATTGACTGGTTGTGTCACAGCCTGGTCTGGAAACACCAATGCCTTTGAATGGTAAATCCTCCAAAAAGTATCGGATATGGTCCAGTCCATCATCAAGGAAAGCCCTCCCAACCACTGAGCACATCTACACAGAGCAATGTAGCAGCAAAGTAGCATTCATCATCAGGGACTCCCACCACCCAGGTTGTGCCCTCTTCTCACTGCTGTCATCAGGAAGAATTACAGGAGCCTCAGGACTCACACCACCAGGTTCAGGAACAGTTATAACCCCTCCACCATCGTCAAGCTCTGGAACCAAAGGGGATAACTTCACTCAACTTCACTTGCCCCATCACTGAAATGTTCCCACAACCAGTGGACTTGCTTTCAAAGACTGTTCATCTCATGTTCTTGATATTTGTTGTTCATTTATTATTACTATTATTTGTATTTGCATAGTTTGTTGTCTTTTGCACATTGGATGGGGTGGGTCATTTGTGTTTCTTGTAGTTACTGTGAATGCCCGCAAGAGAATAAATCTTATTGTATATGGTTACATATATGTACTTCAATAATAAATTTACTTTGTATTTTGAACTTTGAATAATTGCCTGGACTGGACTGAGAGGATAAAACTGAAATTGGGACTGTGGGGAGGGCGCTCCCTATCGATATCTGGGAAGAACCTGGTCAACAAGTGTGAGGTTCTCTCAGGCTGCTGTACTTGGTGCAAGTGTTGCCCATGCCCCGCTCCTCCAGCTTGAGAATCACCCGAGCTGTTTTCAGGTTCACCTGGGGGTCTGAGATGGAGTGAGTGACGCTCAGATCACAACGCACAAATCCCTGTATAACGGGCACAACAATTTACCCAATGTGTCCCTCACCCTGATGACCAACTTCATGTGTGGCTGCATCAGACTGTGTGTGGAACCTAAATACATGGGCACCAGGTACCACCATGTGCTGAGGTTCTGCCTGTCCCCTGTGTTGCCAAGGTGTTGAAACTGAGGGATGTTCCTGAAAAGGGGATGAATGAACCCCAGAGAAATCTGAAGGTGAGGCAATTCAACTTTCTGAGAGATGGAGAATAGAGAAATCTGAAGCCAGTGAATTGTCAGTTTTGGAGCCAGTGTAGATCAGAAGCACTGGGGTCTGGCTTGAACAGGTATAGTGTGAGAGTGTCGGATCAGCCAAAGTTGATGAGGGGCTCGGGGTGGGAGGCTGGGCCAGAAAGAATTTCCACAACATTCTTGTCTGAAAGACAAGTTCCTGTAACCCCAGTAAAGATATTATTTATTCAGTAGTATGTTCTCATTTGCTGTAGTTTCACAAAGTTCTCTGTTTAAGTGTTTCACAGCCACCACATTTTAAATGAGTACAAATATTTTTATTTACAGATAAAGATAAAGAAGAGTTTGCTGTCCTTGGCTCATCAGTTTTACTGGATCCTGAACTCAAAGTTGATCCCAGCAAGAGTGAAATAGTTTGGACCTTCATCGGCAGGAGCATTTTGCATCATATCCCAGGTCACAGCTTAGTGGAACCGAGTGACCAGTTCAAGTTTCGCCTGCGCTTTGATATTTCTAATGGTGCTCTGACTGTGAATGAAGCAGAACATGGCGACCAAGGAGATTACACCTTCATTGTGGATGGACAAGAGCTGAGAATAATACAACTACGCCTTGTTGGTAAGTAGCTTTATTTTTCATAGAACATAGAACAGTACAACATAGTTCAGGCCATTTGGCCCACAATGTTATGCTGACTTTTTAACCTATTCCAAGATAAATCTAATCCTTCCTTCCCTCATAGACAACAATTTTTCTTTCATCCCTGTGTTTATACAGAACTCGCCATAGTTTTTGTGGTTGTATTTTCCAGTTGAGGCTAATTTGGGTGACTCACCTGATAGAATAAACACTGAGGTGTCAGATATTGAATGCAGCCGTCATTCAACCCCCATCTCTGTGATGTACCTGCCATCCCAAGGAGGAGCCCGTTCGGGATTTGATCCAACACTCATTGCTGCACTGGTGGGATGAGAGAAGAAGAACTGTTTGTCAAACCTGAGGCTTGGGTTTTTTGTTGGAGAGAACTGAAGGAAATGGTTGTGAAGTGAAATTGTGGATGGATGGAAAAGGTGGACAAATGGAAAAAGTAGCAAGAGAAGGGATGGGAGGGGAGGGAGGTACAAAATGCATTAGATTAGTGTGGGAAATGGGGAAAGGGGTGTGACATGATGGTGAAAGAAACATCAATAACAATGATAATAAATAAAAGATGAGATTTATTTATCGAGCACTTTTCAAACAGATGATATAGTTCAAAGTTGTTTGCAATGGGATAAAAGTACAAATATGAAAAATAAAATAAAATAAAAATAAATGTAAATAAAAGACAAAACGATGCTCATTAAAAAGCAAGATTAAATAAATAGATTTTAAGCTCTCGTTTAAAGGTGTTAACTGAGTCTGCATCCCCTATGGTTTTAGTATTGAATTCAACAATTGAGGAGCGCAGTTCAGAAAAGCTGACCTGCCTATTTTCTCTGAGGGAGATTTTTTTTTAATTTAAGAGACCGGTGGCAGAAAACGTGAGAGCCTGAACAGGATTATGAAAGGAAAGTGATTCTGTGATGTACTCTGGTCACAAACCATTAAGAGTTTTAAAAACAGGGAAGTCAAGTTTAATATTAATTTTAAAAGATACAGAAAGTTCCTAGAGCTGCCAAATTTCATCCCACCAAATTTTTATTGGAGTATTTATGTGGGATAAAGCCATTCTCTGCACTGTGAAGTAAGCAATGTATTGTAATAAACTTTTTGATTCTGTTTGGTAATTCCAGGTACTGAGATAAGGACTACAATTTTGGGAAACTGACCAGGAAGGAAGATGGAGGATATAAAATGAATTAAGATTGGTGTCTCTGTTTATGTTTTTGAAATCCATACAATGCTCACAATGATGAGATTAATCTTGTTGTTTAAACCCTGCTTCTGACATAAACATTCAGGTGATCAATGAGAAATATTTTGAGCCTGGCTGACAAAAAGGCAACAAACCTGAGGATGTTCTCTGAAATAACAAGACCAGAATCTTATTGAAAATGCTGAGGTGTCAGGGTATCGATGTTCCCTGTGCAGATGGGTCACCGGTGGGTCAAAATGCACTAATGGAGTGTGAGGGAGGGGGTAATTCCAGAGCCTATTAAATGTACACCTTCCCCTTCCTCCTGAGGTGTCGAGTCTGATGGTTTCCACGGCAGTGCCCGTTTCATTGATTTCAATGTCTGTTCCTCATGACAAAAGTCAGGAAAGCATTTCCATGTGTGAGGCTGCTCAGTCCCACTGGGAAAACAGCAAGAGTTCTTGGAGCTGGTGGTAATTCTGGGATGAAAGGTGGTGATGAATCAACATGTAGGAGGGAGACTTAATATCTGTCTGAGTGGTGCCACAGCAATAACCTCTTCCTCAATGTCAGCAAGACCCAAGGACCTGATTACTGACTTCAGGAGGAAACCAGAGGTCCATGAGCCATTCCCATCAGAGGATCAGAGTCGGCGAGGGTCGGCAACTTTAAATTCCTTGGTGTATTATTACAGATGACTTGTGCTGGGGCAGCAGTTAAGAACAAAATGAAGAAGGTGCAGCAGTGCCTCTACTCCCTTTGAAATTTGCAGAGATTCGGCGTGACACCTGAAAATCTGACAGACTTCTGTAGATGTGTGGTGGAGAGTATATTGACTGGCTGCATCATTGGAACCACCAATGCCCTTCAACAGAAAATCCTACAAGGAGTAGTGGATACGGCCCAGTCCATAATGGGTAAAGCCCTCCCCACCATTGAGCACATCTACATGGAGAGTTGTTGCAGGAAAGCAGCCTCCATCATCAGAGACCCCACCACTCATTCAGAAACAAGTTTTCACCCTCAACCATCAGACACTTGAATCAAAGCGGAGTGAGTGGGAAGATGGATGATTGGGAAGCTTTTAAAATCCAGCAAAAGGCAACTGAAAAGCTATATGAAGGGAAAAGATGAAATATGAGGGTAGGCTTGCCAATAATATAAAGCAGGATACCAAAAGCTTTTTCAGTTATATAAGGAGTAAAAGGGAGGTGAGAGTTGATATTGGTCCACTGGAAAGTGATGCCAATGAAGTAGTCATTTGAGACAAAGAAATGGCAGATGAACTTAATAGGTACTTTGTATCTGTCTTCACTGTGGAAGACACTAGCAGTGTGCCAGAGGTCTGTGAGTGTCATAGCTATTACAAAGGAAAAAGTGCGCGGCAAACTGAAAGGTCTTAAGGTGGATAAGTCACCTGGGCCAGATGGACTACATCCCAGAGCCCTGAGAGAGGTTGCTGAAGAGATAACGGATGCATTGGTCATGATCTTTCAAGAATCACTTGATTCTGGCATGGTCCTGGGGGCCTAGAAGATTTCAAATGCCACTCCACTCTCTAAGACCATAAGATATAGGAGCAGAAGTAGGCCATTTGGCCCCTTGAGTCTGCTCTAACACTCAATTATGTGCTGATACAATTTGTCCAGTCATCCCCATTCCCCATCTTCTCCCCATCCCTTTGATGCCCTGACTAATAAAGAACCTATCTATCTCTGCCTTAAATACACCCAGTGACTTGGCCTCCACAGTTGCTCGTGGCACAAAATTCCACAGATTTACCACCCTCTGACTCAAGTAATTTCTCCGCATCTCTCTTATAAATGGATGTCCTTCAAACCTGAATTCCTGTCCTTTGTCCTAGACTCTCCTATCATGGGAAATAACTTTGCCATATCTAATCTGTTCAGGCCTTTTAACATTTGGAATGTTTCTATGAGATCCCCCTTCATTCTCCTGAACTCCAGGGAATACAGCTCAAGAGCTGCCAGATGTTTCTCATACGGTAACCCTTTCATTCCTGGAATCATTCTCGTGAATCTTCTCTGAACCCGCTCCAATGTCAGTATATCCTTTCTAAAATAAGGAGCCCAAAACTGCACACAATACTCCCAAGTGTCAAATCATGAATGCCTTATAGAGCCTCAACATCAAATCCCTGCTGTAATATTCTCTACCTCCAGAAATCAATGCCAATATTGCATTTGTTTTCTTCACCACCGACTCAACCTGGAGGTTAACCTTTAGGGTATCCTGCACAAGAACTCCCAAGTCTCTTTGTATCTCTGCATTTTGAATTCTCTCCCCATCTAAATAATAGTCTGCCTGTTTATTTCTTCCACCAAAATTGATGATCATACACTTTCCAATATCATATTTCATTTGCCCATTCCCCTGAACTATCTAAGTCTCTCTGCAGGCTCTCTGTTTCCTCAACACTACCCGCTCCTCCACCTAACTTTGTATCATCGGCAAATTTAACCACAAATCCATCGTAAAAATCAGTGGTCCCAACACTGACCCCTGTGGAACTCCACTGGTAACTGGCAGCCAGTCAGAATAGGATCCCTTTATTCCCACTCTCTGTTTTCTGCTGATCAGCCAATGCTCCACCCATGCTAGTAACTTCCCTGTAATTCCATGGGCTCTTATCTTGCTAAGCAGCCTCATGTGTGGCACCTTGTCAAAGGCTTTCCAAAAATGCAAGTACACCACGTCCACTTCATCTGCTTTGTCTACCCTGCTTGTAATTTGCTCAAAAAATTGCAGCAGGTTTGTCCGGCAGGATTTTCCTTTCAGGAAACCATGCTGGCTTTTGTCTACCTTGTCATGTGCCTCCAAATACTCTGTAATCTCATCCGTAACGATCGATTCCAACAACTTCCCAACCACTGATGTCAGACTAACACGTCTTTAGTTTCCATTCTGCTGCCTGCCACCCTTCTTAAATAGCGGAGTAACATTTGCAATTTTCTAGTCATCCAGCACAATGCCAGAATCCAGTGGATTCTTGTCATCCATTCTGATTTGGAATGTCTCTGCCTTGCACTTCCCTCATTTTTCACAGAAACTCCAGCCATTGCTGCTCTGCTGTCCTTCGTGCTGGTGTCCCTTTCCAGTCAAATTTGGCCAGTTCCCCTTAAGAAGGGAGGAAGAAGGCAAAAGAAAGGATATTGTAGTCCAGTTTGCCTAACCCCAGTGGTTGGGGACGTGTTGGGGTCTATTATTAAGGATGAAGTTTCAAGGTATTTGGAGACTAATAGTAAAATAAGTCAAAGTCAGCATGGTTTCTGTGAAGGGAAATATTCCCTGACAATTTTGTTAGAGTTCTTCGAGGAAGTAACAAGCAATGTGGGCAAGTGAGAGGCAGTGGATGTCATTTGCTTGGATTTTCAGAAGATATTTGATAAGGTACCAGAAATGAGGCTGTTTAACACAATAAAGTCCTATGGTGCTATAGGAAAGATTCAGCAATGGATAGCAGAACGGCCGGCAGGCAGGAGGCAGTGAGTGGGGGAAAAAGGGGCCTTTTCTGGTTGGCTGTTCGTGGTGAGTGGTGTTCTTGGGGGGGGGGGGTTGGTATTGGGACCGCTACTTTTCATATTGTTTGTCAGTGGTTTAGATAATGGAATTGATGGCTTTGTGACAAAGTTTGCAGATGATATGAAGATAGTTGAAGGGGTAGGTAGTGCTGAAGAAGCAATGTGATTGCAGCAGGACTTTGACAAATTGGAAGAATGGGCAAGAAAATGGCAGATGGAATACAGTGTTGGGAAATATAAGATAATGCAGTTTGGTAAAAGGAACAATAGTGCGGACTATTATCTGAACGGGGAAAAGGTTCGAACATCACTTCCTGAGCCACTCATTCATCTGTACCATCATCCTATTCCTGCTCTGACTGGCACGTCCATGAACTTGCAAATGAACATCTAAAACAGAGATGAAACAGTTTTGAGTATTTGCTTCCTCTGCTCTGAAGAAGATTGTTTGGAATCTGAATATTTTTGAGGCAGAGGTAGATAGATCCTGGATAAGCAGAGAGGTGAACTGTTATCGTGGGAGATGGGAATATCTACCATCAGGTTAGCTGTCATCTTGTGCAGTGACAGAGCAGTGTTGCGGGGTTAAATGGCTTTTATTTCCATTGTTGTGTATATATTTGGTGTGTAGAACCGACTGTGCTTTCGTTCCTTTGTACATATCTGGTACAATGCCACATGGTAAGATTGCATTCTACATCAAGATAGGAATATCATGGTTTCATATTCTCTCCTTTAGATGAGCTGTCAGAAGCTTCCATATTTACCAACATCGAATCACTGGGTTTCACGGTCGAGCTCACCTGTGATGTCTCTGGAGATCCGAATGTGTATCAGTGGCAAAAGAATGGAGGGGAAATCTCCCAGCATCACCAACTAACAGATGAAAACAGAACACTTGTTATCCCAAGCGCTTCATCTGAAGACTGTGGAGTGTACACCTGCATCACAACCAATCCTGTCAGCTCCATCCAGACAAACTACACCTTAATGTTGCAAGGTGAGCTTCATTTATGAATGACATTTTACAGTTAACATTTAGACCATATTGGTGGCTATTGAATGCAGCCAATGCAAATCAGTGTTGCAGCAGAGAGAGGCAAAAGCTGAATTAATTGGGTTCACAGAATCCCAGAACAGTTATCGCAGAGAAGGAAGCCATTCAGCCCTTTAAGAATAAATTGGTTCTATCACTGAGCAAACAACTGAATCCTATTGTTCTGTCCTCTCCCCACAGCTCTGTAAATTCTTTCCTTCAGATAATTAACCAGCCCTCATATGAAATTACAATGGAATATCCCTTCACTATTCCTGATGATGAATTCTAGACCCTGTCCACTACTGTGCATAAAGAGAATCCTCAAGATATTTTCTGTTCTTCTCCCAATCACCTTCATTCCCACTCACGACTGGTTTTAGAAAGTTTCACAATGATCTTCTTCCACTTTATGCCTCTATTCATGAAGGCAAAGATCCTAACTTTGTTAAGCTACTTTCTTAACCCTTTCAACAAATGTCTTGTTGGTGTAACCCTTTTAGAATTGGCTCCTTGAGTTTGTATGCTCTTCTCATTCTTCCTACTCTTGGGATGGATCAATCGGCAGATAATGTACTTCACCGATCAATGAGAACAAACTGCCCACATGTGCATTTGTGTAGCAGCCCCTGACATCAGGTGGAAAGTAGCACCAGAGTGTGTGGTGACACTTGCAGGCTGCCCTGCCCTCAGCACATCCTCAGGTTGTGTTGGTTGTTAATGCAAACAATACATTTCATTGTATAAAAAAACACGAAATGCTGGCAGAACTCAGCAGGCCAGACAGCATCTATGGGAGGAAGTAATAACGACATTTCCGTCTGAAACCCTTCATCAGGAGTGAAGTAACATGGGATGGTCGAGGGGGAATAAGAAGTGGGGGGAGGGATAAAGTAGAGAGCTGGGAAGTGATAGGCTGGAGGGAAATGGGCTAGGGTGAAGGTGGAGAATTATTGGAAATAAAAGAGAAAGAAAGGTAGGGCTGGGGGGGAGAGATTATAGTGAGGGGGGAAAAAGAGAAAGAGAACCAGACTAAAATAATAGATAGGGATGGGGGTAAGGGTGGGGGGCAGGGGTATCAACGGAGGTCAGTGAGTTGGATGTTCATGCTGGCAGGAAGGAGGCTACCTAGGCAGGAGATAAGGTATTGCTCCATCGACCTGCGTGTGGCCTCATCTTGACGGTAGAGGAGGCCATGGACAGACATGTCGGAGTGGGAGTGGTCTGTGGAATTGAAGTGTGTGGCCACAGGGAGATCCCGCCACTACTGGAGGACTGAGCGCCAGTGTTTGGCGAAATGGTCTCCCAGTCTGCGGTGGGTCTCCCCAATGTATAAATGGCCACATCGGGAGCACCGGATACAGTACATCACCCCAGTTGACTCGCAGGTGAAGTGGTGCCTCACCTGAAAGGACTGTCTGAGGCCTGGGATGGTGGTGAGGGAAGAAATGTGGGGGCAGGTGTAGCACTTCTTCCATTTGCAGGGATGAGTGCCCGGAGGGAGGTCCGTGGGGAGGGATGGGGGGGATGAATGGACAACGGAGTCGAGTAGGGAGCAATCCTAGATTATTCCTCCTCCCACCCTGTCTCCTGCAAAAATGCTATCCCTTTCTCTCAATTCCTCCGCCTCTGCCGCATCTGCTCTCAGGATGAGGCCTTTCATTCTAGGACAAAGGAGATGTCTTCCTTTTTTAAAGAAAGGGGCTTCCCTTCATCCATTATCAACTCTGCCCTCCCTACGCGACTCCCTTGTCCATTCATCCCCCCCATCCCTCCCCACGGACCTCCCTCCGGGCACTCATCCCTGCAAACGGAAGAAGTGCTACACCTGCCCCCACACTTCTTCCCTCACCACCATCCCAGGCCCCAGACAGTCCTTTCAGGTGAGGCACCACTTCACCTGCGAGTCAGCTGGGGTGATATACTGTATCCGGTGCTCCCGATGTGGCCATTTATACATTGGGGAGACCCGCCACAGACTGGGAGACCGTTTCGCCGAACACCGGCGCTCGGTCCTCCAGCAGTGGCGGGATCTCCCTGTGGCCACACACTTCAATTCCACAGACCACTCCCACTCTGACATGTCTGTCCATGGCCTCCTCTACCGTCAAGATGAGGCCACACGCAGGTCGATGGAGCAATACCTTATCTCCCGCCTAGGTAGCCTCCTTCCTGCTGGCATGAACATCCAACTCACTGACCTCCGTTGATACCCCTGCCCCCCACCCTTACCCCCATCCCTATCTATTATTTTAGTCTGGTTCTCTTTCTCTCTCTTTTTCCCCCCTCACTATAATCTCTCCCCCCAGCCCTACCTTTCTTTCTCTTTTATTTCCCATAATTCTCCACCTTCCCCCTAGCCCATTTCCTTCCAGCCTATCACTTCCCAGCTCTCTACTTTATCCCTCCCCCCACTTCTTATCCCCCCCTTGACCATCCCATGTTACTTCACCCCTGATGAAGGGTTTCGGCCCGAAACGTCGTTATTACTTCCTCCCATAGATGCTGTCTGGCCTGCTGAGTTCTGCCAGCATTTAGTGTTTTTTTTTTAATTTATTTCCAGCATCCGCAGATTCACTCGTGTTGCCTTTACATTTCATTGTATGTTGTGATGTACATCTGATAAATAAATGAATCTGAATAATCCATTCTTGACGGGTATAACGATGCATTGTGATGAATGATTCTCAGAGCAGAGTCAGTTGGTGTCGGCCTGGGTCACAGATCGGTGAGATTAGACAGGGGTTGGAACATTCCCTTCTCGGCAGGAAATTACGGAACATTATGGTTGTTGCATCATTTGTCATCCACTGCCCGTGAGATGTTTAATGATTCGAATTTATTTTTAATTTCAGGGCTTTCCCTCAAGGATGTTATACTGATTGCTGTATTGGCCGCAGGACAGGTGATTTCTGGACCATCTCTTCATTCAGCCGTGTTACTGGACCAGTGGGGGTGGAAAACCCTCGGAGGTATCTGTCATTGATTAATTTGCTCCTGCATGAACTTTCAGACACCACCCAGTAAACCTGAATGAACTTTAACATAAACAAGGGAAAATGTGGGTAGTCGATTACACCTTTGACCCTCCCCCCACTTCCCCTCTGACCTGTGACCTGGGGGATGAAATTACCCATTTTTTCCCAGTTTTGATGTGCTTTGCAGTGACACGGTGTACCTGAAACAGTCCTGGAGTCACCTCTGACCAAACTGCAGAAGATATTTGGGAGAAGTGGCCATGAGAGGAGCCGTCTTCATTCACTCGTGTTTGCTGCGTTGTGTTGTCTCATCTCACTGTGTCACCAAGTCTGTTTAGAGGTGGGACTGAGGGAAAGATGCCCTTTCATCCTGATGGTGGCCGTGCCTTTGGAAATGGGGGCCTCATTCACATAGAGGGCAGAGTTGTGAAGGGAGTTCTACTCCCCATCTAGTGTCAGGGGGTTTGAGCAGTTGTCTCTCAGACCTGCTGGTGAGTGTACAGTACATGTGGCTCTTTCTTTCAGACTCGGTGTCAGTTTCTCTTGGGTGTTTGCAAAAGTTTATTCTGAAAGAACCTCTCTTTCCAATGCAGTTTTCCACATGGGACACCTCTGTCTCCCTGAACCAAAGAAGATGCAACACCTGCTTTATTACCTCTTCCCTTTCCCCATTCCTGGCACACATATAACCCCTCCAGGGAAAGCAGTGAGTGACTTGTACTTCCAATTCTGTGTCCTCACAGCAGTTTCCTGCACATTGGAGAAGCCATTACAGGTTGTGTGACCACTTTGCAGAACACCGAGGGTAACAGTGAGCTTCCAGTTGCCCATCACTTTAGTTTTCTCTCTGATTTCCCATCTTTAACCTCTTCCCCAGTTCCAGCAAAGCCCATTGAGGAGCAGCATCCCTTATTCCACATTGAGTCCCAGGAGCTGCAATAATGAATTCACCAATTTCAGATAACCAGCCATTCCAGTTTATGTTAGAACTGACCACTTCTGATACAAGTTCAGAGTGTGTGACCAAAACTCTGTTTTCCACTCTCCACAGATGCAGAAATGGAAATCCGGAATTCTTTTTTATTCCAAATTTCCAGCAACTGCAGTGTATCGTACACCATTGTTTTCCTTTCTTTTGTATTTCTCAGGATTTCTTTCACTCTCCTCTGTGACAAGAAACATCAAATCTCTGCACAAATGCTGCTTCTACTGCAGTGTCCCTCCAGCATTTTCTCTGATACACTCAGTGACCACTTTATCAGCTGCCTCCTGTACCTAATAAAGTGGCCACTGAGTGTGTGTTCATGGTCTTCTGCTGCTGTAGCCCATCCACTTCAAGGTTCGATATGTTGTCTGTCAAACATGTTCTGCTGCACACCACTGTTGTAACACGTGGTTATTTGAATTACTGTCATCTTCCTGTCAGCTTGACAAAACATTTTCAGCCACAGAACTGTCACTCACTGGATGTTTTATTTTGCTTTTTGGACCATTCTCTGTGAACTCTGGAGACTGTTGTGCATGACAATCTCAGTAGATCAGCAGTTTCTGAGATCCTCAAACCACCACATCTGGCACCAACAATCATTCCGCAGTCAAAGTCACTGAGATCACATTTCTGCCCCATTCTAGTGTTTGGACTGAACAACAATTGAACCTCATGACAATGTTTGGATGTTATTATGCATTGAGTTGCTGCCACATGATTGGCTGATTGGATATTCACATTAACGAGCAGGTGTACAGCTGTACCTAATAAAGTGGCCACTGAGTGTATTTCAGATTCTCAACACGTGGGGTTTTCCAGTCACTATATTGTTTTGGACACATTGTGTTCAGCTCCAGTCACCAGGCAACCGGATGGATTTGAATGACCAGACAGTGATGTTGCCATGGCTGAGCTGCAGGATTTTGCTTTTATTTAAATACAGAGAGGAGACGATGGGAGATTTCAAAGTAGGAGGATCAATATCTGAGGAGAAGGAACCATTAACAATGTCAGTTAACATTTGCCCTGGAAGAGAAGTTGGCAGTGAAGATGATCAATTGAACAAGAAGTGGCTGGATTAGAACAGTGTTGGTACATCAAAGTTCAAAGTACATTTATTATCAAAGTATGTGTACGATATACAACATTGAGATCCGTCTCCTTACAGGCAGCCACAAAACAAAGACACACAATAGAACCCATTAAAAAGAAGATCATCAAACACCCGATGTGTAGAAAAAAATACAAACAATAAAATTAAACAGATAACATTCAGAACTGAAGTTGATGAAAGTGAGTCCACAGACACGAAGCCTGACACAGACACACGGTGGCTTTGTAGATAAACTGAAATTAGAACTGAGATGGGATAGAATCCGGTGAGAGAGAGATGCAATTTCAACACCAGGGCAACAGGAACATTTGGGAACATTGATCCAGGGGGCAAAGGGATGGGAGGGAACCACAGAGACAGGTGGACAGTCTCAGTCACACCCATCGATGGGCATCGAACATGTTGTTGGAGCAAAATTACAGAGACAAGAGCTAATCAGGGATTATTCTTGCACTTCAGGTTAATCTTTGAACAAATAATTTAGTGATGGGGAGGAAGACCGATGATGCTGAATCAGGTGCAGCTGGATCCGATGGTTTAAAACAGTTCTCACCAAGGACATTTACTGTTATGTCTTTTACATTTGGGGAGATGAGATGGAGGGTTTGTTATTGGTAACAACTGGGGTGAGAGAGTAACAGTAAAAGTGGGGTCAATGGTGGGATTGTGATTGCTTCCTGGGGAGCTAGCATTGATTGATGTCCAGAATGGCCTCCAGTGTCATAATCAGTCTGCATAGATTGTTAACGGCTTTCGCATGCTTTTTTTATTTCTCCACAGGACGTCCGGGATATTTTCTAATCCTGTGGATCTGTAATACTTTGTCACTTATCGCCATGTACATTGTGTTCGTGTATTGGTCTGTAGTTGGAGGTACGTGACCAATACTCTTATCATTCACAATTGTTTAATTCAGAATTTTTTAATGTTGTTTCCTTGTACACAAATGTTAAGGAGAGCAAAATAATTATTCTTCTGGAATGATGCAGCTGAATCATAATATTTAAATAATAATAATAATATTCACTTCAGAACCCATTGTACTGAGGTGGAAACAGATCAACCCTAATCCTGAGGGGCTGCTGATGTGCCGGATTTGATTGAGGTTTAATTGCGTTCATACAATGATATCACAGTGTCAGCACACAGAGACCAGTAGTTTATTGTCTCTGGGTTAGTTTCCTGGAGTCTCTACCCAGTTCCTATCATGAGAGATTCCAGTGGGATGCTCAATATCAGCCTCTCAGGACAAGCTGAGGGGAGTAACTACAGGACCCACATCCCCCAAACCAGTGCGAGGGAAGTGTTGCATTTTCAGAAGTCTGGTCTTGGCCATTTAAACAAGTGACGGGGACTTCAGACGGTGTTACTGAGGCTACATTTACTCACTGAGGGGAGACCATGGCAGGTAGTCAGGAGCATCTCCAAGTTCCAGTCTAATGACACTGCAGTTTCCCGACAGGAGGATGTTGCACAGGAAATGACATCACCAGTGTTCCAGATGTGGAAACCCCATTAGGGTGTGAGGATGACCACTGTACACAGCACACTATTGAATTTCTGTGGAGGACATTTCCACTCTGGAAAAGTAAATCCCAACTGTAAAACACTGAATCAAAATGGTGCTTTGTAAGGGAATTTCTGTGGTAACGTTTCTCAGTCTCAACATGTGGAAATAGCTTCCATCTACAATTAATATCTTGAAAACTCCAATTACACCTGAGTAAACTGCACGGAATGCAGACCTAGTCTGTGTAATCTCTGATAATTTAACACTCCAGTACACCTCTGCCTTTGGATGAGACATGAAACCAAGGAACCATTTATGTTCCCTGGGAGAACGTAACAGATCACCTGGTGCTATTTCCTAAAGAGAAACAAAGTTCTCACCAGTGTCCAAGAAAATAATTCTCCCAACCAGCATCACTAAAGCAGATTTAGCTTGGTTGTCAGAGGCAGAGGTGGCAATGGATGACAAATAGTGTACTGCAGTGATTGGTGCTCGGTCCCCTGTTGTTTGTCATTCACATTAACGATTTGGACAAAAATGTAGGTGACATGATCAGTAAATCCATGGACAGCAGCAAAATTGGTGTGATAGTGGACAGTGAAGAAAGTTGTCTGTGTGTACAACAAGACCAAGAATATCTGTGTCAGTGGGCATAGGAATGGCAGATGATAATTAACTTAGGACAAGTACATAGTTCCCTGGAAGTGGTGACACAGACAGACAGGATTGTAAAGAAGGTGCGTGGTGTGCTTGCCTTCATCGGTAGGGCATCGAGTACAAGGTTAAGATGTCACGTTACAACTGTACTATCTTTAGTCAGGCCACACCTGGAGCATACTGTTTCAATCTTGCAGACATAAATAAATATTACATAAATCTAATCATAAATGAATATTACATAATCAGAATTAGGTTTATTAGCACCAGCATGTGTCGTGAAATTTGTTAACTTAGCAGTGGTAGTTCAATGCAATACATAATATAGAATAAAATAATATTAGTAAATAATTGTAAATCAATTACAGCATATGTATGTTGAATAGATTAAATATTGTGTAAAAAAAAAAATATGTAAGTGAGGTCATGTTCAAGGGCTTACTGTCCATTTAGGAATCGGATGGCAGAAGGGAAGAAGCTGTTCCTGAATCGCTGAGTGTGCCTTCAGGCTTCTGTACCTCCTACCTGATGGTAACAGTGAGAAAAGGGCATGGCCTGGGTGCTGGGGTTCCTTAATAATGGACGCTGCCTTTCTGAGACACTGCTTCTTAAAGATGTCCTGGGTACTTTGTAGGCTCGTACCCAGGATGGAGCCGACTAAACTTACAATCCTCTGAGGTTTCTTTCGGTCCTGTGCAGTATCCGACCCCCACCCCCCACACCAAACAGTGATGCAGCCTGTCAGAATGTGATTAGACTAGAAAAAGTGCAGAAAAGATTCACCAAGATGGTGGGCAGAGTTAAAGTAGATTTTCATTGTGGCTCCCATTCACAGAATTTGTCTGAATTTTTTCAGTCTACGTACATCAGTGAATAGATATGCAGAGTCAAAGCAGCTGTCAGAAACACTCCTGTTTCCTTCCTCTGTTCACTATCTGACATCCCAACACAAACATCTGGAGTGACGGAGCTGGTGACAGTGACTGATATGTCTGAGTGTTCGATGAATGCCGTGTACAGCTTTCTCTTCTCTGATGGACTGTTACCACATCATGAAATGAGGGAAATTAGGTTGCAATCACACTGAATGCAGCCAGTGAGGAATTTCCACCAGTGAAGAACTGGCATCGAGCTCCAGTTATGAATAGCAGACACTATGGAAACTGGTCAGAATTAGAATGGAAATTTCAGCATCTTTCTGTGAAATTTATGTTTTCTCCATAATCAGTTGTTGTGGATGTTGGGAGAAAGAAACTATTGACCTTAATGAGCTCCTTAAGGTCTGGCCATTGGAACCAGAAGGAGCAGCCAGCGCAGAAATTGGCAGCAGGTGATATGTAAAGACTGGGCTGGAGACCCATGTGGAAAATAGAGTGGGCACAGTGAATTATTCATCCTTGCCTGACACTGCAGTTCAGTGTCTTGTTAATCTATACAGGGTCAGCTGGTGCAGGTCTGAGTCACAGGTTGGCACTCTGGGTGGGAATTGGCACGCTCCCTTCACTGGGACATCAGTGTAAGAGTTTAGTTGTTGCAACCACTGGAAGTTTTCATTGACATTTCTCTGGAGCTTTGTTACATGTTTGCTTATTTGATTTATTTTTAATTGCAGGCCTTTCACCGTTGGACTTTGTTGTGATTTGTGTGTTGATCGTAGGATTGCAGCTTTCTTCACTTTATATCAATGTACTTCAGTATGTGACCAAGATCTGGGAATTACTGAAAGGTATCTGTCATTGTTTAATACACACTTGGATATAAATTTGCAAGCAAGTAAAATGTGACATATCTTCAAAAAGAAAAGGGTATCAAATTAAATCTTGTCTGAATTAACAACACCTTATCCCAATTCTTCCAGTCCTCTACAGTTGGGTGAAGTTGTCCTGTTCATTCCAGTTATGAGCTGATGTTTTGCAGGGACAGAGAATGCCTGGAAATATTTGGGAATTGTCTCTGAACTGACTCCGGAGGGGTCTTTAACAGAAGGGGCCCTGAGAGGGGCTGACTCAATTCATTTGTGTTTCACATTGTGTTGAACTTCAATGTAACACAAAATCAGTTTGGAGCTGAGGATCAAGGAAAAGGATCCCCCCATGATCCTGACAGTGGCAAAGTTGGGAAGGAGTAGGACTGTCTCCCTTGTGTCTCTCTTGGATACTTACAACAACATTTTCATTCAACAGCAGCTTTCAGCTCTGTGGCTTTTACCCCCAAGTTCCTTTCCAGCTTATAAAACATCAAAGTTCAAAATATTGTTATTCCTTCCTCAAGTCCTCATTCAGGAACTTCCTGGCCAAGTCCACTTCACAAATAAACTTTCAACACAGATTATAGTTCAAGATTAGTAGCAAAACCTCCAGTTCCTGGCATTAATATAATGAATTGCATTAATTCGTAAGGTTGTGCCTTACGAGTCTGATTGGAATTTTTTGAAGATGTGACTAAACACATTGATGAAGGAAGAGCAGTAGATGTAGTGTATATGGACTTCAGCAAGGCATTTGATAAGATATCCCATTCAAGGCTTATTCAGAATGTAAGGAAGCATGGGATCCAAGGGAACATTGCTTTGTGGTTCCAGAACTGGCTTGCCCATACCACAGAAGGCAAAGAATGGTTGTAGATGAGTCATAGTCTGCATGGAGGCCAGTGACCAGTGGAGTGCCTCAGGGATCTGTTCTGGGACCCTTACTCTTTGTAATTTTTTATAAATGACCTGGATGAGGAAGTGGAGGAATGGGTTAGTAAGTTTGCTGATGACACAAAGGTTGGAGGTGTTGTGGATAGTGTGGAGGGCTGTCAGAGGTTACAGGGGGACATTGATAGAATGCAAAACTGGGCTGAGAAGTGGCAGATGAAGTTCAACCCAGGTAAGTGTGAAGTGGTTCCTTTTGGTAGGTCAAATATGATGTCAGAATATAGGATTAATGGTAAGACTCTTGGCAGTGTGGAGGATCAGAGGGATCTTGGGGTCCGAGTCCATAAGACGCTCAAAGCAGCTGCGCAGGTTGACTCTGTGGTTAAGAAGCCATATGGTGTATTGGCCTTCATCAATCGTAGAATTGAATTTAGGAGCTGAGAAGTAATGTTGTAGCTATATAGGACCCTGGTCAGACCACACTTGAAGTACTGTGCTCAGTTCTAGTCGCCTCACTACAGGAAGGATGTAGAAGCCATAGAAAGGGTGCAGAGGAGATTTAAAAGGATGTTGCTTGGATTGGGGAGCATGCCTTATGAGAATAGGTTGAGTGAACTTGGCCTTTTCTCCTTGGAGCAACAGAGGATGAGAGGTGACCTGATAGAGGTGTATAAGATGATGAGAGGCATTGAATGTGTGGATAGTCAGAGGCTTTTTCCCAGGGCTGAAATGGTTTCCACAAGAGAACACAGGTTTAAGGTGCTGGGGAATAGGTACAGAGGAAATGTCAGGAGTAAGTTTTTTACTCAGAGAGTGGTGAGTGCATGGAATGGGCTGCTGGCAATGGTGGTGGAGGCGGATACGATAGGGTATTTTAAGAGACTTTTGGATAGGTACATGGAGCTTAGTAAAATAGAGGGCTATAGGTAAGCCTAGTAATTTCTATGGTAGGGACATGTTCGACATAACTTTGTGGGCCGAAGGGCCTGTATTGTGCTGTAGGTTTTCTATATTTCTATGAAAAGTTCTGTGAAGCTTCAGAGGCAAATTGCACAATAATATGTCAGCAAGTCACAGGGAACAATAATGATGCCGGTGACCCTGGACTGAACATAGAGTTCGGTTTGAAAGGAGGAGCACAAGTGCAGAGTTTCAGACAGGGAAAGTCAGAGTTTGGTCTTTGTGGTAAATCAAAGCACACACACCAGTGGTGGAGAGATGAAGATCAGGAGTTCACAGGAGAAGAGAGTTAGAGAAGTGAAGAAATTTCAAATGCATGTGGACTAAACTGTTGTAGAACTGGGTCAGGGAATGTGAGGTATACAGATTCAGCAGGTTCTGAGAGCACAGATGAGATTTTTTCAATCTTTTTATTAATATCAACATGATAAGATTAATACATAGATATTGGGATTACAAACTTACAAAACTGAAATGAACATAAAAGGATACACAAGCAATAAGTACAGTATAGTTGCGTCTTCCCAAATCATGAATGATACAAATATCATATAAACGAAACACAAAAAAAAGTAGGTATATCATGTTGAAAAAAAGCAGAAAAGAGAAAAAGAAAAAAAATATCATTACCCTAAGAAAAACTAATCTAACAAACTAACCACTAACTAATAAAGAAAAAAAAGGGCTGTTTATAGTATCTATAAAAAGATAAAAAATCATCAGTGTCCCCAACTTCGATCCTCTCAATATATATATATATATATAAAATCAAAACCGGAAAAACAAATAGGATTGGAACAGGATCAAATGACATCATGTGAAAATATTGAATAAATGGCCTCCAAATCTTTTCAAATTTAATAGAAGTATCGTATACGACGCTTCTAATTTTTTCCAAATTTAGACATAACATGGTTTGAGAAAACCAATGAAATATGGTAGCGGGATTAATTTCTTTCCAATTCAACAAAATAGATCTTCTAGCCATTAATGTAAGAAATGCAATCATCGGACAAGCAGAAGAAGATAAATGAATTGACTCCATCATTGGTAAACCAAAGATTGCAGTAATAGGATGAGGTTGTAAATCAATGTTCAATACCATGGAAATAATATCAAAAATGTCTTTCCAATATTTTTTCGAAAATGGACATGACCAAAACATATGAGTTAAAGAAGCTATCTCAGAATGACATCTGTCACATATAGGATTTATATGGGAATAAAAACGAGCCAATTTATCCTTGGACATATGAGCCCTGTGCACAACTTTAAACTGTATCAATGAGATTTTAATCAATAGGCATAATAACAGGACACCTAAAACAACCATCCCTGAATCAGTAAACATCAACATGGTTTTGTGAGAGGGATATCATGTTTGATTTATTTATTGGTCTCTTTTTACAGCGATAATGTGCTGTGGGAAAAGGAGGATCTGCTGTGTTTAGATTTCCAGTGAACATTTACTATGGTGTCATATCAAAGGTTATTGTGGAGAATGTAAAACAGGAAGATGACAGTCGGCATAAATGGGTCTTTTCTGGTTGTCTGGATGTAAAAGTGGATGCCGCTGTGTTTGGTTCTGGAAACAGAGATTTTCATAATTTTCTGTTATGTTTTTGCTGTGGGAGATGAAGGTACCAATGATATGGTGGTTAAATTTGACACCAGCTTAAGGAGGAAAGTAAATTGTGATAAGGACGTGTGGAGGATCCAAAGTGATGAGAATGGGCAAATCATCTGACAAATGGAGTGTAAGGTGGCAGAATGTGGAATTGTTCATTTTGTCAGGGAAAATGAAGGAGCGTATTATTGAAATGGGGAGAGGCTGCAGATGAGAGGGAGCTGGGTTCACTGGGTATCATTAGCAACTGGGACAATTTCAGCTTCAGCAAGTAATCAGAGAAGGTATCAGAATGTCACATTTATTGTAGAGTGAACTGACTATACAAGAGTTAAAACTATCTTCAGTTAAACTGGACACGTTCAAGTTTATTGTCATCTGACTGTACATAATACAACCAAATGAAACAACATTCCTCCAGACCACGGTGCACCCACAAAACACAGATCACTCACAGCACAGAAATCAAAATATCACCACAAATACATTAATAAAACATAATTCAGAGTGCATGTAGTGTGCAGCACAGGTAAACAGTAAACAGCTTGCTGAGGGGGAGCAGTTCCTAGTTGCTGGGTGTCAACATCTCTGAGGATCTATCCTGGCCCAACATCTTGATACAATTACAGTGGCAGCGGCACGACAGCGGCTATATTTCCTGAGGAACTTGAGGACAACTGGGATGTCACCACAGACACTCACAACTTTCTGCCGATGCACTGTGAAGAGCTTTCTAACTGGTTGCATCACCGTCTGGTGTGAGGGGTCACTGTACAGGATCAGAATAAGCTGCAGAAAGTTGTAAACTCAGTCAGCTTCATCATGGGCCCCAGCCTCCCCAGCATCCAGGACATCTTTTAAAGGCGATGCCTCAGAAAGATGGCATTGACCCTTCAGGCCCCACATCACCCAGGATATGCCCCCTTCTCATTCCAAAGATCAAGGAGGAGGTAGAAGATCTGAAGACACTGATGTGAAGTGTCAAACCAAACCTGAATCAACGATGGGATGCTCGACAGCTGTGACAGGGTTTGAATGCTATCACCTCTTATAAAGTTAAATCAAGTGACATGGGAGACAGCAGAACTTTACTTCCAGATGAGCTCAATGTTTTCTCTGCTCACGTTGACTATCAGAACATGGAGGAACCATCGCAATCTCCCACATCCCCCGACGATCTGATTATCTGAAGTGTGGGTTGTCTTCAGGAGGGTGAATCCCAGCAAAGCATCTGGTCCGGACTGGGTAACTGGCCACGTACTAAAATGCTAATCAACTGTCACAGGCCAAATCAAAGTGTTGATGAATCAGCATACAGGAGGGAGATTGAAAATCTGTCTGAGTGGTGTCACAACAACAACCTCTCACTCAATGCCAGAAAGACCAAGGAGTTGATTACAGACTTCAGGAGAAGGAAACCAGAGGTCCATGAGCCAGTCCTCATTAGAGGATCAGAGGTGGAGAGGGTCAGCAGTTTTAAATTCCTGGGTGCTGCTATTTCAGAGGACCTGTCCTGGGTCCAGCATGTACAGGCAGTCCCTGGGTTACGTACGAGTTCCGTTCCTGAGTCCGTCTTTAAGTCGGATTTGTACGTAAGTCGGAACAAGTACAACCGGTATTATTTAGTGTCAGTTAGTCAAACGTTTGTCTTAGTATATTGTATATATTTTACCTTTCTGTGCATATAAAACACTTAAGAAACATATGTATTCCAATAATTAAAACACTGCATTGCTTAGTAATAATTGTAGCTTTCATCGGGGCAGGGCGTTTCACATGCTCCATTATTCTCACTTTATCCATTATCCTTTAAAATTGTTCCGATCATTGACCGACTGTAGCCTAACGCTTTTCCAATGACTGATGGCGTTTCACCTCTTTCCAAACGCTTTATTATTTCCACTTTATTTTCGATCGCGATCGCCTCCCGTCAATGGAACAGAAACACTGCGGGTGGCTGGTGCCGAGCTCCGCCGGCTTCTGAGGTCCGCTGGGTCCTAAGGACCACCGCACTGAGACAGGCTAAATGGGACAAGTGGGGGCTGTGCTGGGCTTGGGTATCTGATCCTCCACATATTCCACGTGGGAATTTAAACTGGAGGTGTTTGTTTTTTTTTTACGAGGTTGAGTTGTGAGCTCAACATCAACCCGGCACGGACGGTACGGGAATCATTGGATCCACATCAACCCGGCACGGATGGTGCGGGAGTCACTGGATCGACGTCAACCCGGCACGGACGGTACGGGAGTCACAGGATCGACATCAACCCGGCACGGACGGTACGGGAGTCACAGGATCAACATCAACCCGGCACGGACAGTACGGGAGTCACTGGATCGACATCAACCCGGCACGGACGGTACGGGAGTCACCGGATCGACATCAATCCGGCACGGACGGTACGGGAGTCACTGGATCCACATCAACCCGGCACGGACGGTACGGGAGTCACCGGATCGACATCAATCCGGCACAGACGGTACGGGAGTCACTGGATCGACATCGACCCGGCACGGACGGTACGGGAGTCACTGGATCGACGTCAACCCGGCACGGACGGTACGGGAGTCACCGGATCGACATCAACCCGGCACGGACGGTACGGGAGTCACTGGATCGACGTCAACCCGGTACGGACGGTACGGGAGTCACCGGATCGACATCGACCCGGCACGGACGGTACGGGAGTCACTGGATCGACATCGTCCCGGCACGGACGGTACGGGAGTCACTGGATCCACATCAACCTGGCACGGACGGTACGGGAGTCACTGGATCCACATCAACCGGGCACGGACGGTACGGGAGTCACTGGATCGACATCAACCCGGCACGGACGGTACGGGAGTCACTGGATCGACATCAACCCGGCACGGACAGTACGGGAGTCACTGGATCGAGATCAATCCGGCACGGACGGTACGGGAGTCACTGGATCCACGTCAACCTGGCACGGACGGTACGGGAGTCACAGGATCAACATCAACCCGGCACGGACGGTACGGGAGTCACTGGATCGACGTCAACCCGGCACGGACGGTTCGGGAGTCACTGGATCCACATCAATCCGGCACGGATGGTACGGGAGTCACAGGATCAACATCAACCAGGCACGGACGGTATGGGAGTCACCGGATCGACATCATCCCGGCACGGATGGTACGGGAGTCACAGGATCAACATCAATCCGGCACGGACGGTACGGGAGTCACTGGATCGACGTCAACCCGACAAGGACGGTACGGGAGTCACTGGATCGACATCAACCTGGCACGGACGGTACGGGAGTCACTGGATCGACATCAACCCGACAAGGACGGTACGGGAGTCACTGGATCGACATCAACCCGGCACGGACAGTACGGGAGTCACTGGATCGACATCAACCCGGCACGGACGGTACGGGAGTCACCGGATCGACATCAACCCGGCACGGACGGTACGGGAGTCACTGGATCGACATCAACCCGGCACGGACGGTACGGGAGTCACTGGATCGACGTCAACCCGGCACGGACGGTACGGGAGACACTGGATCGACATCAACCCAGCACGGACAGTACGGGAGTCACTGGATCCACATCAAACCAGCACGGACAGTACGGGAGTCACCGGATCGACATCAACCCGGCACGGACGGTAAGGGAGTCACCGGATCGACGTCAACCCGGCACGGATGGTACGGGAGTCACCGGATCGACGTCAACCCGGCACGGACGGTACGGGAATCACCGGATCGACATCGACCCGGCACGGACGGTACGGGAGTCACTGGATCGACATCAACCCGCCACGGACGGTACGGGAGTCACTGGATCGACATCAACCCGCCACGGACGGTACGGGAGTCACTGGATCCACATCAACCGGGCACAGGAGTGATCTGTCACTGGATCGCACCTCGGTTCTTGAGCCCGGCGCTGATCTCACTGCGCGACCAGCTGACCGGAACCGGGGGAGGGGGGAGGTCGGGGGGGGGGGGGGTCAGGGTCAGGGTGAATCTTACATAGAAAAATTTAACCCAAATACAATGTTAAACAATCAACACAGTGGCAACGACTTACAATGGCGGATGGTGTTCTCCTTCCTCGGTTCGTAAGTACGAGTTGTCTGTAAGTCGGACGTTCGTAACTCGGGGACGACCTGTAAATGCAATTCTGAAGAAAGCTTGGCAGCACCTGTACCATTTCCTTAGCAGTTGGCAGAGATTCGGCACGACATCTAAAACTTTGACAAACTTTCTAACATCTACACTACTATCGATGTGCAGTGGAGACTATGTTGACTGGCTGCATCATAGGCTGGTATGGAAATACTAATGACTTTGAATGGAAAACTTGACACAAAATAACAGATTCTTCCCAGTACATCATGGGTAAAGACCTCTGAACCATTGAGCACATCTACATGAAACACTATCATAGGAAAGCAGCACCCATCATCAGGGATTCCCACCAACCAGGTCATGCTCTCTTCTCACTGTGGCCATCAGGTAGAAGCTACAAGAGCCTCAAGACTCGCTCCACCAGTTTCAAGAACAGTTACTACCACTACATGAAACCAAATCAAACTCAATCCTTCTGTCTTAACACGATCCATATCCCTCCATCCCCTGCAGATTCTTCTGTCTGAACACGATCCATATCCCTCCATCCCCTGCAGATTCTTCTGTCTGAACACGATCCATATCCCTCCATCCCCTGCAGATTCTTCTGTCTGAACACGATCCATATCCTTCCATCCCCTGCAGATTCTTCTGCCTGAACACGATCCATATCCCTCCATCCCCTGCAGATTCTTCTGTCTGAACACGATCCATATCCCTCCATCCCCTGCAGATTCTTCTGTCTGAACAAGATCCATATCCCTCCATCCCCTCCAGATTCTTCTGCCGGAACACGATCCATATCCCTCCATCCCCTCCAGATTCTTCTGCCTGAACACGATCCATATCCCTCCATCCCCTGCAGATTCTTCTGTCTGAACACGATCCATATCCCTCCATCCCCTGCAGATTCTTCTGCCTGGCTGAATGCCTTTTAAATGCCTCCCCACCCCTGGCAGCCCACTCCAGACACTTGACACTCTGTAAAATAATTTGCCCTGCACATCTCCTTTAAACTTTTTACCATTGATCTTCAAGCTACAGCCTCTAGTTTTCGACATTTCCACCCTGGGTAAAAGACCGACTGTCTACCCTATCTATTCCTCTCATACTCTTATAAACTTCTGTCAGATATTCTGCCTCACCCCTCAGTCTCTGACACTCCAGATAAACCAATCAGAATTTGCCCAATCTCTCTTTGCAGCTCATACTCTCTAATCCAGGCAGCATCTTGGTAAAGCTTTTCTGCACCCTCTCCAAAGCCTCCACATCCTTCCTACAACTGGGCTAACAAACTGCACACAATATCTGTACAATGTCTGCAACTCTGCCAATATTTTTTTGTCATCAGAAAAGTTACCATCTAAATTTCCACCCAAGTCACTTCTACATTACAAACAACAGAGGTCCCAGCACAGATACCTACAAAACACCACGAGTCACAGACCCCCACCCAGAATAACAACCATGCTGAAGAGTAGTGGTCACCAACCTTTTTAAGCCCAAGATCCCCTGCCTTGGCCTTAGTGAAAGGCAAGATCGACCCCAGATCGATTAGTTACACGCATGCGCACCAGGGCAGAAAAGACCGGAAGTAAAACCCCGCAACCTGGAAGTAGAAATAATGTACAAACACCAGCGGTCACTACAATTTTTTGCACCACGGACCGTTTTAATATTGACTAGATTCTTGCGGACCGGCCGACGCGGGGGGGGGGGGGGGGAGGGTGGGAGTGGTTAAGCCACGACCGGAATACAGCGATACTCGAAGCAGGTTCCTTATGTCCAGTCTATACTGCAATTTAGTTTTCGTGGCTCTCTGCATTTAGCTTCTGTCCCACTTGTTCATGTTTTAGCCACTGAAAAAACTCGGAGGGTTTGTCTTTAAGTGCAGGATGCTTGGACTCAAGGTGCCAAAGCAATTTTGAGGGATTCATTGCCTCATTACACAACCACTCGCCCGTCTGCTGCCAGGCGCCTTGGCCAGGTGCAGCTATTCCCGTACCGGGGCCGCGGTGGTCGCAGTCTGGAGACAGTGACTAACCGAGCGATGAGTGTGACAGGACGTGCGTCCGTCCCCCCCCCTTGTAGGATCTATCGGCCGACAAAAGTTTGGCTCGAGGGATGACTTTCAGTAGATCACAGCGAGGTAGCGGCTCTGCTACTTACGAAACGCTGAGGCCGAATTAGGTCGTCTGCGAATATTTTAGCGCCAGGTTCATGAATACTTGGTGTGGTAAGCAGGTTTAGAGGCAGCGCCCATCTGTCCGTTCTCCTGGCCAGTAGCAACGGCACTTCCCGCCGGCCGCACGTGGCGGCCAGTAACCCGCGGCCAACCAGTGATCCCTGGCGCAGGGTATCTCTGCGTTTAGGTGACTGATGACCTCACATGTATTCAAGTTCAACAGTGGGTGTGACAGGGAATGAGGAAAGGTGCAGCTGACTCATCGTTTCCTCCCGGCCCGGTGGTTGGGGACCACTGAAGTACACTGTGTAGTGCGGGGGAGCAAGCGCACTGGGCAGAAAGAACGGAACTAAAACCCCCCAACCTGCAAACAATCTCTCAACAGTATTTGTGTATTTATTTTTGGCACCTTTTGGCACATTGGTCCTCTTAAATCAATATACTGAGTACAGGAGTGGGAAGTTATGGTGAAGTTGGATATGAAATTGGTGAGGCCCAGTTTGGAGTACTGTGTGCAGTTTTGATCACCTACCAACAGGAAAGATGTAAATAAGGTTGAAAGAATGCAGAGAAAATTGGCAAGGATGTTGGAGGACCTGAGATACAGAGAAAGATTGAATAAGTTAGGACTTCATTCCTTGGAAAGTAGAAGCTTGGGGAGAGATTTGACAGAGATTTTGAAGGGTACAGATAGGGTAAATGCAAGCAGGATTTTTCCACTGAGGCTGGGTGGATCTACAAATAGAGGTCATGGGTTAAGTTTCAAAGTGCATTTATTATCAAAGAATGTAGAAATTATACAAGGTTGAGATTTGTTTGCTTACAGGCAGTCACAAAGCAAGGAACTCGAAAGAACTCATTTGAAGAAAATGAGACCAACTCCCCAGTGCCCAGAGAGCAAGAGAAACAGAAACACCGAAACAAATCATATAAACAATAGAAGCGAGCAACCACAACAGCATTCCAAACCAAACTGAGTCTTTAGATCCACATCCCCGGAGCAGCCTGCAGTAGGCCCAAAGCCTCGGTATTTACTTCATCGTTTTAACGGAGTAAACAGCTGCAAAGTGCACAGACATGAAGCACAGCAACCAGGGGCAGTCTCACAGCCTTAGCGTCACGGAGAGAGAAAGCCCCAGACTATCTGAGCTGGTGTTTAAATTCAAAGTTCAAAGTACATTTTATTATCAAAGTATGTATACATTATACAACCTTGAGATTCGTTTCCTAACAGAAAGCCGTCAAACAACGAAACATAAACACTAACCCCATATATCTGAAAAAAGTCTCTCTAACGCCAAATGTGCAGAGAATTACAAGAAACATGTCCAGGAGAAAGTAAAAGAATAAATTAACGTACAAAGAAGACCTTCCCTTCCCTTCCAGCTCCGAATGTTAACAAATTTGACAGGACTGATCATTCAGAGCTGGAAGGGAAATTGGTAATGAATGGAAGGTATGCTTCATGGGTAAGTTTATCGTGAAGAGGTAGTGGGATAAAATCCAGAGTGAGATAAAATTCCATGATGGGGCAACAAGGACAAAGAGAAAGGAGAGGCTGATGAATAGTCTGACCCACAAGTCTCCATGGAGACGGGAGACAGATGACACTGGGACCAAGAACAGAGAACAAGTTGCTGGAGGAACTCGGTGGGTCAGCAGCATCTGTGAAGGTAAAGGGGTTCCACACACAAACTGGTCCTGCAAAAGGGTTTCGGCCCCAAACATCGACTCTGCTTTGTTCTACCTGGCCTGTCGAGTTCCTCCAGCATTTTGTGTGTATTCCTCAGATTTCCAGCATCTGCAGATTTTCTCTTGTCTGAGGTAAAGGGGTTGTGAACATTTCAGGTTGAGACCTGATGCAGCTTGTTTTATTTTTACACAAACATTCACGGTTTGGTTCATATCGTTGAAAAACATCAAGGTGATGACCTGGGGGATAACTTTGGATTCCAGTTCATCTTCAAACAGTTCGGTGGGGAAGAGCTGAATCTATTTGTGATTAGTTAAACCAGTTTATCAGACGGTGTTCAGGCCTGTTAATCTTGAGTGTATAGTGATGGAAGTTCTGCCAATGGGCAGAGTCTCAGGTGAATGAGTTGTAGTTATAATGGGGAAAGGGATTTGGTGATATGAAGAGGGTTTGATTCAACACCTCAGTAACTCCTGCAATGTTGACTATAAGGTTGGGAATGTGAAAGAGCATTTGTGAGGGAATTGAGAGAAATTCTTTTTCAGTAATGTGGGGTGTGAAGAGGGTGGGAATTTAGGTGGTGGGTGCAAAATAAGAAACCAGCTCTTCCATCCCCCCCCTTTCTTGAGAGCAATTGGAAAGGAACAAAAACCACTACAAGAGAGGTGTCCTTGGATCGTGTGCACTGCTCACCACTGGATGTCCTGGACAACCTCTCCCCTTATCTGTATGAAATATCCCAGCATTTGGACAGTTCAGCCTGTACCCTTGAGCTGTTTAGTTTCAATGTTGGAATAAGCCACTGCCTGATGCTGTGAGCAGCTGTTCCAGTCCTCAGCATCAGAACAGGATTCACAGTCAAACAGTGGAACCTCAGTGTTACAGCTGGGGTTGGTTTTTGTTAACACTGGCAACTTGATGTCAGTCTCAGCCCTTGAGATCATGAGGGAATACAGCAGAGAATATCGACAGTGGCTGTTGTCTTATCTGCTGGACATGTCCAGAGGGAAGCTGCAGTCTATCTGTTTCCACATGCACAGTCACTGGCTGAGGGTTTATCTAAGTTATCAAATGTAAAACAAATCCTGGTAGCAGCCACAAACTGTGTTTTGTGTCTCTCTGAGCTCCCCATTTGCTGCAGTGGTGAGTGAACTTCTGAACCTCCTTCAATCCAAAGCTCTGACATCTGATCCATTTCAGAGTTGTTTGGGTTGCTTGATGTTTAGGACATGCAATATCGTCACCAATCGAAACAACCTGAGTCAAGCTCTGTTACCCGGACATTTGTCCATTGATGCATGTGTTAAATCAATTCATATTGTGTGGTTATCAAATGTTGTAAATTTCCTTTTATTTTTGAAAAGATTCTCAGATGATCACAATTTGGAGGAAGTTGAAAACCGTCTGTGATATTGTCCTCATCAATTGTTTCATCATTGCCTGGATCGTCAGCGCTACGAGTTCTGGTATGTAGTCAAATGAACCTGTATGAAAGTGATGAACTCAGTTCACTGCAGGGTGGTTGGAATGCATTGAGTATCTCAGTCAGTACATTGTAAGATGCTTTATCAGGACCACCAGCATCTGCAGTCCTCAGCCCCACAACTGGGTGCAGGGAAACCTGCTGGAGGTTCAGACAGTAATGGCCAAACATCAACAGTTCAGAACCACCAGAAACACAGCACAGATCAGCTGAACACATACAGGTCAGATAAATCACTGGAGGGCACATAGGTAAACCGGACTGAGTGATGGAACTTGGGTGATTCAGTGACTTTCCAGTGAAATTTTCGGACAACTCCATAACCAATTTTTGTGGATGTCAGGAGAGTCAAACCATGGACCATGTGGGATGTCTGGCTGCAGTGTCGTGCACTCCTCAAGGTGCGGCCATTGGAACACCAGAAGATGCAGCCGGTGCAGAATATTGACAGCAAGTGACCAGGATAGATTAGACTGCAGGGAATAATTCAGGTCTGGAATAACAGGTCAGCGTGTTGTTATCCCACATCGGAGGCCATGCAGAGTCAGTTGGTTCAGTTATGTAGACAAAGTTAGCAAGTCTGGGCAGAGGTTGGTACATTTCCTGCCCTGTGGCGATAAGTGGAATAGTTTGGTTCTTTGCATCAATAGGCAGCTGTTATGGTCATTTACCTGATGAATTGATACAGGTTTACTTATTTGAATTTGTTTTTAATTACAGGCCTTTCCACCGTGGGAATCGTCACTATCGTCTTATCAATCGTACTGCCAGTTGTGTTCATTGTAATTCTGACGTACCGGATCATAAAAAAACGTTTGGACAAAGGTATCTGTCATTGTATTTTCACACTTGTGTATCAACTCCAGTCACATCTCCAAGTAATTTTAGACTCGTTTTAATAAAAAGATAGAAAAGAAAAAAAAGCTGAATAATCCTCACCCCCACCGACCCCCCTGGATTCCTGTGACCTGTGGGATGAAATTGTCTGACATTTTTCCCAGTTATGAAATTCTGATTTAAGGTGTCACCACTCTGGAATGATTCTGGAGTCGCCTCTGATCTGACTCCAGAGGGTCTTTAGAAAAAGTAGTCTGGAGAGGAACGTGTCTCAGCTCACTGGTGTTTGATCATGGTGTTGTCTAATTTCAGCATCATATCAGGTTGGTGTAAAGGATCCCAATGATGGTGAGGTGAGTGAGTGAGTGTTTGGGGCCTTTCTCATCCTCGATACAGTTGGGTGTGGGAAGGCCTCTCCTTCAGGCTGTTAATAATCTTGCTTAGATAATTAATTAAATATTCTTCTTTCAGACTGAAACAGCTAAAAAGCACAACTACTTCCAAGGTCAGTACAGTCAACAAAGATGTCTTAATGCACTTAAACTAACTATCGCTGCTTAAAACTGACGGAAACGACTCTGATTGTGGATGGAAGCGCCCACGGAGGAAGTGTGGCTGCAGATCGGGGTTACAATGTGTCTTTAAGGAAACAGGGTTTTAAACTCCCGATACCGACTATCTTGCTGGCAAACATTCAGTCTCTGGTGATCTCAGAGCCAGGGTGCTGAATCAGAGGGACATTAGGACTGCGTGTGGCCTTTGTTTCATGGAATCCTGGTTAATCAAACCCTGTGTGGATGAGTGTGTGCCTACAAAGACTTACCGCACATTCTCAAACAAAAAGCCGTGGATGAACCAGGAGGTACATCGTCTGCGGAAGATCTGTGGCATTCAAGACTGGCGATCCAGACTTGTACCAGAAAACCAGGTATGATTTGTGGAGAGTTATTTGAAGGGTAAAGAGATCATTTCTAACGAGGTTGAAAGCGACATCGGATGTACGACAACTCTGGTAGAGTTTGCAAGACATTACTCCTGCAAAGTGAAACCCAGTAGCATGAATGGCAGCAATGCTTCATTACCTGATGATCTCAATTCCTTCTATGCCCGCTTTGAAAGGGAGAACACAACTACAGCTGTGAAGATCCCTGCTGCACCTGGTGACCCTGTGATCTCCGTCTCAGAGGCCGATGTTGAGCTGTCTTTAAAGAGAGTGAACCCTCGCAAGTTGGAAGGTCCTGATGGAGTACCTGGTAAGGCTCTGTAAACCTGTGCCAACCAACTGGCGTGAGTATTCAAGGACATTTTCAATCTCTCACTGCTATGGGCAGAAGTTCCCACTTGCTTCAAAAAGGCAACAATTATACCAGAGCCTTAGAGGAATAACGTGAACTGCCTTAATGATGATCACCCGGTAGCACTCACATCTACAGTGATGAAATGCTTTGAGAGGTTGGTCATGACGAGACTGAACTCCTGCCTCAGCAAGGACCTGGACCCATTTGAATTTTCCTTTTGCCACATTAGGTCAAGGGCAGATTCAATCTCAATGGCTCTCCACACGGCTTTAGACCAGCTGGACAACAGGAGCACATATGTAACGATGCTGTTCATCGACTACAGCTCAGCATTTAATACCATCATTCCCACATTTCTGATTGAGAAGTTGCAGAACCTGGGACTCTGTACCCCGGTCTGCAATTGGATCCTCGACTTCCTAACCGGAAGACCATAATCTGTGCAGATTGGTGATAACATCTCCTCCTCGCTGGTGATCAACACTGATGCACCTCAGGGGTGTGTGCTTAGCCCACTGCTCTACTCTCTATATATTCATGACTGTGTGGCTAGGCATAGCTCAAATACCATCTATAAATTTGCTGATGATACGACCATTGTGGGTAGAATCTCAGGTAGTGACGATTGGGTGTACAGGAGTGAGATATGCCAACTAGTGGAGTGGTACCGCAGCAAGAACCTGGAACTCAAAGAATGAATTGAGCATTCACACAAAGCAGAAAGAAGCTGAAATTCGTGGAAGTGTTAGTGCTGCCCCTACAACGGCAAAAATGGCCTCTTTGGTTCGTGACTGAGAAAGCATTAAGTGTGTGGCTAGAGGACATGTCACAGAAGCATATCCCCATTGATGGCAAAATTATACATGAAAAAGCACTTAGTCTCTATGAGCACTACTCTGACGGGGTTGAGGAGAGTGAGAGTCAGAGATGGCTGGCTAACTGTGTAAAGTGCTACAGCCTCAAGAACTTAAAAATCACGGGAGAATCGGGATCGGCTGATGCCGAGGCAGCAACAGCGTTCCCAGAAGAGCACAAGAACCTCTTGTCATTATTCCCTAAACAATCCAGTATAACAACTATTTACATAGCGTTTACATTGTATTACATATTATAAGTAATCTAGAGATGATTTAAAGTGTACGGGAGGATGTGCGTAGGTTATATGTAAATACTACGACTTTTTATATAAGGGATTTCAGCATTCGCGCATTTTGGTATCCGCTGGGGGTACCGGAACCAAACCCCCGTGGATAAGGAGGGCTGACTGTATAGTATTTCTGTGTTTTTGCACGAATTTAATCCATTCAATATACGTATACTGTATAAAGTATACTGAATAAGATTGACTTATTTATTATTATTTATTTTCTTCTATTTTATGTATTGCATTGAACTGCTGCTGCTAAGTTAACAAATTTCACGTCACATGTCGGTGATAATAAACCTGATTCTGATTTTGTTTTCAACAACACCTTCCAATGAATTAATGCAAGGGAACACCACCTTCTCCCTCTTCCTCCTCAAGTTATAAACCATTCAAAGTTCAAAATATTGACATTCCTTCCTCAGGGCCTGATTCTTGCAAGTCCTGGCTAAGTTCACTTTGAGAATAACTGAACCGCACAGACTATAGTTATCCAAGAACGGTACCAGTAACTACTGGTGTTTGTAGTGTAAATGTTCTCTGCTGATTCACAGACTAATTACCAAATGAAGTCTGTCACCGAGAGACAGGAATCAGGAAAAGGGCCGATGACCCCAGGTTTGGTTGGGGAGTTGTGTATTAAAGAAGAGTTTAATGGATGAGGGAGGGATAGAGAGCTTTATTGGGGGTAAATTCAAGATAAGGAACAAGACAGCTCAAAGCACAAAGTGATGACGATCAGGTTGTCTCAGGTGGACAGGAGGAAAGGGATGCAAAAATACAGAAACTTGTAGACTGAGAGAGACGGGGAGTGAAATGTAAAGTCAGAGGGTCTGAAAGAACAGATCAGCATTTTAATATTGAGCCATTGTCTGAGGGAGAACCATGTGGGGCAGTAAACTGGGTACATTACCATCACCAGGGAAGAGGTACTGAGCACATTGTCAGAGCTTCCATCTGCCGAGTCCCAGGTCAGGATGAACTTCATCCTGGGGTCTAAAAGAACAAGCTAGAGTTGTAATTTATGATTGATATTAATTTTCTCAAGTTCCCTTGATTGGGAGAAGGTTCCATTAGATTTGAAATCCGTTTGACACTCCTCAGCCCTCTTCCCTAATTGGTCAAAAATCTCCCTGCAACCCACAATAAATGCACTCACTATCAACGACAACACCTAATTTTGTGTAATTCGCAAACTTATTGATCAAGCCTTGTGTTTTTGCATCCAAATCACTGATAAAAGTATCAAATAACAAGAGTCCCTACACTGATACCTGCATCACACCACGAGTCACCAGCTTCTATAATGGAAAACAATTTTCTAACTTGGAACCAATTTTGAATCCCCCTGGAAGCCCCTGGATTCATGTCAGGATCATGTCAAAATAGATAACGTTCATTGTCCTATCTACCCTTTTGGTTATCTCTTGGAAAAAAAACTGTGAATGATACATCAACCATGACCTCCTGTACATAAAGCTATGATGTTTCCTCCTAATCAGATTCTGTCTAATGAAATCCTGGTAGATCCTATTGGTCAGAATTCCCTCCAGTAACTTCCCCACCACCGATGTCAGGCTGACCAGGCTGTAGTTCCCGGGCTTGTCCTTGCTGCCCCTCTTAAACAACAGACCAACACCCAGCATCACCATGAGAACAACAGAGGTTCCAGTGGGAGGCTCACCATCCCCCTGTCAGGGTAAATGGACAGGGAATATCTGTGGCTTTACCAGCATCACCCACATTCTCAGAACCAGTGTGGAGGAAGTGTTGCACGTTGAGAGATCCCCACTTTTGGATGAGACATTAAGCCAGAGTCCCATCTGCCTTCTTCGGGAAGGTGTAAATGATCCTTTGGTGTTATTTCTGTTACGAAGGATGAACAACTCTGATGGGCAGAGTGGCCCATGCCCCCCCCCCCCCCCCCCACTTTTTGGAGAATCGCAAATCGCTACTATTTCAATGCTGCTAACAAGGAAGTAAGAGAGACAAAAGGAAATCTGCCAGGGCAGTTGTTATTGATAACAGCTCACGAAAGTTAATGAGGGAGAGACACAGCTAAGGTGGAACATCTCCTACTGACAAAAGCCATTGATTTACTGCTATTGTCTTTTGGAAAAGGATTGTTTACTTGGTACTGTTCTAGTCATTGAAACCCCTCGGGACAACCAGAGTGGGCTGGTTTGATGGGTTACATCATCCCAACCTGATTGACACCTGAGACCCCATGAGTGGGGATAAAAGTGAGGTCTGGGGTAACACCCCTCAGACACACCAGGAGAAACGCTAGTGAGCAGCAGAAACCCACAAGACAGTGTGGGACATCGGAGACCGAACGAAGGGTCGGTAAATTTTAACTCTCAGTGTTTATAGCGAGACTGGTGGGGGTGTGTGTGTGTGTCCAGCCTTGCCTGGGTGACGAGTCCACCACTGAAGAATGGTCTAGCTAAAGGACGGAGGGGTCACACTTGAATGGCCACAACAACGACACATCGACGGATCAAAATCGTAAAGGATGGTTGGCAAAGACCATAGCTGTTACTGTTTGCGCGCTCTCTTTCTCTAGTCTCTCTCTCTCTCCAACAATTGCAACACATCGACCAACAACTACCGCAGCCTGCATGAACAGAACTGAACTTTATATTTCCATCTGACAATTCATTATCCCCTAGGCAACGATAGAGCTTGTTTTATTATTGATTATTATTATACCCGCACTTTTAGGTTTAGTATTGCTAACGTGTATTATCTGTATATTTGCATTGATATTGATTTGTATATTTTTACTAATAAACACTGTTGAAAATAGTACCACCAGACTCCAACGGACACTTCTATCTTTGCTGGTAAGACACCCAGTTACGGGGTTCGTAACATTTCCAAATGAGCAAAGGATTTCTCCCCAGTATCGGAAAAATAATTCTGTTAACCAACATCACAAAGCCATCTTTTATGTAACTGTTTGTTTCTTCCCCCAAGCTATCAGTCGCCTCAATACCCAAAGCCTGGACTGACGCCTTGCCCTACTGTCCTGTTTATTATTTATTGTAATTCCTGCACTGTTTTTGTGCACTTTATGCAGTCCAGTGTAGGTCTGTAGTCTAGTGTAGCTTTCTCTGTTTTTTTTATTACGTAGTTCAGTCTAGTTTTTTGTACTGTGTCCTGTAAACCATGGTCCTGAAAAACGTTGTCTCATTTTTACAATGCACTGTACCAGCAGTTGTGGTCGAAATGACAATAAAAGTTGACTTGACTTGACAAAGCCAGCTTTGATGACTGTTTGTTCAGCCTTACTCAGTACAAACTGAGTCTCATTCCCTCCAACAGTGACTGCACTTAAAGTACTTCACTGTCTGGACCAGAGACTGGTAAAAGATGCTGTGAGATTACAGGTTCTGTTTCTCACGTGGAGAAGTTCACTCTGCCCCCGCTCACAGGAGTTGGCTGAATTTTTCAGTTCCTGTGTGACGTCATTGAAACGATATGAAGAATGTAAAGAGCTGTCAGACACACTCCTGTTCCTGGCACGATGCAACATCAGACCCTGACATCTGAAATAAAGTCGCTGGTGACAATAAGTCTGATGTGCAGGTGTCAGTCAGCTGTCTGGGCATCAACCTGCCCTTCACAAGGAGACTTTCTCTCCTCGAATGTGCCCCTGACCAGATTGTGGATATCAGCCTGAGCTCCTCTGGATAAATGAGTGGGAGAACTTCTGTGACAAAATGTGTAATCGAGTCAGAGGTTGAGAGTTTCAGTGACTTTCCAGTGAAATTGTGGGGTAACTCCATAACCAATTGTTGTGTAAGTTGGGAAAATCAAACCCTGGATCATGTGGGTCAGTGTAGTGCACTCCCAGAGGAGTGGCCATTGCAACACCAAAAGGAGCAGCTGGTGCAGAATATTGGCAGGAGGTGACCTGGAAAGATTGGACTGGAGACCTCTGAGGATCAGGGTCGTGAATTGTCTGTTCCAGGTTTCCCACCGTACAGGACATGCAGTCGATAAGACTGGGCAGAGGTTGGCACATGCCTGTCCCCGCAGGGTGAAAGTGGAACAGTTTGGTTGTTTGCAACATTGTGCAGCTGTTACGGTCATTTGTCTGGTGAATTGTTACATGTTTTCTGATTTGAGTTTATTTTCACTTGCAGGTGATTCCATCAAGGATACTTTAATTCTTGCCTTGAAGCTTGTTGGCCTGATGTTGCCATTGGTGAATGTTCTGCTTCTGTTTTACTTGATCTACAAGAAGCAGTTTTATGGTATGTGACTTTACCTTCATCTATGAACTCCAGTTATCTCTCCAAGTAATTTCTGACTAATTTTAGCAAAGACATTAATGAATGTCTAAGAAAACTTGAAAAATCACCCCTCACACCGACACACTGTGACCTGTGGGATGAAACTGCATCATTTTTCACCCAGTTGTGAAGTGTTGGTCACAGTGATACCATCTCTTACCTGACTCCAGAGGGATCTTTAGAAGACGTCGGGGTGAGAGGAAGCTATCTCAGCTGTCTGATGTTTGACACCTGGTGTTCAACTTCAAAATGAAATCAGCTGAGGAATGAGGGACAGAATCCCCTTTATCCCAGTGATGGTGAGGTGTTTGCATGATAGGTATCCCTCTGATCCTCGATAGAATTCAGTGTTGGGAGGCCTCTCTCCGATCTTTCCCGGATATTTACAATAGTTTTGTTTTCAACAGCATCTTCCAGACAGTCAGCACAAGGGAACACATTCCCCCTCTTCCTCTCCAAGTTGTAAACTATCCAGGGTTCAAAATATTGACATTCCTTCCTCATGGCTGAATTCAAGCAAGTCCTGGCTAAGTTCTCTTCGAGATCTACTTCACCGTAGAGGCTAAAGTTGTCCAAGAGTAGAATCAGTGTTTGTACAGTAAACACCTCCGGCTGTTTCACAGGCAAATGACCAAATGAAGTCTGTCACCAAGCCAAGTAAAGCAAGATGAGGGCAGATGACCCCAGGCTCGGTCAGACAGTGGGGTATCAGAGAAAAGCTTGAAGGATTAAGGAAAGGGGGTGAGCTTTAGTGGGGTAAATTCAGAGGTAAAGAACAATTTACTGAAAGCACAAAGATCAAGCTTGCTGAGAAGGAGGGGATTAGAACAGAAATATAAAGGTTTATAGACTGCAGAGAGGAAGGGGAAGCGAGTTGGAAAGTCAAAGAGGTTTCTGAAAGTATTGATGAGCATCGAGCTGTAATCTGAGTGAGAACCAGTGTCGGGCAACAAATCTGAGAAAATGACAATCACCAGGGAAGAAACACTGAGTCAGTTGTTGGAGCTGCCATCTGACAAGTTGGATATCCAGATGGACTTCATCCTGGGGTCTGAAAGAGGCAGCTAATCACATACTTCATGCAGCAATTTAAATGTTCTCCCTGTTCTGAAAAGTTTCTATTAAATTGGACAACAGCAAACGTGATTGCTTTATACAAAGATACCTATAAACGGCAGGAGAATATGGGTTAGGGGGATGTGTGGATGTGAAACTTGGCAAGGAGATGGGGTAGAATATAGAGACAGATGAATCTGGAGACAGATACAATTTTCAGTACTGGAGTGATGTGTAACATTTCGAAGGGTTGATCCTGTGGGCAGATTGAAGGAGGGAAGCTGCAGAGACAGATGTATGATCTCGATCACAACCATCATGGCATCCTGATAAGTTGCTGCAGAAGTTAAAGGATGGAACTAGGGCATTATTTTTATATTCAGGATAATCTTTCAACACGTCTACATAAAATGTTCCAGCATGTGGACTGTTCAGCCTGCACCCTCGTGGAGTTCAGTTTTCAATTTGAACCAGAACACTGTCCGATGCCATTGAACAGCTGGAAACAGTGATGTTGTGATTCTCTGCATCAGAACAGGCTGTACTGTCAGACATGGAACTCAGTCACTGGCAAAATGTTTAATTGCCGTCCTCCAGGTCACTGGGATAATTCAGCAGAACTGATTTACAGTGGCCTGATATCCTATCCACTGGATGTACACACAGACAAACTACAGAGTACCTGTCATTTCCACATGTGATGCCTGTGGGTCAGTAAGTTATCAAATGTAGTGTTTCCAGAGGGATCCAGAAGATGCTTTTGGTCCCTCCCTGGTCTCTCCACTTGTTGCCAGTGTGTGAGAGCTCTCTGAACCTCCTTCAGTCCAATGCTTGAACGTCTGGTCCAGTTCTGAGCTGGTTGGTTGCCTCATGTTAGGACACTGAATATCACAATGAACCTGGCCAAGCCCGGGTTCATCTCTGTTCACTGCGGCACTTCATTGATGCAAGTTTTGAATAAGTTGTGTAGATTGTAACTCAGGGGGATTACTACCATCAGGGAGGAGGCACAGGAGCCTGAAGGTTTAGATGATTTAGGAACAGCTTCTTCCCTTCTTTCATCAGATTTCTGAATGGTCCATAAACCTGTAAAGATAATCTCACTATTTTTGCTCTCTCTTTCACAACTATACATCTCAGTGTAATTTATAGTCTGTTTTATTTATTGCTCTGTACTGTTGCCACAAAATGACAAATTTCATGATGTATATCAGTAATGATTAACCTGAGTCTGAATTCTGATTCTGAGAATTTCAAATGGTTTTAATTTCTTTCTTTTAGGTGGGACATTCTTCCAAACTTTCTTTAACCTGGTATTCTTACTTGGCATTTCTGTCAGCAATTCGATTCCAGGTAAGTGCTTGAACATTATTCTGTATTTACATGAAATGATGTACTTGGTACTGAGCAGAGGGATAGAATGAAGTGTCTCTGTCAGAACATTGTGAGCTGCTTCATCTGGACCACAAACACATACAGTCCTTTCGTATAATCTGTAATGTGCCCCATTAACGTGTTCACACTTTACTTATTCCTCAGTTCCACCATAATGCCTCACTAGATGAGTTCTCCAGTCTGGCCTGGCTGAACAGTGCCAGGATATTATCCTTCAATAGTAAAATATCCCCACCTCCTTTAATCCCTCCCACTCTGTTGTGTCTAAAACAATGGAACCCCAGACTATTGAGCTGCCAGTCCTGCCCCTCCTGCAACCAAGTCTCCCTAATGGCTACAACAGCATATTCCCAGGTGTTGATCCATGCTGTGAGCTCATCTGCCTTTCCTGTGATACTTCTTACATTGAAGTATACACAGTTCAGGACATCAGTCGCTTCATGTTCAAACTTTCGATTCCCGTCTGTCCGCACAACGTCTCCACTATCTGTTCTGACACTGTGGTTCCCATCCAGATGCAACTCCAGTTTAACAACTCCTCCTCAACCCCGTGCAGCAATCGAAAACTTTCCCACTCGGATATTAGTCGCCCTCCAGTTCAGGTGCAAACTGTGACTTCTGTACGGATCTCATTTTCCCTGGAAGAGAGCCCAATGTTCCAAGAATCTGACGCCCTCCCTCCTACACCAACTCCCTAGCCATGTGTTAAACTGTATAATCTTCCTATTTCTGGCCTCACTCACACGTGGCCTGAGTAGCAATCCTGATATCACAACCTGGAAGTTCTGTCCTCAACTTAGCACCGAACTCCTGAACTCTCTTTGCAGAACCTTTTCACTCTTCCTACCTACATGGACCACGACTTCTGTTTCACCTTCCACAGATGCTACACAAACTGCTGTGTGTTTCCAACATTTTAATTTTTTTATTAAACACGGAGCTGATAGATTCTAAGTAGTAAATATTGTTACGTACCCGAAATGAATTAAAAGAACCAGCAGAAATGGAACACACCTGGAGTCTGGTTTTGCTAGAAACAAAACACTATTTATTAGTATCTACGTAGTGTGTAGGCTGTTAGTCTCGATAGACCGTGGATTTACAGCTTGGAAAGTTTCCAGGGTGCAAGCCTGGGCAAGGTTTTTTCATGGAAGACGGGCAGTTGCCCAAGCTGCAAGTCTCCCCTCTCCACGCCACCGATGTTGTCCAAGGGAAGCGCATTAGGACCCATACAGCTTGGCACCAGTGTCATCGCAGAGCAATGTGTGGTTAAGTGCCTTGCTCAAGGACACACACGCAGCCTCAGCCAAGGCTCGAACTAGCGGCCTTCAGATAACTAGACGAACTCCGTAACCACTTGGCCACACGCCAACACTATCTGCCTAGTATAGTATTACAAAACCAGATAAGTCAAACAGGTTAGCAAAGTTTATGCATATATAAGTGTGGAAATATAAAACCCCAAACTTCTTTAAGCTTAGGTGGTAAGTGTTACAGTCTTATGATGGTGTGTAAAGAAAGTTCAGTTCAATGCACGAGATTACTGTTGTTGGGAAGAGAAAGAGATTTGTAATCCAAAGGTGAATGTTGTGAGAAGGCAATTACGTCGAGATTCCACGACAGCAATACAAAATAACAATAGCAGTAGGTTTTATCTGCAAAGTTGTTCCACTCCACACACGAAGTATCACCGGCAGTTATCTTCAACGAATATCCTTTCAAAAGAAATGTACCACACCTGAATTCAGCTACGGAACATCTCAAAGTGGTGGCCACAGGATACTCAAACAGAATCCACGTGTGGATTATCACCAACAGTAGCTTATCGCAAACGGGACCATTTTCAAGGGAACCACCACCCAGGCAAGGGTCGACACACCGGCAGATTCCACAGGGTCACCCCAAACACACAACGTGATCGCCACTTATCCAGTTCCACGACATACGAAATAACTCCAACAGTGATTTGCCACAGGGGTGCCTTTCTTCAGTGAAATACCACACGCAGACAAAGGGTAAACACACACGTGGTACTCACAAAGGTTTTCCCCTCACCAGAGAACCCACTCCTGTAGATTAACTAAGTGACAATCACACTTCCGTAGCTGAATGGAAACAAACTCACCCTTCGGGGCTACTTAGAGAGAGAGTCCAAACAGCGATATCTTTGTCACTGGGCTTCTTCTGTTCCAAACCTCCTTCTCCTCTCTTCTCTTCCTGCAAACTTGTTCTAGTTGCAGGAAACTTGTGAGAGTCGTATATCAAATACTCAGGATCGATCTCAACTCACCCCTTTTGCGCCACTGAAAGTTTAAACCAGCGACTGACTCACTGGTGTCTTTCATTGTCTGAATCCATCTTGACTCTCACTGTGTGTGTCTGTGTGTCTCTGTGTCTATAAGAGGAATCACCTGACCTTGCTTATTCAAAACAAGCTGCCACTTGTATGAACAATCACTGCTCACCATAGCAACCCAGCATTTCTGCAGTCAGTAGAAATAGAAAAAAAAAACAAAAGTTAGTCTCAATTCTTTTGGCATTTTAAAGTGACAGACCACAGGAAAAAAAATGAACCCTAGGGGTACATAACAATATCTAAAAGCACCAGTGATCCAGTACCCACGGGAGAGCTGAATTTCTAATTATTGATTAATGTAATGTAATAAACGGATACTGAAATTCTTCAAAACTGGAGGTTGCAAGTTCCAATGAGAGGCAGGAGCTTCTGATAGTGAACTCATCAAAATTTGGCCGTCTCAACACCAGAAGGAGCACCCAGTGCAGAATATTGACAGCAGGTAACAGGGAAATACTGGCGGAGGAAGAGAGAGTGAGTCAGTCTATTCTTGACCGGCGTAACGAATCAGTGGCTTGTTCACCCAGCACAGCAGGTCGAGTCAGTCGGTGCAGACCAGAAGTCAAGGTTGACAAGACTGGGCAGTGATGAGCACATCTCTTCCCTGCAGGAGATAAGCGGAACAAACTGGTTGTGGCAACAATTGGCAGCTCTCCTGCTCATTTTTCTGGTGTGTTGTTGCACGTTTGCTGATTTGAATGTATTTGTAATTGCAGGTTTTTACAGCAAGGACACTGTCACATTTGCTGTGTCAATCACAATGGTGGTGTTGCTTGTAGTGGCTGTTATTTCATTTGTGATTTTATGGTGGAAAGGTAAGTGTTATTGTCTGCACTTGGGTTTAAACTTCAGGCATCTCTCCAAGGAAACTGAAGTTAATTTTAAAATAAAAATCTCCCCCCCCCCCCCACTCTGGGTCCCTGAGACATGAGGGTTGAAATTCCCCTGTATTTTTGCCCAGTTGTGGAGTGGTGTTTCACAGTGACACCACTGCTGGAACGATTCCGGAGTCACCTCTGACCTCGCGTCAGAGATGGTACTTGAAGGTAAAATGTCTCAACTCAATATATGCACCTTGTTATTGGTTAATTTATTTATGGTGATATTATTTTGTGTTATGCACGTGAGTTACATGTACTGTGTTGTGAACATTAATCCAGAGGAAAGTGGTCTCATTTGATGGTATACATGTATACAGTTGAATGACAATAACTTGAAAGTTGCTCATTAATCCTGATGAAGGGGAGGTGAGAGAGTGGTAAAGCCCCTCCTCATGACATGGATTTTAGCAAAGTTTTGTTAAAGTTCCTCATGGCGTACTCAAGAAACTAAATGTCCACGGGATCCAAGAAAAGATGGTGATGGAATAAAAATTGGTTGAGAGGGAGGAAGCAAACAGTGAGGATCAATGGGAGTTTCAGTGTCTGGAGGGCCATGTGTGGTGAGTTAAGCAGGGCTCAGTAATGGGTCCCTTGTTGTTTAAGGTTCATGTCAATGATTTGAACTTGAACTGAGGAACACGATCAGGAAGTTTCCTGTTGATCACAATATCAGCAGTTTGGTTGACAGTGAAGAAGAAAGGTCTGGGTCACAGGAAGATATCAACAGTCTCCTTGGATACACAAAAGAGGAAATGTTTTCAGCAGTGCTTTTGGAGAGGGCAAACTAGGCAAAGGAACAAACAGTAAACAGAAGACTAAGGCATGAAGAGGAACTGACAACTCTCAATGTTCATGTGCACAGATCCCAGGAAGATGGGTTGCTAGGTTACCTGGTTTCTGTCAATTGCAGTTGCATAAGTGTGGTAGACATGATGTGGATGTGGAGAGAAATGATTTCAAGGAGAAGTAATCAGGAATGGAGAGCTGAGTGAACTGGTATAGATGGGCTGAATGGCCTCCTTCCATGTGGTAAGGAAAGTTGGTCTTGCCTTTTGTTTTGTGCAGAGCTGGTGATGGGAGATGTGAAAGGGTGAGGAACAATACCTGAGGAGAGGGAACTATTAGCAATGGCATTAACATTGGAACCAGGAGAGGAGGTTGGTGATGATCAGGATCTAACAGAAGGAGGGTTTAGCATGAAAAAGAAAGGGATAGAATCCAGACTCAGTGGATACAAAGATAGGTGGAGGGGCCAGTCGTGCTGAGGAAAAAGAGAGTCTGCAGAGAGACTTGGATAGATTGGGAGAATGGGCAAAGAAGTGGCAAATGAAATACGATGTTGGAAAGTGTATGGTCATGCACTTTGGTAGGAGAAATAAATGGACAGACTATTATTTAAATGGGGAGAGAATTCAAAGTTCTGCGATGCAACGGGGCTTGCGAGTCCTCATTCTTAAGGTTAACCTCCAGGTTGAGTCGGTGGTGAAGAAGGCGAATGCACTGTTGGCATTCATTTCTAGAGGAATAGAACATAAGAGCAGGGATGTGATGTTGAGGCTCCAGGCACTGGTAAGTCCTCACTTGGAATACTGTGTGCAGTTTCGGGCTCCTTATTTAAGAAATGATGTGCTGAAGTTGGAGAGGGTTCAGAGAATATTCACTAGAATGATTCCGGGAATGAGAGGGTTAACCTATGAGGAACGTTTGACCGCTCTTGGACTGTACTCCTTGGAGTTTAGAAGAATGAGGGGGACCTCATAGAAACATTTTGAATGTTGAAAGGCATGGACAGAGTGGATGTGGCAAAGTTGTTTCCCATGGTGGGGGAGTCTAGTACGAGAGGACATCTCTTGAGGATTGAAGGGAGCACATTCAGAATGGAGATGTGAAGAAATTTTATTAGCCAGTGGGTGGTGAATCTGTGGAATTTGTTATCACAGGTGGCAGTGGAGGCCAAGTCATTGGGTATATTTAAGGCAGAGATTCATAGGTATCTGAGTAGCCAGGGCATCAAAGGTTATGTTGAGAAGGCGGGGGAGTGGGTCTAAATGGGAGAATGGATCAGCTCATGATAAAATGGCAGAGGAGACTTGATGGGCCGAATGGCTGACTTCTGCTCCCTTGTCTCATGGTCTTATGGTCAATACAATTTCAACACCAGGACATCGAGGGACATTTGGGAGGGTTGGTTCAGTGGGCAAAGGGAAGTAGGGAAACTGCAGGGGCAGATGCACAGTCTGAATCCCAGACATTCATGGGCTCAGTGCACATTGTTAGAATATTTCAGCATGGTGAATTGTGGAAACAGTGGTGAATTAGGGGTTCACTTTGCGTTTCTGCATAGTCTTTGAATAAACAATTGGTGAAGGAGAGCAGGATCTGATGATGCTGAATAGGGTGCAGCCAGATCTGACGATGGGCGTTTAAAGCCATTTTTCACTGAGGACACACCCACACTTGCATCTCTCATTTGAGGGAGAGCAGATGGAGGCTCCACCACAGCAGACACTCAGATGAGGGATGAATGTAGGTTTTCACAAATAAAATGAAGTGAGACATTTTATGTTTAATGAAACCCATAACACATTTTATTCAACTCCCAAACCAACACACAAAAACGTGCTAAAACTCTTTACATAATAATGTCATCTCATCAGACCAGCCTCTTAAAGTGAAACCCCAACTCAATGTCGATGGTTCTGAATTATGTACATTTCTGCCAATCACGTTACCCTACACAGGCCCCTCTGGGATTAACTAAAACCAGCATTGTGAGCCTGTCTGAAGCTCGGATCAGCAGCCCGGCTCGGGTCCTGTGCTCGTCCAGAGGTGATGGCAGGGGCATGGCAGTGGAATACTCCAAATCTCGGTGGGCTGGTTTAAGGCGATCTTCTGAAATATGTTCAGGTTTCTCCCTCATATCAATGATAAAAGTCTTTTCCCTCCATTCCAAACGCAGAATGGGCCATCGTAAGGGGGCCTAAGGGGATGCTGGTTTGTATCAGGGCGGACAGAAACAAACGAGGTGGAAAATAGGTCAACAGGAACCTGAATGAATTATTTTGTAGCCTGGGGAAAATACTCACTCAGGACAACAAATACCTTTTCGGGTCTTTAATTCCTTCATCTGTTTCAGATATTTTAATGCAGAAAGAGGAATCAAAATAATAAAAAAAATGGATTTAAAGAAATGCACAGGTCCTGCTGTTACAATCTCAGCTTAACTTTGGTCCACGCACTTGTGTGTCAACTAGTTACATATGCAGTATGAAAATAAATTAAACAAAATATACAAAACCAATGCTGTAGTGGCAATTCTGAAAAAACAATACAAACAACAATACAAACACCAACCCTGTACGCTGTAGACAACATCAAAAATATGAATAATTACATCTCACCTTCACTGAGACGTACACTCACTTTGACACACACCTGCTTAACTTCCAAACACGTACAGGCTGGACCCTGAAACGAATTCTCCTCACTCACGGTACTTCGCAGAACCACTCCATCCTGTGCCGATACCTTACTTGTGAAAATCTGGGAAAAGCAGCTCCCAGCACTCGATGTTTGTCTTTGCAGAACTTTGTAACTCTTCCCTGTGCATAATGACGTCACTGTTTTCTCTTAAAGGCACAGGCAGCTATTTTAGTGTTACCAGGGTGAATGAACAAATACACTTTTAACAATAAAAAATTATATTCAACAGTCACTTGGTTACATTCTCCCCTGCAAACAGGTATTTTTAACCTCTTTAACTGCTTCTCTGAATAGAACTGAACCTTGACCGGCCAGTATCTGTGACACTGCTGCAGGACTTATGGAGGCCACATCTCGGACTGACCTTGGTTCGTGATGTGGGTTAGAGTGCTGTCCAGCATTTACTCTTTTACTCCTGTGGGGTACTACAACAGGAGGACCACCAACATCTGACCCTGTATCATCAGTCACAGGTCCTAGGGTCTCAGTTCCAGACATTCTTACAGTTCCAGAAGATATGCTGTCAAGGCTGGAGTCAAGATTCTGTACACCCTGTTCTGACACATCTTCTACCAATATCACATCATTCTCTAAATCCTCAGAATCTGATTCATGTCCCAGGGACATGAGTTTATAGTCTCCTTTGAGGAACTGGGGTGGGAAGGTTCTCACAGGGCCTGATGTCCACCCTGTTCACCCTCCTGATCGACCCTCCCTCCAAAGGTTCCACAGTGGTCAGAATGCAGGAACACCGTACTTCAGAAACCATTCGCTCAAGAGCACCTTTGCTGTGGTATCCGCCTTTTGATCTTGAACTGGGAATGCTTGGGTGAATTTTGTAAAAATGTCTGTGACTACTCAGACATTCTCATGCCCATCAGCTGTGAGTTCAAGCACAGTGAAATCTACAGCAACAACTTTGAGCGGCCCAGAAGCAAGAAATAATTTCATGGAGGGGACGGATTTTAAGGTGAGGCATCTCAGTTAACACACAATGCGGACAATTTTTGATCCACCGTGCCACATCCTCGTGCATGTCCACCCAAAAACATCTGCTTCTCAACAAGTGTGGAGTAGGCTCTATGCCTTGATGCCCCATAGAGTCATGTACATACCCAAACACTTTACTCCTCAAGCTGGTAGGTAGCAGAAGCTGATAACACTCCCCGTGCTTCTCATCCTCAAATACACGATACTGTAACTCCTTACACTCCCTGATCAATACGTGGGAGCGGGAACTCTCATCAGTACACGGAACAGGAACGCATCATTATCGGTCTTAAGATTCGGTCTCCGATAATCTACACAGTCTAATGCAGCGATCAGTCTCCACTATGAAAGGGTGTGTGAAATTGGCAGAGCTGAGGATGGGTGAAATGGCTGGTTTTTCTTTGAGCAAGTCAAAGGCAGTTTGACATTCTTCTGTCCAAGACTGTTTTAACAGCTGGTTTGTTTTACTCAGACTCCCTGCATTAAAACACAAATTCACTACATCATGCAGCGGACCTGCAATCTGAGAATCCCTGAATGAGCCGTCGATAAGAACTGCAAACGCTGATAAATGATCTTAAGTCTTTGTCTGTAGATGGTACTGGCCATTGTGGAACAGCTGAGACCTTCTCGGGATCTGTGCCTATTCCTTTGGTTGATATCAGGTGTCCTAAGATCTTAACCTCTCACTACAGAAAATGACATTTTTCCAATTTCACCTTCAGACCAGTTTCCTTGAGGTGCTGAAGCTCCGTGTCGAGCCTCTCCAAGTGTCCCTGGAAAATCTGTGAATGCGTCAGAATATCATCCAGGTACACAAGCATAATTTTGAAGACTCAGTGATTCATGGTTGCCTGCACGAGTCCTTGAAAAGTCACCGGCCCATTGCAGACCCAAATGACATGTGAAGATATTCATATAGAACAAACGGGGATGAAAAGCAGTCTGATGCCTATCACACTCCTCTACCACTACTTGGTGGTAACCACTCGTGAGGTCTATTGTTGAGAAAGATTGCCCTCTCCACAGGGCATCGAGACTCTCATCAATACAGGGGACCCGGGGACATGTCCTATTTGGTCTTGAGATTCAGTCTCCAATAACCTACACACAGTCTTATGCTGCCATCATCCTTCTGTACCAACACTACAGGTGAGGCATACACACTATTGCCCCTTCTGTACCAACACTACAGCTGAGGCATACACACTATTGCTCCTTCTGTACCAACACTACAGGCGAGGCATACACACTATTGCTCTCCTGAATCACACCCTTCTTTGAGCTTTGCTCTTTCACTTCGCTGTACTGACTGGGCGGAACAGGACAGTGTGGCTGTGAAACAGGGTCATCATCAATTAAGTGAATTTCATGCTTGACCTTGTCAGTGTACCCAAGGTCTTCATCTTCATCTGCAAAGATATCCAGGTACTTAGCCAGTAAAGCTCTGAGCTGAGCTTGTTGTTCGTCACTACCCCAATGTCGAGCTTGTCTAGAATTGACTTTAACTTGTGGTTACTACCCTCCTCCTTTACACCAACAGTCACTTGTTCAATGCCAGCTGAGATCCACTGAAATCTTACAGCACATTGCTGATCACTATCTACGCACTCTAACTTTGACAGTATACCCAGTTGGGTCTTTGTGAGAGTCATACATCCTCTTGAGAGAGGTTTAAAACCTGAACTGGTACTGTACGACTACGAGAGTCAACGAGCATGGAGGGGTGGTGGTGTTAAATGGCTCAGGTAACAACTTGCTGTCACAACCAGCATCTCCAGTGGCCTTCCTAGCCACAATGGTAACTACAGATTCAGCAGGTATGTGCTCAGTATCTTTCCCTGATACTCGGACGATGACTTTCTTTTCAGTAGTTCACATCTGCACTTTCTGGAAATCATCTCTCCAGCCAGAATCCAACTTTCCTTCAAGAGTCATGTCAAATCCTGCATAGACAAGTTGACAAGTAAGCAAATTGTCTACATTAGCTTGTCATGTTCATATACCATGCACGGTACGGGTTGTTCAGTTTTAACAGGATCCCTGAATTCTAGAAAGCCACAATCGGGTATTTTCATACCCATCACTTGAACCTCCAGCTCTAGATGCCCAAGGTAAGGAATATCAAGACTGTCAGTGGCTGTTAACCTAAGCCAGCCGGCAGTGGACAACATATCCTCATCCTCTCCATTCAAGTGTTCTCGAAGGAACTGCTCAGTCACGGTGCTCACTTGACTACCTGTGTCCAACAGACAACGGACAGAGACACCTGATATCTTAAGCTCAATGACAGTACATGGTCCTATGGCAAATTGCAGCAACTGGTGACGGGATGGCTGAACATTATCTGTGAGGTTCCCGGAATTGCCCGACTCACAACAACCTGAGAGCTGGAAGGTGCTGGCTCTACATTCCTTGTACTTCACTTCTATGGGCAATTCTTGACCAAATCCTCCCCCCCCCCCCCCCCCCCGTCATCTGATACTTGAAACATACTGGTTGCCCATCCTCTGTGAATCTAGGCTGCAATTTGTGTCGACTGCTAATAGCATAATGCAACACCTCTCTGTCCAGTAAGATCTTTCACTGCTTGAGTCAACTCACTAGTGGATTTGCCCTGCTCTGTGACTACTTTAAGGACATCGTCTGGAGTGACAGACTTGGATTCCTGAGCTGTCGGAGGTGAGCGCTGTGCCCGGCTACTGACACACTTTGACTTTACAGTCTTTGCATTTCCTGAGGACTCTTAAAAACCACAGATGAGCCTCCTCTCGCACTTCTAACTTCGAGGACCCAGGGTTATTCTGCACAAATCAGTGGAGCTCCCTTCCAGGGGAAGGATCTCTGATCCCATCTATAAATTGATCTCCAAACACCACCCTTTCACTGGCCGGAGCATCAGGGGAACAGTTCAGTTGAAAGTTAAGAGCTTGTGCTAGGGCATGTGAAAACTCTCTATGTCTTCACCCTCACACTGTTTGTGACTATAGAGGCTATGCAACAGCTGGGGTGCACTATGCTTGTCTCTGAAAGCCTCCCTGAGACAGGTGAACAAGTCATCAGCCTGGTCATCACTGCACATCAGTGCTTCTTCTAGAGCTGCACCCCTGAGCAGTGACATAACAAAATCATACTGATCCCGGTCAGTCTAATTTCCAGCATGAAGTACACGATCGACTTCTTCAATAAAGTCATCAACAGACCTCCCACCTTTCTCAGCATCCCCCGTAAATGGAGCGATGTGTCTTTCCCTTGGAGTGTATACATAGGACCTTTTGCTTAATTTATCAACAGTCGCCATGGCTTCCTCGTGCCGACCTGGCATCTCTCTAATTTGTTCATTGAAATCAGGTTCAGTTTGCTCATCCTCTGAATGTAACATTGTGAAAACCCAAGTCCTTAAAAAGTCTCTGTGACAAGCCTGGAAAAGGGGTTGCTGACATCTCCTGCAGAAAACACGATGACTTCACGGTCGCAGTTGCTCTGGATCACCGTCACAGTTCTACATCCTGGCTTCAGTCCCTGATGTCCCAACCCGGCATCAAGACTCTACCATGGTCTCCACGTGACACCGTCTCACAGGAACGACTGTCCTGTCCTTCACCACTACCCTGTTATGTATTGTATATTGTACTGCATACAAACATCAAAAACCCTCTAAACTGGCTTGGAATTACCCCACTGCTGCCACCAAATTCTGTAGCCTGGGAAGAATACACACTCAGAACAACAAATGCTTTTTCAAGTCTTTAATTCCTTTAACTGTTTGAGATACTTTAATGCAGAAAGGAACTACCAAAAGCTTAACTTCGGTCCACACACTTGTGTGTCAACTAATTACGTGTGCAGTATGAAAATAAATAAAATAAAATATACAAAACCAATACGGTAGTGGCAATTCTCAAAACACAATACAAACAGTATTAGAATCCCACCAACCTGTACCTTGTACAGCATCAACATCAAAAATATCAATAAATACATCTTATCTTAACTCAGATCTATATTCACTTTGGCACACAAGTGTTTAACTTCCAAACACGTACAGACTAGAAGAGCCTTTCTCAAACTTGTTGCTCTGAAGGAATCCCTGAATTAATTTTCAGGTCTCCGGGATCTCCTGATAAAAATTATTATATTTACAGCTCATGGTACATTAGTGTGATCAGTAAGTTGTAGATATAATAATCTAAAAATCATTGCCAATGCTCATTTGAGTAGAGAATGAATTCTTAGCCAAATGTTCTTGAAAAAAACAGGCAGTTAAGTTTGCTTACCATTTTTGTTATCACTGATATTTATTGAAACACCAACAAATTACATTCAATACAAACAGTTGCCGATTACATTTTGACTGTATAACTCAGCCACCCCCAACCTTCATTCCCAGCCCCTCCACCCCTCTCTCTCCCCCCCACACCCCTCTCCCCTCCACCAACCAACTGAATAGCAGTGCATACACAGACAGAGCATTCCTATTTTAAGAGAAGATTTTTTAAGTTAGATATCAAATTTGTCCACATTAAGATTATGTTTAGTCGTGCATCATTTACTCTCGCTGATGATAAATCCAGGTACAAAATGTCCAAAAAGCTCTGAAGCCAGTGAGTATATGAAATATCATGGGGAGGTTTCCAACGCTGGACTGAGATCTTCTTAGCTGCAGTCAGGCTTGCCAGCCAGATTTTGCGTGTCTTTTTCCGTAAGTGAAAGGTGGGAGTCATCATTTCGAAGATGTACAGCGGGGTCCATTGGTAATTGTATCCCCGTTAGTTCTGTAAGAGTACCGATAACCTTCCCCCACAAACCAAAAGCCCCTGGATATTCCCTTACAACATGTACAAAAGAGCTAACAGTTCCATGGGGGGCAAAATGAGCAACATGGGTCAGGAACCAGTCCCATTTGATGTCTAATTCTCGGTGTTAGATATGCTCTGTGACAAAATTTCAAGTGTATATACCGATGATTTGGGTTTTTTGAAGCACTGGCAGCATTATCCCAAATTGCATCCCAGTCTAAGTCTTGTCCCAATTCATTTATATCCCTACCCCAGGCTTTCATTCCTGATGTGGACATATAATTCTGGGAGTTTAATCTATCGTAGATATATGACACTGTCTGTCTTGGAGCACTCTGTATCCAACAATGTTGTTCCTTTAAATCTGACTCCAGGGAACCCCGTAGGCTTTACAAACTGCTCTTACTGTGAAGTAGAAGAAAATTATATCGAGATTCCATTTCTTGAAAGCTAAGGATAGTACTTGCCCCATTAATATCTTGAAGAGTAGTAATACCTTTATCCTCCCAAGTTCTGTCAGTGAATGGTTTCCCCTCAGATAGAAAATGATTATTGTTCCATAATGGAGATGATTTGCACTATACGCTTTTAAATTTTAGTAACTTTTCTGCTGCTCTAAACACTTGTAGCATATGGGTTAAAATTGGACCATAATACAAATCACATTTTTCAGTGGACATACCTATAAGGAGAAAGTCCTTCAACCTTATTGGTGCTATTAGCTCTTGCTCTATATTTCTCCATGACGAAACTTAATCCTCCTCCATCCAATAGCTAAGACTTTTTAGTATAAATGCCCAGTGATACAGTTTAAAATTTGGACATGCCAATCCCCCATCGGACTTTTTGAATTGTAGAGCTGACAACTTTATATTGGGTCATTTACCATTCCAAACGTAGCATCGTAGTAAGGAGTCCAGTTTTTGCCAATATCCTGCTGGAGGCACAAGTGGGATCAGTGAGCTGATAAAATTAATGCGGGTTAAGATGTTCATTTTAATGACCGATATACGGGCTGGGACTGATGCTGGCAGGTGTCTCCATCTATTAATATCTTATATTTTTTCAAAATTAAAGAGTAATTTGTTTTAGCCACAGACGATAGGGAAGTATTATCTTTAATACCCAAGTAGGGGACCTCTTTCGTAACCTTAATCTGGGGAGGGAGAGACACCTTACTTTTATCTGTATTAATCAGCATCAGTGCTGATTTTGACAAATTAACTTTGAATCCTGAAAGAAATCCAAATTGCTCCGTGTTTTTCAGACATAGGGGAGAGTTTGTTGAACATTTACCATATAAACCAGTGTGTTATCTGTGTAAAGTGTTATCGAATGTGATGTTGTACCTATTATAATAGGAGAGATCTCAGGAGAGTTTCTAATTAAATGTGCAAGTGATTCAATAGATATAGTAAAAATTAAAGGAGACAGAGGGTGCCGTTGTCGTGTGCCTCATCCTATGTCAATAACTCTGAGAAACTTCCTCCCACACACACCCAGGCTGAAGGATTAGCATACAGTGTTTGAGTCATATTGATAAGTTTATTGCCGAACTTAAATTCTTTTAGAACTCTCCAAAGATACGGCCATTCAAGGCGATGGAACGCTTTTTCAGCATCTAGAAATAGCAGACCCCAGGCAGGCGGGATTTTATGTGTTGCACTCAGTATGTGTAAGAGCCGGCGAATATTATCAGATATCCCCTGATAAAGCCTGTTTGATCTGGGCTAATTATTTTCCCAACTACTGCCTCAAGTCTACTGGCTAAGATTTTGGGAAATATCTTGAGGTCGGCATTTATCAAGGAGATTGGACGGTAACTGGCACACTCCAAGGGGTCCTTAGTTATAACTGTGATCAGGGCTGTGTTTAGATCTCTATGGAAAGCGTCATTTCCAATAGCATAATTTAATGTTTCTAACCATACTGGTCCAAGAATATCCCAAAGTGCTGGGTAAAGTTCCACAGGTATGCCGTCTATACCTGGCGTACGGCCTCTATTTGCAGCTTTGACTGCTTTAAGTAGCTCATCCAGTGTAATAGGAGAGTCTAGAGTTTTGGTGTCCTCTAATGACAACGTAGGGAGGTCTAATCCACTAAAAAAATCTGTGAAGTCATTCTCAGAAGGAACTGAGCCACTTGTATACAATTTTTCAAAGTAATTCTTGAATGTCTCGTCTATTTCCTCTGTTGAAGATACTACTCCACGTTTAGCTCATCTAATTGCTGGTACAGACCTTTCAGCTTCCTGTTGTTTGAGTGTTAGTGCCAGAAGATGGCTCGGTCTGCTGCCTTCTGCATAATACTTATGTTTGGTTATATGGTTCATATATTCTGCCCTGATTCTTAATAAATCTTTTAATTCTGCTTGTTTTGTTTTGAGCTTGTTTTCTTTCGTTATGGCATATCTCCTTTTGAGATCATTCTCCAAAACGGTACATTGTTCTTCTGGGGTGGAAATCTTTTGAAGCTGGCTTTTATGTAGGTGCGAACTGGACCATATTGCGTTATTTCGTAAGAAACCCTTGATGGAGGCCCAAATCACTGTCATATCTGAGACGCTTTTTATTTAAATTTATATATTCCGTCAGTTTTGTTCTCAGTTGAGTTAGAAATTTGTCATATTTTAGAAGCTTGGAGTTAAACTACCTTGTAAGCTTATTTTTAATTCTGCCATAATTAAAGTAGATATGACTGGGTTGTGATCAGATTGATGTCTGGGTGAAAATTCTATTGAGTGTACCAAAGTCAGCAAACCGGAGGATATAAGAATGTAATCTATCCGAGAGAAAGTTTTATGTCTTGTGGAGAAGAAGGTACAGTCTTTAGCAGATGGATTATGCACTCTCCACACATCAGTTAGATTTAAATCCATTAGAAAAAGGTTAAGTGCTTTAGAAGCAGATTCTTGAGAGCTTGATATAGTTGATTTATTGAAGTTATTGTTGACCAAAGCATTCATGTCCGAACCAGCATATAGTTGGTAGTCATTTAACTTCAGTAATTGCGAGGTAATTGAGGGAAAAAATTCAGCCTCGAATATAGTTGGGCATATAGGCTAATGAATGAAACTTTTTTACCCTGAATGGATGTACAGCGAAAAGCTAGACGTCCTTCACTGTCGGCGCCAGTCCTTTCAATTGACACATTAACACGACGTCTCATTAATATCATAACTCCCTTCGTACGAGTACCATCAGCTGATGCCACAACGGGTTTATAAAAGCGGTTTTGAACCCTGGGAATGTCATTAGGTTTAAGATGTGTTTCCTGTAACATCACGATATCTAATTTCTTTCTGTGTAAGAAATCTAAAACCTTTGAAGGCTTGTAGGGAGAGTTTAATCCCCTAACATTAAATGACACAATAGTAAGATTTTCTAATTTATCTGTGTTGCTCATCTGCCCCTGGATCTGTTGTTGTAAGTTGGTGGTGGAGCCCTTGAGTTGCCCCTTCCCACCCCCCTTCCCCCTCCCATGCAACCCTTTACTTTGTAACATCTGTGAGTGTCACTCAGCAATGTCAGACACTGAACATTAACCGCCCCCCTCGAGCACCAACACATTAGAAAGGCAAAGCGGTTCTCATAGACAATCATATAAAAGAAACAAGAAAAAAATACCTGGTCAAATCCGTTAACCTATATAATTAAAACCATTCCCGTCTCAAATATAGTACAACACACAGTCAAAACCCCAACGGCTCTCTTGCGGGAGACCGTCGCTTAGCGATGATGCCAGTGACGTCCAGGAACATAAACAACTCTACTGGAGACATAACCCGAAATGAACTTGTACAACTGAAGTTAGTCAGAACACACTGCTGTTTTCAGCTTCACTCTTGATGAGGTATGACATTTGGGTGTGTTGAATATCACCTTAGAAAGTAAAAGATAAAACGTACATTCTAGGCAGATTTATATCACCTTACCATGTTATCCTTGTACTAACAAGTTAACTGAGTCATTACATTAAAACTCTTACCTGCAATACTCAGAAACAAACTGGCCCCTAATTAACGAAATACAAAAGTGCATCGAATGACTTTCCAATAAAAGAATAACCAGAAAACTTCACACCTAGGATGTTAACTTGCCCGTGCCTGTTAGATTGTGCATACAGGCTGCTCCGAGCTCTTAATGCAGTTCCATCTCCTCCTGAGGGGCCTGTGGACTTTGCCCAGGATCTTCCATATCTCCCAGCACCGATGATTTCAGGGCTTCTTTCACTTCCTCTGCCAAGTTAAATGACATCTACATGCCCTTGATATTCACTCTCAAAATTGCCGGGTACATGAGGAATGAATCAATGGGTCAAGAGCCTTTTCCATAGACTCCTTTAGCAAGTGGGCTTCCGTTTCTTGCAGCAATTCCATCTCCGTTGCCATTGTTTGCTTAATTGGAAAAGCTATTTCCTCGGATGAATCACTAGCTTGTTGTCATCTGCGGAATCTCGTTTCTTGGTTGAATTTGGATCTCTTTTTGAGGTCATGTCTTTAGTTAGATCTCTCTCCAACTCAACCTTGTAATAGGACCGTCTATGAGCCCTAAAGAACGTGAAAAAGGAGGGTTATACGTCAGTGCTCAGTGCTGTGCTGCCATCTTGCCTCGTGCCTCACCGGAGTCTTAGCTTACCATTCTTCAAATTAATCTCTTTCTTTCCCTTTCATATGAATTTAAAAATTATAATGCAAACATAACAAATTTCTGTTAAATAACTGACTTAAGTTAGTAAACTGACTTAATGCTCAGTAAATTTAATTGAAATAAAGTTTGTAAATTGATTTTAATTAATGCTACTTACAACATGAAAATTTATTGACTACATTGAATAGTAAAGTTACTAAAAACTGTACGCCAATGCAATATGAATAAAAATACAGCCTAAGACACAATTTTATACAAGACTTTGAAAAAACATTTTCTTACTAAGTGACATGATCAGGCTCAAATATAGGCCTAGCACGTGAAATCTGTGCTTGTTTTTTGCTGCACAAATACACAAAAAAAATTTGAGATAAGCGCACACAGATTTCACCTTCAGCAGAAATGAAACGATCTCTATTCTTGCTTGTGTTGCTTGTTAAACAAAAGAAAGCTTGCTGACACATGTAAGAAGTTGAAAACTGCAGCAAAATGTTCATTGCTTTCCAATGAATGGCAGGATACTCTTCTTTCACAGAAATCCGGAACTTGTCCAGGGGCAGGTCAGTAAATCCCATCTTGAGCGCACGATCAGACGGCATCTCACAAAGATCCTCCTCTTCTCTCAAAGTCAAGTTCTCAGGCTGAGCAGGAGATTCAGAGAAAGGGTCCCTCACCCAGTCATACACTTGTGTTGAAAGGGAGGAAAAATACTGTTCAGTTTTGTTCTGCAGTTATTCCAGGGGGTTTTCAATAAGACTCGAGACTTTCTGATCCTTGCTCACTCTCAAGCCCAAGCAGCACTGGAAACATTTCAAGATTTCCTTTTGCAACATGATTTTTGCAAAGATTCTGTTCCTTTTAAATCCAACATTGTTTTCAGTTTAAGTCAACACGTTTTCTCCAGCACCTTGCCGAGACTTGTTCAGCTGGTTCATATGATGTCTGCTAAGTAGGCTAGTTTCTGCAGACATTCTTCATCGTCAAAGCACTCAGCAAAACCTGGCCTACTATTTTCTTGCAAGTACTCCTGCAATTCACCTTCCAGCTCAGACACCCTGTTGAGAACTCTTCCCCTGCTCAGCCCCCGGATTTCTGTATGTGGAGGAGATCGGTGTGCTCCTTGTCCAGGCTTTCACACTTTTTTAAACATTCTCAAGTAAACTGGTCTTTGTTTAATAAGGTCAACCATTTCTGAAGCATCATCCAGAACTTTTTCATTTCATCTCCAAGAGTTTTTGACATCAGCACCTCTCTCTGAAGAAAGCAGTGTGTTGTGACAACGTCAGGATTTTCTTTTTTACAAGAGAAATGAAACCTCTCATGGAGCCATCGAGGGGCACCATCAGTACAGATGCCAACACGGTTCCTCCAAGACAGATCTTTTGTTCCCAAATATGACGACAAAACATTAAATATATCATGGCTTTTGCTTGTTTCGGGCAGCTCTTTGCAACAGAAAAAGTTTTCTTGAATTTCACCATCATTTGCAAATTTTACAAATGCTACAACATGACATTTATCAGTCAAATCTGTTGACTCATCACCCTGGATAGAGAAGCTGTTGTTTTTCACTTTGTCACACAAAACCTCTTCAGCATCATGTGACATGTCATCAACACGTCGACTTATCGAACTGTTTGAGGGTGGCCGCCTTCTCGTCCGAACAAAATCCATGTTAGAGCCCATTCTCGAGCTACTATTTATGGACAACTGAGCTCGTCTCACGCACACAGAGGACATGCTACAGGCTGCAGTCACTCAGTTCACCAAGGCTGCGAGGGCTTTGGGGTTAACGGTCAGTCTGACAAAGACAATGATCCTCAGTCAGAAGCCCCCTGGTGGGGTTTACAACCCATCTTGGATCATCACTGATGACCACCCTCTCACCACGTTCACCTACCTGAGCAGTGTCAGATCCAATGACTCTACGGTAGTGAGGGACGTTGACAATCGACTTGCCAGAGGTAGCAGTGCCTTCAGATGCCTCCAGAAACATGTGGAAGAACACCAGCTGAGTCTGTCCACAAAAATCCAGGTGTACAGGGCTGCCGTCATCACAACACTGCTACACGGCTCCGAAGCCTGTGTCTTGTACCACAAGCAAATCCAGTTGCTCAAGTACGTCCATCAGTGCTGCCTCTGCTCCGTCGTGGGTATCAGCTGACCGGATCGTGTCTCCAACAATGAGGTCCCGGAGAAGCTCAACGTCCAAGCATTGAAGCCATTTTGCTGCTCAGGCAGCTCTGCTGGCCAGGACACGTCTCACATGGACAACTCCAGGTTACCGAAAGCTGTACTCTACAGAGAACTCTCTCAGGGAAAGAGAGATCACCGTGTCCTGCACAAGAGGCACAAAGAGCTCTGTGTAATACAGCACTCACCAATTATCAGCCTATGTTCCACCCCTCTGTCCAGTACAACACTCACCATTTATCAGCCTATGTTCCACCCCTCTGTACAGTACAACACTCACCAATTATCAGCCTATGTTCCACCCCTCTGTCCAGTACAACACTCACCATTTATCAGCCTATGTTCCACCCCTCTGTACAGTACAACACTCACCATTTATCAGCCTATGTTCCACCCCTCTGTACAGTACAACACTCACCATTTATCAGCCTATGTTCCACCCCTCTGTCCAGTACAACACTCACCATTTATCAGCCTATGTTCCACCCCTCTGTACAGTACAACACTCACCATTTATCAGCCTATGTTCCACCCCTCTGTACAGTACAACACTCACCATTTATCAGCCTATGTTCCACCCCTCTGTACAGTACAACACTCACCATTTATCAGCCTATGTTCCACCCCTCTGTACAGTACAACACTCACCAATTATCAGCCTATGTTCCACCCCTCTGTACAGTACAACACTCACCATTTATCAGCCTATGTTCCACCCCTATGTACAGTACAACACTCACCATTTATCAGCCAACTATCCTCCCCTCCGTGCAGTACAGTTCTCAACATCTGTCAATGGCCAAATAAACACGGCCCTACTCTGCTCTGCCACACTCGGCTGAGAGACCTCTAATGAGATTGCTAACGGGTCACTGCCAACCACTGTGAGTGTTAGCATCACACGTTGCACAGAGTTCAAAAATCAGAGTTTATTTTCAAACACAAACTCTCAGGGAACCCCGGTTGAGAAAGCCTGGAATAGATGGCTTTGCTGCCAAGTTGGCAGATGATACAAAGATTGGTGGAGGGGCTGGTAGTGTTGTGGAAAAAGGAAGGCTGCAGGAGGATTTAGACAGATGAGGAGAATGGGCAAGAGAGTGGCAAATGAAATACAATGTTGGAAAATGCATGGTCAAGCACTTTGATAGTAGAAATAAATATGCAGACTATTTTCTAAACAGGGAGAATATCCAAAAATCTGAGATGCAAAGGCACTTAGGAATCCTTGTGCAGATCTTGCAGGTTGAGTTGGTGGTGAGGAAGACAAATGCAATGTTAACATTTATTTCAAGAGGACTAGAATACAAGAGCAGGGATGTGATGCTGAGGCTTTATAAGGCCCTGGTGAGGCCTCACCTTGAGTATTGTGAACAGTTTTGGGCTCCTCTGCTAAGAAAAGATGTGCTGGCATTGGAGAGGGTTCAGAGGAGGATCACAAGGATGATTCCAGGAATGAAAGTGTCATCCTATGAAAAACGTTTGATGGCTCTGGGCCTGTACTCGCTACAATTTAGAGGGATTTTGAATTTTGAAAGGCCTATACAGAGTAGATGTGGAAAGGATGTTTCCCATGTTGGGGAAGTGTAGAACAAGAGAACAACCCCAGGATAGAGGGACATCCATTTGAAACAGAGATGAGGAGAAATTTCTTTGGCCAGAAGATGGTAAATTTGTGGAAGTTGTTAACACAGGCAGCTGTGGAGGCCAGGTCATTGGTTGTATTTGAGGTAGAAATTGATAGGTTGTTGATTGGCCAAGGCATTAAATGTTATGGGGAGAAGGGCAGGGAGTGGGACTGAGGAGGGATAAAAAGAGATTAGCCATGATTGAATGGCAGAGCAGACTCGATGGGCCAAATGGCCTAATACTGTTCCTATGTCTTATGGTCTTGTAGGCTTCTAAACAATAATTACTGAACCCATCAGAGTGAATGAATTAAAAATCTGGGTGAAGGAAAAATGTTCCTTTGATCTTGTGGTGGACAATCCCTCAGACATGTATCACTGGTTACCGATGGACTTCCTGGACAACCACTATCCTTATCCATGTTAAATGTCCCAGCATCTGGACAGTTTAGTCTGCACTCACAATGAGTTCAGTTTTTTCTTGGACCAGAACACTGTTTGAAGCCTTGAGCATCTGGGTGTGGTGATGGTTCAGTCCTCAACAACAGAACAGGCTTCACAGTGGAACTTCAGTGCTGTAGCTGGGGCTGGGTATTGTCACCACAGGCAGGACCACATCAACTGAAACCTTCACCATCTCTAGAATAATACAAAGCTGATTTGCAGTGGATTGTTAACTCATCTGCTGGATATGTACACAGGGAGACTGCAGTGTATCTGACAATTCTGCAAGTGCAGACACTCGATAAGGGATTACAGAAGTTATCAAATATGTGTTTGTGTTTTTCTGTTGTTTCCTGGATTCTCTGCTTGCTGCCAGTGTGAGAGAGATCCCTGGACTTTCTTCAGTCCGGTGTTCGGATTTCTGCTCCATTTCTGAACTGGTTGGGTTTCCCTGTGTTTAAGAAGCCTGTCTGACTCAGGGTCCATCTTCATTACCAAGAACACATTGTAAATTGATGCTTATGTGAAATAATTTGTGTAGATCTGTTACTATGGCTTTCAAACTGATTAATTTTCATTTATCCAAAGATTATGATACATTTCAAAGATGGATGTCGGTCTATAATGTTGGTTTTCTCAATGTCATCGTCATTGCTACAATTTCCTGGATGGCGTTTAAAGGTATGTGCTGAAATATTATTCTGTATTTTCATGTAAATGATGAACTCGGTTCTCTGGAGTTTGGTTGGAATGAAGAGAGTATCTCAGTCAGGATGTTGTGAACTGCTTTACCAGGACCACCAGCACCTGAAGTCCTCAGTCCCACAGCTGAAGTCCTTTCCCACAGGGGGATCTGCTGGAGGTTTAGACTTTAATGGCATTTTACTGATGCTCATGGAACTGAAGGCAAAATGTTGTCCTGAGCAGACAGTTGCCTCAATGGGACAAGGCAGAGTGTGGGGATAATTTGCAGCAGATTACGTGGCCCATGTTAGGAGAATGTGACTAATGGTGTCCTGCTAGGATCTGTATTTGGATTACAACTTGTCTCAGATTGACAGACGGGTGACAGAATGCTTGACCACATTTCCCAATGAAGCAGGAAGTGGGAGCAGCCTTGTGGTCAACAGGGATTAATAGAAGGGAATGAGCAAAACCAGGGATAAATGCCACTCTACAGCCAGACAAATTCACGTGGGCATCAGTATTCTGACAAGTCCTTAACAGGTCTTGGAGACAGACAAGAATTTTGTGTCCCAAATCACAGGAAGGAGAAATTGGTCTGTAAGGATTCTGGTGTACATTCACTGAGCAGAATTTGCAGAAACTAGGGCTGTACTGAATGGATCTGAGACAGTTAAAGGGTGAAGTAGTTAAATTTTACAAGAAAAAGAGCTTTGACAAGCAGCCAATCCAGGCATCAGAAGTTTGGAGAAGAGGGGGGATAAATCAGGTTTATTTCTCGAGGATAAAAGGCAGGAATGGGTCACGGTTTAGTGACCAGTCACCAATCGATGTTTGGGATTGATTAGTGAGAGCAAGTTAAAGGAAGGCAGGGACAAGCACAGTCTCCATCGTCTCAGTGGACATCGTCAGAGTGGTGATCTCGAGGCTTTAGCTCTTCAAAGAGAGGCTTCACTCAGAGAAAGCAATGGAAAGACAATTTTAAGTTTTTTTCCTTTCTCTTCTTTATATTTGCCCAGTTAGAACAGTAGAGATGTCAGGCAGGATAGTGAACTGCTCCCCTTGTGTGATGTGGGAAGTCAGGGAGACCTCCAGTGTCTCTGACGACTACAACTGAGAGAAGTGCATCCAGCTGCAGCTTCCAACAAACAGCGTTAAGGAACTGAAGCTGGAACTGGATGAATTCCAGATCTTTTTTGATGCTGAGGGGGTGATAGAGCAGACATATCAAGTGGTAGTTACACCCAAGGTGCAGGACACAGGAAACTGGGTGACAGTCAGGAAGGAGAAAGCGGTTAAGGAACCAGTGTAGAGAACCCCTGTGGCCATCCCCTTCAACAACAGGTATATCACTTTGGTGAGACTGGTACAGAAGGGATGATTTACCCCTGAACTGGAGAGGGAAGGTTTGTTGATGCTTCATGGTGGGATTTAAACTGGAGTTGCAGGGAGATGGGAACCAGAGTGTCAGAACAATCAGTGGAGAGGTTGTGGAGGCAGATGTTGGTAAGACCACAGATGAAGATCAAAAGATTGTGCATGGTGCGACTTGTGTCCTGAGCTGCATATATTTCAATTGTTACAAAGGATGAACAGCTCTGATGGGCAGAAGGGTGCAGGGTTGCCCATGTCCCCCTCCCCTGGGAGAATTACAAACCATTACTGTTCCAGGCTGCTAATGAGAGAGAAAGAGATGGAACAAAAACATACTGGGACTGGAACATTTGCTTCAGACAAGGGAGAGATAACACCGGGAGAAAGAGACTTGTTGACCCACCATATTATGACTCCTGTAAGACTCACGGCTCTGGAGAGGGCTGTTTACTTGGTACTATTCTGTTCATTAAAATTCCTCAGTGGACAGCCGGAGTGGGCTGGTTTGATGGACTAAGCCATTCAAAACTGATTGACACCTGAGACCCCGTGAGTAGAGATAAAAGTGAGGTCTGGGGAGACACCCCTCAGACACACCAAGAGATGCACCAGGAGACACACTAGTGAGCACTGCTTAAGTGTTGGAACCCACGAGAAGGTGTGGGGGCATCGGAGACCGAACGAAGGATCGGTCAATTTTAACTCACAGTGTTTACAGCGAGACCGGTGGGGGCTTGTGTGTGTGTCCACCCTTGCCTGGGTGATGAGTCCACCACAGAAGAACGGTCTAGCTAAAGGACAGAGGGGTCATACCTGAATGGCCACAACAACAACGCATCGACGGATCAAGAACATAAAGGGAAGCTTGGCTGTCACTGTTTGCTTGCTCTCTCTCTCTCTCTCTCTCTCTCCCTCCCCAACAATTACAACACATCGACCAACAACTACCTCAGCCTGTATGAACTGAACTAAACTTTATATTCTCATATGACAATTCATTATCCCCTAGACATCGATAGAGCTTGTTTGTTATTGATTATTATTATACCCACACTTTTAGGTTTAGTATTGCTAACGTGTATTATCTGTATATTTGCATTGTTGATATTGATTTGTATATTTTACTAATAAACACTGTTTTGAAAATAGTACCAGACTCCAACGGACACTTCTCTCTTTGCTGGTAAGACACCCAGTTACGGGGTTCGTTACACAATGCAAAAAGTATTGGAAAAGGAAAAGGAAAAGGAAAAGCAGATAACAGTGGTGACTAGTGGTGTTCCAGGGGTCTGTGTTGGGACGGATTCTTTTCACGTTATATGTCAATAATTTGGATGATGGAATTGATGGCTTTGTTGCAAAGTTTGTAGACAATATGATGATAAATAGATTGGCAGGTTGTTTTAAGGAAGTAGAGAGACTACAGAAGGACTGTGAGATTAAGAGAATGGGAAAGAAATGACAGATGGAATACCGTGTCGGGAACTGTATCGTCATGCTCTTTGCTGGAAGAAGGGAAAGGGTTGACTATTTTCTAAATGGAGAGAAAATACAAAACAATGAGGTGCAATGGGGCTTGAGAGTCCTTGTGCAGGATTCCCTGAAGGTTAATTTGCAGGTGGAGTCTGTGATGAGGAAGGCAAATGCAATGTTAGCATTCATTTCAGGAGGACGAGAATAGAAAAACAAGGATGTAATGTTGAACTTTCTGAAGCACTGGTGAGTACTGTGAGCAGGTTTGGCTCATTACCTTAGACAGGATGTGCTGAAACTGGAGAGGGTTCAATGGAGATTCAGGAAAATGATCCCGGGATTGAATGGCTCGTCATATGAAGAACGTTTGATGGCTCCAGGTCTGTATTCACTGGAATTCAGAAGAATGAGGAGTGACCTCATTGAAACCTATCGAATGGTGAAAGGCCTTGATGTAGTGGATGTGGGGAGGATGTTTCCCATGGTGGGAGAGTTGAAGTCCAGAGGACACAGCCTCAGAATAGAGCAGAGTTCTTTCAGAATGGAGATGAGGAGGAATTGTTCAGACAGAGAGTGGAGGATCTGTGGAATTCTTTGCCACATGCAGCTGTGGAGGCCAAGTCTTTGTGTATGGTGTAATTAAGGAAGAAGTTCATAGATTCTTGATTGGTCAGAGCATGAAGGGAAACTGGGAGAAGGCAGAGATTGGGGCCGAGAGGAAAATTGGATCAGCCATGATGAAATGGCAGAGCAGACTTGATGGACCAAATGCCTAATTCTGATCCTATATCTCATGGTCTGAATAAAAGTCATGGGGAGATGGGAAGTCCTGCTGCTGCTTGAGGGCATCTGGACTGGGAAACTTGGGGCAGGAAATTTAATTGCAGAACATGGGTTTGTTCATGTTTTCCAACTGGGAATCCCTTTTCCTGGGGTGAAAAAGGAGTAACACACACTGTACAAATGTAACCAGGCACTGTGGGTGCCGGTCACCCTTATACCCCACATTTCCATGTCAGGGACACGTGATGTCATTCCCTGTGCAACACTCCCCTCTAGTGGACCTGCAGGGTAGCTGCATCATGTGTTTTTGGCCTCCCTATAACAAGACCTTCATCCCTCAGGGCTCCCGAACACCCTGACGACAACCATTTGTTATGGTCGTGGTACATATTGGGACCAATGACATAGGTAGGAAAAGGGAGGAGGTCCTGAAATTGGACTACAGGGAGTTAGGAAGGAAACAGGACCTCAAAGGTAGTGATCTCGGGATTACTGCCCGTGTTATGTGACAGTGAGTATAGGAATAGAATGAGGTGGAGGATAAATGCGTGGCTGAGGGATTGGAGCAGGGGGCAGGGATTCAGATTTCTGGATTATTGGGACCTCTTTTGGGGCAGGTGTGACCTGTACAAAAAGGACGGGTTGCTCTTGAATCCGAGGGGAAGCAATGTCCTGGCGGTCAGCTTTGCTAAGGCTGTTGTGGAGAGTTTAGACTAGAATTGCTGGGGGACGGGAACCAAACTGAAGAGACGGCGGAAGAGCCGGTTGGCTCACATATAGAGAAAGCTTGTGGACAGTGCGAGAGGGAGGATAGGCAGGTGATGGAGAAGGGATGCACTCAGACTGATGATTTGAGATGTGTCTATTTTAACGCAAGGAGTATTATGAACAAAGAAGATGAGCTTAGAGCGTAGATAAGTACTTGGAGATCTAATGTTGTGGCCACTACAGAGACGTGGATGACTCAGGGGCAAGAATGGCTACTTGGAGTGCCAAGCTATAGATGTTTTGGAAAAGACAGGGAGGCAAAAGAGGTGGGGGAGTGGCACTGCTGATCAGAGATAGGGTCACGGCTGTAGAAAAGGAGGAAGTCATAGAGGGGTTGTCTGCAGAGTCTCTATGGGTGGAAGTTAGGAATTGGAAGCAACACACACAAAATACTGGTGGAACACAGCAGGCCAGGCAGCATCTATAGGGAGAAGCGCTGTCAATGTTTCAGGCCGAGACCCTTCGTCAGGACTAACTGAAAGAAAAGATAGTAAGAGATTCTCTTACTCGGAAAATGACGTGGTGGCTCCATGCCGAGTATTCAGTGTCCTGCCTAAATGACTACTGTCCCGTTGCACTCACATCCATCATCATGAAGTGTTTCGAGAGGCTCATCATGAGGCATATCAAGACCCTGCTGCCCCCCTCACTGGACCCCCCCTGCGGTTTGCATACCGTCCCAACTGCTCAACAGATGACACCATTGCCACCACCCTCCACCTGACCCTAACCCACCTGGACAAAAAAGACACATACGTTCATAGACTTCATAGATTTCAGTTCAGTATTCAACACAATCAACCCTCAGAAACTGATCGGAAAGCTGAGCCTACTGGGCCTGAACACCTCCCTCTGCAACTGGATCCTAGACTTCCTGACTGGGAGACCTCAGTCAGTCCGGATCGGGAGCAGCATCTCCAACACCATCACACTGAGCACGGGGGCTCCCCAGGGTTGCGTGCTCAGTCCATTGCTGTTCACTCTGCTGACCCACGACTGTGCTGCAACACACAGCTCGAACCATATCATCAAGTTCACCGATGACACGACCGTGGTGGGTCTCATCAGCAAGAACGACGAGTCAGCTTACAGAGAGGAGGTGTAGTGGCTAACGGACTGGTGCAGAGTCAACAACCTGCCTCTTAATGCGAACAAAATAAAAGAGATAGTTGTTGCCTTCAGGAGGGCACGGAGCGACCACTCCCCGCTGAGCATCGACGGCTCCTCGGTAGAGATCGTTAAGAGCACCAAATTTCTTGGTGTTCACCTGACGGAGAATCTCACCTGGTCCCTCAACACCAGCTCCATAGCAAAGAAAGCCCAGCAGCGTCTCTACTTTTTGCAAAGGCTGAGGAAAGTCCATCTCCCACCCCCCATCCTCATCACATTCTACAGGGATTGTATTGAGAGCATCCTGAGCAGCTGCATCACTGCCTAGTTCGGAAATTGCTCCATCTCGGATCGCAAGACCCTGCAGCGGATGGTGAGGTCAGCTGAGAAGATCATCGGGGGTCTCTCTTCCCACCATTATGTATATTTACATTACATGCTGCATCTGCAAAGCAAACAGCATTATGAATGAGCACCCCTCATACAAACTCTTCTCCCTCCTGCCGTCTGGGAAAAGGCTCCGAAGCATTCGGGCTCTCACGACCAGTCTATGTAACAGTTTCTTCCCCAAAGCTATCAGACTCCTCAATACCCGGAGCCTGGAATGACACCTTACTGCCCTATTGTCCTGTTTATTATTTATTGTCATGCCTGCACTGTTTTGTGCACTTTATGCAGTCCTGGGTAGGTTAAGAGGGCATACAGTGCATTGGCCTTCATCAATCATGGGCTTGAGTTTAGGAGCCGAGAGGTAACGTTATGGCTATATAGGACTGGTCAGACCCCAGTTGGAGTACTGTGCTCAGTTCTGGTTGCCTCACTACAGGAAGGATGTAGAAACCATAGCAGAGTGCAGAGGAGATTTACAAGGATGATGCCTGGATTGGGGAGCATGCCTTATGAGAATAGGTTGAGTGAACTCGGCCTTTTCTCCTTTGAGCGACGGAGGATGAGAGGTGACCTGCTAGAGGTGTATGAGATGGTGAGAGGCATTGATAGTCAGAGGTTTTTTCCCAGGGCAGAAATGGCTAGCACGAGAAGACATAGTTTTAAGGTGCTTGGAAGTAGATACAGAGGAGATGTCAGGGGTGAGTTTTTTACACAGAGACTGGTGAGTGCGTGGAATGGGCTGACGACGACGGTGGAGTTGGCATTCCCTGTACAACACTCCCCTCTAGTGGAAACGCAGGGTAACTGCAACATGTGTTTCTGGCCACCCCTGTAACAATTGGATTCACTGTGGCAGCTCTGAACTGGGACACCTGCAGCTATTAATTACTGACCTTCATCCCTCAGGGCTCCTGAACACCCTGGCAACAACCATTTACTCTGCCGGTGCTGATTTTCTTTCCCACTCCCTCCATTCCTTCCCGTGACTCTGCTGATTCTCTGTTTTAGTTTTGCCATTTGAGTGAGTGTGGTGTAGATTTCCCAGATCTGTATCTGGATCCTGGGGGTTCTGGTCTCAATCCCCGTCCCCACAAAGCCTCCGTAACACTGGCCGTGTGGAACTGGGTCATTTGTCAGCCATGAACAGTTCGAGGGTTTAAATCACCTGCTCCTGGAATTAAAAACTGAATCTGCTGGGAATCCTCAGCAAGTAGCAGGTGAAGCACGGACAAGAAATAGGTTGCAGGGAAATAGGGGGGTGGTTGGGAATGGGGTTGATGAGATTTGCTCTGAGAACTGACAAAGTGTCAGTGACATCCCTCTGTATCATGAGGAAATATGAAACCAGCATCACTCATCAGCTTGTCGGTTTCTGTCACACTGCTTTTTGTTCAGCCTTGCTCAGTATAAACCACGTTCCACATCCCCTCCCACACTGACTGCACGAGATCATTGGCAGAGATCTGCTCTTGAACAGAGTGTGATGAAAGGTGTGTGAAATTGGAGAAGGTCACTGCTGTCCCTCTTCACAGGAAATTAGCTGAGTTTTTCAGTTCATGTGGGCATCAGCCTTCTGTTCAAGAGGCAGCATTCTCTCCTCTTATCACCTTGATTTGGTCACAGACACAGTAATTCAACTGTTTTTAATTGCAGGCCTCAGACCAGAGGATGTAGGAGTTGCCATTACATCGATGGTGGGACTGGTGTTTTCTACAGCATATGCTATTATATTCATGTGCTGGTCAAGGAAAAAATACCCAGGTACCTGTTATTGTCTAATTTGCATTTCAGCAGAAATACCGAGTGACTCCTGTTGACAAAATGAACTCCTCCCACACCCCCCCCCCCCATCCCCACAGAGTCTCTGGATTCCTGTGGTACCCAGAATGTAATTGTCCAGCATGATTGACAGGTTGAGATATGAAGTGGTGACACAGAATGTCTGGAGTTGTTCGGGAGTCAACTCTGACCCGACTGCAGAGGGGGCTTTGGGAGAGGTGACCCTGAGGAGGGAGGGTCAATTCATTAATGATTGACACATCATGCTGTCAAATCATAATATAACACCAAGTTCGCTTTGAGGTGAGGATCAAATCAAATGAAATCAGGTTTAATTTTCATTCAAACCAAACAGCTGAATGAGACAGTGTTCCCCTTGGGCCAAGGTGCAAAAACATGTCCGTGCATTCAAAATAAAAAAAAGTAAAAACAAGTACATAATTAGGTTGGAAAACACATTTTTCAAGACCCTGCATGACGTCCATAAATGACGGTTCCCAGCAGTCCAGCCTATAATTCCATCAAGCCAACACCGGGGTGGGGCAGCACCAATGGGAGAGCCCACCCCCTCACCTAGCCCGGACCCCACACTGTAACACAAGCCCAAGGACGGAGGCATAGACATCACTACAACTGAGGCGGCACTGCTGCCTCGCTGCCTGGGAAGCAGCCCTGCGGCAATCAATGTCCAACAGGGTCTTGCGATCACAAAAGAAATGTCCAAGACAGTCGCTCGTGGTTTCACTACACGCTGCCATCACGCCAACTCGAAAGCACCAACGTCAAATAGCCGGCAGCTGCATGGTCTGCACTCCGATCAGCCTCGACCTTCATTTACCGTTAAATGCCCAATCTTTCATGCTGACCTGCCTGTCCCCATATTGTCACCTTTTCACCTTGGATTAGAGCATCTCCTGTCACCACCGACACCTTTGAGCATTGAGGTGCCGTAATGTTCCAATATTCACCATGGGGACAGGGTTCCCAGTCAAACAGTGTAACTCCATTGCTGAAGCTGGGACTGGTTATTATCACCACTGGCAAGACCATGTCAATTGCAGCACTGGATCACTGGGATAATACAACTGAGCTTATTTACAGAGGGGTCTTGTCTCATTGGCTCAGTGTGTACACAGAGAGACTGCAGTCTTCCTGCCATTTCCATTTTCACGGCCTGAGGTTAATGGATACCCAGGTTTTACAGTATATTTCCAGAACTAACGACAAGGTCTTTAGTCTCTCCGGGGATCTCCACACACTGACAGTGGAGTGAACTCTCTGACCCTCCCTCACTGCATTGCTCTGACACCTGGTCCTTTTCCAACCTGGTGGGATTGTCTCATGTTTAGGACATTCATTATCACAGCCGACCTGACCAATCCCAGTCCATGTCTGTTATCTGGAACACTTGTCCACTGAAACATATGTAGAACTGTTTGTGTTGATCAGTTTGGAAACAGTTTGAAACAGTTCTAATGTTGTTGTTCATTTCTCCCTGTGGACTCTAGACGACAAGCAGTGGTGGTGGCGCCTGAATATTTGTAACATTGTGTCTCTTGTCTTCATCCTCATTGCCCTCATTTGCTGGATTGTGACTAAAGGTATGTGCACAAATATTCTTAAATTACATTAAAATGGTTGCTATGTTACTCAGTGCAGGAATGGAATGAGTATCTCAGTCAGTACATTGTGAACTGCTTTATATGGAACACCAGCACCTGCTGTCACATCGTCACATTGTGTCAGGTTGGATGTGGCCAGACAAGGTTATTGAACTTCTAAGGTTTATGTTAATTGGCTCTGCAATTAATCACATGGTTTTATTGGTAATAAATTGAGAGCCTGAAGTGTTTTCTCACATTTAAAGTGGGAATTCCGGACCAAACTTGAATTGTAGAAGGATGCTTGACAAATAGGAGAAAATCTGCAGATGTGGGAAATCCAAATCAATGCAGACAAAATGCTGGAGGAGCTCAGTAAGTCAGGCAGCATCGATAGAAAAAAGTAAACAGTCGACATTTTGGACCGAGATCCTTCATCAGATCTCGTTGACCGTTTACTCTTTTCCACAGATGCTGCCTGGTCAGGATGCTCGACAGCTGTGACTGGGCTTGAATGCCATCACCTCCCACAAAGCTAAACCAAGCAACAGAAATGACCACAAGGTTGTTGATGAGTTCAATGTCCTCTGTGTTCACGCTGGCACCCCACAAGAAAATGGAGACCTGCCTCAATGATAAACATCCAGTAGCACAGATATCCATTGTGATGAAGTGCCGTGAGAGGTTGGTTATGAACCATATCAACTCCTGCCTGAGAAGTGACTTGGATTCACTTCAACTTGTCGACAGTCACAACAGATCAACAACAGATCACTATTCACTGGCTCTTCACTCAGCCCTGGAACATGTGGACATTGAAGAAGCTCACTTTGACCAACAGAACATGTGGGCACCTTCATGAGCTCCCTCAGCCTCTGCCGACCCTGTGATTTTAGTGTCTGTGGCTGATGTCAGAGCATCCTTCAGACGGGTGAAACCGGTGTTAGTATCTGGCCAGACAATGTACCAGGTCAAGTAGAGAAGACCTGTTCTGATCAACTGGCAGGAGTGTTTCTGACATATTTAACCTCTTACTTCAGCAGTCTGAGATACTGCCTCAAGCAGAACTTCAATCACACCGATGCCCAACGAGAACGTGGTGACCTGCCTCAGTGACTATCATCCAGTTGCATTTCTGTCCACAGTGATGGAGTGCTTTGAGAGTTGGTTATGAAGCATATAAACCCCCGCCTAAGAAGTGACTTGAATTGACTCCAATTTGCCTACATTCACAACAGGTCAACAGCGGATGCCGTTTCATTGGTTTTCCACTCAGCCCTGGAACATCTGGACAGTGAAGATGCAAACATCAGGATGCTCTTCATTGACCACAACTCAGCATTCATCACTATCATCCTCTCGAAGATAATCACTAAGTTCCAAGACCTAGGCCTGAATACTTCTTCTACAACTGAGACAGGTTGTTGTAGAGAGAGGTCAGGGGTCTGCATGTTGAATTGAATTGACTTTATTTCTTACATCCTTCACATACATGAGGAGTAAAAATCTTTATGTCTCCATCTAAATGTCCAATGTGCAATCATAGTAAACTTAATATAATTGATAATAAATAGAACAGTCAATGGAATATAGAGTACACTCAATTCAATGTGAGTTCATCAGTCTGATGGCCTGGTGGAAGAAGCTGTCCTGGAGTCTGTTGATTCTGGCTTTTATGCTGTGGTACCGCTTCCCGGATGGTAGCAGCTGGAATAGATTGTGGTTGGGATGGCTTGGGTCCCCAGAGATCCTACGGGCCCTTTTTACACACCTGTCCTTGTAAATATCCTGAATAGTGTGAAGTTTACACCTACAGATGCGCTGGATTGTCCGCACCACTCACTTGTGACTGTGAGGCTTACCACAGATCCAATGGCATTTTAAAGTTTAAAGTGGTCAGATTGGCACAGTGTCCAATGCTCCCTCAGTCAACATCTTCCAGTAAGCCCACAAAAATGTCTTTTACGTCTGTTTTTCATATTTAATGTGTTTCTGGACCTGTTAGAGCCAGTGATTTAGTCTGGAGATCGTTTGTGTGATCCGGCACTTCACTCTCTTCAAGAAGATTCCAGGAAGCAAGCATGTACTCGGAAGGCCTCAAGGTGAAGAACCTTTGAGATGGGATGTGAGCCAATGTTCGACTCCATTTCACCGATTAAAGCGTCCACTAATTGTTGATGAAAGCGCGAGGAAGATTGAGACATGAAGATGAATGCCGAAGGAGCGCGAGAGCTCAGTGCCGACTACCTTCCTTTTGATCGCAGTCGGGAAGGAGTCTGTGAGCGGCCTATCACGGTGTGGCTCGCAGTGGCAGGCGGGGAGGCCTCTGCACTCGCGGGGTGTCTCCCTCTTCAGGAACAGTTATTACCCTCAACTATCAGGCTCCTGAACCAGTGTGGAGAACTTCACGCACCTCAATACCAAACTGATGCCACAAACTATGGACACATTTTCAAGGACTCCACAACTCGTGCTTCTTTTAGCTGCACAGTTTGTTTTCTGTTGAACTGCCTGTTTGTCTGTCTGTGTTTGTGTGTAGCTATTCACTGATCCTATTGAACTTCCCTGTTCTACTGTGAATGCCTGCAAGAAAGTGAATCTTGCATTAGTAAACAGTGATGTATACACACTTGGGTAATAAATTTACTTTGAACTATGATTAACTTGTTGCTTTGTCTCATAAATGCCGTTGGACATATGACTATGTTAAATGTACTTTTAAACTGGGAGTTGGTGTGGAGAATCAGTGTGAATTTACTCAGTGGGTTCACTTCTGTCCATTTCAGATCAAAGCTGCACGACCAACATTCCAATCTGGATCCTGTTCGCTCTATTCGGGGTCACAGTTGTGATAGCGTTGTCCAGATTCTTTCCAGTTTGCGGTAAGTATCAAAATCAAAGCATTTTCTAAAGATCTCAATCACTGTGAAAACTTTCCCCTGGTCTCACCATCACTTCAGCTTCTAAAGGGAGCCTTTGTGGGGAAATCTCCAGCACATTATCAACTCTGTCCCAACTGGCTGCTGTCACTCGGGAACAGGTCTGGCCCGAATTTTACTGCTTTTGTTGGAAGTTCTGCTCAGAGACGCTGGAATCTCACAGTCGGTGAGCTGATGGGGTTTAGGTCTCCTGCTGGAGAGTGGAAGTCTGGAACTTTTGGGCTGAGTTCAGGTGAATTCCTTCTGTGCCTGCCGGGAAATTATTGGAGGCAATTCTAAGGCATTGAAGTTGTGTACAATTGGAAAGGTCGGGATCTGATTATGGATTTGTCAGTAAGGCCCAAAGTCCGGGAAACCCAATCTCTCTAATCTGAGGAGACAGCAAAGAAAATTGATGAAGGCAATGTGAAAGATGTTCTCCATGTGGACTTCAGTAAGTCATTTGACATGGTCCCACATGACAGACTGATCCAGAAGCCAAACACACCCAGGATCCAAGGTGACAGAAGGCAGAGGTCGTGTTGGAAGAAAGTTTAATTCTGATTTGAAGTCTGCACCTAGTTGTGTACAGTAGTGAATGGTTCGAGGGCTTCTGCACTTTGTGATATACATTACTGGATCTAGTTCTGGGTAATGAACCTGGTCAGGTGTCAGACCTCTTGGTGGGAAGCATTTTGATGAGAGTGATCACAACTCCCTTAGCTTCAGCATAGCTATGGAAAGGGATAAAATCAGACAAAATGGTAAAGTGCTTAACTGGGGAAGGCCTAACTTTGAAGAGATGAGGCAGGAGCTAGCGAGAGTAAATTGTAAACAGATGTTCAAAGGGGGAAGCACAGAAGTAATGTGGGAGAAGTTTAGCGACCACTTGAGCTGGGTTCAGGATAGGTTTGTCCCACTGAGGCAAGGAAAAAATGGTAGGAAAACGGAACAGTGGCTGACGAAACACGTGAGGCAACTCGTCAAGAGGAAAAAGGAAGCATATGTTAGATATAAGAAGCACAAGGTAGGAGGGGCTTATGAGAAATATAGGGTAGCCAGGAAGGAGCTAAAGAAAGGACTTAGGAGAGCTTGAAGGGGGCATGAGAAGGCCTTGGCATGTAGGATTAAGGAGAACCACAAGGCGTTCTATGCGTATGTGAAGAATAGGAGGATGACAAGAACGAAGGTGGAACCGCTAAAGGATAAAGAGGGCAACATGTGCCTGGAGGCGGAGGAGGTTGGGGAGGTCCTAAATTAATACTTTGCCTCAGTATTCACAAGTGAAAAGGATCTTGATCAGGATGAGGTCGAGGTAGAGCGGGCCTGTGTGCTGGACATTGTGGAGATTAAGGAAGAAGAAGTGTTGGATCTTCTTAAAAACATTAAGATTAATAAATCCCCAAGGCCAAATATGATACACCCTAGGTTGTTGTGGGAATTGAGAGAAGAGATCGCTGGAGCATTAGCTATGATCTTTGAATCCTCTTTGGCTGCAGGGGAAGGGCCGGAGGACTGGAGAATGGCAAATGTAGTTCCCTTGTTTGAAAAAGGTAATAGGGAGAAACCTGGGAACTATAGACCGGTGAGTCTTATGTTGGTGGTCTGCAAACTACTGGAAAGGATTCTTAAGGATAGGATCTACGAGCATTTGGAGAAGTACAGTCTACCCATGGATAGTCAACATGGGTTTGTGAAGGGAAGATCATGCCGCACGAGCACGATTCAGTTTTTTAAAGAGGTAACAAAATAAATTGATGAGGGTAGAGCAGTGGATGTGATCTACATGGAATTTCGCAAAGCATTTGACAAGGTCCCTCATGAGAGACTCATCCAGAAAGTCATGAGTTATGGGATAAGTGGAACCTTGGCTGTTGGGATAAGAAATTGGCTTAAAGGAAGAAAGCAGAGCGTAGTTGCAGAAGGAAAGTATTCTGCCTGGAGGTCAGTGACTAGTGGAGTGCCGCAGGGATCTGTCCTGGGACCCCTGCTATTTGTGATTTTTATAAATGACCTGGATGTAGAGGCGGAAGGGTGGGTGAGCAAGTTTGCGGATGACACGAAGATTAGAGGAGTTGTAGATGGAACTGTAGGTGGTTGAAGGTTACAAGAGGATATAGACAGGCTGCAGAGTTGGGCAGAAAAATGGCAGATGGAGTTCAATCCAGACAAGTGTGAGGTGATGCATTTTGGAAGGATTAAGCAGAAGACTGAGTACAGGATTAATGGTCAATTACTTAAGAGTGTGTATGAAGAAAGGGACATTGGGGTTCAAATCCATACATCCCTCAAGGTCGCTGCACAGGTTGATAGGGTAGTTAAGAAAGCCTATGGGTTGCTCAGCTTCATTAACAGGGGGACTGAGTTCAAGAGTAGAGAGGTCATGTTGCAACTCTACAAATCTCTGGTCAGACTGCACTTGGAGTATTGTGTTCAATTCTGGTCACCTCATTATAGGAAGGATGTGGAATCTATGGAGAGGGTGCAGAGGAGATTTACCAGGATGTTGCCTGGATTGGAGAACAAGTCATATGAAGCAAGGTTAGCAGAGCTGGGACTTTTCTCTTTGGAGCGTAGAAGAATGAGAGAGGACTTGATAGAGGTCTACAAGATTATGAGAGGCATAGATAGGGTGGATAGTCAGTACCTGTTTCCCAGGGCACCAGTAGCGAACACCAGAGGGCATATGTACAAAATTAAGGGAGGGAAGTTTAGGGGAGACATCAGGGGTAAGTTTTTTACACAGAGGTTTGTGAGTGCCTGGAATGACTTACCAGGGATGGTGGTGGAGGCTAAAACATTAGGGGTATTTAAGAGCACATGGATGAAAGAAAAATGGAGGATTATGGGGTAGTGTGGGTTTAGTACTTTTTTTAAGGATTATACGGGTTGGCACAACATGGAGGGGTGAAGGGCCTGTACTGTGCTGTAGTGTTCTATGGTTCTATATTAATGACTTAGTTGTGAGTATAGTATTATGATTAGTAAGTTTGCAGATGACATGAGAATTGGGGGTGTTGTGGGTGGGGAGGAAAACTGTCCAGGTCTGCAATAGGATATGGAGCAGATGGAAAATTGGGTAGAGCATTAGCAACTGGAACTTAATCCTGACAAGTACAAGGTCATGCATTTTGTCAAATCAAAACAGGGCTTGGACAACTGCAGTACCTGGTAGAAATGTTGAACAGAGAGACTGAGGATTCCAAGTTCATAGCAACACACACAAAATGCTGTAGGAACTCAGCAAGTCAGGCAGCATCTACGGAAATGAATAAATAGTTGACGTCTCAGGCTGAGACACTTCTTCAGGACTGGAAAGGAAGGAGAGGAAGCCAGAACAATGTTCTGGGGAAGGGGAAGGAGTACAAGCTACAATGTGATATGAGAAAACAGCTGGGTGGGGGAGTGGGATGAAGTAAGAAACTGGGAGGTGATAGTTGGAAAAGGCAAAGGGCTGGAGAGGAATCTGACAGGAGAGGAGAGTGCACCATGGGGAAAAAGGGAAGTAGGAGGGGCACCAGGGAAGGTGATAGGTGAGGAGAAAAGAAGGGGGGAGCAGAGGGTGGTGCCAGAGTGGGTATAGTAGAAGAGGGAAGAGGAGGGGAAAAGTACTGAAAGTTGGAGAAATCGTTATTCATGCCATCAGGTTGGAGGCTACCAGATGGAATAATGGGTTTTGCTCCTCCAGCCTGAGACTGGCCTCACATTACAGTGGAGGAGGCCTTGGACCGACATGTCAGACTGGGGAATAGAATTTAAATGGTTGGCCACTGGAAAACTCTGCTTGTTTGCAGATGGAGGGAAGGTTCTCAACAAAATGTTTCCCGATCTGCATCGTGTCTCAGTAATGTAGAGGAGGCTGCATCAGGAGCACCAGTTACAGTAGACAAGCCCAATAGATTGGAGATGAAGTGTTGCCTCACCTGGGGGCAATACATTAGTGCCTTGGACCGAGCTGAGTGATGAGGTGAGTGGGCAGGTTTAGCACCTCTTTCACTTGCAGGGATGTGCCAGGAGGGAGATTAATGGGGAGGGATGAATGAACAAGGGAATCACAGAAAGTAGAAAGGTGAGGGGGAGGTAAAAATGTCATTTGGTGGTTGGGTCCCATTGAAGATGGCAGAGGTTGCAGAGAATGATCTGCTGGATATTCGTGAGTGGTAGGTGAGGACAAGGAGAACTTTCCCCCTGTTAAGGGGCTGAGATGATGTGGTGAGGGTGGATGTCCAGGAATGGAGAGGATGCAGGTGAGGGTAGCATCAGTTGTAGGGGTAGGAAAGCCCTGTTCCTTGAAGTAGGACTTCTCTGATGTCCTGGAAAGGAAAATCTTATCCTGGGAATAGATGTGGTGGCATTTTTACAGGAGACTGGGTGGGAGGAGCTGCAGTCAAAATAGCCAAGGGAGTCAGTAGGATTATGAAAGATATCAGTAGATAAAGGAGAAGGTAGTAATGTGGGAGAATGAATTGGCAGACGAATCTATTGGGTACTTTGCAAGTGTCTTCACTGTCAGGTCCGTGAGTGTCAGGGAGCAGGAGTGAGTGCCATTGCTATTACAAAGAAAAGCGTGCTAGGCAAACTGAAAAGTCTTAATGTGATAAGTCACCTGGACCAGATGGACCATATCCCAGAGTCCTGAGAGATGTTGCTGAAGAGGTAACAGATGCATTGGTCATGATCTTTTGAGAATCACTTGACTCAGACATGGTCCCAGAGGACCAGAAGATTGCAAAAGTCACTCTGTCCTTTAAGAAGGGAGAAAGGCAAAAGAAAGGGAATTGTAGGCAGGCTTGCCAAACCTCATTGGCTCTGATGACCGTAATTCTTTTAATTTTAAGGTAGTGATGGAAAAGGATAACATAGGAGAACAGGTTAGGATCCAAAACTGGAACAGGGCTAATTTTGAGGTAATTAGGCAGGATCCAACAGTTGTTGATTGGAAGAGATTGTTTGAAGGACAGGAAGCACGTGGGGAGATTTTGAGAGTGTGTTATTAGGAGTCCATGTTCCTGTTAGGGTGGTGTAAACCAGGTAAATTTAAGGAACACTAACTAACAAGAGAAACTGAGTTTATGGTCAAGTTAATGAAAGAAGCATACACTGTGCTTAGGAGGTTGAGGAAATGTGAGACCTTTGATGTCTATAAAAAAAGTTTAAGAATTAGGAAGGCAAAGATTAAGGATGGCAAAGTGAGGGTATGAGGTGGATCTGGCTGGAAAGTAGAAAGGAAACCCCCAAGCTCAATAGATACACCAGGAGCAAAAGGGTGTGTCGGGAGACAGTAGGTGCCCTTAGAGATCTGCCGGACAGAGATAAGGGAAAAAGGTGAACATGTTTTGGAGAAACTTCATATTGAGAAGGAAGAGGTATTTGCAGCCTTGTGGTGTATTAATAGGGGTAAATCCCCAGGGTCTGCCTGAGTATATCCTCAGACTTTACGGGAGGTGAGAGAGGAAACGTTGGAGGCGTTTACAGAGGTGTTTGCCTGATTATCAGCCACGACTGAAGTTTCAAAAGGACTGGGAGATGGCCGATGCCATTGAGGTGTTTAAAAAGTGAAGCAAGGAGAAGCCGGGGAAATCACAGGCTGGTCAGCCTGATGTCAATGGTGGAGAGGATTCCTGAGGGACAGGAGCTCCAGGATTTGGATGGATAGAGTCCAGTAAGGAAGTTAGGAGAAGTCAGCATGGCTTTGTCTGGGAAGTCATATTTGAACAATCATTGTGAGTTCCTTGAAGAAGTAATTAAAATTATAGATGAGAGTAGAACAGTGGATACTGTCTGCTTTGACCTTTGCAAAACCTTCAGAGCCCCACATGGTGGGCACCTCTGGCAGTTTAGGACCCATGGAATCCAGGGAATGCTCCCTGGGTGGTTTCAAAATTAGTTCGAATGGAGGAATCAGAGGGTGTTTAAAGGTTGTTTCTGGGAATGGAGACCAGTGATTAGTGGTGTGCTTGATGCACCATCAATAACTCTCGGAGACAGGAGGCAAATGATAGGCTTTCATCAGCTGCAAACGTGACCACGACATCTTGGAGACTGAGGGAGGAGCAGTGACTCCAATCGCCTTTATACAGGGGTCTGTGGGAGGAGCCACAGGAGCAGTCAGCAGAGGGGCGTGTCCAGACAGGTATACATAGTTTACCACAGTGCTCTATGGGTCAGTGCTGGGACCTTTGTCACATTATTTATAGAATGATTTGGATGTGAATACACAAGGCTTGGTCAGCAGATATGCAGAGGACACAAAATGAGGAGATGTTGATGATTGTGAAGAAGATTATCGTAGATTGCACAGTGATCCTGAAAATTTACAGAAGTGGGCCGAGACGTGGCAAATAGATTTCAATGCATAAGTATAAGGTATTGGATGCATTTTGGAAAGTCAAACCGGTGTGGGACTGGTATTCTGAATGGTCGGGTACCAGGGAGTTCGTCGTTCACTGAAAGTGGTGTCACAGGTAGACAGGGTGGTGGAAGGGGCATTTAGCATGCTGACCATCTTCAGTCAGGACATTGAGTTGGGACATTATGCTGCAGTTGTATGTCATTGGTAAGGCCACACTTGGAGTACTGTGTACAGTTTTGTTCAGCCTGTTATAGGAAAGATGTAATTAAACTAAAACGAGTGCAGAAAGGATTTACGAGGATATTGCCAAGATGAGAGTTATAGGGAGAGTTTGGCCAGGCTAAGTCTTTATGGATTGGAACATGGGGGAATGAGGCCTTGTAGAAATGTTTAAAATAATGAGAAACATAGATAAGGTGGATGGAATCAGCCTTCCCCAGAGAGGGGAGCCCAAAACTAGGGGGCAGAGATTTTGGGTGAGAGGGGAAAGATTTAACTGGGATCTGAGGAGCAATTTTTCACACAGAGGTTGGTGAGTAGATGGAATGAACTGCCAGAGGAAGTGGTTGTGGGAAGTACAATCTTTTCATGTGGGAAATACTTGGATCGGTACATTCAGGGACAGTGCTTGGAGGGATATGGGACAAATACAGTAAATTGTTACGAGCTGGGAGAACAATGTGGTCAGCATGGACTGGTTGGGCTGAAGGGCCTGTACCCGTGCTGTATTCTCTATGATTCTACATTGCAACTTTACAAAACACTGAATAGGCCAGACTGGGAGTACTGTGTGTAGTTCTGGTCACAACACTACAGGAAAGATGTGGTTGCACTGGAGAGAGTGCAGAGGAGATTCGCCAGGATGTTGCTGGATTGGAGGAGTTTGGTTCTGGGGAGAGATTGCATCGGCTGGGCTTGGTTTCCCTGGAGTGAAGGCAGCTGAGGAGTGACCTTCATAAGTATACAAGGTTGTGACAGGCATAGATGGGGTAGAGAGTGAAAATCATTTCCCATAGTGTGGTAGGGGTATAAATAACTACTTTTGGGTTTAAGCTGAGAGGAAGGAGTTTTGAAGGAGATCTGTGAGATTAGTTTTTGAAACAGAGAATAATTGACATCTGGAACACACTGACAGAGGAGGACATGCTATGTTTAATATTACAAGATGGATTTAGAAAGGCATTTAAATAGACATGGTTTAGAAGGGTATGGACCTCATGTGGACAAATGGGATTGGTGTCGATGGGCAAAATGCACAGCATGATGAGATGGGCCAAAGGGCCTGTTTCTGTGCTGTACAAATCTGTGACTCAGCTGTGAATAAATGGTTGGTTAAAATAGTAACAAATAATCTTCAATATATATATATCATTCATCTGGAATTTATAAGGGATTATTTCATTCATTACAGACAGAAACAAAGGAACTAATGAGAACGGCTGTGCTGAAATAGAACAGGTATTTTGTTCATTTAAATTCCTGCAGTTTTCTTGTGTTTAAACAGTTTGTAAATTCACTGTTATTTCTCCCTCTCTCAATTCACACATGTATGAACTCACTGGAATCTTCCTGCTGTATTTATAACACCACTCTCTCTCATTTATTGACACACGGGTTAGTGGGAATCCTGACCTCTGTTATTGTCGATAATATCTGGTTAAATTTAATTTAATGGACAGGATCCCTTAGGGTTTCATGACATTCCTGTTTGGACACGATTATGGATATTTACCATTTCTCCCAGTCTGTGTCTGGTTCTGCAGAAAGTGGTTGTCTCTGTCTGACCCCTTTGTAACATCAGTTATGTCCAATTAGTCACCTCTGCCTCTCCCTCGTCCCACTCCCCTCCCCTGCCCTGTCCCTCACCCCTCTCCCCACTCTGCCCATCACTCTGTCCCATCTTTATCTCAGTGAACAAAGTGAAGATTTGTCATCATGTATAACAAACACATTCTGTCTATTTTAGGATCATGGAGAAGTGCAGGAATTACAAACTCTCAGCCCAGGTCACGAAGCTGAAGCTGAAAATCATCCGGTCAGTTAGAAGGGACACGGCAGCCTTCAGTTCCAGAGGTGACTGTAAGGGCAGGTTCTGTGTCCCTGCTGTAGACTGGAGCCTGGAAAATCCTTCCCTCCAACAGTGGGAACATGGTGCTCTGCAGCTGTAACTTGTCTCACCCTGAGTGAGAACAACACTGCACTCATTTCAGCTCTCAGCTTCCGGTGAGAAATTCAATCCTTGATAATCTGGCAAAATTCTCATTGGGATCAGAATCATTTTAAGGAACCATGAAAGAGGAGCCCAGAGGGGCTCGGTCCACAAGACCTTATGGGTTTGTCTCTGATTTAGATCTCTGGAAGGTGCAATAACTACATAATATGTGCTTCAGAAGACAGTCCTGACTGCAGTCTGGGACATCAAACGCAGCTCCCACACACAGCTGAACTGCTTTGCCTGATGATGACAACCACAATCAGGTTTATTGTCACTGTGTTATGAGATGAAATTTGTTGTTTTGTGACAAGATCACTGCCTCTCAGATTCCTTGCCTCGGGATCATTCATTGCTGATCTCTACCACATCTCACACTTTACTCCTTGCTGCTGCAATAATCCCCATTCATTCACGCATCGTTAACCCTGAGTATAATAATGAGGCCGGCATTATCCAACTCAGAGTGACACATCAGTGATGAGCATTTTCTTCACCAATCTACAAACATCCAACTATTACTCCTGAGCCACTCTGAGAAGGGTCACAGAGTCACACAGCACAGAAACAGGCCCTTCGGCCCACCAAGTCCATGCTGACCTTGTTGCCCATCTGCACTGATCACATTTGCAATCATTGTGGAATCTACATCAAATTTGGCATTTTCCTGTCCAGATTGTCTGCTGTTAGTCAAACTGAGGACAGTGTGTAGACTCCACCCCACCTTTGTGTTGTTGTATCAGACTAAACCAGTGAATCCAAGCACAGAAGTACTTTCCACTTTGTACAAGTATTAAAACTGCTCTGGCTGTTACACTGATGCTGTCATCCGAAATCCCATAAAGATTGTGATTTTCCCCAGTACCAATACCAGGTACAGCATTTCCTCACAAAGTCCCTCCCATTTCTGTACAGTGAGCAGTGAAACTGCAATAAATCTCTATGAGTTTGAATGTTGTATTGGAGGGTGATTTTGGGATATTTTAATCCTATACTGTTTGTACATGTGTGCATTTGTATTTTAAACATGTTACCTGGAAGCCTCTTTATGATCATTGTTGATTAAATAAACCACTTCTGTTTTGCTGTTGGTGATAATTCTTTAATGGGATCAACCTAATTATGGGATAATTTACAATGTCCAATTAACCTCCCACCTTTGGACTGTGGGAGGATAGTGGAGCATCCGAGGAAACCCACACAGTCACAGGGAGTGTGTACGAACTCCTTACAGACAGTGGTGGGAATTGAACCCGGGTTGCTGGTACCATCAAGCGTGGTGCTAACCAATACACTACCATGCTACAGAAAATGCTAGAAACACTCAGATGTTCAGGCTGCATCTGTGGAAAGAGAAACAGAATGAATGTTTCAGGTTGAGGATGTTAGAACTGGGAAAGATTGAAAACAGGTTCGTTTTAAATCAAAAGGAGGATGGGGGGGTCGGTAAAGCAAAGGGTCAGAGTTCTCGTGGGGTACGTTGTAGATGAGGTCACCGGGTCGGTAATGAATGAATTTATTAGGGAGGTGGAACATGAACAAAGGAACATAAAACTCAACAGCGAGGGAGAGGGGCACACACAAAGGGATATAACAGTTGTGAAAGGCAGAGCTGTAGGAAATGCCCAGCAGGCCTGTTAATGGAGAGAGAAAAACTGAGTCAATGTTACAAATGGACGAGCTGCAGCAGAACTGACGGTTCTGAGAGAATTAGAGACAACAGGCTGTATGATGTTGAATATCGAGTCTGGGAGGCTGCAGTGTGGTCAGGAGGATGATTTTCATTTACAGTTGAGAGAAAGTGAATTGAACCCACTGGCTGGAACCACACTTTACACAAAGGGAGGTGGGTGTGGTTGTTGCAGTTTAATCATCTCAGCCCCCAGACATTGCCCTCATTTGCAGGGACCAATAAAAGCACCATATTACAAATATCCCGGAAACTATTCACATTATTCTCATGGGGCCGAACTAAGCCCACTTTGAACAGAAATCTGCATACCTGCCCGGTGGGACACAGGAAAATAAAACATGTCTAACAGCTCAAACTATAACTACAGCTCCTTGTATTGCAGCCCATGTCCGTGTAACAAGGAGGGATTTAGCCGTTTTCCTGGAATGAAATGGGCACTCAATGTTTTTGAATCGTTCCAGTCCATCCGCCCACTGCTCCAGCTCACCCCAGTTTACTGCCATTCGCCTGACTGTCGGTTGTTTCTAACTGCGCAGTCTGCAGCTTTACTGTCTTTTAAATTTAGTTGTTAAAAGCCAAATTTAAAAAGAGAGCACCAAATGGATTTCTTTTCCTGTCGCCCAGAGTGTAAAGGCAAAGTTGATATTTAGAGGTTTTATCACGAGGTCTATATCTCATTGAACATTTATAATGACCCACAAGTTACAAACAGGGCATCCTCTTAGTGTTGAAGGTGCTGTATAAGTGCAGTCCATTTCGTTGGTCTCTGAGGAGCATTGAAGGCCAAGCCACTGGGAAATTCACACCTCTTCCTTTGTTCATAGAGGGTTGTGAGATCTTTGCCAGTCCCACGTGTGAGGGAGAAGCAAGCGGCTCGTTAGTACAACATCCTTCTCCGAGGATCGTCACCTTGTCATGGAGAGGCTGGTGACTGAGATCCCAAGAGCGACGCCATCTGGAATTTATCTCCTGGTATGGTCACCACAGTGATGATGACAAAGGGAAGGTTCCAGACAAAGAACGATCCAACTAAGACCTCAATGGTGGAGCTGGCAGTAGATCAAACTCCACAAAGACAGTGAAAGCTGCAGCAGTGAAGGGTCCCAGTCACTGGGCCCTGACCCTGATCTGTCAATGAACCTGTGGTAGCT